>NC_142888.1:45937500-47330000 GCF_051225735.1 Oryctolagus cuniculus | reverse complement strand
TGGAGGATTAGCCTAGTGAGCTGCGGCGCCAGCCA
Source organism: Oryctolagus cuniculus (assembly GCF_051225735.1). NCBI lineage: Eukaryota > Metazoa > Chordata > Mammalia > Lagomorpha > Leporidae > Oryctolagus > Oryctolagus cuniculus. The sequence goes on along the minus strand of NC_142888.1, from coordinate 47,329,965 downwards.
AAGTATCACTCTTGAACACATCATCCTAGCTTAATTTTTAGATCCAATGACATTTAAATTCAGCATGTATCTCCTAGCTTGATTATGCCTCTTTAGGTATCTTCTACTCTACTTACTCTGCACAGAACCATCCCTTAAGTGAAGAAAATACTCACAATGAGCTTTCTTCTAGATAGCTCTCCTTTGGTCATTTAGACGACAGTATGTCTTGCTTGTTTAAGCAAAGAAATTCCTTCATAACTAGTGTGAGCAGGGAGAACAAAGTAGGGAATGACAACTCAGAGTTCCTTGAAGAATGGCATTGCTACAACAATGCCCATCTAGTCTTTGGTTTTCATTCCACAGCCCTTCCCTAGGAATCCTAGGAAGATTTTGTATTTGGTTAACCAATTATGAGAGATGATTCTCCTTACTCACCTTCCCTTAATGGAAACGTGGACCCTCATGACCTTGTTTCCTTGAGGAACCCTGTTGGGTCACACTGGGCTTGCAGAGGGGCACAGTGTTTACAATCCACCCTGCAAGTGCATATTAAGAATTCAGCTTTGGGGGCCAGCACTGTGGTGTAATGGCTAAGCCTTTGCCTGCAGTGCTGACATCCCATATGGATGCCAGTTCATGTCTGGCTATTCCTCTTCCAATGTAGCTCTCTGCTATGGCCTAGGAAATCAGTGGAAGATTGCCAACTGCTTGGGCCCCTGCACCCACGTGGGAGACCCAGAAGAAGCTCCTGGCTTCAGGTTGGCTCAGCTCCAGCCACTGCAGCCATTTGGGGAGTGAACCAGAGGAAAGGAAACCTTTCTCTCTGTCTCTCCCTCTCTCTGTCTGTAACTCTACTTTTCAAATAAATAAAGAAATGCTCTTTAAAAGAAAGAGTTCAGTTTTCCTCTGCCATGGGGCCAAGAGTTAGGAATCAAGAGTGTTACATTAGGAGTTGAAAGGGGTTATCTATTCAAAAATATATTCAAGAAAGATATGTTCAGTTTCCTTCAAACTTGATATCCTGTTAACTGGGAACTTGTTTTTCTCTGTGTGTTTCCTTTCACTTTCTTTGTTGGCTTTACAGAAACACATATCCTGACACTATTCTCTAATACAGCCAGTTAGCAGAATCTTCCACCAACATATCCTATATTTGTTGCTATCCAGTGTAACAAGTTGACAGTCACTTTTCCAGGCCCAGGGATATGGTCCTAAATTCTATATTTAATAGTATGCTTGCTTCTTTTCCATAACTTTTGAGTGCTTTCCCAGTAGGCTAATTTCTTTCAGGCCCACAATTCTTGCAAATACACTTGTCTACCTTAATGTCTAATGTGATATGTGAAAGAAACCCCAATATAAAATGGGAAGTGGAAGGAGAATCCTTGGACAAGTGTAAGGTTGCATAAATAGAAAACCAAAGGTCACAGTGGCCATTAGAGGCTTACTGTTACCCCAAGTGAAAACAGAATTCAGAATACAGCCAATTTCCTATCATCCGCATTTTATTATTTATTCACACAGTTGTCAGAAACTGGTACTTCATGGAGGAGTACTATCCCTGACTGCACTTTAAGAGGCATTATGAAAACTGATGAGTCCCAGATTTCCGCTCTCTCTTAAAAGTTGACTTTCTTGCTTTGGGCAGTCTGGAAGAGGTGTAAGCAGTTTGCAAACTCTTAACTGGAAGAAGGAATCTAGTTCATCCCACTGTGCAGAGTCACATCTAAATCATGTCTGTTGTACAAACAGCAAGAAAGTGGAAGTGTTGCGAACATAGTAACAAGAAAAGAATAAGCTTTTTATATTATCATATCATTTAATCATTTAAAAAATGCTTCCCCAAGTCCTAATGTTACTTCATTTCCTCCCTGGTAAGAAAGTTATTGCCATCAACTCCTATAAGGTAAAAACTGTTGTTCTTTCCATTTTACAGAAGAAAACTGAAGTTTAAAAAATTAAATCATATGCCTGAGATCATTAGTGTAGCTGGGTCTTGATCCCAGACCTTTAGATGGGAAAACCTAAGAAATTACTGTTACAGCAAAAGACCACTCTGTGCTAAAGATATATATGACAATTCAAGTCTTTCACTCTGAGAGCTGAATACTTTCTGCTTAAACCCTGGAAGGAGTGAAGCCTTTTTCCTTCCCTATTCCAATCTAGTCCTTGGGTTCCCACATTTCTTTATGGTCTAAACCATGTTCCTGGCTCCATATTTGGCCAGGGAGCAATGATGAGGCTTCTGCTGACCTTCAAACAACTAGGAATATGGAGGAAATAGAAGCAGAAGGAAAGAAAAAAAAAAGAAGAAGAATATGGGTAGTTTAGACTCTGTAACTTTAAGAAGCACAAAGATCAATCATGAAAGGTCAAAAAGGGGTTTCTTCAAACCCCAGGTTTCTCTTTTAAAGATAACAAGTTTCAAATGGGAGTGGCAGTCCATTTGTGGTCTAAGCTCCTCTACTGGAATATCAAATAGTAACTCAGCCAGGAGTAGGAGCTACTCCACATTGTCACAAATCCAGTTCCTTCTCTAAAGGCTCAGCTCCGCCCCTAGGCTATGTAAGCAAGAGAAGAGAAACAGGACAAAGTGACTGCATATATCCCATCCGCCTGCACACCAACAACAACACAGCTGCCAGGTCTAATTTTAGGCCTCTCTGCCTTGAGAGTACTCCTATAATTCTCTTTTTAGCAAGGCATAGGCAGTGATTTCTAGGAGGCAGATGAAGAAGGCTCACTCTACTTGGGCTTACTTGGGTTGCATCTTACCTTCAAAATGTACATCATTGACAAACTTTCCCCTGAGGGACTCCAATCCCATGTGACACACAGTGACTGCAGCAGGAAAACTGGTCTTTACTGTCAGTATATGCAAGTCTAGTTGACAATTCATACCAAATAGAAGGCTTATGGAAGGGGAGTTGGTTTCATTTTAACATTCTTTGCAAGGCCCTGAGCTAAAGTTTGCTGTGTGAGATAGGGAAAAGAAACTAAGGCAGCCTACAAATAGAACCAGAAAGTTGATGAAAATCAAGACGGGAGATAAGAAACTAGCAGTAGAATTTTTAAATATGAATTTATCATGAGCAAATCTTTTACCGAGGACTTGCTCTATGTGCCTGCCAGCAGAGAGTGAACAAGACAAATATGGCTCTTGCCTTAATGAATCTTAGTGGAATAAGAAAGACAAATTTAAACATGTAGTTACAAGTGTATTGAGTGCTACTTGTAGGAAAGAAGCCCAGGGTGCTCCTGTAGTTTCATTTCTAAAAATTCCCTCACTGTGAAAGCAATGGCTTAATGGTGACGGATCAGAAAGGTGAACAGAATGGGATCATTCTAAAATGCCACACTTTATACAACACACTGGGGATGGAGAAAGATAGGAAAAAGAGAGATAGAAAAAGAATACATGTTGGGGGGAGGTGGTGGAGGATTAAAAACCAACTGTGCGGCCAAGCCTATTTGGTCAATGTTCTGGGGCATCACTCTGCCATCAGCTTGGCACCATCACATCCTGGTTTTTTTTGATAGAGTAAAATTCCCCTGAGCTGGTTATTCAGGTGAAATCTGAAGAGCCAAGAACACTTTAATAAAGGGTACATAGGGAAACTGCCAGCTAACATTCCCTCCCTCTCTTGCTCTTCCAATAAAAACAGGCTTGATGATCCCAGGCTGGGCATGACTAATTGTGAAGTGTTTGGTGGCGGTTGCACTGGCCTGTGTGGCCTCAGTGTTTGTCACATTATCTTGCAAAGTGTTTTGGAATACCTTGAGGACAGACGGCACCACCAATAACTTTGATTCTAGTTTATATAAAGTCCAATGAGTTCAAAGTGCCTCCTGTTAATCAAACAGTGTTGGCACAAGGGCAGCTTGGTACATCTGCTCCTTGTACAAGTCTGAACCTGGTCTTCTCACCCTTGAGATGGATTTAGGTATGGGGAGCAGTGCAATGCATGACACATACATAAGCTCTAAGACCTGTAGTGCATCTTCTTATGGAGCATGTGCAAAGAGCAACCGGGAGTGTTGACCAGGAGATTCAGTAACTGCCTCTGACGCTTGACAGAACATTCTGTACCTGCCCACTTTGGAAGCCCCTAGAATTGGGAAGGTGGAGTGGAACACAGGAGGCCTTGGAAGAAAGAATTCATCATCAGTTCTTGCAGAAGCTGTGCATTTCAGCATGGAGCAGCAGGCCGACTTCTACTAATGACTTGGGTGCTGGTGGAGACAAATAATATTTATTGAGCAGCTTCTATGGAAGTATTTCAAAAAAGTTTAATGGAAAATGGAATTCGAAGATGAATTTATTTTGGTGGAAAAACTTTAAGGGGTGGGGTTTGGTGGAACAGTTAAGAGGCTAGTTGGAATGTCTGCACCCCATATTGGAGTGCCTGAGTCTGAGTCCTGACTGTTTCTGATTCCAACTTCCTGCTAATGTGTGCCCTGGGAGGAAGTAAGTGATGACTCCAGTGGTTGTGCTCCTGCTACCAATCTATGAGGTCTGTATTGAGTTGTTGGATCTTGGCTTCAGCCTGGTCCAGTCTTGGCTAATGTCTGCAAGTGGGTATTGGAGGAGCAAAATAGTGGATTGGATGGGAGCATTTCTCTCTCTCTCTCTCTCTTTTCCCTCCCTTAATCCCTCCCTCTACCCCCCAGTAAAGCAATAAAAACTTTTAAAAATTTGAAATCCAAGCATCGTTTTTTTTTCACAGAACACATTTTGATGAACCTTTTGAAGACCCCTCATATGCATCAATTTCAGGGGCTTCTTGTACCAAAAAAGTTATCTTTTCACTTGATTTTCTGTGATCCCTTTAAAATCCTGTGCCTGGTGCTGGATCTCATTTTCATTCTCAATACAATGAGGCAAGATGGCATTTTAAAATTCCACCTCAAAGGATAAGGTAAGGGAAAGTGAAGTTCAAAGAAGTTAAATAATTTGACCTGGGTCACACTGTGAGTGAAAATATCCCAAAATCTAACCAGTTTGAAAGTGTATTTTTTATTAAACAAAGTAGTCTTTCCAGAAACATTCTAATAGAATTCTCTAGTATGCCAAAAGTGATGATGATGCTCAAGGAATGTGTCTAAATTGGAAAATATTCTGGGATCCATGAATATGTTTAGTGATTTCTTGAAAAATGTCCCTAATGTCCATACTAAAGCAATATTTTATCACCAATAAGTGTGTTTTTCAAAGACACAGCTAGTTTTAAAGGAAAGTTCCCACATCTTATGCCTCTGTGTCTGCATCTGTCTCAGATTGCCCTACAACAGGAAAGCATATGTGTAGCCAAATAAATGAAAAACATATTGCTGAAAACGTATCCAGCATGAATCAGGGGGTGATTTCAAGCAAAGATGTACACATTTGGGCAGACATCACATATGGCACCTCATCCCCTACTAGATTTTACTGCTTACTGGTTTATCTAGCATGTATCAGTAGACAGAGCAATGGGCTGAGGACTCTGAAGATCTGAATTCAAATCCTGCCTCCCTCATTTTCTTTATTTTAAGTAACTTAAATAACTTCCATTATCTTAAGTAACTTCATCTTGTTGACCCTTAGTTTCCTCATCCAGAAAATGAAAACACCTATTTTATAGGGCTGTACTGAGGATTAAATATGACTTTTGGAAGGAATGATCTTCTTATTGACAGAGCTACAGAAATGTACAGGAGTGTTCATATTTCACCAGACAGGCCAAGGAAATCAATGAATAAGCTGAAATTGACAGTAGTGAATACCCACCCACACTTTTAACAAAATAAGGGAAGCGACATTTCTTAGCCCAGTCTTAAAGAAATGCAGTATAGGTGGAGTCAACTCTCCATAACAACTGGGGTTATTTTTACCCTGAACTCAACATAGAGGAACTATGTAGCACCACAGTACCTCATTAACAGTCTCTGAATATGCCTATCAACTCATACTTGAAAATTTGGAATTTGCATTCAGATCTTCTTTTCAAAGAGAAAACTAGAAACTTGAAGGATTTAAGGTCATTTATTAATTCATCCAAGCTTTAAGGATTTACAGAATGTTAATCATCTGCTAGGAGCATGAGATCCAGCGGTGGAGAAAGTATTTTATTCCTTGAAAGGGGATAAGAGAATAGATGCAACACAGAAGGAGTTACAATAAATGGAGTAAGGACATAGTTGGTATACATAAAGTGGCTGACATCTGCATTGAGATTGCTGTTCAGATGAAAAAAATAAAAGGGCATTCTAGGCAGAAGGAGCAGAACATGCAGAGCCAGAAAGAAGTGAAAGGAAATAGTGAGAAGCTCTACATGGTTGAAGCACGTGTGTATATTTATATGTTTATGAAATTTCCTATATGGAAATGCAAGAGGCTAGCATCTTTTCTCCATTATTTTAGGCACTTGTGGAAGAGTATCTCCTCCAAATTACCTATCCCCATAAACTTGTTAATTCCTAAAATTCCATTCTAAGTAATTCATTATTTTGCATTTTGCAGGATTTTACTCAATTAAGAGTTTTCTATAGTCACATGCCACATAGTGACATGTTAATGTGACAGTTAATGTGGGACCAGTCTATGACAATGGTTCTATAAAATTATATCGCCTATAGCTTATGTAAATATATTCCTGACATTGACAGAATTGCTTAACAATTTTTTTTATGTCTAATGCTGTCATGGAGAGAAGGAAACAACTCTGATCAACTGTAGTCCAAATGGAAAAGACCTTATCAAGTTCTAGTTAGCATTCCTGCTGTCTTTATATCACAGGGAATTTCTACCTGGATACACCTGTCAAGAATTAAACCTGTATTTCTTGAGGTTCACCCAGAAGATAATCTGGCTTACTCTCATGAGCCAACTGAGGACCACAAGTGTATCTTCAAAAAGCAAAAAGATAAATATTAGGGCTGTTGTACTTTCCCACTGACATGCTTTTAAACTAATATAGGCATGGAAAAAAGCAGGAAACTTTTCCACATTGATGGGAGGAAACCATGATATCATCCTAGTTGCCAAAATTATCTTTTCAAAAATTCAACTATATTTTGTATAGTTCTATACAAAAATGGTGGCTATTCAGAGATTCCAAGCATCCTCAGTGACTGATGGCAGACTTCTAGCCCCTCAAAAATAATCTGCAGACCAGGTAGCAAAGGATTTTCATTCCGTAGTTAGGCAGGGACAACACCCTGACACAGCATGAAGAAGTTATGGAAGACAGACCTTCAGCCTTCAACCTCTCATAAAGATTAAAGAACAAAATTCTCTGAGGGAGAAATGTTGTGAGATAAACAGGGAGTCCGTGAGGGGACAAGGTACTAAAGGCTGGTAACACCCAAGCCATGTGCACTGCCCAAATTCCATTGCCAGCCATGCCAATTCAACATGGCACAGCCACTCCTTATCATGCAGATAAGCCTCACTTTCATGGGGCACCAGAAGCCATGACACCTTCTTGGAGACCACCACGTGTGCTGCAGCCCCACCGCCTGTCCTACGAAAAGGATGACCTCAGCATGGGTGGAAGGAATTTTCCCTCATGAGGTAACATACACTTATGTCTTGACTGTGCACTATCCTTGTGCCTGCATTTATTCTGACCTTAAAAAAGAATCAGCTCCTTTTCTGTTTGTTTAATATCTGTTAGTTCATTTCTCCTTGACTTTGGGAACAAACTAGCCCATTGCATTGCATTTGCTATATCAATAGGCAGAAACAAGAAGAGTCTATGAGAATGTCATAAACATTAAACCAAAACTAATACCAAGAAAACTCCACCAGCACTGCTAAGAAGTAAGAAAATACCTCAAAGTTTATAGATCATATATGCATCCCTCAATCTTCTTCATGCTGAGAAATTATATACTACCAAGAACTACACTCTTGAATTGAGCCTTACTTCTTTTCTCTGTGGTTATTCAATATATTTGGTATATGTTATGTTTATGCCACAAAGTACATAAAGAATTGAATCTGAGCCGGAATCTATTTAAAGGAGATAAAAAGAGGTTAGTGGAATGGTTTTAGCACAGTGATCACCGGAAATAGACATTCAAAATCAACCTATTGGTTCACAGACCTATTCCTCAGATCAGTTCATTAGCAAAAACACACATTTACACATCAATAAATAAAATATCAAGCACTTATATAGTTGCATGGCACCATGGTGGTGTAATAGCCACACCAATATCAAAAAGCTATTGTAGCTGGTACCATTTTCACTCTGTGACTGCTGGACCTTTGCAATAGAATAGATTACTAATTTATAAGGAAAAACTCTTGAGGAGTTCAATAATTTTATGTGAATCAAAATGAAATGTAGCATTAAGCAGAGTACAGTTCTTCTGGAGGTACCTGCAAGAGGGAAAAAAAAAAAAAACACTAATACAGGCTCTATTAAGAAAACAAGTTGGCTGGCGCCGCGGCTTAATAGGCTAATCCTCCACCTAGCGGCGCCAGCACACCGGGTTCTAGTCCCGGTCGGGGCGCCGGATTCTTTCCTGGTTGCACCTCTTCCAGGCCAGCTCTCTGCTGTGGCCCGGGAGGGCAGTGGAGGATGGCCCAAGTGCTTGGGCCCTGCACCCCATGGGAGACCAGGAGAGGCACCTGGCTCCTGGCTTCGGATCAGCGCGGTGCGCCGGCCGCAGCGCGCCAGCCGTGGCGGCCATTGGAGGGTGAACCAATGGCAAAAGGAAGACCTTTCTCTCTGTCTCTCTCTCTTACTATGCACTCTGCCTGTCCAAAAAAAAAAAAAAACAAAAAAAAAAAAAAAAAAAAAAACAAAAACAAGTATATCTTTTACAATTCAAGGCCTCTAGTTGGGAACAGCTTCCACAGTGTTCTGTGGCTCATAGGTAAATCTTTCTAGTTAAGCCTTTCTTCAAAGCAGAAAAGCAGAAAGGTGTATCAGGTGTTCCTTACAAAGGCCTTCACCACCTTTTTTCCTTTATCCATATATGGGCACTGCTTTTTGCCATAATCAAAGATGAAGATGTCAGTTATCTCCATAGGGGAAAAAAATCCAAGCTCTGGATGTTGTCACATCTTTGCAAATTTTTCTTGCAAATTCCTTCCATATGGAAAGTCTTTATTCTCATGTTTTAATATTCTTTATTATTCTTTATTATCTTTATTATTCTTTATTAGCTTTAATATTCTTTATTCTCATGTTTTAATATTCAAATATTAGCTATACTTCAAGGTCAAGCTTAAGGAATTGTTATGGAGGATTGGGAAATGGACAAGTTTAACCACAGAATTTCAATTACAGCTGCATATCAAAATTGCATGAGTATGGTCCGGTGTTATGGCATAGTGGGCAAAGCTGCCACCCATGCCGTTGGCATCCCATACGGACACCAATAATTTGTGTCCCAAATGCTCCACTTCTGACCCAGCTCCCTGCTAATGGCCTGGGAAAGCAGCGGCAGATAGTCCAAGTGTTTGGACTATTGCCATCCACGTGGGAGACCTGGATGAAGCTCTTGGCTCCTGGGTTTGGCTTGGCTTACCCTTGGCCATCGAGGAGTGAACCAGCAGATGGAAGATCTCTCTCTGTTACTCTGATTTTAAAAAAATAGATCTTAAAAGAACAGCATGTGTAACTTTCAAAAATACAGCTTCCTGATCTTCACACCAGATCAAATGAATCATAATATCCAGGACAGAAATTGATACAATTAATTTTGATTCCTTATGATATTTTTTTTTGACAGGCAGAGTGGACAGTGAGAGAGAGAGACAGAGAGAAAGGTCTTCCTTTGCCGTTGGTTCACCCTCCAATGGCCGCCGTGGCCGGCGCGCTGCGGCCGGCGCACCGCGCTGATCCGATGGCAGGAGCCAGGAGCCAGGTGCTTTTCCTGGTCTCCCATGGGGTGCAGGGCCCAAGCACCTGGGCCATCCTCCACTGCACTCCCTGGCCACAGCAGAGGGCTGGCCTGGAAGAGGGGCAACCGGGACAGAATCCGGCGCCCCGACCGGGACTAGAACCCGGTGTGCCGGCGCCGCTAGGTGGAGGATTAGCCTAGTGAGCCATGGCGCCGGCCTCCTTATGATATTTTGAAGCAGACTCATGGTTAAGAACCATCATCTCCATTTTTGTAATAGACCGCAAACTAGGAAAAGGCTTAAAGTGCCAGCATCCCTCAAGAGGAATAGGGCATGAGCAGTTTAAACAGATTAGGTCAAAGGCCGTTCTACTTATTTACAGTTGAATCTAAAAGCCTGCTCTCTGCCAAAGCTAACATATATCAGACACTCTCTTCTAGTGGAAGACATAAAATAGATTCTTTCTGGTAATGAAAGGAGAAATTCCTATCAAAGGGCTTTACAGATGCCAAGTCTCCTAATCAATGTGATACAAATACAATGTTAGGAAAAAGTGTGCTATATGGTAATGCTCTAGTAACCAGAAAAGGCAGGGACAAAGATGAGGAAACTTAGTGCTTGGATTGTTAGTGTATTGAATCTTTCCTCTAAAGAGCCCATTACACTTGCACAGTCAAAGAACATCATAGTCAGACTGAGACACCATATGTACAAGTATGCAATACATTCATCATTAGAGCTTTGCAAAAGAGAAGTGAGTCTAAAAAGTGCTACTGAATCTGGTGTTAGCACTGAATCAAATTACAATACTGGAAAACTATTTCCATGTTATGGGGTAGGATCTTCCAAACAAATTAGATCAATATTGCAGACAGCAAAGATGTTAAGATGAATAATCTAAACTCCAATGAAAGCCAGGTACTGATCTCTGAAACACATTCTAGTAGCTGAGAACTCTTCACATTCTCCCTCCCTGGAATCATGTAAAACTGTACTATTTCTTTTTTTTTTAATAGTCATCTCAGTGATCTCACTTGTACAGGGGAGAAGGGAAAACTTTTGGAGGCTGTTTTCTTCTTTCTTTACACAATATTACCACCCCAATCTAGGATTAGCCACTCATTGGTGATATAAACTCACTTATCTGCGATTAGTTTCCTCAATTATAAATTGGAGGTCATATTAACTACCTTGAAGATACATTGTGAGGGCTACATACATATAAGGGATGCTCAAGAAGTACAGATGGTATCATTATCAGTGTGTGTTACTTTAAATGAATAATAATAGTATTAATTCTGTCCCTACGAAAGATCAAGACTTGGGCTGCAGCCAAGGGCAATACCAGGGTGGAGAGGCACATGCTGGACACATCACTTGAACACGATGAAAATTCGTAAGTGTGGGCATTATATAAAATTTTGTATTACAACTTTATAAATATTTAATGTTGATTTTTATATGCATTGCAATTTCTTACAATGAGTGGTGTTCTGTAAAACCTCATGTTCTATATGAAGAACCTGAACTTCTGGGAGGCAATTTGACTCATTCTCCGTGATAAATCTTAGAAATGGCATTGTGAATTTTGCTAATCCACACTAATCATGAAACTATAAGAGAGGAGAGAGGAAAAAGGAGTGGGGGTGAGAGGAAAGGAAAGAGATTTGCTTTTATTGGTTGAGTACTGGACATATGCCAAGTACCTTGCTAGACATTGGATCTATGATAGTTCATGTGTAAACAACACTGTGAGTTGTCATTTGCATTTTACAAGAAACTGGAAGCAGAGAGAAATGAAGTGACTTGTCTTAAACCATCCAACAGCAAGTTGCATATACACTGTTCAACCAGTGGTTCTTAGCCCTACACATGCATCAGGATCACTTATAGTCCTTTTAGAAATACACATGTTCAAGTTTAGACCAGATTATGAATGAGTATATCAGGACAGCTTTTGCATTGTCTTAAAGCTCTATTAGTGATTCTCATATAACCAAAGTTGAGGATTTCTGGCTTAGACTTTTTCAACTCACAGTACAAATATGAACTCTCTCTTTTTGCTTATTCATTCAATAAAAATATATTGAGACTCTTCTATGTGCTAAACACTGATAACAATCAAAATGTATACAGTGAACAAGAGATCAGGGCCTCTGCCCTCACAGACTTGACGATCTCCTGGGGAAAATACATAATCACTGAAACAAACCCTTTAATAATGAAAAATTGGAACAGACTCTTCAAAGGACACAAACAAGATGCTATGACAGGGGATAACGGGAGAACTAGCGTGAAAGGGTGGCCAAGAAAGGCCCCTGTGAAAAGGGGGACATTTAAGCTGATATTTAAAGAGTCCAAGAGGCAGAAAGATTAATCATAGCACGAGCAAGCCAAAGAGGATATTTTAGATTAGCAAAATCGGTAACGAACATTCAGATTACTAGGAAACAACTCTCTTATTAGCCTATTTTTATGTTTCCATATTATGGGATATAATTATTAAAAAATAAGACAATAAATCTAAAGCTCTGTACATTTTGACAAAGGCTATTATTGCTTATAGAAGTCATTATTGTGTACAATAAAATCCTAATTATTATGCTACAAATCTCCCTTGTAAATAAAATAAAAAAAGCAACTGGAAGAAGTTTGTGTCAGGGCTGTGGGGCACTAAAATTTCTCTAAAGATGCCTTTTCCTTTGTGACCTTTAGAAAAAAGACAATCATCTGCTTAAGGTAAATTAAGAATGCCTGTGGAGTCAGGGAAAGCAGGCTCTGACAATCATGTGTTGGGGATGGCTCTGTGGCGTAGTGGGTAAAGCCACTGCCTGCAGTGCCGGCATCCCATATGTATACCGGTTCAAGTCCCGGCTGCTCCACTTCCGATCCAGCTCTCTGCTAGGGCCTGGGAAAGCAGTGGAAGATGGCCCAAGTCCTTGGGCCTCTGCACCCACATGGGAGACCCAGAAGAAGCTCCTGGACTCTGGTTTGGATTGGCATAGCTCTGGCCATTGCAGCCAATTGGGGAGTGAACCAGAGGATGGAAGACCTCTCTCTCTCTCTCTCTCTCTGTCTCTCTCTGTCTCTCCTTTTCTCTCTGTGTAACTCTGACTTTCAAATAAATCTTAAAAAAAAGAAAAAGAAAAAAGAACTGATAAGTGACAGTTAAAGAAATGCAAAAAAAAAAAAAAGTTCAGCCATTATGATTGTGTGTCAGGGTCACGTCCAACTTGGAGAAACAGGAGCAAACTCACAACCTATGTGGTACCACTCACAGAAGGAGTCAGTCCAACTTTTTCAACCCCCGGATGCCACCATTTTGTTGTGCAAGGGGTTGAAGTAACAGATGAAAAATTACCAATGTTTGTATGGTTACATTTGAAGAAAAACAAACATACTTACTGCTTTAACTAGGGAAGGCTAGGGAGAGAGTGAACAAACAAGCAAGAGCAAACTTGAAGCAGATTAAATAGATTTTAATAGCTGCAAAAAATCCGAAGCTCATAAATTTTCCTTCGTGTCCCTAGGATGACAGATAATTTCAGATTTATGAGCTCCATGTTGGAAAACTTTAACAGTATTTTCAATATTATACAATGCTTATTGAAGTAGAATCCTAATGGTTGCATTCTTGACATTAATAGAAGTAATGCAACATCATCTACTACATTTTCCATCCATGTTTACAGCCCTTCTTTCATTCCAAGTGCCTTATTCTGACCTCACAACAGTATGTTTAAACGATTGATTTTATTTATTTGAAAGGCAGAGTTAGAGAGAGAGAGAAAAGAGACAGAGCTCTTCCATCTGTTGGTTTATGCTCCCAAATGGACGCAATGGCGTGGCTTGGCCAGGCTGAAGCCAGGAACTCTATCGGGGTCTCCCATGTGGGTGGCAGGGGCCCAAGCACTTGGTTTATCTGTTGCTGCTTCCCAGGTGTATTAGCAAGGAGCTGGATCAGCAGTGGGGTAGTGGAGCAGTTGGGACTCAAATCAGTACTCACATGGGATGCATCAGAGGCAGTAGCTTAGGCCACTTTACCACAATGCAGCCCCCATAACAGTGTTCTCAAGTAGGGCTTTTAGGTAACATAAAGCAGCTTTTCAAATAGTTTCAATAGAAAGTCAACCAGTCCTGAAAGTGATTGGAGTCTGCCTACCTAATCTTCCATAGTCCTATAGTTTACAGTGTCCATCTGCAGGCAAAGCACCTTACCAGGACCACCAGAAGTATTAAGATATTCAATGACAAGGCTATAGGTACACTAACAGACAAAAACTTAGTTTTTCATCATAATTTCATATCTCGTCCCTTCGGAATTCCTTTGTAGGTCCACAGAAGGCAAAACTAAAATAAAAGGCCCCAAACCCAAGCAAACTAAAGTAAAACAACCAAAACAACAACAACAACAAAATACAGAACTTTAAATCTAGATTCTCCCTGTCCTAGATAAGGATGGAGGGTGATTGGGCTTAAACAGTCCGTTTCTGATACATTTCTGATAAATTTCCATTCCTGTGCTGCATGCTCAGCACAGAAACCAAGGTCACTCAGATTCTGCTGGCATTCATAACCAGAAAGAGACCAATGGGGATAAAAATAAGTAACGGCAGTAGAACAACACAGATACTTGCAACAAAAGATACCATAACTGATAAAGTATCATCATTAAAAAGACAAACATATCCAAAATATATTTTAACATCTTATAACGCAATTACAAAAAGGCAACCCAATTTGGAAATCACCAAAACTCCAAAGATACACAAATAGTGAATCAGCACATAAACAGACGTTCAGTATCTATAGATTTCAGGTAAACGTAAATCAAAACCACAATGAGGTCCCACTTCAAACCTACAAGGATGGCTATTATAAAAAAACTAAAAAAGGCAATAACAAGTGTTGTTGAGGATGTGGAGAAACTAAAATTCTCATATGCTGCTTGTGGTAATGAAAAATGGTTCAGCTACTTTAGAAAAATCTGGTAGCTCTGCACAATATTAAATGTTAAGTTACCAGATTACCACGTGATGCCACTCATACCCAAGAGAAATGAAAACAGATGTTGGCATCTATGGACATGTTGAGGGCAACATTATTTATAATATCAAAAAAGGGGAAACAACTCAAATTGATGAATAGAAAAACAAATGTACTACACTCACACAATGAAATATTTTTCAGCCAGGAAAAGGAACGAAGTATGGATACAACATAGTTAAACCTTGAACACATTACCCTAAGGGAAAGGAGTTAGTCACAAAGGACCACTTATTGTATGTTTACATTTATATGATATTTCCAGAAGAGGCAAATCTGTAGGAATAGCAAGTCGACCTATGATCGTCTAGGGCTAGAAAAGATGGGGGAAATGGGGAATAACTAGTAATGGGTCCTATGTTTCCTTTTAGGGTAATGAAAAAGTTCAAAAATTTATTTTGATAATGATTGTACAACTTCGTGAATATACTGAAAACACTGAATTGTATAACTTAATTGTATAAGCTTTACAATATCTAAATTTTATATCAATGAATCTATAGAAGATAATATACCACATATGAAAATCTACCACCATTTTTTTCCCAATTGAGAGAACAACAATAGAAAAGGAAATAGTGTTACACAGCCTGCAGTCTTGAGAAAGAGACAACCAGTGAAGGAGCCATCTGTCTGAGGTCAGTCTGTCCTACCAGCTGTCATCACACCAGCTCCCAACAACTGGAGAAGGTAAAATCCTTTATTGTGGGTGGCCATTTTGCTGCAAACATGACTTCTGAAGCTGAGACCAAGGTATCCAAACTTGGATAGGGAGATCAGGGGGAATGTGCTTGCCAGCCCCTTTCTTCTCTTCCATAGTTTCCTTTTCAAAGAAAATTCTCTGGGGCCAGTGTCATGGTGCAACGGGTTAAGCTGATACTTACTGCGCTGGCATGCCATATTTGAGTGCCAATTAGAGTCCCCGCTGCTCAGCTTCCAATACAGATGTCTGCTAATTGACTGGAGAAAGCAGCAGATGATCCAAGTGCTTGGGCCCCTGTCAATCACATGGGAGGAGACTGGGATGGAGTTCCACGCTTCTGGCTTTAGCCTAGCACAGCCCAAGCCACTGTAGCCATATGGGGAGTGAATCAGCGGATGGAAGATAACTCTCTCTCTCTCTCTCACCCTTTCTATCTGTCACTCTGCCATTCAAATAAATAAAAATAAAATAAATCGGTAAAAAATAAAATGTTCTTTAAGTAAGGAAAACAGCAAATACTTAAACTTACGAACATGATTCCCTGGTAGGGAACTTGCCATGAGAACTTCATGGTCCCCAGCCACATTACTAATATGGGATCACGCTTTCTGAAGAAAGAGTACTTTTTGCTATATATTATAAATCTCTTAGCCTTTATTGTTTAGCAACCAGATGATGTAAAATCCTTCCTGTGTAATATATCAGAGGCCTTCAAAAATTCAATGGAATTATATTTATGAAAAAATTGTATATGCATTTCAAAAATCTTGGCACCAAATAAAGTTAAGTTTCAAATCTTTTGTTTCCATTAGCTTTTGAAGGCCCCCATACATAAAATCTACAGATTTTCCGGAATTTCAAACATGTTTTTCCAATTTTTTCATCATTCAATTACTGAAAAGATATTTTTCTCTTCCTTTGCTTTGTCTTCCCTTTCTCATGTAAAATTTCAACAAATTAACCTTTAGTTGAAAAATGAAGTGAAAATAAACCATGCATCAGTTTCCTATGCAAGCAAACGCAAAACAGATAAACAGAATGGTTGGTAACACGGCCCACCTTAAAACAACAGCCCAAAATAAGATGTAAAGGAAACAGCATCTGAAGGTACTAGTAAGCTAAGATTTTGGAAATTACACTTTTGAGATGATATAGGAAGTTTACATGTTCTTTTTGGTGTGACTTACAAGGAGAGGTATGATTGTTGTATTTCCATGTTTGTTCTCTTACAACCATCAGTCCTTCTCAGTGTCTCAGTATGGCACTTAAGTTCTGAATTTCTAAAAAAAAAAACCCTTAATGTCTTCCTATAGCCTCCTGATCACAAACATTTCATTTATCCTTTTAGACAAAACACTATTTCTTTAGAGGGATTCCATTTTGACAACCCATGGGATCTTTGGTATCTGCAAATCATATACATACAGATCCAAAAGTCAGACTGCAAAAGTTGTAACCACAGCCAGGGGGAAAATACCTACAATTATTTCTATATCCTTTCAACATTTTGCGATAGAAAAGAAAACTTTGAACTCTACATTGTCGGGGGGGGGAGGGGAATAAACAAAACACTTATCATTTTTAAGAAGTCAAGGATTTCTAAGGATTTTTGGACCTTTTTCAAGGTGTCTTTTCAATATATTATTGGCCCAGCTTTTCCTTTTCTCTACCCCTCTCCTTCTTAAATATAAATTATATTTTATATTCCCACACTGGCTTCTTCACTGCCCAGTAGGTTTATTTACATAGTGTTGAAGATGTGTTAATTCTTAACTCAGTTCTTGTATCCTCAGCAGATCTGTCTTTCTCCCCTCTGCATACATTCAGTCCACTAAGGGCTCTGCAGGTGCAATTAGCAAAGATCTTAGGTATTGTCTATATTTTGGATTTAAAAAAAAATGATTCCCTTGCCACGCCTTGATGAAGAAGGAAAGTCCACTGTCATCTCTTCTTTGCTTAAACTGTAGTACTTTTCCTCTAGAAGAATTAATCTTTTAAAGGCTAAGGAGCAATTAGAAAAAACTTAGGAAACACTCCAGTTGATTCAAGCTCTCTTAAATTCAACACTACTGCCAAGGTTCTGGGGGTGACAGACTAAGCTACTGCTACAAAGCTAGTCAATGAAAATTGAGTGGCAGAATAAGATAAAATGGCAAATCCAACTCTGGAAAAAAGGCTGGAACTCATCATCTCCTAGAAGACGTGTCAGGAAGGAAACAGTCTTTAGTAGTTTTTCAGACAACTATCCATGGGTGCTATCCTTTAGGCCTCCCAGGGCTGAAGTGAAGTAAACTCCCACTTAAAAGAATCATATGCCCTAATGTGCTGGCAGGGACCTTAGCAATCAACTCCTATCTTGCCTATACAACTATCATGTTGTACAGTTCAGGAAAGATAGGATTCAAAGAAAGAAAGGGATTTCCTATTTAATAGCTATAAATTAAAGAGCAATGTTGATCTAATTGTGAAATGTTTCTATGCTACTAATGCATGATGAGATGAATTTAGGTGGTAATGAAATAAAATTTTTAAAATCAGATATGCATTTATTTTAGTAATCAGAAGTTTTAATAATTAATTATAATGAGAAGGGGGAGGGACTTTAATCCATACACGCAGTGGGTCAGCTTGTAGCCTTTGCTGTTAGTTACAAAGGGAGTAGAAATGGTATTACAAACAGAGGCTTCCAGCCACAAGACTCCAAAGAAAAGTCACAGATTTGAGGGGTTGAGAGCTACTTTTAAAAGTCAGAAAACCAATTCATCTGTGATGAATCTACTGTCCCCAAATGGAGAACCATTGCAGTGCCATTCAGAGCAAATAAGACTGTTGGCCCAGACCTCAGAAGAGCAAGATAAATAAATACCAATCCAAGGAAGAACTGGCTCCTTTATCTTACTCCACCTTTCTAACTCAAAGCCAAATTATCAAAGGTTAAATATTTCACAAATGCTTTCTGAAGTAATTTAGTTGAAGGATATTTAGTTGTCTCTGTTAAAATTTTCCTTAAGCATTGTTAACAGTACTCTGAAAATGCAGATGCCTCAACTAAATGGCCTTTCAGTTTCTGTGTTGTAGAATGGTTAATATTAGGCCACAGAGACTTTGGGTTGAACAGTATTTTCCACATAATCAAAAAATGAGTACTTATAGGGAAATAACTATGTACTAGAATCAAATCTTCACTCTATCACATTCGAGTGCTAGGACTCTAGCCCAGTTAAATTATATCTGTCAGTCTCAATTTCTTCTTCCATAAAATGAGGGTAAAGATTGCTATCCATCTCAGAGGATTTAAAATGTCATGGCCCTTTACACCTACACAATACCTTTTCAATAAAGAAGCTGAGTTGATCCTGGAAGGCAATTGAAGCACACAGGAACAATTTCTGGAACACTGATTTGGGTATGTAGCTAGTTTTGACTTCCTATGATATATTGAATTAGCAAAATACACAGCAAAGTTTCTCACTCAAAAAGTGATGCATTTGAGGGACTGGTTGGATTACTGTTAGTGCTCAAGCATCAAAGCTTCCCTTGCAGTCTAATGATCTACTTACAACTTGAAACCCAGCTTCTATCACACCAGGACAATGGGAAAAAATTGGATAGATGTGTTATAGAGGGCCACAATCAGCTTCAAGAATCTATCCTTTTTCTTTTATAAATTGGAATTTTAAAATCTAATATTCTTTCAAGAGATGGGTCACTATCTAGGACTTATATTCTTTGAAAGGAAATAAAAAAGCATCTTTACAATAATACTTGTAATGAGATTCTACCTGATATTCTAATCTAGAGTTTTTCGGCAATTTTTTCTATTTTAAAAATAGACTTATTTATTTGAAAGTCAGCATTACAGTGAGAGAGAGAGAGAGAGAGAGAGAGAGAGAGAAATCTTCCCTCCACTTGTTCACTCCCCAAATGGCTACAATGACCAGGGCTGGGCCAGGCTGAAACCAGGAGCTAGGAGATTCTTTCAGGTGTCCCACGTGGGTGCAGGGGCACAAGCACTTGGGTCATCCTCTGCTGCTTTCCCAGGCCATAGCAGAGAGCTGCATCAGAAGTGAAGTAGCCAGACTCCAACCGGCATCCATATGTGATGCTAATACTGCAGGCAGTGGCTTAACCCACTATGCCACAGCATCAGTCACTACAAGTTTATTTTTTTCAAGGAAGTCATTATATACCTGAGAGTCTAACAGACACAAATGAAATATGAGTTGCCTAACAAAACCAGACACTTGGGCCCGGCGCTGTAGGGTAGCGGTTAAAATCCACTGCCTGAAGTGCTGGCATCCCATATGGGCATGGGCTCGAGTCCTGGCTGTTCCGCTTCTGATCCAGCTCTCTGCTAAGGCCTGGAAAAGCAGTGGAGGATGGCCCAAGTGCTGGGGCCCCTGCACCCATGTGGGAGACCGGAGGAAGCTCCTGGCTTCTGGCTTCAGATCAGCGCAGCTGCAGCCACTGTGGGCATCTGCGGTATGAATCATCGGATGGAGGACCTCTCTCTCTCTCTCTCTCTCTCTGCCTCTTCTTCTCTCTGTGTGTAACTCTTTCAAATAAATTAATAAATCTTAAAAAAAACAGGGATACTTTATCCTGCAGGTGCAAAGTATTACTATTTTTACCATGGACATAGCATCTCAAAAAAGTGATGACTCTCCCTTAACCCAATACTCAATCCTTCTCCCCAGAAAAGGCAGAAATTAAACTTGATCAATGCTTTCCTATGCAAAACAAAATGGCCAGGGTTTGCTGTAAAAGACAATTGCACAATATTACTTTAACTGAATAAATTTTGCTTTACAAACTATCACCTCATTCTCATTATTTTTCTTATTCTTCCCTAAAGAAGTGAGATATTTGCAGTATGTAATCATTTGGCAGCTCCTCAGACAGACATTATTCATTGCTATTATACAGATAAGGGGCGTTGGGGTTGAAGTTATATCCAGGTTAGTTGTATTGTAGAGCCTACTTAACAAACTTCCATGTTCTGATAGGAATCCAGTACCACAGGTTCCTCTGTATTTCAGTCAATAAAATAAGAAAAATTCAGCTCTCTGAATTGTAAAAGAGATCTGATCCTCTACCACTTGGTTTTGTTATTTGCATTATTTTGTATTCAATCATTTTTAAAGGTTTATTTATTTATTTGGGAGAGAGAGAGAGAGAGAGAGAGAGAGAGAGGAGAGAGAAAGTATTTTTCATCAGCAGATTCACTCCCCAAATGGCTGTAATGGCCAGGGCTGAACGAGGCTGAACTCAGGAACTTCATCCAGCTCTCCCACAGAGGTGTCAGGGGCCCAAGACTTGGGCCATCCTCTGCTGCTTTCCCAGATGCATTATCAGGGAGCTGGATAGAAACTGGAGTAGCTGGGACACTAACCGGTTCCCATGTGGGATGCTGGCACTACAGGCAGTAGCCTAACTTTCCATGCCACAGCACCGGCCTCTGCATCCAATAATTCAAACCAAGCTAAGAAACATCTATTATAAAACAGATACAATGATTTACTATCATGTCAATTTTTAAATTTTATTTAAGTTATACAAGATTCATGTATTTCATATATACAGATTCATGGACAATTTTTTTAAACGTGTCTAGGAGCCAGCACTGTGACACAGCAGGTAAAGCCACTGCCCGCAGTGCTGGCATTCCATATGGGTACTGGTTCGAGTCCTGGCTACTCCACTTCCTATCCAGCTCCCTACTGATGCACCTGGGAAAGCAGTACAAGACAGCCCAAGTCCTTAGGCCCCTGCACGCTTGTGGGAGACTCAGAAGAAGTTTCAGGTTCCTGGCTTCTCTCTCTCTCTCTCTCTCTCTCTCTCTTTCTCTCTCTTTCTCTCTCTGCCTCTGCCTCTCTGCAACTCTGCCTTTCAAATAAATAAATAAATCATTAAACACCATGTCTAGGATATTTTCTTTTTTCAACATTTTTATTTATTTGAGAGGTAGAGTTACAGACAATGAGAGGGAGAGACAGAGGAAGGTGTTCCATCCGCTGGTTCACTCCCCAAATGGCCGCAATGGCTGGAGCTGGGCAGATCCGAAACCTGGATCCAGGAGCTTCTTCCCAGTCTCCCATGTGGGTTCAGGGACCCAAGCACCTGGGCCATCCTTCACTGTTTTCCCAGGCCATAGCAGAGAGCTGGATCAGAAGAGGAGCAGCCGGGACCAGAACTGGCACTGCAGGCAGAGGATTAACCTACTGCACCACGCACCGGCCCCTAGGGTATTTTCTAATTTTGATTTTTTTCAAATGTTTTAGATATTCCTCCTATAATTGTATAGGGCAAAGTACTCATGAAGTCATTTGTACTACTGAGAATAAAACTGCTGCCTTCCAGGTAGATATTTCTTTAGCAGAAAATCAAATTAATTTTCTACACTTAGATAACTTAGAGATTTCCAGTGAGCCTTGTGATCCACTACTGTCTCAGGGACTCCACTTCTTTCTCAGGGACTAACTTACTTGAGAAAGAACTGTATTTTTAAGGATTCTGCCTATACACGAGCCAACTGCACACAGGTTGACATGGAAACAAAATTGTCGCTCCCCCTCTTCGTGGAGGAACGACACTAAGCCCTGCCTAGGCTTCATATCCGAGTCACGGCACCATTATGTCGCTCCCCCTCTTCGTGGAGGAACGACACTAAACCCTGCGCTGTTCTTTCGTCTGCTCGGCCCTCCCCGGGTTTGCTGCTGGTTCTTCCCGGGTTGGCTACTGTCCCTTCCACCTCCGTGGAAGGGCGGTTCCCCCTGCCACTTTCCCCACTTCCGCAGGGGAGCAGCACACCGCCGGCCGGCTCTCTCGGGGGCTGCACAGGTGTTCCCCTTAGATGTTCCCCCTAGATGTTCCCCTTAGATGTTCCTGGTGCATGCCGTCTCTCTCCTCCTTTATAGTCCTCCTCCGCCAATCCCAACTCGGCTGCCCACACGCCGAGTACGCTGCTCTCCTCCAATCAGGAGCAAGTCCTACAGTTTATTGGCTGAACTGGAGGCAGCTGTGTAGAAGCTGTTTTCTTCTCTCCCAGCGCCATATTGTGGGAGAGCAGATGCATAGAATAAGTCTTAATTCCAGTAACTTAGTCCAGTCCGGATTGCTCCCCACAAAAATCATGACTGCCCCTGGTAAGCACCACAAATACACTGGGAAGGGTGCAGAACTAGCATAAAAGGACACTGCCTATATCTAATGGATCAGCCTATATGACCATTACACTAACATTTAACATTATCTCTCTCATATCCTGCAAAGCAAAACATATACCAAGTGGGATCACATTTGGAAATTTCTTCCTTGAAATAGCACAACAATAACAGAAAGAAAATATATTCAAGGTAAAAAAGAGAAATGAAAATAAGATATTTTAAATACAGGAGGTGATCTTCCACCAGGAAGAATGATAATACCTGGCCTCCTCCTCATTCTCTCCTATCTCCTTCCTTGGATACACACAGAAAGCCTAAAATAAGGAAAGATAGGGCCCTGCTAATTTGCCTTCTCTGCCTCCCATCTGTTCATTTCCTGCCAACTCCTTCTTGGGCTCTTGGCTAACTCTACACAGGCTTGTCTCTGTGTCATTTTTTATCCTCCCTTGTGAGAATAAATGTGCCCTAAGTCAACCTCAGAGCTCTATGTCCCTAAGATGACAAAAACTCCAACTAAGAGGAATAAACTCCACTGTTCTACAGTACAGTAAAGTGTCTATTGTTAAGAATAATTTAAATGTACGAGGATATTTCAAAAACTTGTGTAAATGGAATTAAAATTTATTTTGGTATAAACAAATCTTGAAATACTTGTGTCATAGTATGCATTTTCATGAACTTTTTGAAGATCGCTCCTATGCATAGATTTCAAAAATTTTGGGGCCAACATAAATTGATTTTTTTTTTTTTGAGAAGGAGAAAGAGAGAGCCCCCATGTACTGGTTCACTCCCCAAACGCCTGTGATGGCTGGAGATACTCCAGGCCAAAGTTGAGAGCCTAGAACTCAATCCAAATCTCTCAAGTGGGTGGCAAGAACCCAACTAACTGAGCCATCACCTGCTGCCTCCCAGTGTCTGCATTCACAAGAGGCTAGAATCAGAAGCTAGAGTCGGGACTCAACCTCAGGTACTCTGAAATGGAATGTGGCATTTTAGCTGGCATCTTAGCCACTAGGCCAAGTACCCACACCAAACTTACCTTTTAACTTCATTTTGCATGAACATTTTGAAGTACCCTCATATATTTCAAAGCAGGTAGAGGGGAGTTGATTGTTGTCAGCACAAAGAACTGATAAATGCATAAGGTGACGGATATGCCAATTATCTTGATCTGATCATTACACATTGTGTGTATGAGTACATCTCTCTCTCTCTCTCTCTGAGTGTGTGTGTGTGTGTGTGTGTGTAAATATCAGCCTTTACCCCATACATATATGTATTTATAATATATCATCTTTAAATAAATAAATAACCAGAAAAATAACATTTTCTAACCCAGTAAAGAACATCACTATTAACATGCTGAGTTTCTGTAAGAACAGGTAATATCTTATGCAGCCTGCATATTTCAAATTTAAATCACCAACATTGTAAAATTAACATTAAAAAGCTTACAATCTAATCATGACCCATTTTCCAACAATTCTGCATATATAACTTTTCTGTTACTAAGGACACGATTTTTAGCTGACTCTGATATCATGCATGGGAAATTATGCCTATTAAGTGCCAAAAACACACCTAAGTGCCATGGAGGCCAGCATGAAAGAAGAAGGAAGATAAAAATTGAGACATGTGAGATATCTCACAAAATAATCAATAGATTCCAGAGACAGCCAGTGGTGTTCTAACCAGATCAGTGGCCACATATGCAGAGAGGCAGCCAACATCACAGAAACAGACAGAAACCGAAACACAGAGACAGCTGCAGGGAAATACCTGGCCACAAGGAAGCAAAAAGATACATGGAAAAGTACACACCCAGTCAGATGCACATACAGGGACCCACACAGAGATAGTCAAAACAACTAATTGCAAACAGCAGTTCTGCTCCTAAAAGTCTAAGCAGTGTGTGCACAAACTAAAAGGAAGGGAGGTAGGTATACAAAAATGATGAAACAGTCACCCCAAAATAGGCTTGAAAAGACACACAAAGACCAAATCAAACATAGAAATTCACACATGAGGGGCCATACTGGGTGGAGCTACTGCCTGCAGCACTGGCATCCCATGTGGACAACAGGGTCGGATTTGGGTTGTTCTGCTTCTGATATAGCTCCCTGCTAATGGCTTGCGAGGGGCAGTGGGGGATGGCCCAGGTGCTTGGGCCCCTGAATCCCATATGGGAGATTTGGAGGAGGCTCCTGGCTCCTGGCTTTGGCCTGGTCCTGCTTTGGCCCAGCCCTGACCGATGTGGCCATCTTAGGAGTGAACCAGCAGTTGGAGGCGCGCTCTCTCTCGCTCTCTGTCTTTCTGTCTCTCTCTCTCTCTCAAATAAACAATCAAATCTTAAACAACAACAACAACAACAAAAAAGAAATTTACACACCAATAGGAAGAAAGAACCATATATAAAGGCTCAGGAGCCTGGAGTGAGAGATGTCTACAAAGACAGAGACACGCCAACATTCCAAGGGAAAAAATACAAGAGAGCACAGATACACAAGGACAGAAAAAGACAGAACACTGACTCAGCAAGACACATAATTATACAGGTACAAAATAAGAGACACAGTTTTACCAGCAAAGCACAGACTCAGACAATGTTTCTGAATCTGTGTGTCAAAACTGTTCAGAAATTAATCCACAATAGCAATCACACAGACCCTGGTACACAATAACAGGTAAACATCAAGCCAGAATACCTGTGAAAACCCATAGCTGCTCCTTGCCCAAAGGCTGAAAACTAGAGGACACTATGTACTTTGCTTATAGTCTCCATAGGTCCAGGTCAATATGTATGAAAAATAATCCTTGGCTCGTAGATAAAGTACTGTTTTCATGTTTATAACAATGAACTGCCCAACTACCCCCCCAAAAAAATACTTCCCACTCACACTGATGTTAAAATAGCTCATCAAGCAAGTTGGTGAGATGCATAACAAGTAATACCATGGGTATGTCCTGTAGGTCACAGTACAAACCTTATAACACTCACTACCCTAGAATCCAAGTTATGTTTTCAAGTAAAGAACCTCCCACCTGTGAGGCCTGAATACCTGAGGGAAAGTGACAGAGGCTGTCAGGAGCAGTCTGCATGCATTTTTCTGTAGCCCTACACAAAGTCCTGGACAAAGCCAGACTCTAGGAGCCTGGGGTAGGCGTTGGCAGACAGGGAAATGTGGAACAGGAGGCCCCTAAGGAACTCCTCTCTGTTCTCAGCACCTACAGAAAAGGCAGAAGCTGGGCAAGTTGAAGCTGACAGAACTTTGTGCTGTTTACAGGACTAGGCAACAGGGGGAGGGACAGACACCACAACTTTCCCCATGCATGCTACTGCTCTGTGAACTGGCAAGATTCAGGGGCCGGCACAGTGGTGCAGTGGGTTAAAGCCCTGGCCTGAAGAGCCAGCATCCCATATGGGTGATGGTTCTAGTCCCGGCTGTTCCTCTTCCAATCCCACTCTCTGCTATGGCCTGGGAAAGCAGTAGAAGATGGCCCAGGTCCTAGGGCCCCTGCAACTACGTGGAAGACCCGGAAGAGGCTCCTGGCTTCGGATCGGCTCACCTCCGGCCGTTGTGGCCATCTGGGGAGTGAACCAGCAGATGGAAGACCTCTCTCTCGCTGTCTCTATCTCTCTCTGTAACTCTGTCTTTCAAATGCATAAGATAAACGTTTTAAAAAATGGTAGGATTCAAAATGTGATTTTACTGAAGACAGTGGCATGAAGCCATTACATGTGGAAATCAGGCTCCTGCGTTAGGCCCCTGAACCCAAAAACAGAAAAGAGCAGAGGGCACATATTCTCACTTCAGAGTTGAGTCTTCAATATGCATTGTTACTAGTGTATACAAGGAGTCAGCATCAGAGATCAAAGGACATCTGATCTGGAAAGAGCATCCAGTACTGCCCTAGTGGCAGAAACGTGAAGGTTCCAATCTGCATGTGCCAGTGGTCTTGTGAATTTGGTGTAATCCCCTTTCCTGTCTGCGTTTCTGTTGCCACCTTCTGTACAAGAGGAATTGACCTTTATGGTTCCCTCTAAATTCTCTCTCTAACCCTTTGGTGTAAGTGTGCCCCCTTTCAACGCACTGTTTTGAACTCATGTCTTGAAGAAATCACAACTATCCTTGGAAATGGAAAGTGATGCTTTTCCCCAAACCCACAAATGCCTGCCAGAAACTTGTTGAAATGAAATGGACACGAGAAAAAATGACTTGATCAGCTCTTGTCCTGACGGTTGATGTACAATGTAATACTTTATACATTTTAGTATTTTTTTTTGTTCTAGTACCATTGGTTGAACTCTGTAATTAACAGACAATTATTCTTAGGGGTTTAAATTTTAACTGAAAAGTGATCCCTGTTAGGAATTTGGAAAACATTATGCTGAGTGAAATAAGCCAATCCCAAAGGGACAAATACCACTTGTTCTCCTGGATAGGTGACAACTAACTGAGCACCAAAAAGGAAACCTGTTAAAGTGAAATGAACACTATGAGAAATGGTGACTTGATCAGCCCTCACCCTGACTGTTGATGAGCAACTTGATATGTTATCCCTCTTAGTATTTTTTTTGTTTGTTCTACTTAATACTTTTGGTTGAATACTGTAATCAATACACAATTCTTCTTAAGTGCTGAAACTTAACTGAAAAGTGATCACTGTTAAATGTAAGAGTGGGAATAAGAGAGGGAAGAGATGTGCAATTCGGGACATGCTCAAGCTGACTTACCTCAAACGGTAGAGTTAGAAACATACCAGGGGATTCCAATTCAATCCCATCAAGGTGGCATGTACCAATGCCATCTCACTAGTCCCAGTGATCAATTTCTGTTTACAATTGATCATAATGATAGGACTAAGAACCAAAGGGATCACATAAACAAGAATAGTGTCTGCAAATACTAGCTGATAGAATCAAAAAGGGAGAGAACGATCCAACATGGGAAGTGAGATACACAGCAGACCCATAGAATGGCAGATGTCCTAACAGCACTCTGGCCTCAGAATCAGCCCTTAAGGTATGCGGATCCGGCTGAAAAGCCCATGAGAGTATTTCAGGCATGGAAAGCCAAGACACTCTGGAAAAAAAAAAAAACCTAAATGAAAGATCTCCGTGAGTGAGATCCCAGTGGAAAGAACGGGTCATCAAAGAAGGAGGTACCTTTCTCTGAAGGGAGGAGAGAACTTCCACTTTGACCATGGCCTTGTCTAAAAATGATCAGAGTCAGTGAACTCAGGGGGCTTCCATAGCCTTGGCAGCTCATGACAAGAGCCTAGGGTGATTACTGATGCCATAAACAAGAGTGTCAATTTGTTAAGTCAACAACAGGAGTCACTGTGCACTTACTCCTTATGTAGGATCTTTGTCCTTAGTGTGCTGTACATTGAGATTTAATGCTATAACTAGTACTCAAACAGTATTTTTCACTTTATGTTTCTGTGTGGGAGCAAACTGTTGAAATCTTTACTTAATGTATGCTAAACTGATCTTCTGTATATAAAGAATCTGTATATAAAGAATGAATCTTGATGTGAATGGAAGGGGAGAGGGAGTGGGAAAGGGGAGGGTTGCGGGTGGGAGGGATGTTATGGGGGGGAAGCCATTGTAATCCATAAGCTGTACTTTGTAAATTTATATTCATTAAATAAAAGTTAAAAAAATAAAAAAAAAAACACGAGGAAACAAAAAAACAGCTACAGACATTCCTACTTGAACGAAGCTTTACATATTCAGTATGAATAAGTAAGAGGATCTGTAGGGGGTGGGGAAGGAACTTGGAGGAGCTTTTCTGCCTGCTATCTATCCCCCTCCGAATACATTACCCTCTTTTCAGATTTGTTCAGTGTATAAACAGACCATCATTCTCCATCCACAGTTATTGTGATTGTAATGTATTCGAAACCCATTCCTTAAACCATACATGCTCAAGTTTTTAAGAAAAATAGGGCAAGGTTTCATCACTAAAATATAGCATTTAGCTTATGATAACAGAAACAGATAGATCTT
This sequence comes from Oryctolagus cuniculus, assembly GCF_051225735.1. Classification (NCBI taxonomy): domain Eukaryota; kingdom Metazoa; phylum Chordata; class Mammalia; order Lagomorpha; family Leporidae; genus Oryctolagus; species Oryctolagus cuniculus. The sequence goes on along the minus strand of NC_142888.1, from coordinate 47,301,214 downwards.
AAATCCATCAGCATTCTCTGAATCTAGAAAACACTTTTAGACTTAATATTTTTAGACTTAATATCTTATCTATAAAATAGAACTTCTGTTCTAATCTACAGATGAGGAACATGGATAGTTGAACACAAACCCTGGGGTTGGAGGCATAGGTCTATTGCTTTGTCAAGTACTCAGCCTCCTTCACTTATGGTGCGCATAGTTGCCACTCAACTTCTCCTATCTTGGTCCAGTCAGAGGTAAAGGAAATCCTGGCTAGAAATCAGGGCTGAAAGGAACTCACATCTAGCTCCCACCCTCAGCTCTGCACAGAGCATAAGGAAATCGGAGGAGGTGTGGCACTTGGCTGAATGACTTTTGGAAAGGAAGGAAAGGAAGCCTTCCTCCATCATCCCCATTACTCCGAGTCCTCAGGGAACATTGTGGGTAAGTTTATGAAGTTCAAAAAATAAAAAAAAGGATGACAAGTTGCCCAGGATATTCACATCCCAAACTCATTTTTCCTGAATTAGATGTGACTTTGATTTTCCATTTTACAGTTAACCAAGGCACTTAAGAGCCTGGAGTAAGACTGTGTGGGCCACAGTGCCCAGGAAGGCTGTAAAACCTTTTCAGGGCATTATTAAGAACATGCTAGAGAAGAGTTACGTTGAAGGGAGGCAAGAGGCTTTGGCTAATGGAAAATAGATTTAATAGTCTCTATGAAAAATAAAGCTGAAGTGGTTTGAAGTAGTGAAAACAGCAGTGGGACAAAAAACAGAAAAAACAAAATTCAAATCCTAAATCCACCAAAGTACTCACTGTGTGACCTTGAACAAGTCATTAATCTCTCTGAAGTTTGGCTTCTTGTCTATAAAGTAGAGCTGATAAGAACTGCCTCCATTTAGAATAAAGAATACTCAAGAAAATACAGTCATAGTTAACACAACACAAAGCACCAAGACATAAAAGCTCAAAAAAAGGCAATATTTGACCAGAAACAGTTTACCCGTTCTAGAACTTAAAATTTTCAAAACAAATATAATAATGATGCTCCAAATTCACCAATCATGTACTTGAAAAAATCTAAAATCAACAGCTGCACAAAAAGGCTTTGCTACCCTCAACCTCTGTACAATACTTATACAGAGGGATGGAACTCACCAGGCTAACCTAAGTCCCCCATATATCCAACATAGAAATTGCTCAGTTCCTGCCCACAAATACACATAGGCACATACATACACACACACGGTCCCATGCACACATGGTCACACACACACAGACACACACACAAAGGCTAAATCATTTCACTTCTGTTCTAGGAAGACAAGGACAGATTAAGATGCAATTACTCATAAGGCTTCATCTTCATGTACTCAAAATATATCCCCGTTTTTAGGATGACCCACTCACTGTTCACAAAGTATATGACATAACATTTTGCTAGTGGTATGTTATAAGCAGCTGCTCATGTGTTTATTACTGAGATAACAGTTTTAAGTCTCTGAGATCTTTGAAATCTAATGTGGTTTTTATCCTAAGGATCTAGCACAGAGGGTGGTACAATATTGGCACTCAGGAAATTGATTGACAAATAATTGGTGAATTACTGAATGAAATGTACCAAACTGATACTGCTGCGAATTGCAAAGATGTTTTACAAAAGATGGAGAAAATCCTTTATATATATATATATATATATTCATTTATTCAACAGCAAATCTGCGCAGTGAGCTTGGAACAAATGGACCTATAACAAAAAGTTTCTGTTCCAAGTCCTGATTATGCTACTTACAGTCTGTGTTGCCTTGGAATGTTCAGTCACAGTTTCCTCATCTGTGACCTGGCGATGCTGATCCCAGCTGTACCTAGCTCCAAGCTGATTTTGAGAAGTGAAAGAAATGTGCCTGTAAATACTTAGTGGACTTTATGTTTCTTAGGGATTGTAGTACTGTAGCCTCAAATATGTCCAATGGCTCCATTCCTGTTTTCCAGTCTTCCACCACTTCTGTCAACTGATTGCAATGAAATCAGCCACTACCTCCTCCAAAAATCATCCTCAAATTGAATGCAAAAAGAAGAAGGTGGAGAGCTAGGTCTCCTGCCAGCTCCAAACCACTTTTAACTAACTTGATTTCATCTAGGCAATGGGCATGGCCAAATGAATCAGTATTACTACTGAGAAAGGAGGTTAATATCAATATTTATTTTTATTTTTATTCATTTATTTGAATGGGAGAGAGAGAGAGATAGATATCTTCCATCTGCCGATTCACTCCTCAAATGGTTGTGGCATTTGGGCTAGGCCAGGCTGAAGCCAGGAGCCTGGAATTCAACCTGGGTCTCCCAAGTGGGTGACAGGGACCTAAGTACTTGATTCATCACCTGCTACCTCCCAGGGTGCACACGTGCAGGAAGCTGAATTGGGAGTGGAGTCAGAACTCAAACGTGGACACTACAATATGTAATGCATGCATCTGAAGCTGTGTCCTAACTGCTGTGCCAAACAGCCACCTCCATATTAACCTTTTTTAAAAGTACGTATGTATTTATTTGAAAGGCAGAGTTACAGAGAGGCAGAAATGGGGAGAGGTAGAGAGAATGAGAGAGAGAGAGATCTTTCATCCGTTGGTTCACTCTCAGATGGCTGCAATGGCCAGAGCTGCGCTGATCCGAAGCCAGGAACCAGGAGCTTCATCTGGGTCTCCGATGTGGGTGCAGGGGCCCAAGGACCCAGGCTATATTCTACTGCTTTCTCTGGCCATAGCAGAGAGCTGGATCTAAAATGGAGAGGCAGAGACTCGAACTGGAGCCCATATGAGATGCCGGCACTGCAGGTGGCAGCTTCACTGGCTACTCCACAGCGCCGGCCCCTGTACTAATCTTTTAAAGTCATCCAAGAAGCATCTTTTTTGGATCCACTCTGACTCTTCTGTCCAGTGGTGGTATTGGCCACATGAAAGGCTGTTAGGAACCTTTTTACGGTAGGGATTTGGCAAAATAGATATGAAATGGGAAGTTGCAACAAGCATGGGAGACAGCCTTATGAGCTAGAGCCAGGAAAAATAGATAAAGGAAAGGGGCAGTGGGTAAAGAGGAGGGCAATCATCTTCAAAGACACAGGGGATTGAGGTCTGTGGAGCAGGTTTTATAGAGTACAGGACCAAGGAGAAGCTCTGGATTTTGCCAACTTGGAGAACGATAGGTTTATGGAGTGAGCAACAGAGGGGCATCTGGCTCTAAGGAAATACCAATGAGTCCTGCAATAAATACCTGCTGATTGCTAAATTATTCACTAATAAATTCAGAAGAGCAGTGGAGAATTATATATATATATATATATATATGCACATATATATAAAACTTTCCACAAACTAGCATGTACCATGGTAGCAATGCACATGACCAGAAACCTGTTAAAAGGAGGAAGGGAAATGAACCTATCAGGATAACACTTTCACACTACTCTCAGCTCGAAATGGCAGGGCATTCTAGTTCTAGACAACAAAACCCCCTCCTACAAATTTCCCTCTTTTTCATCCTTACTTCCTCTTTCACAAACTGAGACAAGTCCCAGAGCAATAGAATAAGAAGTCCTAATAAATGCTTTCTAGAGTCATGGGGGCCAGAATTGGGTCATGTTGTTCGTCTTCATGGGAGAAAGCCAAACAGATTTCCCCTCTCAACTTACTCCCCCATACCCAGGGGTATATTCCTTGCCTCTTGTGATCTGCCAGCTTGCACTTAAATGACTCAGCAGATCTTTAAATACATCCAGGCAAGGAGCTGCTCTGAGACACAGCTTGCCATTAAAAAAAAAGTTTTAATCTGTTCTTGGTGTTGAGAGGCAGTCAGGAAGGTTCTTTGTTAACATAAGGTTCCCAAGAAAGTTCGGCACTGCTGTGAAGCTCTATCTCTATGCTAAATGGCTTGTTTTTGTTCTGCTCTCTGTCTTTGTGCCAGCTGCGTGGATCACAAGGATGAGAAGGGGGGTGGTTTCAGGCCATGGAAGGAGTCAAGGAAATTCCTTCACCGTGATTCTGTGGGGGAAGGTGACCAAAGTGTGCCATGGAGTGACTGGTTTAAATATAAGGGCCCCAGATTTGCCAAGGGGTCAGACTTTGCACTGGGTCATTCTGTTCTCTGTGGAGGACCATGACCTCTGGCTAAGAAGAGGGATCTTCTCACTCTCCCTCTCTCCTCAAACCAGCACTTTGATGCAAGCATCGACTAGGAAAAGATTTCAGCTAGACTGAGGGAAGTAACTTAATAATTTGAATTGCCAAAGAAAATCAGGCCCCCTGTTATCTGCAATGACCTCACACTTAAATTCCAGCCAAAGCATTTTGGAGACTCAGAGCTTTATAGAAGGGAAGGCTGGGCAACAGTGATATGAGCAGAAATCCATGTCTAGCATTTCTTAAAGCTCTTCTAGTCTGGTCTGATGACTATGATGATGTTGACAGCTATCACTTATCAACTCTTTACTATGGGCCAGGAACTGACTAGATATTTTACATTCAACATACATACATACATTCAACATACATACAACAAGGGGAGTATTAGCATCTTTGTTTGGAAAAAACAAGGAAACTACAATTCAGAGAGTTGAAGTGGTCCAGGACTGAAGATAGAAAGATAGTGAGAGTCAGAGCAGATTTTATACCAAAGTCTGTCAGATGCCAAATCCTATGCCTAAACCGCAGTCAAGGACCTTTTAGCCTCTTTTTATTTATTTAAAAATCTTGATGTAAAGTATGCCAAGAATCATCCCAGTTGGGTATTTTGGAGCATTGTATAGACTTTAAATGGTTAAGAAGTGACTGTGAAATTATCTGTGAGTCCAAGCATCTGCCCTATACACGGTGCTCGCAAGGTTCACTCTCTTTCCAAATGTTTTCAGTGACAGTGGATTTATCCTGCTAATGTACAGACAGATAGGATATGAGATATAAGAAGAAAGGAACCAATATAGCACCCAGTAAGTGTCATGCCCTTCATACAAGTTGTTTTATTTAATGCATTTAATAGTGCTGCAAGAAGAGCATTCTACAGAACTTGAGAAGAACTTGAAAAACTTGAGGCAAAGAGAGGTGAAGTTATTCATCTGAATTTTATAGGAAATGCTTGCAAATATTTCAACACACACACACACACACACACACACTGTATTGGCCCAAACAAAACTCATCTAGTCCATGTTGACAATTTCTGATGTAGGATAATACCATTCTGAGAAAATCTGCCCTCTTCTCATCTGTAATCTGTCTTCATTGATTCTGCCCTTTATGGTACTACAGAGAAAACATTTGACTTCTTTCTTCCATGATAATCCTTCAGGTATGTTGAGACTAAAGTTCTGTCTGATGCTATCTGCCTCCTTTATCATATTTAACACAGAACTTAAGCTCCTCCATGCCTTACAAGAAGAGATAGCCCATGAATATGGGGTTGAACAGCACATTGCAAATATGGCCTGACCAGAATTTAGCAGAACAAGGCAATCACCCCCTTTATCCTGAACCTCATATTTCTATTAATGGAATTTATGATGCATCAGTTGGTGTTTTTGGTGTTACTTAATACCACTGACTCAGAATAACTATGGGATACTTACTTGATGCCATGCGCTTTGCCCTAAAAGTTATTTATGACTATTTAGAAGGATATACCAGGCATGCACACAATTATAATTTAAGGGCTTAAATATCATATGGATGGAGAAGGAAGAAAGAGAAAATCTAAACCATGTTAAGCACTGATTCTTGACTCTTGATCCTCTCCCCTCCAAATGTTATCCACTAGGGATTTCTAGCCCTGATGTGTGGATGAGGAAACTGAAGCCAACATTCTTTCAATGATATCTTGTCATAGAGAGATCACTTGTCTTTTTGGTTGGCAAATAAGAACATTTGTCTTGTAGGAGTCTGCATTTGAGCTAAGCTTAGAAGAACAGATAGTATTGAAATTAGGATAGCCTTCAAGGCCAAAAGGATAATAGGAAAAACAACAAGTTCAAAGAACAAAGTGTGAGGGTGGCTTAAAGCGACAGTGATTTGATCCATTTGACTTGGATTTAGGAATTTTGCAAGGAAATTGTAGGAAATCTGGATGAAAAACAAGCCAGATGATGAAAAGATGTAAACACCAGACTGAAGGGCTTGAGACTTTACTATATAAACAAATGGGGAGGTACTAAAATTTTAATTGCATGCTACATAGCTTATCAGAAAAGCCTCCTCTGTGCTAAGCACTGAAAATAGGGAGATATGAGGAAATCAGACTGGGCAGCAGTATTGAAGGAACTCACAGACTAACGGATGTTTAAAGCAGGACACTGCCAAGATTGAAGCTAAATATTGGGAAGGTCTAGTGGGATGGATGCAATACGAATTAGCAGCAGAGAGAGCTGGAAGGAGGGGACATGTGGCCATCACTCGAATCCAAGTAAGAAGTAATAAGGATCAGTCATCAGGTGGAAAGAATAGCTGAGAAGGTTTCAGGAAACAGGACATCCCTTTGCCACCCTATTTCCCACAGCTTCCAGTTTGGCTTTTCCAGACACAGTGGGATCATCTCTGATGGAGAACTCTGCACTTGGAAGAGGAGAGACGTCCCTGGAGGAGAGTTCACCTTACTCAATTTCACATGTAACCTGGCACAGTTTGAGTCAATCAAGCACCTTAAGGGGGTACAGCAAGTGTACAAAGCAAAAAGCATACCATCTGAAAATACAAACATGGTTAAAATTTTTGGTCTACTAATAGTTGATTACTGACATGTCGCAGTCTAATTTGGTCTTTTTTATTTAAAAGTCTGATCAATCTTGATGTGAATGGAAGGGGAGAGGGAGTGGGAAAGGGGAGGGTTGTGGGTGGGAAGGACGGTATCGGGGGGAAGCCACTGTAATCCATAAATCGTACTTTGGAAATTTATATTCATTAAATAAAAGTTAAAAAAAAAATGTGCCTCCATCAAGGAGAACAAGCACTCTCTGCTCATGCAGTCCTCTTGCAGGTTCAAAAGCTTTCCATTCGCTGAGGTTTGTGCAAATAAAATATCTTGACAGAATGAAAAAAAAAAAAGTCTGATCAAACAGATTTTGCAGATGAACAACTGGAAACTCCCACAGACTATACACTTGCTAGCCTTGGTTTTTAAACAAAGATGGCAGGGAGGGAGAGTCAGACAGGGTAAACAGATTTTAAAAAAGTTCTTGGAATCCTTTCTGCAACCACACATCAAACATCAAGTGTTTCCATCTTGATGTTACCGTCAACTTTCAGTTTATGCAATTTCCTCATCTAACTAAGGCTGGACAGTGCTTCAGAGAGGTGGTTCAAAATGACAAGTTTTGAAAGATGCTTTCTTTTAGGCACTATCAGTTTTCAAAAGAAATGTCCAAATAGTTGCCATTTGTGTGAGTAGCAACATTGCACCTTATTTAACAGAAAACCTAGAGAGAAGATGACTTTCACAGTAACCTGCTTCCATTTCACAGTAACAAAAATATTACCCAATGACCACATTCTTGAATTCACACAACTCATGTGTACCTACCATGATGAAGGTAGCATCTTGTCTATACTGGTAAATTCCCTTTCTTATTTACTATAAATCTCATATGCTGACATGGTTTCCTGATATTTTATTTCTTTAGTCAAGCCTCTAGAAGAAGATAATCTCTGCTCACTCTCTGAATTATCTGTCCAAATTTACTGATGAATATAGCTTTTTCTTTTTTTTTTTTTTTTTTTTTGACAGGCAAAGTGGATGGTGAGAGAGACAGAGAGAAAGGTCTTCCTTTGCCGTTGGTTCACCCTCCAATGGCCGCCGCGGGCAGTGTGCTGTGGCAGGCGCACCGCGCTGATCCGATGGCAGGAGCTAGGTACTTATCCTGGTCTCCCATGGGGTGCAGGGCCCAAGGACTTGGGCCATCCTCCACTGCACTCCCTGGCCACAGCAGAGAGCTGGCCTGGAAGTGGGGCAACCGGGACAGACCGGGACTAGAACCCGGTGTGCTGGCGCCGCTAGGTGGAGGATTAGCCTATTGAGCCGCGGCGCCGGCCAGCTTTTCTTTTTTTTTTAAAAAAGTAAGGGTGGTTGGGGGCAGGACTATATAGAAGGAATAGAGTGACACAAGTCAGTTTGAGGAGGGAGCTAGAGTGGAAATCTGTCTGGCAGTATCAAATACAAGCACTAGTTCAGTTACTCAATGTATGACCTTGGGTAGGTATCTTTCCTTCTAAGAGCCCTTAAAAAAAGTTGGCACATGTTAAGAATAAGAGTTTCTCAGTGTGTCAAATTCAGACAGCAGTGTTAGTAGTACTTCCTTCCATACATGTAATGGGAAAGAATCTAAGTTGTAGAGCTGGACTGCCTGGATTCCAATGAAGGCTCTTCCACTTACTTGTTCTATTATGTTGGGCGTGTTTACTTAATTGATCTGTGCCTGTTTCTTAATCTGTATCATAGGCATTATAACAGTACCTACTTAATGGAATTACTTTGATGATCAAGTGAATTAATACATATAAATTACACAAAATATTCCCTGGCTCCAAAAAACTGGTTATTATTTTTTCTTACTTTTGTAAATCTCTTATTTAAGCAGACATTGAATTATCCAGGTTGACAGTAAGCTCTAAGATTTTTAAACACTCTGAGATCTTTATGTCTTTTTCAATAATTATCATAGTCCTGCTTTCTAATCTATATCACAAGTTAGCAATTTTTCACTACCACTTCCTACCCCAGGCCACTCATTTATTTGGTGAGGAAGAGTGGATTAAAACAAGGGCAGTGCATAATGAAGTCACCTTGGTCACCAGTAATTTGGAAAAGGCAAAAGTCGATGGCTGAGCAATCTTAGAAACTGCTGGTATAGCACAGTGCTTAGAACACTGTGTACACCAGTCCTGCTACTTCCTAGATGTGTTGCTTGTGTTTCAGCAAGTTATTTAAGTTGTCTGGGTCTCATTCCTAAGATATGAGAATCAAAAGGAAAATTAAATTCAATTCAATTAAGTTAAAAGGAAACAATCAACAGAGTAAAGACACAATTGACATAATGAGAGAAAATGTCTCCAACTACTCAGCTGACAAAGGAATAATATCCAGAATATTTTCAACAATGCCAAAAAAAATCCAGTTAAGAAATGAGTAAAATATCTTAACAGGTATTTCTCAGAATAACTAAACTAGCAAACAAATAAGTGAGAAAATGTTTAGTATCACTAGCCATCAGGTAAATGTAAATCAAAATCATGAATACATACCATCTTACCCCAGTTAGAATGGCTATTTTCAAAGGACAAAAAGTAGGGGTTGGCATTGTGATGTAGAGGGTTAACACACCACTTGCATCCAAAGTCAGAGTGCTGGATTTCAGTCCCAGCTGCTCCATTTCTGATCTAGCTTCTTGCTAATGCACCTGGGAAGACAGCAGAAGATGGTACTAAGGGCTGGCGCTGTGCCATAGTGGGTAAAGCTGCCGCCTGCAGTGGCAGCATCCCACATAGGCAATGGTTCGAGTCCTGGCTGCTCCACTTCTGATCCAGCTCTCTGTTATTGCATGGGAAAGCCGTGAAAGATGGCTCAAGTCCTTGGGCCCCTGCAACCATGTGGGAGACCTGCAAGAAGCTCCTGGCTCCTGGCTTCAGATCGGCTCAGCTCCGGCCATTGAGGCCATCTGGGGAGTGAACCAGCAAATGGAAGACTCTCTCTCTTTCTCTCTCTCTCTCCCTCCCTCCCTCCCTCCCTCCTTCCCTCTACTCTCTGGAGCTCTGCCTTTCAGATAAATAAATAAATCTTAAAAAAAGAAAAGGGTATGAGTTCTTGGCCCCTTGCCACCCAAGATGGAATTCCTGGTTCCTTGCTTTGGCCTGGCCCAACCCTGGCTGTTAGGGGGATTTGGGGAATGAACCAGGGAATGGAAGATTTCTCTTTCTCTCTCTCTCTCTCTCTCTCTCTCTCTCTCTCTCCCTTCTCTTTCTGTAAACTCTGCCTTTCGAATAATAAATAAATCTTTAAAGAAAAGAAACTTGGGGCCGGCGCCGCGGCTCACTAGGCTAATCCTCCGCCTAGCGGCGCCGGCACACCGGGTTCTAGTCCCGGTCGGGGCGCCAGATTCTGTCCCGGTTGCCCTTCTTCCAGGCCAGCTCTCTGCTGTGGCCAGGGAGTGCAGTGGAGGATGGCCCAGGTGCTTGGGCCCTGCACCCCATGGGAGACCAGGAAAAGCACCTGGCTCCTGGCTCCTGCCATCGGATCAGCGCGGTGCGCCGGCCGCAGCGCGCCGGCCACGGCGGCCATTGGAGGGTGAACCAACAGCAAAAGGAAGACCTTTCTCTCTGTCTCTCTCTCTCACTGTCCACTCTGCCTGTCAAAAAAATAAAAATAAATAAAGAAAAGAAACTTGGAATGGTGGAGAAGAGCATACAGGGAAGTTGGAGAAGGGGCACCAAATTGCACTTAGGTAGAAATAATTAGTTCTGGTGTTCCACAGCACAGTGGGGTAATTATAGCTTACAGTAATATGCTATATAGTGTATGAGGAAGTAAAGTGGAAGAAAGGAGCTGGTTAGCTTCAAACAAGAAAAGGATAGAAAAGCTCATTACTTGATTTAATCAATTTATGCTCTAAGTGTGTGTGTGTGTGTTTGTGCTGAAATACTGCGCTCTACTCCCTAAAAGTGTAAAAATATTACATGTTAATAAAATATTTAAAAAATAAAAGTTAAAAGAAAAATTAATCCATTTAAATTGCCAAAGTTTGGCACACAGCAAATACTCGGTAAATGCGTATCACTACGAGTATTGTTGCCATTAGCACAATTCCTTGTAGTGAGTATGAAATCACTTTTCTAATACAGACTTTTCCAATGAAGCAACATAATGCTAACCTTCAGAACAAGCTCTGACTAAGCTCAGGCCTTAGCTTGCTTTGTGACTAAGTTCCCTTTCCAGCCCTGTGCCTCAAGCTCTTCATCCATAAAATTAACTAGCTGGACAAGATGGTCTCTCAGGTTCCATGAACTATAATAGCCTAGGACTTAGGGCCATTTCTGTTCAGTTTTTCTGTGGATTCCAATTTTTTAAAAGTTAGTGCAGTAACTTTTTAAAAATCTGTTTATTTTTATTTGAGCAGAGAAACAGAAAAAAAAAGAGGGAAAAAGGGAGGGTGAGAGAGGGAGAGTGAGCTCCCATCTGCCTCCCAAGTGTCTCCAAGGGCAGTGGATGGGCCAAGCCCAAGCTGTGAGCCAGGAACTCAATCTAGGTTTCACACTTAGATAGCAGGGGCCCAACCACTTGAGCTGTCACCTCCCAAGGTGTATATTAGTAGGAAGCTGGAATCAGCAGCAGAACTAAGACTCAAACCCAGGCACTCCAGAATGGGACACAGACATCCCAAAAGGCATCTTAACCACTAGACCAATTGCTTGCCCCAGGTTCCAGCTTTAATAAAACTCAGTAGTAGCCTTTTAAAGTCTTCTTACTGTATTTTTTAGGAACACATTACTTCAATATGTGGTTCGGTAAACACATAATAATATTTTGGCTTGATTGGAGGCATCAGCCAATTTGCAGGGTTTTCCAGTTTTTGATTCACTATTTAGTATAATTACCTGGTTTAAGGCCTGAGTAAGAAGAAAGGTTCACTCTATTCCCCAAATGAGGACTTAAAACACCCTTAGCATGAAATTACTGAGTTGAAATCCAACAGAACCGAGTTTGCATCTTAATTCTATTGCCAGCTTGTTTCACTTTGGATAACTCTTTATCCTTCTTTGATCCTCAACAAAGTAAAAGGAGAGATAGGACAAGGCAATCTCTGAGCACCCACTGACTAGGTGATCTCTAAGGTCCATTTTACTTTCTTGAAGAGCAGGAAAGTTGAGGGCACTGTGGGAAAACTGAGAAAAATGCATCAGGATGTTCACCAGACTAATTCATATTTTGTACATCCAAAATCAAGCTCCTGATTCCTGCCTTACCCCCCATATACCTGTTTTATACACAATCTTTACTATCCCAGCAAATGAGGATCTCATTTTTCCAGCTGTTCAGACCAAAAATATGGCAATCATCTCTGTCTTCTCTTCTTTCACAAAGAATATCCAGTCAGTAAATGCTGATGGCTCTACCATTAAAACACATGTAGAACCCAGCCACTTCTTATCTCCCTGACTACCTTAGTCTGAGCCACCATCACCTCTCAGTGTATCACTGTGGCAACCTCATTGCCATGTTTTCCAGTTGTTCCCAAAGTTTCTTCAAAAAGACAAATTTAAAAAAATGTATAACATACCAAAGCATGGTAGATGATATAAAGAGGAGGGGACTTGCTGAGCATAAGTCAGATTATGTCATTGTGCTCAAAAATTTCTAATATGTCTCATCTTGGAATAAAAACTAAAATCTGAAGGAAGATCTATAATGCCCTTCATTAACTTTGGTCTCATCTCCCATCAGTCTCCACCTACTTACCCCCTTATTGCCCTCTATCATACCAAGTGTGTACATGTCTTACATCCTTTGTGGTTGCGGCTCCCAGTGTCTGGAATATTCTACCCTAGGTAACCATATGGCTAATATCCTCATCTCCTTCAGATCTCTGCACAAGTGTTACCTTCTCAGTAAGACTTTCCCTTACCAACAAATATAAAACAGCCCTTTCCATCATCAAGCTCTATCTGCCAACATTCTGTGAAATGATGATGACACTCATCACCCTCTGATATATTCTACATGCCTTCTTTCACTAAACTTTTAATGCAAGAAATGATTTCCTTCTGCTTTTCCATTCTCGCAGTTCTGAGTACAGTGTTTGTCATATAGTAGTTGATCAATAAATGTTGAGGGGATGGTGCTGTGACATAGAAAGTAAAGCCACTACTTGCAGTGCTGGCATCCCATATGGGCACTGGTTCAAGTTCCAGCTGCTCCACTTCAGATCCAGCTCCCTGTGAATATGCCTAGGAAAGCAGAAGGCAGCCCAAGTCCTTGGACCGCTGCATCCACGTGGGAGACCTAGAAGACGCTCCTGGCTACTGACTTTGGATCAGCCCAGCTTTGGCCACTGCAACCATTTGGGGTGCAAACCAGCAGATGGAAGACCTCTCTCTCTCTCTCTTCTTCTGCCTCTCTGTAACTCTGTTTTTCAAATAAATAAATATTTTTAAAAATAAATAAATGTTGAACATATGCAGATATAAAGTAGGATGGCAATGTTACTGTCATTCAGAAATCCCAGACATCCAATCCATTGGGCATATTGGGTGGGTAAGAGACCTAGAAGCCATAAGAGCTTCCCTAAGTTTCATCACTGACCCAGCTATGATTCCTTTGCCTCTCTCAATTTCACCTCCCCTATCTATGATGTAGAAGAAATTGTGGGATAAAAGCATAAACACATGATGTTCAGAAGGAAGAATGGGACTGAAATCCCAGCTCTGCCACTTTGAAATTGTTTGAATGTTGGCATGTTACCCATACTCTCTGAGCTTAATGTTTACAGTTGGAATGGCAGTACTATAATACTGTGAATAATATTAAAATACTCTAAATCTTGGAGACCTACACAGTGTTAATGCAGTGTAATAATGGAATGTGAAACTGTTCTGTAAATTGTATGGTTCTACCAGAATATATCCTTGGTCTGCATGCAGAAAAAGGCATCAGAGTCAAAGTACTGCTAAAACTGTTTCACCTTCAGGAAATAACATCTCAGTTGAAATATTAAGTACCACAACAGCTTATTTATTGTCTTGTGCTAAGCAGTTCTGGTTCAAGTTACTCTGTGATAGGGCCTTAACTATGTGTTGAAATCACCAGAGGCTTACCACTAGCATGGAAATCCTGCCACGGGATGCTTGTAGTCCCCCCAGCGGTCATATAGTGGGACTACACTTCCACAAGCAAGGAACTTTGTCAACCTGCCCAGAACTAAGCCCTTGATTAAGGAGTGGGCTGTTTCAAAAAGCTAAATCATCTAACTCAGAAAAGCTTTTATAAGAATGTCATGTTCCTATTATTCCTGCAATTGACTTGTGGTTATCACCTCTCTCCCTTAACCAACACACTGAAATCCCATTTCTAAATGGAACCTCAAAGCAAGTCACCAGGACCAATGGAAACCTTAGGAGCAGAATACATCTTCGTTTATCCAATACACTAGGCACTTTGATTGGCTCCCATGTCGAACAGAATTATTTAATTGCCCTCAATTTTAATTCAGTACTGAATGCAGACTTGTCCAAAGACCTCAAAAGCATGTTTCCAGCAACTACACGGATATAACCAAAGAAACCGAGGAAGAAACTAGCAACAAAGCTGACTGGGGTGGCACTACTGAGTAATCAGAAACAGATTCCCACTCTTCTCTCAAATTCCCTCCTCACTGTCTTTCCAGAGATACCACGTCCCGCTGTTTGAAGTATTCATCTGGATCTGTCATCCACTGCTTGAGTTCAGTCATACCCCAGTCGACTTCCATAAGGGAATAGAGGCAGGCATAGCTAGTATTGCTTACCACTTAAACTTACATTAGTTCTTTTCTTTTTTGAATGCCTACATTAAAAAAAAGCCTTACTGTATAATCCAGGATCTCATCATATATACATATTCACGCTGCCTTTCTTTCATTTTCCAAATTGTTATAAGCTCCTTGAAGGCAACAAACTCAAAATTCTTCCTGAATTGCATTCCATTTCCCCTAACTGTGTCTCCTCCACACATGCGGGGCACATATCAGGTGCTTAATGAAAAAAGTGCTGATTGATAGTTGCTTTTTTTAAAAAGATCACTTTCATAGGGTAATCTCTAAAGCCAGCTATTAACTCATCATATGACCTTTTTTTCTGTGGGGGGGGCGGTGTATAGTTGAACTTACCGTTTGTTATATTACAGCTGTGCCTGATTACTGAAGACTGTAAAGTGTTAAGACCACAATTCAGTTCCTATAGAGGTGAATTTTATTTTTGCTTCATGGCTATACAGTTCATCTCAAAAAAGAAGCATACATTATGAGATAGTAAATGAACCATTTCCCCATCTAGAAATAAACACCAGAAGGAATGGTGGCATCTACTTTATCCAAAGAACAACATATAAAAACATGAAATGATTTTCACTTTATGTTTCTGTGTGGGAGCAAACTGTTGAAATCCTTACTTAAGGTATAATAAGCTGATCTTCTGAATACTAAGATAATCGAAAATGAATCTTGATGTGAATGGAAGGGGAGAGGGAGTGGGAAAGGGGAGGGTTGTGGGTGGGAGGGACGGTATGGGGGGGAAAGCCATTGTAACCCATGAGACGTACTTTGGAAATTTATATTCATTAAATAAAAGATAAAAAAAAAAAACATGAAATGATTACTTCAGTTGCTTGTACAAACCTAAACATAAGCCAAATGTAGCTAGTGATTTTGGTGGCCCAGTTTACATTTGTTCTTTCTTCAAGCTACTTTTTACATAGAAATTATTATTAGTCCTCACCTTTCGTTAATAGTTCCCAAATCCAAATTCTAAGAAAAAAATTTTAAGTGCAGAAACCTTACTAGGCATCTTCCCTGCTATTACATAAAGAGGTAGACGTCCAGCAGGGGTATGACATTAGGAGTTCCAATTCACCGTTGAATAAAACTGTGAATAGTGTCCCTATGCAGTCCTCATGCAGGATAAAATGAAATCTGCTTTAACTTTCTGGGTAGCAAGAGAAACCTTTGCTTCTTAAGACACACTGGGATTCAAACCTCAGGTCCTTTCAGTAAGGCTGCAGAATACAAGATCAATATAAAAATGATTCAAATCTCTATACAATGAAAACAAACAGTTTGGAAAGAAAATTATGAAAACAATTGCATTCGTAACAGTATGAAATACTTAAATTTATTGGAAGTGCAAGACTTAAACTCTGAAGACTACAAAATATTGAAAAAAAGTAAAGAAAATCTAAATAAGTGGAAAGCAACCCATATTCACAAATCCGAAGACTTAACAGTGTTAAGATGGCAATACTCCGTAGGTTGATCTACAAATATAACACAATACCAATCAGGATTCTACCTAGCTTCTTTGTAGAAATTAATAAGCTGACCCCAATTCATATGAAAATTCAAGAGACCCACTGTAACCAAAACAATCTTGAAAAGGAACACAGTTGGAGAGATCACATTTCTTCATTTCAAAACTTCCTGAAAATCTACTAGTAATCAAAATAATGTAATATAGCCTAAGGATAGATCAGTGGCATAAAGTTGAGAATCCAGAAAATAAACCACTTCATTTACAGAAAGCTGATTTTATGTGAAGAATGCTGATATAGTTCAATGGGGAAAATTTCAACCAAAGATGTCATGATGACCGGATACCTATATGTAAAAGAATAAACTTAGGCCCCTACTTCAAATCATATATACATATTAAATCAAAACTGCTCAAGGATCTAAATGTAAAGAGCTAAATTATAATTATAAATCTCCTACAAGGAATCAAGAATGAATCTTTGTGACTTCAAATTCAGCAAAGCCTTCTTAGATAAGACATCAAAATCAAAAGCCAAGAAAGAAAAAAAGTAAATTGGACTTCATAAAATTAAAAAGTTCTGTGCTTAAATGGGTATTATCAAAGAAATTGAAAAACAGCCCACATAATAAGAGAAAACATTCACATTTCATGACCTATTAAAAGATTTTGTGTCCAGAATACTATTAGAACTCAATAAAAAGACAAATAATTCAACTAAAAATGAGCAAAGGATATAAATGGAAATTTATCCAAAGAAGCTATATAAATAGCCCATCAGCCAGTCACCACATGAAAAGATGCTGAACAATATTAATCACTAGGAAAATACAAATCAAAACCACAATAAGATACCACTTCATACTCACTTGGATACCCTTTTTTTTTTTAAATGGAGAGAGAATAACAAGTATTGGGTCAGAAGTGCAGAAAATAGAACCCTCACACATGGCTGGCAGGATTTTAAAATATTTCAGCCACTTTCAAAAATAATTTGGCAGCTCCTCAATAAGTAAGTAAAACACAGAGGTACATGTGACTGAGAACTTTCATTCCTACATATGTACTCAAAAGAACTGAAATCATATATCCACAAAAACAGTGTATAAAAATTCACAGTAGTGTTATTTATGGTAGTCAAAAAATGGAAACACCATTGATGTCCATCAACTGATGAATGGATAGATAAAATATGGTACTTCCATGAAATGTAATATTACTCAGCTATTTAAAAAAGCCAATGAAATACTGGTATGTGCCTTGAATACATGATTTTGTGTGAAAGAAGCTAGTCACATAAGAACCTATATTGCATAATTCCATTTATATGCAATGTTATAATAAGCAAATCCATAGTAACAGAAGGTAGATTGGTGGTTGCTCAAAGCTGGGGAAGGGCAGGGAATTGAATGCTAAAGGTTGCAGAGATTATATTGGGGGTGATTAAAATGTTCTAAAATTGATTGCATGATTGAGTATAATGAATGCATATCTCTGAATGTACTAGAAATGATTGGACTGTACCTTTTCAATGTGTGAGTTATATTGATTATAAATTATGTCTCAATAAAGCTATTATTAAAAATAAAACTTGAATACAATGTGATCAAAATTGATAGCATTCTAAGGTTGATAAGCACTTTAATGTCACAAAGTGATCTGGATTAGTCACTGTCAAACCTGGTGTGCCTTGCAGGGTGACAGTAGGAATCAGTGTGAGAGTAGCCCTTACTGAACATAAAACTAAAGCATTATTTGACAAATGGGAAGCTTTGGGAAGAAAAATCTGGAAGATCTGCTCCAGGAAGGTTTTTCTCCATGATAAACAAGCATCACAGAAAGTGCAACTATCTCTATTCCCTCAGCTGGCAAAGAGATGATTACAAAGTGTCCTCCTGGCCTACTCAAACTAACATGAGTACTAGTGAAAAAACTGGAAAAGGATAGGCCTTTTCTTTGAAAAGGTTGCTACATAAATATGAGATTTTATAATTCTCTTCCCTGCGACATAAAGGACAACTGATGCTGCTAACTGCGTAGAACTTCACAAGCAATTTTTAAAGTCAGCTTTTGTGTTTAGGATAAAGATAATTTACTCTGGCAGGGGAAGTAGGAGATAGAATCATCCGTTTAATATCATTAATTGTTTTCCAATGATTAATTTACACATAGCCTGAGCAGATAAACTCACCTGGCCACATGCAGTGCACACCCTCACATGCGAATTAGGTACTGCTTGTGATAGCGCCGCTGAGGTCTGACCTAGACAGAGCTGTCTGGGAAGGGGAGAGATCCAGTTTTTCTCGGCCTCAGAGAGAAGGGTGGCAACATGACCAGCAGACAAAAAGAGGGAACAAGAGAAAGACAGAGAGAGAGAGAGACAGAGAGAGAGAGAGAGAGAGACAGAGAGAGACCAGCGAATGCTTCATTAAATCTCTGGGTCCTCAAACCCTCTGGCTTCTTTCCCTCAGCAACTGTTGAATCAGGCTCTAACCTCAAGGTAAAAAAGCCTGGCTATTCATTTTGCAATCCTCTCATGTCATCTGGTTTTAAGAGAGGTGCTAAGGTTGATCTGATCTGTTACTCTGCAGATTTTCTTTAAAAAAGAAATTCTTTAGGAGCATGCCACAGGTGTAATGAGAAAAATATCTTGAGAAGTAGAAAGAAGAGTCTATATTTCAGTGTCAGAAGCATAAAAGGAGCGGAATAAAAGAAAATCGGGGACAGGCAGCATTTGAGGAAGCTGCAGACAAAGAGAAAATGGTGGAGGTAGTGTGTTGCGGTAGGGATATTTTCTTTTCCCTCTCAGATGAACCTCACAAAACTTGATTTTTTTTCATTTGCTTTTTCTTATTCAGAATCATGACTTCAGGTATGGCTTTAAAATAAGCCCCTTGCTTTGTTTACCTAGCCCGCATTCTGTTTCCTGCTTGAGCGGGGTTCCAAAGGAAACTGGAGCCCTTGATCCCACCATTAATAAGAATAAAAACGAAGTTGTCCATGTCTATCTAATTCCAACTCATATAATCCCACTAAGAGCACAGTACATGTATGAGTCCGGCGACTAAGGAATTCTTTGTTTTAAATGTGTGTATGCATACCAGATGAGAAAATTGCTATAGGGAGGAAAAACACTCAACAAAGAAAACTAAATACTCCAGCAAATTAAATATATTTTTTCCAAGTTTACAGCTCAAAGAATGGAAGTCTGATGAGGTAAAATTAGCTCTGGCAAGAAAGCACCCCAAAGTGACCCTGCAATCAGAAGGCTGCAAGCTTCTTCGAAAATATCTCTCACCGATGTTAACCTTTAGCTGAGCTGAGACAGATATTTTGTGGACAAGCGACAGATCCTTCCAACTCTATCCCGCAGGCTCTTCTAAATGGGGTTCCATTCCCATAGTTATTGGGTTTTAAAGCTCTGATTACTAGAATCCAGACAGAGTTCACCAGTTATTTACTGATTACGGGGAAAGGATGCTTCTTCCCAACACACCTACTCCCAAAGCCTGTGGATTTGTCTGCCTTGGCCTCAAAGCAAAATTCTGCTTTACAATACAGAAAAACTGCTCCTTGTGAGAAAGTTATAAAAAAGCTGCTATTTGAATAACAGGGGAGGGGAAAGGAAATAAGAGAGAATTAATAAAATGCTCTAATTTAAAAAATAATAACAACAGAAAAATCAGGATGTGCCACTATCAAATCACTACTAAAATACTACCTATTGTGGAGATCAGCACAAACTACCAAAAGAAAAATTGAGATGCTCTTTTGCATCTGGATAATTTCTCTAAACCTTAACTCTAATTCCTGCGTGGGCTTCCTTGAGCCCCAACTCCCAAGAATCAATGTTTGCTATATTGCGCTGCTTGTTGGGATATAAGATGCTCTACTTCTGTCAAGCGAACTAGTGGTCAATTAGCAAAATCATAATATTGTTTGCTCTCTGAGTGCAGACAGATCCATAAAGTATCATCAGCATTGCACACCAACCTCCTCACTTTTTATTATTGCTTCTGTTCAAACCACATGCTACATTTAAAGAAAAAAATAAGGACCCCCTTCAGCCCATGTCCCTCTCTAGACAGAAACATTGTAAATATATAAGAACACAGAGTTATTGCAGAAGTTACTGAAGTGAAAAACAAAATCCATCTGCACAACTGACTTATGTACAAGAAGGCAAACACTACTGGAAAAGGGAGGATACCGACTGATTATCTGGCGGAGCCAAAATTTCGAGATTTTTTTCAACTCAGAGTTGGCACAGAGTGCATTCGATACATGGGAGGAGGAAGCTCTGAATTTGGCTTAAAAACACCCTTGCCTTTCAGCGAATTGGGCCCCTTCGAAGTGAGGGAAAGAAAAAGAAAGTAAGAAAATATGTCAGCCTTTAGATTGAGATTGATTGCATTCTATTGAAGTTTATTAATTTTCAGTCAAGTGACTCAAGGCATTTTCCATAACGTAGAAATGGAAATTATTTGTCAACACACGAGACAGCAACAGCAGTTTTCCCTTTCACTAGACTCCTCATAACCACTGCTGCAATCACAAACCAGCAAAGATTAAATAACATTGTCATTTTGAGAGCAGGACTAAAGTCTCAATATTTTCAATAGTTTGTCAAGGAGGCATTAGGGTATGATGTCCTCCTAATGGAGAAGATTTTCAATTAAGATGTGGGATAAAATCAGTAAGATCATCGAATACCTAATGGGAAGAACATTTTGTTCTCTATAGCCACCTCTTCAAGATTTTAGTTGTGTCTTCAAAGACACATATCCCTTAAAAATATGTGGGGTCATTAGTTTCCTCTCTGTTAAGTGAGTATAAACTGTTGTTTTTTGGGGGGGAGTGGTAGGGAGTGAGCTGAAGATCAAAGGTTCTAGAAACTAGGTTTAGCATCATGGCAAAAATAAACATTCCAAATTAACTGGAAAAAACTTTGACGATATCAAATAAACCCTTCGAAAATCCTGTAAGCCAAACCTTAAAAACCTCATGGAATGTAGAGCCTAATAAGAAGCTGTTTCTTCACCAAGGCAGAAACCAATAGTGTCTGAACTCCTATCCTCTCTTCCTTTTCTGACACTGTGCTATCAACCTTCCAAGAATGGATGAATCAGTGAAAAGAAGCAAATTGTTAGACTTTGGTCATCAAACAAATAGTGAGTGATGAATAAATTTAGGGGAAATAAGAACTACAGAATAAGACACAATTATAGAATAAGTCCATGGGGATATGAGCTCCTGGCCGGCCTGAAGAATTAATTTCCCAGTCAATAATCTCTCCCTCACCAGAGAAACTAGTATCTTAATTTACAGGGGAGAAAAATCTTCAGCATGATCTCTAAGAAGCTCAACATGTGCAGAGGAAGAATTTTTAATAAGCAAAATGAAATTGTCTGCCACTTTTCTCATGTCCTAATTAAAACTCTGGGGCAAGATTATGGCTCATAGGTCACTAACAGTTCTTAGGCAATTTGTTAGCACTAACAGCTCATGTGTTTAAATGCAAGTGTATCCTTAAAATGAAGAAACACTCTGAAGAGCCTCAGGTCCTCCCTCCTCACTGCAGATTTCTGAGCACACTGGATAGAGCAGGAAATGGTTACAAAATCTCTCTCTCTTTTTTTTTCCTAACACTTTCGTAAGTCAGACTCATGCCGGCATAAATTGTTTCTTCAGAGGACATTCTCCTTTTCATAGACCTTATGCAGATCTGAGGTAGTACAAGGCTGTAGATCTGTTATAATCCACAGAGAAAATGAACACCTAAGAGATAATCGACCCAAGCAGCTACTTCCAACACAGTTAACCAACGCTGAGAAATCTGGCAGGCTGAGAAATCTTGCCCAGTCTTTAAGGACAAAGTTGTCTGTCTGCTGGCTCTAAACATGTTTTATTCTCTTCCTTGACCTCCAACCCTGGAGCAAATCCCCAGCTGCTTCCAGAAAAGGAAGTTCGCCCCTTCATACAGGAGTCAGAGACCACTGTCTCTCCCAACCGGGTGTTCCATGTTATCTTTTTGGAGTAGGCGGGCTGAGAAAAGCGTGGGTCAGTCTTTTGCCTCTAATACGCCGACACTGACCACAAGCTGGAAGACAAACCGTAACAAACCTACTCCCTATGAGGAGAAACTGACCGCATGTCTGATCGCAATTCTCGAATTTGGGGGAAGAGTGGAGGGCTTAAAAGAAAAAATAAAAAGGAGTGCAGGGCTTAAGGGCTCTATCTCCGAAAGTGACCAGTGTGATCAGATTTAAGTTTGGAGCCCGCGGGATCTGGAGTGCTCGGAGGTAGCACGGATTTTAGGTGACGGAGGGAGTTTTCGAGGAATCCGAAAAGGGCATGAACCAGACGAAAGGCACACACAACAGGGATTGGGATCGCTCAGGTTGACTCTCTGGCAGTCCAGGAGTCCCAGGAGGGCTCCAGATTTAGGGCAGATCTTCCTACGGAAGGAACCCTGCTGAGTTTCCCGCAGGGCCAGTTGGGATAGTTCGCACTGGGAGGAGCGAGATATCGGAACGCAAAGTGACTCTGCGCCCTGGGCCAAAAGGCGACAATTCTTGGAGGAAAAACTTACCGCATGTCCCCGTAAGGTCCAGAATAGCTCTCCATCCAGGGTCCCATCTCGCTTTTGACACAGCTGGGATTGGGATAGGGCACTCTGCTCACCACGCCGCCGGGATACCACACTTCGGGTGCGGGAAAGTCTCCTTCCTGTCCAGTCAGCCCCTGAGGTGGCCGAGTGTAGCCATAGGGAGCCACGGCCCCTGCCTCGCCAGGGCCACTGCCGCCGCCCCCGCCACAGGGCCCATACAGCTGGCCTTCTTCGGTTGTGAAGAGTGTGTGCCAGGAAGAGGAAGCGGCGGTTGAGGGTGAGCCGGAGCCGGGTCCCGCTGCACCCCCGCCGTGCAGGCTTGCCAGGTCCCCATAGCGGCACTGTGCTGCGGCGGCCGCCCAGGCGCTGCCGTAGTCAAGCGGGTTCTCCAGCTTGATGCGAGCGTGGGGATGAGGAGGTGGTGGCTGCCCGGCCAGGGCCAGCGGAAAGTTGTAATAGTCACGAGTCTGGTACGCTGCTGCTTCGTCCAGAGTTCCGGACTTGTAGAGAGACAGGGTGGACGGAAGTTCAAGTGTCCCGGAGCTCCCTGCTTCACCGCTGCCAGAGCAACCCAGGCTCTCGGCTTCTAGCCCCTTGTTGTAACCTCCCTTGAAAGGGGTATACTCAGCAGTCTCTTCAGTGCCCTTACCTGGGCCATCGTCCAGCAGGGAACCTTTGCATTCCACCAGCGGGAGGCAGGGAGTGGGACGCACAACGGGTGGACCTCCCAGGAGCGGAGCATACATGCAATCTCCCCGAAGCTGTTCTCCAGAACTCAGATGCTCCAACGCCTCCACACCCAAGCCCATGGACACCGACACTGCCTTACACAACTCCTTGGCGCTGTCGGAGATGACAGAGGTGCTCCCTAGGTAACTGTCCTTGGAGGAGGTGGAAGCCCCAGCGGCCTCCCTCGCTCTCCCGCTGCTGCCTTCAGTTGCCGCGTCCTGCTGCTGCTGGTGGTGGTGGTGCTGCTGCTGAAGCAGTTGCATGGTGCTGGCCTCGCTCAGGATGTCTTTAAGGTCGGCAGAGCAGCTGTTTAAGCCCGGGAAAGTGGGGCCCAGCAGGGACAACGTGGATGGGGCAGCTGAGTCATCCTCGTCCGGAGGTGCTGCCGGCTGCTGCGGCAGCCCCTTACCGCCGGCTACAGCGGCTCCAGGCTCTGGGACGCAGCTGTTCTCAGGACGGCCCTCGGGGGCTGGCTGCTGATGTGAAGGCTGTTGTCTCTCCTCCAGGGCCAGGTAGCCCGTGGGGCCTCTGATCTGGGCTTGAGGAGAGCCATCCTCAGTCTGCTGCTGCTGCTGCTGCTGGCGGGGGCTGGTCTCCTGCTGCTGCTGCTGCTGCTGCTGCTGCTGCTGCTGCTGCTGTTGCTGCTGCTGCAAACGGGCGCCGGGAGGTGCTGCGCTCGCGGCCTCAGGGTGCCGGGGGCTCGGGTTCTGGATTACTTCGCGCACGTTCTGGAACAGATTCTGAAAAGCTCCTCGATAGGTCTTGGACGGCGGCCGGGGGTAAACCCTCCCGAGCCCCAACTGCACCTCCATCCTTGAGCTTGGTTCAGTTTACCACCTAATTCCCTTACCCCTACCTCCTCTTTCCTTGCTCAGAAGAGTTCAACAGGCTGTGACGATGCAATAGTCGCTGAAGCCAGCTGTCCACCTGCGGGAAGCTCCAGGGAGCTAACTTGCAGGAGCAATAAAAAAAAAAAAAAAAAAACAGCTCTGGCAACCTTAAAGTCTCGTGCAGAGAAAGACACGCGCTGGGCACGATCTGCCTTGCTAGGCTTGGTCTGTCCTTCAGTACTTCAAGTGTAGATTGAAAAATTCTACATATCTTGGGGTGGGGGAGAAGAAGAAGGGAAAAAAAACCTCTGCCTTCCAAATTCAGCGTCCACCGAAGCAGGTGCAAATAAGAATCTGGTTTTCTTCTTGTTTTGTTTTGTTTTTGGTTTGGTTTTTGTTTGGGCTACTGAAGCCCTGATTGCCTTCTCATCTTTTGATCTTTGGCTCCGCACTCGAGGTGGGGGCAGGCAAGAGGGGGTGGAAAAGGAGTGGAGGGAACTCCGGAGCCCTTTCGGCGTGCCGACTAACTAGCCAGGTCCTGGCGGCGGTGTTGAAGCCGCTCCCCAGTCGCCGGACTCCCAAGAGCCTTCTTTGCAACGTGCAGCTAGTTCATCCGCTCTCAGTCAAATGGAGTTTTACCTCTCTGCAAACTGGCTGGCAGCTCTGGGCTGACGGGGGCTGAAGGCGGGGGGGGGGGGGGGGGTGCAGACTGGGACCAGCCCGAGCAGGCAGCTGTGGGAAAGGAGACTAGGGGTGACGGGGGTGGGGGGTAGGGGGTGGGGGTAAAGGGGTGGAGGACAAAGGCAGCCTTCAGTCCTACCCGGCACTTTGCTCTCTTCCTCTGAGTCTCAAGCAGCTTTTAAAAACTTCACCGAAGAGGAAAAGGCAGCGCTGGGGCGGCGGCTTTGAAACCGCCGCGCTGCTAGAGGTGGTGGCTGTCGCTGGAACCCGGCTGGGGCTGGCGCGGTGCGTCCCTTCGGCTCCTGTTGGGCACAGGAGCGGCTAAGCTCTGTCGTTTTCCCCCCGGCGTCTGCTCTGCCTCCAGGCTTGCTCCGGACCCTCTGACTCTCCCAGCGGACTAGCTCCCCGGGATCTCGGAGGGGGCGCTGGGAGGTGGAAAGCAAATGCAACAGTTTGGACTCGGGTCCCGCCCCCCCGCCGGCCCAGCCTCCAGGCCTTCCCACCTCCTTTCTCCCTCCCCTCCCCTCCCCTTTCCTTTTCTCCCCTCCCCTCCCGGCACGCGGCAGCTTTGGAGAAACAAGTGCTGGCGCAGCGTGAGGGAGGGCCGGAGAGGCTCGCTCTAGCTCTGGAGGACTCCTGCTCGCCGAGTAGCTCCTTCTTTCTTGGACCAGGGTTCGGGCGCGAGGGTAGGAGCTTTAACCTGCAGCTTGATTTTGAGGGCTGGGCTACCGGATCTCCGGAAGGCCGGCACTCGCCAGATTTGGTTCCAAAACCCAATCTCAAAACAGACGCTGGGGGGAGGAAGAGGGGGAGAATAGAGGATAGAAGTACCAGCTCCTTCCTAATGGCTGCCAGGGGTTCTTTTCAGGGCCGAAGGGGATACGCAGAAGGGAGAATCTCCTATAAATTGAGGGGCAAGAAATGGCCAAGCCAGCCGACACTTTGTGAAACCTTTGCGATTCCTCCTTAGGAGTAGTTTGGGAACCTAGGACCGAGAGGTCATTTCTACCCTCTTCTGTACCCCTCCTGTCTAGAATCCTGTGGCCATGCACTTCTCACCTATTCTGACTTGCAAAAGCAAAATCACTTAAACAAACAGGCAGAGGCACATAGACCTGCGACACTTGCCATGTACACACGAACCCTCGATTTTGTCCAGGGCTTTGCAAATGTTTGCTTGTATACAGTCGCTCGGTTTTCAAAGTGTTCTTTGAACATTTTAAGCTTTCAGACCGCACGATCAAGGGATAGAACCTATGTAAAGCTGCCTTTCTTCCTCTTGATGGACAGCTTTGCGTGGAGGGTGATGTGGACTACCGCAATTGCTGCTTTGCGGAGGATCGCTCCTGCGTAAAAATGGAAAAGGCAGGCGGGAATTGAAAGGCAGAGTAAACGGAAGCCTAAATTTATTTATAAAGGAGATTTCCCTGTATGTCAGCAGGGACCCCAGGCTGCCCTAGCTTTTCCAATTCCTTAGACCCCCGAATCTGGACAGTGTTTCTCCAGAAGGCATGTGGAGGTTTTCCCCTGGGTCTGTCCTGCATTTTTAAGGCCTCTGCGGAGACAACAGGGATAGTAGCTTTATCTTCTGCATTGCTAAACACCATGGGCATTTCCTTACCTTGACCTAAGGAGATAACAGAAAAACCCAAAGTCAAGAAAGTCATGATTAATTCTGTTTTCTGTTTTACAGATAAACAAACTGAAGCAGGACATAATTTGTTCTGTACTCCACACTAGTCAAATCTAAAGTACTCTTCCATGCCACCGCTGTTTTTCTGTTTTACTCAAACTCATCAATATATCATGGCACTTGGGAAATAGCTATAAATGAACCTTCCAGAGCACAAAGGCCTGATGACTCTTTCCCCTGAAGCCTTTTACCTGAGGAGGTGAAAAATTATCCCTTGTGGAACAGTGGGCTTTCTACTTTTTAACTTGCTGAACTCTTTCTTTAGTGGAGCATTTTAAGGCTTTGACTGTAAATGAAAAATATATGGTCTCAAAGATTAAAAAAGAAAGTAAGGAGGAAGGAGAGAGAGGATGGGAAGTATCATTATATTCTTAGAATTGTATCTATGAACTACATTAAATCTGTCCTCTATATGAAAAATAAATTTATTAACTAGAAAAAATAGTACTGAGAGGTTTCATGCAGCCTTCCATTTTTATGTAAATAAAAATGTAAATTTAAAAAGAAAATTTATCCTTTGAAGATTTAATGGCTGCAGCCCTGCCAGGACATATCCCAACCATGTCCTCTTTGTTGATGAGGTCTCCCTCCTCCCACTCTTACTTTACTGCAGATAGTTCTGCATTGCACAGGCAAAGGGATTTTTTTTGGACACAGCCTTTTTAAGGTATGCTTGGCATATATACATATATATACATATATATGGTATACTTGGCATATAAACTTCACATACAAGGAGTCTTCAATTCAAAGGCATATGATTAAAAAATTATGCATGAGTTTCAAAATGTTTTTGTATGAAAATCAATCCTTAATTCCATTTTCTGTGAACTTTTAAAAACATGTTTGTATTTAAAATTGTACAAATTGATAATTTTAAAAAATTATCAATAGCATGTGCATATACTCAAGAAACTATTACCAAATCCATCATCTCAAAAGTTCCATTTGTACTTCTTTGTACTTCTCCCCTCCACTCTTCCCACCCCCCTGTTTAGGCAGTCTGCTTTCTGTCAATATTGATTAGTTTTATTTTTTCAGAGTTTTATATCAGTAGATTTTTACAGGAAGTACTCTTCTTTCAATTTTAAAGCTTTATTTATTTGCTTGTTTATTTACTCACTTATTTAAAAGGCAGAGTGTGTATGTGTGTGAGAGAGAGACAGAGAAAGAAATCTTCCCTCTTCTATTTCACCTCCCAAATGGCCACAATGTCAGGGGCTGGGCCAGTCCAAAGCCAGGAGCCTGGAACTCTATTCGGATCTCCCATGGGGTTGGTCATCTGCTGCTGCTCTCTCAGGAGCATTAGCAGAGCACTGGATTGGAAGTGGAGTAGCTGGGACTGGGACCTGTGATGTGAAATGGGATGTGGACATCTCAGGTAGCAGTTTCATCCGCTGTGCCACAAAGCCAGGATTCTTTTTCTGTACTGCATTTTCCACTGAGTAGAATGTCTGCAATACTTAATCTAGCTGTTATGTTCTTGATTGATAAGTAGTATTCCACTGCATTGTTATAACATGGCCTTTTAATTCATTCATTTGTTGACAAACATTTGAGTTCCTTCCAATATAGGGCTATTACAAGTAAAGCTGCTATGAATGTCCATACATATTTGTATGGGTCTCTGCTTCTATTTAAATAATAGTGGAAATAATAGATCACAGAATAGATATGCATTCACTTTTGTAAGAAACTTCCAGACAGGCTTGCTAAATGGTTGTACCATCTTCCATTTCCACCAGCAAATGAGAATTTCAGTTCCTCCACATCCTCTCCTATGCTTGGTATGGTCAGCCTTTTTTAATTTAGCATTCTAATCAAACTTGTAAATGTTTCTTATTTAATTTACATTTCTCCAGTGAATAATGATGTAGACAATTATTCCCATGCTTATTTTCCATTTGTATACATTCTTAGATGAAGACTCTGCTTAATTTCTTTGCTTTTTAATAATTGAACTGCTTAAGGCTTTATTTGGACTGTTTAGAGTTATCTGTATGTTCTGGACATAAGTTCTTTATCAGAAATATAATTTAATAATATTTTCTCTATCTGTAGCTTGTCTTCATTGTTTTTTCAAGAGAATGCATTTTAAACTCTGACAAAGTTCAGTTTATCAATTTGTTCACTTACAAATTCTGCATTTGCTATCAGATCTAAGAAATCATTTTTCAAATCTAAGATCCTAAAGATTAAGAAGTCGAGTAGTTTTCAGTTATACATCTAGATCTATCTTAGGTTTTGAGTTAATTTTTGTATATTAGCTATCTAGTTTGGTATGTATATATTCTACTGTTGCAATATCTTTCTTTACATAATTGCTTTTGTCAATAGTCAGTGGTCAGTACATGTTTGTGTAGATGGTTTTCTTTTAGAAAGGCGAATCTGGTCATATCATTTCTCTATTTCAATTGTGTCACTGGGTATTTCCTGCAATGGTTAAGTCACCATTTGGGATGCCCATATCCCATATTGCAGTGCCTGGTTTGTACTGGCTCCTAATTCCAGCTCCCTGCTAATGTGCCTGGGGGGCAGCAGATGGTGGCTCTAGTACTTGGGTCCTTGCCACCCACATGGGATATCCAAATTGAGCTTTAAACTCCTGGCTTTGGCCTGGCCCAGTACTGGCTGTTTTGGGCATTTGGAGAGTGAAGCAGTAGATGGAAGATTTCTGTCTGTCTGTGTATCTATCCCCTTTCCTTTTCGAATAAAATGAAATTATTGCATAAAAATCAAAGTTTAAAAATCCATCACGCTCTCCCATTGCTCTTAGTATAATCCAAATCTTTAACCACACCCTCCACAATCTGGCTTCTCTCCACCTCTGTGACCTAATTACATACCGCTTTTCTTTCTGCTTTTGGAGCTCCACTCACACTGGGCTTTTTTCAGTTCTTCAAATACCCTATAGTCCTTTTTGCCTTTGCATATGCTATCCCATTTACTTGAAATGCTGGCTCATCTTTCTGCCTATTTATCCAGCTAATGCCTGTATTTATCAACACTTCCAGGAAGACTTCCTGTACATCATAAGCTATCCCAAGGCTTCCCCCCTCCCGGCCTTTTAAATATGTTTTAATGAAGCCTAGTATTTAATGTTCAGAGGACTTTTTCCAATCTTTTTTTTTCTTCCCTAGACTGTAAGTTTCCTTACAGCAGGGACCAGGTTGGTTTCTGTTCACTATTTATTCTTAGGGCTCACCCTGATGTGACACATGGTTAATGCTCAATAAATATATGTTGAATAAACAAATGGCTTTTATTTTCACCAAATTAAAATTTTATTTCCAAAGCGGGGTTTGGAAATACCCTTGTAGTTTCAGCTTAGTTATAAACGCAATAAACCTTTTTCCACTTAGAATCAACATAGAGAATTCTTCCAGTCAATGCACTGAATTAGTGTTAAGCACTTGCTCTGTGCCAGGCTCTGTTCTAGGCACTTGCGAATCACTGACGAACAGGAAGCTGTGGACCTTGCCTTTGAGAAGTTCATTCATGATCAGGGAAGGAGAGTGTATGACCGTTTAAATAACTACATTTGAGCTGTCCTGGTGATTATGATTGGAGCCTACAAGTAAGTCCCCAGAGTCTTCCCTCTGCTGTTTGAGGACATCTGCTATTTCCTTCACTTACAGGGTTATAAAAGACTACATTTTCTTTTTTTTAACTTTTATTTAAGAAATATAAATTTCCAAATTACACCTTTTGGATTATAGTGGCTTTCCCCCCCATAACTTCCCTTCCACCCTCAACCCTCCCATCTCCCACTCCCTCTCCCATCCCCATTCACATCAAGATTCATTTTCAATTACTTTTATATGTGGAAGATCAACTTTTGTAAGAAACTTCCAGACAGGCTTGCTAAATGGTTGTACCATCTTCCATTTCCACCAGCAAATGAGAATTTCAGTTCCTCCACATCCTCTCCTATGCTTGGTATGGTCAGCCTTTTTTAATTTAGCATTCTAATCAAACTTGTAAATGTTTCTTATTTAATTTACATTTCTCCAGTGAATAATGATGTAGACAATTATTCCCATGCTTATTTTCCATTTGTATACATTTACTAAGTAAAGATTTCAGCAGTTTGCACGCACACAGAAACACAAAGTATAAAGTACTGTTTGAGTACTAGTTATACTGTTAATTCACATAGTACAACATATGAAGGACATAGATCCTACATGGGGAGTAAGTGCACAGTGACTCCTATACATTTTCATCTCATATGCTCTTTATACCTTTTAGTGTTGATGCCTTCATCTCATTGTATCTGTTCCCACAGCTCTAGCCCTAACTTCTTCTGGGTTTCTCTCTTTAGGGTTGTCTTCAGCAGAATTAGAATCAGAGGGTTATTTCTAAAACAAGTCTGATTGCAGCTGATAGTTCTGATAGCAGCTTCTCTGTTCTATAATCTTCAGTTGCCCATATCACAAATTTCAAACCAGAATGCCTCTGAAGTAACAAAAACAAGTGAAGAAACCCTGCTATTGGAGAGATGAAAGGGTGCAATGGAGGCTTTGGCTAGCTAGAGAGTCGATGCCCTGTCTAAAGCGGGTGTCCACTTCTCAGCTGTAATTGTTTGTCACCAGGCAGGCATGTGGCCTCAGTGTTGCAGATGGTTTATTATTATTTTCAAGACGAGCATTCCAGATTATAATGTGAAATCTCCTATTTTTTTTTAAATGTTGGCTCCTAATTCTGAAGGCTTAAAAACATCATGCAGGTCAACCCTCTGCAAGCCAAACAAAACATGTCTGTGGACAAAAATTAGTTTGTAGGCTGCCGGTCTGCAACCTCTGGCCTACAGGTTCAAGTCCAAGTTCCATAGCCTAGCCTTTAAAGTTCATGAAAACTAGGGCCTCATCTCCCTCTGAAGCCCTTCTCACATCTCTGTTTTTCTGCCAACCAGCCACCTCTGCAGTCACATCAGACTTTTTGGGCTTCCTCTGAACATAACCCTACATTCCCAGATCTGACTAATTCCAGTCTTGCCGTTCCCTTTTACTGAAATGTTATTCCTTCCGTTCCTTCATTACTAATTAGGTTCAACTTATACAAAACACAGCTCAAATGTGATCTGGGAAGATTTTCTGGATTTATTCATTATTTTCATTTATATGGAATTTTATTCTTATCTCTTTTAAAATACTTATCACAATCAGATATGCTTCCTAACTTTATATGAGAGTACTGCAAAAAGCACATAGAAAATTAAATTAAAATGTAAGCTTTGATGCCTAAACATTGAAGTCTATGTATATGAAGGGTCTTCACAAAGTTCATGGGAAACATATACTATGAAAAAAATAAGCAGACATTTCAAATTTTTTGTACCAAAATAAACTTACGTTCTCATTCCATTTTTCTTGAATTTTTAAGAAGCTTCACAAAAACAGATATCTTCTTCATCCACCAGGCCATATCTTCTACCTTATGTATTTTTTTAAGTTTTATTTTATTTATTTCAAAGACAGAGTTACAGAGAGAGGTAGAGACAGAGAGAGAGGTCTTCCATCTGCTGGTTCACTCCCCAGATGGCCACAACAGCCAGAGCTTTGCCAATCCGAAGCCAGGAGCCAGGAGCCAGGAGCCAGGAGCCAGGAGCCAGGAGCCTCTTCCGGGTCTTCCACGTGGGTGCAGGGGCCCAAGGACTTGGGCATCTTCTACTGCTTTCCCAGGCCATAGCAGAGAGCTGGATCAGAAGTGGAGCAGCTGGGACTAGAACTAGCGCCCATATGGGATGCTGGCTCTTCAGAACAGGGCTTTAACCCACTGCGTCACAGTGCCGGCCCTACCTTATGTATTGACATTGTTTTTTTTTTTAATTTGTTCAACAAATGTATAGAACTCTTACTGTGTGCCAAGTATTTCATTAAGCACTGAGACTAAGAGCTTTAAATGTTCCATTTAACCGAAATAGAAGTATAAAATGTTAAATGTAAGCATATTACGAAAGTGGTACAGGAAAGGAAAGATTTGTTCAGAGTTTTGTTATTTTACTGCTAATGATACTGTTTTACACTGGAATTATAGGACATTGGTAATTATTTACTTTTGCTTAAGAAACTAGGTGAGTAGTAATTATTTCTGTTTTATGGAGGAGCAACTGATACTCAGAAATATTAAGTAATTTACCCAGAGTCAACCAGCTGATAGGAGGCAGGATCAGACCTATGAACCTAGATGTTCTATTGAAAAACAACTGATCTCTTATCACTACACTTCAGCTGCCTCTTTGATGCTATGGCAAGGTGCCCTGTGTCCAACCATAATATGTAGGACAGACACTAGGTAAACAGGGGCATTATTGAATTTTTGGTGTACTAAGTCATGTTGTAGCAATTTTAGTTAAGTTTAATGAAAAATAAAAATATTTTCTACTCCTATTAATGTGCCATATGGTCTCTGACTTAATTTCCTAACCACTCTGGATTTGATTTTACTTCTTTTTAAAATAGATGTAAAAATATCATCCTTCTCAATGATTTGTGGTAGAAAATAAAATAAAAAATGAAATAATGAATGTAAAGGGATTATATATATATATATATATAAGAATTATTATAGCTTCCCATTATATGACAGCATTTAGATTATTTGTAATCCTAACAAGTGCTTTCCAAAGGAAGAATTATTTGTTATTGTTCCCCCCTTTTTTTTTAAAAAAGACATATTTATTTGAAAGATAGAGTCACAGAGAACAAGCAAGAGACAGAAAGAGGGAGACATACATACACACACACACACACACACACACAGATCTTTTTTTCTGTGGATTCATTCCCCAAATGGCTGCAATGGTCAGGTCTGAAGTAAGTGGAAGCCATGAACCAGGAACTCCATTTGGATATCCAACATAGGTGGCAGGGGCCCAAACGCTTGGGTCATCTTCCACTGCTTTCCCAGGTGCATTAGCAGGGAGCTGGATCAGAAGTAGAACAGCTGGAACATGAACTGGCTCCCCTATGGGATGCTGGTGTCCCATGTGGCAATTTTACCAGCAAGACCACAGCAGCAGCTCCTATCATTCCCCTTTCAAAGACAACAATATTGAGGCAGAGCTAGAGCTTGAGGCCTGTTCTGTTCGAAACAAAAGACACTAGGGCATATTCCCTGTTAGGCATTGGGCAACAGTTAATTACCAGTATCATCTGCATAGTTCTATTTACTTTTCAAAATGCCTAAGGATATTTGACCCCAAGTTCAGGTGCCAGGGATAATATTAGGATTCAAAGTTTAAACTCCACATTTAAAAGATTTCAAAACATATGAACTAAAGGTCAGCAGTTAGAAATATTTTAGCAAGACTCTTCTTTCTGTCCACTCACATCTCCCTTTTCCTCAGCAAAAAGGCCCTATCCCATTCTACTCTAGAAACATCCTTGGCAACATTTCTTTACTGCAAAATGCATGTTTGTAGATGGCAACATACAGGGAATGTTGTCTTATATTCATTTTGGCTCTAACAGGAACTGAGGAAGGAACCATTAGCTGCCAAAGAGAAAACGATCATCAATCAGAGAACATATGTCACCTATTGGCCTTTAAAGATTGAGTGTTTTGATTAAATGAATGGGGCCAAAAGATGTAATTGAGATGTTTGATATATTTCATAGTGGTAGGGTTCAAAACTAGGAGAGGTAAAGTACTGAATGACTGCTCTTGCATCCATAGTTATTTCCTTTGATTAACAGAAAGGATTTTCCTTCACCCTGTCTCCTCTTCTTTGATTCCTGGCAGCTGCAATACCACCTGACCCTTGAGTAAAACTATGTGGTTAACAAAGAACATTTGCATATGATGCCTCAGTAGGTTTTCAAAGCAACTAAGCAACTTCTGGAGCTAAGCAGAGAATGTATTGTTAGCTGTGTTGCACAGAAGAGGAACTTGAGCCTCTGAAAGTTGACCTGACTTGCCCAAGGCCATCTAGCTTATTCAGATGCAGAGAAATATAGGGCCATCATTCTATCCTTTGCCATAGTTCTTCCATACCAGGTTTTTCAGTGATTAATATCCCCTACCCCCAACAAAATCCCCTGTTACCAGAGATACAAATTATTTGCAGCCAGTTGAAAACCTTTGTTAGGATTAGACTACCTCTGTTTAATATTGGGACAAATTCTCTATAGTCCAGTTTCCTGGAAACTGCTTCTGGGACTGGATGACAGTGAAGACAAATAGGGGTAGGGAGAGTGCTGAGGCCTATGTTATAGATGGAGTCCTACAATCATTGCTACAGTCTTCCTTTACATGCTTCCCCATCAGAGAAATATGATATATCTCACAAACTCCTGAGAAAATGCCCCATTCACCTAGTTGTACTTCAGTTCAAATCAGCAAACTACTTAGAATATTAATAATCAACCTATGAACATCAAACCTTCCTTTGGTTTCTTGCTGAGTTGAAATGTAAACCAATAAAAGGAAGAGGTATTATTCTCTTATGCTTTGGAAAATGAAGAGCTATTAGTACATATTTCTGTACTTTACTTAATGGTTCACAAACCCTGCTGTTATATTCGTGAGTTCAAAATTTGTTACTTCATTTAGATAGATGATTCAAGCTTGTATGTACTGGAATTTTGAATTATTAAGATCAAAGCCATAGAGAAAAGCAAATAATGTTTTCCAAAGGGCAAAAACTGATTACATTCTAATAGAGAATTGCATTGGGTACTAATTGTGGCTATTTTCCTTTCTGAATCAACTTAAATCTGGGTCTAAAGCAAATCCAAATACAATGATCAAATGCTAGTCCGAAGCAATAGTTCCTTTATCTCTCACCCAATATCATTACTTCTTAATCATCTGCTTTCCAACATTGGCCCAAATGCAATTGTGTGTGTGCTATAGGAATATCCAGAAAACTCACTCGAGAAGCTGCTAAAAGCAGCTCCTGTCACTGACAGAAAAACAGGACAGTAATATGGACACAGAAGTAACACCGTATTGCAAGAACATTTGGATTCTGTTATCAGATTGGAACCAAAGGATCTCATCAATGAGTAACTAAGTTGTGGTTCTGTTATCCATAGTATATGAGAGACTGTAATAACAGCTAGCATTTATTACATATTTCAACGTGCTAGCCATCCTCATGATCTGACTCAAAGCAAAGAATGCGTAAGTTTTGCTCAGTCATTCTTCTAAGGGCTTTATGTAAATGAAACCATTTGCATAATAATATGTAATCACAACAATCATATGAGAAAAAGTACTATTACTACTCTTCTTTTACAGAGGAGGAAAGGGAATCTCAGTGAATCCAACAACTTCTTCATAGCCATCAAGATTTTATACTCAGGATCAGAACCCCTGAAACCTGACTCTAGAGTTTGTGTTATTCTGACTCCTAAACAACAGTTGTATAACATCTGTGTGGGCCATTTCTCTTTATCAAAATTCATAGAAATTCTCAATGAATAACTCCCCTTTTCAAAGCACCTACTATGTTCTAGACATGCTTTCAAGAAGTTCACAGTCGACACTGAAGAACTGAGAGCGTCATTTTTCAACACTAGTTAAACAGAATGGTACTTTGTGGAAAAAAATCAAAACAATTGGGGCATGATTGGCAATTCAGTTTTCAAAGATTTTTTTCCCCTCTTCTAATCTTAATGTAGTCTATAAGTTCAGCTAGGAAGTTTTATTTTCCATCTTCTGTTTTTCCTTTTTTAAATTTTGTTTTCTTTCTCTGATCTTCCCTACTTTTCTCTTAACAATATGTTTTTTTGGGGGCCAGCACTGTGGCATAGAAGGCTAATCCTTTGACTGCAGTGCTGGTATCCCTTATGGGATCCGGTTTGAGTCCTAGCTGCTCCACTTCCAATCCAGCTCCCCACTAATGCTCCTAGGAAAGCAAAAGAAGATGGTCCAGATCCTTGGGCTCCTGCACCCAAATGGGAGACCTGGCAGAAGCTCCTGGCTCCTGGCTTCAGCCTAGCCCAACCACTGCCTTTATGCTTTATGGCCATTTAAGAGTTGAACCACCACATGGAAGGTGTCTCTCTCTCTCTCTCTCTCTCTCTCTCTCTTTCTATATTTATATCTCTGGCTTTCAAATAAATAAATAAATAAATCTTTTTTTTTTCAAAAAAAAAAAAAACAAACAACATGGTTTTTCCCCTAGTATGGAGAATATCATTATGTTGTTCTAACTCAGCTCCTGTAGATGCAGCCTCAGAGCCTGCTGTTGAAACAACTGTAGAATCAAGAGTGGAAATTGTTGTAATTGTTGGTACAGGCATAGTAAGAAGCTCAGAGGATCATCTTGATTTGTCTACCTCTAAATAGGACTCATCTAAAGCAAGGTAAGTCCCTATTGACTCTTTGTGTGAGAAATCTACATGTGTAAACCCTTTGGAATAGTCATTAAATTTGTCATAGAGTATGGTAACATACTTACTGCACCACAATCATGAAAGTGTATGTTCAGCTCTTCTGCTAATGCATCACAGCCTACAATTGCCAAGATGGATGGACTCAGAATTAGCCACCATCTTTTCTCCAATGGATATGATCATTAGGCCAACATTGCCTGGAGGTAGACTTACATTCATCTGTTTCTCTACTTCCTTCTGTAGTTCCTTTAGCTTTTTAACTTCTTCTATCTGCCTGACTCCTGATTTGGTCACTTTTGGCTCCAGGTACCAAATGGTGCTAACCCCCAAGTCAGCTTGATCAGTTTTGATTCCTGTTGCTTATCTTACCTGGCAGTGGACTGCAAAGCCAGGCCTATGGTCTAGCAGGGGGTTGACTTAGTTCCTCTTTTAGTTTTGGGGCTTTATCAGCAGTTTTTTGGCTTTAATCCCTCAGACTTTAGGCAGCTGCCTTAGTCCCTGTGATACTCTGAGCCTCCTTGCCTTCAGTCCAGAATCCATACTGCTGTAATACCAGCCCTGCTGAGAAGGTATTTTTATCCCCATACAACTGAGAAAACTGAGATTCATAGAGTTTAAGTTACTTACACAAGGACACACAGCTTAAAAATCACAGAGATGATATTTAAACATCTTTTGATGGCACAGCTTGTGCTCTCTTAAACACTATATGTCATACTATGTTAATTGAAAGTATTGTCCACCTTGGATTCTGAATAGCTTTGCTCCAACACTATGGTAGTGGCTTTAGGCCCACAGAATCATTTATTTGGCAAAAGAATACATTTTGGCTTAATTAGTTTTCTGTCTCTGTCAGTGAGAATCATTAATGCAAATTCAAGGCCCCCCATCTTGGACTGAGACAACAAAGTTTATGAATAATCCAAAACAATATACCTTGGGATAGACTTTAGCTTTAATATTGACCCTTGATAAATATTTGCATTGCTGTGTATCTCATTTTCTGCAGGTCTCTTAACCAGGTAAATAGCACCTAGATTGCAGTTCTATTATTAGAAAATTAAACATGAACAAGTAATAATGTAAGTAAATGCAATAAATTATCAGTAAAATATTACAATTGCATGAATATGAAAGCTCATTAATGACTTGTTTTTGGTTTTCATAAGTATGGGGTTTATTAGTTGGGAGTCTTGGTGGCAAGTAGTAGAAGTCCATTGAAGTTCACTTGAGCAAAAAGAGAAATTCATTAACTTGGCTTACAGAGCTACTTACAATTAAGCCTACAGGAATATCTCACAGAACCTAAATTTTGCTGGGCCTCATTAAAAATCAGAATGCGGGGCTCAATGCTTTCATGATTCTCATTCTCCTTATTCTGTCTCTGCTTTTCTTCTCTTGGTATGTATGTTCCTTCTCTCTACAGAGCACTTTCTGCATTCCGAGTCCACATTGGAGAAAATGGCCACTGCCAACATCATTACAGTTCAAGTTTCAGATTTCAACTGAACTGAAATCTCTGGATCAAAAAGTTTAGGTGAGGACCGTGAGTACTCGTTCTTGGATCAGATGTTCATCCTTCAACCATTTCATGGTCACCAAGAGTGAGATCTCATTGTAGGAAAATCTGAGCTATCAGTAATCATATAAAAGGAGAAGATCCCTTCTGAAAAACAGTGAGGGACCATTCCCTTCTGAAAAACAATGAGGGACCATTCCCTTCAAAGGGAGTCTCCAGAAAGGTAATGAAATAAATAGTTTATTAGACCGAGGGAGAAAGTATAATGGATTTTTGCCATTCTGAGGACCTTATAAGTGAGATTTGGAAATGGATTTCTCTGAATGTTCCAGCACACCTGTGCTCTACCCCAACCTTAACTACATTCTATAAAATGTTTATGCTTTGAGGCCACTAAACAAGATTTCCAGAATACTAACCATCACTTTTCCATGCTCCTCCTTTGTAGAAGAATAGATGAATGACTAGTGTTCAAGAAAACATAATTTGAGAAGTATTTTAGCTCTGATACTTTATGTTTTTTATTACTACTACATTTATTATAGTGGCACCAGTCTTCATCTTGCTGGTATGATTTCAGAGAAACTCAATATTTGTTGATTTTCCTCAGAATTTAACCATTAGTTTTTTGTTTGTTTGTCTTAAGGCTAATCTTTCAGCTCAATGTGCCTTTACTTTGGAGTGTCATCAATGAAGCCTTTTCAGGCATTGAAAAACCAATACAGATGAATCGATCAGATCATTCTTTATGGAGAGGCCCCTTAGAAGATGGAGAAAGGAGAAAATTTGGAAAGCAATGGGAATATGGGCTTCCTGGTAGGGAAAACATGAAAGTTAAGCACAAGAATGAATGACTGGTGTCCCAAAAGATGAATGCTTTCTCTCATTATTACAGAGAGTTGGACCTTCATGTCTGTACAAAGTGCCTAGATACTGGCAACTGAGCTAATGATGTTGATGACATTCTCATATTCACTCCAAATTGGTAAGGTTCCTTGTCAGGATCCTGTGATAAGATGCTCTCTGGGACCTACAGCTAGAAATCCATGTCTATTAGTCTTCCTTGAGATCAAATAGGTACACAATTAGTAATTCATCAGCAAACTGATTTGCAGTACATAAAAATCTGTGTGTGTGCATTATCTAATCTTATCCTCACAACTTCTCTATAAAGCATGTTGAGCAATGACTATTATTGTACTGAACAAAATGAGCCTAAGTGGAATTAATTATTACAGGTACACAGCTTGGTATGTCAAAGAGAACTGTCGTGTGCATGCTACAGAATAAGGACTTTGTTTGCTTTGCTTACTGCTCCATCTCTGGTCCCTTGCACTGAGCCTGATATTGAGGAGGAACTCAATTGCAAATTGTTGAATGAATGAATGGATTCTCTTCTTTTGGATTCACATCTCTGATTCTCAAACCTATATTCTATAATGTCAGGGAAGCACATAAAAACTCATATTGGAAGAACACATGAGGCTCTGTATCTACATATTTTGTTTAAGCCTCGTGAGAATTCTGCAAAGCAGAGATGATCCTTTCTTTGTGAAGTTCAGAGAAGTGTTAATTTCTCACAAGTAGGAAGTCACAGGGCTGATATTTTAACCCAAGCAGCTTGACTCCATAGCCCTCAAAACTGCTTCCATATAGAAATTACAATATTAGATATCAATTCTCATTTCCAAGAGTCAGAGCAAGAGGATAATGAGTCCATGCAAGTCACCAAAGGGATCAAAATGTTGTGCAAAGTGAGACTCCCATTAATATTGCTGGCTTATTCAGCAAAACTTTATTTATTTCTTCTTAATAAAAAATAGCTTTTCCCAAACCCATTTCCTCTGAGAAGCTCACCCTAAGTATGAAGGACTAACAGTGTCTGAAGTCACTTAATTTTTGGCTCAGGCTTGTCTGAGCTTCCCAAAAGCCTATAACAAGGTGAGATGGTAAAGTTTTTCTGGACAAAGGTTCTGCCTTTGGTTAATGGAAAGAGCCACCACTCAATGATGAAACTCAGTGGTGGTTAAATCAAACCATTTACTGTATTGCAAAATAGTTGTAACAAAAGCAGTGTTAGTCACTCCTATTTGAGTTGTGCTTACAATTTATAACATGATGTCACTTCTAGTAACTCATTTCAGGGCCTCAGTGTCTCACTCTCCTTCCTCTTTATCACCTTATTTCAATC
This sequence comes from Oryctolagus cuniculus, assembly GCF_051225735.1. Taxonomy (NCBI): domain Eukaryota; kingdom Metazoa; phylum Chordata; class Mammalia; order Lagomorpha; family Leporidae; genus Oryctolagus; species Oryctolagus cuniculus. The sequence goes on along the minus strand of NC_142888.1, from coordinate 47,260,608 downwards.
CTCAACATCAGCTGTATTTTCACTTAACACATTTTATTCAAAAGTTAGTATCTTACTGTTGGTCTAAACCAGCAATGCCTGACCTGGGTTTTCAACACCCTGGGATGCTTTTGCTGATATTATTTCCTCTCCAGAAGACATCTTTTTTCCTTTCCCTTCTCTCTCCTCTCTCTCTCTGTCTCTCTCTCACTCTCGATCTCGATCTCTGTCTCTCTCTGTCATCAAAATCTTACCAGTCTTTCAAGGCTCAGCTCCAAGTTCACCTTTCCTGTGAAACTTTCTAGGTCCACCTCAGCTCACAATGCTCTTATCCTCCTTAGAAAGCACAAGACCAATCTTTGAGTCACAGCACTTAGCAAACTAAGTTATCATTACTATATTTGTATCATCTTTCCTATCTAGCAAATAATTGGTGTCCAATAAATGTTTTTTTTTATCATACTGCTGATATCCTCAAAAACTATAAATTTACCCAAATGTATGGAGATTAAATGTATTTTATTTAAATTAATGTATACTGTTTTTCTTTTTCTTCAGTCTTTTTTGTTGTTGTAGGGAAGAGTTTTTGTTATTGCATGGGCTTCACTTAATGTTTCTTTCTTACATTCCTTTAGTCCTTTTTTCTAAACTGCTTGCCATGGGGCTGGTGCTGTGGAGTAGAAGGTTAAAACTCCACCTGCAATGCTGGTATCCCATATGGATGCCGGTTCAAGACTTGGTTGCTCCACTTACTATCAGGATCCCTGCTAATGCACCAGGGAAAACAGTGGAAGATGAATCCAAGTCCTAGGGCCCCTGCACCCATGTGGGAGACAGGGATGAAGCTCCTGGCATCTGGCTTTGGATTGGCCCAGTTCTGGCCATTGCTGCCATTTGGGGAGTGAACCAGCAAATGGAAGACTTCTCTTTCTCTCTCTCTCTCTCTCTCTGCCTCCCAGTAACTCTACCTTTCAAATAAATAAATCTTAAAAAAAAAAAAACTGTTTGCCTTTCTTATTTATCTTTAGGGTGATTTTTTTCCAAAGGCTTGTTCAGTACATTTTGAGGTAGACTTGGTGAATTATTTTTCTGAAAAATCAGAGCATTTTATTAACTATTTTACTCAAATTAATTTTTAGAATATTTGTTAAAGACTAACTCTTTAAGCTCTGACATATTATAAATCATAAATTCCATATGACAAATGATAAATCCTACATGGCAGTATCTCATTGTTTATGCAGCATTTGTATTTATATTTTTCAGAGAGAAAAATACTACTATAAATTGTAAAAAGTTAATACATAACTCAGAAGAACAGATCTTAAAAGAACAGATAAATAAAATTTATTAATTATAAAAATAAACTAATGTACTGGATAGTTACCCTCATGGAGATACAGTATGTGCTAGAGAGAACAGAGGATCCAGAGTGATAGACTCGAGTCAGAGCTCTAGGTCAGTCATTTATTAGCTTTGTGAACTTGAACAAGTCCCTTGATCTCAAAAATTTTTTTTTAGTTTCCTCTTTTGTAGAAAAAGGTTGGACATACCTTCCTTGCATTTTGCCTGGTAAGTAGAAGACCCTCAATAAATATTTTATGAAATATGGAATCAGTGTTTATTTCAAAGGGTGGATGCTATAGTTTGAATATTTTTGTCTCCTCCAAAATTGTTATTGAAACTTAATCTCTGATGCAATAGTATTATGTGTCATGGTCTCTGGGAGATGATTGAGTCATGAGGGCTCTGTAATGATGAGTGGAATCAGTTGCCCTAAAAAAAGGGCTTGACACAGAGAATCTATTTCCTTTTTTTTGTCCTTCTGCCATCTGTTGTGTGAGGACATTGTTTTACTGCCATCCAGATGGTGCAGCACTCAAGGTGCCATCTTGGAAGCAGTTTGAACCCTTATCAGAAAGTAAACCTACAAAAACCTGATCTTGGGCTTCTTAACCTTCAGAAGTATGATAAAATAAATTTATGTTCCTTATTAACTTATCTAGCTTGGAATTTTGTTACAATACACAACATGGGCTAAGATTAGTAGATGTGATTGTCCAATACTTTGTAAACTGTGTCTGTAAAAACAATATCAATAACCACAATTATACAAATGAAGAAAAATTGATATATGGGATGGCCAATCAAGGAGCTGAAAAACTCCTCCAAGGAAATGAAACAAACATAAAAAGTATAACTGTAATGATAATAGGTCAGAGTAGTATAAGATTTAATGAAGTGTTGAGGATGGAAGTGGAATGGAAGGCAGTCCTCACCATAAAGAAAGGTTTACATAGAGGTTGAAGATGATAATGATATGGTTCTGAGTATACAGTGAGCACCCTGGATGCAGAATAGAGTACATAAAGGAGATTTGACAGAAAAAAATGTTGGCTGAACAGGACCGGAGGAGATTAAGGAGGATCTTGTAGTTTGGGAAGAATAATTTGAAAATGATGCGGGAAAAGAGGAAGCTATATACTGGAGCTATGGAGTAATGTGGTGTGAGTGATCTTTAGAAGGTTGTATTAGGCCGGCACCGTGGCTCAATAGGCTAATCCTCCGCCTTGCGGCGCCGGCACACCGGGTTCTAGTCCCGGTCGGGGCGCCAGTTCTGTCCCGGTTGCCCCTCTTCCAGGCCAGCTCTCTGCTGTGGCCTGGGAGTGCAGTGGAGGATGGTCCAAGTCCTTGGGCCCTGCACCCACATGGAAGACCAGGAGGAAGCACCTGGCTCCTGGCTTCAGATTGGCACAGCGCGCCAGCCACAGCGGCCATTGGAGGGTGAACCAACGGTAAAGGAAGTCCTTTCTCTCTGTCTCTCTCTCTCTCTCTCTCTCTCTCACTGTCCACTCTGCCTGTCAAAAAAAAAAAAAAGGTTGTATTAGATAAGAATTAGAAGGTGTGGGAAAACTGGAGTCAATGAAATCATTTTGGAAGATTTTTATTGAGTCTAGAGCTATGATCATTGTAGCTCCACTATATCACCCTATATACTACTTGTTGATTTTGTAGCCTATGAAATTTGTCTTAGTTTGCCAAGGATTTGTGATATTGGGTGTGGTCCAGAAACAAGCAACCTAAGATATTGAACAGAATAGTAATTAGAGCATTTAGGAAGATATTTAATAAAATAAATTAATAAGAATTTAATAGGAAATATAAAGTGAGTATCAGTGTATCTGAAACATTGTGATCAAGAAGACCCGGGCTCAAATTTCAACTAATGCTTTCTAGATGTACAAAATTGAATAAGTTATTCAATATTTTTGAACTTCACCTGTAACAATGAGAGACATAATACCTTTCTTCAACAAATAAGAATTATGCACCTAGTATATGCCTAACATTGTGCTAGGTGCTGGAGAAACAATGGAGAGTATATAAAACTAACTGTTATACACACCACCAATTTTCTGTGATTTAACATACATTTGTTGCTCACATGAGAACCCAATATAAATATTTCTGCCCAACATACAGCATTTCTTCACATAGTGTTCCAGGGATCCTGAAGTCATCCCTGGGCAGTAGTTCTCAACTTTAATACCCTAAGGAATTAAAAAGACTTATGCCAGTGTCCATTTCCAGAGATTTAATGAGCCTGGGGCGCAGCAGAGGTGTCAGAATTCTTTTAAAAGTTCCTAAATGATTCTAGCATGCAGTCAACTTGGAGAACTAGTGCCCTTGGACATCAGACTGAACCCCAAGAAAGAGAATATGGAAGGCACACGTGCTTTCTTTTCTTTTTCTTTTTCTTTTTTTTTTTTTTTTGGACAGGCAGAGTTAGTAAGAGAGACAGAGAGAAAGAGAGAGAAAGGTCTTCCTTTCTGTTGGTTCAGCCCCCAAATGGTCACTACGGCCACCGCGCTATGCCGATCCGAAGCCAGGAGCCAGGTGCTTCCTCCTGGTCTTCCATGTGGGTGCAGGGCTCAAGCACTTGGGCCATCCTCCACTGCCTTCCTGGGCCACAGCAGAGAGATGGATTGGAAGAGGAGCAACCGGGACAGAATCCGGTGCCCCAACTGGGACTAGAACCCGGTGTGCCGGCGCCGCAGGTGGAGGATTAGCCAAGTGAACTGTGGCGCCGGCCCAAGCACACGTGCTTTTTAACTGTTGCAACTGGGAAGTGATGCACTGTGGGGAGCAACTCGGACTAGACTAAGTTACTGGAATTAAGACTTATTCTATGCATCTGCTCTCCCACAATATGGCCCTGAGAAGGGAGAAACAGCTTCTACACAGCTGCCTCCAGTTCAACCAATAAACAGCAGGACCTGCTCCTGATTGGAGGAGAGCAGCGTACTCGGCGTGTGGGTAGCAGAGTTGGGATTGGTGGAAGAGGACTATAAAGGAGGAGAGAGACAACATGCACCAGGAACATCTAGGGGAACATCTATCTGAAGGAACACCTGTGCAGCCCCCGAGAGAACCGGCCGGCGGTGTGCTGCTCCCCTGCGGAAGTGGGGAAAGTGGCCAGGGGGAACCGCCCTTCCACGGAGGTGGGAGGGACGGCAGCCAACCCGGGAAGAACCAGCAGCAAACCCGGGGAGGGCCGAGCAGACAAAAGAACAGCGCAGGGTCCTGTGTCGTTCCTCCACGAAGACGGGGAGCGACAATGCACATCACTTCTGTTCATATTGCATTGATCAGAAATAATCATTGGCTATGTGCCCTCTGCACAAATGGTAAGAGATATAAGACATATAGTATCTGATTAGGTAACCATTTGTCAGTAATAGTTTTATAGTGTAGAGATATAATAAAACAATCATTCTCATTTGTACAAAATTGCAATTATGATAGTAGAAACAAGGAAAGGCACTCCTGCTCTGAATGTGTAACAGGGGGACTTGACAGGGGTAGGGAGTTAGGGAATATTTCCGTAATAAAATGACCACTGACCTGAGATCTGAAGCATTAACAGAACTAGATAAAGGTAGGTGGGGAGAGCTGTCAAAGCAGAGGATAGCAGGAACAAAGGCCCTCAAATTCACTACAGTATAATTATTTCAAGAATCAAAATGATTTATGCAAAAGACTATTACAGGAGTAAAGCATTACACAAATAGTATAATTTTTTAAATTTTTTTATTTTATTATTTTTTAAAGATTTATTTATTTATTTGAAAGTCAGAGTTACACGGAGAGAGAGAAGGAGAGGCAGAGAGAGAGAGAGAGGTCCTCCATCCATTGGCTCACTCCTCAATTGGCCACAATGGCTAGAGCTGCGCGGATCTGAAGACAGGAGCCAGGAGCCCGGAGCCAGGAGCCTTCTCCTGGTTTTCCCATGTGGGAGCAGGGGCCCCAGCACTTGGGCCATCATCCACTGCTTTCCCAAGCCATAGCAGAGAGCTGCATTGGAAGTGGAGCAGCTGGGACTAGAACCGGGGCCCATATGGGATGCTGGCACTGCAGGCGGCAGCCTCATTTGCTATGTCACAGTGCTGGCCCTGAATGCTATAATTTTAAATTGTCATTGTTATTTATTTGCACACTCTCTTTTGGAACCCTCACTTTTCTTTTGGAAATGCACTTCGCTGAGCTCAGCTATCCCATTTTTTTTCCCAACAGTGGATGGCAAATGGACTACGATTGTAGAACTTCAGGATAGAAATCAGGCAAAAAAAAAAAAAAAAAAAAAAAAAAAAAACATGGGCTCCATTTTTCCCATTAAATGAAAGTATGTAAAGTGATCACTGACGTAGCACATTCGCCATTATTTTTGTAGATATTAAACTCTCCCTTTTTGCTTCTAGCTAGATAAGAAAGGTCCTGATAATATATGACTATGCATTGATTTGCATTTTTTTTGCACCAAAATAAACTTATCTCTTAATTCCATTTTCCACAAACATTTTGAATTGGCCTTGTATTTAATTCAGATATATCCCTCATCCTTACTTGGCTTGCACTTGGTAGCTTTGTTTTTATAGCACAATCCAGGGAAACAACCTACCTTTTTCTAAAATGGACAATATGATTTGGGGCCTAAAAGCTACAAAAGAATGAATTTTTTGTCTATGAAGTTTAGCTTAAAAGTTGACTTTGTGGAATCTTTTTTTTAAGATTTTCTTAATTTATTTGAAATGCAGAGTTAGAGAGAAAGGAGAGAGAGAGGGAGGAAAGGAGGGAGTGAGGGAAGGAGGGAGAGAGAATATGTCTTCCATTTGCTGGTTTGCTCCACAAATGCCCACAATAGCCAGGACTAGGCTAGGCTGAAGCCAAGAGCCAGGAATTCAACCTCACTCCCATATGAGTGGCAGTGAACCAACCATTTGAACCATCATTTGCTTCCTCCAGGGATGCGAATAGTAAGAAGTTTGAACCAGCAAAAGGACTGGGACACTAACCCAGACATTCTGATATAGGATGTGGGCATCCTAAGTGACATCTTAACCATTTAGAACAAATGCTCACCGCTTGCCAATTTTTTAATTGATTGTTTATGCTATTGACATTTTTAAATTCTTTATATGTTCTGGATATTAACTTCCTGTCAGATGCATAGTTTCCAATATTTGCTCCCATGCAGTAATATTTTCACTGTTAATTGTTTCCTTCACTGAGCAGAAGCTTTTTTGATTCCCTGCTTAAAGTTGTTTACTGGGGGACTGGTGTCATGGTATAGCTGGTTAAGTTGCTGCCTGTAAAACTGGCATCTCTTATGGGCAGTGGTTTGAGTTCCAGCTGCTCCACTTCCAATTCAGCTCCCTGCTAGTGTGCATGGGAAAGCAGCAGCAGATGGCTCAAGTGCGTGGGACCCTGCACCCTTGTAGGAGACCTGGAAGGAATCTGTCTCCTGACATACCTGGCACAGCCCTGGAGATTCCATTGTGGCCATTTGGGGAGTGAGCCAGCAGATGGAAGACCTCTCTCTCTCTCCCCCCGGCCACTTTCCCTGTAACTATGAAAAGTAAATAAGTGACCATGAAAAAAGCCCTGCTTACTGGTTCTCTATCAACTTTAGAATATAAGCTAAACTCCTTAATGTAGCATCTGATGCTCCCATGCCTAAGTCTCCACCCACTTGCCTCTCCAGCTTCATCTCCCACTGCTCCAAACCTTACACTCTAAGTTGTGTTTGTCCTGACTCCTTATAGTTCCCTAAGCACAGAGTGGTTAAAATCCCCTTGCCTTTTTCTCCTTGCTGCTCCTTCTTCTGCATTTATTTCACCCCATTTCCCCCTAAATCCTTCGAACACTACCTGGTAATCCCTCACACAGAGTCTTTCTTGATGTCCCTAGGCTGAGTTGGGTGCTCCTACTCAGTGCTTTAAAGACATTGAGTTCTCATCTCTAGTCTATCATTAATCACATTCTATTGAAATCATCTGTTTATGCCTCTGGCTTTGTAAATAGGCTTTGAGCTCCTGAAGGATAGGGACGTGGCCTCAGTCCACTTTTTAACCCCACTTCTTAGTATTGGTCTGGCACAGAGTGATTGGCTCAGTAAGTGCATGTTGGATTGAACTGAAAGTTGGCCAGTTTGAAGCCTTGGAAACCTAAGGTTCTTATGGCTCTTTGAAATCAATTCAGATCTCCAATGCACCAGAGTCGAGGGCCAAAGTCAATATAAGACCTCAAGCCATGCCTGAGGAGCTTCTGAAATCAGATAATTTTAAGAGACTCAACTGGTTATGGCTAAGGTAAGGTTGGCAGCTGAATTTTAACAGTATGAAGGCAGGTATCTTGGACACACAGCAAAAAGCCAGGGGCTAAAGAAACACCTCCTCTCCCCTGCCATTTGTGTCCCGATACAAATACAGAGATACCTGGGTTAGCCAGGCCTACAGCCCACACAAGAGGCAGGTGAGGGAGGTGGGGCGAGTCATGAGTTTGGCTGGAGATTTTCCCAGACCCAAACTTGTGCTAATACTGGAGCACAAAGCCAAGCCCAAGCTGACTCGCACTGTAGAAGCTTCCTGCTTTCAAGGTGCTGCTGCAAAGAGGTACATTCTGGACAAGCTGTAGTTACCCCTGATACAGAATTAGAAACATAGACTTCCCACCAACTATCTTCCAGGAGAGGGGTGGGGCCCTCTCAGAAGCCCAAGGGAAAATAAGCTCAAAACCAACTTCTTCTGTTTTCCACAGTCCCCACATCTATCTTGGGCCCTCATAGTACTATAATAACAGAATTAAAAAAATGGTAACAAAATCAATTATCTGGACCTATAAACTAAATGTATGTGTAAAACTACAGTAATTACTGCTTTTCACATGGGTTTTTTTTTCTTCCAGATTTCAGTCAAATATGTTCCTGTGCTTAAACAAAGACAAAATGCCAGCCACAGGGTATACATGCCTTTCTTAATAATATACAGTGCTTCCTTGCTAAGAACCATCTCGGGTATGGTGTGAGTGGGGTGGATGTTGAAGGCCAGAAAGACGAAGCAGCCAACACTGTGTCTAAGGCATATCGGGCCTTCAGCACTGGAGCTACACAACAATTCTGTCCCACATCACAGTATCTTTCTCGGCTTTTGTTATTTCACCGAAAGGAAAGTACAGCCAATCAGCTACCAGAAAAATCATGTTGTTTGGTGGCGGCAGTTCTGGAAGGAGGCCCAGACCTCACAATTCCTTGTTCTATCCACATCCAGTGTTTTCTCTACCTCACAAAGATTTGATCTTCAAAGTATTTTTTTGTAAATATTAACCAGTGGAGGCTTTGCCCTAACTGTGTGGGTTGAATGCAGCAGTCACATACTGATCTAGCGAAGAAATGTGAAGCGGCAAGAAGCCAAGATGGGCAGTTAATTTGGGCCAAAAGTGATCTAGGAATTTATCAGGGGAGGTCAATAAGGATCACAGAAATAACAGCATTTCAAAGCATGAATAAAACTTTAGTCATTCTTCTGTCTCTAGGCAGTCATCATCTAAACTAAAATCCTCTAGTCCTTCTTTAGTGTTGTTAGGTCACTTTGGTTTTCTCTTCTTGCAGCAGTCCACAATATAATCATCGCTTACGGGATTAGAGTGTAAAAATCATTAAATCTGAGTTTTGGTCATGGTGTTGGGACTTGAACCAGCACTCTGATATGGGATGTCAGCGTCGCAGGTGGCAGGCAGCTTAACCTGTTGCACCACAACACTGGCCCTTTTGGATTTATTTATCTATTTATTTTTCACATTTTAACTCTTAAAAGATTTATTTATTTATTTGAAAGGAAGAGGTAGAGAGAGAGAGAGATATATCTTCCATTCACTGGTTCACTCCCCAGATGGCCGCAACTACGAGGACTTGGCCAGGCAAAAGCCAGGGGCCTCATCCAGGTCTCTCGTGTGGGTAGCAGGGGCCCAAGCACTTATGCCACCTGCTGCTGCTTTCCCAGGCACATTAGCAGGGAAGTGGATCAGAAGTGGAGCAACCAGGACTCCAAATGGTGCTCAATTGGGATGCTGGTATTGCAGGCAGCTTAACTTGGGGCACCACAATGCTGGCCACAACATTTTCATTTTGAGATGGGTTTCAGGCAAATTATGTGTCTTGTTCAGGCAGCGTGGAACTCTTCCATAACCCTTCAAATCTCTGCATTTGTCAAAAAAGACACTGCCAATTCTGGGCCTACCTAATACGGGAAATACAAGAAAATGTACACAAGTATCATGAAATTTTAAAGACATGTCTAAGGACATTGCAAATCTGAATTCCTCTTTCAGTCTGGATGTTGCAGAACAAAGAGGTGCTGCTGACTATATTTTAGATACAGCTTAGGAAGTTATGGCCAGAAGTGAGAAGCTGTAAAAAACTACCCAAGTGTCTCATAGTTACCATCTAGCCATTCTGAATCACTCAGAATACACATTGAAACAAGGACAAGTGCCTAAGTGCCAAGCTTCCAGGACCTACCAGGCCTATGAAAAGCACAACCGACGCTTCTCTTTGTACTTTGATTGGTGGGAAAGATTCTTACAACTGGTGCTGGCAGAGCTTTGGATTGGTGTAGGAAGCAGAATCAAATCCAACTCACTCTTTTCACAGCTGTCCTGACTCCTGACAGCTGCAAAAATTTGTTTTTGTGAAGCACGCAGCTCTGATTCCAAACAGACCTCAGAAGAAACAGGTCCTAGGGAAGTTGATTGCATAGTGTTTAGTTCCTGACCACAAGCCTTCTTGAAGGCTTGTAGCTCTTCATCAGGGAATGTTCATTCTGAACTTGACAATTAAACTGGTGCTGCTTGGCTTGTTCGCTAAGTGTAACAAAACAGCAGCATGAAGGGGTATGGCTAAGGCACAATTAACTGCCGTAAGGGTTTGTAAGGGTTTAAAGCCATTAGTCCCTTGGAGTGGACTATATAAGCTATAGTCCATGCACCACCAGAGAAAGGGAAGGGAGTCATCCAGTGCTTTTACAGCTTTCATTTTTCACCAGTCTTAATTTACAGCCTTTATATTTATAAGCTTGTCTTAGATAACCTTGAGAGAATCTTTTCTGGCTAAGTAATGCTGATATTAGCTTTAGAAAATGATAATCCTGCAAAATACAGCCTGGTTTGAGGAGTTCTGGAATCTATATCCAGCCTTTATGTTTGTTTGTTTGTTTGGATTCCAAGTCATATTTTCATTGTTGTAGGAAAGGGAGTTTACAATCATGGCCCTGGGATAGTCTTGACAAGGGTTATGTTGAAGAGAGAAAGCTTATATTTGTTCAACTTCCAGATATAGGGAAAGGAACAAACAGAAATGCCAGGTTTGTGTCTGGTGTCCTCTTCATAGTAACTGTGGGAGCCTTCACTTCTCAGAGCCTCAAATTTATTATCTGTCAAATGGAAGCGATGTTTTTTGTTGTACCAGCCAGACCAGTCGTGAAGATCAACTATGATCATTAATTTTTAAGTAAATATTTATATTTGATTGTACATTATATTGATTTAGAAGCAAAGGATCTAGGACTAAATAATTGTGCACAGAAAGAGCTGTAAGCCTTTACTCAAAGTAGAACTTGCTTCAGCTGAAGGGATCCCAAGGTTTTTATGGATCAAGGGCATATTAGTTGGTATTCTGACACTGATGAATTGTCTCATTGATCCTGGAGGAGATGGGAGCAGATGTGGGCTCGGAAGAACAAACCTAGCCCCCTCAGCAATGCCAAAAGCTTCAGTGAGTATGTTTGTGTGTGTGTGTGTGTGTGTGTGCCCATGTTTCTGCATGTGGGAGGTAACAGTTCAGATAGAATGTAGCACAAAGTAAGAGTTGGACCTGCTCGAAGTCCCATAGCAAACCTTGCAGAACATCTGAAACTGCCCAGTTTTTTTTTCCCCTGTCTTTCTGACTGACTCTTTGGCTTTAGAGGAAATATGAAGCAGTAGTAATCTTCCATGCTATAATCCCTATTGTTGTCAGGCTTTGTCAGTTTCACTCAGGCCTGGCAGGAGAAGCCGCCTGGGAACCACCTGTTCCTGGCTACTATACCCACAAGGAGGCAAGAAGCCAGGTTGAGTATTAAAATCTGTAGTTTCTTAACATCAAGTGAAAAATGGACATTAACTTGGGAAATTGGTAGATCTCAGAAAGCCACTTGTTTCTTCTTGGAAGGCTTGGGTCAAGTGTTATCCATTGGCATTCTCTGCAAATGTACTGTGCGGTTAGTACCAGCTCTGCCTCTAATTCATTGTGAGGTCCTGAGCAGAATACTTTGTCTTGCCGTGTGGCCCACTCACTACAGCCTTTAGCAGCAAGTGTCCCAATTCTCCACTGGGCACTACATGACTCCCTCCTACAGAAGCTGAGAACAGCACAGTGACCCTTCCACAGCATGGATGTGGCACATCCTTGCCACTGGGGACTCCTCACTGCCATTTATTTTTATATTTATGTCTTACTATCTTTAACTATCTGCATCCCCCGAGGTAGGAGAGAGAGGTTCTGAGGGAAGTACAGGGTTCTTCTCTTGGTGCTGGAGGGCCATTGGAGGAGGATGCATAAGGACCTGGCTTTTGCTTTTCAGCCCTGTTGCCTCAGGGGGCTGCACAGGATAGCAGAGAGAGACTGAGTGTAGGCTTAAAGACTCGATTCCAGCTCATTTATTCTGAGTTTTGTGTCCTTGGACAAACTACCTAACTTTTATGAGTCTCATGGTTCTCATCTGACAAAAATGGGGCTAGCACCTACTTCACAGGATTGGCATAAGGATTAAATAGACTATTGTCAATGACAGCTCCTTGTATAAGGCCAGCCATTACACCCAGTAGGCATTCAATAAATGTTTGTTTCCCTTTAAGACAATTTTTTTTTTGTCTTTCTGGGCCTTTATGTCTCATCTGGAAACTTCTTGCTAAAGTTAGAAAATAATTAAGCAAGACATTCCATTTGATTAACATTTAAATGCAAAGAATCTGTCAATGTATGAGAAGGTATATACAAAACAGAGTTGAGGAGACAGCAGTGGAAACATGCTCAGTTTAATTCTTTTACTGACTGTTCTGTCTTGAGCAATTCACTTCCCCTCTATGAGTCTCACTGGCCTCATTGTAACATGGACTGAGGTGGGGTTTGTTGGATTAAAGAAATTCTGAGGCCCTCACAGCATGGGTGTCCTCTAATTTTGTGCAACAGTGTTAAATGAAGAAGGCACGCCATAAAATTCATATACATGGGTCATTTCAAAAAGTTTGTGAAGAAATGAATTTAAAAGACAATTTTGCTTTGGCACAAAAAATTTAAGATTCATAGTCTTTTCATAGCATGGCATTGCCACAACAATTTTGAAGGCCTCCTCATGCCTGAATAATTCTGTAAAGACGTATGTGTGAGCACCCTTAAGAATCACAAGAGAACCCTAGACTGATGTAAATAACTGTGTCCAAAGCACTTGAGACATTTTTTTCCCGATTAAATGTATAGTAATATAAAACATAATAAAATTGAATGTCTATGGACCCAGTTCTAATATTCTAGTATTTAAACTTCACTTACTGATAAGTTTTTAATGCTTTTAATTTCTCTTCTTCCTTGAACACTTACAGTGGATTGATAATAAAACTTGTAATGAAATGATACAAGGGTTGGCAAGTTTTTCTGTAAATGGCTCAAAAATAATTATTTTAAGCTTTGCAGACAATTTAGTCTCTGCTTCAACCATATAAATTTGCCAATGTATGCAAAGGCAGCCAGAGACCATATGTAATGAAATGGATACTAGAGGTTGGGAAGAGTGGAAGGATGGAGGGGAGAGAATTAGTTAATGGGTACCAAAACAGTCAGGTAGAAGTAACTGATTCTTACTGGTCCATAGCACAGTGGGACATTATAGTGCACAGTAATATATACTTCAAGAGTGGAGATGGTAGATGCCAAACACAGTGAAAAGATGAGAAATGGAAAAGCTAATTGCTTGATTTGATCAGTTTACACTGTATGCAAGTTTTTAAACAGTGCAGTGTACTTCATAAAAATGTGCAAGTGTTACATGTCTGTGCAATGGAATATTTGTTATTCCCACTCTGACTACTGTTCTACTCTGAAGATCTTTTTCTTTATGTATGTAGGCATGTATTATTATCACTGTCATGATTTTCATTGTTGAAAAGTATTTCTAAAAATCAGTCATTTGCTTTGAGAGCCAAGATTTCTACTCTATTTACCAACATGCTAAGCACAAAACAACATTTTCTTTAAATAGTCCCGAATTTTTCTTAAATGAACAGCAATATCCATAAAAATTTTGGGGGGCTGGCATTGTGGCATAGTAGATTTAACTGCCACTTGTGATGCTGGCCTCCCAATTGGGCACTGGTGCCAGTCCTGGCTCCTCCACTCACTTCTGATCCAGCTCCTTGATAATGTACCTGGGAAACAGCAGAAAATGGCCCAAGTGCTTGGGCCCCTGCCACCCACATGAGAGTACTCTATGAAGCTCCTGGCTTTGGCTTGGCCCAGCCCTGGCTGTTGTGGCCAGCTGGGGATTGAACAAGCAGATGGAAGATCTCTCTCTCTCTCTAACTATGACTTTCAAATAAATAAATAAACAAACAAACAAATACATATTTTTTAAAAAATATGAGTCAATGCTAGAGCACATGGCTTAAACTTTTTGAAAAATTATAAAAAAAATTAGAATGAGTATGATTGTGTTTCAGGGAGACTCTATACACAGAAACTTGGAAATAGTAGAAGATAAACTCCGAATGTATAGCTTATTTATTTTAAGGTTCAATATTTGTAAGTGTCGTTAATATATTCAAAGCATATAAAAGAGAAAATAGCATAAATGTATTTCTTTATATGCAATTCCATCTTGTAATCAACTTATTATTTTTAATTTTTTTTTATTTTTTTAATTTTAACAGGTTCACTATAGCTCATAGCTACAATTCTAAGAATATAATGATATTCTCTTTATCCCTCCCTCTCCCTTTCTTCCTTATTTCCTTCACTTTTGAGATAACATATCTTTAATTTACATTGCAGCCAAGAGCTTAATGCTCCAATAACTAGAGTTCTACAAGTAAAAAACAAAAAGTTCCCTAGGTTAGTGGAAATATAGACAAGGGCATAAAGAACAATAAAATGGAAAAATGACTATTTCATCCATGTACAGAAAATTTCATTAAAACTACAGTAGTATATTATTATTATTATTTTTTTTGATAGACAGTGAGAGAGACAAAAAGGAGAAAGGTCTTCCTTCCATTTGTTCACCCCCCAAATGGCCGCTACGGCTGGTGCTGTGCCGATCCAAAGCCAGGAGCCAGGTGCTTCCTCCTGGTCTCCCATGCAGGTGCAGGGCCCAAGCACCTAGGCCATCCTCCACTGCCTTCCTGGGCCACAGCAGAGAGCTGGCCTGGAAGAGGAGCAACCAGGACAGAATCCGGCACCCCAACTGGGACTAGAACCCGGGGTGCCAGTGCCACAGGCAGAGGATTAGTCAAGTGAGCCATGGCGCAGGCCAACAGGAGTATAATATTCTTAACCATTAGTTTGACAAAAGTATAAAACGAAGTCTGGCAAAATTGTATTTACAGCAATACTGATACACACAGGATTTTTTTTTGTTTGTTTTGTTTTTGCTTTTCTTTTTTTTTTTTTTTAAAGTTTAGCTGCTACATCTAAGGGAGAACATGTGGTATTTGTCTTTTTGTGTCCAGCTATCTTCTATCAAATTGGTGTCCTCCAGTTGCATCCATGTTCCTTGAAATAGCTGAAAAATATTCCATCATATATAAATGCCACATTTTCTTTATGCATTCATCTGATGATGGACACCTTAGTTGATTCCATATTTTGTGAACAGTGCTGCTATAAAAGTGGTGGAATAAAATATAAAATATAAACAGGTACAGAGTGCAATTTATGGTAATGTTTGTACACTTATACCTGGATTTGACTGGTGTATCATGACCCTTCTGCCACTTTAGTTTCTAGCATATGTGAGTTTCACAGATTGCCAAGATGATATCGATAATAAAATCTCATAAGGGCCCTTGACATTTCATCATATCCATTCAGGCAAAGTGGCAATATTATGCATTATGTTTTCTGATTAAATGTTCACCTGAATCAACCCAGTAAGTGACTTTTAAACTTACCCCCAACAAGTCAGAGTGGGTTTCTTGATGTATTTGATTATTTTTGTGTCATCAAAGCTCTATACCACTGTGGATTTGGAAGAGACTTGATATATGTTTTTGGAAGATGTGGTTAGTATGATAAATGATTTAAATTTCTGAGACATTTCCAGGATTTATAGGGACACCAGGACAAACTATTTGCAATGGACATTATCCTGAATATTTTAATGATATTGTGTTTTTTATATGTGTAAGTCATTTCTAATAGACTATATATATATTCTTTGAAGGTAAAGATTGTTTCTAATGCTTTTTTTATATTTAGCACAGTACTGTGATAAGCACCTAGTACATGCTCAGTCATTATTTTGGAATTTATTGAATACCCAAATTAGCCTACTGCTGCGACTATAACTGGAGAAATTCAAAATGTTTAAAATTTTTGTTTATTTTCATTTTATATGAGAGAGAGAGAGAGAGAGAGAGGGAGAGAGAGAAACCAGATCTTCTGTCTTTTGTTTCACTCCCCAAAAGCCCACAACAGCCAGGGTTGGGACAGGCCAAAGCTAGGAGCTCAACGAGTCCATCTGGGTCTTCCATGTGGGTAGCAGAAGCTCAAGTACCTGAACCATTATCTTTTGCTTCCTAAGATGTTCATTAGCAGGGAGCTGGATCAGAAGCCAAGGAACTGGGACCTGAACCAGGCACTCCAGAGGTGGATATGGGATGAGGGCATCTCAAGCAGCAACTTAAGCTAATTAGAGAGAATAATTAGTTTCTGAAGCCAGAAAGCCTGTGTTTTAACCCTACCTTTAATTCCTTTAATTCTTAGGTGTCACCTTACACAAATTAAATGGCCTCTCTTTTTTTTTATAAAAAAGATTTATTTATTTATTTGAAAGTCAGAGTTAGACAGAGAGAGGAGAGGCAGAGAGAGAGAGATTCCATCTGTTGCTTCACTCCCCAATTGGCCGCAACGGCTGAAGCTGTGCTGATCCAAATCCAGGAGCCAGGAGCTTCTTCCTGGTCTCCCATGTGGGTGCAGGGGCCCAAGGACTTGGGCCATCTTCCACTGCTTTCCTAGGCCATAGCAGAGAGCTGGATCGGAAAAGGAGCAGCCAGAACTAGAACCAGTGCCCATATAGGATGCCAGCGCTTCAGGCCAGGGCATTAACCCGCTGAGCCACAGCGCCAGCCCCGAATGGCCTCTCTTGTACTTGACTTTTCTTATATTTGAAAGCAGGATAATGATATCTGTTTTGTTGGTGTTTTAGAAAATAAATTAATAATATTTGTGTAAAATGCAGTAGATGTATGTATTAGCTATTCTTATTAATATTTGCTAAAAGATAAATGAAGGTATGGTAACTTAAGTGTCTAGCACTTGTAGATTTGGGAGTAACCATATAAAAAGTCATTATCTGTAAAATGCTAGTGACTGTCTATGATTTGAATAACATTATATTACATCAATGAGAACAATATCTTAGCTCAAGGATTTCTTAAGACTGACTTATTTTTTCAATACATGGGCTATAGCCTATTGAGAAACAGCAGGTCAGATAGAGCTGCCTGCTTCATGTTAATCAGAAATGAGGGGAATGGAAAAGTGTGTGCATGTCCGCGTGCGTGTGTGTGTATCTGTTTCCTGGAGCAAAGACCTGGGTTAGTCCAACTGTTGAAAATGTGTTCTATGAGTACCTGCTGTGAAACCTGTGGCTGCAGACCAAAAAGCAGTCTTCCCATATGGTCAAAAGACAAAAGACTTCCTGCTTGTTCAGCAGTCTTTTTATTCTAGGAAGTGTTTCTTCAAAGTGCTGTAATTTTTTTTCCGTCAAGGGATGAAAGATAGGTGCAAATTTTCTCTTGCTCCTTTTTCCTAATGGATTTCTAAATGACTATTTTATTATCTACCGGGGGTGCATGGTGGTTTAGTATAAATGCTGTGGGCTCTGGAATCATCTTCGAATGCCAAGCACCAACTTCCTGAATTCTCAGGTGTTAGTTATTTGGAACCCTGGACAGAACTATATGCATGTTCATCGTATTAGGTTTTAATTTATTTTTATATTTTCATTTGTGGAAATAATAATATCTATTACCTTTCTGTCATCTGTCATCCACTTATATATCTTCCTTTCTTCCTCCTGTTCATTAACAATGATTGAGCAACTAGAATATGGCAAGTACTCTTGAAACTAAAACTGTAGATCCAAGAATAAGTTATACATTTGCTGTCTTCAAAACCTTCCAAACTCTTGAGCAAGACTGATTATAGCATAGTTAATTTGAGAGCACGAAGATGGGAGCCAAGAAATCTGCCAAGGTAAGGCATGGGTCATAGAAATCTTAATGAAATAGATGATGTTTGAGATAGGTGTATAGAATGATAATTATAGGTAGTATTTATACTATAATTCAATAATAATACTCTTATAGTTCCATTCAATAAATATTAGTTTATATATCTAATGAACATTTATGAAATGCTGATTAGGTTCCTGGGACTATGCTGAGCACTGGCAGATATAGTGATAAATCACAAAGGCATAAAGCAGGTCATATAATCCAGTGTGATTCCATAAGTAATTTATGGAAGTTAGAAACAACAAAGTATAGTAGTTGAGAAGAGCATAGATTCTGGGGCCAAACTGTCTATGTTCAAAACCTTAGCTCTATATGACCCTGGGTAAATAACTTTCTCCTGTGTGCTCGTTTCCTCACCTGGAAACTGGGAATAAAAATAGCACCTAGTACACAGGCTTGTTGTGAGGATTACATTGGATAATAGATCTAAATTGCTTAGACTAGTTCCTAGAAAATAGCCTGTGCTATATGTTTGCTACTACTATAAGTGCACAAAGAGCAGCAAAGAAGAGCTTTGGAAGCACATGGTATATAAGAAAGGAGGAGAGAAACCTACTTTTTAAAGAAGGCCTTTCTGAGGATGTGACAGTCAAGCTAATACCTGGATCAACGAAAATTTCTCAGAATAAGGAACATTAAGTTGACAGATCTGAAAGAATGGTAGGAGTTATGACTCCAGGTCCTTGAGAGCTGCTTTAAAGATATTCATAAGAAAAGTGAGAGCCCATTTACAGATTCTAAGTAATTGAGTGACATGATAAGCTTTGAGTATTATAAAAAATCACTTAGGCAGCTTTTTGAAATAAAAATGGATTAGAATAAACAAAACTAGAAATAGAGATAGCAAGACACTGTGGTTAGATGGAAGTGAAAGATGTTGGTGGCTGAGACTAAGGACATAGTAAGAATGAAGAGATGTGGATAAATTTGGGAAATATTTAGGAGGTAACAATGGCAGAGAGAGTTAAATAACTTACAAATTGCTGGATTTTATGATTTATGTATATCAATGATAAAGAGGGTGATGAAAGTATTAGGAATTCAGGATTCTATCCAAGTTTTTACTTTGAGCTACTTGATGGATAGCAAGGCCATTTATTGGGAAAAGAGAACTGTGATGGAAAAGCAAGTTCACGAGGAAATGAGATGGAAGTTCAGTTTATTGAGTTCTTAATATGTGTCAGATATATTATTTATATGTATTCTTATTTAATATTTATCAGTTACATGAGATGAATATCATTATTTTACCTTATAGTTTATGTATTTGGAAGCCAAAGTTTGAGTGACTAAATAACTTGCTCAAGATTACCCAACTGAGTAATCTGAATCTAGGATTTGAACCAGGATCTGCCTGACCTCTTAAACTAATATTTTTTCCACAGTTCCCTAGAGCATTAGAAGATGACTTTGGGCAGCTTACTGAAGGTCAACCAGTGTCAAACACCAGACATCTTCCTTGTCTTATTTCTGAATAACTGCCTCAATGACCAAAAGATAGCTCTTAAACATAAGTGAATTGTCCAATATTATTAAGTCTTCTCTGATTTTGTAACCCAGAAAGTTTGGGAAGTTTGAGGATCTAAAGTAATGACTTGTATAAGCAGAGAACTAAATATAAATAGCTCTCCTTCTATCTAGCACTGCCCTATCACTCTTATTGAAGCCAGTTTTCTTGCTGGTACTCTTGCTCCTCTATTTTCATCATTGTGTACAGTTGCTGGAACAACCATATTCCTCACCAATGATGATTAATTTACAAACTCTTAACTGGCGTATATAATCTGGCAAAGCTACTCTGTGCCACATCCCGTTGTGAAAGGAAGTCTGGTGGATGTATTTTAGATGCAAAAATTTTGGAATTTCCAGGACATTTTGATCATTTTGATGGTGTCTGGGGACACTGGGACAAAATATTTGAAACTGAGGTTTTTATAAAAAATTCAGGCCATTTGCTCTCCTTCCTCACACTCATAAATACAATCAGATTAATACATCTTTTTGATATTCAGCCAGATATTTGATAAAACAGTGTGTGGTTTAACTAGTTGTTACTTTTCAGAGTTGACCTTCAGGCAATTATGAATCCCAACACTATTCTCCTCTAGCTACTAAAATAATATGACCAAGATGTTGCTTGTCAAATGCCTTATTGAATATCCACACTCTAATCTCCCCTGTGGGTACCTTGTTAAAACTACAAACAAAAACAAACTAGGTTGATTTATCATCACTTATTCTTAATGAATGGATGTTTGTTCCAAGTATATACATGTTTCTGTATCTAGTCTTTAACTCATTCTTTAAATCTCTTCTGATACCAAGAAGTTTATATGTGATTAGTCAAAACCATCCTCTTCTATTTTGTGAAAGTGCTTACTCTGGGAACTGTCTTCAGCTTTCAACCATCTCCTTCATCCTCCAGGACTGCCTGAAACCAAGTGGGTTGACCCTTACTCCCAATTTTTGCTATGTGATTTTTTTCTGGATTAGGAGCCTTGAACTCATTTAAGCAATTACATCCTCTTTTACAATCCCCTCATGTCACTTATATTTCAATTACTTCTAACCAGTGTTCATTTTAGAGTGTTTAGACCTGAGCACCATTTTCCTTGTCACTCTATTTAACACTGGCAGTAGTAGAAATTAATGTCTCAGTTAGGCTAGTCATCTCCCAGAACAGTGCCTTATGTGGTGAGATAGTGTAACATAAGTCTGCCAAAGCTCTGAGAATTGTCTAGAATGTTATATCAACAAGGCAGGTGCTAGCTTCATGCCACCTTTGCATGCCTTCACAAAAGTCCTTTTCACACTGTTCACATTCTCAACTCATCCTCACCCAAAGCAGGTCCATCTCTGCAATTGAATGGTATGATGAATGGACTGTGGTTTTCTGCAAATTAGCAAAAGTGCTCTATCTGTGGAGAGATAAAGCTTGAAACCAGGACACACAGGATGACTAGAATAAGGACCGGATTTAGATACACATCTGTAGTGAAAAATATGGTCAATGTTGTCTGCAAGGACAGATGAGAACACTAATAGATAGGGTAATGCCATTGTCAAAGCTTTCTTACAGGGGCCAACATCGTGGCATAGAGGGTAAAACCACCTCCTGCAGTACTGGCCTCCCAAATGGGTGTTGGTTCGAGTCCCAGATGCTCCACTTCCGATCCAACTCTGCTATGGCCTGGGAAAGCAGTAGAAGATGGCCCAAGTCCTTGGGTCCCTGTACTTGAGTGGGAGACCTGGAGGAAGCTCCTGGCTCCTGGCTTCAGATAGGCGTAGTTATGACCATTGTGGCCATTTGGGGGAGTGAATCAACAGATGGAAACTTTTTCTTTCTCTCTCTCTGCTTCTCTAACTCTGCCTTTCAAGTAAATAAATAAGTAAATCTTTAAAAAATTTCCTACGTTAGTGCTACTAATGGTTCACTCAGGGCACAGAATTTAATTCTTAGTTTACTGGAATTATGCATGTACTTTCAGAGAAATTTCTCTATGAAGAGTTTATCTCAAAGGCATTTATAGAGACATTAATTCCAGGCAAAAATGAATGAATAGATTTTTATTTTCAAACAGTGATCCACAAAATTTCCGTCAAATATAAAAGCAAGGGGGCCAGCGCCTTGGCTCACTTGGTTAATCCTCCACCTGCGGTGCTGGCATCCCATATGGGCACCAGTTCTAGTCCCGGTTGCTCCTCTTCCAATCCAGCTCTCTCCAGTGGCCTAGGAAAGCAGTAGAAAATGGCCCAGGAGCTTGGGTCCCTGCACCCTCATGGGGGACCAGGAAGAAGCACCCGGCTCCTGGCTTCAGATTGGCACAGCTCCAGCGGTTATGGCCATTTGAGGAGTGAACCAGCAGAAGGAAGACCACCCCTACCCCGACTGTCTGTAACTCTCTACCTCTCAAATAAATAAATAAATAAAATCTTTGAAAAAAAGAAATGAAGAGGGTGCTCAAACCCCCAATTTCATTCCCCACATGTAGTCAATTAGCACTTTGGACTATTTCTTTCATATTTATTTACTTCCTAATACATATTAATATGTATATGCCTAAATATTTGCATAGATAGCATTTTAGTTTTACAGAATGGGATTTTGTTTTGTTGTATCCTTTATCTTAGTAGATCATGAATCCATTTCCACTTGAGTACATACAGATTGACTGCACTCCTCTTAAGAGCAGCATAGTATTCTATTTAATTTGCCCTTTCTTGATTGACATTGAGATTGTTTCCAACTTTTCCTGATACCAAACAGTTTTGTAATCAGACATTACTCTATGTCTCTCCCTACTGTGTGTATGTGTGCATCTTTCTGCAATTATCCAGATATTTCTGAAGGACAAATTCCTATATAATTACTGGATCAAAGAGTTGGTACATTTCAAATTCCAATAGAAACCAGCACAATCAGTTCTTGGGAATGCTGCATACTGTATCCCTTGCCAACATTCGATGCTTTCGCATTGTTTAACATATGCATCTGATAAGTGAAAAAATTGTCCTGTTCTAATTTGAATTTAGATATATGAGCTGAACTGCTCTTCATGTATCTAATGACTATTTCCATGTCTTCTGTCAACTTCCTAATTCTGTCCTTTGTCCATTTATTTTTAAGTACTATACTAAGACCAAAATGATATCTAGACCATATGAGAGAAAAGTGATCCCTATGAGGATTAAGAGTCTTGGTTTCTCGGCCGTGGCGGCCATTGGAGGGAGAACCAACGGCAAAGGAAGACCTTTCTCTCTGTCTCTCTCTCTCACTGTCCACTCTGCTTGTCAAAAAAAAAAAAAAAAGAGTCTTGGTTTCTATTCCCTTTTTGGATACTCACTTGCCCTGCAATATTGGAAAAGTCAGTTAAATGCTGCATGCTTCTTGTTCCTTAACTCAAGATGAGGTAATAATGACTATTTGTTTCTCTTTGGCCAATAGCTTTTCTACAAAGGCAAATGAGAGTCTTTTGGTAAATACTCTGTAAATGAAAGAGCCCTGTGAAAGTATAAAGAGATATTGGCAAACCAAATACTAGCCTGACAACTGACAGAATAAACAGAAAAGTGCAACTGGAACATTAAAAGCAATAATATTCATTAAAAATATTTTACTAATTTAAAAATCTGTAAGTTAAAATTAGTCTCCATGGAAATATTTGCAGAAGTAAAAATAATATGAGGAGATATTTAATGTAACAGTCATCTTATTTGTAAAAAGTTAGAATTTTTAAAAAGATTTATTTATTAGGGCTGGCATCCCATATGGGTGCTAGCTCGAGTCCAGGCTGTCTCCTGGCTTCAGATAGGCCCAGCTCCAGCCACTGGGGCTATTTGGTGGGTGAACCAGTGAATGGACAGTCTCTCTCTTTGTCTCTACCTCTCTCTCTTGTGTGACTCTGTCTTTCAAATACATCTTTTAAAAAATGAGAAAAAATATAAAATGATTTAAAAAAGCCTATGGACATATCACCTTGTACATTCCCAGTCTCATCTGTGTTCAGATTTATTTATTTATTGAACGAGTTACAGAGAGAAAGGAAGACACACACACACACACACACAGAGAACACACACACAGAGAGAGAGAGAGAGGGAGAGAGAGAGAGAGAGAGAGAGAGAGAGATAAAAATCTCCCATCCACTGGTTCACTTCTCAAATGGCTGCGACAGCCAGGGCTGGGTCAGACCAAAGCCAGGAATAAGAAGCTTCTTCTGGATCTCCCACAGAAATGATTAAATATATTTGAGAATACTTCAAAAAGTTCAAAGAAAATGGAATTAAGAGAAAAGTTTATGCTGGGTGGAAAGCCAAGTCACTGTGGCAAAAAGTGACTTTCATGAAAGATCTCTGAGTAAGATCCCAGTGGAAAGAAGGGGCCATCAAAGAAGGATGTACTTTTTTCCTGAAGGGAGGAGAGAACTTCTACTTTGCTTATGGCTATGTCTAAATACTGATGGAGTTTGTGGTCATAAAAGGCTTCCGTAGCTTTGGCAGCTCTTAGCAAGAGCCTCGGGTGATCACTGATGTCATAAATAGGAGTGTTAATTGTTAAATTAACAACAGAAGTCACTGTGTACTTACTCCCCATGTAGGAACTCTTTCCTTAGTGAGTTGTACTATGAGAATTAACTACAAAACTTGTTCTCAAACTGTACTTTATACGTTGTGTGTGTGGGTGGGTGCAAACTGTTGAAATCTTTACTTAGTTTAGAGTTGGTCTTCTTTATATAAAGATAATTAAAAATGAATCTTAATGAAGAATGGGATGGGAGAGGAAGTAGGAGGTGGGATGGAGTGGGGGTAAGATGGTAGGTATTAGGGGAAGAACCATATATTCCTAAAGTTGTACCTATGAAATTTATATTCATTAAATAAAAGCTTTAAAAAAAGTTAATGCTGGTGCAAAAATTTTTGAAAACTATGCATAATATTCTCTTAACACACATTTCCATGAGTTTTGTGAAGGCCCCTTATATGCATAGATTTTTCTTTTTCTTTTTTTTAAAGATTTATTTATTTATTTGGAAAGTAGAGTTACAGAGAGGCAGAGGCAGAGAAAGAAAAAGAGAGAAGTCTTCCATCTGCTGGTTTACTCCCCAAATGGTTGCAATGGCTAGTCTGAGCTGATCTGAAGCCAGGAGCCAGGAGTTTCTTCTGGGTCTCCCACGTGGGTGCAGGGGCCCAAGGACTTGGGCCATCTTCTACTGCTTTCCCAGGCCATAGCAAAGAGCTAGATCGGAAGTGGAGCAGCCAATACTTGAACTGCAGGTGGTGGCTTTTACCAGCTATGCCACAGCGCTGACCCTGCATAGATTTTTCATAAGGTCAATTATTCATGACTTTTTAGAGCCCCTCATGTGCATGGATCTCATAGTAAAATACTGCAACACATTGATTTTTTTTTAATTTTGTATTTATTTATTTGACAAGTAGAGTTACAGACAGTGAGAGGGAGAGACAGAGAGAAAGGTTTTCCTTCTGTTGGTTCACTCCCCAAATGGCCGCTAAGGCTGGAGCTACACCAGCCCAAAGCCAGGAGCCAGGTGCCTCCTCCTGGTCTCCCACGTGGATGCAGGTGCCCAAGCACCTGGGCCATCCTCCACTGCCTTCCTGGGCCACAACAGAGAGCTGGACCGGAAGAGGAGCAACAGAGACTAGAAGCCGGCACCCATATGGGATTCCAGCACCGCAGACGGAGGATTAGCCAAGTGAGCTACGTGCCGGCCCTGATCTATTTCTGACACAAAAAGATGTGCAGGATGTATTGCTAAGTGCAATAAGCAATTGTAAAATATTATTACAATAATGCATATGAAACATGCACAAAGTATGACTATAGATGCATGTTATATATAAATCTAAAATATAAATATCACTTAAATGTGGTATATTATATATCTAAGATGCACTTAACATCTAAAACAGGACTTGTAAAACAATAGACCATGGGTCAAATTCAGTCCCGCTACATGTTTTTGTAAATCAAATATTATTAGAACACAGCCGTGGTCATTTGCTTACAAATGGTCCAACGCAGGTTTCATGTTATGACACACAAATCCTGAAATATTTGCTATTTGTCAGGGAAGTTTTCTGATCCCTGACCTAGAGCAATGTATATTGTACCATTAATAGTAGTTATCTTAGGGTAATGAAACTGGGAGAGACATACATTCATTTTCAAAGATACCTTTCTTCAAGGAAACACTGTATCCTTCATTCAGTTTCTCAACATATTGACATCTTATATATTTAGAGTACAATATCCAAACCAATAATTTAGTATTTGTAGAATGTGACTAGAGTTTTATGTCATTTAATTGCATGTGTAGATTTGTGTAAACATCACTGTTTTCAAGATTTCATCATAGTAAGATCTCTTTCGGGTACTCCTGTACAGTCACCCATAGTCCTTCCCCCCACTCCTATCATCCCTAAACCCTAGGAACAACTAAGCTGTTCTCCACCTCTGTAATTTTGTTACTTTAGGAATGTTATATAAGTGGAGAATGCAGTATGTCACTTTTGAGATTGGCTTCTTCCATTCAGAATAATACCTTTGAGATTCATTCAAGTTGTATATGTGTGTCATTCATTATTTTCTGTTGCTGAGTGATATTCCATTGTATGGATGTAAAATAGTTGCTATGCACTCACACACTGAAGGGCCATATATATAATTTCAGTCTACTCAGAATTAATATTTTTACCATTTCAAGAGTAGCGTAGAAAACTTACATATCACCATATAGGTTCTTTTACTCTTCTTTATGCTATAGTTATCACATATGTTACATCTATATAGATTGAAAATTTCACACCATAGTGTTATCATTTTAAAGCACTTAGAAAAGAAAAAAATTACATTTAAAAATATTTATCTTGCTGTTTCTCTTACTTCATCCCTGATGTTCCAAGTTACTCCCTGTAATTATTTTCCTTTTGTCTAAAGAACTTCCTTCCTCATTTCTTTTAGAGCTGATCTGTTGGTGATGAATTCTTTTATTTTTCATTCTTCTGAGAAATGTTTTTATTTCAGCCTCATTCCTAAGAATTACTGTCACAAAAGTGGAATTCTAGGTTGACGGCTATTTCATCACTTCAAAGATGTCTTCTTTTCTTCATGGTTTCTGATGACACAATTTACAGTCCTTTGAATCTTTATTTCCGCACAAGGAACGCATTAGCTTTCTCTGATCATTTTCAAGAGTTTTCCCTTACTTCTACTTGTTAGAAGTTTAGTTACTATGTATCTAGATGTGGATTTCTTTGTGTGTGTCCTTTCGAGAGCTGGCAGAGTTTTCTGGCTCTGTGAATATGCCTGTCACTGATTTTGGAGAGTTAGCAAACATATTTCTTCAAACTTATTTTTCTGCTCATCATTCTTTCTCTTTACTTTGAGGAACTCCGATGGCATGAATATCAGAACTTTTGGTATGGTCCCATAATTATTTGAGCTTCTATTCATCTTTCTTTTCTCTCTCTTTTCTTCACATCGGATGATTTATATTATTCTATCTTCAGATTATTTTTTTCCTGTCTTATTTCCAATCTGACATTTGGTGCCTTCAGTGAATGTTTTATTGGACTTGTAATCTTCAAGCAAAAAATTTCTGTTTTATTATGTTTTATAGTTTCTTATTTCCTTCTATGTCCTTCTAACTTTCCATTTATTTCTAGAGCATTCTTCTCTACTTTTTGGTTATAATAATTGTTTAAAAATTATTTTCAAATAATTGTAAAGTATAGGTCATCTCAGGATTGGCATATTTTGATTTTTTTTCAGTAGTTAGTTGTTGAGATTTTCCTGATTCTTTGTATCCTGAGTAATTGCATTTTTATTATAGTCTGGACATTTTAAACCTTATGTCATGAATTGCTAGGTCATGTTCTAGTTCCATTGAGAACGTAAATAAGTTTTGTTTTCAAGGCTTCAGTTCTCAAGTTCCCATCTACTTCCTGTGGGTTGCAGTTGTAATATCAGTTTAATTTTTAATGTCTTTCAAAATTATTTTTACAACTTTTGGGGCATAGAAGGTAAAGCCACCACCTACAGTACTGGTGTCCCATATGAGCGCTGGTTCAAGTCCTGGCTGTTCCACTTCTGATCCAGCTCTCTGCTATGGCCTGGGAAAGCAGTAGAAGACGGCACAAGTCCTTGGGCACCTGCGCTCATGTGGGAGACCCAGAAGAAGCTCCTGGCTTTGGATGGGCCCAGTTCCTACCATTGCGGCCACTTGGGGAGTGAACCAGCAGATGGAAGACCTCCTTCACTCTCTCTCTCTCTCTCTCTCTCTCTCTGCCTCTATGTGTAATTCTGCCTTTCAAATAAATAAATAAATCTTTAAAAATATTTTGCAACTTTTAAAGCGTTTTTCCCCATTAATTTCAAATGTGTATACCTACACATATATATCTTTTTTTTGAAAACAGAGATATTAATATCACAGAGTGAAGGTTTCATGACAGTAGTCATAACGTGGGGAAAGAAGAATATATTATCATTTGCATGATATGATTCAGTGAAGCAATATTTATAAATAAATACCAAATGATATGGCACCACTGCAATTTTTATACTTGCTATATATATTGACTTCCACAGATAACAGAAAACATGTGATATTTATCTTCCTCAGTCTGGCTTATTTCATTAGTATAATGATCTCCAGTTCCATCCATTTTGTTGCAAATATCAGGATTTCATTCTTTTTTATGACTGAGTAATATTCTATCATGTATATATAGCATATGTTCTTTATCCAGTTATCAATTGCTGAACATCTGGGTTGATTCCACATCTCTGCTATTGTGAATTGAGCTGTATAAACATGGGAAATGTAGGCATATCTTTCATATGCTGATTTTATTTCTTTTTGATATATTCCCAAGAGTGGGGCAACTGTGTCATGTGGTAGATTTCTTATTAGGTTTCTGAGGAATTTTCATACTGTTTTCCAAAATAATGGTACAAATTTTCATTCCCAGCAAAAGTATATGAGAGGACATTTTTCTCCACATCCTTGCCAGTATTTGTGATTTTTAAAAATATTTTTCGGATAATAGCTATTCTACTGGAGTGTGATGGTATCTCATTGTATTTTTCTAAGATTATTTATGTATTTATTGTAGAGGCAGAATTGGTGGGGGGGGGGAGATCAAGAAAGAGAGAGAGAGAGCGAGAGAGAGAGAGAATATCTTCCATCTTCTGGTTCACGCCCCAAATGGATGCAAAGGCCAGGGATGGGCCAGACCGAAGCTATGAGCAACAAACTTTTTCTAGGTCTTCCATGTGGGTATGGGGGCCCAAGGACTTGGGTCATCTGCTGCTTTCCCAGGCACATTAGCAGGGAGCTAGATCAGAAGTAGAGCAGTAGGGACTTGAACTGGTGCTCATATGGGATGCTTGTGTTGCAGGCAGCAGCTTTACCTGCTACACAACAATGCTGGCCCCTCATTTTATTTGCATTTCATTGATTGAATCATGAGAATTTCTTCATGTATCTGTTGGCCATTTGTATTTCATCCTTCAAAAAATGCTTGTTCATAGCCTTTGTCTATTTATTTTCTTCTTTTTTGACAGGCAGAGTGGACAGTGAGAGAGAGAGACAGAGAGAAAGGTCTTCCTTTTTTCCGTTGGTTCACCCCCCAATGGCTGCTGCGGCCGGCGCACCACCCTGATCCGAAGCCAGGAGCCAGGCGCTTCTCCTGGTCTCCCACACGGGTACAGGGCCCAAGCACTTGGGCCATCCTCCACTGCACTCCTGGGCCACAGCAGAGAGCTAGACTGGAAGAGGGGCGACTGGGACAGAATCCGGCGCCCCGACTGGGACTAGAACCTGGTGTGCCGGCGCCGCAGGAGGAGGATTAGCCTATTGAGCCGCTGCACCAGCCCCTTTGTCTGTTTCTTAACTGGATTGTTTTGTTGTTGAGTTTCTTGAGTTCCTTACAAATTTCATTATTAATCCTTTATCAGATGTATAGTTTGCATATATTTTCTCCCATTCTGTCAGGTGCCTCTTAATATTGTTAATTATTTCATTTACAGTGTAGAAGCTTCTTATCTTGATGTCATCCCATTCATGTATTTTTGCTTTAATTACTTGTGCTTCTGAGGTCTCATCTAAGAATATTTTGTCCAGGCCAATGTTTTCCAATGTTTCCCCTATGTTTTTCTGTAGTAGTTTGATGATTTCAGGTCTTAAGTTTAGCTCCTTGGTCCATTATTAGTTGACTTTTGTATAGGGTGTAAGGTAGGGCTCTTGCTTCAAGTTTCTGTGTGTGGAAATCCAATTATCCTAGCACAGTTTGTTGAAGAGACTGTCCTTTCTCCAGGAAATGATATAGTTCATTTGTCAAAGATTAGTTGGCTATAGATGTATGGACTGGCTTCCAGATATCCTATTCTGTTCCTTTGGTCCACATGTCTATTTTTGTACTAGAACTAGGATGTTTTGATTGCAACAGCCATATAGTATGTCTCGAAATCTGGTAATGTGATGCCTCTGTTTTTTTTTATTGTTGTTGTTGTTTAATATTGTTTTGACTATTTGGAGTCATTTGTGTTTCCATATAAATTTTTGGATTGTTTTTTCTAGTTCTGTGAATAATCCTTGGAATTTTGTTTGTGATCATACAGAATCTGTAAATTGCTCTGGGTAGTATGGACATTTTGATGATATTAATTCTTCCAATTCAGGAACATGAAAGCATTTGCTATTTTTCATGTGTGTCTACT
This sequence comes from Oryctolagus cuniculus, assembly GCF_051225735.1. Lineage (NCBI taxonomy): Eukaryota > Metazoa > Chordata > Mammalia > Lagomorpha > Leporidae > Oryctolagus > Oryctolagus cuniculus. The sequence goes on along the minus strand of NC_142888.1, from coordinate 47,230,502 downwards.
TCTATATCTTTCATTAGTATTTTGTAATTTTCATTGTAGAGATTTTTCACATTTATCCCTGTATATTTAATTTTTTGTAGCTATGATGAATGAGACTGATCTTATAAGTTCTTTGAGAGAACATTGTTGCTATATAGCAATGCTATTGAATTTTGTTTGTTGATTTTATATCTTGCCACTTTTCTGAATTCTCTTATAAGTTCCAATAGTCTCTCAGAGGAGTCTTCTGGTTCCCATATATAAAAGGATCATGTCACTTGCAAATTGCAATATATTGACTTCCTCCTTTCAAATTTTTATCTTTTTGATTACATTTTCTTGCCTAATGGCTCTAGTTAAAACATGCAGAGCTATGGTGAATAACAGTGTTGCAAGTGGGCATTCTTGTCCGGTTCTGGATCTCAGTGGAAATGATTCCAGCTTTTCCCCATTCAAGATAATGCTGGCTGTGGGTTTCTCATATATTGCCTTGATTATGCTGTGATATGTTCCTACTATTCCCCAAATTTTAAAGTTTTATCGTGAAAGGATGTTATATTTTATCAAATGTTTTCTCTGTGTCTATTGAGATAATCTTACAGTTTTTAAGCTTCGTTTCATTGATGTGATAACATGCTTATTGATATACATATTTTGAACCATCCCTGCATCTTTGAGATAAATTCCACTTGGTCAGGGTAGATGATGTTTTTGATATGTTGTTGGATTTATTGTTTTGTTTAGGATTTTTGCATCAAATTTCATCAGGAATACTGGTCTATAGCTCTCTTTTTGTTGTATTTGTGTCTAGTTCTGGAACTGAGGTAATGCATAACTCAGAGAATGAGTTTGGAAAGGTTCTCTCCTTTTCAATTTTTTAAATACTTTAAGAATAAGTGACATTAGTTCTTCCTTTAAAGTGTGGTAGAATTCAGCAGTGAAGCCACCCAGTCCTGAGTTATTCTTTGTTGGGAGGCTCTTTATTACTTATTTGATATCACCCGTGGTTATTTGTCTATTTAGGTTTTCTATGTCTTTGTGCTTGAGTTGTGGTAAATTATATGTGTACACAAATCTGTTTATTTCTTCTAGATTTTCCAATTTGTTGGCGTATAGTTGTCTGTAATAAAATGATTCCTTGTATTTCAATGATATCAGTGGTAACATATCCTATTTAATCTCTGATTTTACTAATTTAAGTCTTCTCCCCTTTTTTTGGTGAGTTAGGTCAATGGCTTATCCTTTTTTTCCAAAGATTTATTTTATTTATTTGAAAGACAGAGTAACGGAGAGAGGTAGAGACAGAGAGAGAAGTTTTCCATCTGCTGGTTCACTCCCCAACTTGCCACAATGACCGGAGCTGCTCTGATCTGAAGCTAGGAGCCAGGAGCTTCTTCCGGGTCTCCCATGTGGGTACAGGGGCCCAAAGACTTGGGCCATCTTCTACTGCTTTCCCAGGCCATAGCAGAGAGCTGTATTGGAAGTGGAGCAGCCGGGACTAGAACTGGTGCCCATATGGGATGCTGGTGCTTCAGGCCAGGGCTTCAATCCACTGCACCACAGTGCCGACACCTTATTCATTTTTTTTTTCCCAAAAACTTACCGGCTCTTCATTTCACTGATCTTTTGTATAGTCTTTTTGATTTCTATTATATTTATTTCTTCCCTAAATTTTGTTATTTGTTTCTTTGTACTAATTTGGGGTTTGATTTATTCTTGTTTTTCTAGGTCCTTCAGATACATTGTTAAATTAATTATTTTATATTGTTCCAATTTTTTGATGCACTTAGTTCTATAAATTTTCCTATTAATTCTGTTTCTGCTATATCCCATAAGTTTTGATATGTTGTGTTTCATTTTCATTTGTTTCAAGCAACTTTTTTGATTTCTCTTTTGGGTTATTCTCTGACCCACTGTTCTTTCAGGAGCATATTGTTCAGTCTCCATATGTTTATATGTATTTTTAGAGTCTTTTGTTGGTAATTTCCAGCTTCATTCCAGTGTGGTCAGAAACGTTATATGGTATGATTTCAATTTTTCTTGAGTTTGTTCAGACACATTTTATGGCCCAGTATATGGTCTATCCTAGAGAATGTTCCATACATTGATGAAAGGAATGTGTATTCTGTGGCTGTGGAATGGAGTGTTCTGTAGCTATGTGTTCCTTTTGGGGAGCCATATTTCTTTTCTCACGTTACAAGTGTGCCTCTGGCTACAGTCAGCAAGTGGAGGGGATTTTTGAGCTGACTGGTTTGTTCCAAGTCACTGGTTTTCTCTGTGCCAGCATAAACTAGCTGATGCACAGCTTAGAGTGCAATCACAGTGCCAGCACACTTCAACCACCAAGATGTGTGCACCATCCAGAGCACCAACATACACCATGTGTGTCCCTGACTCTACTATGAGATCTATCCTCAAAACGCAGGGAAGTCTGCAATGTTTGGGGGAAGGGAGACCATGAGATAGAGGATGGCTATTAATTCCATTGGGGCTTATCTGCTAATTTCCAGAGTATAAATGGTTAGCCCAACTTCCCTGCCTCCACTGTCCACTGCAATACAGACTGCTTTGTAAGCCTTGGCTCTGGGCCCAGCTGGACCCATGAGGCCCGGTCTGCCTTGCTAGAATGCGGGGATATTTCTGGGTCCCTGGAAAGAAAGAAGGCAAGAACTTCTTATGAGCCACTACCCTTTCAAGATGGTGGCTTTCTGCTACAATCCCTGCTGTATGCAGTGGGGGAAGCGGGGTGGGCTCCCCCTCTGAAGTCCAGAAGCTCCAAGTCTTTTGTTTTAAGGTTGATTTATTTTATTTGAGAGTCAGAATTACAGAGAGATAGAGAAATAGATAGGGGGGGAGAGAGAGAGAGAGAGGTCTTCTATCTGCTGGTTCACTCCCCAAATGACCACAATGGCTGGGGCTGGGCCAGGATGAAGCCAGGAGCTAGGAGCTTCTTCCTGGTCTTCTACATGGGTGCAAGGACCCAAGCACTCTGGTCATATTTTTCCACGGGCATTAGCAGGAAGCTGGATTCAAAGTGGAGCAGTTGGGACTCAAACTGGTGCCCATATGGGATGCCAACATTGCAGATGGTGGCTTAACCTCTTATACCAGAACACTGGACCCCCAAGTTTTTGAGGCAGCTCTCTTCACTGAGCTGCTGGTCTGTAACAGCAGAATTGCTCAGATGATAGGTCTGCACAAATGGGCTCTGTATATGCTCTCCTATTCACCCTTTCCCCTGCAACAGGGAATCCCCTGGCCCAGGGGGGTCTTCCTCTTTCTACTCTCTCCAAGTCTCTATGTTATAGATGTCACATTATGTCCCTACTTATCTTCTACTGCCTCTAACACTCTTCCTTGAGCAATGACCTATAGAGATAGCTGCTTTGGAGTACCTCGGCGGAGGATGCAGCTAGCATTGGACTTTTCTATATGGCCATCTTGAGTTGGCTTTGTACTGCTTTTGTGATGCTATTCGTATCTGTTCAATATGGCCACTGCTCAGCAGCCTGTCTGGAACCTAGGCAGTTCTCGGAGGTAATTCAATTCTCAACGCTTTTGAGGATCAGATCCACACATGTATAGCTTGGAAGTAAGTTTAAAAACTCATAAAGATCTTTGCAGTCTCCCTTTCCCAAGAATCCTCCTCTTTGTGTTCCTTCTGGGCCACTGACTATCCCATGCTCTTTCTCCTGGGCTTTTTAGTCTCTCCACGATGCCATGCAATTCTTCCGACTGAGGTTGCCTCCAAGATAAGCCAAGGGAAGGTAGAGTAACAGAAAATGCAATACAATTTCCTCCCACATTCTGCAGACCACAATTCTTTTGTTCAAATGGAAGTAGTCCCCTCTCTGAGAATTTTAGTTTCCAGCTTGGCTACTATTGCTGTTGCAATCACTGCATTTTTGTACCATATGGACTTGGCTTCCTTGGAAGACAGAGTTAGAAAACAAAACAAAACAAAACAAATGCTAGAGATTTTTCCCCAATTTCACTTTCTGTAAAGACTCTCATTCCTGGTTCTTGGATCAAAAGGATAGCACTTCTCTTGGTGTTCTTTCAGTCAATACCAATTGTGAAGTTCTGGATGTTTTGTTACTTTTGAGTATAGGAGAGGACATATACAGAAAGGAAAATAGTACAAGAAATTCTCTGCTGGATTGGTTGTACTTTGATGTTTTATTTCCTTTCACAATTAACCTGCTATTATTTACTTTGCAGAATTCTCAGATAGTTCCCCTATGCATCCTCCACGGGAATTCTAATTGCATTCACCGAGAGAAACAGAGTAACAAAGTGTGTTTCATTATTTATTTATTATTTTAATTTTTAATTAGTTTTTAACAGATCCAATATGATTTATAGATACAATTCCAAGAATATAATGAAATCTTCTTCCTCTTTCCTTCTCTTCTCTCTTTCCCTCCCATCCTCTGTTCTTCCTTTCTTTCTTTTTTGTAGTTTTTGAGATAACATATTTTAAAATTACATTACAGTAAAAAGGCTTAATACTTGACCAAATAAGAAGTTTCACAAATAAAAAGCAAAAAGACCCCAGTTTAGTGAGAACACAGACAATGGTTATAAACAATAATTGAATGGAAAAAATGACCATTTAACTCAAATACAGTAAATTTTAAAGAATCACAAATCATTAAAACTATTGCAGGATAAAATTCTTCACCATTGGTTTGGCAAAGGTCTAAAAGTTTCACAAAACTTTATTTGCAGCAATACTGATACACACAGACATTTTTCTTTTTTATATTTTCTTTTTAATTTTCTTTTTAATTTTATTTAAGGCATAGAAATTTCATGTATTTCCTATAACCAGATTTAGGAACATAGTGATTCTTCTCTCCTTCCTGCCCAGGCTCTGGCCCTTCTTCCTCCTCCCTCTCCTATTCCCATTCTTAATTTTTAAAAAGGTCTATTTTCAGTTTACTTTATACTCATATGTTAACCCTACACTAAGTAAAGAGTTCAACAAATGGTATGAAGAAAAAAAAAAAACACATTGTTTCTTAACAGTAGAGACAAGGGCTGTAAACAATCATTGAGTCTCAAAATGTCAATTTTACTCCAATACATTATAATTTAGGTACTCTATTAGTTACCCCTAATCAGGGTAATCATGTAGTATTTGTCTTTTTTGGACTTGATTATTTCACTAAGTATAATGGTTTGCAGTTGAATCCATTTTGTTGCAAAAGACAGGATTTCATATTTTATCACCATGTAGTTTTCCATAGTGTAAATATACCATAATTTCTTTATCGTTTTCCTTTTTTATGCTTGTATTTTTTTTTAATTTTAGCTCCCACATATAAGGGATGACATGCAGTACTTGTGTTTCTGGGTCCAGTTTATTTCACTCAACATCATGTCCTCCAGTTGCATCCATTTTGCTGCAGATGGTAGAATTTCATTCTTTTTTAATAGCTGAATAATACTACATTGTGTATATATACCCCATTTTCTTTATCCATTCATCTGATGCTAGAGATGTTTGTTTGTTCCAAATGTTGGCTATTGTAAACAGTGCTGCCATAGACATTGTGGTGCAGGTATCTCTTTGATTCACTGTTTTCAAGGCTTTTGTGTATATACCTAGTTGTGGTATTGTTGGATCATATAGCAAGTCTGTTTCTATTTTTTGAAGAAATCTCCAGGGTCAGTGCTGTGGATCAGTGGGTTAAAGCTCCAGCCTGCAGCGCCAACATCTCATATGAGATCGATTTAAGTCCCAGCTGCTCCACTTCCAATCCAGCTCTCTGCTGTGGCCTGGGAAGCAGCAGAAGATGATCCAAGTGCTTGGGCCCCTGTACCCACATGGGAGTCCTGGAAGAGGCTCCTGACCTTGGCTTAAGCCTGGGCTCAGTCTTCTCTGTTGTGGCCATTTGGGGAGTGAACCAATGGATGAAAGATCTCTCTCTCTCTCTCTCTTTCTTCTTCTCTCTCTTTGTAACTCTGCCTTTCGAATAAATAAATAAATGTTTATAAAAAAAGAAATTTCCACACTTTTTTCCCACAGTGGCTGCACCAACAATGTCTAAGTGTTCCCTATTTTCCACATCCTTGCCAGCATTTGTTACTCAGTGTTTGGGATTTTAGCCATTCTGACAAGGCTGAGGTGATATCTCATTGTGATTTTGATTTGCATTTCCCTGATGGCTAGTGATGATGAGCATCTGTTTCATGTATTTGTTGGCCATTTGTATTTCTTCTTTTCAAAACTGCCTATTGAAGTACTTTGCCCACTTCTCAACTGGATTGATTGTATTTCTTGTTGAGTTTTTTAAGTTGCTTATATATTCTGGATATTAATTCTTTGTCAGGTAGGTGGTTTGCAAATATTTTTCCCATTCTGTTGAATGTTTCTTCACTCTATTGATAATTACATTTCTGTGCCAAGGCTTCTGATTTTGATATAGTCCCATTTGTTTAGTTTTACTTTTGTTGCCTATTTCTTATCCAAGATGTCATCTCCTACACCAATGTCTTGGAATGTTTTCCCTAAATTTTCCTCCAGGAACTTCATATTCTCAGGTCTTATATTTAGGTCTGATCCATTTGAGTTGATTTTTTTATATGGTGATAGGTATGGTATTTCAGCATCTTAACCAGAAAAAGAGCTTTATTTTTGGTTACCTCTTTATTACAAGTAATTAAAAATCAGAATTAATCAAAATATCTCAGATAAATAACTTATATGATACAAATTCCTAGGAATAATATGCAAACATTACAATTTTAGCTAGGAAGGTTGAAACATTATGGAAAAAATGTTTTTCACATGATATGAAGTTTAGAAAAAAGTGAAGCATATTATATATAACAAAAATAGATGCACACTAAGATAACTTTGTAAAATAAGTATGGACAAAGATGTAGAATGTATTTGCCCATCATGGGATTATGACTTTATGTTAATTGTTTTTCCTACAAGGTACACTTTTAGTAGATAAATTGATAAAAAGTATCATTGTTACATAATATATTAATAATATATCATGGATCACATAATTCTTAATATATGATTAACTATAAAATGTTTTATTTGTGTCTTTATAAGAATAAGGTGAGGACGGTGCCACGGCTCGCTAGGCTAATCCTCCACCTGTGGCGCTGGCACCCTGGGTTCTAGTACTGGTTGTGGTGCTGGATTCTGTCCTGGTTGCTCCTCTTCCAGTCCAGCTCTCTGCTGTGGCCAGGGAGTGCAGTGGAGGATGGCCCAAGTGCTTGGGCCCTGCACCTGCATGGGAGACCAGGAGGAGGCACCTGGCTCCTGGCTTCAGATTGCTGCAGCGCGCCGGTCGTAGTGGCCATTTGGAGGGTGAAGCAATGGAAGGAAGACCTTTTTCTCTGTCTCTCTCTCACTAACTCTGCCTGTCAAAAAAAAAAAAAAAGGAATAAGGTGAATTCAGTCATTAGTGGCATTGGAACTTAAAAAGCATATTAATTATTTTTTAAATCTCAAATATTTAATTTTTTGGAAGTAGTCTAATATCTACATACAGCTTTAGCATAAATGACATAATCCACACTGTAAATTATGAAATAGACTCTGTAAAATTTTGACAACGTAATTCTTCTCTTCATTCTTCTTCTGCAGTATGAATAAAAAAGTTTGTGAACTGGGTCAAGGACTCTTCAGGGTCAAACCTGATAAGTAATCCAGGTAGCTCAATTTGATAAAGTGGAAGGGGTGGTTTTGTTGCTACTGTTTTCCCTGAGTATCGTAGAGTAACTCAGTCTCCTAGCCAGACTAGAGAATCAGAATCTAGGTTTCCCATCTCTTCTGCCCAGAGTGCTTCTCAACCATGGTATTTGGCTTACCTAAGACCTTACTTTCTCAAGGACACTTCTCCACACAAAGCTTTCTGGACTAAGCTCTTAGCAATGGATTCCTACAAAACCACACTGACGGTTTTGTAGACCCTGAATTGTGGGTGCCAACTATTAGTCACCACTTTGGGAATATTTTGTTTCTCCCCTGCACTGCAAAATACTCCATTCAAAGAATATTGCTTTAGCAATTAACATGATTAAGACAAAAGCTACCAATAGATATTGTAAAGACATGCTAAAGTCGCTTTGCAAAAGCAAAGTGTTTCCTACTTAATTTTTACTTTACAAGAATAAGTTTTTACTAGTTTTGTTTTATCAGTTACTTGATTTTATTTGTGCCTTGTGTAAGATGCTAATATAATTCTGGTTTCCAGAGACATAGACATTTTTAAATTCAACATATTCCAAATTACTCTCATATTGTCTCTCAAACATCCAGGATATCAGAACTTGTCATAATATGCCTCAAACTATTTCCATGTTAACTAGCCCATTTCATTAGGGACTCCTTTAGAATAACTTCTATACCTAACTGCCCTTGGGAACACCAGGCATTTCATATGTGCTTTCTTAGGAGTCATTTGTAGCTTGAGATTAACTTAAAAATTAATAGCAACTCTATTTAGAATTACTGAGTGATGAAAAAATAGTACAGAGAGTTCCTAGTACAGAGAAACACTCAGTTTCTCCTATTATTAACAACATATTAGTATATTACATTTATTGCAATTAATGAGATAATACTGATAGATTATTATTAATCAAGTTCCACAGTTTATTATATTTCCTTAGTTTTATGTTTTTTAAAGATTTATTTATTTTATTCAAAGGCAGAGTTACAGAGAGGCAGAGGCAGAAAGAGAGAGAGAGATCTTCCATCCAATGCTTCACTGACCAGATGGCTGCAACAGGCAGAGCTGCTCCGATCTGAAACCAGGAACAGGAGCTTTCTCCAGGTCTCCCATGTGGAAGCAGGATCCCAAGGAGTTGAGCCATCTACTGCTTTCTCAGACCATATCAGAGAGCCGGATTGGAAGTGGAGCAGCCGGGACTCGAATCGGCCCCCATATGGGATGCTGGCACTGCAGGCAGTGGCTTTACCCGCTATGCCACAGCGCCAGCCCCTTTCCTTAGCTTTAAATGAAATATTTTTTTTAATCTTCTAAGATCACATCCAGGTTGCTGCATTACATTCAATGTCATGTCTCCTTATGTTGACTTTGGGAAAATGTCAAATTTTGTTTTTGATAACTTTTACAGTTTTGAAGACTACTGATTGAGTATTTTGTATAACTTCTCTGAATATAGATTTGAAAAACCAAGTAGTTTTTCTCAAAATCAAACTAGGACATGAGTGGTGTAAAAAAGAGCATAGATATGAAGTGCTCTGGGCAACACATTTTATCAATGGTACATACTAAAAACTAATGATGTCAGCTTTGATCACCTGGCTGAGGTAATGTTTGTCAGTTTTCTCAAGTTTACATTTTCTCCCTTTTCCATACTTTCTTCTTATTTTTATAATTTACTTGAAAATCAAAGTTACAGAGAGAGAGGCAGAGAGAGAGAGAGAGAGAGAGAAAATCTTTCCTCTACCAGTTCACTCCTCCAGTGGGAACAATGGCCATTATACTAACGGAACAATGGCCAGGGCTGCGCCAGGCCAAAGCCAGGAGGCAGGAGCTTCATCCGGGTGACCTACATGCATGGCAGGGGCCCAAATACTTGAGGCATATTCGGCTACTTTCCTTTGACATTCTCAGGGAGCTGGATTGGAATTGGAGCAGCTAGGGCTTGAATCAGCACTCACATGGGATGTTGGCATGGCAAGTGGTGGCTTTACCCCACCTTGCTGGCCCCCATACTATATTCAGTGCAAAGAAGTCAATATGCTTAGCCCATGCTTAGGAATTGGAGAGTTATATTATATTTCTCGGAGGAGGAGAATATACTGCATTTTAACCCATAGAATAAAACAAAAATACATTAGTACATAATGCTATAAATAAAGAATTGAATAATTGGATAAATAAATAAGGAAGATAAGACAGATCTTCCTTACAGTAAAACTTCAATTAATAAATGTAGAGAGAAAAAGGGAAATAGAATATCATTCTTTGGAAAGTACCATAATGTTAATTATTACAGATAATTTCACCATTGGATGCTATAATTGGTGACTGAACATTTGAGAAGAAACAGGGCTTGGAGAGTCTCAAAGTATTTCTCCCAAGACATTATCAATTGCAACTGGAACTAGTGTAATCTTATAATAAACTCTGCAGATATCAAGGGAATCTTTTCTATTCTTTTCTTTTCATCCCCTCCTCTCCTCTCCTTTCCTCTCCTCTCCTCTCCTCTCCTCTCCTCTCCTCTCCTCTCCTCTCCTCTTTCTTTATTATCCTACTAGCTAGGATGTGAATTACAATGTTGAACAGGAGTGATGAGAGAATAGCCTTGCATTTTTCTTGATCTTAAAAGGAAAGTATTCTCTTCCTCACTATTAAGTACGATGTTAGTTGTAGTTTTTCTTTAGATATTATTTATCAAATGAAGGAACTTCCTAGTTGGGTGAGAGTTTTTTTTTTTTTTTTCATGAACTAACACTGGATTTTGTCAAATATTTTTTCCAGCAGCAATTTATATGTCCATAGGATTTTTCTTCAGCCTATTCGTAATGGAAAATTCTTTGATTAATTGGTTTTCAAATGGTGATATAGTCTTGCATACGTGAAACAAACTCCATTTAGTCATGCTGTATAATTCGTTTTATGCATTGTTGGATTCAATTTTGCTAATATTTTGTTGAGGATTTTTGTCTCCATGTTTGTGATAGAAATTATGTAGCTTTCCTTTCTTGCAATGTATTTATCTGTTTTAGATATTATACTAATGTTGTCTTCATGGAATGAATTAGGAATTGTTTCTCTGTGTATATTTTCTGGAATAGATATCACAGACTTGGCATCATGTTTTCCTTAATATTTGATGAAATTCACCGGCGAAACCACCTTTGCCTGGTGCCTTGTTTTTTGTGAAACATTATTAGCTATTCATTCAATTTCTTCAATACATTTGTACCTGTTCTGACTATTTTTCCTTGGGTAAGTTTTGATTCAGTCTTTTAATGAATCAGTGTTTCTAACCTGAGTTATCCAAGGTGTGGACATAGACTTGTTCATGTCATCTCTTTTGTTATCTTTTTAGTCTCCACGGGAATCAGTGCTTATGGCCCTGCTTCATGTTTAGTATTAAAAAAACCTTGTATTTTCTCTCTCTTTGCTTAGCTTCACTGGAAGTGACAATTTTATTGATCATTTCTCTATGTATTTCTGTTTTCAATTCTCTTGGTTTCTGCTTTAAGTTCTATTGTTTCTTTTTCTTCTACTTACATTTTGCTTAAATAGCTCCTCTTTCTTCCTAAGTTTCATAGGTGGAAGGTTAGATTATTGATTTTAGATTTTTCTTTTGTAATATATGTGTTTTTGATGTAAGAACTATTCATGTGGCATCACAACAATATTCATAAGTTACACTTGTATTTTAATTTCATTCAAAATACTTAAAAGTATTTGAAGATTTATTCTTTGTTTTATATATTATGTTTATTCTCCAAATATTTGGGGTTTTCCAGTTGTCTTTCTGTTATTCACATCTAGTTTAATTGTACTGTGGTGCAACAGACAATTTACATTTGCTTAAATTTGTTCAGGTATGTTTTATGAACCAGAATCTGGTCCATTTTGATGAATATTCCACGTGAGTGTGAGAAGAATGTACATTCTGCTGCTGCTGGATATGTGAGTTGTATATTCAATCAGATCCCGTTGATTTATGGAACTATCCAAATGAACTATATTCTTATTGATTTTCTGCCTGCTTCATTTATCAATTACTGAAAGAGAGGTGTTGATATCCTGAATATAATAGTGACTTTGTATATTTTTCCTTGAATTTCTACCAGCTTATGCCTCAAGTACTTTGATGTTCTTTCGGTAGTTGCATGTATATGAAGTTTTTATGCCATCTTGGAGACTTGACCTTTTATCATTATGTAGTTCCCCTTTAAATCCTTGGTAATTTTCCTTATTTTGAAATCAGCTCTTTCTGAAATTCATTTAGGTACTTCAGGTTTTGTTTGATCAGCGTTAGCATGCTAATATGTTTCTGTATCTTTTACTTGTTGAAAATGATGGTCATACGCTTGCAACCTAAAATCACCATTTAAACTATTTTAAAGTGTACAATTCTGTGGTTGTTAGTTTATTTAGGATGTTGTGCAATCACTACTACTACTGAGTTCCAGAACATTTTCATCACCCAAAAGGGAGGCTCTGTACTCATTAAGCAGTCACTCCCTATTCTACCCTTTTCCTAGCCCCTGGAAACAACTAATCCTCTGTGGATTTGCCTGTTCTTGACATTTCATATAAATGGAATTATACAACATGTGGCCTTTTGTACTTGTCTTTTCCCTTAAGTGTAAGGTTATCAAGGTTTATCTATATTTATCAAGATATCATTACTTGTTATTGTCAAATCAGTGACATAGCCTATATATATTACATTTGGTTTATGTCTTTGTCAGTTAATAAACATAAGGTTATTCACACCGTATATTGTGAATAATGTTTCTGTGAATATTTGTCTATAGGAGTTGCTGAAACATATACTGGGTTTAGCTTATCGAAGAACCACTAAACTTTTCCCCAACAGTTGTACCATTTTTGACACACACACTAGTAATGTATGCAGGTGCTCCTTTCTTCAAACTGTAGCCAATGCTCATTTTCTATTTTTCAGAGTATAGACTTCCTAAAAGTATGTGATGCATTTCATTGTGATTTTGATTTGTGTTTCTTTCATGATAATGATGTTGAGCATTTTTTTCTTGTGCTTGTTGACCATTTCTACCTTCTTTTGAGAAATGTTCTTGAAAATCCTTTGCCCATTTTTAAATTTGATTGCTTTGCTTTTCAGTGTTCAGTTGTAAGAGTTATTTCTATGTGGTATATACTAGACCTTTATTATATATATATATAAAACTATAAATATAGTTTGCAAATAAATATCTTCTATGAGTTGCCTTTTATATTATTTCTTTTATCTTATTTTCTTTGTTGAAAAGTAGTTTTTAATTTGAATCATGTGCAATTTATCAATGCTGTTGTTGCTTGTTCATTGGTTGTTGTATCTAAGAAGTCATTGCCAAACCAAAGGTCATAAAATTTTATACCTATGTTTTTTCTCAAAGAGTTTTATGATGTTAGTAGACTTTTGATCCAGTTTGAGTTAATTTTTGTTTATGGTGTAAGGTAAGAGTTGAACATCATGGGGCCGGCACTGTGGTGCAGCAGGTTAATGCCCTGGCGTGAAGCTCCGCATCCCATATGGGCAGCAGTTCTAGTCCCAGCTGCTCATCTTCCGATCCAGCTCTCTGTTATGGCCTGGGATAGCAGTAGAAGATGGCCCAAGTCCTTGGGCCCCTGCACCCACGTGAGAGATCTGGAAGAAGCTCCTGGCTCCTGGCTTCGAATCGGTGCAGCTCTGGCTGTTGTGGCCGTCTGGGCAGTGAACCAGCGGATGGAAGACTCTCTCTCTCCCTCTCAACCTCTCTCTGTAACTCTGTCTTTCAAATAAATAAAATAAATCTTTAAAAAACAAGTTGAACATAATTCTTTTTTTATTTATTTTTATTTTTTATTTTTTATTTTTTGACAGGCAGAGTGGACAGTGAGAGAGAGAGACAGAGAGAAAGGTCTTCCTTTGCCGTTGGTTCACCCTCCAATGGCCACCGCGGCCGGCGCGCTGCGGCCAGCACAACGCACTGATCTGAAGGCAGGAGCCAGGTACTTATCCTGGTCTCCCATGGGGTGCAGGGCCCAAGGACCTGGGCCATCCTCCACTGCACTCCCGGGCCACAGCAGAGAGCTGGCCTGGAAGAGGGGCAACCGGGACAGAATCCAGCGCCCTGACCGGGACTAGAATCCGGTGTGCCGGCACCACTAGGCGGAGGATTAGCCTAGTGAGCCGTAGCGCTGGCTGAACATAATTCTTTTGCATGTGGATATCAATTTGCCCCAACAGCATTTATTGGAGAGATTCTTTCTTCCTCCTCAAATGGTCTTGGCACCATATTATCAAGACTCAATGGACCATAGATATATTAATTTATTTCAAGTCTCTCAATTATACTTCATTGATCTATATATCTATCTTTTTTTAAAGGTTTATTTTATTTATTTGAAAGCCATAGTTACAGAGAGAGGTAGAGACAGAGAGAGGTCTTCCATCCGCTGGTTCACTCCCCAGATGGCCGCAATGGCTGGAGCTGAGCTGATCTGAAGCCAGGAGCCAAGAGCTTCTTTGGGTCTCCCACATGGGTGCATGTGGGGAGCAGCCCGGACTAGACTGAGTTACTGGAATTAAGACTTATTCTATGCATCTGCTCTCCCACAATATGGCGCTGGGAGAGAAGTAAACAGCTTCCGCACAGCTGCCTCCAGTTCAACCAATAAACTGTTGGACTTGCTCCTGATTGGAGAGCAGCGTACTCGGCGTGTGGGCAGCCGAGTTGGGATTGGCGGAGGAGGACTATAAAGGAGGAGAGAGACGGCATGCACCAGGAACATCTATGGGGAACATCTAAGGGAACCCGTGCAGCCCCCGAGAAAGCCGGCCGGCGGTGTGCTGCTCCCCTGCGGAAGTGGGGAATGCGGCCAGGGGGAACTGCCCTTCCACGGAGGTGGAAGGGATAGTAGCCAACCCGGGAAGAACCAGCAGCAAACCCGGGGAGGGCCGAGCAGACGAAAGAACAGCGCAGGGTCCTGTGTCGTTCCTCCACGAAGAGGGGGAGCGACATAATGGTGCCGTGACTCGGATATGAAGCCTAGGCAGGGTTTAGTGTCGTTCCTCCATGAAGAGGGGGAGCGACATAATGGTGCCGTGACTCGGATATGAAGCCTAGGCAGGGTTTAGTGTCGTTCCTCCACGAAGAGGGGGAGCGACAGGTGCAGGGGCCCAAGGACTTGGGCCATCTTCTACTGCTTTCCCAGGCCATAGCAGAGAGCTGGATTGGAAGTGGAGCAGCCGGCATTAGAGCCGGCGCCCATATGGGATGCCAGCGCTCCAGGCCAGAGCTTCAACCCACGGTGCCACAGCGCCGACCCCAGAACTGATTCTTATATTCTGCCCTTGTACCCTGTAACCCTTAGAATTTATTTATTAGTACTAGTGAATTTTTGTGAGTGAAGTCTTTAGGAATTTCTATATAAAGTACCATGCCATTTGCAAATAGGTATAGCTTTCCTTTCTTTCAAATTTGGGCAACATTTATTCATTTTTGTTGCCTATTTTTTCTGATTAGAGCTTCCAGTACAATATTGAATAGTATTAGCGAAATTGAGAATCCTTGTATAGGATGATCTTATGGAAAAACTTAGAAAATTTCATCATTGAATGTTAGCACTGTGGGTTTTTTTTTTTTTTTTTTTTTTTTTTTTTTTTTTTTTTTTTTAGTAAATGCCCGTTATCATTTTTAGGAAGTTTGTTAATATTCCTAGTATTCCAAAATGTTTTAATTACAAAAGGGTATTAGATTTTGCCAAATATTTTTACTGTGTCAATTGAGATGTTTATGCATTTGGTTTTTCTTCTATTAGTGTTGCATATTATATTGTCAAAATATGTTACAGTTTTGGGGGATAAATCCCACTTGTTTATGATTTAGGTTTGTTTTAAAATTCCTTTGGAGTTGATTTTCTAGTTTTTTTTAGGATTACTGCATTCATATTCATAAAGGATATTGGTGTGTAATTTTCTTCACTTGTATTGTCATTGTCTGGTTTTGTTTTCAGACTCAGATTGAGTATTGAAAAAGAATCAATGAAATCAGAATATAGTTCATTGAAAAGATTTAAAAAAGGAGAACATTTAGTTGAACTCAATAACACAAAGAAAGAGGCAATGCAATTAACTAAAAGGAGAAATGAAAATGAGAACATAACCCTGAACATTACAATCCATCTAGCTAGGAATTGTCAACTTTGTTAACCTTTTTGAAGAATCAATCAATCTTTAATTCCTTTGATTTTTTTCTCTATTGCTTTTCCATTCTCTATTTCATTTATCTCTTTTTAAAATAATTTATTTTTATTTTTTAAAGATTTATTTATTTACTTGAAAGAGTTACACAGAAAGAGAAGGAGAGGCAGAGAGAGAGTGAGGTCTAACATCCGCTGGTTCACTCCCCAGATGGCTGCAATGGCTGGAGCTGCACCCATCCAAAGCCAGGAACTGTGGGGAGCAACTCGGACTAGACTAAGTTACTGGAATTAAGACTTATTCTATGCATCTGCTCTCCCACAATATGGCGCTGAGAAGGGAGTAGCAAATTGGCCTCTCGCCAATTTGATTGACTGAGCTGCAGGAGGTGATCTTGCTCCTGATTGGAGGAGAGCAGCGTACTCGGCGTGTGGGTAGCAGAGTTGGGATTGGTGGAAGAGGACTATAAAGGAGGAGAGAGACAACATGCACCAGGGAACATCTATCTGAAGGAACACCTGTGCAGCCCCCGAGAGAGCCGGCCGGCGGTGTGCCGCTCCCCCGCGGAAGTGGGGAAAGTGGCAGGGGGAACCGGTAGCCAACCCGGGAAGAACCAGCAGCAAACCCGGGGAGGGCCCAGCAGACAAAAGAACAGCGCAGGGTCCTGTGTCGTTCCTCCACGAAGACAGGGAGCGACAAGGAACCAGGAGTTTCTTCCGTATCTCCCACGTGGGTGCAGAGGCCCAAGGACTTGGGCTGTCTTCTACTGCTATCCCAGGCCATAGTAGAGAGCTGGATCGGAAATGGAGCAACTGGGACTCAAACTGGCGCCCATAAGGGATGCTGGCACTGCAGAAGGTGGCTTTACCCACTGTGCCACAGCGCCGGCCCCAAAAGATTTATTTATTTATTTGAAAGGCAGAGTTACTGAGAGGTAGAGGCAGAGAGAGACAGCGAGAGGCAGAGAGAGTCTTCCATCCACTGGTTCACTCCCCGGATGGCCACAATGGCCAGAGCTGGGCCAATCCGAAGCCAGGAACCAGGAGCTTCCTCTGGGTCTCCTACACGGGTGCAGGGGCCCAAGCACTTGGGCCATCTTCCAGGGCTTTCCCAGGCCATAGCAGAGAGCTGGATTAGAAATGGAGCAGGCAGGACTTGAACTGGTGCCCATATGGGATGCCGGCACTGCAGGCAGTGGTCTTACCAAATGTGTGAACAAGTGCTTGGACTCCTGCCACCCATGTGGCAGACCGAGATGAATCTTGCTCTGGCTTGGCCCAGTACTGGCTGGCTATTGCTGCCATTTAGGAAGTAAACCAGCAGATGGAATATTTCTCTTTCTGTTTCCCTCTGTCTGTAATTCTGCATTTAAAATAAATAAATGAATCTTTACAAAAAATCCTACTTTCAAAGCTTTTGGATGAATACTTAGAAGTGATGTTGCTGTATCATACAATAATTGTATGATTTTTAAATTTTGAGAACATATCATACTATTTTTCATGGAAGTTGCGTCATTTAACATCTCTACTAATAGAACAACCCATAATGTCACCAGCCATTTAATTTCTGATTTTTATAGTAATCATTCTAATGAACATGAGGTGGTAAGTTTGTTTTAATTTTGGTTTGTATTTCTCTCATGTTTAGTGGTGTTGAACATCTTTCTACATCCTTGTACGTCATTTGTATATCTTTTTGAAGAAATGTCTGTTAATTTTTAGAGAGTTGTTTACATATTTACTTAAAAGTGAGGGAGGGAGGGAGGGAGAGAGAGAGAGAGACAGAGAGACAGAATCTTCTATCTGCTGCTTCACTCCAGAGATGACCACTATGGCTCAGACTTTTCCAAACCAAAGCCAGGAACCAAGAATTCCATACACGACTCCCATTTGGGTGGCAGGGGCCCAAATGTCAGCATTACATTAATAGAGTTTTGTAAAAGTAATGTGAAAATGCCACAAAACAAACACGTGCCTGTAGCCACAAACAAGCAACAGTGAACTGTTGGGAGGGAGGGAAATCTGATTTCCATAGTCTCCATGCTGTAGTATTCTAAATATCAAAAATCATAAGAGATAAAAAAAAGGAGAAGTATGACCAATTTTCAAGGGAAATTAAAAAAAAAAAAAACTTGGCAAAACACTTCTCTGACAAAGCCCAGAATTAGACTTCCTAGAGGAAGACTTTACAAGTATTATCTTATGCATGTTGAAATATACAAAGGGAACCATGGAAAACTAACTAAAGGAAACAAGGACAACACTGAACAAATAGAATATCAATAATGAGACACAAGTTATGAAATGGTCCAAATAGAAATTCTAGAATTGAAAAGAAGAATAGATGAAATAAAAAATTGACTAGAGGGAGTCAAAGCAGATTGAACATGAAGAAGAAAGAGGCAGTGAACTTGAAACTAGGTCACTTAAAATTTTCCCCTCTCACAAGTTAGAAAGAAAAATAATAAATAATAAACAGAATATGAAAGACCTATGGGATTTCTTTTTATGTGCAATTTGTATATTATAGTTTTTAAATCAAAATTTTTAATATAAAAAGAATAAAATTCATGTATTTCAATATACACAATAAGAATACCAAAAGGAAAGGAGATGAATCTTAGAGTATAGGAACAAGACAAAGAGGAGGCTGATCACTAACTCAACAGCCAGAACAGGTTTATTTGGAGACAAACCTGAGAGGGATTGACTACCAGCAAGTGTAGAGAGTGTCATTCTCGTACTTCATATAGTCAGAGTCACATCCTCTTAGCAGCCAGCTTTTCTGGGTGAGTTGGCACTAGGCAGGGTTAAGCTAGTTGCATTATTTGTTGACTGGTGCTCCCGTTATAGGGGACTGTCCTAAGATGGCAATGCAACTATAAGATGAAGGTACTCATGTTCACGATCCATCAATAAAGAAACGGACAGAGAAACATTTTGAAAACAAGTCGGAAAACTTCTCCAAATGTAAGGAAAGACATGAATCTACACATTCTAAAAGGAAAAATGCAACAATAATCCATACTGAAACACATTTTAATAATTGAAGAATAAAGAGAAAATCTTCAAAATAGCGAGCACAAGTGACTTACAAAGTGTAAGTGATCTTCAGCAAGATTGTTATTCACTTCATCAGATATCACCAAAACAAGAGGGAAGTGGATTTTTATATTTAAAATGCTAAAAGAATAAAGTCAATGATAATTTCCATATCTGGAAAAGCTACTTCTCAAAAGTAAAGAAGAATTGAGAAAGTTTCAGAGAAACAAAACATGAGAGAGATTTTTGCTAGTAAACCTGCCCTACAAGAAATGTTAAAGGGAGTTCTTCAGGCTTAAATTAACAGTATTCACTGATTTGTTAATTCAGATAATCCGGAAAGCTGGAGCAATTTTGAAACATAAGAAATCAAGTTGAATAACTCACATGTTCTGATTTCAAAACAGTACAAAATCACAGCAATCAAAATAATGTAATGATGACATAAAAATAGATTTAGAGGGGCTGGCGCTGTGGAGTAGCTGGTAAAGCTGCTGCCGGCAGTGCTGGCTTCCCATTTGGGCGCTGGTTTGAGACCCAGATGCTCCACTTCCAATCCAGCTCTCTGCTATGGCCTGGGAAAGCAGAAGATGGCCCAAGTCCTGGGACCCCTGTACCCATGTGGGAGGCTTGGAAGAAACTCCTGGCTCCCGGCTTTGGATTGGCGCAGCTCCAGCCATTGCCACCAATTGGGGAGTGAACAGCAGATGGAAGACCTCTCTCTCTGCCTCTCCTTTTCTCTCTGTGTAACTCTTTCAAATAAATAAATAAGTTTTTTTTAATTTTTTATTTTTTGACAGGCAGAGTGGACAGTGAGAGAGAGAGGCAGAGAGAAAGGTCTTCCTTTTTCTGTGGGTTCACCCCACAATGGCCACTGCAGCTGGCGTGCTGGGCCCGGCACACCGCGCTGATCTGAAGCCAGGAGCCAGGTGCTTATCCTGGTCTCCCTTGGGGCTGCAGGGCCCAAGGACTTGGGCCATCCTCCACTGCACTCCCGGGCCACAGCAGAGAGCTGGACTGGAAGAGGAGCGGCCGAGACAGAATCCGGCGCCCCGACCAGGACTAGAACCCGGGGTGCTGGCGCCACAGGCAGAGGATTAGCCTATTGAGCCGAGGCGCCTGCTGATAAATAAATCTTAAAAGAAAAAGATCCCAAAAGCCATTCAGATGGATAAGGTGTCATGATTTTTTTTAAAAAAAGTATTTATTGATATAGTTGCACTAGTATCTTCTGTATTTCTAACTTATTTATATTTATTACATTTGTTCTTCTTCTATTCTAGTAATTGTGTGGTTGTATCATAGTTTATCTATTTCAGATTAAATTTATTATTGTTGGGATTTTATGTTCAGTTCCTGGGAATGGCAAATTATTTGAATCTCTCTGATGTCTTCAAAGTTGTAATTTGTATAGATATCATTCCACTATTCTGTATTTTTAAGATAGGCACATTCCCTTCCAATCCATATGCAGAGCAAGAATTATTAGCCACACTTTGAAGTTAAGAGAGTTGTGGCCTAAAATTAAACAACCTGCACCATCATAATGTAGCAAGTTAGGGAAAGAGCCAGGATTTTAATAAAACATTTTTTCTGATTCACAGTCCAATATTAGAAAGCATGTGGGGAAGAAAATAAATATGGCCAAAGGGCTGGAAAATAGGACTTAGGGAGACTAAGTTTTGAAGTATTTGGCTTGAAGAAGAAAGAGGGAGAGAGAGAGAGAGAGAGAGAGAGAGAGAGAGAGAGAATGAATATAGAAAATAGTCTGGAAATTTTCTGAATCTTATAAAGAGTTTGCAACTGAGGTTAAAAGAAGGCTAGGTAGTCTGTAAGCAACAGCAGGAAAGAGTGCTCAGTTAGACCTAAGATGTGAAATGCAAGGCCTTTACAAGGTAGGTTGGAGCCAAGGAAGAATATGTTACAGAAAACTGTTTGCCTCCAGGCTGTGGACCAGGGACAAGAAGAGTCCCCAGGACCAGGGCATGTTTCACCATTTGTGGTATACTGGAAAGGTTCTAGAAAAGAAATGAAAGCTTTTCCTGAACCACAACTGTGTGTAAACTCTTAGATACTTAGAATGTCCAAGCTAAGCGAATATTAAAAATCATCTAGTGTAACCTCCCTATTTCAAATAGGAGACAACTGAGGCCAATTGAAGAGGATGATTTCCACCAGGTCAAAGAGGACAAGGTCTCTTAATTCTCAAGTACTCCCAGTGATTTATTCTGAAGGTCATGACGTGGAGGACCTATTCATTTGAGCATCACTTCCTTTGACAAATGTTTACTGACTAATTTCTGCTAGGGTAGTAGATTTCTTCAGGCTTCACCAACTTGTATCAAATATTGACATGCAAATAATATTGCAATCTTCCAAGTTTCACTGGTTATTGCTCTCACATACTAATTAAAGACTCCACATCTTGGAATCTTATCTTTTACATATTTCCTTGACTTTCATATATCTTGCTTATATTTATGCCCACTTCTCCTATTTGCCACTCCTGTTATGCCTGGCTCTGCAACCTTTCTTTACTAACACCACCAGGGCCCTCGTTATGCCAAAGCTTCCAGGTGGTCTGTATTAAAGGAGGAAAAGATGCTTTTCTTTTTTTCGCATTCTGCCCTGCCAGAGCTATTCAAAAGTTATCCATAATCAGCACTACCTGAGTTCTTAATCTTTTTTTTTTTTTTTAGCAAATGAGCTATTTTACAAGCTCCTCAAATTTATCACTTTCTTCCTCCAGAATGAGTCTGATATGAGAAAGTTCCTTAATGTGTTTGGAAAAAGATTTGCCTCCAGATTCATGCAGATTTCTAAACTCTAAAGTCGTGGGTTGGTGGTGCTAGGAGGGCAGAGACTTAATGCAAACATGGTGTTTCATGGGTAGATATAATGGGAAGTCTTTAGGTAATAAGGAGTGTGCCATTGGAAGGTAGTTCTCATGAGAGAATTTTTTGTTTGTTTTTTTTTTTCTTTTTTTAATTTTTAATTTAATTTTATTTATTTGACAGATAGAGTTAGACAGTGAGGGAGAGACAGAGAGAAAGGTCTTCCTTCCGTTGGTTCACCCCACCAAATGGCAGCTATGGCCAGAGCTACGCCGATCTGATGCCAGAAGCCAGGTGCCTCCTCTTGGTCTCCCACAGTGGGTGCAGGGGCCCAAGCACCTGGGCCATCATCCGCTGCCTTCCCGGGCCACAGCAGAGAGCTGGACTGGAAGAGGAGCAACCGGGACTAGAACCCAGCGCCCATATGGGATGCCAGTGCTGCAGACAGAGGATTAACCAAGTGAGCCACAGCGCATGAGAGAATTTTTAAAACTGAATTTGTCCTAGTCACTCTCTTCTTCCTGGCTGACCATGTGATTTTCTTTACGATTTATTTATTTATTTATTTGAAAGGCAGAGTTACAGAGAGGCAGAGGCAGAGACAGGGAGAGAGAGATAGGGAGAGAGAAAGAGAGAGAAAGAGAGAGAGAGAGAGAGAGAGAGAGAGAGAGAGAATCTTCCATCCACTGGTTCACTCCCCAAATGACTGCAATGTCCAGGGCTAGGCCAGGGCAAAGCCAAGAGCCAAGAGCTTCTTCTGGGTCTCTCACATGGGTGCAGAGAGGCCCAAGGACTTGGTCCATCCTCTTATGCTTTTCCAGGCGCATTAACAGGCAGCTGGATTGGAAATGGAGCAGACAAGAGTTGAACAGGTGCCCACATAGGATGCCAGCACTGCACGTGGCAGCTTTACCTGCTATGCCATAGTGCTGGCCCACATGATCATTTGTTTCTCCCTTTTATGTGGGAGCTATGTGGGAGTTAAAATAAAAAAATATAAAAAGATATGTACATATGTATTAGTATTGCTGTAAATACAGTTTTGTTTTATACCCTTATCAAACCAGTGGTTAAGAATGTTGTAGTACTAAACTTTTAGTGATCTATGATTACTTTAAAATGTACTGTATATGGGTGAAATGGTCATCTTTCCATTCAATTATTGTTTATAGCAATTGTCTATATTCCCATTAAACCAGGGTCTTTTTGTTTTTAACTTGTTAAACTTATTTGGTGAAGTATTAAGCCTTTTTACTGTAATGTAAATTTAAATGTTATCTCAAAAACTAAAATAAAAGACAGAAAGAAAGGGAGAAGGAAGGAAATTGGGAAGGAGAGAGGGAGTATCATTATCTTCTTAGAATTGTATCTACAAATAACAATGAATCTGTTAAAAACTAATTAAAATTAAAAAATTAAGTTAAAAAAACAAAATGTTATTGAGTTGTTTATTTTTTGGAAATAAACCATTTATTAGATTTGAAAATAATTTGTCCTTTTTTATAGGCTGTCTCTTCACTCTGCTGATTGTTTCCTTTGCTGTGCGGAAACTTTTCAGCTTGATGTAATCCTACTTGTCTAGTCTTGCATTTGTCACATGTATTTTGGAGGTCATATGTGTAAAAAAGTCTTTTCCAATACCAACATTCAAGGTTTCTATTTAAAACTGTAGTATGTATAATATTATGTTATTCTATTCTATTATTATACTACTATAATTTGTTAATGTTATTTTATGTATTATAATATGAAAAACTTTATTCCATGGAGTTTTTCCATTTCATTTAAATTCTCAAATTTAGGGCCATAACTTTTTAATAGAGTTCTATTATGATTGTTTTAACTTTATACACTACTGTATTTATTGTCTCTTTTAGATTCCCAATGTAACTTTTTTATAAAGATTTATTTAAATATTTGCAGGTAGAGAGAGAGAATGAGAGAGAGAGAGAGAGAGAGAGAATTTTTCATCCTCTGGTTCACTCCCCAAATGGCTGCAATGGCCAGGGCTGGTGAAGCTGAAGCTAGGAGACTGAAACTCCAACTGAGTCTCCCATGTGGGTGGCAGGGGACTGAAAACTTGGGCCATTTTGCTGCTTTCTGAGAGGCATTAGCATGGACATGGATCAGAAGCAGAGTAGCTGGGACTTGAACTGACATTCCTATATGGGATGCTGGTACAATGCTTGGCTCTCTAATATTATTTATTTGTGTCTTCTCTTTGCTTTGTGTATAATTTCATATGGTCTGTCAACTTTCAGTATTTCAGAAACATTTCTAATAAAAGCTCTTATGGCTATAAATTCCCTTCCAAGGACTCAGTTAGCTACATTTCAAACATGTAGATAATTATTATTTTATCAGTAAGTGCCAAATCTATTATCTCTGTGTGTCTATGTCTTCAGTTTATTCTTTCTACTGACTTGCTCATGGAGAGCTTGTCTGCCTCTGTGAGGGAGCCCTTACTCCTTATAACTTTCTTTTCTGTGTAAATTCTTTGAGAGATATCTTTAAAGTATATTTTTTCCAACAAAACTGACATTTGCGCCTGTGGATACAACTCACCAAAAATAAGAAGGAGGAAGCATGGTTTAAGATCTACAACTTGCCAATGAAGATTTTTGGTTTTACTCATGTAAGCACAAACTTGGCCTCACAAGGATACTGTATATGAGAGTGTGGTCAAGACAGAAACAGTTCCATTTAAATAGTGAGAATTGGCTAAGATGCAGCCACAGTAATACCCTTGATAATTCTTTTGCTGTTTTCAATATCATGTATCTATAAATTTAGAATACAAACTTTTCCAACATTAAACTAAGGAAGAATATTTTTATATCAAATGAGAATGAATGTGGCGTTTAAAAAAGATCCAAGTATTTATTTGAAAGGCAGAATTACAGAGGGAGACACACACACACACACACACACACATGTGCGAGTGCGCATCAACCATTTGCTGGTTTGCTCCCCAAATTTCAGCAAAGTCCCAGGCTGTGCCAGGCCTAAGCTCAGAGCCAGAAATTCCATCCAGGTTTCCCACTAGATGGCAGGGACCCAAGCATTTAGGCCATCTTCTGCTGCTTTCCCAGGCACATTAGCAGGGAGCTGAATCAGAAGTAGAGCATCCAGGACTTTAACCAGCACTCATATGATATGACAATGCAAGCGGCAATGGCTTAAACCACTGTGTCCCTGAAAATAGCTTTACCCACTATTTTCTCAATGGTTAAAGTAACAACAACAACAAGAAAGTTAGGTTCAAGAGTCATTAAAATTAAAATGCATAATTAGTGTTTGAAATTGTTATTTTTACATGTGACTATTACTTTTAAAATAAAAATATCAATAATTATATATACAATATGCATCTTCATGCACCATTACAAATTGAACATCTTTTTATATTAAAAAATTGTCCATATCATAGTTGTGTTCATCTTCAGTCTTTCAAGTGTATCACACAAAATTCTATTATTTTTGGAAGTGTGCAACAGATACCATATATTTGAGGACCATTATCTTAAAGGATAATGGTTGCAGATGTTCATCATGATTTGTATTCAATTTTTCTGAGAGGGGCAGGAGAGGATATGGAGAAAGGAGGAAATCACTTTTTGTCTCTTCCTGGTGTCATTGCCATTTAGTGTTCACTATGAGGAAGGTATAATTACTAGCATTCTGTAGATTCAGAATCAGAATCAGATAGAAGAAGTAGAGTCCATATTTAAATTAGGCTTTAGAATTCCGAAACCTATGTGTTGAGGGTGGAGGAATGGATATAATAGCCAATTTCATATATTACCAAAGTATGTAGGCAGTAGTCTAAATTGCTCTCAGCCTTTCTGCTAAGAATTTCAAAATAAAACAAAAAATGAAAAGGTTCTATAAGTGTCCAGAAGAATTAGCAATTTATTGTTTATTTCCAAACTGACGACCTAGATAGGATACTATACCTTAGTTCAGAGTCATTTCCTTTCAGGTGCCAGTATTATGTGGTGTCACTTAGAGTGGAGACTTAAGAATAAACAGTCATGGGTTATAATTCCTACTCTGCCTGTTATCCAGCATGAATAGCCTTGAACAAATTCCACAATCTCTGAAGGCCACTGTTTTCATCTGTCAAATAGTGCCAATAAAATAACTACCTCACAATGTTGTGAAAATCAAATGAGATAATGCATTCAAAGCACAATACATGATATATTGTGAATATTGACTCTATATATACTGTTCTTAAGAAACAGATGATGATAATGATGATTACGATTATAAAAACAGACAATCCATTTCTGATGAAATTTTAATGATTATGTTAAAAACAACCACTTGACCCCCCCAAACTCCCCAAAATGTAGAGGGAAGTCAGGATACAGAGAGTGATGTAAGGGAAAAATGATGGACTTTAGTGTTCAGGAGTCCAGAGCTTGATTCCTGAATCTTCCACTAGCTAGTTGTCTTGTTACGTCTCTGAACCTCCATTTCCTTTGTTTGTGTAATGGACATCTTAGAATAGAATGAGAACATAGGTGTGTAAACACTTTGCCAAGTGATAATCAAAAAACAGGGCTATGTGAGATAAGATCTGAAATTCTCTCTCTTCATTTCTTTCATTTCTCAAGTATCCCTAGCTTGGCAAAGTCATGGACCCTGGTATTGAAAGGACCGAGACTCAAAGGGGAGAGATCTTGCTAGTGCACCTGGATTTGGGGTGCACTGCTGAGAAGTTAGATATGGCAAAACAGAAACAGAAGCAAATGCCCTGTGTACAAAGTACTTGTTTGCTCATGTCATTACCAAATTCAATCTTCCTCAAACTTTGGTAATGTAGAGATAAAGATAGACATTTTATTCTTCTGAAAACATTCTTGTTGTTCCTTTTATTTGCACAATATATACCTCAAGGGCATGTGCATTCTACTTCCAAACTAGGGACATTTTTCTGCTTCTCTGTTCCTCTGGGGATATTGACATTCTTCCGATATAACTACCAGTAATAGGTGCCTTGATGAGAAGATCACATAAAAAGATGAAAATAGAAGGGAAGTTGCACAGAGTCCATCATATCATCATGATTGCTGTTAGCACAGAGATGATTTTCTCTCCAAATCTTTTTGACTGAGTATTTTCATACAGTTTCAGTCATAAATACTTTTTTGAGTCCCACCATAAAATTAAGCATTGCAAGAATTTTCCCATGTTGATACATAGTTTTCATCTTCATCATATTATTGGCTGAAAAAAATTTCAACCAGCGATTTAGTAATTTTTTTATCCTTTCTTTATTGTTTATTAGCCCCACTTGCTGTACAAATGAGAACAATAAAGCTCAGAAAGGTCAAATAATGTGCCAAGGAGCACATAGTTACTGACAAGTCACATCTGAAAGACAGATGTTTGGTTTCAAAACCTGCTGCTCAGTTCCTCGCAAAACTAAAGGATTAGAAACTGGAGAAACATTCATGTTATCCTACAGAGAAGGCCAGAGCGAAAGTGGTGGTGGTGGTGGTAGGATGTGGGGGTGCTTGAGAAGTTTACTCAAGATATGAACCTTGCCAAGAGGTTTGGACTTCCATAAACAGGAAGGTTTGCATCCTTAAAATACCAAAATATTTCATTTTTAGCCTGATGTGATGGACATGGATTATAAAAACCGTCTCACATCCAATCCATGTACTCAAAGTGCTTCTATTCTCTCCTTTTATGGGAAGACTGTGGTGGTCTTCTTGTCATCGACTGCCTGGACAACCCTGTTTGGCTATACCCAACTTGTCCCTTTGATTTTGTGGAGTAGTTTTCCTGCAATCCTGGAATGGATAGAATTAGAGAGTAGCAAAGACCTAAGATTCGAGGATTCTAGTTCTTTGTGAGGGTTGGGATAAGCCGGGAGGTGCCGTCAAAGGTCAGGCTCTGCTTCCAATTTCTTTAGTGAAGCTACTAGGCCAAGCGATTACTCTGCTTCTGGGAGCAGCAGGAATTTTGGCAGAGAAAGAATCTTGGATCTCCTATCTCTTGTTTTGTTTTTAACAAATATAATGAAGCTAGGTAAATATCTACTTGCTCTTTGCCCAGTAAACCAAAGCATGTTCCAACTCTAAGGTGAAAAAAAAGGTAAAGTTTGCTTTCTTCCTTATACGGATCCTAAAACATGGGAGCTGACTGAACCCTTTAACACCATGTGGTTTCTACCTTTCTTGTTATATGGGCTGGGTTGAGGGGGGAGTGGTTAGCTGATGACTAGACTGGGAAATTACTGAACTGACCTCACAGAAAATATTAGTCACAGAGTTGAGAATGGACTTTCAATGTCCTCAATTCTATTTCAGTTTTTTGCATTGCACTACAGGCCCATTCTTTACGGATCTAAGTTGGGAGGAGTAGATGGATAGGTGAGAAAGAGACAACACTTACTCTTGTTCCACAGTGCTGAGAAATTTTCACAGATGACCTCACCTCTATGCTACAACCTATCATCTTTAAATGGAATGATTATAATATCTACCTCAGAGACACTGGGTGGATTATATGACTTAATATTTGAAAAACATTTAAGAAGATAGCTTGGTGAGTGACAATAGCAAACTGGTTATCTAAAAATTCCAAACTTTTTCCTCAAAAGAAAAGTTAAAAACAAAACAAAACAATGATAGCTATTAGAATCAGCATTATAGGAGCTCTAGAAAATGGTAAATGGCTTACATGAATCATGCAATTAGACATAATTATCATTAACTCTATAAACAAGCTTGGCAACCCAGAAGAGGCCATCTGAACTTTGGTAGGAAAGTTTTGCTTTGATTTTACTCATCTTTGTTGCACCCTCTTCCTAGTGTAGTATTCTTGATCTTAAAAAGATAAAAGCCCGGTTCCCAGTTCCTCCCCCACCAAACCAAAGCGTGCAAACATTATTTGCAAATGATTCTGTTTTAATCTCTCTAACAAATACAAAGGACTAATGAGAAGGGTTCTTACCTCTTTTGAATAACTCAGAATACCAGTAGCAAAAGTATGGCTTCAGAAAGCTTATAGAATTATGGAATTGAGGAATTATGTGAATTTTCCATAACATTTTTGAAGTTTCCTTTTAGATGACAATTTTATAAAAGCCATAAGAAAGACTAAAAACCTATAAATGGCTGGGGCAACCCTGGAGGCATGCGATATGCTCTTTAATGCCCCGAGGAAAACCTGAAGATGAGACAATTTGGGAAATTAGGACATTCAAAAGCAGTTGTATACATGGGGGATTCAGAAATTCATGAGCACACTTAGTAAAGAAACATGCCCAGAATAGGCTGGAGAAAACTTTAACTTCTTACTTCAGCCTGATCCCTAGGCTCAATAGAGGTTTTATTTCATAGTAAAGAAATGCCCCTTCAGAGAGCCAGCCTGCAAAATCTGGAAGAGGTGGCTGTTTTCTCCATTTTGCATTCTGTGTCTCTTTCAGTTTCTGAATTTCAAGTGACTCTCTGTCAAAATGTTAGACAACTATATTAAAGGAGTAAAAGCTTCAGTAATCATTGATAACTAAGAATAATTTTTGCAAGCATAGTTTGGGAAAAAATATCAAGACAAGTTGATTAGTACAGCTTTCAAAAATTAAGAAATACAGCAAATACTTGGGATGTATGAGACATTGATTTTGAGAGTTAGCATATTTCAAAAGCTCAGTTTCAACAATAACAAATACTACAAGTCATGCAAAGAAACAGGAAAACATAGTTCAAATGAACAAATTAAAGTGACAAAAAGTTTCACTAAGAAAATCCAGCTAATGAACTTAGCAGTCAAAGATTTTAAAAGTTGTCTTTAATACGCCTAAAGATCTAAGGGAAATCTGAACAGAGATCTAAAGAAAATCAGGAAAAATATATAAGCAACAAAAGAAGAATATCAGCAGACTTCGTGCTACCCTCTTTTAAGGGAAGAAGGACCCAAATATGGGTTCTTTTTATTTTAGTGTCTTGAAGCCAATATTGAAATTGAAGCTGAGCATGAACAGCACAAGCTTTACTCAGTGTCCAAAGAATGGAGAAATGCGAGCCTAGCTTACAATTAAATTTCTCAGTTTACTGAGGGCTTAGACATCATAGATACAGGACAGCAGATAAGAGGGGGATGAATAGGCTAATACATAGGAGAAATAGTTACAGATTTTATGGAAAAGAAGCAGCATAGTTTCAGAATTGGGGCACTGCCCTCTTTTTGATTTTTCATGGTCTCTTCCACTTGTTGTCATGAAAAATGCCAATGGTCATGGCACTGGTGAATTTTTACCGTGCAAATGAGATTATAATGAGGCTTGATGTCAGTTTGAGGTCACACTGGCAACCATTCTGTACCTCACTGACTTAAACCAATTGGCCTTGGGGAAATTCTGCCCTTAAGACAACCTGTTCTTAGAAGAAAACAATGGAGCAGAAACTTAACTAGGCTTAGGTATATATTGTCCTAGGTAAAAATAGAAATTATAAAAAAGGAGCAAATAGAAATTCTGAAGTGAGCAAGTATAGCTGAAGTTAAAAAAAAATTCAGTAGAGAAATCCAATAGCAGATTTGAGCATGCAAAAGAAATTAGATTCCTGGACACAGGCAACCTACCTCAGTTGAACTATGAAGACATAGAAAGCCTAAACAGACCCATAACTGAGACAGAGATTGAATCAGTAATAAAGGCCCTCACAACAAAGAAAAGCCCAGGACCAGACGGATTCACTGCTGAATTCTACCAGACATTTAAAGAAGAACTAACTACAATTCTTCTCAAACTATTCAAAACAATTGAAAAAGAGGGAATCCTCCCAAACTCTTTCTATGAAGCCAGCATCACCTTAATCCCTATGCCTGAAAAAGATGCAACATTGAAAGAAAATTACACACCAATATCCCTGATGCACATACACGCAAAAATCCTCAATAAAATTCTCGCCAATAGAATGCAACAACACATCAGAAAGATCATCCACCCAGACCAAGTGGGATTTATCCCTGGTATGCAGGGATGGTTCAATGTGCGCAAGACAATCAATGTGATACACCACATTAACAGACTGCAGAAGAAAAACCATATGATTATCTCAATAGATGCAGAGAAAGCATTTGATAAAATACAGCACCCTTTCATGATGAAAACTCTAAGTAAATTGGGTATAGAAGGAACATTCCTCAATACAATCAAAGCAATTTATGAAAATCCCACGAGAGCATCCTATTGAATGGGGAAACGTTGTCTCTGTGAGTGAGATCGCAGCGGAAAGAACAGGCCATCAAAGAAGGAGGTACCTTTTTCTGAAGGGAGGAGAGAACTTTCACTTTGACTATGACCTTGTCTAAATAAGATCAGAGTTTGTGAACTCAAGAGGCTTCCATAGCCTTGGCAGCTCATGAGAAGAGCCATGGTTGATTACTGATGTCATAAATAAGAGTGCCCATTGTGAAATCAACAAGAGCAGTCACTGTGCACTTACTCCCCATGTAGGATCTCTCTCCTTAATGTGAATTAATGGTATAACTAGTACCCAAACAGTACTTTATACTTTGTGTTTCTGTGTGGGTGCAAACTGTTGGAACCTTTACTTAGTATATACTGAATTGATCTGTATATAAAGATAATTGAAAATGATTCTTGATGTGAATGGGATGGGAGAGGGTGTGGGAGATGGGAAGGTTGCGGGTGGGAGGGAGGTTTGGGGCAGAAAAAGCCGCTATAATCAAAAAGCTGTGCTTTTTAAATTTATATCTATTAAATAAATGTTAAAAAGAATTAAAACAAAGAAAAAGAAATCTTAAAATTCATATGATAAAGCAGGAGATCCCAAATAGACACAGCAATCTTAAACAGTAAAAACAAAGCCAGAGGGATCACAATATTATATTTCAATACATATTACAGGAGTGTTAATATAAAAAAAGAACAGCCTGATCTTGGCACAAAAGTACACATATGGACCTATGGAACAGAATAGAAACCACAGAAACAAATCCTTGCATCTACAACTGATTAACATTTGACAAAGGACCTAAAATCATTCCCTGGAGAAAGGACAGTCTCTTCAACAAAGGATATTGAGATAATTGGATTTCCACATGCAGAAATTTGAAATAAGACCCCTACCTTACACACTATAAAATAATCAAATTACAAGGGATCAAGGATCTAAACTTAAGATGTAAAACCATCAATTTACTAGAGGAAAACAGGGGGAATTCTGTAAGACATTGGCCTAGTCAAGGACTTCTTGAATAAGACCCTGGAAGCACACACAATGAAAGCAAAAATAGACAAATGGGATTACATCAAGCTAATTGTTTGCTAATTGCACAACAAAGGAAACAATTAACAAAGTGAAGAGGCAACTGACAGACTGGGAGAAAATATTTGCAAAGTATGCATCTGAGAAAGGATTAATATCCACATTATATGAGGAGCTCAAGAAACTCAACAACAACAAATCAAACAATGCAGTTAAGAAATAGAGGAAGAATATGAGCAGGCATTTTTCAAAGGATGAAATACAAATGTCCAGTAGAAAAATGAAAAAATGCTCAGGATCACTGGCTATAAGGAAAATGCAAATAAAAACCACAAAGAGCTATCCCCTTACCCCAGTAGAATGGCTATCATCAAAACAAAACAAGCAACCCAACAACAAATGCTGGTAAGGATATTGAGAAAAAGGTACCCTAATACACTGTTGGTGGTAGTACAAACTGGGACCACTGTTATGTGAGACAGTATGGACATTCTTAAGAAGACGGAAAACAGATCTATCATTTGACCCAGCTATCCCACTCCTGGGAATGTATTCAAAGGAAATGGAATCAGCAATGTGAAAGAGTTACCTACCTGCACACCCATGTTTATGGCAGCTCAATTCAAAATGGCTAAGGTATACAATTGACCTAGATATCCATCAGCTGAAGACTGGATAAAGAAAAGAGAGAGAGAATATTAACTCAACTATGAAAAAGAATGAAATTGTCACATTTGCAACAAAAAAGATGCAACCAGAGAACATTACACTAAGTTAAATAAGCCAGAACCAAAAGGGCAAATATCAGCTTTTCTCATATTTGTGGTAGGTAATATATATAGAATTGTGTGACTGCCATATTATATACATATACATATATATATATATAGCCATTCAGTACTTCAGTGAATCATTCCATGTACATAACAATATATTCTTATTTTACACTTTGAAAAATGGAGGGGGGTGAATAGTGTGGACTCTTGGGGTACTAGTAATGTTTTGTTCTTAATTTGGGTGTTGATTATGAGTGTGATCAAATGACAAAAATGTTCATTTATCTGTACATGTATATGTATTTATTGGTATATATACCACATTTCAATAAAGTGTTTAAAAATATAAAATGTATTTTCTCGCCTTGAAAAAAAATTGCTGTTATTCAAAAATCAAAAGTAACAAATGCTTAAAAGGATTTGGAGAAAAATGTACCCCTAATACACTGTTGGTGAGAATGTAAATGGGCACAATCATTATGGAAAACAGTATGCAAAGCCTTCAGAAAACTAAAAATAGAGCTACCATATGACCCAGCTACTCCGCTCCTCGGAATATATCCAAAGGAAATGAAACCAGCATATGAAAGAGTTACCTGAACTCCCATGTTTAAAGCAGCTCAAATGATAATAGCTAAGATATAGAATCAACATGGATGTACATAAAGTAGTGATTAGATAAAGAAAATGTGGTATATATACATGATAGAATAATGTTGAGTCATTAAAAAATTATGAAATCTTGACATTTGCAACAAAATGGATGCAAATGGAAATCATTGTGGTCAATGAAATAAGCCAGAACCAAAGAGACAAATACCACCATTTTCTGTTTTATGGTAGTTAATATATAGAAATAATATAAAAATTATGTGTATGTTACATCATTCAGTATATAGTTTTAAATATTGCTTCCCTGAATCATGATAGTAAAAGACAACATACTTGTCCTTCCCTTGTTTTAAAAAAATAAACGAAGAAGAGAATAGTGAGAACACTTTGAAACTAGTAATGAGTTGTTAATATGGAGGTTGGTTATGAGTGTGATCAGAGTTCCAACTAGTTATTTATCTATACACATATATACATTTCTTGTCATATGTGCTGTATTGTAATAAAATCCTTAAAAGAAAGAAAAGAGAATGCATTGAGATGAATCAAAAGGAAGCCACAACATGGCAAAACTTATGGGAAATGCAGTTAGACTAGATGGAAATTTAAAGCTTTAAATGTATACATTAAAACATCTGAAAGATATCAAATCAATAACCTAACCCAGAAAAGGAAGAACAAAGTAAGCCAAAACTATAAGAAGGAAAGAAATATTAAAGATTGTAATAGAGGTATGTAAAGAAGGAAATGGAAAAGCAATAGATAAAAATCAATGAAACTAAAAAATTGAGTCTTTTAAAAGACAACAAAACTTTAACAAGATTAGCTAAAACAGAGAGAAGACTCATATTATCCAAATCAGTAACAAATTTGGCAACATCTCAACCAATATTATAAACATAATAAAATAATTGTAATAAAATGAAATGGAAATTTGTATACAAACTTGATAACATGGATGAAATGAACAAATTCCTAGAATCTCCCACTCTAGGAACACTGAGATATGAAAAAACTGGAAAATTGGAATTGATCACTAAGGAAATTAAATGATTTATCAAAAATTTCCTGCTGTAGTTTGGATATGGGTGTATGGGTGAAACCTCCAAGATTTCATGCGTTGTATTTTAATCTCTATTGTGAGGTATTAAAACAGTGGAAACAATCCAACTGTGATGTTTAGAGGCAAGGCATTTGGGAAGTGATTAGGATTAGATAACATCATTTATTGTGCAGCTCAATGATTAAATCCTGATGGTAGTAAAAGAAGAGAGTGAGAGAGACCAGACAGAAATAGACCTATTTGCTTGCTTCCTGTTTCTTTCAATGTGATGCTCTGGGGGGGGCTGACTCAGACTCAGCCAGGAAGAAGGCCATCACCAAACAAAGTCCCCTAGATCTTACACCTCCAAAACTCTGAGCCAAAATAAACTTTGTTTCTTTTTTTAAACATTGTTTCTATATAAAATACCTTGTCTCAGGTATTTCCTTACAGCAATGGAAAGCTGAGTAATACACTTCCCAACAAACAAGCACCATGGAAGTCATTGTAAAAAGCCAGCCTTACTCTGATGACAAAGGGAGATAAAGATACTACATGAAAAGTACAGCCCACTATTCCAGGTCAATATTGATGCAGAAATCCTCAACTAGATACTAGCACAACAAATTTAGTATAATGTTAACTAGATTATACACCATGACTAATTGAGATTCATTCTCATAATACAAAGATGTTTCAACATACAAAAACCAATCAGTGTAATACATTACATTAATAGAATGAAGTAGAGAAAACTCACATGATTATCCCATGGATACACAAAATGTATTTGACAAAATTAGAAACTGTTTCACCTTAAAAGTCCTCAATAAAATAGGAACAGAATAAAACATCTTCAACATAATAAAGACCACAAGGAAAAGTCCAAAGCTAACATCATATATGCAACAGTATAGACTGAAAGCTTTCCTTCTAAGGGTAGGAAAAACTCATAGAAACAGAGAGTAGAATGGTGGTTGTCAGGGGATGCAACAATAGGGAGATGTTGGTCAAAGGATACAAAGTTTCCAATAAGCAGGATGATTAAGTTCTGGAAATCTAATGTATAGCATCTTTATTATAGTTTACAATATTGTATGAGATACTTCAAATTTTCCAAGGTAGTAGATCTAAATGATTTGTTTTTGTCATAAAAAATATACTTATATGAGGTCATGGATATGTTAGTTTGATTTTGGTAATCATTTAATAATGCATACAAATATCAAAATATCACCCAACAAAAAAAAAACATGAAATTTTTATTGGCCAATTATACCTCAATAAATCAGAAAAAAGGATACTCTCACAAGGAAAGATATGTAGATGAATGGAATAAAATAGAGAGCCCAGAAGCCTGCATATATGGTTAATTAACTTCTGGCAAAGGTGCCAAGACCACTCAATGGGAGTAGGATAGTCTTTCAAACAATGTTGAGAACACTGAACAACCCACATGCAAAAGAATGAACTTGGAGTCTTAAATTGTATCATATGGCGATCGGTGCTGTGGCATAACAGGTAAAACTGCCGCCTGCAGTGCCGGCATCTCTTTTGGGTGCCGGTTTGAGACCCGGCTGCTCCACTTCCGATCTAGCTCTCTTTTATGGCCTGGGAAAGCAATAGAAGATGGCCCAAGCCCTTGGGCCCCTGCACCCAGGTGGGCGATCCAGAAGAAGCTCCTGGCTCCAGGCTTTGGATTGGTGCAGCTCTGGTCATTGCAGCCATCTGGGGAGTGAACCAGCGGATGGAAGACCTCTCTCTCTCTCTCGCCTTTTCTCTCTCTCTCTCTCTCTGCCTCTCCTTTCTGTGCAACTCTTTCAAATAAATAATTTGTTAAAAAAATACCATACAAAAAGTTAATGCAAAATGGGTCAAAGATCTAAATTTTACAGCTAAAATTCTAAAACTCTTAGGAAAAAAAAAACAGGATAAAATCTTCATGAAAGTTGATTTGGCAAGGATTGCTTGGTTGTGATACCAAAAGCGTGTAGAACAAAAGAAGAAAATACATAAAATAGACTTCATCTCCTTAAAAAATTTCTGTGTATTAGATATCATTAGTAAAAGATCAAAAAAGACACCAATAGAATAGGAGAGAAATTGCAAATCAAATATAAGAGATTAATATCCATAATATGTAAAGAACTCCTACAAATCTGTTATGTGAACAAATAACTCATTCATAAATTTGCAAGGGACTTTAGTTGGCATTTCTCCAAAGACAGACAAATGTCAAAAAATAGTGCAAAGAGATGCTCATTTGTCATTTGTGAGATGAAAATCAAAACCACAGCTAGATACCATCTTTTATCCCTTATGATTACCACGACAGGGAAAAAGGAAAATTGCAGGCATTGGTGAGGATGTGGACAAATTGGTATTCGGAATGCATTCCTGGTGGGAACATAAAATGTTCAGCCACTGTGGAAAATAGGTGGTCTTCAAAAAGTTAGAATTACTGCATGATTCAGGAAATCTACTTTCAGTTACATACCATGCAGAATTGAAAGCAATAACTGGACCATCTTCTATCTGCAGGTTTATTTCCCAAATGGCTGCATGGGCTAGGGCTGGGCCAGGCTGAAGCTAGGAGCCTGGAAGTCCATCTGGGAAGCACTTGGATCATCTTCTGCTGCTTTCAAAGCAACATTAGCAAGGAGCTGGATCAGAAGTGGAGTAGCCATACTCGATCCAATGCTCTTATTGGATGCAGGCAGCACAAACAGTAGCTTAACCCACTGCATCACAATACTAGCCCTGAGAACGTGTATTTTGAATGAACTTTTTCAAGTACTCCCATATATCAGTCTTAATTCCTTCTTATGTTTAAATAACATTTCATTGTTTTATTTTTATCCATTCAGCAGTAAAACAACATTTGCTTTGCTTCTACTATTTAATGATTAAAAATGCCACTATGAACATTTGAGTTCAATTTTTTGTGTGTGTGAGCACATATTTTTAATTCTTTCCAATGTATAGTAGGAGAGGAATTGCTGGGTCATATGATAACTCTGTTTAACCATTTGAAGAATTTCCAAGCTGTTTCAAAGTGGCTGCAACACCACACATTTCCAGCAGAAGTATGTGAAGTTTCCACTTTCTCCATCTCCTCGTTGACACTTGTTATTATCTCTATTTTGTTTTTATTTTTTGTTCCATTGTAAATTTTATTTTTAATTTTTTTAACTTTTATTTAATGAATATAAATTTCCAAAGTATAGCTTATGGATTACAATGGCTCTCCCCCATAACTTCCCTCCCACCCGCAACCCTCCCCTTTTCCTCTCCCTCCCCCATTCCATTCACATCCAGATTCATTTTCAATTCTCTTTATATACAGAAGATCAGTTTAGCATATATTAAGTAAAGATTTCAACAGTTTGCACCCACATAGAAACACAAAGTGAAAAATACTGTTTGAGTACTAGTTATAGCATTAAATCACAATGTATAGCACATTAAGGACAGAGATCCTACATGAGGAGTAAGTGCACAGTGACTAATGTTGTTGACTTAACAAATTGACATTCTTGTTTATGGCATCAGTAATCACCCTAGGCTCTTGTCATGAGTCGCCAAGGCTATGGAAGCCTTTTGAGTTCACCAACTCTGATCATATTTAGACAAGGTCATAGTCAAAGTGGAAGTTCTCTCCTCCCTTCAGAGAAAGGTATCTCCTTCTTTGATGACCTGTTCTTTTCACTGGGATCTCACTCGTGGAGATCTTTCATGTAGGGTATGTAGGGTGGTTTGTTTTTTTTTTGTTTTTTTTGTTTTTTTTTTTTTTTTTTTTTTTTTTTTTTTTTTTTTTTTTTGCCAGAGTGTTTTGGCTTTCCATGCCTGAAATACTCTCATGGGCTTTTCAGCCAGATCCGCGTACCTTAAGGGCTGAATCTGAGGCCAGAGTGCTGTGTAGGACATCTGCCATTCTATGGGTCTGCTGTGTATCTCGCTTCCCATGTTGGATCGTTCTCTCCCTTTTTTATTCTATCAGCTAGTATTTGCAGACACTAGTCTTGTTTATGTGATCCCTTTGGCTCTTAGTCTTATCATTATGATTAATTGTGAACAGAAATTGATCACTGGGACTAGTGAGATGGCATTGGTACATGCCACCTTGATGGGATTGAATTGGAATCCCCTGGTATGTTTCTAACTCTACCGTTTGAGGTAAGTCAGCTTGGGCATGTCCCGAATTGCATATCTCTGCCCTCTCTCATTCCCACTCTTACATTTAACAGCGATCACTTTTCACTTAAGTTTCAACACTTGAGAATAACTGTGCATTGATTACAGTATTCAACCAAAAGTATTAAGTAGAACAAACAAACAAAAATGCTAAGAGGGATAACATATTAAGTTGTTCATCAACAGTCAGGGCAAGGGCTGATCAAGTCACCGTTTCTCATAGTGTTCATTTCATTTTAACAGGTTTCCCTTTTGGTGCTCAGTTAGTTGTCACCTATCAAGGAGAACATGTGGTATTTGTCCCTTTGGGACTGGCTTATTTCACTCAGCATAATGCTTTCTAGACTTCCAACAGGGATCATTTTTCAGTTAAAATTTAAACACCTAAGAATAATTGTGTGTTAATTACAGAGTTCAACCAATAGTACTAGAACAAAAAAAATACTAAAATGGATAACGTATTACATTGTACATCATCAGTCAGGACAAGAGCTGATCAAGTCACTTTTTCTCATAGTGTCCATTTCACTTCAACAAGTTTCCCCTTTGGTGCTCAGTTAGTTGTCGCCAATCAGGGAGAACATATGATATTTGTCCCTTTGGGACTGGCTTAATTCACTCAGCATGATGTTTTCCAAATTCCTCTATCTTGTTGCAAATGACCGGGTTTCATTGTTTTTGACTGCTGCATAGTATTCTATAGAGTACATGTCCCATAATTTCTTTATCCAGTCTACTGTTGATGGGCATTTGGGTTGGTTCCAGGTCTTAGCTATTGTGAATTGAGCTGCAATAAACATTAAGGTGCAGACCGCTTTTTTGTTTGCCAATTTAAATTCCTTTGGGTAAATTCCAAGGAGTGGGATGGCTGGGTTGAATGGTAGGGTTATATTCAGGTTTCTGAGGAATCTCCAGACTGACTTCCATAGTGGCTTAACCAATTTGCATTCCCACCAACAGTGGGTTAGTATCCCTTTTTCACCACATCCTCTCCAGCATCTATTGTTGGTAGATTTCTGAATGTGAACCATTCTAACTGGGGTGAGGTGGAACCTCATTGTGGTTTTGATTTGCATTTCCCTAATTGCTAGTGATCTTGAACATTTTTTCATGTGCCTGTTGGCCATTTGGATTTCCTCTTTTGAAAAATGTCTATTGAGGTCCTTGGCCCATCTCTTAAGTGGGTTGTTTGTTTTGATGTTGTGGAGTTTCTTGATTTCTTTGTAGATTCTGGTTATCAACCCTTTATCTGTTGCATAGTTTGCAAATATTTTTTCCCATTCTGTTGGTTGCCTCTTCACTTTCCTGACTGTTTCTTTTGAAGTACAGAAACTTCTCAATTTGATGCAAACCCAAATGTTAATTTTGGTTTTGACTGCCTATGCTTCTGGGGTATTTTCCAAGAAGTCTTTGCCGGTACCTATATCTTGCAGGGTTTTTCCAATGCTCTCTAGTATTTGATGGTGTCGGGTCGTAGATTTAAGTCTTTAATCCATGTTGAGTGAATTTTTGTGTAGGGTGAAAGGTAGGGGTCTTGCTTCATGATTCTGCACGTGGAAATCCAATTTTCCCAGCACCATTTATTGAATAGACTGTCCTTACTCCAGGGATTGGTTTTGGATCCTTGATCAAATATGAGTTGGCTGCAGATGTTTGGATTGATTTCTGGTGTTTCTATTCTATTCCATTGGTCTATCCATCTGTTTCTATACCAGTACCATGATGTTTTGATAACAACTGCCCTGTCGTATGTTCTGAAATCTGATATTGTGATGCCTCCGGCTTTGTTTTTGTTGTACAAGATTACTTTAGCTATTCGAGGTCTCCTGTGTCTCCATATGAATTTCAGCATCATTTTTTCGAGATCTGAGAAGAAGGTCTTCGGTATCTTCATTGGTATTGCATTGAATCTATAAATTGCTTTTGTGAGAATGGACATTTTGATGATATTGATTCTTCCAATCCATGAGCATGGAAGATTTTTCCATTTTTTGGTATCCTCTTCTATTTCTTTCTTTAAGGTTTTGTAATTTTCATTGTAGAGATCTTTAACATCCTTGGTTAAGTTTATTCCAAGGTATTTGATTGTTTTGTAGCTAGTGTGAATGGAATTGATCTTAGAGGTTCTTTCTCAGCCGTGGTATTGCCTGTGTATACAAAGGCTGTTAATTTTTGTGCATTGATTTTATATCCTGTTACTTTGCCAAACTCTTCTATGAGTTCCAATAGTCTCTTAGTAGAGTTCTTTGGATCCCCTAAGTAAAGAATCATATCATCTGCAAAGAGGGATAGTTTGAGTTCTTCCTTCCCAATTTGTATCCCTTTAATTTCTTTTTCTTGCCTAATAGCTCTGGCTAGAACTTCCAGAACTATATTGAATAGCAGTGGTGAGAGTGGGCATCCCTGTCTGGTACCAGATCTCAGTGGAAATGCTTCCAACTTTTCCTCATTCAATAGGATGTTGGCCATTGGTTTTTCATAAACAGCTTTGATTGTATTGAGGAATGTTCCTTCCATACCCAGTTTGCTTAGAGTTTTCTTCATTCAAGGGTGCTGTATTTTATCAAATGCTTTCTCTGCATCTTTTGAGATAATCATATGGTTTTTCTTCTGCAGTCTGTTAATGTGGTGAATCACATTGATTGATTTGCGAATGTTGAACCATCCCTGCATACCAGGGATAAATCCCACTTGGTCTGGATGGATGATCTTTCTGATGTGTTGTTGCATTCTATTGGCCAGAATTTTATTGAAGATTTTTGCATCTATGTTCATCAGGGATATTGGTCTGTAATTCTCTTTCAATGCTGCATCTTTTTCTGGCTTAGGAATTAAGGTGATGCTGGCTTCATAGAAAGAGTTTGGGAGGACTCCCTCTTTTTCGATTGTTCTGAATAGTTTGAGAAGAATTGTAGTTAGTGCTTCTTTAAATATCTGGTAGAATTCAGCAGTGAATCCATCTGGTCCTGGGCTTTTCTTTGTTGTGAGGTCCTTTATTACTGTTTCAATTTCTGTCTCAGTTATGGATCTGTTTAGGTTTTCTATGTCTTCCTGGTTCAATTTAAGTAGGTTGCATGTGTCCAGGAATCTGTCCATTTCTGATAGGTTTCCCTGTTTGCTGGCATACAAGTCCTTGTAGTAATTTCTGATGATTCTTTTTATTTCTGTGGTGTCTGTTGTTACGTTTCCTTTTTCATCTCTGATTTTATTGATTTGGGTCTTTTCTTTTTTTAGTTAGTTGGGCCAACGGGGTGTCAATTTTGTTTATTTTTTCAAAAAACCAGCTCCTCGTTTGGCTGATTTTTTGTAGTTTTTTTTTGCATTCAATCCTGTTGATTTCTTCTCTGATTTTATTTATTTCTCTTCTCCTACTAGATTTGGGTCTGGTTTGCTGTAGATTTTCTAGATCCCTGAGGTGAATTGAAAGCTCATCTATTTGGTGCCTTTCCAATTGCTTGATGTAGGCACCTATTGATATAAACTTTCCTCTTATCACCCTTTTGCTGCATCCCATAAGTTTTGGTATGTTGTGCTGTTATCCTCATTTACTTCCAGAAAGTTTTTGATTTCTCTTTTAATTTCTTCTATGACCCATTTTTCATTCAGGAGCAAGTTGTTCAGTCTCCATGTGTTTGCATATGCTCTAGGGATTCCTGAGTTGCTAATTTCCAACTTCATTCCTTTATGGTCTGAGAAGCTGCATGGTATGATTCTAATTCTTTTGAATTTGCTGAGACTTGCTTTATGGCCTAGTATGTGGCCAATCCTAGAGAAGGTTCCATGTACTGCTGAGAAGAATGTAAATGCTTTCTGTATAGGATGAAAAGTTGTGTAGATATCTGTTAGATCCATTTGGGCTATAGTGTTGTTTAAATCTACTGTCTCCTTGTTGATCTTCTGTCCTGTTGATCTGTCTATTTCTGAGAGTGGGGTATTGAAGTCCCCCAGTACTATTGTATTGGGGTCTAAGTCTCCCTTTAAGTCCCTTAACAAATCTTTTAAATAAACCGGTGCCCTGTAATTAGGTGCATATACATTGATAAACGTTATATCTTCCTGTTGAATTGATCCCTTAATCATTATATAGTGCCCCTCTTTGTCTCTCCTAACAGTTTTTGTGGTAAAGTTCATGTTGTCCGATATTAAGCTGGCTACGCCCACTCTTTTTTCATTTCTGTTGGCATGGTATATCTTTTTCCAGCCTTTCACTTTCAGTCTGTATGGATGTTTATTGGAAAGATGTGTTCAAGTAAGCAGCAAATAGATGGGTTTTGTTCGTTTTCCAATCAGCCAATCGGTGTCTTTTAACTGGACAGTTCAGGCCATTAAATTTCAATTTCACTATGGATAAGTAGTAGCTTTGCCCTGCCGTTTGCTAAAGATATTTTCTGATATATGTTTTGAACTTCCCGTGATCTTTTGGTGTGAGATTTCCTTCATTTACCTTCTTTCATATTGATGACCGTGTTTCTGTGTTTCTGTGTGTAACACATCTTTAAGCATCTTTTGCAGGGCTGGACGAGTGGCGACAAATTCTTTCAATTTCTGTTTGTTGTGAAAGGTCTTTTTTTCACCTTCATTCACAAATGAGAGCTTTGCAAGATATAATATTCTGGGCTGGCAATTTTTCTCTCTTAGTACCTGGGCTATATCTCGCCATTCCCTCCTAGCTTGTAGGGTTTCTGATGAGAAGTCAGCTGTGAGTCTGATTGGAGATCCTCTGAGAGTAATTGACTTTCTCTCTTGCACATTTTAGGATCTTTTCTTTATGTTTCACTGTGGCGAGTTTAATTACAACGTGTCGTGGTGAGGATCTCTTTTGGTCACGTTTATTAGGGGTTCTATGAGCTTCCTGTACTAGGATGTCTCTTTCCTTCTCCAAACCTGGGAAATTTTCTGCTAATATCTCACTAAAAAGGCCTGCTAATCCTTTCTCCCTCTCCAGGCCTTCAGGAACTCCTAGAACCCGAATGTTGGTTTTTTTAATAGTATCCTGAAGATTCCCGACAATATGTTTTAGATTTCTAATTTCCTCTTCTTTTCTTTGGTTTGATTGTATATTTTCCTGTGCTCTGTCTTCTAAGTCTGATATTCTCTCTTCTGCTTCACCCATTCTGTTTTTAAGGCTCTCTAATGTGTTTGTCATTTGATCTATTGAATTCTTCATTTCATTATGATTTCTCGTCACTATCACAGTTTCATGTTCTACTAGTTGTTTCATTTAATTTTGATTCCTCCTTAGTATTTCATTTTCATGAGAGAGATTTTCTATCTTGTCCATTAAGGATTTCTATAGTTTGAGAAT
This sequence comes from Oryctolagus cuniculus, assembly GCF_051225735.1. Taxonomy (NCBI): domain Eukaryota; kingdom Metazoa; phylum Chordata; class Mammalia; order Lagomorpha; family Leporidae; genus Oryctolagus; species Oryctolagus cuniculus. The sequence continues at coordinate 47,186,569 of NC_142888.1, read as the reverse complement.
TTGTTTTTGAGAACTTCTTAATGTTCTTATCAATTTTTTGAGATCCGTTGCTTGCATTTCTTCTATTTCATCATCTTCATAATCTTGAATTGGGGAGTCTATTTCATTTAGGGGCATCATAGTGTCTTCCTTGTTCTTGTTACCTCGGCTTTTGCGTTTGTTTGGCATATTGGAGATATTCTTTGGTTTTTTCTCCTTATACTATGACTCTAGATTAAGCGGACTGTCTGCTTTTGATGGATCCTTAGAGGCTGTGATGGATGTGGCCTGAGAGCTCTGGTTCTACAGGGTTAAGGGTGTGCCAAAGGTGATTCACCCTGATTGTTCTCTTGCTCGCTCTCACTCTCTCTCTCTCTCTCTTTTTTTTTTTTTTTTTGACTCAGTTGGGACGTAATTCCACACAGCTGAGTGGAATTGAGAGTAGTTGATGTAGGAAATCTGGCCCCTGTGGGTATTCGTTTGCTTACCAGAGTCAGGTTTTTCTGCTTCGCTAATGAGGGGCACCCGCTTTACATATGCAAAATGGCGTGCACTGCTTTACTTACATAAAATCGCGCCTGCCCTATGTCTTGCTCGGCTTTGTAAGGTGAGTGGAGAGAGAGGCTAAATGTACATGCCGGTTCCCCTTATTTATTTGATTTTTTCTCTCCTCCAGCCAGCCTGGTGAACTTTCCCCAATGGGGTTTCAGGCCTTGTTCTCTGCAGGCTCTTTTTGCCTTTCCCTGCCAGTGTCTCGGGTTACAGAGAGGTTTTTAGCTCACCTCCCCTTCCAGCACTGGCGCGCAGACTCTGTGGCTCTGGCGGGTCTGGCGGGTCTGGTGGGTCCGGCTGCTCCGGTGGGTCCGGCGGAGCCGGCGCCCCGGAGGCCCGGCGGCTCCTGTGGCTCGGCTTCCACGTGGTGGTGACCATGCTCTAAAAATGCTCCTAAAAATCAGAATTTTTGTCTTTTATTATTGAACACTATAGTAGCTTACATATTTAGATACAAGTTGCCTATCTGATATGTAATTTGCAAAATTTTTCTATTCTATGGGATTTCTTTTCACTTTCTTGGTGGTGGCCTTTGAAATACAAAATCTTTTTTTTTATAATTTTGATGGTTTCCAGTTTAACTGTTTTTCTCCTTTTGTTGCTGGAGGTTTGGTGCCATATCTAAGAAACGACTGTTTAATTTCAGGTCATGTATACTTGCTCCTGTGTTCTCTTCTAACAGTTCAGTAGATTTAACTGTTACAACTAGGTCTTTGACACATTTTCAATTAATTTTGGTTGTGGTAAAATTTAAGTGTCCAACTTCATTCCTTTACATGTGGCTATCCAGTTGTCATAGCCCTGAATATTGAAAAATTCTGTCTCCTTTGTATTGGTGCCACTTTTGAAAATCAGTTGATTATTACCATTAAGGTTTGTTCCTGGGTTATGAGTTCTAGTCCATTAATCTATATATACTCCAGAACACATGGTCTTGATTAAGTATACATTGAAATCTGTATGTGTTCAGTAAGTTTTACGAAATTTGAAATCTGGAAGTGTGAATCCTCCAACTTTTGATGATCCTGTTTGCCTTTCATTTTGGAACCAGATTTTTAATTTCTGTAAATAAATAAGCTGGGGTTTTGATAAGGATTGTCTTAATTTTTATATGAATTTGCAGAATACCGCTATCTTAGCAACATTGTCTTAAAACCCTTGGACATAGAATGGTTTCCCTATATCTTTCTATTTGCTTAGCTCTTCTCCGATTTGTTTCTGCAGAATTTTGTAGTTTCCAGAGTAATATTTTGCACTGATAATAATAAATATACTCTTATTTACTTTATTATTTCTGATATGATAGTAATGGAATTATTTTCTTTTTTAAAGAGATATATTTATATTTGAAAAGAACAGTTAGAAAGAGAGAGAGACAGAAAATAAGAGAGCAAAATTTTTCATCAACTGGTTCAGTCCCCAAATGACCACAATGGCCAATGCTGGCCCAATATGAAGCCAGGAGCCAGGAGGTTCTTCTGGGTCTCCCATGTCAGTGCAGGGGCCCAAAAACTTAGGTCATCTTCTGCTGTTTTCCCAGATGCATTAGCAGGGAGCTGGATTCAAAGAGGAGCAGCCAGGACTCAAACTGGTGTCCATATGGGATGCCGACACTGCAGGCAGTGGCTTTATCCACTACACCACATTGGACTTGCTTTCTTAACTTAAATTTTGGTTGTCATTGATACTGTAGACAAAAACAAATGAGAGGTTTTTAAAAGTTTTAGTACCATGTTATTTCATAATTTTTATTAAAAATAATGCCATAAAAATATGAGAATGCAGATATCCCTTTGCCAGGCCCTATTTTCTGAGACATCTCCATGCAGTTCACTACAATGACTTTTCTAATTTACATTCCCAACAACAATGTATTTGTTTCTCTTATGCATCCTTGCCAGTGCCTGTGACTTTTTTTCTTTTTTTAAAGATTTTATTTATTTATTTGAAAGTCAGAGTTACACAGAAAGAGTAGGAGAGGCAGAGAGAGAGAGAAAGAGGCATTCCATCTGCTGGTTCACTCCCCAAGTGGCTGCAATGGCCGGAGCTGCGCTGATCCGAAGCCAGGAGCCAGGAACTTCCTCTGGGTCTCCCACAGGGGTGCAGGGGGCAAGAACTTGGGCCATTTTCTATTACTTTCCCAGGCCATAGGAGAGAGCTGGACATGAAGAGGAGCAGCCAGGACAAGAACCAGTGTCCAAATGGGATGCCGGCTCTGTAGGCCGAGGCTTAGTCCACTGGCCACAGCGCTGGCCTTGACTTTTTTTTTTTTTATTTTGATGATAGCCATTCTTACTGGAGTGAGAAGATCTCATTGTGTTTTGAATTTGTGTTTTCCTGTTTTCTAATAATGCTGATCTTTTTAAATATATTTATTGAGCATTTGTGTTTTTTCTATGTAATGTCTGTTCAGGATCTGCCCATTTCTTAACTGGATTGTTTGATTTTCTTGTTGTTACTGAGTTTTCTGAATTTCTTAAGTATTCTGGATGTTAATCCTTTTTCAGATAAGTAGCTTGCAAATATTTTCTCTCATTCTGGGAATTGTCTCTTTACTCTGTTGATTCCGTTTTGTGCAGAAACTTCTTAGTTCAGTTCAATCCCGTTTATTCAATTTTGTTTTCTTGCCTGTGCTTTTGTGGTATTATCCAAAAAATGGCTGCCTATGCCCAAGTGTGGAAGTGTTGCCTCTAAATGTTCTTCTGGTATTCTCCGAGGTCCCGATGTCACATGTATATCCTGAGCCATTTTGTGTTGATTTTGCATAGGATGAGTGATAGGGATCAACTTTCAGTCTTCTGCACAGGAATAAATGGTTGTCACAGCACCATTTATAGAAGAAGATGTTCTTTCTCCAGTGTGTTTTTGAAATCCTGTCAAGAATCAATTGGTTGTAGATATACGGAGTCACTTCTGGGGTCTCTATTTGGTTCAATTTTTCTGTGTTTTCAATGCCAGTCTCATGTTGTTTTTAGTTACAATAGCTCTATAGATGTGAAAGTTTATTTCTGGGAGCTCTATTCTGTATCATTGGCTTATATGTCTCTTTTTATACCATTACTATGCTGATTATTAAGTTATTATAGATCTGTAGTATGTCAAGAACTCAAATATCATGATACCTTAAGCTTTATAATTGTCTTTTTGATTTCTACTGATCCTGTATCTTTCAGTCTTTCTAGATTCAATCATTAGTCCTTGTATATTTTACTTGATTCCTTAGGTTTTTCTATATGGAAGCGAATATCATCTGCAAATAGAGAATCATTTTCTTGTCTAACTACCCTGGCTAGAACTGCCAATACAATGTTGAATAGAAGTGAAAAGGGGAGATATTCATGTGTTTTTCCTGACCTTTGGAGGAAAGTTTCAAGGTTTTGCCATTGAGTAAACTATGTTAGCTGCAGTTTTCTTCATAGATGCATTTTATGAAATTGAAAAAATCACTTTGTACTTATAGTTTATAAACTATTTATAGTTCATAAAACATTTTTTAAATCATGAAGGGGCATTGAATTTGGTCAGTTGTTTTCCTGTGTCTATTGGGATGGTCATGTGGTTTTATCCTTTATTCTTTTGGTGTGGTATATTGCATCAATTAATTTTGGTGTTAAGCCAACTTTGCCTTCTTGAGATAAACTCCACTTGGTAATGGTGTATAATCTTTAAATATCTGTGTGTGTGTGTGTGTGTGTGTGTGTATGATTGGTTGATTTGAAAGCAGAGAGAGAGAGAGAGAGAGAGAGAGAGAGAGAGAGATTTGGATCTTCCATCCTCTGGATTACTCCCCAAATCACTGCAATGGCTGGGTCTGAGCTAGGCCTAAGCCAGGAACCAGGAACTCTATCTGGGTCTCACATGTGGGTGACAGGGATCCAAGTACTTGGGACATTTACTGCCTTCCCAAATGCATTAGCAGAGAGCTGGATAGGAAGCAGGGCAGCAGGAACTTGAACCAGTGTTCTGATACCGGATATCATTGTTGAAAGAGGTAGCTTAACCCACTGCAAAACAAAGCCTCCCCCTACAATATATTGATGGATTCAGTTTATTGGTGTTTTGTTGAGGATTTCAGTGTCTATATTCATAAAAGATGTCAGTGTATAGTTTTATTTCTTGTGATTTCTTTGTTTAGTTTGGTGTGAGGGTAATATTGATCTCATAATAAGGCTGGGTAGTGTTCCATTCTCTTTTATGTTTTGAAGAATTTGTGAAAATTGGTATTATTTTTTTCAAATGCTTGGTATAATTTGTTACTGAATCCACTCTGTCTTGAGCTTTCCTAAGGAAGAAGTTTTCTGGGTAAAGGTTAAATCTCTCAGTTTATTTCAAGTCTATTTAGATTGTCAATTTGTTCTTAGGTAACTTTTGATGCTTTATGACTTCTAGAATTTAATATCTTCGTTTATTTAATTTGATGACAGTTTTTCTTAATATCACTCACCTATATTTTTATTTCTTTAAGATGAATGTTATGTTAGTTCATTATTTTAGGATTTTAATACTTTGACTCCTGTATCTTTTTTGTTTTTTTTTTTTTCCCTCAAATTTCATTTTTTCTCTTTCTTGCTCTCTCTCTTACTTTTTAAAGCAGTTTATTTAGAATAGTTTTAAACTTATCAAACATTTTTTTTTTATTTTTTGGGAGGGTCAATTGAGCTAATGGTTGCCAATCTTGTTGCTCTTTTGAAGAACCAACTTTTGGTTTCATTAACTTTTACTTTAACTTTTAATTATCTGTTTCTTTTTTAAAAAATGATTTCATTTTATTTGAAGGACAAAAAGACACACACACACACACACACACACACACACACAGAGACTCAGAGAGACAGACATGGACAAGATGAGATTTTCACCCACTGGTATACTTCTCAAATGCCTGCAAAAGTCAGGGCTGAGCCAGGCCAAAGCCAGGTGCCCAGAACTCAATCTGAATCTCCCACAGTGCACATTAGTAGGAAACTAAAATCAGAAGTAGATCCAGGACTTGCACAAGGCACTCCCATGTGCGATCTAGGAGTCCCAAGTAGTAACTTAACCTCTGTGCCAAACAGTTACCCCTATTGTCTACTTCATTATCTATTATTATAATCTTTATGAGCTGATTCTTTGGGTTTGGGGTTTAGTTTTCTTGCTAGTAACTGCAGGTAAAAGTTCAAGTTACAGACTTGAAAACATTCTCTTTTTTTCTTAAAGTAAGTTTTCACCGTCATAGGTTGTGCTCTGAGTATTGCTTTTGCTGCTTCCAATTTTGTCTTCCAATTTTGGAAATCTCATGCATTCTCCGTTTTTCAACTCTCTTCTTTTTTTGAATTATTTGAATATATTATAGTACAACATAGTCATTTCTTCAATGAAATTAGACTGACAACAACCAATCGGAAAAAAAAAATAAAATGGAGGCAGACTTTTGGCACAGCTGTTAAGACACCACTTGAAGCACACATTCCATTTTGGAGTGTCTGGGGTTGAGTCCTGACTCTGCTTTTGATTACAATTTCCTGATAATGTTGCACCTTGGGAGGCAACAAATAATGGCTCAAGTAGCTGTTTCCCTGCCAGCCAGCCATGTTGGAGACAACAGAGCAAGTTTTGGAATCCTGGCATTTGCTAGTTCAGGCTTGGCATCTGGGGAGTGAACCAATAGATGGAAGATGTCTCTGACTTTCTCTGTTTCTTTCTATATCTCTGTCTCTCAAAAAAGTAAATAGCAGATAATAAAACAATAAATGATATAAATAAGAACATAATAAATAAAACAATACAGCAAGCACTGTTTCAGGAACTTGGGGGATAATAGCAAATAATCTAGCATTTATCAAATTGAAGTCCCAGAAAGAAAAAAAAAACATGGGCTGAAAAAATATTCGAAAATATGAAGACAGAAAATTCTCTAAATTTGGCCAAAGCCCTTGATCTACATATTCAAGAAACTGAGTAAATATCAAACAGGATAAACTAAAGAAATATATTGCAAAACAAATCACTAACTTCTGAAAACTAAAGAAAAAAAACTTGAAAACAATAAGAAGGAAAACGTCCATAAGGACTTATGTAGAAAAGGACATTAGATTTCTCGTTAGAAAACATGGAGATCAGATGGAATTGAGAAAACATGTTTTAATATTTTATGTATTTAATTATCTTGTTTGAAAAGTGCAGAAACAGATGGACAAAGAGAGAGAAATATCTTTCCTCTACTGGTTCACTTCCAAAATTTCTGTCCAATAGCAGAGAGTGGGCCAGACTGAAGCCAGGAAACTGGAACTCAATTTGGATCTCCAGTGTGACAGAGAACCCGCCACTTGAGCTTGCAACTACTGCCTCCCAGAGTGCACATTAGCAGGAAGCTGGAACTGGAAGCAGAGCCAGGACTCAGATGTGGAATGAAGATATCCCAAGTGGCAACTTAATTTCTGGGCCAAAACATATCCCCATAATGTTTTTAAGTACTGAAAGAAAGTAGTTGTCAACTCAGACTTCTGTAACCAGCAAAAAAAAGTCATTAAATGGAAATCAAAACATTCTCAAGTGCCAAAGAGAGTTATGAGAATTTTTAACCAACATGTCTGTACTAAAATACTGCTTAAATGAACCACTTTAAACAGAAAATAAGAAGAAATCTTGGGACATCAAGAAGGAAGAAAGAACAAGAGGAAGAGTGAAAAATCTGAGTAAACAAAATGTATTATTAACCATCCCAGTTTTCTTTTTTTTTTAAAGATTTATTCATTTAATTGAAATGCAGAGTTATAGATGGGGGGAGGGAGAAGTCTTCCTTCTGCTAGTTCACTCCCCAAATAGCCACAATAGCCAGAGCTGCACTGATCTGAAACCAGGTACCTGGAGCTTCTTTTGAGTCTCTCACCAGGGTGCAGGGGTCCACACTGCTTTCCCAGGCCAGGCCATAGCAGAGGGCTGGATCAAAGTGGAGTAGCCAGGACTCGAACCAGTGCCCATATGATATGCAGGAACTGTAGGCAGAGGCTTTACCTGCTATGCCACAGTGCCTGCCACTCCTCCCAAGTTTTCTAAATTGTGTTTGACAAGTGAAGCAAAAATTTTCTGATGTTATTTTCAATGTATGAAAAGGAAATTTTTAATGCAATTATACTATAAAAAGGATGGAGGGCAAAGGGACCAATGTAGGGAAAAGATTTCTACATTTCCCTTGAGGTATTCAAAGGTTGATGCCAGTAGATTGTGACAAGCTATGTATGTATAATATAATGCTTACAACAATCCCAAAATAAAAAATATGATAAGAAATACACTAAGTATACTAAATATAAAAAAATGTTTAAGTAACACATCTTAAGGCAGGAAAAGGGAAAGAGAAGAATAGAAAACAGAGGGAGCAATCATAAGACAAATAACAAACGATCAGACTCAATCCTAATATGAAAGTCTTTCAAAATTTCATTGAAAATGAATATTACCTTTTAATTTCATTTTTATGAACTTTTATAAGCACTCTCATTTATCAATAATGGAATTAATTGCAAATAATCTAAACAGCAATTAAGAAAGATTATCTATTTTATACTATGTAAAAGAAATTTATTTCAAATACAATGGCATATGTAGGTTGAAAGTAAAAGTTGAGAAAAAGATACATCATACAAATATTAATCAAAAGACAGCAAGAGTGATCATATTAATATCAATAAAGTAGACATCAGAGTAAGGGCAACAAATAAAGACAAACCTGAGATAATGTTAAGAGTTAGTCCTCTAAGGCAGCTCTAGTAAATGTGTATGCAACAAATAATAGCACTGTTAAGAAATTAAGCAAAACTGACAGATAACTTCAACACCACTGCAAGGATTCAGAACTCCATACCACGGTCAACAAACAGTATTCAATTAACATTTACAGTAAATTCCATGCCACAACAGTAGAATACCCACTATTGCAATTGTTCAGGGAACATTCATTATAGATAGACCATCCACTAAGGCAGAATGGACCATCAAACAAAGCTCAACGAATTTATTTTGGTGATTGTGAATGATATTGCTAAGAACATTAATGTACAACTGCCATTTGAATCTGTGTTTTCACTTCTTTTCAGTTATGTACCTAGAAGTGGAATTAAGGATAATATAGTAATCTCCTTTATAGTAATTGTCCCATTTTACATTCCAACCAGCAAGGCACATGAATTTTAATGTCTCCACATCTTAGCAACATTTCCTATTTTCTTTTTGTTTCGTATTTTTGATAATAATGATATTACTGGATGTAAAGTATCATCTCATTTGATTTGCATATCTTCAATGACTAGAAATGTAAGTAATTTTTATTTTGTTTGTTTAATATTTTATTTCCTAGAAGAAATCTCCGTTGCCTATTTTTTTTTTTTTGACAGGCCGAGTTAGACAGTCAGAGAGAGATAGACTGAGAGAAAGGTCCTCCGTTTTCTGTTGGTTCACCCCCCAAATGGCCACCATGGCTGGCATGCTGCGCCAGTCCGAAGCCAGGAGCCAGGTGCTTCTCCTGGTCTCCCATGCGGGTGCAGGACCCAAGCACTTGGGCCATCCTCCACTGCCTTCCTGGGCCACAGCAGAGAGATGGGTTGGAAGAGGAGCAACCGGGACAGAATCTGGGGCCCCGACCGGGACTAGAACCCGGTGTGCTGATGCCGCAGGCGGAGGTTTAACGAAGTGAGCAGCAGCACCGGCTGTCCTTTGCCTATTTTTAATTTTCTTTAGTTTTAGAAGTACTTTATACATTTTTTGAATATCAATTTCTTAAGTCACAGGTGATTTGCATATATTTTCTCAAATTCTACAGAATGTCTTTTCACTCTGTTAATAGTTTCATTTCATGTAACAGAAGTTTAAAAATTTGATAAAGTTCAGCTTCTTTTTTTTTGTTGTTGTTGTTGTTGCTTGTGGTTTTGGTGTGATATTTAAAAATTTCTTGCCAAATCCAATGTCATGAAGATTTCTCCCTGTGTATTCCACTGGGATATTATAGCTTTTTGTCTTTTGTTTAGGTATTTCATAAACTCTGAAATAAGTTTTATACATTGAGTAAAGTAAAGGTCACACTTCATTATATGTTGCATGATATCCAATTTATATCCACCATTTGTTGGAAGGACTGTCCTTTCCCCATTATGGTCTTGGCACCTTTCATAAAAATCAACTGACTACCTATGTGAGGGGCTGCTTTTAGAATTTCCATTTTGTTGCATTGGTCTTTTGGTCTTATGCCATTACCATACTGTTTTTTCACTAGACTTCTATAGTAAGACTTGAAATCAGGAAGCATGGGTTCCCTAAATTGGTTCTTGTTTTTCAAGAATATTTTGGCTGCTTTCAAAAAGTCCTTTTTGTTGAGATGAAGAGAGAGAGAGAGAGAGAGAGAGAGAGAGAGCATGTGCTTGTGAGAGAGAGCACTTCCATTTGCTGATTCACTCTCCAGATATCTGGTAACCACGAACTCTGTCTAGGTCTCTACCACATGAGTGGCAGGGATGCAACTACATGATTCAGTGCCTGCTGGCTCTCAGACTGGGCCTTAGCAGGAAGCCGGGATCTGAACGTAAGGGCTCTGATATGGGATGCGGATAACCTAAGCGGCATCTTAAACACTATGCCAAACAGCTTCCCTGGACGGGCTTTTTACAATTCTGTTGAGACTCCACGGAAATTTTACAATATACTTTTCTATTTCTGCATAAATCCCAATGAGATTTTGATGAGGATTGCTTTAAACCTACAGATATAATCCTATGGATAGTATTGCCATCTTAACAATGTTGCCTTTTAATAATAAACATAAGATGTCTTTCCATTTATTTATATATTTTTAAATCTCTCTCAGAAATATTTTGTAGTTTATCATTGTACAAGTCTTACCTGTTTAATTTGGCTTGTTACTAAGGAGTCTATTCTTTCTAATGCTGTTATAAATCGAATTGTTTTCTTACATTCCTTTTCATATTTTTCACTGTACAAACAGAAATGCAATTGATTTTTGTGTCCTATAAGTTACTGAATTTGCTTATTAGATCTAGGTGTTGTTTATGTCTTTTAGATTCTGATATGAAATGTCTTGTGTTTGCAGATCCTGTCTTCTAGGAACAAGTTGAATGTCTTTTCTTTCTTTTTCTTCCTGACTACTATGGACAGAGCTTCCAGGAATGTCTTGAGTAGAAGCATTGTAAGCAGACATATTTGCCTTATTCCTGATCATAAAGAAAAAATTTATAGTCCTTCATCATTGACTATGATGTTAGCTGTGCACTTTTCATGTTAAGGATGTTTTCTTTGATTTTTAAAATTTTTATTTTAGGGGTCGGCGCTGTGGCATAGCAGGTAAAGCCACTGCCTGCAGTGCCAGCATCCCATATGGGCACTGGTTCAAGACCCGGCTGCTCCACTTCTGTTCCAGCTCTCTGCTATGGCCTGGGAAAGCAGTGAAAAATGGCCCAAATGCTTGAGCCTCTGAACCCACGTGGGAGACCTGGAAGAAGCTTCTGGCTCTTCACTTCAGATTGGCCCAGCTCCAACCATGACAGCTATTTGGGGAGTGAACCGGCAGATAAAAGATCTTTCTCTATGTTTTTCCCTCTCTGTGTCTGTAACGCTATCTCTCAAATAAATAAAATATTTTTAAAAGATTTATTTATTCATTTGAAAGGCAGAGTTACAGAGAAGCAGAGGCAGAGAGAGAGATAAAGGTCTTCATCTGCATTCCCCAGATGACAGCAATGGCCAGAGCTGCTGGTGATCTGAAGCCAAGAGCCAGGAGCTTCTTCCAGGTCTCCCAAGAGGGTACAGGGGCCCAGTGACTTAGACCATCTTCTACTGCTTTCTCAGGCCACAACAGAGAGCTGGATTGGGAGTGGAGCAGCTGGGTCTTGAACCAGCACCCACATGGGATGCTGGCACTGCAAGCAGTGGCTTTACCAGCTATGGCACAGCCCCGGACCCTAAATAAAATACTTTAAAAATTTATTATATCTTTAATTGGCAAATAATTGTATATTGTATATTTTTAGGGATATAATATGATGGTATGACATATGTATACATTCTGAAATGATGACATTAGCTAATTAACATATTCATTGCTTAACACCCTTACCATTTCTTTCTGGTGAGAATACTTAGACTACTATTTCAGAAACTATAAAATACACATCATTATTACCTATATACAATATGATGTACAATAAGAAGATCACTAGAACTTTTTTAAGATTCTACATGTAAGTAAGATAGTGCAATATTTGTCTCAATATGCCTGGCTTATTTCACTTAGCATAACTTATCTTCTGTGTTCATCCATATAACTGCAAATGACAGAATTTTGTTTAGTTTTTAAGGCTGAATAATACTCCATTATGTATAACCCCATATTTTCTTAATCCATCCACTTAGATTGTTTCCATACTTTAGTTTTGTAAATTATGCTTCAAGGAACATGAGAGTGCAAATATGGCTTCTATATATTTCCTTCAATTCATTTGGCTATATACCAAGAAGAAGAATTGCTGAGTCATGTGGTGGTTCTATTTTGAATAATTTCAGGAAGCTCATTACTATTTTTTAAAATGGCTGTACATATTTACACTGCTCGCAGTAGCACATGGCCTTTCCGTTTCCTTCACAGCTCTTACCAACACTTCTTATGGTTCATCAGTTTTATAATAGCAATTCCAATAGATGTGATATAGTATCTCACTGTGATTTTAATTTAACATTTTCTTCATTATTAAGGTCATAGCACATATTTTTCATATATATGTTGGCCATTTGCATTTAAAAACCTATATTCAAATCTTTATTCATTTTATTAGATTATTTGTTTTCATGTTCTTGAGTAATTCGTGTTTCTGTATAATTTACATATTAGCCCCTTATCCTATGTATGATTTGCAAATATTTTCTTTCAATTTGTGGGTTTTCTCTTCAGGTTAGTAATTGTCCCTTTTGCTGTGCAGAATTTTTTAATGTGGTGTAATCGCATTTTTCTGTTTTGCTGTCCTTGCTTGTACTTTTGGGATCATATCCAAGAAATCATTGCCCAGACCAATGTCATGGAATGCCCCCAATATTCTATTGGAGTAGTTTTACAACTTAAGGTCTTATGTTTACATTTTAATCCATTTTAGTTGATTTTTGTATAAAGGATGAAATATGATCCATTTTCACTCTTCTCCAGGTAGATATTCAGTTTTCATAAAACCATTTATTGAAGAGACTGTTCTTTCCCTATTGTGTGTTCTGGCCAACTTTGTTGGAAATCAATTAATCATAGATGTGTGAGTCTAGCTTTGGTCTCTCTTATTCTGTTGGTTGACATGTCTGCTTTTATGATAGTACCATGCTCTTTTGATTAATACATTTTTGTAATATATTTTGAAATCTCATAGTGTGATTCATTCTCCTTTGTTCTTTTGAGTCAATTTTGTTTTTACTGTTTGTGGTCTTTTGTGGTTCCATATGAATTTAGAATCATTTTCTAGTTTTTTTTAAATTATTTTTGAATTTTATATGGAATATATTTAATTCATAGATAACTTTATTTAGTATAGACATTTTAATAATATTAGAAATTTTGATCCATGAATATGATTATCTTTCCATTTATTTGTGTCATCTTCAGTTTTTTCTTCTGTATTTTATAGCTTTCAATATAAAGCTCTTTCGCTTCCTTGGTTAAATTTACCCATAAGTATTTTACTTATTTTTTGATACTATTATAAATGAAATTGTTTTCTTAATTTCCTTTTTTAGATATTTATTATTAATGCTTATTTTTATATGTTGATTTTTATATTGTGCAACTTTAATGAATTTGTTTATCAGTTCTGACTGTTTTATGGTGAAGTCTTTAAGGTTTTCTGGATATAATACACATTGTCAGCAAATAGAGACATTTTTTCACTTCCTTTTCTATTCAAATGCCCTTTGCTTTTTTTTCTTGCCTAATTACCATTTCTAGGACTTCCAATACTATGTTGAAAAGAAGTGGTGAGACTGGGTATCCTTTTTTTTTTTTTTTTCCGATGTTAGAAGAAATGCCTACACTTTTTCACCATTGAGTACAATATTAGCTGTGGATATTTTCTTCAATCCTAAGTTTATTGAAGTTATATATATATATATATATATATTCTGCATCTGCTGAGATGACCATGTATTTTTCCTCTTCATTCTATTAATATGGTGTTGTACATTGCTTTTGCCCATTTAAACATCATTTCATTCTAGGAATGAATCGCACTTGGTCATAGTATTCAATATTTTTCACATGCTACCAAATTTGATTTGCTAGCATTTTGTTTAGGATTTTCACATCAATTTTTCTAAGGACTATTGTCTTATAATTATCTTTTCCTCTAGTATCTTGCCTGGCTTTTGTAATAGGGTAATACTGGATTAGATGGATTAGATAATACATTTGAAAGTATTCACTTCAAAATTTTGGAAGAGTTTTAAGAGGATTTGTGTTAATTCTTCACTAAATTCATCAGGGAAGCTATTTGACCCTATTTTCTGGGGGTGGGGTGGGGAGGATGTAGGGAGACTGTGTTCATTACTGATTCAATCTTCTAATTAATTACAGATCAATTCTGATTTTCAAATTTTGCTCACTCAGTTTTGGTAGGTTTTGTGTTTTTAAAAATTTGATCATTTCTGTTGGTTTATCCAATCTGTTTGTATGCAATTATTCATTACCTTCTTTCATTATACATTTTATTTCTATAATATCAAAAGAGTCCACAATTTCATTTCTGATTTTAGCAACTTAAGAATTTTCTCTTTTTTTTCTTCGTCTGTATTGCCAAAGACTTGTCCATTGTGTTAAAACTTTCATTTTAATTGATTTTCTCTATTATGTTCTATTTTATATAGTTCCATCTCCTTTCTAAACTTAAATTTCTTTTCTGCTGCAAGTTTTGGGAATATTTTATTTATGTATTTGAAAGGGAGAGAGAGATCACTCATCTGCAGGTTCACTCCCCAGATGCCAGTATATGTGGGCCAGGCCAAAACTGGAACCTAAAAACTCAGTCCAGGTCCCCCATGTGGATGGCAGGAACCCAACTACTTGAAGTATCACCACTGCATCTCAGGGTCTCCAATAAACAGAAATGTGGGATTGGGAGTTGATCTTGGACTTAAGCTCCTTCATATGCATGGTGGCCTTCAAACATCTTAAATTTCCAACCAATATCACCCCAGTTTCTCCTCCAGGACTTAATCTATTGTATGTCTCTATCTGTACATTCTAGGGGCATCTTGACTTTGTAGCACTCTTTTCCTATTTACGATCAATACCTGCAACTTTCTCCATCTATGTTATGAGTATTTTTCAGATATAGACCAATAATTTAGTCCTTAAGGTCTCTATTAACATGCAGGTCAAAAATTAAATGCACAATCATTTTCAATTTAGATCTGTTATTTTCTGAGGGAGAAAACTGGGAACTGGGCTGCTTCTACTAAAGAACAAGACAATTGCCCAATCCAAGGGAGGATGTGAGACAAGCGCTTCCCTCCTCCAAAAAGACAACATTTCTCCTGTTTTGATTGGGCATTTGCTTAGTTGCTAGAAACTTTTGATTGTTTTCCAGAATTCAAACAAAGTTTGTTTTGATGGCTTCTGTTTTGTTTATTTCTATAGAGGATGATGATTTGGAGCTTCCAAGTTCCCCGATTTATATTTCTAGGGTGTTTTTGGACTGCACAATTCCTGCCAGAATTGTGGAAGCCAGGCCAGCCCCAAATTATTGTGTAATTTAAATATTTTTATAATTGCCTTTCTATTTATGCACCTTCACCAGTTCAGTATCGTCATTGGCAATTTACATTCCACAGGAACTATCATATTTGTTAGAGACATGAGAAAATCATGTCAGTTATGCAGCACGTGCTTCCAATTCCAATGTGTTTGATTTTGGAGAGCATGTTTTATTTTCATGTGACTTTTCAACATCTTTTGGAATACACCATTTGCCTATGACCAACAGTTCCAGAAATATCCAGGTTTTTTTTCTGGTTTGGCAGCAGCAATATCATTGGAGGCCTTTCTGAGTCATCCTCAGTGTTTTATTTGGTTTAGGTGTTTAGTAAATATTTGTAGAATTAATGCAATTAATATTCACCTATGGGAGAGTTAGAAAAAATGGTATTTGCCATGGGAAATAACCTCCTACACATCCTTTAATGCCCAACTTAAATTATGTCTCCTTCATAATGACTTCTTTGTTACCTAAGTGGAAAACAGATTTTCCCCCAATTAAGTTAGATAAAACAACAAACCATTCAAATAATACCTAGCAGTATCTTCTAGAAAGAATTTGAGTTTTGAAGTTTAATTTAGTTCCAGTTCTGCCACTTACTAACTGTAGATCCCAGCCAAATTTCCAAACCCCTCTGTGCCTTGGTTTCCTTATCTGTAAAATGACTACTCTTATCCGCAGATATCTCACAGAACTTTTGAAAGGACTAAATAGATTGTATAGCTGATAGAATCTAACTTGGTGTCTGGTTAATTACTTAGTTTCTTATTTTTTCTTTGTCAGATATACACATGAACAGTAGAAATTTTTTAAGTAGAAGTAAGACATATTTAGTTTTTTTTATGTTTGCATTGGTGCACATGTTGAGTATACCTTGCAGATTCCTACGTGGAGAGCTAAATACTGACACTGGTTTTCTGAGAGTGGACTTAGTTCTCCTTAGTAACTCCTTTCCTTGTAATTTCCCCTCAGTGAAGCTACCGAGGAATAAGTTTGGGTTGGAGCCTTAATTGGAATTTATCTCACCTTAATAACATCTTCTTTCCCCTGTTGTGGTACATAAACTGAAGTACAATATGCTGTATTAATTCATGCAAGTCAAAAAATTTGTAAGTTACAGATATAGGATTCAATAATTATCTAGATATAAATAATTATCTAGATATAAATATATCTATAAATATCTATATATAAATATACATAAAGTGCATATATGTAGTAAGTATACATTTAAGTATAGGTATAGATGAAGATGTAAAGTCAAAAGTAAAGATGTAGGTGCTGGCACTGTGATGCAGTGGGTTAAGTCATTGCTTACCGTGTCAGCATCTCATCTTGGAGGGCTAGTTTTAGTCCAAGCTATTCTCTTCTGATCCAGCTTCCTGCTAACAAGCCTAGGAAGCAAGTATGAAGGTGGCAAAAGTAACTGGACCCCCAATGATCCACATGGGAGACCCAGATGAAGTTCTTGGCTCCTGACTTTGGCCTGGTCCAGACTTGGCTCTGTTGTGGCTATTAGGGGACAGAATCAGTGAATAGAAGATCTCACTCTGTCTCTTTCTCTCTCCCTTTCAAATAAATAAATAAATAAATAAATGAATCTTTCAAATAATATGTAAACAAGTCTTACTGCAGTTTATATGGCAATCATCTCTAGTCTTTGTGTCTAATAGCCAATGAGGCAGGGTGGTAATAGAACACCTCCTACAGTTACTACTATGGCATTCACCGAGATCTGTGTTTCCAGAAATAGGATCTTGCCTAATAGCTCTGGCTAGAACTTCCAGAACTATATTGAATAGCAGTGGTGAGAGTGGGCATCCCTGTCTGGTACCAGATCTCAGTGGAAATGCTTCCAACTTTTCCCCATTCAATAGGATGTTGGCTGTGGGTTTTTCATAAATTGCTTTGATTGTATTGAGGAATGTTCCTTCTATACCCAATTTGCTTAGAGTTTTCATCATGAAAGGGTGTTGTATTTTATCAAATGCTTTCTCTGCATCTATTGAGATAATCATATGGTTTTTCTTCTGCAGTCTGTTAATGTGGTGTATCACATTGATTGTCTTGCGCACATTGAACCATCCCTGCATACCAGGGATAAATCCCACTTGGTCTGGGTGGATGATCTTTCTGATGTGTTGTTGTATTCTATTGGCGAGAATTTTATTGAGGATTTTTGCATCTATGTTCATCAGGGATATTGGTCTGTAATTCTCTTTCAATGCTGCATCTTTTTCTGGCTTAGGAATTAAGGTAATGTTGGCTTCATAGAAAGAATTTGGGAGGACTCCCTCTTTTTCGATTGTTCTGAATAGTTTGAGAAGAATTGGGGTTAGTTCTTCTTTAAATATCTGGTAGAATTCAGCAGTGAATCCATCTGGTCCTGGGCTTTTCTTTGTTGTGAGGTCCTTTATTACTGATTCAATCTCTGTCTCAGTTATGGGTCTGTTTAGGTTTTCTATGTCTTCCTGGTTCAATTTAGGTAGGTTGCATGTGTCCAGGAATCTATCCATTTCTGATAGGTTTCCCTGTTTGCTGGCATACAAGTCCTTGTAGTAATTTCTGATGATTCTTTTTATTTCTGTGGTGTCTGTTGTTACGTTTCCTTTCTCATCTCTGATTTTATTGATTTGGGTCTTTTCTCTTCTTTTTTTAGTTAGTTGGGCCAATGGGGTGTCCATTTTGTTTATTTTTTCAAAAAACCAGCTCCTCGTTTGGCTGATTTTTTGTAATTTTTTTTTGGATTCAATCCTGTTGATTTCTTCTCTGATTTTATTTATTTCTCTTCTCCTACTAGATTTGGGTCTGGTTTGCTGTAGATTTTCTAGATCCTTGAGGTGAATTGAAAGCTCATCTATTTGGTGCCTTTCCAATTGCTTGATGTAGGCACCTATTGATATAAACTTTCCTCTTATCACCCTTTTGCTGCATCCCATAAGTTTTGGTATGTTGTGCTGTTATCCTCATTTACTTCCAGAAAATTTTTGATTTCTCTTTTAATTTCTTCTATGACCCATTGTTCATTCAGGAGCATGTTGTTCAATCTCCATGTGTTTGCATATGCTCTAGGGATTCCTGAGTTGCTAATTTCCAACTTCATTCCTTTATGGTCTGAGAAGCTGCATGGTATGATTCTAATTCTTTTGAATTTGCTGAGACTTGCTTTATGGCCTAGTATGTGGTCAATCCTAGAGAAGGTTCCATGTACTGCTGAGAAGAATGTAAAATCTTTAGCTGTAGGATTGAAAGTTCTGTATATATCTGTTAGATCCATTTGGGCTATAGTGTCGTTTAAATCTACTGTCTCCTTGTTGATCTTCTGTCCTGTTGATCTGTCTATTTCTGAGAGTGGGGTATTGAAGTCCCCCAGTACTATTGTATTGGGGTCTAAGTCTCCCTTTAAGTCCCTTAACAAATCTTTTAAATAAACCGGTGCCCTGTAATTAGGTGCATATACATTGATAAACGTTATATCTTCCTGTTGAATTGATCCCTTAATCATGATATAGTGTCTCTCTTTGTCTCTCTTAACAGTTTTTGTGGTAAAGTTTATGTTGCTAACTCTATTGAGTTCATCTCACATCTGCGCAGTCCATCTTATGGTTAATATCTCTGTAGGATGGCTTGATGGACAGAGATCTCCAGTTCTCAGTTGGGGGTTGGAGGGGAACTGCTGAATAAAAGGAGTTAATGAGTGACAAAACTCACCATTGTAGTTTCATTGACAACAATGCTTAAATAAATTAAACTCTCTTCTATGACTTTTTCTGTTGCTTGACACTAGTAGAATAATCATGAGAATAAATTTTGTTGTTGGGTGGTACTGAGTCTCAATACAAATTCTTCTGCTTACCAATGACATGGCCTCAGGGAAGTTACTTAATCTCCTTGATCTTCATTGTCTCAATTCTTCAAGTTGGGACCGTGATGGCTATCTTGAAAAGCATTTCTGAGAAATAAGAGAACATAAGCAAAATTCTTGCCACATTACCAGGCACTTAGTAAATAGTCAATGGAAATTATTGTAGCATTTCTATTAACAACTGCAACTAAGGGACAAAGTTCTGCTTGATAGTAAATTTTAATACACTGCTTTGTAATTCAAGGCTATATGTCTTCCCTTATCATTGAGGGTCAATGGAAAGATGAAATTTTCTGTCTCAGTAATAATGATCACATTATATTTGAATATTTTTCCAAGGTTCTCTCTTTTTTGAAGCAGTTCTAACTTTCATTTTCCATTTCATTAAACCCCCTTATAGGTGACAACTATGGCAAAGGCAAGTCATACTTTTATAAGTAAGCACTTTGGAATTTCCAGGCAATTGTCTCCCTTGGTATCAGCAGAGAATCTTGTTGCGGACTAAGTAAGAAGTTTAGAGAAGTTACCAACCGAAAGCCACAAGTCTTCCTGCAAGAAACATTGGCTTTTTATTTGCTCACTTGGAGTGTTGTGCTCCACAAGTATAGACCTATGTGAACTTGGGTCAATTACTTCACCTCTCTAAGCCTCAGGTTTTTTTTTTTTTAATTTATAATATCGAGGGTGCAGGAAAAAGATAGTTCACTCAAACTGGATAGTTGAGATGCGTATACTGCAAGCTGTATTTCTAAAGTCATGGGAAGAGTTAAGGGAACCAACAGAGGCTGGTGACGTCCTCTCAGGCTAGAAAGTTTGTTGTTTTTACCACCCCACGAAAAGGTGATAGGACAGTTACTATGGCAAAAAGAAACAGGTAAACAGACATAGAGATGAACACACACACACACACACACAGAGAGAGAGAGAGAGAGAGAGAGAGAGTGAGTGAGAAAGCGAGAAGCTTTAGGAGAAGACTTTGTTACTCACCATAGCCATGTCTTTCTTAGAGGAATGCAGTCACTGCCAACATGCAATCTTTGACTATGACCTTCCATGAATAAATGCTCAAAGAAGCCTAAAGTCAAGGAACTTAGGTGACCTAGTCTATATGGGTCAGTTTGAAAGGGCAAGAGGTGGGTGGAGAATTGTAAGGAGTGACCTGAGATGGGTAAACAGAGATTAGACAGCATGAGAGTTATCATTACCTGAGTGGCCGTTTTGTGCCTAAAACTGGACTAGGCTGTTTATGATAATAAATAGTACTGGGTCTTTATGGCACCCTGGCAAGTTGGGGGTTATTGTCCTCATTTCATACATGAGGAAGTTGAGCCTCAGAAATTAAAATTTCTGTATTAGATTATTGCATAAAGCCCATGCCATCTCTGATCTTTAGATTTGCTTATGCATTCATTTATTTAGCATTCTCAGCAATAAATGTAGAGGTGAATAAGAATCCGTACCTGCCCTCAAGAACTTCAAATCAGACACTGAACAGAGAAACTGTGAAATAGCAAGAATACAAGGAGGAAAACAGAATATTTTGCAGCAAAATATTTTGGAATAACCCAGTGAGAACGTTTTCTCACATAATAAACTGACATACTTGCCATACTTTACCATGTGCCACACACATTACAGCCAGTACTTACCCTCAATGAATTTTTGGGAAACAGCTCCCATTTTGCTGATGTAAAACCAGGGTTTGAGGGATTGGTTTGCTTATGATCTCAAAGCAATTAAGAGGTAGAACCAAGCTAGAAAGCCAAATCTTCAATGACTGCTTGCATCTCTCATTTCTAACTTTACAGGTGTCTGGTGCTAAATATGAGAAGATTTCAAAATATTTTTAGGAAAGAAAATTAAAAGGCAAGTTAATTTTGCTGCAAAATTTTGAAATTTAGGCATAATTTTTCTTAATATAAATTTTCATAAGCTTTTTGAAGACCTCATGTATATATCATAGCTTTCACGCTACTTCATACTTGGAATTTCTTACTTCTCTTGAAAAAATCTTTGCTCCTAAGAAGCAATCACATTAGGTTCAGAGAAAAGGGCTTTACAGAGCCTTATATCACAGTTTTTTGTTAGTTTTTAAGGTTTGTTTTGTTTTTATAAAACCTTAAATCATTTGTACACATACCACAGGCGCAGACACACCCCACTCTTATATCCACCTAAGCTAGGGCTCGACCTTATTTTATTTCCCTTTGATGACAAAAGTTTAGATGAGAGTTGACTGAAAGAATGAAGTGAAATAGTCTCAGATAACAGAAATGCAGAGAGAATTGGCATGCTTTTCTTTCATGGTGTGTCAGTTGGAAGGGTTGGAGTCGTGGAAGGCTTGAATCTCCTTTACTGGACCACCTCCAGATGAATAGCATGCCTGGTTCTCCTATCATTTTTCCTTCCTTCCTTCCTTCCTTCCTTCCTTCCTTCCTTCCTTCCTTCCCTCCTTCCTTCCTTCCTTCCTTCCCTCCTTCCCTCCTTCCCTCCTTCCCTCCCTCCCTCCCTTCCTCCCTTCCTCCCTTCCTCCCTTCCTCCCTTCCTCTTCCTTCTTTCTCTTTTTCTTTTCCATTCTTTTGTCTTTTTTTCTGTTTCTCTCTCTTTTCAAAAGGCAGGGAGATGGAGAGAGAGACACAGGGCTACCATCCGCTGGTTCGTTCCCCAAATACCTGTAATAGCCAGGACTGGGCCAGCCTGAAGCTTGAAGCCAAAAAATCAATCTGGGCTTCCCACATGGGTGGCAGGGACCCAGCCTCTTGAGCCATTATCTGCTGCTTTCCAGGGTGCACCTTATCAGGAAGTTGGAATCAGGGAGTAGGTTCAAGAATTGAACTAAGACAGTCTTATATAGGATGTGGACATCTTACTGCTAGAACAAACACCCACTCAACTTCTCTTAAAATATATTAATTTTCTTAGAAAATATGTAATAGGTTACTGTTAACTGTAATAACTGCCACTTATTCCTTCTATCTAACTCTGATTTGGTACCTTTTAGCCAAACTTTCTCTACTCGATTCTGCTCTCCCAGCCTCTAGCAATTACTACTCTAACTTCAAAGAGATCCAATCATAATGTAATGAAAAAGAGAAGGAAATGTTGTCTTGATTTAATCATATGTGTATTGAAATATCACTCAGTACCTCATAAATCTATACAATTATTGTTAATCAAGAATATTTTAACAGCTTTCCAAAAAAACAGAAAAATATTTAATTGACATTAATTATATATATATTTTAAGATTTTTAAAAATTTATTTGAAAGACAGCATCACAGAGAGAGGCAGAGGCAGAGAGAGAGAATTCTTCCATCCTCTGGTTCACTCTCCAAGTGGCCGCAACGGTTGGAGCTACACCGAACTGAAGCCAGGAGCCAAGTGCTTCTTTGGGTCTCCCACATGAGTGCAGGGGCCCAAGGACTTGGGCCATCTTCCACTGCTTTCCCAGGCCATAGCAAAGAGCTGGATGGGAAGTAGAACAGCCAGGACTTGTACCGGCAACCATATGGGATGTGGGCACTGCAAACAGTGGCTTTACCCGCTATGCCACAATGCTGGCCCTTAATTGCGTATATTTATAGGGTACAATATGATGCTTTGATCTGGGTCAAAAGATTTAAACAAGCTAATTAGTATAATCATCATCTTACCAATTTATCATTTTTTATGATAAGAACATTACAAATTTATTAACAATTTCAAAGTATACATTATTTTTAACTGTGGTCATTACTCAATGCTATAGATCATTAAAACTTACTTCTTCAGTCTGACTGAAACTTCATATTCTTTGATCAACATGTTACTTTCCCATAATCCTTTCCCTCTACCCACCCTGACCCAGCCTCTAATAACCACCATTTTACTCTCAGTTTCCATGAGATTGACTTTTGTAGATTTCACATGTAAGGTATGTCATACATCATATAGATTTCTCTGTGTGGCTTATTTCACTTAGCGTAATGTTCTTCAACTCCATCCACACTGTTGTAAATGATAGAATATTCTTTTTAAAGGATGTATAGTATTCTCTTGCATCATTTCTTGACGTGATTTTTATCATTTTGGGAGAATTGATGCCTTAGAACTTCTTTGTGTTAGAGTGAAATTTGTTTTCCTGTGGCTTCCATCTACTGTTCCCAGCTCTACTGCCTAGGACCACATAATAGTTGTTTGCTGTTCTGCTATGTGATAACATTCAGAAATCTGGAGACATACACTAGTTTACACTTTAGTATTCTCTTCTTCAGCTGACAAATATACCATTATCATAAAAAGGGAAACTAGCAAAAGCTGAGATTCTCTGTGTAGATCCATCTATATTCAGACCCCAAGCCCAGGCCCAGAACTGCATTTTAAGCTAATCAGTCCCAATGTATTCATCAACTACCATCTGGTGCTTAGGCCACTCCCCCAGAATAGTGATCCTCAGTTTGTATTGAATAGTAGTAAATTAGAAGTAACCATTATGGCTGGTGCCACGGCTTACTAGGCTAATCCTCCACCTGTGGCACTGGCACACGGGGTTCTAGTCCTGGTCAGGGTGCCGGATTCTTTCCTGGTCGCTCCTCTTCCTGTCCAGCTCACTGCTGTGGCCCGGGAGTACAGTGGAAGATGGCCCAAGTCCTTGGACCCTGCACCCATATGGGAGACCAGGAGAGGCACCTGGCTCCTGGCTTCGGATCAGCACAGTGCGCTGGCCACAGCAGCCACTGGGGGGGTGAACCAATGGAAAAGGAAGACCTTTCTCTCTGTCTCTCTCTCTCTCACTGTCCACTCTGCCTGTCAAAAAATAAATTAAACAAAAAAAGTAACCATCATGAAAACACATGACAATGCAAAATTCACTAACAGAGCAGATATAATTAGTAAGCAATCAATAAAATGACAGGAGTCAATCTATTGATTCATTTCAAGGACTTAGAAAAACAAGAACAAGCCAAATCCATAATAAGGAGTCAAAAATAATAAGATTCAGAGTATAAAAAACAAAAAACAAAATTGAAACTAAAACTGTGCAAAAGACTAACGAAATGGAAAGCTGCTTTTTTCAAGAGTCAAAATAGACAAACATGGCCGACGCCATGGCTCAATAGGCTAATCCTCTGCCTAGGGCACCAGCACACCAGGTTCTAGTCCCAGTCAGGGCACCAGATTCTGTTCCGGTTGCTCCTCTTCCTGTCTAGCTCTCTGCTGTGGCCCGGGAGTACAGTGGAGGATGGCCCAAGTCCTTGGACCCTGCACCCATATGGGAGACCAGGAGAAGCACCTGGCTCCTGGCTTCGGATCAGATCAGCGCGGTGCGCCTACCACAGCAGTCACTAGGGGGTGAACCAACGGAAAAGGAAGACCTTTCTCTCTGTCTCTCTCTCTCTCACTGTCCACTCTGCCTGTCAAAAAATAAAAAATAAAAATAAAAAAACATTTCGTGATATTATGACAAAAGTGAGAAATTCAAATAAATAAAATTAGAGATGAAAAAGGAGATATTATCACTGATACTACAGAAAAACAAGGGATCATAAAAAGCTACTAAGGAAAACTATATGCTAAGATATTGAGAAGTGTGGAAGAAATGGATAAATTTCTGGACACATATAACCTATCATAATTAAATCAAGAAGATAAAGGAAATATAAATAGACACATAGCAAGCAACTATATTGAAGCAGTGATTAAAAGTATCTCAACAAATAAAATGTGGGATCTGATGGCTTTATGGCTGAATCCTACAAAATATTTAAAGAAAAAATAAATTCGTCACTCTTGAAACTATTTCAGAACATTGAAGCTCTGTTTATGAGGCCAGCAATACTCTGACACCAGAACCAAACAAGGACACAACACAAAAAGAAAACTATAACCCAATTATCCCTGATGACCATAGATGCAAACATTCTCAACAAGATATTAGCAAACCAAATCAATCACTACATCAAAAAGATTATACAAAAGTATCAAGTAGGAATTATTCCTGGAGTGTATGGGTGACTCAATATTCACAAATCAATAAACATCAAAAATTACATCAACAAAATGAATGACAAAAGCCATATGATCAGCCGGCACCGTGGCTCAATAGGCTAATCCTCCACCTGTGGCGCCAGCACACTGGGTTCTAGTCCTGGTCGGGGCGCCGGATTCTGTCCCGGTTGCCCCTCTTCCAGGCCAGCTCTCTGCTGTGGCCTGGGAGGTCAGTGGAGGATGGCCCAAGTCCTTGGGCCCTGCACCTGTATGGGAGACCAGGAGAAGCACCTGGCTCCTGGCTTCAGATCAGCACAGTGCACCGACCGGCCACAGCACACTAGCCGCAGCAGCCACTGGGGGGTGAACCAACGGAAAAGGAAGACCTTTCTCTCTGTCTCTCTCTCTCTCTCTCACTGTCCACTCTGCCTGTCAAAAAATAAATAAAAAAAAGCCATATGATCATCTTCATAGTTCCAGAGAAAGAATTTGAGATTAAAAATACTTCATGGTGACAAACCTCAAAAAATTGTAATCAATACACAATTCTTCTTAAGTGCTGAAACTTAACTGAAAAGTGATCGCTGTTAAATATAAGAGTGGGAATAAGAGAGGGAAGAGATGTGTAATTCGGGACATGCTCAAGCTGACTTACCTCAAACGGTAGAGTTAGAAACATACCAGGGGATTCCAATTCAATCCCATCAAGGTGGCATGTACCAATGCCATCTCACTAGTCCCAGTGATCAATTTCTGTTCACAATTGATCACAATGATAGGACTAAGAGCCAAAGGGATCACATAAACAAGACTAGTGTCTGCAAATACTAGCTGATAGAATAAAAAAGGGAGAGAATGATCCAACATGGGAAGTGAGATACACAGCAGACCCATAGAATGGCAGATGTCCTAAAGCAGCACTCTGGCTTCAGAATCAGCCCTTAAGGCATGCAGATCCGGCTGAAAAGCCCATGAGAGTATTGAGTATTTCAGGCATGGAAAGCCAAGACACTCTCGCAAAAAAAAAAAAAAAAAAAAAAAAAAAAAAAAAAAAAAAAACAACAACAACAACACCTAAATGAAAGATCTCTGTGAGATCCCAGTGGAAACCAGTGGAAAGAACAGGTCATCAAAGAAGGAGGTACCTTTCTCTGAAGGGAGGAGAGAACTTCACTTTGGCCATGGCCTTGTCTAAATATGATCAGAGTCGGTGAACTCAGGGGGCTTCCATAGCCTTGGCAGCTCATGACAAGAGCCTAGGGTGATTACTGATGCCATAAACAAGAGTGTCAATTTGTTAAGTCAACAACAGGAGTCACTGTGCACTTACTCCTCATGTAGGATCTTTGTCCTTAGTGTGCTGTACATTGAGATTTAATGCTATAACTAGTACTCAAACAGTATTTTTCACTTTGTGTTTCTGTGTGGGAGCAAACTGTTGAAATCTTTACTTAATGTATGCTAAACTGATCTTCTGTATATAAAGAGAATTGAAAATGAATCTTGATGTGAATGGAAGGGGAGAGGGAGTGGGAAAGGGGTGGGTTGCAGGTGGGAGGGACGTTATGGGGGGGAAGCCATTGTAATCCATAAGCTGTACTTTGGAAATTTATATTCATTAAATAAAAGTTTTTTTTTTAAAGAATACACACAAGGATAAAAAGAGAAAAATTAGGTTTAGAAGAAACATACTTAAAAATTATATCCATCACCAGTATCATTTGAAATGGGGAAAAGCTAAAAACATTTCCTCAGAGGTTTGGAATAAGAAAAGGATGTCTACTTTCACACTACTGTTCAATGTAGTACTGGGAGTATTAGCAAGAGCAATTTGATTTTGAGAAGCCTTTATCTTGACTGTTGAGGAATAATGTTTTTTGTTTGTTTGTTTGTTCTGTTTTTTTTTTCTTAATACTATTTATTGAACTCTATACTTAGTGTATGGTTAATCTTATGAGAATGAAGTTAACTGGAAATAAATCTTTATAAAAAATAAGAATGGTAATGGGTGGGGGAGGTTGAAGAAGGGTATAGTATGGGCAGGAGGGAGATAGGGTGGAAAGAATCTTCATGTTCCCAAATTTGTAAATATGAAATGCATAAAATTTGTATTCCTTCAATAAAATTCAAAAAATAAATAAAATAGCAATGTTTTTCCAAAAGAGCAGTTATGGAAGAGAAAGAAATAAAGGGCAGCAAAATCGGAAAAGTGGTGTGCAAGATACTTATGTTTTCAGATAACATGATTTTGTACATAGAAAAAAATTTCCCCAAATGTATTGTTAGAATTGATGAAACAATTCAACAAACTCACAGGATACAGAATCAACATATAAAAAAGTAGCAGTTTATACTCCAATAAGAATCTTATTTAAAGAGAAATAAAGAAATGCCATTCACAGTAGCTTAAAAGTTAAAATATTTCGGAATAAATTTAACAAAAAAGTGAAAGATTTTCTCAATCAAAGCTATGAAACATTGATGAAAGAAATCATCAAGGACACAAAAATGGAAAAATGGATTGGAAGATTGAGTATCATTAATATGTTCATACTACCTAATGCAATCTACAGATTCAATGCAGTATCTATCGAAATATCAATGATAGTCTTTACAGAATTAGGAAAAATGATAAAAATTATACTTAGTTAAATAAGCTAGTCTCTAAAAGGAAAATATCATTTT
Organism: Oryctolagus cuniculus; assembly: GCF_051225735.1. Classification (NCBI taxonomy): domain Eukaryota; kingdom Metazoa; phylum Chordata; class Mammalia; order Lagomorpha; family Leporidae; genus Oryctolagus; species Oryctolagus cuniculus. Next base: position 47,158,749 of record NC_142888.1, on the reverse strand, counting down.
CTTTCCCTAATTTGTGGTAATTAATATACAAAGCACAAAAATTAATGTATATGAATGAAATTGACGTTTTGAGATTTGATTATTGTCAATACTCTTGAGGAACAACAAATTTTCTACTTATTCACTGTTTAATCCTTTGTTTGGTGGATGGTTAAGCTTGCAATTATAAAAGTATGTCATTAAAAATTAAATGTAAAAATAAGAAGGGAAGGAGGACAGAGGGTGGGGGCATGGGTATGAGGGAGGATAGGTTGGAAAGTATCATTAGGCTCTTACATCTGTATATATGAAATGCATAAAATTGGTTCACTTTATATAAATAAATAAATTTAAAATAAAAATTCATATTGGACCACAGAAGACCCAGAATTTGCAAAGCAATCATGAACAAAACAACAACAAAACACCAAAAGCAATCAAACTTGAGGCATCACCATACCTGATTTCAAAGTATATTACAAAGCTTTAATAACCAAATAGCATGGTATGGGCATAAAAACTTACACATAAATCAATGGAACATGCATAATCAATTAATCCACATCCATGCAGCCAACTGATTTTTGACAAAGGTACCAAGAACATACATTGGAAAAAAGGCAGCCTTTTCAATAAATGGTGCTGGAACAACATTACATACATTTGTAGAATAATAAAATTGTATCCCTACCTCTTACCATATACAAAAATCAACTCATGATGGATCAAAGTCATAAATGTAAGTTTTGAAACCATAAAATTACCAGAAGAAAGCCTATGGGAAACCTTGAAAGACATTGATTTCTAGAAGACCTCAAATGCATAGGTAACAAAAGCAAAATAAGACAAATGGAATTATATAAAATTCATAAGCTTCTACACAGCAATGGAACAATCAATACAGTGAAGGCATAGCCAACAGATTGGGAGAAAATATGTGCAAGTTACTTATCTGACAAAGGATTAATACCCAGAATACATCAGAAACTCAAAATATCCAACAAACAAAAAAACCCAATTCATTTAAGAAATTGACAAAGGACCTGAATAAAGTCATCAATTGAATAAATATAAATGGCAAACAAATATATGAAAAATGCTCAATATCACTAGCCATCAGGGAAATGCAAATCAAAACCATAATGAAATCCCACCCCACCTTTGTTAAAATGGTAATACTTAAAAGACAAAAAGTGACAGATACTGATGAGAATGCAGAGAAAGGAAAACTCTTATATATTGTTGGTATAAATGTAAATTGGTACAGCCACTGTGAAAAGCATTATGTCAATTACTTAAGAGAAAGGAATTGGGGCTGCCATATAATCCAGAAATCCCATTACTGGGTATATAATCAAGACATGATATCATTGTATCTGTGAGATACATGCTCCACCATGTTTATTGCAGCACAATTCACTATAGCCAAGATAAGGATCAACCAACATGTCCATCATTAAATGGATACTTTTTTGTGTTTATTGCGTGCCTTACTTTAATTAGTCTATTTCTTTTTTTAACTATTATTTAATAAATGTAAATTTCCAAAGTACAGCTTTTGGATTACAGTGGCTTTTTCCCCCCATAACCTCCTTCCCACCTGCAACCATCCCACCTCCCACTCCCTCTCCCATCCCATTCACATCAAGATTCATTTTCAATTATCTTTACATGCAGAAGATCAATTTAGCATATACTAAGTAAAGATTTCAAAGGACTGCACCCACACAGACACACAAAGTGTAAAGTACTGTTTGAGTACTAGTTATACCGTTAATTCACATAGTACAACACATTAAGGACAGAGATCCTACATGGGGAGTAAGTGCACAGTGACTCCTGTTGATTTAACAATTGACACTCTTATTTATGGTGTCAGTAATCACCCTAGGCTGTTGTCATGAGTTCCAAGGCTATGGAAGCCTTTTGAGTTCGTCAACTATGATCTTATTTAGACAAGGTCATAGTCAAAGTGGAAGTTCTCTCCTCCCTTCAGAGAAAGGTACCTCCTTCTTTGATGGCCTGTTCTTTCCATTGGGAACTCACTCACACAGATCTTTCATTTAGGTCATTTTTTTGCCACAGTGTCCTGGCTTTCCATGCCTGAAATACTCTCATGGGCTCTTCAGCCAGATCCGAATGCCTTAAGGGCTGTTTCTGAGGTCAGAGTGCAGTTTAGGACATCTGCCATTCTATGAGTCTGCTGTGTATCCCGCTTCCCATGTTGAATTGTTCTCTCCTTTTTAATACTATCAGTTAGTATTTGCAGACACTAGTCTTGTTTATGTGATCCCTTTGACTCTTAATCCTATCATGATGATCAATTATGAACTGAAACTGATCACTTTGACTAGTGAGATGACATTGGCACATGCCACATTGATGGGATTGAATGGAATCGCCTGGCACATTTCTAACTCTACCGTTTGGGGCAAGTCCGATTGAGCATGTGCCAAACTGTACATCTCCTCCCTCTGTTATTCCCACTCTTATATTTAACAGAGATCACTTTTCAGGTAAATTTAACACCAAAGAATAATTGTGTGTTAATTAAAGAGTTCAACCAATAGTATTAAGTAGAACCAAAAAAATACTAAAAGGGATAAAGTATTAAGTTGTTCCTCTGTTGGGCATTGCCTAAAATCTCCATTACAATGTGGCACCTGGTGGATGTTTGAGGGGCGTTTCTGTGGCTGCTGGGTTAAGCTACCTAAGATCAAACCACCGGTAGGAATAGATCCGCTTTAGTTCCGGACACATGGATAGTGCATGATCCCTATACTTTACTTAAGGTGCCCTGTGCGTGGTCCACCCGTGCCTGCATGACCTTTTCACTGATTGGCTCCCCTACTGTGCATGCCCTTAGTAAGCTTTATAAGCCTGTACACTTCCTCAATAAAGCAGCTCCTGCTTCAACAGAAATCATGGGTGCTTGTGGTGTGTTCATCACCCGTTGACCTTACCCTTCCCATTTGCCTTTTTGGGGAGTGTCTGTACTGGCCCCTGCCTCAGACATGAGACCCTGAAATTCCTGGACAGTCAGGACAAGGGCTGATCAAGCCATTGTTTCTCATAGTGTCCATTTCACTTCAACAGGTTTCCGTTTTGGTGCTCGGTTAGTTGTTACTGATCAGAGAGAACATATGATATTTGTCCCTGTGGGACATATGAACTTCAGCATCATTTTTTCCATATCTGAGAAGAATGTCTTTGGTATTTTGATTGGTATCACATTGAATCTATAAATTGCTTTTGGGAGAATGGACATTTTGATGATACTGATTCTTCCAATCCATGAGCATGGAAGATTTTTCCATTTGTTGGTATCCTCCTCTATTTCTTTCTTTGAGATTTTGTAATTCTCATCGTAGAGATCTTTAACGTCCTTGGTTAAGTTTATTCCAAGGTATTTGATTGTTTTTGTAGCTATTGAGAATGAGATTCATCGTAGATATTCTTTCTCAGCTGTGGCATTGTCTGTGTATACAAAGGCTGTTGATTTCTGTGCATTGATTTTTTTTTTTGACAGAGTGGGCAATGAGAGAGAGAGACAGAGAGAAAAGTCTTCCTTTGCCATTGGTTCACCCTCCAATGGCCACCGCGGCCGGCGCGCTGTGGCTGGCGCACTGTGCTGATTCAAAGCCAGGAGCCAGGTGCTTCTCCTGGTCTCCCATATGTGTGCAGGGCCCAAGCACTTGGGCCATCCTCCACTGCACTCCCGGGCCACAGCAAAAAGCTGGCCTGGAAGAGGGGCAATTGGGACAGAATCTGGCACCCCAACTGGTACTAGAACCCGAGGTGCCGGTGCTGCAGGCAGAGGCTTACCTTATTGAGCCACGGCGCTGGCCCTGTGCATTGATTTTTATATCCTGCTTCTTTGCCAAACTCTTCCATGAGTTCCAATATTCTCTTAGTAGAGTTCTTTGGATCCCCTAAATAAAGAATCATATCATCTGCAAAGAGGGATAGTTTGAGTTCTTCCTTCCCAATCTTTATCCCTTTATTTTATTTTTCTTTGCCTACTGGCCCTGGCTAAAACTTCCAGAACTATATGGAATAGCAGTGGTGAGAGTGGGCATCCATGTCTGCTACCAGATCTCAGTAGAAATGCTTCCAAAGTTTCCCCACTCAACAGGATGTTGGCCATGGGTTTCTCACGAATTGCTGTGATTTTATTGATGAATGTTCCTTCTATACCCAATTTGCTTAGAGTTTTCATCATGAAACGGTGCTGTATTTTATCAAATGCTTTCTCTGCATCTATTGAGATAATCATATGGTTTTTCTTCTGCAGTCTGTTAATGTGGTGTATCACATTGATTCATTTGTGTACATTGAACCATCCCTGCATACCAGGGATAAATCCCACTTGGTCTGGGTGGATGATCTTTCTGATGTGTTGTTGCATTCTATTGGCCAGAATTTTATTGAGGATTTTTGCATCTATGTTCATCAGGGATATTGGTCTGTAATTCTCTTTCAATGCTGCATCTTTTTCCGGCTTAGGGATTAAGGTGATGCTGGCTTCATAGAAAGAATTTGGGAGGATTCCCTCTTTTTCGATTGTTCTGAGTAGTTTGAGAAGAATTGTAGTTAGTTCTTCTTTAAATGTCTGGTAGAATTCAGCAGTGAATCCATCCAGTCCTGGGCTTTTCTTTGTTGGGAGGGCCTTTATTACTGTTTCAATTTCTGTTTCAGTTATGGGTCTGTGTAGGTTTTCTATGTCTTCATAGTTCAACTGAGGTAGGTTGCGTGTGTCCAGGAATCTATCCATTTCTGATAGATTTCCCTGTTTGCTGGCATACAACTCTTTGTAATAATTTCTGATGACTCTTTTTATTTCTGTGGTGTCTGTTGTTACATTCCCTTTTTATCACTAATTTTATTGATTTGCATCTTTTCTCTTCTTTTTTTAGTTAGTTGGGCCAATGGTGTGTCTATTTTTTTTTTTTTCAAAAAGCAAGCTCTTTGTTTGGCTGATCTTTTGTTATGTTTTTTTTTTGATTCAATTCTATTGATTTCTTCTCTAATTGTAATTATTTCTTTTCTCCTACTAGTTTTGGTTCTGATTTGCTGCAGTTTTTCTAGATCCTTGAGAGGCATTGAAAGCTCATTTATTTGGTGCCTTTCCAATTGCTTGATGTAGGAACCTATTGATATAAACTTTCCTCTTAACACTGCTTTTGCTGTATCCCATAAGTTTTGATATGCTGTGTTGTTATCCTCATTTACTTCCAGAAAGCTTTTGATTTCTCTTTTAATTTCTTCTATGACCCACTGTTCATTCAGGAGCAAATTGTTCAGTCTCCATGTGTTTGCATATGCTCTAGGGATTCCTGAGTTGCTAATTTCCAACTTCATTCCACTGTGGTCTGAGAAGATACATGATATGATTTCGATTCTTTTGAATTTGCTGAGACTTGCTTTATGGCCTAGTATGTGGTCAATCCTAGAGAAGGTTCCATGTACTGCTGAGCAAATGTGAATTCTTTAAGTGTAGGATGAAAAGTTCTGTAGATATCTGTTAGATCCATTTGGGCAATAGTTTGATTAAATCTGCTATTTCCTTGTTGATCTTCTGTCCAGTTAATCTGTCTATTTCTGAGAGTGGAGTATTGAAGTCCCCCGATACTATTGTATTGGAGTCTACGTCTCCCTTTAATTCCCTTAACATATCTTTTAAATAGACTGGTGCCCTGTATTTAGGTGCATATGCATTTATAATAGTTACACCTTCCTGTTGAATTGATCCCTTAATCATTATATAGTGCCCCTCTTTGTCTCTCTTAACAGTTAAAATTTATTTTGTCTGATATTAAGATGGCTATGCCAGCTCTTTTTTTTTTTCATTTCTGTTGGCATGGAATATCTTTTTCCAACCTTTCAATTTCAGTCTGCATGCATCTTTGTTGGAAAGGCATTGTAGCACAGTGAATTAAGCCACTGCCTGTGACACTAGCATCCCATATGGGCGTTGTTTAAAGTCCTGTCTGCTCTACTTCTGATCCCGCTGCCTGTTAATGTGCCCAGGATGGGACCCAGCTACACACAAGGGAGACCTAGATGAAGTTCCAGGCTCCTGGCTTCAGCCTAGCCAGCACTGGCTGTTGTAGACATTTTCAGAATGAACCAGTAGCTGGAAGATTCATTCTCTCTCTCTCTCTCTCTCTCTCTCTCTCTCTCTCTCAATTCTCCTCTCTGTAATTCTTCCTTTTAAATAAATAGATAAATTTGGGGTGGGGGGTGCTGTGGCATGGTGGGTTAAACTTTCGCCTGCAGCACAGGCATCCCATACAGATTTCAGTTAGAGTCCTGGCTGCTCTACTTCCAATCTAGCTTCCTGATAATGTGCTTGAGAAAGCATGGAAAATGGCCCACGTGTTTGAGCCCCTGCACCCACGTGGAAGACCTGGAAGAAGCTTCAGAGTTCTGGTTTTGGCCTGGCCCATCTTCAGTCATTAAAGCCACTTGGGGCATGAAACAGCAGATGGAAGACCTCTTTCTCTGTCTCTGTTTCTGTTTCTCTCTCTCTCTCTTTGTAACTCTTTCAAATAAATAAATAAAATACAAATATAAAAGATAAGTTATAATGAAAAATGAAAATCAAACCTTTTTCATCTGTGTTCACAAACGCACTTTAGACCCAATATGAAAGATCCATTATAATAAACACTTTATGATACAGAATTATACCATTGACAGGTAGAATTATTTTAAAAAACCCCCAAGACAATATGGTGCTACATACATAAATTAATTGATTAAAATCAGACTCAAAGTTGCAAGAAATCTTAAAAGTTGCTTCTTCTATCCACTGCATTCTTCAGCTTGAGGAAACAGAGGTGAAATGACTTGTTCAAAGTTACACAGGTAGGGGAGACAAAAAGCCAAGCCTGGATTTCTTGGGGTCCCATCAGTGTTTAATTCAGCCAAATTAATTTTTAAATACAGACATATGAAAGCTTTGAAAGCTTAAAAAGCTAAGTGGTCTGTGCTAAGGCTCAGTACAGTCTCTCTTTGCATGTCATGCTGTACTTAACTCCCTAATTTTATTATTAAGGTTATCAAATTGAAAGTTTAATATAATTCTTTAGCCAGACAGTGTATCAATTTAGCTCTGGCATCTGACAGTGTATCTGTGAATATCTATATGGATATCATCAAGAAATGAAGAACATGTAGTAAAAGACATTTGTAAATGACTAGAACGTCAAAACCAAGTAGAATCACTCAGGTCAAAATCTAGGTATAGTTCTCTAAAGTATGCTATGGTTTTTGGTCCTTACCTCTTATTCAATATCTTCATTAGTTTTTCTAAGGAAGACTTTGATAGTATGTCATAATTGCAGAAGGCAAATAACTTGAGCAGGGAGGCTAGAATGACTTTATTAGAAGATAAAGTCAGGGTCCTATAAGTTGTCCACAAACAACAGTGATGAATTGGACAGATCAAGATGGAACTGAAGAGAGACTTATGTGTAGCCTTCCTTTAGTCTTGAAAATTTAATAGGCAGAGAATGGGAAATCCTGGGATTTGACAGTGGCATGTGGAGAAGAGAAAGTAGAAAAAATATTTCAGTGAGTCTCAACAATGGAAGGTATGGTTACAAAATCTGCAGTCTATTTAGCTAATGTGAACCAACTCCTGTGAATAATAACCCCTAAAATTTCAGTTACTTAACGCAGTAGAGTTTTCTTCACAAATAGAAAGTTTCATCAGTGCTCACCGAGGGAAGCACTGACCTCCACACAATCATTGAAGAACTCAGGCTGGTGGAAGCTCTGGCATGCTCTAAGTGTGGCTTTCAAGATCTTCATGGGGTTTGATATAGAGCTGATGAAGGAGCCATATGAAGGTATTTACATGTCAGGCATCGAAGTAGTGCATATACAATATCAAGAGAGTGTAGCAAATGTAAACTAGATTTACAACAGGAAAAAGTAAAGCTTGTTAAATGCCCATTTAGGTGTTTTTTTTTTTTTTAGGTGCCCATGTAGGTAGCCTTAGGCCAAAATGGCTGTGAGAGGGAGAGGATGGTAATTCTGTTCTGTTTTGACCCTGAAATTTAAAAGAGAAACAGAATAATTGGAGGGGGGTGAGTATGCCATGGAGGGACCTGGCATCCAGGTCTCAGAAAGAGTGATTGGAAGCAACTGCAGCTGCCTGGCCTGGAGAAGAGATGGCTCAAGGAATTGGTTTCTGTCTTCAGACTTCTGAGGAACTGTGATGGTGAAGATTGGGTCTGCTTTGGTCTGAATGCCACCCCCTGAACAACTTTCATATATTGAAACAGAATAGAAAGTGAGATAGTATTAAGATGCGGGGGGCCCTTAGGAGGTGATTAAGTCATTAGGGTTAAGCCTTCATTAAGGCTCCTATTAAAGTGCTTCAGTAAGTGGCATTGTTATCTTCACTTTTGTGCTATGCAAGGACATGGTGTTTATTGCCTTTTTGATCCTTTCCACCATGTGAGGATGAAGCCAGTGACCTTCTCCAGACACTGAATATTGGAAACATTATCTTAGATTTCTCACTCTCTATAACTGAAAGAAAAAAATGATCTCCTATGTCTCTAAAGCACTCAGTCTATGACACAGTTTTATAGTAACTATAGCAGAGTAAGCAGGATCTTTTTGTGGCTCCACGGGGTAGACTTGGGAACCTATGGATAAAAGCCACAGGGAAGCTGGTTTCAGCTCAATAGAAGGATAGCCTTCATTAGATGGAATAAGCTGATTTTGGACATAGTAAGCTGTTCATCACCAGAGGGGTGAAAAGGATGTCTGATAACCCAACTCTCAATGATAATGATGAAGTAATTCCTCTGCTGTGTGGAAGATTACCCTGCTTGATCTAAAATTCTTCCCAAATCTGAGATCCTGCGATTCTATTTCCTTCTCATTCTATACTCCCAGACTTATTTCTCTGTCTACAGAGGAAAATACCAGATGAAAAGAAATGAGTTAAAATGAAACTTTATGAAAATAAAAATCAGAACAAAAGATGATATTAACTCATTGCAAATTTATGCAGGAATTACACATACACACAAACTATATACTACTAGAAAAAACACTTATTATAAATAGATCTTCATTGTAGTTTTAAGATAAAAATATCTAGTAACTAATATCTGAAAAGTTTAACAATTTCAGGGTTATTGTAATCTCAGACAACTATTGGAAGGTGTAATTGATGTTGGGTGTCAGATTTTGGATAACTATTGGATTTAAGCTAAAATTTTCTGGTATACTTAATTCTACAATGATATCAGAAGGCTTACTCAAAGCAGTTTTAGATAAGTGAGTCCTTTCCTCATTATATAAAGAAATATTAAACTGGACACAGAGAAATGAGACTACCAGAAATTTCTGATGTTGCATTTTTAGCATGACAAGATTACATACGTGTTCAGATACATGCACAAAGACTGTACTTTCAGGGATCATTTCTATAGTTCGCTACCAGATGTATGCACAGCCTCCAACTCCTTCATTGTAAACAAAGTCTTATGGGTGCTGAGGGTATAGAGAGGTGACTTTTAATAGGAGAGTCAGGGACACCTTCATAGAAGAAGTAACATTTGGCTTGATTCTAAACAAAGTAGGGAATATCTGGCTCATGGGTCCACAGAATAATTGGATCTGGCCCTGTCAAGTTAACCACAGATTGGACCCACACTCAATTAATTGATAGCAAGCTAATTGTTAAGTTGATAATTTTGTATGGCTGACAAATGATGTTATAAAAATCTAAATTTCCCTTGGCTGAAACAAGTTCCCCCACCCCAGTAAAGATGGGTATAGTTTTCCCAATAATCCAACATTTATATACCAGATATTTTTAGGCCCTAGGGGCCGAGTTTGTCCTTGTTCTTGTGGAGTTTACATTTCCAGTGAGGTAAAATGGGAATAAAGAACTAAAAAACCTGAAATTTCAATGGTAATAAATGTTTTGAAGAAAGTAAAACATAATGGGTAGGGGGCTGCATTAGGTAGGATTTTATAGGCCTTTGAAAAGAACTTGGTTAGTTCTTTAATTATTGTAGAGAGTAACTGTAATGTTTTAAAAAGATTACCCTTGCTACTCTTTGGAAATTATTGGGATGAGATCATTAGTGACCTCCCTTGAAAAACTCATTAGCCTTTCATTATTGTTGAATTACTTGGTATTTTTCCTACTTCACTTGTGGGAACATGTGGACCTCTCACTTCTCTTGAAATCTGATATCACATTATTCACGTGTACATTCCCAGAGGCCACATGATCTAGAGCAGATAAGGCACTTAGTGTGTGTTGTATACTCTCCCACTCTGCTGACATACATCTGATGTTCATCTCCATTTTCTCTGGTATCTTCACCTTTTCCCCTCTCAGTGACTCTTGATACTCTGATTTCAACATGATTTAGTTTCTTCTGTGATGGACAGGAATCATTTTTCCTGTTACACGATCTAGTGCTTTAAAACTTTTTTACTTATGGTGGGGGTGGGGGCAGATAGAGAGAGAAGAGAGAGAGACAGAGAGATGTCCCATCTATTAGTTGACTCCCCAAATTCCCCAAATGCCCACAACCAATGGAGCTGGTCCAGACCAAACTCAGAAACTAAATCTGAGTATCTCACATATGTGACATGGAACCAACTACTTGAGCCGTCAACCTGTTTCTTCTTAGGGTACATATTAGCAAGAAGCTGGAATTCATGGCAGAGCCTGGAAACACTCCTATGGAACTTAGGTTTCTTAACCAATGTCTTGACTTCCAGACCAAAACTTATCCCAACAATTGGTTTGTTACACCAATGAATTTTCATTCTTTTTTTTAAAAGATTTATTTTATGTATTTGACAGGCAGAGAGAAAGAGAGAAAGAGAGAAAGAGAGAGAGAGAGAGGGAGAGAGAGAGAGAGAGAGAGAGAGATCTTCAATCTGCTGGTTCACCCCCAAAGTGGCTGCAACAGCCAGAGCTGGGCCGATTATCAAGCCAGGAGCAAGGAGCTTCTTCTAGGTCTCCCACATGGCTGCAGGGACCCAAGGACTTGGACAATCTTCCACTGTTTTCTCAGGCGCATTATCAAGGAGCAGGATCGGAAGTGGAACAGCTGGGACTCAAAACAGTGCCCCTACGGGATGCCAGTGCTGTAGGTAGCGGCTTTACTCACTATGCCACAATGCTGACCCTGAATTTTCATTCTTGAAGATTGTGTTTAAAGAGTTCTTGCTTAATCCAGGGACCTGCTTTTTAAAAAAGATTTACTTTTATTTATTTATTTGAAAGGCAGGAGAGAGAGAGAGAGAGAGAGAGAGAAAGAGAGGGAGAGAGAGAGAGATCTTCCACCCACCAATTCACTCTGCCAATGGCCATAGTGGCCAGGGCAAAGGTGGACTGAAGTCAGGAGGCTGGAACTCCATCCGATTTTCCCAGGTGGGTGGCAGTGGCCAAAATACTTGGGTCATAATCTGCTGCTTTCCCAGGGACATTAGCAGGGAGTTGCATTGGAAGTGGAGTAACTGGGACTTGAACCAACACTCTGATAGGTGATGCCAGTGTTGTAGGTGTCAGCTTAACCCACTGTGCCACAATATCAGCCCACAGTGTCCTATTTTGATCCTCTTCATTTTTAAGTCCTTTGTGATATTTCACAGTTTTTGATTACTCTTGTTATTCAAAATCTCTTCTCTGTAAAATGGGCTAGTAACTCTTAGTCCCATAGGACAGTTGGGCATGAGACTTAAACCAAATCACATATGTTCATAAGTACCAGCAGCACAGATTCTGTGTGCCTAACAACAGTAGGGCCTGAAGCAAGAATATAAATGGAGGCCTACATACATAGTATTTGAAAGTAATCAATCAAACTAACGGTTAAATAAAATGCTAGCTTTCTGCCTTGACAAATACATATTTACAACAACTTTGTTTTTTTTTAAGATTTATTTTGTTTATTTGAAAGACAGAGTTACAGAGAGATGTAGAGACAGAGAGAGAGAGAGAGAGAGAGAGAGAGAGGCCTTCCAGCCACTGGTTCACTCCCTAAATGACTGCAATGGTCAGAGCTGAGCTGATCTGAAGCCAGGATCCAGGAGCTTCTTCTTGGTCTCCCACGTGGGTGCAGGGGACCAAGCAGTTGGGCCATCTTCTACTGCTTTCTCAGGCCGTAGCAGAGAGTCGGATCAGAAGTGGAGCACCTGGGACTTGAATTGACACCCATATGGGATGCTGGCGCTGCAGGCTGGGGCGTTAACCCACTGTGCCATAGAGCCTGCCCTTGCTTATTTGTTTTCATCTACTTGAAAGGTAAAGAGAGAGAGAGAGAGAGAGAGAGAGAGAGAGATATCTTTCATCCATTGGTTCACTCCCTGAAAACTCTCAAAAGCAAGGACTGGGCCAGGCCAAAGCCAAAAGTCTATAACTCCCTCTAGGTCTCCCATGTGGGTGGTAGGGGCCCAAACACTTGCCACATCTTGACACCACACTCTGGTATGGGATGCAAACATTGCAAACAGCAGCTTTATCCACTGCTCCACAATGCTTGCCCCAAGCCGGGATTATTTTAATAGGTGTAGCCAGCATTGTATGCTTATTTTGCATCTCTTCCACTTGACTGGGAGCCCCTTGAGATCTAGGAACACATCATTGATGTCTATCCTCAGAGGTTTGTCTGATCAGTGTTAGCTTATTTGTGTATATTCCGGCATGTTGGGTGTGTTGATGGGGTGACTAGATTGGGGTCTTGCTCCATGAAAATCAAGGAGTTTTATGGAAAAGAAAAATAACAGGTTATTTCTGGAGCTGACAAATCAAATTATATGGTTGAGACCTCTAAACCATTGGACGACCATGCTCTGCAATAGAAGGAATTGGCTGTTTCATGAGGAACTTCTTTCTTTGAACCAGTGCCAGTTCCCTTGAATAAGAAGGCACTGATAATCACCAAGTCACATAAAATATGTCTCTTGATTATCAAGATAAAACAAAAAGGATACCATTCTGGTTTGAATATTTATCCCCTTAAATTATTGTTGGAATTCAATCACTATTGTAAAAATATTAAAAAATGGAACCTGGGACAGGCTTTGTGGTAGAGTGTGTTAAGCCGCCACTTGGGACACCTATATACCACACCTTGTTCCCTGGGTTCAAGTCCACCTCCACTTCTAATCCAGCTTCCTGCTAATGAGAACTCTGGGAAGCAGCAGATAATGGCTCAAGTACTTGGGTCCCTGCCACCCATGTGAGAGACTGAATGGCGTCCCAGGTTCTTGGCTTCAGCCTGGCCCAGTACCAGCTCTTCTAGGTATTTGGGGAATGAACCAGCAGAGGGAAGATCCCTGGCCTTGTAGGCATTTGGGGCATAAAACAGCAGATGGAACATCTCTGTGTCTCTCTCCTCTCTCTCTCAGTCTCTCTCTCATTCTCTTTCTTTCCCTTTCAAATAAATAAACATAAATAAACAAAAAAAAAAAAACAAGAAAGGGACCTTTCAGAGGAGATTAGGTCTTGACTTCTTTTATGAGACTAATGCTACCACGAAAGGTGAATTCAGACTTCCTTTACCAATTTCTCACTCTATTTTGCCCTTTTCCCCCTGTGTGATAACAGCAAAAGGCAACCTTCATCAGACACTTAATCTGCTGGTGCATTGATCTTGGACTTTCCAGCCCCAAGAACTGTGAGATAGAAATTTCGATGATTTCTACATTCTCTAATCTTAGATATTCTGTTACAGTAGCAAAAATGGACTGAGATAGGTGCGAAACATGGTTTTATGGTTGGATGTTAAAGGTTCAACTTAGGGGAAAAGGGTATTCCTCTTCTTCAATTTCCATACTGTTGATGTAGGAATGGAAAGGGAGACCTATGAAGTGGACTGAGAGAGAACATCTTGCTATATTAAGTGGTTTCCTTGGCTCCTGGAGCTGGTGCCAGGTTGGCAACAACAATGGCACGTTATGCTGCTGGACACCTAAATGTCTAGAGGCTATATCAGAACCTAGAGAAAGGAAGTGACTTGTTGGTCTGTTAAAATGCTTGAGCTGCAAGTAGAGGAAAACAGATTCAAAGAAGTTTAACTAAGGACATCTATTGGTTTGCAAAAATTTAAGCAGAGATAATAGGGTTGGCTTTATCTTATGTATTGTCTTTAAACTAGTACATTAAATTAATTTTGATAACTATTATTTATTTACATTTAACATATCCCAAATCCAATTGATCATCTTTCCTTCAAACATCCCACTCCCACTTTTTCCATTCTTGTCAGTGGAAATACCAAACCATTGAATTGCTTATTTAGTGGAGCATTAAGTCATTGACTATAATGTAAATTCATTATCTCAAAAATTATTTAAAAGGGCTCATAGGACTGTAGAAAAAGACAAAAATAAATTCATAAAACAAAATCTAGTCTAGGACGGGAAAAGGGCAGTCAAGAAAACTTCACAGCTTTCCCCTCCCCCAATGTTTCCACTTCCTAGTATTCATACCCTCCCCCATTGTACCCAGGGCTGTCTGTATGACCAAAAACATAAGGCACACACAGTACTTATGACCAATGGAGTCATGGAGAGCCAGGTGCTCAAGAGCATTCTGCACTTGATATTTTATAGTCTGCAGATACCACCTTAAAATCACTCATAATGTATGAATTTATGTTTTATAACTAAAGTCCAGTGAGGAACTGTCCAGGGAGAAGGCTCATCCCCTGCTCTCTTCTTGTTTCTATAGGATAGATTCATGGCCTCTCAATCTACTCGCCACTTGGCTCTCAGTCTTAGTTGAACTTCCTCTCCCTGCCTCCTATCAGCAATTGCTAGTACTTTTTCTCGTCAGTGGTGACCTGGAGGCAGGTGTGGAGAAGATGAGGATTAGATGTGCAAGGTCCATGGCATTTAAAAGTCATGCATGGTAGTGTCACCCCCAACCTGGGTTACCAGCACTGTGCTATTTCTAGTTGGAGGCTGGCCAGAGATAACACCTCAACCAGAGTAAGCCTCCTTGCCCACCCTTGCTGTAGGTACCTAGTGTGTCATTGTTGGGAGGCTGCAATAACCCTGGGGACTGCCATCTACTGTGGATCTGTGGGAAGGGGAAGGTGCCTGGCTTACCTTCCCCAGTGTCTTCAGTGTACTGGTTTTTCCCTGGCTAGTGTGAAGAGAATACCCACAACCAACAGGCCTGAGTGTGTGTGCCTTTTTGTCAAAGGTTTGCACTCTGTACATGCCCTACAAATATTTCTGTGTCCAAGGGTGCACTCCCTCCAGGATTGTCTGTGTTTGGGCAAACCTCTCTTCCTTTTCCCAACATTCCAGAGTCTGGCTTTTGTTGATCTCTTCTGGCCAGTGCAAGCCATCCTCAAGACACAAATTGTGTAACATTTGAGAGTACATGTATGTTTTCTGATATTTGCATTTTAAACTAGCAACTCAGAATGCAGAGCATATCAAACATTTTGTGGAAAATGTAATGGTTGCAAAAATTTCGAAATTATTCATATAAAGATTTTTCAAAAAGTTCATAGAAAATGTATATTGTGAAAAAATTGTATGGATTTAAAATTTTTGTGCTCTAATAAACTTCTCTTTTAATTTCGTTTTCTCACAAACTTTCTAAACAACCCACATATAAAGGTGAATGACAAAAATCAGGCTAAAATTTACATTTTTAGATTTCTTTCTTTAGAACACTAAATAGTAAACAAAAAAACCACCATAACAAGTTGAAAAAGAGATCAAGAAAGAAAGGAAAATGTTTAATATTTTTAAAGATTTATTTATGTATTTGAAAGTCAGAGTTACAGAGAGCAGAGGCAGAGAGAGAGCGAGAGAGAGAGAGAGGTCTTCCATCCGCTGATTCACTCCCCAATTGGCTGCAGTGGCCGGAGCTGCGCTGAACCGAAGCCAGGAGCCAGGAGCTTCTTCTGGGTCTCTCATGTGGGTGCAGGGGCCCAAGGACTTGGGCCATCTTCTACTGCTTTCCCAGGCCATAGCAGGGAGCTGGACGGGAAGTGGAGCTGCCTGGACTCGAACTGGTGCCCCTATGGGATGCTGACACTGCAAGTGGCGGCTTTACCCTCTATGTCACAGCACCAGCCCCTGAGGCTTATATTTTATTACCTTGTACAAAGGTTGTTTTTTGACTTTTGAGGAAAATATCCTACATTTTTACCCAATGAAATTGTGTAATTATGGAGCACATTCTACGTGGAAGTGATGGCATGTCACTGCCAAGATTAGGTTATAAAAGACAGGATAACTTTATTTTCTTGCTGTTTCTGCTCCCTTGCTATCGGAAAACCAGCTGTCCCATGATGAGGACACTCAGGGAACCTGTGGAGAGGGACTGAAGTCTCCTGCCAACAGCCAGTACGAATCTGAATCCTGAAAACAACCACAAGACTGAATTTTGAAATAGACAGTCTAGCTCCAGCTGCCTGCGCTCCACTGGCATACGGACTGCAACCTCAGAATGACCGAAACTAGAATTCAGACTCTACTGGATTCCTGGCTCACAGAAATCGTGTGAGTTAATAAATGTTCATTGTTCTAAGGTGCCATATTTTGGGGTAATATTTTTAATGTAGTAATTGGTAACTAATATGCATTCGTGTGTGATTTGAGGATTGGTTATGATAAGATATGGTGTAACAATATATGTTGTTTGAGAAAAAAATCAACCAACCAACAAAACACACCTTTATCTTTCTATGGGGGAAGGAAGGAAGTTAAAGTCCCACTGTTTGGCAGATTACTTAAATGAGTCTTTGTATATGCAGTGAGCAGCTAAATAGAGGTTAACAGTCTATGCCAGGAAAAGCTTGGATTGCTAGACAAAACAAGTGGGAGGAATTGTTATGAATCGAACTGCTAGGCAGTGCAAGGGGCAGTGCAACTGAAGAGGGGGATGAATTACATATATGGAGCTATACTTAAGTTATTGGAAATAATCTAGGGATGATTTTTATTTATTCTTTATAATTATTTATTTATTTATTATACTTATTATACTTATTATAATCTAGGGATGATTTTTATTTTTATAATTATTAGAGGTAATTTATACTGTATGTAAATTATATTTTAATAAAGCTGACTTTAAAACATCTCTAAAGGCACAAAGCAAAATAAAGACATATTTTAGAACATTAGAACGAAAGATTTTGGGATGTCAACAAATACTGTAACACATAAAGCAAGCAAAACAAAACAAAAACAAAATAACCACCACCAAATGCAAATTAGTATAAACCTCCACAATGTATACCATCAAGCTCAATTTCAATAGTCTTATTTGTGATGCAAAACCACACCACTCACCTGAACTCTCATGGAAATGTGTGGTATATGTAAAGTTTTTTGTGACTGTTTTCTGTTTTGTAGAAATCAAGAGGAAGGCAAAGAACCCTCCAGGAATATAGAGAGCTTCAAATGTAGAACAGGAAAATGGAAATCAACAGTCACAAATTCAGGCCAGAAGTGGCCATGAAAACTTAAATTCCCTGCAAGACACTGGAATCTAGAGAAGGGTAACGGATTGCCATAGAAGAACATAGAACTATGGTTGCATCCTTCCTGTCTAGCTCTTAAACACCAGAAGTATAGATATAAACTTCCTCTTTGACTTGTAGACCATGTTAACCCTTTGCTGCCTATTCACATGTTGGTTGCTATTTGTTCTCTGGTATCTTGATATTTGTTTTGTCAGTATATGCCTTAAAAGTTGGATCAACACATATTTGGTTGTGTTGTTGTTTTCATTGTTTTGCACAAAGCCCAGCAGACCACCATGCGCAATTCAAAAACTAATCAGTGTTGTTTGGTGGTAATCTTCTGTTATAGACTATGGAAACAGCCATCTACTCATATTTCCAAGCATTTATTGAACTTTCTTCATGCCAGACAATTAGATTTGGTGTATTTATGGCATATTTAACTATAATTTTCTATTTCCTTCTTCTACTGCAACAAATTTCAATCTTGTCAATGATGAATTATATAGGTATATATTCTAGTTTGTCTTTAATATGGAATTTCAGCACAATGTGATGATTTTTACCACATTTGCATTTAAATTTTCACTTGAACACTTCCAGAGGTATTTACCAAAAGTAGCTCTTAGACACAATACAATAAAATCTTAGTAATTTTGTTTGTTAATTTTTTAATGATTTTTTTAAAAGGTAGAGTTATAGAGAGAAAAGGAGAGACACAGAGATCTTCCATCTGCTGGTTCATTTCCCAAATGGCTGCAATGGTCAGGGCTGAGACAGGCCAAAGCCAGGTGCCAGGAGTTTCATTGTGAACTCCCACGTAGGTTTAGGAGACCTGGGCATCCTCCGATGCCTTCCTAGGTGCATTAGTAGGGAGCTGGATCAGAAGATGAGCTGCCAGAACTCTATCAAGTACTGATATGGGATGGTGGCATCCCAGGCAATGGCTTTATCTGCTATGCCACAACAACCCCTGGTTCTGTTAATTTTAAAGGTGCTTTTTTTGTGGTGACTCAAGATGATAATGATAAGTAGCAAATTATGTGGACAACACAAATTTGAGAAGGCCAGCAGTCATTCTGGATGACAGAACCAGTATATTCTTCAAAGATTAGAGGTATGGACTAATTTTAACAATAAAATAAACTTTATTTGAATATTACATGGGTTACTAAAATCATAACATGTCTATGACCATTCCACCCTGATCTCAGAAACTAAAATCATAACAGAAAATATAGAAGACGTGAATCAAAAGTAACAGAAATTTTAAAAAAATGCTTTAGGGGGTGGGGAAGTTATTTAATTATCCATGTCAAAAGTAATGAAGATGAAAAAATAAAAAACAATTAGTGTAGCTCTAAACTGTATTAATATAAGTATAGTATTCAACTGTGCAATCTATATTTTAAGAAGGATAAAGAATCAAGTATGTGAAACAAGCCAGACACAGAAAGAGAACTGCTGTGTTTTCTCCCATATATATGGGAACTAATTTTTTTAAGAAGTACCCTCAATTTGAATACAGAATGTTGAATACCAGAGGCTGAGATGGGTGGGAGAGATCAAAGAAGTTTGGTTTAAAAATAAGGGAGAAGCTGGCACTGTGGCATAGAAGGTAAAGCTGCAACCTACAGTGCAGGCAGCCCATATGTGTGCCGGTTCAAGTCCTGGCTGCTGTCATCGCAGGCAGTAGCTTTACCAGCTATACCACAATGTCAGCCCCATTAATGTTTTACGTAACATGTTTTGAAAATTGGTCCACGTCAATTCACATAAAACTTCTTAAATTTTTTTCATGGACGCATGTATTTTATTGCTATGAATATCCCATTAGTTAATTAGAAGTAGGTAGTTCTTGAAGTGTGTAGAATGTGGATAAGACATGAACACAGGACAACTCTACCTAGCTTTGCCATTTGTAGTTGTGGTAATTTTGACAATTAAGACCACTACAGAGCTTTACTGCTTTGTGAGAACTTGGTATTCAGCACCTTTTCCTCTTCCTAACATCCTGGTGAAGTAGGCCTTACTCCTGATATCTGTTTGCTGAAGTGACAGTTGAAGCTGATATACAAAATCAGTTCATTAAAGGATTAAAACAAAAATCCAGAAACTTGGTAAACAGACACCATCATGAGGCTATCTGGAGAAAGTAGAAATATAGTCAGAAGACATAGAAAAGGAATGGCTCTAAAAGTGGTGAGAAAAGCAAAGAAACTTCCTGTCATAGGGTCACAGCCATGTAGTATTTCTGTTGTCCTTAGCCCCTTATAGTTTACAAAGTGCTTTCCAATTGGAAAATCAAATTCACCCTCAAAGAAGACAACTTTGGTTCATGCTTTGCTCACAATGTAATAGAAAAATATATTAGGGGAAGGAGGGCTGGAGGTTTCTGAATTATTTGTAATACCTCTGTTATGTTCTAGCATCCGTATTAGGAACTCTTTGATCACTTCTGTGAGGTAAACACCGCACCCTAGTTTTACAGAGAAGATTGAAACTTAGGGAGGTTAAATGACTTGCCTAAGGTGACACAGATGATAAAGTAGACAGGATTGGAAATCCGATTTCTGTTTGTTTTTGTTTTTCTTGATTCCAAAGCTTCATACGCTTCCCACTGCATCACAACATCATCCGAAAGGGATATCATGGGAAGTGAAAACATATCATGAGAAGCTTACACAAGTGAAACCTCACTTATTCTTGGAGAAGGGAAAATAAGATGATAAAGCCATAGGAAAAATGAGAGAGGTTCAGGTGACTAAGCACAGACTGAATTCGACTTTGAAGTTTGGCATTTTCTTTTTTTTTATTTATTTGACAGAGTTAGTCAGAGAGAGAGAGAGAGAGGTCTTCCTTCTGCTGGTTCACCCCCCAAATGGCCGATCCGAAGCCAGGAGCCAGGTGCTTCTTCCTGGTCTCCCATGTAAATGCAGGCCCCAAGCACTTGGGCCATCCTCCACTGCCCTCCCGGACCACAGCAAAGAGCTGGACTGGAAGAGGAGCAACCAGGACTAGAACCCGGTGCCCATATGGGATGCTGGCGCCGTAGGCGGAGGATTAACCAAGTGAGCCACCGCGCCAGCTCCCGAACTTTGGCATTTTCAAGGGCTGCTGTATATCACAGCCTTTAGTAGGCAGGCAGCATGGCTGGGAGAGGGACAGCAGGTCCAAGCATACCATCTCAAAGGAGAAATTCCAAGGGCATTCTATTAGACAATTTGAGGGCTGAAGTTATGCTCTTTTTAGCTTCATCCTTTTCAAAGTGCATAATGAAGTGCCTGGCACATGATAAGTGCTTAGTAATTTAAGGATATTTTGGTTCAGCTGGAGGATGGAAGAATAAGAATTTGAGGTTTTTTCCCCTTCTCTTCCCTCTTCCATTAATTTTGTGTGGAGTCAGTCTTTGTCAACATCGTCTCCATTCGCATCATCTCTGCAATAGTCCTACTTCCCTTGTTCTAGCAAACACAATGAAACCCCCCCCCCCCACCCCCAGGGAGTCAAGGGTTCTGCAACTTGTACTACATCAGCTGTAGAAACACTGTAAAGCCAACTTTACCACTCTGAATGCAGACGCTGGAGGCACAGGAAACCCACACAGCTAAAGTGCAGTTTCCAAGCCAGTCCCAAGTGCCTTGGAGCTGCTCTAGGCACAAATCTTACTCCAAACTTAGACAACATTTATTTTCCTTGTGGAAAAGTAGCCCAGTTTAGGCAGGAAGGAGTTTGGTTGCTTGGGCCCAAAGTAAGCAAACATTATAAACAGGGGCAGGCATGAAGTATCTGTTTCTCACTTCAGAGGACCAGAGATGTGAGCAGGTCCTCAGTTGGAGAGCAGGGGGTATGCTGCCTTTGTCAGCTAAACCCTGTCAGTTCGTGATCTAGGGACATGGTAGTCTTACCAAAGGCTCTCCTGGGGCTCCTTTTAATAAATCTGGATTAACCGAGCTGGTCAACTGCCTGACATTGTGTTATTCACTGTGGTGGAGAAGCTGAGAGGGTAAAGATACTATACCTTAGGGAGCTCACATCAAGGAGTGTATAAGAGTCAAATTATGGCTGAGTTTAGGAAAAGAATGACTGAGGGGACAGGGAAGGACATCAGGGACTCCTGCAAGAGGTGGTATTTGACCTTGATCTTTTTTCTAAGAGGCATTTATTAATACATTAGATCCTTGGGATCACAGAAAATGCATGATAATTACTGCAACGCTGTTTATAAATTTCAGGAAATAACTGCAAGGAGAGGAGATACTCACGAATACATGGGCATTGTTCACTGCAGGCAGAAGTGACTAGCCTCAGGTGGCCTAGGTCTGTGCAGAACAGGGAATAGTTTTCATTTTTGGAGGACTGATTGGGCTGCAACTGTCTCCTTTGGTCTGAGAGCACCCTTGGCCAAATGGTTAATGCTTAAGAGAGGCCATGGGGAAGAGAATTCTATTTTCCAGACTAAGTACACATAAACTTATCAATCATGTGAAGAGCTTTAGGAAGTTATACACCATCTGGTTCAACTTTTCACTTGGCAGGTGACAAAATAAATAGAGGCTGTGGGAGGGAAACAGAATTGCCCAAGGTAACACAGCAACTCTGGATCAGAACCAGCACTAGAACCCAAGTCTTCTGAATCTTGGGCAAGTAGACCTTCAGGCTTGGAGATTCTATGATGAACACTTTAAGAATCATATTATTAGCGATTTTTTATGACAATATTCTAACAGGATCCTACTATGTAGACAAATGATATAGCATATTGGTTGAGAGCACACATCCTGAAGCCGAGTTGTTTGGATTTGAATCCTCACGCTATCACTTTCTATCTCAACTTTGAATGTTGTCATCAGGATTAAGTGAATTAATATTTGCAAGTTGCTTAGAGCTGTGTCTGACACACTAAAATACTATGTAAATATCTAATAAGTGAATATATTTATGTAACTTTCCTTTGGCCACTATTGCTACCATTTAGGGGGTAAGTTCAGAAGGAAATCAGAGAAGTTCTGCCTCATCTCTGCTCCCAACAACTTCTGCCTTTATTCTTTTTTTTAAAAAAATTATTATTTATTTATTTGAAAGTCAGAGTTACACACACACTCAGAGTGGGGGGGGGCGGTCTTCCATCCGCCAGTTCACTCTCCAGATGGCTGCAACTGCGGGAGCTATGCTGATCTGAAGCCAGGAGCCAGGAGCTTCTTCCAGGTTTCCCACGCAGGTACAGGGGCCCAAGAACTTGGGCCATCTTCCACTGTTTTCCCAGGTCACAGAAGAGAGCTGGATTGGAAGTGGAGCAGCCAGGACTCCAACTGGTGCCCATATGGGATGCCAGCACTGTAGGTGGCAGCCTTACCCACTACTCCACAGCACTGGTCCCTGCCTTTATTCTTGAATAAAGATGAACATAACTCAGGGTGCTGGAGCTGCAGGTACCCTTACAAACCCATTCAGTCTCTCCTTGTTCCGAGAATGAAAAGGTGGTATCATAGAGGCCCAAGGCAAAAAGCTTTCTATTAAAGTGTCCAAGGTTCATATTTCAGTTCTTCTATATTCTGATTGACTTCTCTGGGCCTTGGTTTCCTCATTTATAGAAAGGAGGATTTAAAATAGTGCTCCTCTCATAGTGTGTTCTCAGGATTACATGCTAGAATGCACGTAATAAAGAACTTAGCTCATACCTGCCCTATAAGTATCTTTCAGTAAATTGTAGCTTCTATCATTTTTTATAATTTATACTATGCTCAAGGTTATATAGTGGCCTGGCTACAGAGTTGACTCACAAACACATGCCTTCTAATTCCTGGTGCAAATGTATTTATCCCGAGGACTACCCCAGGTCACATATACAGAATTCTTCCCTGGTGACTCATTTTCTGGCTGAAGGCGGAGAAGGCTGTTCTCAGTGTCTACTTAGATGATTATTGTCATGGTCCCACTCTGACAGGAAACACGAAGAGGGTTTCTTAATCCATCTATTAAACTTCAGCTCCTAATAATTTTCATTTACAAAGTTTTGCATTCTTTGTAAAGCCCCTTTGTCTCCATGCTCTCATATGAATTTTAAAATCTAGTCTGTGGGATGGCCAGGGACAGGTACTCCTACTTAACAAATCAGAAACAAAGTCTCAGAGAAACCGAGTGATTTGCCGAAGGTCACACAGTACGGCTGATTCAAATTTAGATCTTTTGATTCTATTTCAGTGTTATTTCCCAAACAGGACCCTCCCTAAATCTTCCAAGTTTAAACGAAGACTCAAATATGGCGCTTAGCCGATCGGGTTGGCCTGGGAATGTGTGTATAAGGAAATGGAGTTTGTTGGAGAAAAGAACTGGGATTCTGGTCTGGACCTTGATGTGAGGAAGATTTAAACTAGCTGTGTAGATAGGAACCAAACCAAAAAAGCCAAGTTAATTAATTTTATTTCTATTTTGTGCAGAGCAAAGAGGACTGGGGTGAAGAGAGCAGTATGCAATATAGCTCTGCGGAACAGAAGATTCAGGCTATGAACAGTGTCAAATCTTGGAGAAGCTTCAAATGATTCCCGACCCTTTAAGGAGGCTATAGATGGGTGCTTGGGATCTTTTGTGTGACACTGCAAAAGCACTATCTCCTTCCTATCTCAGCCTCTGCTTTCTCAGCTGTAGGAACAGCACCCTCACATTTGTATCTACACATAGTTATTGTATCAGTGCTGGGAGCTCAGTGGTCCTGGCTTCAGTGGTTGGGTTTAGCTGGTGCCTCTAAATGATTAAGATACTTAGAAAGATTAAGAACAAGAAGAAGCCCCTACTCATTTATTTGACAGAGACTTCAAAGCCTAAACAAGTCAGGTCTCCTTTCTTACAAAGGTCTTCTTGTCAAATGGTGCCTATCTCTAACAGATCAGGACATAAAAAATAATAATCGGCACATTGGAAGATGTTTCCTCTTGTGCAAGCATGGTTTTGTCACATACCAGGCTTCTACTTCCTCAGAAGAAACCACTTCTTGGAGTGGAGTTCTTACTTGGTGGTTCATGTTCCATCTGATGGTGAGCATGAAGCTCCATATGCAGGAAGGAAAGCCTGAGTGTTGGCTTTAGCCTGACATTCACACAGAATTCAGGCAGTCCCCAGTGTCTTGGCCTGGCCATACCAGGCAAAGGCAATCTATTGGGACACATTTGCTGACTTCATATGAATTACTGCTTCATAATAAATACATAAGAACAGGAGGGCTCAGCTGATCTTTTAATGACAGCCTTAAGGTTTTCCGCACACCTTCATTATCCTTCTTTTCAGCATAAACTCTTGATTATAACTCTGCCAAAGGGTTGACAGAATCAGGAAGAGCCGATCTTTCTAACATCCTTCCTTACAGTGCTCAGTCAAGGATGGGAATAATCATCCCACTGAGGCCTACTAGAAAGATAGCACTTGTTCTGAATCTTCCAAATTGCCTTGTTATTTTGTCAGATATATGTTGCTGTTATTAATAGGTAAAGTTGCTCAAAATTCTTCAGAAAGGTATCTGTATAATGGTTTCAACTGACTGATGAGAAAAGAGTTCTGATGGATCATGATTCTAACCTCAATTCCCTGCATCAACTGGCTAGTCTTAGACTTCTGACCCCATTATTTATTCCAGATCAAAAATTATATGCTCTACCATGGGCAAAGTCAATAATAAAAGGCTTAAATATCTAGGTCTCTCAATGTTTTTAGCTCCCATTTTCATAGAAACACACCGTGGCTTTTTCCAAGTAGTGACTACAAAATATGTTCTGGAGGATCTCTGTGTAGGAAGGGACAATTGTTCTAACATCCTGAATTCTGATTTGGGGGGAATTGTCTCTATAATTTTAACTGTTCATCCTGGGATATTCTCAGCTGAAATACGAAAGATGTCCAGGCTTCTATCCTTAAAAAGTCACTTTTCCTATTATCAGAGAAAAGGAGTGGCGATGAGTAATTGGGGAATCCTTTCAAGAGAGAAGAATAGAAAAAAATCCAATAACAGAGGAATGGATAAAAAACACGGAAGGGTGAGCATGTGATGCAGCCAGCATCTACACCCCATATCAGAGTGCCTGGTTCTAGTCTCAGCTCTGATTCTGATTCCAATTCCTGCTAATGCACCTGCCACCCACATGGGAGACCTGGATTGAGTCCCCAGCTCCTGCCTCAACCTGGCCCCATCCTCTCTGTTGTGGGCATTTGGGAAGTAAACCAGTGAATTGAAAATTTCTCCCTCTCTCTCTTTCTCAAATGAAAATTAAACTTTATACTTATCTCTTTAAAAAATAAAATGTGATATATATATATGCACATATACGCAATGGGTTATAATTCTGTCATAAAAAGAATGAAATCCTGTCACTTGTCACAATATGGATGGACATGAAGGATATATTGTTAAGAAAAATGAACCAACACATCAGAAAGATCATCCACCCAGACCAAGTGGGATTTATCCCTGGTATGCAGGGATGGTTCAATGTGCGCAAAACAATCAATGTGATACACCACATTAACAGACTGCAGAAGAAAAACCCTATGATTATCTCAGTAGACGCCGAGAAAGCATTTGATAAAATACAACACCCGTTCATGATGAAAACTCTAAGCCAACTGGGTATGGAAGGAACATTCCTCAATACAATCAAAGCAATCTATGAAAAACTCGCAGCCAACATCCTATTGAATGGGGAAAAGCTGGAAGCATTTCCACTGAGATCTGGTACCAGGCAGGGATGCCCACTCTCACCACTGCTATTCAATATAGTTCTGGAAGTTCTAGCCAGAGCTATTAGGCAAGAAAAAGAAATTAAAGGGATACAAATTGGGAAGGAAGAACTCAAACTATCCCTCTTTGCAGATGATATGATTCTTTATTTAGGGGACCCAAAGAACTCTACTAAGAGACTATTGGAACTCATAGAAGAGTTTGGCAAAGTAGCAGGGTATAAAATCAATGCACAAAAATCAACAGCCTTTGTATACACAGACAATGCCATGGCTGAGGAAGAACTTCTAAGATCAATCCCATTCACAATAGCTACAAAAACAATCAAATACCTTGGAATAAACTTAAACAAGGACGTTCAAGATCTCTACGATGAAAATTACAAAACCTTAAAGAAAGAAATAGAAGAGGATACCAAGAAATGGAAAAATCTTCCATGCTCATGGATTGGAAGAATCAACATCATCAAAATGTCCATTCTCCCAAAAGCAATTTATAGATTCAATGCAATACCAATCAAGATACCGAAGACCTTCTTCTCAGATCTCGAAAAAATGATGCTGAAATTTATATGGAGGCACAAGAGACCTCAAATAGCTATAGCAATCTTGTACAACAAAAACAAAGGCGGAGGCATCACAATACCAGATTTCAGGACATACTACAGGGCAGTTGTAATCAAAACATCATGGTACTGGTACAGAAACAGATGGATAGACCAATGGAACAGAATTGAAACACCAGAAATCAACCCAAACATCTACAGCCAACTTATATTTGATCAAGGATCTAAAACCAATTCCTGGAGTAAGGATAGTCTATTCAATAAATGGTGCTAGGAAAACTGGATTTCCACGTGCAGAAGCATGAAGCAAGACCCCTACCTTACACCTTACACAAAAATCCACTCAACATGGATAAAAGACCTAAATCTACGACCTGACACCATCAAGCTATTAGAGAACATTGGAGAAACCCTTCAAGATATTGGCACAGGCAAAGAATTTCTGGAAAAGACCCGGGAGGCACAGGCAGTCAAAGCCAAAATCAACTATTGGGATTGCATCAAATTGAGAAGTTTCTGTACTGCAAAAGAAACAGTCAGGAGAGTGAAGAGACAACCGACAGAATGGGAAAAAATATTTGCAAACTATGCAACAGATAAAGGGTTAATAACCAGACTCTACAAAGAGATCAAGAAACACCAAAACAACAAAACCAATAACCCACTTAAGAGATAGGCCAAGGACCTCAATAGACATTTTTCAAAAGAGGAAATCCAAATGGCCAACAGACACATGAAAAAATGTTCAAGGTCACTAGCAATCAGGGAAATGCAAATCAAAACCACAATGAGGTTTCACCTCACCCTGGTTAGAATGGCTCACATACAGAAATCTACCAACAACAGATGCTGGTGAGGATGTGGGGAAAAAGGGACACTAACCACTGTTGCTGGGAATGCAAACTGGTCAAGCCACTATGGAAGTCAGTCTGGAGATTCCTCAGAAACATGAATACAACCCTACCGTTCGACCCAGCTATCCCACTCCTTGGAATTTACCCAAAGGAATTTAAATTGGCAAACAAAAAAGCGTTCTGCACCCTAATATTTATTGCAGCACAATTAACAATAGCCAAGACCTGGAACCAACCTAAATGCCCATCAATGGTAGACTGGATAAAGAAATTATGGGATATGTACTCTTTAGAATACTATACCGCAGTAAGAAACAACGAAATCCAGTCATTTGCAACAAAATGGAGGAATCTGGAACACATCATGCTGAGTGAAATAAGCCAGTCCCAAAGGGACAAATACCATATGTTCTCCCTGATCGGTGACAACTGACTGAACACCAAAAAGGAAACCTGTTGAAGTGAAATGGACACTATGAGAAATGGTGACTTGATCAGCATAGCCCTGTTAATGAACAACTTAATACATTATCCCTCTTAGTAGTTTTTTTTGTCTGTTCTACTTAATATGACTGGTTTAATTCTGTAATTAATACACAGTTATTCTTAAGTGTTGAAATTTAACTGAAATGTGATACCTGTTAAACATAAGAGTGGGAATAAGAGAGGGAAGAGATGTACAATTTGGGACATGCTCAAGCTGACTTGCCCCAAATGGTAGAGTTAGAAACATATCAGGGGACTCCAATTCAATCCCATCAAGGTGGCATGTACCAATGCCATCTCACTATTCCAAGTGATCAATTTCAGTTCACAATTGATCATAATGAAAGGACTAAGAGTCAAAGGGAGCACATAAACAAGTCTAGTACCTGCTAATACTAACCGATAGAATAAATAAAGGGGAGAGTGATCCAACATGGGAAGCGAGATACTCAGCAGACTCACAGAATGGCGGATGTCCTAAACAGCACTCTGGCCTCAGAATCAGCCCTAAAGGCATTCCGATCTGGCTGAAAAGCCCATGAGAGTATTTCAGGCATGGAAAGCCAAGACACTCTGGAAAAAAAAAAAAAAAAAAAAAAAAAAAAAAAAACCTAAATGAAAGATCTCTGTGAGTGAGATCCCAGTGGAAAGAATAGGTCTTCAAAGGAGGTACCTTTCTCTGAAGGGAGGAGAGAACCTCCACTTTGACTATGACCTTGTCTAAACAAGATAAGAGTCGGAGAACTCAAGGGGCTTCCATAGCCTTGGAAACTCATGACTGGTGCATAGGGAGATTACCGATGCCATAAACAGGAGTGTCAATTTGTAAAGTCAACAACAGGAGTCACTGTGCATTTACTCCTCATGTAGGATCTCTGTCCTTAATGTGCTGTACATTGAGACTTAATGCTATAACGAGTACTCAAACAGTATATTTCACTTTGTGTTTCTATGGGGGTGCAAACTGTTGAAATCTTTACTTAATGTACACTAAACTGATCTTCTGTAAAAAAAAAAAAAGAAAAAAAAAGAAATTATCAATTCCCAACTTGACTCTCACTGGGATTAAACATGACAATAGGTCTGATCTGATTTCATCATCATTTAAAAAATCATCTATTATTTTTCACTTTATGTTTCTGTGTGGGAGCAAACTGTTGAAATCTTTACTTAATGTGTGCTAAAGTGATCTTC
Source organism: Oryctolagus cuniculus (assembly GCF_051225735.1). Classification (NCBI taxonomy): domain Eukaryota; kingdom Metazoa; phylum Chordata; class Mammalia; order Lagomorpha; family Leporidae; genus Oryctolagus; species Oryctolagus cuniculus. Next base: position 47,129,454 of record NC_142888.1, on the reverse strand, counting down.
TGTATATAAAGAGAATTGAAAATGAAAAAAAAAAGAAAAATGAACCAGACACAGAAAGATATATATCATATGATCTCACTCATATGTGGAATCTAAAAAATTATGACTATGTAGGAGAAGAGTGTTGAATAGTGCCTAATAGAGCCCATACAGGGGAGGGGGAGATGGGCAGAGGCTGATTAATGGGTACAAAATTACAAATGGATAGAAGGAGTAAATGCTGGTGTTCTAATTGCACCATTGGGTGGCCATAGTTAACAATAATGTATTTTATATCCAAAATGACACATTTTTGAATGCTCTTGCCGTAATAAATTAATGAATGTACCATGTGACAGGCATGTTATTTACCCTTTTTCATTCACTACATGATGTATACATGTATAAAATCATTAAAAAATGAAAAGAAGTAACAAAGAATCTGCCTTCGCAACTTCTCAGGACATGAGAACAGGAAGGTCACATGATTGCTCTGAATCACTCTGTGACTCATTCATCGTTATATTCCAAGTACATAGAACAGTCCCTGGCACATAGTAGGTGTTTATGAAATATTTATTGAGTAAATGAATGCTTAAATATTTTTCAGTATTGCTCCTGCCAAGGACAAAAAAATTATTATTTTTTTATTTCCTCTGAGTACACCGTTGAGTGTCCTCAACGGTTCATTTGCCAAATCAGTCTCTTTTGCGATCTCATGGATAGAGATGAAAACAGACTTGCACAGGCCATAATGGAGTCCAACTCAGAAATAATTCAGCTAACTCATTAGGTCATTTTTATGTCTAAATTTCTCAACAGTGAGAAAAAAACTTGACATTTCTAATTCAATTTTCACTTTATTTTTAAGGAAAGATTTATATCTTTATTTTGAAATTCAGAGTTACAGAGAGAGAAGGAGAGACAGAAAGATCTTCCATCTGCTAGTTCAATCCCCAGATGGCCTCAGTGGCAGCACTAAGCCCTGCTGAGGCCAGTATCCAGGAGCTTCATCCAGATCCCCCACGTGGGTGGCAAGGGCCAAACACGAGGGCCATCTTCTGCTGCTTTTCCCAGGGCGTTAGTAGAGAGCTAGATCAGAAGTGGAGCAGCTGGGTCATGAACTGGCACCCATATGGGATGCCAGCTTTGTAGACAGCGGCTTAACCTGCCATGCCACAATGTTGGCCACAATTTCCACTTTCTTTGTTTCTTCTTGAAATATGAAAGAGAAAGAAAATACCCTTAAAATTGAATTAGTCTTGAAGTTTTGCCAAAGTATCCCACATTCACCAGATTTCCCTCTCAAACATGAATAATCCGGTCTTGGAATATCCTCAATTAACTGACCAAATCATGTAGTGATCCAAAAATTCTAAGAAGAGTTGATTTCACAGAATGATAGCATGTCAAAGTTGGAAAAGACCTCAGGCATGGCAAAGCTTACTTCTTTGTTTTAGAAGTAGGGACAATGGGACCTAGAGAGTGGCAAATATAGTAAGTGTTGTCTGTTTACTTCTAGCCTAGTTTTCCTCCACACCTCCCACATGAAATGATTTTCCAGTGTTGGTCAATCTTACATAAGACTCCCATAGCCAAGTCCATAGGGTTATAGAATGCAAGTTTCTGAATTGGAAACAACTCATGGGAAGGAAATAAAGGATCTGTGTCACATTTAAGAAGATTATTGCACTCAAAGGATAGGTTCATTTTGCCCAGTATGTGCTGCTGATGTGTTCCTACAGGAGAGCCAGAACCTTCAATCTGTCTCCTTTCTCGACTAAGGTGAGCCATGTGTGCCAGGGCATGTTTTCACTACACCCTCTCCTACGCATTTTGTCAGAGCACAGGCTAAGTGCATATTAGTGTAGCTACACAGAGAATCCAGGGCTCAGAGTTCCTACACTGGGAAGAAATGAGGTCAAGCTAAAAAGAAATCAGGCTGTGGGGGGAGAAGACTTATAATGACAAATTACAAAAAAATCTTTAATGTACTGAACTTATAGGGTTCACATTTCTGATCTTGGTTGGTCTTTTTCAAGTTACTTAATCTCTTTCATCTCAGTTTTCTCATCTGTAAAGTGGGAATAATTAGGGGCCAGCATTGTGGTACAGCAGGTAAAGCCACCACCTGCAATACCAGCTTCCCATATGGGCACTGACTCATGTCCCAGATGCTCCACCGCTAATGAGCCTAGGAAAAAACAGCAGAAGATGGTCCAAGTGTTTGGGTCCTTGCCACTCATGTAGGAGACCTAGATGATACTCTTGGCTTAGACCTGGCCAAGCCCTGGCCATGGTAGCCATCTGTGGAGTGAACAAACGGGTGGAAGATCTCTCTCACTCTCTGTCTCTGTCAGTCTCCCTGTCTTTATCTCTCCCTGTAACTCTTTCAAATAAATAAATAAATAAATAAATAAATAAAATTTTAAATAGAAAAAAGGGGGATAATTATATCTAGTTCCAGTATCTTAATGGAACTATGAGAGTTGTTAAAGTAATATCATGCAAAGACTCTATCTAGACCTTTTCAATTCATTGCATCAAGTAACTACAGTAGATGGTATCACTGCCTTTATTCAGATGAATGTAGAAAAGTAGAGCATGGAATGGTTAAGAAGTAATTGTGAGATTCTATTAAATTAAAAAAAACTAGTCTAAAGTATTTTGGTTTCAAGCACGCTAGTCTTCATTATAAACTAATAATCAGTAGTGAAGCATTTAAAAAAATCCTGATGCTTAGGTTTTAACTCCAATCTGAGGTTCTGAATTAAATGGATAGGGGAGTATCCGTTGAACTAGGAAAGCTTTAAATAATCCCTGGAAGGTTGTTATGATCAGCTAAGTTTGGAAACCACTGATTTGATCCAGTAAACCGATCAAAGTAGTGAGGTGTAGTAGAAAGATTCCAAGCTCTGGCTTCAAGTGGACTAAATTCAAGTCTTGACCTAGAGTAAATCACTTCCATTCTCAGAGACTTCATTTTCCCATCTACATATAACAGAACAAGAGGTAGGTAGTTATCTACCTCTTGAGGTTACCAAAAGGATTAAAGGAGAGATGAAGGCAATAACTCACCACAAGTAGCAGACATTTAAACGTGCTTTAATGTGAAGCAGAGACTTTAAAGTGGAGTTTAGCTATCACAAGGCTATAGCATTCCTCACACAGAAGAATTGTATCTAAGAAGCTATAGAGACCTCAATAACCAGAGTTCATAGATGGACCTCCAGTAATGTGATCAGGCTAACCTCCATTTCTTTCAATAGCCTTACCGACTGGATCTTACACAACTTTAGCTCGAACACAGTACAAGAAGATTTCCTGCTTAAACTCAATGTGGTGACTTAGCTTCAGCATCTACTTGTAGTTGATATTTTTTCATATGTTCTAGTTCAAATACAAGAGTCAGAGAGAGAATGTGAATGGTGCAATTCATCTTTTTCTGTGACAAAGCAAACAGGTCATAGGTTACAGATCAGCTTATAGATAGGTTGTCCTTAGGTCAGATTCAGTCAAGATGAGATCATTTGGTGCAAAACATGGAGCCTAGGATTTAGGGACAGCTTATCTTGGAAGGAGATATGGTTTTATTCAGGGACCATAACATAGGACTGGCATGACTTTGCAGATATGAGCTGGGGTTTGGCAGTGGATGTGTACTGATTAGGTAATGACACGGTGTCTCTGCTTGGACAGTAGTGTAAGTTACCTTCCTCTGGGAAGTAGCAAGGCTACCTATTTCCTGGACATGGAATAACCACCCATTTTTCTGGGATGTCTCAATCAGCAGCAGTAGTGATGAGGAGGATGTCTACCTAGAGGAATCTGATTTTCTGACTGCATTGAATAATAACCCACTGATGTTTAAAACAATTTACTGGGGCCGGCATTGTGGCGCAGTGGGTTAATTCCCTGGCCTGAAGCGCCGGCATCTCATATGGGAGCCGGTTTGAGACCCAGCTGCTCCACTTCCGATCCAACTCCCTGCTATGGCCTGGGAAAGCAGTAGAAGATGGCTCAAGTCTTCGGGCCCCTGCACCAGTGTGGGAGACCCGGAAGAAGCTCCTGGCTCCTGGCTTTGGATCGGCACAGCTCTGGCCATTGAGACCAATTGGGGAGTGAACCATCAGATGGAAGACCTCTCTCTTTCTCTCTTTGCCTCTCCTCTCTCTGTGTAACTCTGACTTTCAAATAAAAATAAATAAATCTTTAAAAAAAGACAATTTACTTCCATTATCATGTCTGAGCTTAGAAACAGCCTGGTGAGAAGGGTGAATTTTACCCTTTTACAATTTGAAGAAGAAGAAAACAAAAACCAAACCAAGACAAATCAAAACAAACATGCAAACAAAAAAATTGGTACAAAAAAAGAAGCAGCATCTCATTGGGACAAATTAGGAGTCAAACCTGGATTGTTTTCCTGTCTATTCCATCATCTTCCCATTACCTTGATCTCGTTCATTGTCAATTCAAGAAGCTGCAATGAATTATGCCACTTCCCATTTATCTGTAGAGAAACTAGGGCATAAGAAGACAACTGGATTGGATTTGTACTGAGGAATTCAGTTCAGGTAGAGAGTTAAGCATGTTTTGGGGAAAATCCCCACTTTCACTAGATTTATTATAAGACACATCAGGTATCCCTGGAGTATCTTTTAAATGCAGATGTGTGGGTTCTATGATTCGGTAGTTCTGGGAAGAGGCAGGAATCTGCACTTTAATAAGTTTCTGAGTAACGCTGGTGCTGCTGGTACAGATGTTATACTTTTAAAATTGCCATTATAAATAAAATGTTTGTTTAAATAATCAGCTATTTCATTAAATTTTCAGACACAAGCCACTAGGGTAGTGTAGGTAAAGAAATATTCAATTTCAATGTCCCAGGGAGTTTGTCTGAAAAGCAACTTATGGTATAGTCTGCCTTCATCTCCTCCATGGGTCTTCAAAAAGGCAGTGGTGGGTATATAAGCCTTGAAGTCAGAATGGTACAACTTCCTAGGTATGTAACCTCAAGAAAGTCATATGGTCTCTATGAGCCTCAGTTTCTTCATGTATAAAATCATAACATGAATCACAAGAATAGGGTGCTGTGAAGAGCATGTAAACCAACACATGCAAAAGCCCTTTGAAGACTAGATTTTTTGTTGGTTGAAAGACATTTTTTAAAAAGAGTAGCAACCTTCTAATGAACTGCCTCTCCTTCTTGGCATTTTAAGACCGCTTGGATGCCTGGTCTTTTGTTGCAAAATGTGGCAGGCAGACAGGTCTGCAAGTGGCTGTAAAGAAGCCAACCTGGATCTGAAGATGTTTATTCGCCCCTATTGACACTGGCAAAAATTCAGGTCCCTCATGTTCTTAGCCCTGGATCTTTTTAATCTGATACCTTCAACAGCCAAGCTACTCTCATTCCCAGAGCCTGAGAAATGCAGTTATTGCAACCCTTTCTTCATCCATAGAGAATTGGGTCTTTGGTGGAAGTTGGATCTTCCTTAAGAGGCAGACAGAAGATAACTTTTATGACTGTGCCAAATTGTTCCCTGTAGAGGGTACAGTAGTGAAAAGGCTACCAAACTAGGAGTCAGGAAAGCTGGATCTTAGAGCATGTTCTGAAAATTGCTAACTGAACTGATTTATAAAAAAAAAAAATCCTCCCACTCTCTAGGCTTCAATATTGTCTGTAACATTAGGTGGGCAAATTGAAAGGCCCTCAAAGTTTGAATTCTAAGGTCAGAAAGACAGCAGACTTGCTCCTAGCATTGGCTCTATGTCTGGAGTCACCAGGTGACATTAGGGCATCACTTATTATCTCTGAACATTATTTTTTTTATCTATAACCTTGGAAATAATTAAAACACCACGCCTTGGTTTCCTTCCAATGTTTGTGGTAAGTGTTAAATATATACTATGCAAAATTTCTCTGGTTGTCCAACAAGAGAGTATTCAAAATATGTAAAGAATTCATACAACTCAATAAAAAAACACAAAGTAAAAATTGAGCAAAAGACTTGGAATGGCATTTTTCCAAAGAGGATATATAAGTGGTCAATAAGCTCATGAAAAAATGCTCAATATCACCAATCACTAGGGAACCTCGTACCCATAAGGATGGCTACTATAAACACACACACACACACACACACACAGAAAGAGAGAGAGAGAGAGAGAGAGAGAGAGAGAGAGAGAGAGAATTATATGTGTTAGCAAGCATTTGGAGAAATTAAACCATTTGAGCATTATTGATAGGGTTGTAAAACGATGCAGATATTATGGAAAGCATTAATTCCACAAGAACTGAAAAACAGAGGGGCCAGCATTGTGGTAGAGGAGGTTAAGCCATCTCTTGCAATGCTGGCATCCCGTTTGGGAGCACCAGCTCCACATCCATTCCCGCTCCTTGCTCATGTGCCTGGGAAAGTTGCAGAAAATGGCCTAGGTACTTGGGCCCCTGCCACCCACATGGGAGACTCAGATGGAATTCTGGGCTTCTCACTTCTGCTTGTCACAGCCCTGGAAGTTGTGGCTATTTGTGGAGTGAACCAGTGTATGGAATATTTCTTTCTGTCTCTGTCTCTGTCTGTCCTTCTGCCTTTCAAAGAAATAAAATAAATCTATTTAAAAAATAGAGTTACTATGAGATCCATAAACTCTTTCTGGATATGTACTTCAAATAATTGGGAGCAGACTGTCAGAGATATTTATATACCTATTCATGGTGACATTATTCTCAACAACTAAAAGGGGGAAAAACAAAACGCCCACTGACATATAAATGGATAAACAAAATGTAATATGTACACACAATGGAATATTATTAGGTCTTAGAAAGGGAGGAAATTCTGATACATGTTAGAAAACATCAATGAAACTTGAGGGTATTATTCTAAGTGAAATAAGTCAGAAAAAAGAATTACAGTATGATTTCACTCCTATGAGGATTTTGGAGTAGTCAAATTCACCAGGGATGGGTGTTTATTAATAGAGCTTCAGTTTTACAAAATGAAAGAGTTCTAGAGATGGACGGTGGTGATGTACTTAACAACATATAGTAAAAATTATTAAGTTGGTAACTTCTGTGTTATGTGCACTTTACCACAGTTAAAAATACTACACTTCTTTGAAAACTGAAAAGTACTCCACAACTATGAGAATATAATTTGGATTTCAAGTTGCAACATTTGTACATTTTTGGAAATGCAGATTACATTCACTATTTAAAATTTTAAGTGTGATTGACTTAGAAAAGAACCTGTACATATTTAATGTAACTGTGATGAGTTTAAACATTTTGCCCATGAAATCATGACCATGAGCTATGTCATAAACATATCTACCACATCTAAGGTTTCCTTCCTCCCTCTTTTTCTGTAACAAGAACACTTAACATATTTTTTAAAATTTAAAACGCAAAATACAGCATTGTTAACCATATGCACTATGTTTTCTAGTAGATCACTAGGACTTATTCATCTTGCACAGCTTAGATTATGTACCATTCACCATCATCTCCCTTTTTCCTCCAGCCCTCAACCTGGACACTATCAATTAATTCATTGTTTCTTGGAGATTGATCATTTCAAATTCCTCATATAACAATTATGCACCATTTGTTCTTCTGTGTCTAGCTTAGCTTATTTGACATAATGTTCTCCAAATTCATCAATGTTGTTACAAATTGCAAGATTTCCAGTTTTTTGGCTTAATTTTATACACACACATATACACACATATAGATATATACAGATAGATATAGGTCATGTTTTCTTTATTCATTCATCCATCAGTGGGTATTTAGGTTGATTCCAAGTCTTTGCTATTGGCTGAAATGAACATGAGAGTGCAGGCATCACCTCAATCTACCGCATTAATTTCTTTTGTGGCTGATATTTTACAGGATTTCGCATCTCTGCTATGAGAAATATCTGTCTTCAATCTTCCTTTATTGTAATGTCTTTAATTTATGATATTAGGATTACTAGCATCACAGAAAAGTTGGGAAGTGTTACATCTGCTTCTGTTTTCTATAGAGAATTGGTATCTTTCCTCCTTAAGCATTTGGTAGAATGTAGCAGGGAGCTCAACTAAACCTGACAATTTTTGTTTTGGGAAGCAATTAATTATTAACAATTTCTTCAGTGGATTTATGCCTATTAATATTTTATTTCTCCTGTGTGAGTTTTGACAAGTTGTACCTTTCAAGGAATTTGTCTATTTCATATATGTTAGCAAATGTGTGCAGAGCTATGTTCATAATATTAATTCTATGCTTTTTCTTAATGTCCCTTCTTTTCCATAATTTTGGTTTCTCTCTTTTGTTCTTAATCTGGCTAGAATTTTTTCAATTGTATTGATTGTGTCAAAGAATCAGCTTTGAGTTGTTTCTCTATTAATTTTCTGTTTTATTTTTTTATTTTTTTATTTTTTTTATTTTTATTTTTTGACAGGCAGAGTGCACAGTGAGAGAGAGAGACAGAGAGAAAGGTCTTCCTTTTGCCGTTGGTTCACCCTCCAATGGCCGCCGCGGCCGGTGCGCTGCGGCTTGCGCACCGCGCTGATCCAATGGCAGGAGCCAGGAGCCAGGTGCTTTTCCTGGTCTCCCCATGGGGTGCAGGGCCCAAGCACTTGGGCCATCCTCCACTGCACTCCTGGGCCACAGCAGAGAGCTGGCCTGGAAGAGGGGCAACCGGGACAGAATCCGGCGCCCCGACCGGGACTAGAACCCGGTGTGCCGGCGCCGCTAGGCGGAGGATTAGCCTAGTGAGCCGCGGCGCCGGCCAATTTTCTGTTTTCAATTTCTTTAATTTCTCCTCCAACATTTTCTTTTCTTTAATGTTATCATGGTGTAACTTTCTACATCTTTTAATCTACTGGTGCCTTTATATATAAGGGTATTTCTTATAACAACATATAGTGAGTTATTTTTCTTTTTGGAGTTATGGGTGGGGGGAGGGAGATATCTTCCATCTGCTGGCTCACTTCCCAAAGTGGCTGCAATGACCAAGGCTGAGATAGGCTGAAGCCAGGATCAGGAGCTTCATCTAAGTCTTTCACATGGGTGGCAGGGACTCAAAGACTTGTACCATCCTACACTACTTTCCCAGGTAATTAGCTGGGAGCTGGTTGGGAAGTAGAGCAGCTGGAACACAAACCAGAGCCCATATACGATGCCAATGTCATAGGCACTGGCTTTACCTGCCATGCCACAATGCCAGCCCCATGAGTCTTGTCATTTTATCCAAGCAGAGTCTTTGTTAATTACTTCATGTATTTATATTTTTTGAAGATTTATTTATGTATTTGAGGTCGATTCAGAGAGAGAAAGAGAGAGAGAGAGAAAGAGAGATCTACCACTTCCCAAATAGTTGCAGTGGCAGGGACTGGGCCAGGCTAAAGCCAGGAGCCTGGAACTCCATCCTGGTCTCCCACATGTGTGGCAGTGGCCCAAGCACTTGGGTCATCTTTTGCTGCTCTCCCATGTGCATTATTTGGGAGCTGCATCAGAAGTGGAGCTGCCAGGAATTAAACTGGTGTTTATAAGGGATACTGGCATCACAGGCAGTGTCTCAACCCACTGCAGCACAACTCAGGCCCCTACTTCTTGCATTTAGACTATTAACATTCTAAATGATTATTTACATTACCGGACTAACATTTACCTTTTCATTGCTTTTTACCTACTTATTGCCCCCTTTTTACCTTTTACTCCATGCTCTCTGGTTTTAATCAACTGTTTTATGTAATTCTATTCTCTCTTTTCTTTTAACATGTCAGCTATACTACTTTTTTTTTTTTACTTCTTTAATGATTGTCCTAAAATTTGCACCATACTTTTACGACTAAACCAAATCCACTTTAAAATGATACTACATTAGCACACAGGGCTGTCTTATAATGAAGTATTCCCAACTTCTCTGTCATGTCTTTTATAACATTGCTACTGTTCATTTCATTTATCTATAGACTATAACAAAAATATATTAGGGGAAGATGTCTGGTACAGCTGTGAAGATGCTGTGTGGGATGACTATGTCTCATATCAGAGTGCCTGGTTCCAGTTCCAGTGCCAGCTACTTTGACTTTGTTCCAGCATCCTATTAATGAACACCCTGGGAAACAGAAGATGATGACAAAAGTACTTAAGTCCTTGCTATCAATGTGGGAAGACTTGGATTGAATTCTAGGGTCCTGAATTTGATCTGGTCCAGCCCTGGTTATTGCAGGTATCTGCGAAGTGAAACGGGGATAGAAGATTCTCTCTCTTTTTCTGTATCTGTCTCTGTGCCTTTCAAAGAAAATGAAAATAAATTAATTAAAAAGGACATTATTGCTATTATTATTTTTAACAAACGTTTATGTTAGATCAATTAAGAGTAGCATTAAGAAGAGTTTATCTTAACTTATTCCTCTTGACTATTTTCCCTTTCTTTGTGCAGATTGAATTTTCAGTCTTTATAATGTTTCTTCTGTCAGAAGACCGTTTTTTTTTTTTTTTAACATTTCTTGCAAGGCAGGTTTACTGGCAAAATATTCAGTTAATTTTTGTTTGTCATGGAAAGATTTATTTCTCCATAACTTTTGAAGGATAATTTCATTGTATACATAATTTTATTTTGATACTTTTTTTCTTTTGTCACTCAAATATTTTCTCCATTCTTTTTTTTGCTCATATTATTTGAAATGAGGAGTCTGATGTAATTATTAATCTTTCTCCTATGTAGGTAAGGTGTTTCTTACCTAGAAGGCTTTCTTTGGATACTAACTCTTTGACTATTATTTTCTTAAGTTTGAATATCAATAGCTAAGCACTGATTTTTATGGTTAGTTATCCTGTTTGATGTTCTCTGAGTGTCTTGGATCTGTAGCTTTGTGGTTTTTTTTTTTTTTTTTTTTTTTTTGACAGGCAGAGTGGACAGTGAGAGAGAGAGAGAGAGAGAAAGGTTTTCCTTTACCGCTGGTTCACCCTCCAATGGCCGCTGCGGCCGGCACGCTGCGGCTGGCACACCGCGCTCATCTGAAGCCAGGAGACAGGTGCTTCTCCTGGTCTCCCATGCAGGTGCAGGGCCCAAGGACTTGGGCCATCCTCCACTGCACTCCCGGACCACAGCAGAGAGCTGGCCTGGAAGAGGGGCAACTGTGACAGAATCCGGCGTCCAAACTGGGACTAGAACCCTGTGTGCTGGCGCTGCAGGCAGAGGATTAGCCTATTGAGCCACGGTGCCGGCCAGATCTGTAGCTTTGTGTTAGTCAGTAATTTTGGAAAATTCTCAGCCACTTTTGCTCCAATCATTTCCTGTATTCATTTATGCCTCCTTGTATTTCCATTAATTGTATGTTATACTTTTTGTAATTATTAGAGTTCTTGGATATTCCGGTTTTTAAAGATTTATTTATTTAAAAATCCGAGTTACATGGGGAGAAGGAGAGGCAGAGAGAGAGAGAGAGAGAGAAGAGAAGAGAAGAGAAGAGAAGAGAAGAGAAGAGAAGCGGAGAGGAGAGGAGAGGAGAGGAGAGGAGAGGTCTTCCATCCCATGGATCACTCCCCAGTTGGCTGCAAAGGCCAGAGCTGCACCAATCCGAAGCCAGGTGCTTCTTCCGGATCTCCCACGCAGGTGCAAGGGCCCAAGGACTTGGGTCATCTTCTACTGCTATCCCAGGCCATAGCAAAGAGCTGGATTGGAAGAAGAGCAGCAGGGACTTGAACCGGCGCCCAAATGGGATGGTGGCACTGCAGGTGGCAGTTTTACTCGCTTTGCCACAGCGCTGGCCCCCGATATTCTGTTTTATAATTTTTATTCTTTTTTGTCTATGTATTTCAGTTCTGGAAGTTCTTATTAACATTTTTTCAAGCCCCCTGGTGATTTCCTAAGCTGTATTAAGTCTATGAATGAACTCATGAAAGACATTATTTATTTTTTAAATTGTATTTCATTGTATTTTGAAAAGGAGTGAGTGTAAAAGTGAGAAGAAATATAAAGAGGTGGAGAAATAGAGAGAGAGAAAAAGAGAGAGAGAGAGAGAATTTTCCATCCCCTGATTCACTCCCGAAATACTCTATGCACGAGGTGGGACTGGGCTAGGCTGAAGCTGCAGAATGCAGTCTAGTTATTCCATGTGACAGGGACTAAAATACTTGAGACATCACCTGCTCCCTCTCAGAGTGTGTATTAGTAGAAAGCTGGACTCAGAAGTAGAGCTAGACTTGATCCTAGGTACTTTGATATGGGATGTGGATATCCCAAGTGGTATAACTGCTGTACCAAATGTCCACCCCAGCATTATTTATATTACAGTTTTTTCTATAACGTTTCTTTCTCATTCTTCCTCAAAAAATTCATCTTGCTGCTTGTATTACCCATCTATTCTTACAAATTGTCTACGTTTTCTATTACAACCCTTAGTATTTAATCCTCATTATTTTATATTTCTAGTTTGATATATCCCACCTCTCTTAATATCCAAGTGCATTTCTGATGATTTCTCTGTCTCTTCAAACTGTGGGCTTCTTGGAGTTTATTTTTAATATGTCATAATTTTTGTTAAGATCTATATGTCATTTACTGCATAAACAGGGTTGAGGGAAATAGGCCATCAATATGAAGCACCATAATTTCTTTTTCTGGCTAAGAAGTTTGGCTATGTTTACCACTTGCTGTAGTTAACTGTAAGTTTCAGAGGCTAAATTTTCCATTGATAACCTTGTTTTTTGTTTCCTTTGTTGTCCTTGAGTTTCCTTAGATATTTCTTATTATGTAAGTTTTTAGACATAGAAGTCAATCAGTTTTAAACCACTGTTTTTACAGTAGTACGAACAATGTGGTAGTAAGGTGTGGGAGGAAAGAAAGGACTCTGTGATTCTATAAGAATACTTCAGCCTTTTATTGAACTGTGACTCCAAGCTGTGACTTTTGCAAGTGCTTCTCAGTCCTTCCTCCTCCTCAGATGGGTTAGGAAGGCTAGATGAAGTACATAGTTGGCTATGTACCTTCTCTGTGGTGAAAGACTAGAGAGGGTTGGGGTTGCGTTTTCCTTTCCATCTACATGGAAAGCTGTAGCATGCCAGAGTTGAATATTTACCTTGTGATAATTCAGTTTAGCTCTGGTACAATTTTTTTTTTTGAGAAAGTCCCAAAACAGAATGCTCTAGGTTTTGTTCAAAATGGCTATTTTTTCTTCTCTTCCTGTTAAAAGAAAAAAGGGTTTTCTTAACTGTGAGAATCTGGTAGGGCTTGTGGAGGAAAAATTAATGAAAGGGAAGAGACCTTGTAAGAATGGGCCTCCTAGAGTTTTGAACTTTCAAGCTTGTCCTCATGAGCTTCCAGGAAATGTACAGAATGTGCGGATTAGGGTTTCCTACCCAGTATCTGTTCTCATGGATGTTTATGCTCCTGAGCTTTCTCTCTGATAAGCTGTGATTCTTTGTATCTTCCCGCCTGTATCTTAGATTTTGAGTGCAGAGGTTTTCTCAATGTCCTTAATTCTCTGATGGACTAAAGATTTTGGTTAGCATTCTTTCTTGATGAGAGTTGGGGTGATAACTGCCTAGCTTATTTCTACAACTAGACTTGGTCAGCTATATTCTTGTGTAAGAGATAGGAGCTATAGTTGAGTACGTATATATAGTGAGTTTTGGCTTCTTCCAAAACCAAGGTGACCTTAAACTGCATTAGTACACATCTAGCACACAGAGAGAAGAAATCATTTGTCATAATCAAATTGTTAGATGAATATACTCAGCTCTAGGAATTGTCTACTCTAAAAAATGACAACAGAAAAATGTGAGTATATCCAAAGGATATACTGAGAAAGTTATGGAATCTAGGTCTCATAAAAATTGTTTTAAAAAGAGTTGATTAAATTGAACCAGAGAAAACTCAAGTTGATAGCACTTATTTTCTCATATCTCTAAAGAGCTGTCTAGGCAGAAGAAACAGATGGGGGTCCATGTGGATTCCAGGATTAGAATTTGTAAATCTGAATGGACATCAAAGAAAAAGTCTGATTATCAAGATAAATAATTTTTTATAAATTTCACAGCTCAATGTAATGAATGGACTAACGAGATAGGATGATCTTCCTTCACTGGGGTTATGCACAGAGAGGCGAGATCATTTCTTCATGGTGATTCAAACTTCAAATGGACAAGGAGAGATTGGACTTGATTATTCAGTCACCTCCAACCCTAGATTTCTTTGATATCAATGGAAAGGACATTTGAAGGGTGGTGGTGGTGGTGGGGAGAGCATGTATGGCTTTAGAAAAAGTAACTATTAGGAAACTGGCGCAGTTTTAGCCAGGTGGCTGCATGGCCCAGCTACCTGAGCCAGGCTCCACCCCCATCCTAATGGGATTCGCTGCTCCTGCTTCCCTGCCCGCCCTCAGGTGAAATTTTAAAAGAGCCTGTTCCTGCACACGTGCTCTCTGGGTCCTTCTCTCCTGCGCTGTCTTGGCCTCTCTTGGCTTCTCTCCTCCTCTCCTCTCTCTTCTCCCTCCTCTCTGTCTCTCTCTCTTATAGTCTCCTTCTCTTTTCCCTTCGCCGCCCCTTCACTCTGGTCTGTAGGGTGTTCCCCAATAAACCCTTTCCCTTACTCTGGTGTCCGGTGTGTTTTGCAATGGCTAACATTAATATATAACACTACCTTTTCTTGGCTGAATGACTTTGGGGTGAGCCCCTTTTCCTTGCTGGACTATAGTCTACTCTTCGTCAAAGGATATTGATAGACTAGATAATCTTAGAGGAGTATTTCTAGATCTTTAAACCTATGAGTTTTTGATTATATCAAGGCATTTTTGAAGTGGTTTAGAAACCACAGAAGACAATGTATTTCCAAAGGTGATTTAAAGGCGAGTCTCAGTTGCAGCTTTGCTGAAGTTGGCCATGTACAGCTGTTGCCTTGAGGCCCTTGCCCAGTTAGACCTAGGAAATTCCTTTGGGTTCCAACTCCTCATCTAGCTTTTCTGCCTACATCCTTCACCTTCTCATCCAGCAACCTTAAGGCCAGTACTTTCCTGGAGACCCTATTGTTGATTTAGTTTCAGTTTCCTGAAGTATCTTATTTGATTTAATTGCCTCTAATCTGGTTCAACTTGTCCTCTGCTTTGAAGCCCTGGGCTCCTGGTTTCCATTTTATTTTATTAAAAGTTTATGTATTTATTCATTTGAAATACAGAGTGAACAGAGAAAAAGGGGAGACAAGAAAGGGAGAGAGAGGGAGAGAATATTCCATATGCTGATTCATTCCCCAAAGTGCTGCAACAGCAAAAACTGGATCAGACTGAAACCAAGAATTAGGTACTTCATCCAGGTCTCCCATATAGGTGGCAGGGTCCCAGGAGCTTGGGGCATCCTCCATTGCCTTCCCAGGTGTGTTAGCAGGAAGGTGGATAGGAAACATTAAACATTAGATGGGATGCTAAGATCACAAGGAGTGGCTTACCTTACTGTGCTACAAAGCTTGCCCCTGCCTGTTTTTATTATTGTTGTTGTTGTTTGCCTTTTGTTTTTTAAACAGGAGGTAGTGGAAGTAAACTGTGCAAAGGAAATATGTACTGGGCTTGTAAAAGACAGAGGATGAAGCTTGTTCATTCCCTATGAGGACTTCGTGATAATCTCCTATCTGGACCTCACTTTGCAAACTGAATTACGAAAAAAATCGGGGCTTGATGAATAGACTTTAAACTACATTAAGCAGGCCTATTCATTATGTTGAAAGGAAATCTTAACTGGAGTGTTAATGTCCATAGACACAAGTGCTACTTAATTAGTTTTAAAGATATTTTATTAGATGATTGATTCATTTGTTCAACAAATATGTGCTGAGGAACTACTGTATACTGGTTATTGTTCTAGGTATTGGGGTGAACATGACAAATATCCCATGTTCTTATGGAAATTAAATTCAAGTAAGGAGATACAGACAGCAAAATATGTTAGTATTTCAAGTGGTGATAAATGCCATGCACACTTTTAAGAAGGAGGGAAGGGAGGAGAATGCAAAGCTTTAAGAGGGACTGCCAGTGTGATCAGGAAAGTCCTAACTGAGAGGAGACTTTATAGGTTAAACCTTTAAAGAGGTTAAGAAGGCAGATAACTGGGGAAAGAATATTCCAGAAGGAAGAACAATCAATGCAGAGGCCCTGAGACAGGAACGTGTGTCCTGCCTTCTAGGAATATTGAGGAGGAGGCCACTGTGATTGGAGAACAAAGAGTGAAGAGGAGAGCGGTTGGAAAGGAAGTCAGAAAGGAGCATGTTTGTAGGTCATAATGACATGGCCTTCTGTTCTAAGTGAAATAGGAAATCGTTGGAGGGCTTTTAACAGAGTACTGCTGTGACCTGACCTATATTTTATTACAAGATCAATCAACATGAACAATGAAGACATTTTGACAAAGCTTCATTTTTAAGTAGGCTTAGAGATATCAGATCCTACATCCAACTTTGGTTGCACAACTTCATAAGAAGTCCTAACAAACACTGATAAGTAGTGGGTATATTTATTAGAATTTTCTGTGAACTGACATGCATACCTCTGAATTTAAAATGGCCAAAATAAAGAGCCCAACCATATGAATAAATGCAACAATTAAAAAATGTTTCAAATATGTAGAAACAAAGTGCATTATAATAGATCTGCAAAAAAAAGTGAGGTTACCCAGCAGTCCATGTTTACGTGTTAGCATCTCAAATAAATTTAAACTTGGCCTAGAACACATGTAAACTTGTATATTTTTCATGAAATATTTTAAATGTATTTTTAAAATTTCAATAAAATTTGAGCAAACAATTCTTGGCAAGGGTAACACAGTTTAAAACTGTAGAGCCAGATGATTATTAAGGGCTTTATAAGTACTGGAAGCATGTAAATCTAAGTCATATTACCATTCTGTACTTCAATTTTCTCATTTGCAAAAGAGGAAAACTTTGGAAGTAATAGATGTTTCTTTTATTTATCATGGTAAGGATTTCATGGATGTATACTTATGTTCAAAGTCATCAAATTTTGTACATTAAATATTTGTGATTTTGTGTATCAGTTATACCTCGAAAACTGTTAAAATTAAATGAGTAAATAAATAGACTAGCAAAAATATGATAGCATGAGTTAAAGCATCTATCTCATTGTAGTTGCTTAGGAGACAGTGTCTTGTTTCCTTTTTCTAGTTATTTCTATCTTCTAAGCCTGATAGATCTGCCTTCGAACAGTGGAAAGAAAGCAGCAGCAAGAGACATAAGCCAATGACTTTTGAAAAGAAAAATTTCCTGTCTCTCCACCTGAACAGCAGTCTCATGCCCTGTACCTCCACAGTAAAGACAATTCTACTTTGTTCACAAATGAAATCTGTGTAACTAAAAATTGAGTGTGCTATATCCTTTGGGCGGCCAGCACTTTTGGGCTCATCTACCAGGTCGATACAGAGGGAGGAATTTATTTGCCCAAAGCAGTATAGCTAGAATAGAAGAACTAGGACTAGGACTGAGTTTGCTAAGCTTTTCTCAGTCCTCATTCTTCTTACTATGCTGTGCTTTCTCCCTCCATAGGAACTCTTCTCTCATGTCATTTCAGTAACTCAACAATTTGGAAGGATGGCTGGAGGGAATCTAGTGAGAAACCCCCAAGCCAGGATTAGTAAACACCACCCTAAACCCTAAACTGAGACTGAACAGAAAAAAAGAGAACTTGCTCAACACAATATGCCAGTTAGTGGCAGAGCTAAAACATGTTTCCTAATGTCCTAGTACTTTTTCCTAAAACACTATTAACTCATCCACCTATCCATTTATCCATTCATCGATCCATGCATCCATTCCTCCAACATTTAGTTTTAGTGTTCACTTCAGGGAAGACAAGCAATAAGGCAAATGTAGCCCTAGTACTCAAGTCCCCCACCCCCCGCCAAGTCCACTTATTGATTGAATAGGTATCACCAGTAACTTGATAAACGAATGAGCTTGCTGGTCAATATCCAATCCCCTTTTCCTACTTTCCTCATCCCATTATGGCTCAATCTAGGGCCATGTCACTAGGCATTAGAAAAGTTTGGCTTCATTATACTCAGAACTTTGTGGTGCTACGGAGGGATTTTGACCGTTCTGCTAAACTGGTAGCCCAGATGAGCTTTCAAGGGTTTGGCAGAAGCCTCTGGTAATTGAAGAATATTTGGCTTTTAGTTTCATAATCCTGTATTTTCTGCCTTCTGAAGTACTTTATCTTTGTTGAGCCATTTGTGTATTTTCTGGATACTAAGGATCTCTTGCTAACACTTCAGTTACTGGTGGCTTAACAGTTCCCCTTAGTGACCTACTCTTTGAGTATTGAAAACTAGACTGCCAACCCCTAGAGTGAGAATGTGGCAAAGAGAGAACATTCAAGGAGTTGCAAATCCACCTGGGTTTCTGCAGAGGCTGTGTCCAAAATATCATTCAGGGTGTAACTGTTTTTACCCAGTCCATTGAAAAGAGAGGCATGAGTCAAATAAAAATTCTGGATCCAAAAGAAAGCCTCTTCTTAAAAAATCTCAGAGATGTTCTCAGTAGCAATTCTCATCTTTCTTAGTGAGGATGTTGCTACTGTTTTACATGGTGGAGGTGTGGATGAAGCCAAATTTAGTGCTCCTTTCCTGAGTGCTTATCTGTTTTCTTCTGCTGACATGCTTCGTGGAGACAAATCAAAGAGCTACCGGCATTCACCAAACTAACAAGCTACTATACTCTTTCCATGGAGAATGCAAAGCTGAACACCTATTTACCTGTTATATCTCAGATATTTTATCACTGTTATCTTATTTAATGTTCCCAAGTTTCTGAGTCTCACTTTTCCTAGCTCATTCAACCATGCATTTATACCTTAGTTCATCCATCTACTCAACAAACATTTATTTACTGTACACTTTCTGGAAGACAGAGAATAAGACACATGTGGACCTTTGGAATTCCAGGAAATATAAAAATATTTCAGAAAATTCATGGAAATGCATATTATCTTTTAATTCCATTTCTGTGAACATTTTGAAATCTTCTCCTGTTATTTTGGTTACCATTTCACAGACACAAAATAAACTTCCCAAAGCCACTTAATTATAAAATGGTGGAATGAGGATTTGAACTCAGGTCAGTCTGGCATCAGCATTCACCAAGTATCCTTATATACCTATTTAGTTTTAGTACCATATTGGCCAACTGTTTAGGGATCTCTGGCACTGGTGATTACCAAGAAAGAGAGAAAGTAATGTGATTTGGATAATAATCATTTTTTTATTATTATTTTTTGACAGGCAGAGTGGACAGTGAGAGAGAGAGACAGAGAGAAAGGTCTTCCTTTGCCGTTGGTTCACCCCCCAATGGCCGCCGTGGCTGGCGCGCTGTGGCCGGCGCATGGCGCTGATCCGATGGCAGGAGCCAGGTGCTTCTCCTGGTCTCCCATGGGGTGCAGGGCCCAAGTACTTGGGCCATCCTCCACTGCACTCCCTGGCCGCAGCAGAGAGCTGGCTTGGAAGAGGGGCAACCGGGACAGAATCTGGCGCCCCGACCGGGACTAGAACCCAGTGTGCCGGCGGCGCCGCAAGGCGGAGGATTAGCCTAGTGAGCCGCGGTGCCGGCTATAATAATCATTTTTAAGATGGAGACCAGAGGCAGTAATTCATCTCTCAATTCTCTACACAGATACTTTTGTTCATCCACATGATACCCTGCTGAACCCCATCTGTGGCTGCTTCTGTAACTGTTCAGGAACAGCACAAGAGAATCAGATAATAGAATTATGTCTTCTAAGTTCTGCAGTAGATTGAATTTTACTCACATTATAGGAGAGGAAAATGAGGTGTAGAAAATATGTCTTGTTGGAATTGATGGACTCGAATATGGAGTTT
Source organism: Oryctolagus cuniculus (assembly GCF_051225735.1). Lineage (NCBI taxonomy): Eukaryota > Metazoa > Chordata > Mammalia > Lagomorpha > Leporidae > Oryctolagus > Oryctolagus cuniculus. The sequence continues at coordinate 47,109,611 of NC_142888.1, read as the reverse complement.
GTAATTCAAGTTCAATGACCTTTTTATTATATCATGGACAGTTATAGGAAAGTTAAAACTATTGCTGAAATCTTTATTTTCATATCAAAACTATTTTCAGTAAACTGCATTAGGCCTCATGCTTCTAGATTTTAAAGTCATTTGTTGTGGTTGTTTGGCCTAGCAGTAAAGATCTCAACATACCAAATTAGAGTACCCAAGTTTGATTCTGAGCTCTCGTGTCTGACTCTGGCTTCCTGCCAATGTAGACCTTGGGAAGTAGCTTCCTACACACCCAAGTGTGACATTGCAGCCCAGATTCTGGCTTCAGCCCATCCCAGCCCTGCCCACTGTTGGCATTTGGGGAGTCAAACAGTGGATAATAGCTCTTTCTCTATGTCTCTGCCTCAAATACATAAAATCAAAACAAAAAGGAAGTGGAGCATAGAATGATGGTTACCAGAGTCCAAATAGTGGATAAGAGCATACACTCTCTCTGTCTCTCAAATACATAAATTAAACAAAACAAAACAAACAAACAAACAAAAAAAAAAAACAAAAAGAAGTGGAGCATAGAAAAATGGTTACTAGAGCCCAAGAAGGATGTGGGGAAGGAAGGGTGGAAAGAAAACATTTAATGCTATAGGGGATTGGTATGATAGGACAGATAGCTTCTAATGTTCTATAGTACAATAAGATAACATGGTTGAGAAAAATTAGTTGAATATTTCAAAATAGCAAAACAGATGACACAAAGAAATTGTATATGTGAATGTGATAATCACAAGTGATAGATATGGCAATTACACTGTGATTATTATACTTTGTATACAACTTGTATTGAAATGTCATACAACACCCCATAAATATGCATACATTTAAAATAAATTAATTAAAACTTAGTAATATGTTCAATAGAAAATTGTGAGACAGAGTAAAGAATTAGTGAATTTAAAGATACAGTGTGGTAGAAGTTATCAAATCTGAGCAAAAAAGAGTTAATACACTCTAAAAGATGAACAGAAACTTAGAGATCTGTGGATCAATAACAAAAGATCTAGCATTTGCATAATCCCAGTGCCAAAGGGATAGGAAAAGGAGGATGGAGCAAAAAATTCTTTGAAAACATAAAGCAGAAATACACCTAAATTTAGCAAAAGATATAAATTTATAGATTCAAGGCAATGAGCAAACCTAAAACATGATAAACCCAAAGAAATTCATGACAAGGCACACCATCTCAAACTTTTGAAAACTAAAGATAGAGGAAAAAATCTTGATAGGTTTTAGGGAGAAATGACACTTTACCTATGGGGGTAAAACAATGTGAATGAGACAGACTATATCACTCAAAACCACAGTGACCAGAAGAAAGTGGTACAATATGTTTCAAATGGTAGAAATAATAATTAAAAAAAAACCTGACAGTATAGAATTTTGTATTCAGTGAACTGTTCTTCAAGAATGAAAGGGAAAACAAAATATTCTCAGAAGAAAAAAAACTAAAAGAAAATTTTTACCAGTAGATTGGATTTAAGATATTAGCTAGTGGGGACCTGCTGCAGTATAATGGGTAAAGCTGCAGCCTACAGTGCCAGCATCCCATATGGGCGCTGGTTCAAGTCCTGGTTGCTCCACTTCCCATCCAGCTCTCTGCTGTGGCCTGGGAAGGCAGTGGAAGATAGCCCAAGTCCTTGGTCCCCTGCTCCCACGTGGGAAACCTGTAAGAATCTCCTGGCTCCTCGTTTTTGATGGGTTCAGCTCCAGTCATTGTGGCCATTTGGGGAATGAACCAACAGATGGAACCCCCCCCCCAAACTCTGCTTCTCTGTAACTCTGCCTTCCAAATAAATAAATAAATATTTTTTAAAAAGATGTTGGCTAATGAAAATTCTCTAAACAGAAAGAGAAGGATAAAATAAGGAGCCTTGTAACATCAGGAAGGAAGAATGAACAGTAGAAAGTTCCAAATGGCTGTAAATACATGTTCCTTTTCCTCTTGAGTTGTGTCACATAAACTTGATAGTTGAAGTAAAAAATTATATTGATGTTGTTATTAATGTATTTAAAGTCAGGCATATCAACTGTATTTTGATAGGCATTGAACTGACTATGTAAACTGTTTTGAGTAATATAGATATTTTAATGATATTAATTCTTCTAATCTATGAAAGTGCAATATCTTTCCATATCTTTCTGTTCTCTGCAATTTCTTTTATAAATTATTTATAGGTTTCATTATAGACATCTTTCTCCAATTTGGTTAAATTTATTCCTGGATATTTAGTTAATTAATTTATTTTCTTAGCTTTTTAAATTTTAACAGATTCAATTATATTTCATAAATAAAATCTAAGAATATAATGATATCCATTGCCTCCCTCCCTTTCCCTTTCTTAATTTTTTTGTGGCCATTAGAAATGGGATTCCTTTGTTGATTTCTCTTTCAAATAATTCACTATTTTTGTATAATAGTGCTACATATTTTTGTATGTTGACTTTGTTCCTGAAACTTTGCTGAACTTGTTTATTAGATCTAACTTTCATAGTCTTTGCAGTTTTCTACATATGAAATGCTGTCATCTACAAACCATAACAATTTGAGTTCATCCTTTCTGGTTTGTATACCCTTTATTTCTTTCTTTTGCCTAATTGTTGAGTTCATCCTTTCTGGTTTGTATACCCTTTATTTCTTTCTTTTGCCTAGTTGATCAGGCTAGAACTTCCACTACTAGTTTGAAGAAAAGTGGTGAAACTGGACATCCTTTTCTTTTATCCTAAAATTTTAGAAGTATTCAGCTTTTACCCATTCGATATGATGGTACTGGTGTTGTGGCACAGCAGGTTAATGCCCTGGCCTTTAGCACTGGCATCCCAGATGGGTGCTGGTTTGAGACCCAGCTGCTCCACTTCGATCCAACTCTCTGCTATTGTCTGGGAAAGCAGTGGAGGATGGCCCAATTCCTTGGGCCCCTGCACCTATGTGGGAGACCTGCAAGAAGCTCCTGGCTCCTGGCTTCAGATTGGTACAGCTCTGGCCGTTGCGGCCAATTGAGGAGTGAACCAGCGGATGGAAGACCTCTCTCTCTCTCTCTCTCTCTCCCCCTCTCTGCCTCTCCTCTCTTTGTAACTCTGACTTTTAAATAAATAAATAAATCTTTAAAAAGCATGATGGTAGTGGTGGATTGTTATATATGAACTTTATTTTTAGGTATGTGATTTCCATACCTAATATGCAGAGTTTTTATTATGATAGGATGTTAAATTTTATCAAATGTTCATTCTGCATCTATTTAGATGATCATATGATTTCTATCCATTCTGCTGATGTGGCATATCACATTTATTGGTTTGTATAAGTTGACCGATCTTTAGGATGAATGCATTTTACTATGATGAATAATTTTAATGATATTATTTTAATGTTGGATATTAGATTCAATTTTCCAGTATTCTGAGAATTTTTTCATCTATAATATTGGCTTATTTTTTATATCCTTTTCTGGTTTTGGTATCAAGGTAATTGTGGCTTCATAGAATGAGTTAGGAAGAATTCCCTGCCCACTTATTTTTTGGAATACATTTAAAAAGTATATAAATTTTTTTCTTTAAACATTTTGTCAAATTCAGCAGTAAAGACATTGGTGTATGGATATTTTCTGACGAGAGACTTTCATCACTGGTTCAACCTCACTAATTGTTACTAGATATCCATTTATTCTCATTTGCATGTGTCCATGAATTTGTCCATTTATTCTAGGCTATCACATTTGTTGCAAAGTAATTGTTCCTAGTAATCACTAATCTTTTGTATTTTTCTGCTGTCAGACTTAATGTCTCCACATAATCTCTGATTTTTATGTAATTCAATCATCTTTTTTTTTCTTATTCTAGCTAAGGATTATCAATTAATTATTTTGAAGAAACAACTTGTAGTTTTATTTTTAAAATTTTATTTAAGGAATACAAATTCATGCATTTCATGTATACAAATTTAGGAAAATAGTGATTCTTCTCACCCTGCCTTCCTAGAGTCCATTATCCCACCCTTCTTCCTCCTCCTTCTCCCATTCCCATTCTTATTTTTTACCAAGATCTATTTTCAGTTAACTTTATACTCATGAGATTAACCCTACACTAGGATAGTTCAACAAATAGTATGAGTAAAAAACAAAGCAAAACAAAAACATTGTTCCCCAACAGTCAAGACAAAGGCTGTTTAAAATCATCCCATCACAAAGTTTCAATTTCACTTCTATAGATTATCTTTTTACCTACTCTGTTACTATAGATCAGGGAGTCACATGGTATTTGTCTTTTTGGGACTTGTTTATTTCACTAAGTATAATGGTCTCCAATTATATCCATTGTTTTGCAAATGACAGGATTCCATTTTTTACTGCTGTATAGTATTCCATAGGGTATATACACCATAATTTCTTTAGCCAGTCTTCAGTCGATAGACATCTGGATTGATTCCATATCTTAGCTTTTGTGAATTGAGCTGCAATAAACATGGGGGTGCAGATACAATGAGCAATATGGTGCAGTGTTCATTTCAGTGACACAGTGCTGATTTAATTTAACTTCACTCATTGTAACCCACCATATTAACAGACTAAAAGAGACAAATGTTATGATTATGTCAATTGATACCCAAAAGTACTTGGCAAATTCCAAAACCCAATCATGAAATTAACCTTGACCTAAACTTTATACATTACATAAAAATTAACTCTAAGCACATCACAAAATCAAATGTAAAATATAACTTATTAAACCGTTAGAATAAAGCAGATGAAAGAAGTGTAGGCTATAGAGTTAGGCAAAGAGTTCTTAAGTTGACATTACAGCATAATCAATAAAAAGAAAAAAATGATAAATGAGATTTCATCAAAGTTCAAAACTTTTGCTCTGAAAACGCGCTGTTAGAAGTAATCACACAGTTATGGTATATAATGCAACAAAATTTTCACGAACCACACATCTTACAAAAGTCTCATATCTAGAATATAGAGAGAGAACTTTAAAAATTCAACAGGAAAAAAATGAACATCCCAAAAATCTAATTAGAAAACTGAAAAATATCATGAAGAGACATCTTACTGAAAAAGCTTTATGGATGGTAAGAACACATATGAAAAGTTACTTCATACCTTTAGCCATTAAGAACATTTGAAGGCCAGTGCTGTGGCATAATGGGTAAAGCTGCTGCCTGCTGTGCCGGTGTCCCATATGGGTGCCACTTCCAGTCCCGGCTGTTCCACTTCCAACCCAGCTCTCTGCTGTGGCCTGGGAAAGCAGTAGAAGATGGCCCAAGTCCTTGGGCCCCTGCACCCACATGGGAGACCCAGAAGAAGCTCCTGGCCCCTGGCTTCAGATCCACACTGCTCTGGGTGTTGCAGCCAATTGGGGAATGAACCAGCAGATGAAAGACCTCTCTCTTTTTGCCTCTCCTTCTCTCTGTGTAACTCAGCCTTTCAAATAAATAAACAAATCTTTAAAAAAAGAACACTTATACATTACAAAACACTATGGGATATTGTGATGCACTTACTAAAACAACTATAATAGTATTGTTGATTATCAAATGCTGGTAAAGATGAACACCAGTTGGATCACTCAATGCATTTGTGCTGCATATGTAAAATGGTGTAGCCACTCTGGAAAAGAGTTTGGAAGTTTCTTTTAAAAAACATTTATTTATTTATTTGAAAGGCAGAGTTACAGAGAGGCAGAGGCAGGGAGAGTCTTCCATCCACTGGTTCAGTCCCCAGATGGCCACAACGGCTGGAGCTGTATTGATCTAAAGACAGGAGCCAGGAGCTTCTTCTGAGTTCCCCATGCCAGTGTAGGGGCCCAAGCACTTGGGCCAACTTGTACTGCATTTCCAGGCCACAGCAGAGAGCTGGATCATAAGTGGAGCAGCTGGGACTGTAATGGGGCACCCATATGGGTTGCTGTCACTGCAGGTGGAGGCTTAGCCTTCTAAATCATGGCGCCGACCCCTTGGAAATTTCTTACAAAGCTGAACATAAGATTACATGATTCAACAATTGCACTTAGGCAGGCATTTATCCCAAATAAATGAAAATACATGTGCATATATATTTTTTCATAGCAGCTTTACTTGTAATATTTCAAAACTGTAAAGAACCCAAAGCATCCTATAATAGATGAGAAATCTCCACAAGGGGTATACTTGTGGTTATGGAAAATTTGGTATCTTGATTCAGTGGTGGTTATAGGAACCTACATGTGTGATAATTTGGCATAAAACTCTACACAATCATTGTACCAACATCAATTTCCTAGGTCTGATATTGTACAGAAGGATACACAGGGCCTCTCCATAAATCTTTAGACTTTCCTGTGAATCTATAGGTACTGCAAAATAAAAAGTTAAAAAACATGTTGGGTTTGGACATGTGGCAAAGCAGTTTAAACACTGCTTGGGGGGGCCGGCGCTATGGTGTAGTAGGTTAAGCATCTGTCTGCAGTTTCCTCATTCCATATGGGCACTGGTTCGAGTTCTGGCTGCTCCACTTCCAATTCAGCACCCTACTGATAGCCTTGGAAAGCAGAATATTGTCCACGTCCTTGGGTCCCAAAACCCACATGGGGACCTTGAAGAAGCTCCTGGATCCTGGCTTCAGATTGGCCCAGTTCCGACCATTGTGGCCATTTGGAGAGTGAACCAGCAGATGGAAGACCTCTCCATCTCTTTTTCTGTGACTCTACCTCTCAAGTAAATAAATAAATCTCAACGAAAAGAAACACTGCTTAGGATGTCTGCATCCCATAAGAATACATGGGTTCAAGACCTGGCTCTACTGGTTTCCAGCTTCCTGGGAGAGAATGGTAATAGCTCAAGTAATTGAGTCTCTATCACCTATGGGGGAGTCCTGGACTGAGTTTCAGGCTCCTGACTTTGGCCTGGTCTAGTCCTGGCTATTGTGGATATTTAGGGAGTGAACTAGCAGATGGGAGACCACTGTCTCTCTCCATTTCCAATAATCAAAATAAATAAATATGAATTTAAAATAAAAATTTTTAGCAGGTCCTTTACTGGAAAAGAAAAGTATTGTGGCTTTCAGGGATAGTGAAAGGAAGATGGATGAGGGAGGGGAAGATTCTTCTAGTCAAAGAGGATTTTTTTCCTTATGAACAGTGAAGACTTTTGAATGGTATAAATGGGAGGTCTGAGATTCTCAGATTCAGCGAAGTTTTCTCTGCTTCTGGAATGGTGTCGAAACTCCAAGAGCATTCAGTCAGAATGAAATATGTGAGTAGGAATCATATGTGCATCAGCCCAAACTAAGACCCGAGGACTTTCCTTATATTTTGCCATGGTATAAAGCCCACCTCTCTCACCCCAACCAAAACTGTGTACCACCTAGAACTGGTCCCAGACATGACTCAGTTGAATTATCAGTACTAATTGAAGAACAAAATTATGTTTAATTTGATTTAAAGGAAATAAACAACCCCATCCATTCAAATCAATAACTATTTATTAGACATCCAATGGGGTCCTGACACTGAGATAGGTGTACTGTTTCTCTTAGTTTTCTACTGTAGGGTTTCAACTTCAACATCTCCAAGAGCATTAATGAATCTGCAGATAGCCCAGATACCCTGAAAGATATGGCTGGTAGTGACATCAGAGGCTATTGAAGGAAAAAGGAGGAATAATTGCCCCCTGAATTCCAGGAACTCAGATCTTCACATCCTTTCATAGGCAGTTCAGCTGCTCACACCTGTCCAATCGCTCAATTTGATACATAAAATAAAAAAAAAATTCCCCAGGATTCTTGGTCTTTGATTTTAGTCTTATTTCCATCCAAAGTCAACTTTACTTCTGGCACTTGGATTCACACTTGATAAAGATGTGTATCAAATGGATTTCACACAGTAGTAGCTGTCTTGATAAGTTGGTGGAAGAAATAGTTGTAGGGCAACCAGTAAGGTGATATTTTAAAATCTGAACTTACAGTTGACATCAGGGAACAGGCTCTCAAGCCTTGGTCAAAAGGTCTGGGGATTAGGCTCTCAAGTGGGAAGCAGAAACTGATAGGAGATCCTAGGATCTTAGCATGTTTATGAGGGGGTATTCATCCACAAGGAACCTGGCAGTGTTAGTGAACAGGACAGACATAAGAGGGCAATGCCAGACCAAAAGTAAAGAGGCCAGCAGTAACAAATGATATGTCCTAGTTGGTTGAATAAGGTGTGTTTAAGTTTCTCCTGTCTCAAGTCAGGATGCTGGCTCGATGTCCAGATATGTCAGATCTTAAAATGGGAAAAGAAACTCCAACTACGGGGATGGGAATGATTTAGACACAATCTCAGACAAGGCCTGACATCTGTTTCTATTTTGTGTTCCCACCACCTAGAATAAAGCTCATTTGAATTAATTCATAGAAATATGTATAAAATACACTTGGGTAGAAGGAATAGTCAGATATAGTTCTCCATTATCCCAGCCTCAGAATTTCACACATTCTTTCTTGTTACCCAATTTGATAGTCTTGCTATGTTTAGCATTTCTGAGCTGGAAAATAAAAATAATATAAACACGACAGTATGAATATAAGAATCCTGCTAATTTTTCAGTAGACTTGCTTTTGAGTGGGCATATTGGTGCCTTAGCAACTGAGACAGTTTAGGTTGAAGAATCCCCCAAAGATAAAATCCTTCCAGAAGGCTTGCAAAACGGGAAGCTCCATATCCTGACCATTGTTCTGTTCATCAAAGGAGCAAGTCTCACTTAGAGCTGGCAGGGTGATGACAGAAGAAGTGACAAGAAGCAGCAGTGGTGAAAGGGTTTCAGTTGTCAAAGAGGATGGCCATTTGCATGGCCCAATAAGCTTAGGAAAGAGAACTAGAATAACTTGAAAAACTCCTTTCATTTCCCCAGCACCTGCTGGCGTGGGTATGAATGTAGAATTGAATCAGACATACTCCTTGCCCTCAAGTAGCTCTTAGAACTGTGAGGGGAATTAGATATGAAAATAATTGTTAGAAAGTATGAATTATGCCATTACAGAATAATGAAAGACAGTAGAGTGAAGTGGCTAAGAATACACAGTTTGAAAGCTCACTGCCTCACTTCAAATCCTATCCTTGTTTCCAATTGGATTGTGACCTCAGGCGAAACATTTAACCTCTTAATATTCCATTTTTTTCACAGTAAACTGGGGGTAAAGCACTTTTCAAGTGCACATCATCACTTGTTGGACTAGTCTTGGGATAACTAGAAAAGTAGATCACTGGTCCAATACCCCTTTCTTCCCCAGGGGACTGTTTGAGCTATGTAATGAAGGACAAGAAAAATCTTGGTCATTTGCAGGCTGGCTAAGGGCTGATCACCAGCTGCCATGAAGAATGTCTGAAGGTATGGAGGAGGCTGTTTATCTTGGACAAGATTCAGAGAAGTATAGCCTCTGACTTTAGACTTCTGAGAGACTCTCACAGCACAAAGGGTGGGGGCAGAGCTGGGATTGGTTGGAACTACCAGCAAAATAATATTGTTCCAACTCAGTTTTGGGGTTGATGTTTAGCCTAGTATCCAAGACACTGGCTAAGACACCTTCATCCCAAAGCAAAGTGTCTGTGTTCAAGTCCCATTCGTTCTCCCCATTTCAGCTTCCTATTAGTGCATATCCTTGAAGGTAGCAATGATAATTCAAGTCATGGGATTCCTGCTACACATATGGAAGTCCTGGGTTGAGCTCCTGCATCACAGCTTTGACCAGCCCAGGCTCAGCTGCTTTGGGCATTTGCGAAGTGAACAAACAGATGGGAGCATCTCTCTCTCTCTCTCTCGCTCTCTCTCTCTCTCTCTCTGTGTGTGTGTCTGTATCCCTCTAATAAACAACCAAAAAGAATTTTTAATGATCTGTTTCAAACCTACAGAATAGACTCAAAATTGCTTATTGCAGTAGCCACATGGATAGGGCAGGTGTTGCAGCATAATGGGTTGAGCTGTCCCCTGCAACATTGACATCACATATGGGCACTGTTTCAAGTCCTGGATTCTCTACTTCCAATCCAGCTCCCTGCTGGTGCACCTGGAAAGGCACCCACTTGGGAGAACCGAATGAATCTCCTGGCTCCTGGATTTGGCCTAGACTAGCCCTGACCATTATAGTAGTCATTTGGGAAGTGGGAAATGGGTCCGTGGATGGAAGATTCTCTCTCTCTCTCTCTCTCTCTGTGTGTGTGTGTGTGTGTGTGTGACTCTGCCTTTCAAATAAATAAATCTTTTTAAAATATCCACACTGACTTGTCCTGACTGTTGATGTACAACTTAATACTTTATCTCTTTTAGTATTTTTTGTTCTAGTTAATACTATTGGTTGAACTCTGTAATCAACACACATTTATTCTTAGGTGTTGAAATTTAACTGAAAAATGATCCCTGTTAAATATAAGAGTGGGAATAAGAAAGGGAGGAGATGTACAATTTAGGACATGCTCAATCGGACTTGCCCCAAATGGTGGAGTTAGAAATGTGCCAGGGGATTCCAATACAATCCCATCAAGGTGGCAGGTAGCTATGCCATCTCACTAGTCAAAGTGATCGATTTCAGTCCACAATTGATCATAATTATAGGTCTAAGAGTCAAAGGGATCAAACAAACAAGACTAGTGTCTGCTAATACTAACTGATAGAATAAAAAAGGGAGAAAACGATCCAACATGGAAAGTGGGATACACAGAAGACTCATAGAATGGCAGATATCCTAAACAGCACTCTGGCCTCAGAATCAGCCCTTAAGGCATTTGGATCTGGCTGAAGAGCCCATGAGAGTATTTTAGGCATGGAAAGCCAAGACACTCTGGCAGAAAAAAAAAAAAAAACTAAATGAAAGATCTCTGTGAGTGAGATCCCAGCGGAAACAACCGGCCATCAAAGAAGGAGGTACCTTTTTTTCTCAAGGGAGGAGAGAACTTCCACTTTGACTATGACCTTGTCTAAATAAGATTGAAGTTGGCTAACTCAAAAGGCTTCCACAGCCTTGGAAACTCATGAGAAAAGCCTAGGGAGATTACTGACGCCATAAACAAGAGTGTCAATTTTTTAAGTCAACAACAGGAGTCACTGTACACTTGCTCCTCATGTATGATCTCTGTCCTTGATGTGTTGTTCAATGTGAATTGATACTATGACTAGTATTAACGCAGTATTTTACACTTTATGTTTCTGTGTGGGTGCAAGCAGTTGAAATCTTTACTTAATATATACTAAATTGATCTTCTGTATATAAGAGAATTGAAAATGAATCTTGATGTGAATGGAATGGGAAAGGGAGCGGGAGATGGGAGGGTTGTGGGTGGGAGGGAAGTTGTGGCGGGGGGGAAGCCATTGTAATCCATAAGCTGTACTTTGGAAATTTATATTTATTAAATAAAAGTTTTAAAAAATAGCTCACTGAGTGGACTTTGAATCTGGGCTAATTTTCCAGGGTCATACTGTCACTCCCTCTCCAGCCTTCCTCAGCCTCTACTCTTTTTTTATTTATTTTATTTATTTGAAAGACTGAGTTAAAGGGAGAAACAGAGACTGAAAGAGAGGGGTCTTCCATCTGCTGGTTCACTCCCCAAATGGTGGCAATGGCTGCAGCTGAGCTGATCCGAAGCCAGGAGTCAGGAGCATCTTCTGGGTCTCCCACACATATACAGGGACTGAAGGACTTGGGCCACCCTCTGCTGCTTTCCTAGGCACATTATCAGTGAGCAGCCGGGACTTGAACTGGCATCCATATGGATACTGGCACTGCAGGTTGGGACCTGCAGTGATAATTTTAAGCCCATAATCTTGTATGGCCCATGAATTATGTTAAAATAGCCAAATGGCTCTTGGCAGAACAAAAAGTTCCCCACCCCTGTACTCAAGTGATTCAAATGAAGGCTAAATGATTATTTACCAAAGAAGTTGCAAGGGGATTCTTGGACTGACTGACATATTAGATACAATGAGATCTGAGGACCTCATTTACTCTTTTTTTTTTTTTTTTTTGACAGGCAGAGTGGACAGTGAGAGAGAGACAGAGAGAAAGGTCTTCCTTTGCCGTTGGTTCACCCTCCAATGGACGCCGCGGCCAGCGCGCTGCGGCCGGTGCACTGCGCTGATCTGATGGCAGGAGCCAGGTACTTATCCTGGTCTCCCATGTGGGTGCAGGGCCCAAGGACTTGGGCCATCCTCCACTGCACTCCCTGGCCACAGCAGAGAGCTGGCCTGGAAGAGGGGCAACCGGGACAGAATCCGGCGCCCCGACCGGGACTAGAACCCAGTGTGCCGGCGGCGCCGCAAGGCGGAGGATTAGCCTAGTGAGACGTGGTGCCGGCCCTCATTTACTCTTACAATTTGATGAGGGAATTGTGACTTCATGACTTGTGCTAACAGAGACACAAACATCCTGTTTTCAAATAATATAAACTTGGAATCTGTCTATGATTTATCACTAATTTACTGTGTGATCTTGGGCAAAGTCCCTTCCCTCTCTGGCTTGTGATTCTTTTATCTACAAAAGAAGAGAGCTGGCCTTGTGGAAAACAGGGTTTCCAAAATGTTCTTTTCTGGAGTGCTTTGGAGCATAGGCTACTGCTGGGAGAGAGAGTGTTACAAGACAGAAATAAAGGAAAGTAATACAGATAGCTCTGCCAAAGGCCACTTTCAAAATGAGTCTTCAACCAAAATCATTATTTGATTTTTATTTGATGCTGTCATATATGCTTTCTTACTTTGCTTTTACAATTTTTTAGTGAGCTTATTTCAGTCATGAAGATTTTTCCCTAACCTTATTAACAGTTACATGTAAAAATCACATTTAAAATATACAAATGATAATTTGATATATGTACACATTGGGAAATGATTAGCACAATCAAATTAATTAACATATCCATCACATCACCAGATTACCATTTTTGAATGTGAAATAAAGATAGGTAAGATGTATTGTTTTTCAAGTGAACAATATGAACAAAATCAGTATGCTGTAACGTTAGATTCCCCAGAATTCATTCATCTTATCCCTGAGACTTTCTTCTCCTTTACATTCTGCTCTCTGTTACTCCGCACTTCCAAACCCTAAAACCTGGCAATCACCTTACTACTCCTTACTACTACTACACCTAACTTCTTTGAGTTTGATCATTTTAGATTCCACATAAAAGAGATCATATGATATCTGTTTTTTTAATTTCTATAAGCTTTTAAATTAGTTTTTTAACAGATTAAATGTGCTTTGTAGATAAAATTCTAAGAACATGACATTCCCTCCCTCCCTTCCTGCTTTCCTGCCTACCTGCCTCTTCCTCTCTTCCTCCTACCCTCCTTCCTTCTCCCTTTCTTTTTTTTAGCTTTTGATATAGCATATTTTAAATTTGGATGACAGTAAAAAGGTGTAATACTTCACCAAATAAGAAGTTTAACAAGTAAAAAGCAAAAAGACCCTAGTTTAGTGGGAATATAGACAATGGCTATAAACAATAATTGAATGGAAAAATGACCATTTCACCCGTATACAGTACATTTTAAAATAATCACAGATCATTAAAACTATAGTAAGTATAACATTCTTAAGCACTTGTTTTACAGAGATATAAAAAAAGTTTTACAAAACTATATTTGCAGCAAAACTGATACACACAGTTATTACTTACTTTTTAAAAAAAATTTTAGCTCCTCCATATAGGAGAGAACATGTGGCATTTATCTTTCTGGGTCTGACTTATTTCACTCAACATGATATGCTCCAGTTGTGTCCGTTTTGTGGCAAATGGTAAAATTTCACTTTTTTATAGCTGATTAATATTCCATTGTGTATGCATACCACAATTTCTTTGTCTATTCATCTGATGATGGGCATCTTGGTTGGTTCCAAATTTTGGCTATTGTGAACAGTGCTGCTATAAACATGGTGGTGTGGGTATCTAATACATTGTGTTCAAGTCTTTCAGGTAAATACCAGTAAAGGGATTGCTGGATCATATGACAAATTTGTCTCCAGTTTTTTTTTTTTTTTTTTTGAGAGATCTCCACACTGTTTTCCACAGTGGCTGCACTCATTTACATTCCCAAAAACAATGTGTAAGTATTCCCCTTTTCCCATATTCTTGTCAGCATTTGTTACTCTGTTTTGGGTTTTAGCCATTTTGACAGGGCTGAGATGATATCTCATTGTGGTTTTGATTTGCGTTTCCCTGATGTCTAATGATCTTGAGCATTCTTTCCTATATTAGTTGGCCATTTGTATTTCTTATTTTGAGAACTATCAAAGTCATTTTCCCATTTCTCAATTGGGTTAGTTATTTGTTGTTGTTGTTGCTGTTGAGTTTTTTAAGTTGCTGATATATTTGGGATATTAATCATTTGTCAGATAGGTGGTTTGGAAATACTTTTCCCACTATGTTGAGTGTTTCTTCACTCCACTGATCATTTCATTTTCTTTTTTAAAAGACTGATTTATTTATTTAAAAGTCCGAGTTACACAAACAGAGAAGGAGAGGCAGAGAGAGAGGTCTTCCATCCACTGGTTCACTCCCCAATTGGCCAAAATGGCCGGAGCTGTGCATATCCGAAGCCAGGAGCCAGGACCTTCTGGGTCTCCCATGTGGGTGCAGAGGCCCAAGGATTTGGGCCATCTTCTACTGCTTTCCCAGGCCATAGTAGAGAGCTGGATAGGAAGCAGAGCAGCCAGGACTCGAACTGGTGCCCATATGGGATGCTGGCACTGCAGGCGGTGGCTTTACCCGCTACACGACAGCAACGGCAATCATTTCATTTTCTGTGCAAAATTTCTGAGTTTGATATAGTTCCATTTATTTAGTGTTGCTTTTGTTGCCTGTGCTTTGGAGGACTTGTCGAAGAGATCTTTTCCTATATCAATGTTTCGGAGTGTTTACCCTACATTTTCTTCCAGCAACGTCATAGTCTCGGGTCTTAAGTTTTTGATACAGCTTAAGTTGATTTTTGTATATGGTGAGAGTTATGGATCTAATTTCTTTTTACATGCATACATCTTGTTTGGCAACACCAGCTGTTAAACACACTATATTTACTTCATTGTATGGTTGGAGCATTTTTTGTCAAAAATCTGTTGGCTGTACATATGTAGATTAAGTTCTGGGCTCTCTATTCTGTACCATTGATCTATATATTCGTTTTTATGCCAGCTTTGTAGCATGCTGTGAAGTCAGATATTCTGATTCCCCAGCTTGATTTTTCTTGTTCAGGATTGCTTTGGCCACTCTGGGTCTTTTGTGATTCCTCATGAATTTTAGGATTGCCTTTTCTAGTCCTGTAAATAATGTCATTAGTTTTTTTATAGTGTTTGCATTGAATCTGTAGATTGCTATAGGTATTATAGACATTTTAATGATATTGATTATTCTGATCCATAAGCAAAGAATATCTTTCTATTTTGTATCCTTGATGATTTTTATCAATGTTTAATAATTTTCATTGCAGACGTATTTAATTTTTTCATTAAGTTTATTGCTAAATATTTGATTTTTGTGGATCTTGTGAATGGTAATTCTTTCTTGATTTCTCTTTCTGTGAGTTCATCATTAGCATACAAAAAGCTACTGTTTTTTGTCTGTTTATACTGTAACCTGCAACTTTGCTGAATTGGTTTATCAATTCTAACAGCTTTTTGGTAGCGTGTTCGGGTTTTTCCATGTACAACATCATGTCATCTGCAAACATGTATAATTTTATTTCCTCTTTTACCATTTTGATGCTCTTTATTTCTTTCTCCTCCCTAACTGCTCAGGTTAAAACTTCCAGCACTATACTGAATAACAATGGCAAAAGTAGACATCCTTGTCTTGTTTCAGATCTGAGAGCAAATGCTTTCAGTTTTTCCTCATTTGGTGGGATACTGGCTATTGGTTTGTGATATATAGCCTTTACAGCTTTCAAAATGTTCCACTTATACCTAATTTGTGGAGGGTTTTTATCATGAAAGGGTGTTAAATCTTACCAAATGTTTTCTCTGTATCTATTGAGATGACCACACAGTTTTTTTCTTTGTAGTATTGTTGTGATTTATGATATTTATTGATTTGTGAATGTTGAACCAGCCTTGTATTTCTGAGACAAATCCCATTTGATCTTGATATATGATGCTTTGGCATGGTTTTGGATTCGTTTTGGTAGAATTTTGTTGAGGAGTTTTGCATCTATGTTCATTAAGGATATAGATCTGTAGTTTTATTTTTGTGTTGTGTCTTTGCTTTTGGTACCAAAGCAATGCTGGCCTCATAAAAAGAATTTGGCAGAGTTCCATCCTGTTCAATATTTTAGAATAGTTTCAAAAGTAGTAGAGTTATTTGATCTTTGAATGTTTTGTAGAATGCACTACTAAGCCAATCGAGTTCCCAACTTTCTTGATGGAAGACTTTGTTTACTGCTTCCATCTCATTGCCTATTATTGATCTGTTTAAGTTGTCTATATATTCTTGATTTAATCTTGGTAAGTTATATGAATTCAGGAATTTATCCATTTCTTCACAGTTTTCCAGTTTATGAGTATATTGCTCTTAATAGTAGTTTCTTACGATTCTTTGTATTTTAGTGGTGCTGGTTATAATATCTTTTTCTTCACCTCTAATTTTATTTATTTCAATTTTTCTCTTTTTTCTATGTTAGTTGGCTATTTTA
Source organism: Oryctolagus cuniculus (assembly GCF_051225735.1). Taxonomy (NCBI): domain Eukaryota; kingdom Metazoa; phylum Chordata; class Mammalia; order Lagomorpha; family Leporidae; genus Oryctolagus; species Oryctolagus cuniculus. Next base: position 47,092,954 of record NC_142888.1, on the reverse strand, counting down.
TTTTCTTAAAAAACATTTTTTATTGTTGTCTTTATTTTTTTAGTTTCAATTTCATTTATATTTATTCTGATCCTTATTTCTCACCTCCTGCTGATTTTGGGTTTGGTTTGCTCTTGTTTTTCTAAGTCTTCAATATGCATCATTAGATCTTTAATTTGAGACATTTCTCTTTTTTAATGTAAGCATTTAATGCTATAAACTTCCCTCTTAATACTGATTTTACTGTATCTCAGGGGTTTTTATATGTTGTGTTTTCATTTTCACTTATTTTAAGAGTGTTTTAATTTCCTTTTTAATTTCTTCAATCACTCTTTGGTCATTCAGTAGCATGCTCTTTCATTTCATTTATGAGGTTCTATTGTTCTTATTGTTATTGATATCTAGTTTTATTTATTTATGGTCTGAGAAGATACATGGTATGATTTCAGTCTTTTTAAATCTGCTGAGACTTGGTTTGTGGCCTAATATGTGGTCTATCCTAGAAAATGTTCCATGTGCTGCTAAGAAGAATGTGTATTGTGCAGCTGTTGGATGAAGTAGCCTGTAATTGTCTGTTAGATCCATTTTCTTGATCATATGTTTCAACTCTGATGCATTTTTATTGCTTCTGTCTGGATGATCTGTCCATTGCTGAGAGTGGGGTGTTGAAGTCACCCATTATTATTGTATTGGAGTCTATCTCTCACTATAGGTCTAATAGTATTTGCTGTTTATATCTGGATGGCCTTGTGTTTGATGCATATATAATTATGATTGTTATGTCTTCTTACTAAGTAAAACAGTTATCAAAATATAATGTCCTTCATAAGCTCTTTTTACAGTTTTTGATTTAAAATCTTTTTTGTTTTAATATTAGCATAGCTATGCCTGCTTGCTTTGTGTTTCCATTTGCCTGGCTTTTTTTTTTTTTTCCAATCCTTCAATTTCAGTTTGTGTGTATCTTTGTTTGTCAAATGAGTTTCTTGTTGGCCTACAATAGGGTCTTTTTTTTAATCCATTTAGACAACAGAAATGTTTGGCTGGTGAATTTAATCCACTTACATTGAAGGTTAGTATTGATAGATAAGAACTAAGATCCAGGGCCAGCGCTGTGGCTCACCTGGTTAATCCTCCGCTTGTGGTGCTGGCATCCCATATGGGCACCGGGTTCTAGTCCCGGTTGCTCCTCTTCCAGTCCAGCTCTCTGCTGTGGCCCGGGAGGGCAGTGGAGGATGGCCCAAGTGCTTGGGCCCTGCACCTGCATGGGAGACCAGGAGGAAGCACCTGGCTCCTGGCTTCAGATCGGCGCAGTGCTGTCTGTAGCAGCCATTTGGGGAGTGAACCAATGGAAGGAAGACCTTTCTCTCTGTCTCTCTCACTGTCTGTAACTCTACCTGTGAAATAAATAAATAAAGATTTAAAAAAAAAAAACCTAAGATCCATCATTCTGTTGATTGGATAATGATTCCATATGCTCTGTTAATGAATTTCATGGTGACATATGGTTTCTGTTTATTTCTTTTTTTAAAGATTTATTTACTTGAAAATCAGAGTTATACAGAGCAAGGAGAGGCAGAGAGAGAGAGAGAGAGACAGAGAGACAGAGAGAGAGACAGAGGTCTTCCATCTGATGGTTCACTCCCCAATTGGCCGCAATGGCCTGAGCTCTGCCGATCTGAGGCCAGGAGTTAGGAGCTTCTTCTGGGTCTCCCACGTGGGTGCAGGGGCCCAAGGACTTGGGCCATCTTCCACTGCTTTCTCAGGCCACAATAGAGAGCTGGATAGAAAGAGGAGCAGCCGGGTCTCGAACCAGCGCCCATATGGGATACACAGCTAAAACTTAAATTGGTAGATCTGCTACCCAAGCTACAGATGGGAATCATTCCTCCCAGGTCCCTTGGCAGAGAATACAGATGGAAGGACCAAATTCAAACAGGGCTGTAGCCCAGTCTGTAAGCAGGATCCTGATTAGTCAGCCTACCAGCTGGGTATTACCCTGCCTTCTCAAAACAACTCTCCTTGGTCTTGGGTTCCACTAGTACTTAATCACCTCTTACTGCAGTAACTTCTCAGAAAGGCACATTTGTCTCTGGATGGCTGTCAAATTACTGCTTTTTAAAATATTTTAGTTTATTTATTTGAAATGCAGAATTACTGAGAAAGGGAGAGGAAGATGAAGGGAAGGGGGGAAGGGAGAGAGAGAGAGAGAGAGAGAGAAGGGATCTTCTATCTGCTGGTTCATTTGGCCACAACAGCCAAGGCTAGGCCAGGCTGAAACCAGGAGCCAGGAGCCAGGAGCCTCATCCAGATCTCCCACATGGGTGCATGGGCCCAAGCACTTAGGCCACCTTCTGCTGCTTCTCCAGGGGCATTAGCAGGGTACTGGATCAAAGTGGAGCAGTGGGGACTTGAACCAGTGCCCATATGGAATGCCAGCATCTCAGGCAGTGGTTTAAACTACTATACCACAGTGCCGGCCACCAAAACTTTTCTTGATGTTGGGGATACTTATAATCAACTTCCTAGTCTGCCATTTTGCTCATGTGATTCCTCTAATGTCTGTTTTTAATTATAAAAATGTTATTTGCACACTATGGAAATTTCAAGCTATAGATACAAATAATAATAGTACATATGAATATAAATAGTTCTTATTTTGTGTTAATCCTTTTAAGCACTTTATAAATATTAGCAGTTAAAACAAATACAGGGCTAAAGAGTTAAAAAGCTCTTAAGAGCCTTCATTAATCTTTCTCCACACCAATTCTATTCCTCTTCTCAGAAGTAACCACTGCTTTCCAATAGATTGGTGTCCTTATTGGCTTTTTCATACACATTAAGTATTTTACATTTGTAGATAGCTATCCTTTTTATAGAATAGATTCACACTTTTTATATTGTTCAGCACTCTTCTTTCATCTTGGATATTGTTCCCTTAGGATGTATTGAGTTGTTTCACTCTCCTAATTAGGCAGTTTTTTTTTTTTTTATAACATTTGGCTTCCCTATAATGTGTAGAGCAGGCACTCAATTGATGACTATTTAAGTTGCTTAAACTATTTTTAATTACAGTATTGTAGGGAAAAGCCTAGGACATACACTTATACACATATGCAAATATTTCCATAGGATACATTTCCAGAGGGAAAAAATTAAAACATAAAGTATGAGCATTTTGAATTTAAATTTTTTAAAATTAAAACCATTTTAATTGACATGTTATAATTGTACCTGTTTATCGGGTACAGTGTGATACATCAATACATACCTACAAAATGCTATAATCAAATTTGAAACTTGCATCACCTCCAACATCTATCATTTCTTTGAGGTAAGTCTCTTCAGAATTCAATTTCCTGGCTATTTTTAAACAATGTGTTTTTGTTAGCTATAGTCACTTTGCTGTACAATAGAACACTATGACTATTCCTAGGTTCTGTAACATTGCTCCCGTTGTCCAACCTCTCCCCATCACACTTTCACCTTACCTTTCCCAGCCTCTAACTACCATTCTACTATTTACTTCTATGAGATCATGTGTTTTACATTCCAACAATGAGGAGGCTTTGATAAGTTAGTAGGAGATTTGCACTATCTTTTAATTCTATTTTAACATGAAATTTTAGAAACCCCTTTCTATGAGCGGGATCATGTATCCATGATTATTTCTGCACCTGGTTATTCATCCATTTTGCCACAAATGAAAACATTTCATTAGTTTTTTGACTGGATAGTATTCCATTGTGTAATTATTCTCCATTTTATTTATCCGTTCATTTGCCAAAGGACATTTATGTTGATTCCTGATCTCGGTATCTGTGGATAATGCTATGATAAACATGAGAGTTATCTCTTCATTTCACTGATTTCATAAGGTAATTGTAGTTTTAGTTTTTGAGGCACTTCCATACTGTTCTCTATAATGACTGTACTAATTTACTTTCCCACCAAAAATGTACGAGTTCTCTTTTCTTTAAAATCTGACTAGCATTTTTTTTTTCTGTTTGATAACAGCCATTCTAACAAGGGTAATATGATATCTCCCTGTGTTTTCGATTTGCATTTCTCTGATGATCACCAGTGATGAACACTTTTTATACACCTGTTGATTATTTGGATGTCTTCTTTTGAGTGATGTTCATTCAAACCTTTATCAACTTTTCAATTAGATTATTGTGGGTTTTTGCTTTTTTCTTTTGCTACTAAGTTGCTTAATTTACTTCTAATTTCTGGATATTAACTCCTTGCAGATGCATGGTTTGTAAGTACTTTTGTCCATTCTGTAGTTGTCTGTTTATTTTTTTTGATTGTTTTCTTGGCTGTACAGAAGCTTTTTAATTTGACGTAATCCCATTTGTCCATTTTCATTTTTGCTGCCTGTGCTTTTGAGGTGTTATCCAAATAAGTCTTTATCCAGATAAGTGTCATGAAGCATTTTCCCTACGTTTTCTTGCCATTTAATAATTTTCTCATTCTTCCAAAAATGACATCCAAAATAGATGTACCAATTTACACTCCTGTTAACAGGCTTTCCTATTCCTTTGCCAACACTAGATAATTTTATTTGTTAAATCTTTGCCTTTTATTTGTTAAATCTTTGCCAACCTGATGAATTAAAATAATAACTCATTGTTGATTTAATTTCCATTTCCTATGTTAATTGACCACTTGTAACTGTTCTTCTGTGAACTGTTTTTTTTTTTTTTACTCGTATTTTTGGTTCTTTTTTTTTTTTTTTCATTCCTAGGATCTCTGGCTATTACAGCTTTAAAACTTTATTCTGTTAATAACATTAAAAATTGAATCTCCAAGTTTGTTGCTTATTTTTAAATTATGTTTTTGAATTTCATATTGTCAAATCTGTTGCTTCAGAAAATTTATGCTGGGGTGGGCATTTGGTGGGGCAGTTAGGATACTGCATGGGATGCTTGCATCCCATATCAGAATGCCTGATTTCCTGACCCAGCTCTGCTCTGCCTTCCAGCTTCTTGATAATATTCACCCTCAGAAGCAGTAGGTGATGACTCAAATAGTTGATTTTCTGCCACCCACATGGGGCATCCAGATTGTGTTCCCGGCTCCTGTCTCTGGCCTGGCCCGGTGCCAGGTGTTGTAGGTATTTGGGAAGTGAAACAGCAGATGGAAGACCTTTCTCTTTCTGTCTCTCTCTCTCTCCCTACCTCTCTGCCTTTCAGATAAATAAATAAAAAAATTTAAAATATTATGCCTACTGGGTTTATTATATTACTGTTATTATTATATTAGAGCTTTCCCACTCCAAGATGAAAATACACATCTCCTTTATTTTCTTCCTAATATTTTTTACTCTTTGTAAGTGATGTGAGTGCCTAGGTAAATGTTTAAACTTCATTTATTGAATAATCTTTATATCCTTCTTCACACTTATATTACCTTCATCACAAAGTAAATTCCACCATGTTCATTAACTTGTTTCTGGTCTTTATTCTGCTCTATTGGTATTGTTCTATCTCTGATTTTTGTTTCTGTATTGGAAGGAAGGCTTTGTCTCTGAATTTTTGGGGAATCGGTAGTGAATACTTCAGAACTCCCTGAGAAATTCCCAAACTTGATTGATCATCAAAATCAACTATGATATTTTCCAAAAAATTGTTAATTCTCATGTGCCACACTTTTAGGTGGGGCCTATGATTCTGGCACAGTCAGTTTTGGGGATTCTTAGCTTACATGATTTCTTTTTTTTTTTTTTTTTTTTTTTTTTTAGATTTTAGAGTTACAGACAGTGAGAGGGAGAGACAGAGAGAAAGGTCTTCCTTCCGTTGGTTCACCCCCAAAATGGCTGCTACAGCTGGCGCACTGCGCCGATCCGAAGCCAGGAGCCAGGTGCTCCTCCTGGTCTCCCATGCAGGTGCAGGGCCCAAGCACTTGGGCCATCCTCCACTGCCCTCCCAGGCCACAGCAGAGAGCTGGACTGGAAGAGGAGCAACCGGGACAGAATCCGGGGCCCATATGGGATTCCCACACTGCAGGCAGAGGATTAGCCAAGTGAGCCACAGTGACGGCCCGGCTTACATGATTTCTATAGTCCTTTTTTATATCACTACATTCTCTGTTTTTCTTCAGCTATCACTTGCCTAAGGTGGTGGTGGTGGTGGTTGTTTTTAAGAAGTGTTGTGAAGTAGAATTAGAACAGGCTGCAGTCTCTTCCTAGTCTTGTTCATCGCAGCATCATGCCATGATGTCTAGGCCACTTGTGAATTGCTTGTAACAGGCAGCCACTAGACAGTTCTTAGCTTCTACCACTCACTTGCCCTTCCAGCTATCTTTTGATGAATTTGGGTGAAAGCATGTGTCTCCTTCTCTTGACTGTGTGCTTCAAGGAAGCTTGTGTTTTTAGTGTAATCACCATGTGACAGAGTTGTCCACAGCCAGGTTACAATCCACACCCAGGCCCATGCTTCTCAGTCTTCATCATGACTTACTTTTCTAGGCAGGGTGCTGGCTCTTTAATTGCTCACAATCTAAATTTTCCAGGAACTGCCATGAGATGTTCCAACTGGTCCTGAGATAACCTTGAAATTTCTTATGCGGAAAGGAAGTATGGAGATTGGTAGGTCTCCTGTCTAACATTGTAAGAAATGTATGAGACTGTGACTGTGTCTGTTCAAACTGTACAGTTAAAATTTAATAGTAATCCAATAATATGGTTGGAATTTTCTGAACACCTAATGTGCTGAAGCACTTTATACATATTTTTTCTTGTTCTCAAACTAATCCTGTGAGATATAAATCACTACCCTTAGTTTAGAAATTAGAGAAATGGTATTCAGAGAGGTGAACTTACTTTACTAAGGTCACACACTTTGATGCCCAAAGAGGGGATAAATGCAGTGTGGCCCAAATACAAAAAAAAAAGTCTTGAGGGAAAGGCATATTAATTTTAGCACTCTCTACTTATTAAATTCTAGCTCTGCAGCTTGCTAGATGAGTGACTGCGGGTAAATCACATATTTTTTTTTCTGAGTTTCTGATTCCTTATCTGTTAAATGGGAATCTCTAGCTTACTTCTCCTGAAGCAATTGTGTGAATTCAATGTAATGATAACAAATGTGAAGTACCCTGTCCAGAGTAGATGTTCAGGAGATGATAAATAACTCTCTATCATTTGCTTGCAATCTTCTATACACACACAAGCATACGCAAATATCAAGTTCAAGAAACCTTTTCTGTCTACCCGATAAAGCAGCCTGTTTATGATCTCTAATCCTCTGTCTATCCATCACTGTGTTTGGGGTCCTCCACTGGGGCATGGTTTAGAGTGTGTAGAGTCTGTGTGATCAGAGCTGGGGATGCTTAAAGGCAGACATATCTGAGTTTGAATTTTAGCTCACTTTTTTTCTGTAGGACTTAGAACAAATGGACTTTTGAATCTAACATTTTTTATGTGTTTATAATCTTACAGGCCTAGGCCCTTCTGACTATAAACCCCTCTGCTGACAGCTTTGTAGGCATGCGGCCGTTCTTTCTGTTTTTCAAAAACAACAGGCTCATTACAACCTCAGGATCTTTACATTTTAAATTCCCATTTCTGGAACCCTTAACATGACTGGCTTTGTCTTCTGTGTTCAGGTCTCAGCTTCAACATCTCATTAGAGAGGCCTTCCCCAACCAAAGTATCTGGTCCTCCCCTGGCCTCCATCCCATTACTTCATGTTCATTACTTCATTGTTTTCTCTGTAGTGTTTATTGCTATTTGACGTTTTATTATCTGCTTATGTGTTTAGGTATTTATTTTCTGTTTCAGTTGCATGTTTTTGACAGCAGGAACTTTTCTGAGTCATTCACTGTTATATTCTCAGCACTCCAAACAGTGCCTGGCCCCAGACAAATGCTGAATATAAAGCAATTGAATAAATGAATGGATGAATTTATTCTCTAAATCTGGTCTATGAAATAAGATAATTATAACTGGGTTTACGTGAAGCACTTAGTGTAGAGTCAGGGCCTCATGCACAGAACTTTCCATTCCTCTGTGTTCTTCAGCTCCTACTATGCAAACTCAGCCTTGCTGAACTGACTTGTGCTTGGTGCCATAGTTCCTTGAGGTTTTCTGGCAGGCCCTAGTCTCTCAATTCTGATAGGCTAGAGTTCAGATAAAGTGGCCTTCTCTGCCCAGAAGTAGCTTCTAGTCTTGCTATGTATGGGGCAGCCTTCTCTGCTACAGGGCTCACTGACTCATCAGTATCAAACAATTTGTATTTGCTTGTAGATTCCCAAGCAGGGGCCAATCCTAGAAGGACGCTACTCTCATTTAGCACAAACACACGCCTTAACATATTTCCACAGTAACAGCTGCTGCCCTTGGCCAATCACCATAACAGAGAGACCTTCATCAAATGGAAGAACATAATATGTTATACAAGATAGATCATCCCTCATTTAGATGTGGAGCAAATGACTCCCAGGAGTACCAAGATTTGAATTATGATTCCTTACCAGAGGTTCCCTGGTCAGGGGTTACTTTTTATTTTCGCCAGACATAGTCCTCATGCTCTCAGGACTTCCATAAAACGTGTGTGCAGAGAAGTGAATCTGAAGTGAGCAATGGACAGGTGGTGTGTAGCTTAAGGAAATACTTGAAATGTTTACTAAAAGGAAATTTGGGCAAAAATGTCTGGAGGTGGAAATAATCCAGAATCTAGAATGAAGATGTATATAAAATCAATCTGTTGAAATACTCGGTGACTCAACTCTCCCTTCATACTTCTGATAGCTATACATAATAGAATAATTTTTATTTGTCTAGTGATGACCAATAAAGATTATAATTTGATCATCAAACCAGTACTATGCCCTTTGCCATATACTGCCATTTATTATTGGAACCCTCTTCTGTGACTTCTCTGTTTTCAACACTATTGGTCTTTATTTTTTGTCACTGTCTCTACAACACTTAGCACAATATCTGGCACATAATAGTGTATTATCAATTGTTGAGTTACCAATAAACTGCTGTGTTACAGATGTGAGAGAAGAGGAGGAATGCATTGCCTAACATTAAATAAGCACACAAGTAGCAGAGCCAAGACTCCAGCCTAGGTTTCCTGATTTCCAGCTCTTCCTGCCACTGGCAATGTAGAAGAAGTAGGAACATAGTAATAATTGCTACCAGTTGGTGGTAGTTGCCAGGCCCAATTTATTGGCCAGTGAGACTAAGTAACATCTTTAGAACTTTACAACTGATCTCTCTGCCTAGGACACCTCCCTATATCTGTCTTGTATTCTTCCTAGTCATTCTTTAAGACAGCCTCAGATATCTTCTTTGTTCTGCCCTCCTTGTCCATGCAGGGTTAGATCATTTTGACTTTGCACAAAACTTTATCCAAGTATTTATACCATTACATTCTCATGATCCATCCCATCCACTTAGACTGTGAGTCTCTTGAGAGAAGGGATCATGTCTTGTTTATCTCACAAAACCTAGCTAATGCTTTCAGCCCATATTTAATATGCCAATACATGATTGAATTTCCATTTGGTTTCCATAGCCACTTCTTAGGAAAGGTAGTAGGGATTATTTTCCTGAGGCAATGGTCCTTACAGTTTAGTATTTGTTAGAGCACTTGGTATATTTATTAAGTAAACAGATTTCTAGTCTTTCTCTCCTCCTCATCAACCCCAAGGAGATTAATGTATAATAGGTATGGGTATAAATGGTTTTTTGCATGTTCAATTGGCCTTGCAAATTATTCTCATTCAGTCGGTCCTTGGAATATACTTGAATGATAACTGGACTAGGGTGTAAGTGTGAGTTGTGTTAACCATCAAAACGGTTCTGGCAGGCTGCTGGGACCTGCACAGATGAGGGAATGTGCCATGACAACCCCGCCCAGTGGTGCAGTTTATGGCTGTGAATTTTGGGGGCTACGTAGAAGACTGGCCTCCTCAAATACCCATGAAAAAGAATTCTTGTCACTGTGTTACCACCCTCAATATTTTTCCCTCCTTGAGACATTGGTGTGGAATAGAGCAAATTGCTGTGGAAATAAGGTGAGCTGGGTAATGACTGGATGACCTAAAGTGTTTCTGTCACTGTATTTGAGTGTTAGTTGTTTCTCTGTAAGACAGAGATCTATTTTTTTTTTCTGATTTGTACCTACCTCACAGGAAAGTATTAAAATAGGGAAAACAGATGTGGTTCATTAATTATGACAAATATTTTAATCTGAGTTTTATAATGGGGAAGTTGGGTATGGTTTATTGATTGTGAAAAATATACCATACTAATGTTAGCACTAGGGGAAGCTGGGTGTGGGCTATATGGGAAACCTTTGTACTTTTTTTTTGGTAAATTTAAAACTATTCTGAAATTAAAAGTTAAAAGTAAAATTTAAATGAGATAAAATAGATCAATAAACTCACCCAGTGGCAGCCACAGCATGAACGTTCAATAAGCTGAAGTGAAATGTACAAAACACTAATCATTCCTTCTCTGCTACTCAATCACGAGGCCTCTTCTGTGGGCTCTGGTTTCTCTGTCAACCGAAGTAAGGAGGCATTAACAGGATGATTTCCAAGGTGTGTTTCAGCCCAACACTGATTCTAATCTCAGTTCTGTGCTGTGGGCTGTGGGACAAGGTTCAATGTCAGGTTTGACGTAAGATATCTTGACGTAGGACATCATCTTGTCACTGTGTAGTGTTGCCAAGCAGTCCTGATTTGATGTATTGCCCTCCCCTTTTCCTGTTTCCTTGCTCTTTGGCCTTGCTCTCCATTCTGTCTGAGGATGACACTTTTTTGAGAGTGGCCAGAAAGAGGGAGCTTTGCAAGGCAGGAAAAAGCGTGACACACAACCAATAAGATGTGGAGTATTTTCTTTAGTGTGGTTTTGATTACATTCTGAGCAATTTTTTTTGTAAAAGATGAATTAGCTAGTGTTTCACAGCCTCCCAGGAGGTTTGCTTTGTTAGTTTCATTGAATACAAACTTTCATATTAACTCAAGGCAAATGAGAAAGGAGAGAGATCAGGAAAGAGTGGGTGGTTTGGTTGTAAAGTTGTTTGCTTTGTAACTGCAAACAAGTGGTGGCTTAGGAAGTCTCTGCAGAGTTGGTGAACTAGAACTTTGTGGAGCAATGCTCATTCAAAGGACTTTCAGGGGCTCAGGAGAGCAGAATCTAAGAAAAGGGTCATCATTCCCGCACTGCACTTGTAGAAAAGAAGGCATTGCCACTTAATAATAATATCGAAAACAGAATTTCTGTGGTGTTTACCTTGAGCGCAAGTCTAAATGTATATTTCAACTCCCCATCTTAACTCTTTTAAACTCATAGCAACCTATGGGGTAGGTACTGTTATTATCACTTGCATTTTCAGATGAAGAAACTGAGAGATGTAGTGACTTGCTCAAGATCACACATAAGATATATGACAGAATCTAGGTTTGAACATATGGTGTTCGGCTTTAGAATATGTACTGTTACTACTGTACTACATTGCCTCTCACATTTGGGTAAAACTCCTCAGGAGACAGGCGTTTGGTGTGTCTGTTTCAGGGTGCTTATAAGTAGATTTATTTTTATTTATTTGAGAGGCAGAGCAATAGGGAGAGACAGAGAGAGACAGGGGTGGGGCAGTGTGAGGAACAGGGATTTTTCTATCTGTTGGTTCACTCCCCAAATGGCTGCAATGGCCAGGGCTGGGCTGAGCCAAAGCCAGGAGCCAGAAACTCTATCTGGGTGTCCTATATGGGTGGCATGGGCCCAAGCACTTGGGTCATCTTTTGTTGCCTTCCCAGGTGAATTAGCAGTGAGCTGGAATGGAAGTGGAGCAACTGGCCTTGGACTGGCTCTCCAAAATGGGATGCTGAGGTCTCAAATGTTGGCTTACACAGCTGTGCCACAACACCGACACTTCGGGGTGCTTTTTAATCCCCGATACAGCCCAAGCCTTCTGGATGAAATTGATGAACCTTCAGACCATCCATTGAGTAGCTTTCTTACTGTCTCTTCCTCCTACCCTTCCTACATATAACCTGGATTAAGCCAGTAAATCTGAAATCTACAACAACCTTTAGAAAATTTCTTTGTTTTATACTCTGTAACTACAACAATAATTACCTCTGACAGGTGCACAGCACTTCCATACGCATTCTTTAATGTGTTTCTCAACAATTTTGTGGATTAAGATTGGCAGGGATCATTGTAATCATTTTATATATAGGACAGCTGAGGTCCATAAAGGGTTAAATGACCAGCTCAAGATTACACAGCTAATAGCTGAACGTAGGCCAGTCAATCAGCCTATGTGTACCTGTTGAACAGGTACCCGATGTTATTCTAAGGCATAGTTCTAGGACTGTCTAACTGCTACTCTAGAAAATATACCACCGTCCGCTGTCTTGGAAGCCATAAAATATGAAATGTTGACTTAGATTCTGTGAGTAGAAGAGAGAACACACATTTGCTGAGCCCTCATCCTGTGCCAGGCTAGGAAACATTTACATTTGTTATCTTGTTGAATCTTTATATCAATCCTGAGAGTTTTGGATTGCTATCTCCTCTTTCCAATGAGAAATACAAGAAGTAAGGCAGACCCCAGTTTGAGCTGGCTCCCTCTTTCCACTCTACAGTTCCATGTTGGGCTTTGGCTGCAGCACTAGAACATCCTTCTGGCAGACTCTACTGAAAGCATTCCTAGGAATGCTGAGCCCAACATGAACACATCTTTTCATTTACCCCTTGCAGCTTCCTTAGTTCTCTCAGGAGAACCATAAATAAGCACGTAGAAAGCAGTCAGGTTAATGGTAGGAAAAGGAAGTGAGGCCTAGCTTTCAGGCTATGTTCTGGGTCTCCAGTCCCACTAACGTTCAGTGTGCCCTGTCAGCCCAGGTCACAGATGGATGGAAAGGGTCTCCTGTACCAGTCCTCTGAGGCCTGGCCTAGTTCTGCTGATCAAGACTCTGCTGGCTGTTCCAGCTGCTGCTTCTCATTCAATGCCGGCTGACCAGCATTGTTCAGAGGAGTAGTTGAGAAAGACAAGACAGTGTATGAGGGAAGCTTTGCTCAGAATCATATCATGCCTTTTAAAGGCATGAAATTCACTTCCATCTAGACAACTTCCCTGGTTTCCTTGTGGAGAGGGACTGAGGGTCAGTGTCCTGGTGACATTTTTTTCTGGTGCTGGTCAAGCCTCTGAGGATAATAGATTATAGTATTTAGGTAATGGTGCATCTCAGGCCAACCTGTTTGCTTACCTTCACCTGTAAGGATGAGGACTTCCCAATCTTTGGGCCATTTCTTACCTATCAGTATGTAGGACTTACCCCCTTTTACTTTGAGGAAAATTGTGGAACGATGTAGTCCTTTGGCCAGACGGCTCTCTCAGGACACATTATCTATAGCTTATTTCAGAGCATGATCCCCTCTGACTGTTCAGATACATGTGTCTTAATTCTATTCATAACCATCTTGTAGGAAGGAAATTCTCTAGCTCCTTTTGATGTATCTTACAACCTCTACACTTTGAATATTTTCCTCGCTTGTACCTTGATTCCTCTTACCCTCATTTGGTCACATTTCTGTTTAGGATCATAGAAAGTTAGATATTAGTATCAGATGGAAGGATTTTCTATCTGTAAAGTACTAAACAGATATAATTGATTACTATCACAATCTTGTTCAAGGTTCACATTTGAAAAATGAGGCAACTTACGCCCTTTGAGATAAAATGGTTTGCTAAAAGTTATGTGCTTAAAAGAGACAGTTCTAGGTTGCATACCCAGGTTTTCTGGACCAATTACTGTGTCCAATTACTTCCCTTTTGATTGTGCTCATTGACTTTTTTTCTCCCCCAGAACTTGGTGAAGAGTTTGCCATTGCTTCCTAAATAGTTATACTTACATGATACTATGATGTCAATTCTTGACCTCTTCCTCAGGGTAAATAAAGGGATTAGAAATATTTTTATCCCAATGACTTGCTTACAACTCTTTAGGCCATCCAGTTCTCTGAGTAGAGCTGTGTTCTTCCATAGCAGACACATTGTTATTGGGTTAACCTAGAGGTGACTTGGTATATTTCCCTATTCCTAGGCTGAATATATTGCTCTTTAGAGAAGTAGGGATTGTCATCTTCAGGCACCAGGAATCAAGCATACTTAAACTCCCATTTGATTTGGTTAGGCATACTAAACTACTGTCAGGGATAAAATAATAGCTACCATTTATCGAGTGCATGCTAGATACTTTATAATATCATATTATTTGATCCTTATAATCTCTTACAAAGAAGTAATTATTATTAGCATCATTTTAAAAAGATTTATTTTTATTTGTTTAAATGAGAGAGCTGAGAGAGAGAGAGAGAGAGAGAGAGAGAGAGAGAATCTTCCATACATTGTTCACTCACCAAATGGCCACAAAGACCAGGGTTGGGCCAGGCTGAAGCCAGGAATCCAGAACTTCTTTTGGGTCTCCCACATAGGTGCAAGGGCCCAAGCAGTTGGGCCATCTTCCAGTGCTTTTCCAGGTGCATTAGTAAGGAGCTGGATTGGAACTGGTGCCCAAATAGGATGGTGGCATAACAGGTGGCAGCTTAACCCTTTTTGTCACAATGCTGGCTCCAGCATCATTTTAGAAATGAAGAATTCAAAGTTCAAAGAGTTTATGTGTCTGTACACATTTAAATAGCTACTAAATAGTTGACAAAGCATTTGAATCTTGGTCTTTATGACCTAATGTTGATTTTCACTACAGTAAGTTGCTTCTGTGAATACTAGTCTTCTTTTACCGTGATGTGGTGTGAGAGGTGTTGGAAAGCATTTCTTATCCATCACCTAAAATGATCCCAATAACCTGGTGTCATTTTCTAGTGAAAATTGCACTGATCTAAGATTTAGGTAATCCTGAGTTTTAGTATCATCATGTTCAATTCCAAAACTTAATAAAGAATAAAAGGTGTTCCCGATTCCACACTGTTATTAAAATAAGGATTGACCATAAAATTTCATATCTGAAAGATTATCTAATTGACTTCCCAGTGGAAGGAAGTATCATCATGCCCAAAGTATATGAAAAAATTCTATGTACTTTAGTTCCATTCATGACTTCTTCTTGCAAACTTTGATCTGTCAAATGCCTTTGCTCTTTGAGGCTGATGAATACATGTACCTAAATGTTGTGTGACCTTTATAGAACACCTATTCCAACTCTCATATTTTATAGATGAGAAGAGAGGGGAAAGAATTTTACCTTTTGTTAATTGATTTCAAGAGTCTGACCAGCCGTAATAAGCAGAGAACTTTTTTGTTTTCCTTTTATAGTTAATCAAGTTTAGATCTTACCAAAGATTTGAGGTCCCAATGATCTGGGAGTGAAGTCAGAAGTTATTTAGTCCAGCAGAGTAAACCAAAACCACCTAAGTAAACATTAGTCAGCCATGTTCATCAAGATTTTCAGAATTGACCTGTTTTTACTGTTCTTGCTACGCTATTCTGTTATTTCTTCTCCCACGTGCTCTTGCGCCTAGTATAGTGCTTGGCATATGGTAAACATATACAATAAATGTTTGCTTTGTATGTTTTTTGAGTGGTTCTTATCTCCTTGTCTTTTATTATAATTTGCAAATTCAACATATATTTATCATCACAATTCTCTAATAACTATTTGCAATTGTATAAATACAAAAAAGAAGAAAATTTAGACATAGTTCTACTACCTCAATATTAACATTGCTGGGATTTGAGTGTCTCTTAACCTAAATTTTCTAAACATATTTCTATGTGCAGATTTTTTAATGAAATTACTCTTTTAAAAACATTTTCTTGCTTAACATTCTCTTACATCATTTTCTGTTAGTATGTATTATTAATAACTATTTATGGCCATATTACACTGTTAATTTCCTTATTTGAGAACATTGCTATGAAGTTGTTGTGTCCTGTGATTTGTTGTATCTTCATTCTCCAATCTTACAAACAAGCACTAATGAATACCAGACCATGTGGCTGTTTTGACTACCACAAAGACTCTCTTCCAAACTTTTTTCTGACTTTATTCATGATTTAGCATATCAATGATACTAATCATTACACCTCCTTATCTTGAAATATCCATAATCATAAACATGTTTTTAATTTTTGTCTACAAAAGTCTATCATACATATTAGTTTCCTGTCCTCATAGTTTAAGTGAAATTAACAAGAACCCTGAAGTAGCAGATATTTAAGCAAACTTCACCATGGAGAAAATTCATGAATAGAAAAGTATTTACTTCATACACAATTAAGAACATCATCCTAAGGGTGGCAGTGCATCTGCATTTGTGACTACACAATGATTGGAGGACTGAGAAGAAAAGATAATTGCAGTCCACTCCCACTCAGAGCTACATAAAGTGGTCAGCTCTCCTCTGGTCAATTTGCGTATATTTACTGGAAGTGTTATCACTGTCCAATATCATATAGTGTTTTTGGCCTCAGACATGTGAACATGTGGTTCCCTGTGAGATCAGATACCGGAGTGTGTGTGAGGATGAGCTTTTCTCATATTAGATATGGTTCTGCAATAAGATCAGGTTAACTGAAAGGGGTCAGTGTTACTTCCAGGAGTATTCTGAGAGACAGTATCTCATGGGAACGACGTGACTTTGATGAGATGGCAGTTAGGATATGTGAGTCAGTGTGGGGCCATCAGAGGCTCCAGATGATGAGGACACAGAGATGGAAGTCAGAGAGAAATTGTAAACATGATTTATTAAGTGGAAAGATCTGATTGGAAGAGAAAGATTAAAAGAGGTATGTCTCTTCAGGCATACTTGATGAGGAGGCACAGAGCATAGAGCACATGACTTTCTATAAATATCTGGACAACATTAACTTGAGTAGAAGGGAAGGTATTTTCTGGGTTGAAATAGATATGAGAACTAGGATTCTTAGATGGAGGCAAAGGAAATATTTAAGAAAAACTAGTTTCCTCTAAGGATGCTTAAAAGTGATGTTAAAATATCTCAATATTTATATAGACATATATATGCATATATATGCATATATATATATATATATATATATAATAGAGCATGGATTCAGCATGGCCCAAGGCACTGGAGTATGATTTTGCATCCTAGGGGTTATTTGGCAAGATCTGCAGATTTTTTGGATTATTATGTCTGGGGAAGTGTTACTGGCATCTAGCAGGTAGAGGCCAGGAATACTGTTAAGCATCTTATAAAGCAAGGACAGGCCCCTCACCCCACGCTGCTGCTTCCACCACTTTCAAACACAACAAAGAATTATCTGACTCTAAATGCCAGTAATTCTGCAGTTGAAAAATTCTGACCATGCAGGTATTGACCAGTTAAATATTAACCTCAGGGATGACTATCATTGCACAGGCTAAATTGATATGAAAGTTCCACAACAGAAATGACCGGTAGGCCTCTCTCCATTCCTTTCTCTCAGATTCACCTGGCATCAGTGTCTCCCCAGGATGCTCAACTGGAAACTTTCTATCTTATTACTCCTTCTTTCCTCTCCATTCCCACATTCAACAGCTCTTCTGAATTTGGTCTTCTAATTCTCTCTGTAATCCATCTATTCTTCTTCATCTTCATCCCCATTTCTGTTGCCATAAAATGGGCCTTTAAAATTATCTCTTTTCGGCCGGCGCCGCGGCTCACTAGGCTAATCCTCCGCCTAGCAGCGCTGGCACACCGGGTTCTAGTCCCGGTCGGGGCGCCGGATTCTGTCCCAGTTGCCCCTCTTCCAGGCCAGCTCTCTGCTGTGGCCAGGGAGTGCAGTGGAGGATGGCCCAGGTGCTTGGGCCCTGCACCCCATGGGAGACCAGGAAAAGCACCTGGCTCCTGGCTCCTGCCATCGGATCAGCGCGGTGCGCCGGCCACAGTGCGCCTGCCGCGGCGGCCATTGGAGGGTGAACCAACGGCAAAGGAAGACCTTTCTCTCTCTCTCTCACTGTCCACTCTGCCTGTCAAAAAAAAATTATCTCTTTTCCTATCTGGTATCATTTCCCAGAAATATTTCAATAATTTCTGAATGAGTCTTCTATAAGCCATTCTTTATACCACCTACCTTGTTTACCATAGTAGCCCTGTGTATATCATACCCAGAACAGGAACTGAATATATATTTAATTAAATTATTTGATAAATAAATTTTGTTGTATCACAGCTTCAAAATTGTCAGTGGCTCCTGTATGCCTACAGAATAAATACAAAATCACTTGCAAAACCATTATAAATATTATACTCAATTATCTTCTCATTTTAATTTTCTACATGCCAAATTTTCATCCCAAATCCCTTGCTACCACTATGGACTTTATACTCTAATGCAATGAACTTATCCACAGTCCCTTTGTCACGTCTTTTCCAGTCCATGTTTCTCAAACATGCTATTATAAAACGCTGCTGGCCCTTAGTCATCTTTGACATCTTCTCACAATGGTTCTCAATGTGGGGTGAGGATGAAAGGCTCACCAGAAGACTTTTCTAGATAAAAACTTCTGATATCATCCCACATCTGTTTAATCAAAACTGAAAGGGATAGGCAGACAGACATACATTTTAATCACAGTAAAAATATTTTAAAAGTTCAATTTGCCTTATTTATGTCAGTCTATTTGTGTACTCAATTCTTTTCTCTTTTGTACGTGTCTATTCTTTCATCAGCAGCACACTGGAAATATTAATCTTTTCAAAGAACCAGCCTTTGATTTAACTGGATTTTTCTTTCTTCAGATTCATTGACTCCTTCCTCTGTCATCTCCATTCTGAAATTTATCCAATTTAGTAATTTAAAAAAAATTTGCTTTGTGTTGTTCAGTTATAAAATTTTCATTATATTCTTCTTTATACTTCCTATTTATTTGCTGAATGCTCATAGCACTCCATTTCTATCCAATATGTTCACCCTTAATTCTTGGAGTATTGTTGTTTAGTTACTTTAAAGTTTTTATCTGTACAATTTGGGACATGCTCAGTCGGACTTGCCCCAAATGTTGGAGTTAGAAACGTGCCAGGGGATTCCAATACAATTTCATCAAGGTGGCATGTACCAATGCCATCTCACTAGTCCAAGTGATCAACTTCAGTTCACAACTGATCACAATTATAGGTCTAAGAGTCAAAGGGATCAAACAAACAAGACTAGTGTCTGCTAATACTAACTGATAGAATAAAAAAGGAGAGAATGATGCAACATGGGAAGTGGGATACACAGCAGACTCATAGAATGGCAGATGTCCTAAACTGCACTCTGGCCTCAGAATCAGCCCTTAAGGCATTTGGATCTGGCTGAATAGCCCATGAGAGTATTTTAGGCATGGAAAGCCAAGACACTCTGGAAAAAAAAACACACACACACACACAAAACACCTAGATGAAAGATCTCTGCGAGTGAGATCCCAGTAGAAAGAACGGGCCATCAAAGAAGGAGGTACCTTTCTCTGAAGGGAGGAGAGAACTTCCACTTTGACTATGACCCTGTTGGAATAAGATCTAAGTCGGCGAACTCAAAAGGCTTCCATAGCCTTGGCAACTCATGACAAGAGCCTAGGGAGATCACTGATGCCATAAACAAGAGTGTCAATTTGTTAAGTCAACAACAGGAGTCACTGTGCACTTACTCCTCTTGTGGGATCTCTGTCCTTAATGTGTTGTTCAATGTGAATTAATGGTAAAACTAGTACTCAAACAGTATTTTACACTTTGTGTTTCTGTGTGGGTGCAAACTGATGAAATCTTTACTTAATATATACTAAATTGATCTTCTGTATATGAAGAAAATTGAAAATAATCTTGATATGAATGGAATGGGAGAGGGAGCAGGAGATGGAAGGGGTGTAGTTGGGAGAGAAGTTATGGGGTGGAAAAAGCCATTGTAATCCATAAACTGTACTTTGGAAATTTATGTTTACTAAATAAAACAAAGTTTCTATCTGATAATTCCAACATCTGTATCTTTTCAAAGTTGACATTTGTTAATTATCCTTTTCCTCAGGAGTTGAAATTTTTCTTTTTTTTTTAAATTTTTGTATGCTAAGTAATTTTGGATTGTGTTCTCAACATTATGAATATTCCGTCACGAGACTCTGAGTCTTGTTCAAATTTAAGGATAACATTGACTTTTTTCACACTTTTTCTAACAGGTAACTGACAATGTTCAGTCAAACTACAAATTCGGGTCTGCATTCTGTGTGCTATGATTCCAATGTTTGTTCAGCGTGTATTAAAAATGTCAGGTTTTCTGAAGTTGTATTTGAATCAGTCTAGCATGGAACCTGGATGATAGTTTACCCTGTATTTAGTTCAGATCTCTATATGCTGTTATAGTCAGACATAAGCATGCACATTTGGGAAGTAAGCCCAAGAATTCATGCATAAATTCACAGCATTATTCTCTTATTTCCCTCCTCTAGGTAATTAATCTTTCCAACTCTGTCCCAATCCCATTTCACATCCTTCCTGAGACTGATTTTGTATTTAAGGCCAAGCAGTGGGAGGACAGAAAGAGAAAGAAAGAGAGAAAAAGGCTGTGGTGTTGCGTCCTGTGGTCCTAGGACCACAGTTCCTCTACTCAGAAACATTAGTTTTCATCTACTGGAGTTTTATACACTCTCTCAACCACCACTGCTCGTTGCTATGCCACTTCAGCTTCATGGAGGCCTGGAGTAGAACAGACGAGATAAGTACAGAAAAGCAACCTAAGCATTTCCCCTACTGTCTATAATCCTTAGCAGTCTTTTTTTTATCTTCCTCCTCAACACACTAAAGGAGAACTTCATTTGGTGCTCTTTTTTTTTTTTAAATATTTATTTGAAAGATAGAGTTACAGAAGAAGAGACGGAGAGACACAAAGAGAGGTATGCTATCTGTTGGTTCACTTCCTAAATGGATGCAGTGCTGGGTCAAAGCTTGAAGCCAGGAGTTTCTTCTGGGTCTCACATGTGGGTGCAGGGGCCTAAACATTTGCACTTTACTCCTCTGCTTTCCCAGGTACATTAGCAGGGAGCTAGATCAGATGTGGAGCAGCCAGGAATTGAAACAGTGCCCACATGGGATGTTAGCATTGTAGGTGGTGGCTTAACCTGCTACATTGCCCCACCAGCCCAGTGCTTTTTCTGTCTATACTTTGTATGCACTTCCAGATTTTTGACAACCTTTGAATCCGGACCGGGTAATATCAGATGAAAAGAAAAAGAAACTCATCACTAATTTAGTGATATTTCTGGTGTTATTCTGGAATCTGTCTGCTACTGTGAATGTTTTCATGTACTTAGATGCTGCTGTATGCATTCTCTTCAGGATTTACTGTTGTGTTCACACAAAAAGACCATATTTTCTAGACCACAATCCCATTTGAGTCATGATATCCATCTCTTTGCTGAAATTCCACACGTGTTCATATATGTAGTCTGCCTTTTTCACTAGGTTCCTTAACATGTTACATACCTGAAAATGGGTATATTTCTTCTCCTATCAACTTGTTAGTGTATAGTCTTGATTAAGTTTGCTCAGGAATTGAGATAGGTTTCAATTTTTTTGGTTGGTGGTGGTGCCAATACTTTCAGAGAAGTTCAGGTTTCAAATTCTTCTAGAAGCAGAATCTTATTTTCTTGTGCTTAAAGAGTGTCTTGGATGCCAATTTTTTTTCTTTTCCTACTTCCCATGCACCTTTGATTCATCCTTGTATGTGATACTTTAAAAATTTCATAAATAATGGAAACGATAGATAAGGAGTTCTTTGTTGAAAAGAACTTGAAATATATACTTTTTTCATAATAGGAATTTTCATAGAATGTTTTGAAGGTTCCTCATATGCCCGTGTCACAAGGTTTTGCCCCTGTTCCTGCCCATTGCCTAGTGGTAGACTGTTGTCGCTTATTACTGGGTGTTGAGTGTTGGCATTGTGGTTGAAAACAGAGGAGCCATCTCTTGTCCTGGCAAAGCCTTAGTGTAGGGCAGATCTCATGTGTCGGGGTGTATACAGGGTTATTCTCTTCATTTCTAGCTGTTTTCCTTGTGGCAGCCATATTCTGCTTTGCATCTGTGGTTATTAGGTGGAAATTTCATGTCCCCTCCCCCAGTAGTGGCAGCCCTCTATTCGGTATTGGTATGACATCTTGGCCTAAAATATTTTTTTCCTCTTCTCATAGGAGCATAAAACTTTCTCTTTTAACTCTCTCTCAAGAGAAATGGATGTTTTACTGTCTTTGAGGACAAGAAGAGAAATTGTTTTACTTTGAGCACACTTGAAGGAGCAATGGCTCTTTTCCTCTCTCCCAGAGAAAATCCCATCTCCTACCTCTCCTCCAGTGTCTTAAGGATTTTGGATTTCAATAGATAAGGATCAGGAAAGAAAGAATTTTTCACTTTTTCTCTGTGAAACACAACTTCTGCATGCCCAGGTTACTAAAAAGTGCTCTCGTTGATCTCTTGACCTGCTCACAATTTTTATCATGAGCACCTGATGGAAATCCATGGACAAACAACTTGTGTCTTGATTCTCAGCTGTTCTGTATTGATTATGTCCAGACTGATATTCTAGCTCACATTTGACCTTTAAGAATATGTTGGAATTTCAGTGTGCTTAGTGTATAGTGACCATTTTTTCTCCTGTACTTTGTCATAAAGGTTATGTTGACTTCATAAAATCATCTGGAGGGATGGGCATTTGGTAAAGCAGTTGAGATGTTTTTTGGGATGGCTGCACCCATAGCAGAGTGCTGGATTCAAGTCCCAGATTAGCTTCAGATTGTAGCCTCATGCTAATGTGCACCCTGGAGGGTGCAAGTTGATGGCTCAAGTAGTTGGGTTCCTGCCACTCACATGGGAGATTTGGTCTGAATTCCTGGCTCCTAGGTTCAGTCTGGCCTAGCTTCAGTTATTGCAGGCATTTGGGCTGTGAACTACCAGATGTGAGCTCGCTTTCTCTCTCTGTTTCTCTCTGTTTCTCTCTCTCTCCCTCTCTCTCTCTCTCTCCCTCTCTCTCTCCCTCTCCCTCTCTCTCTCCCTCTCCCTCTCCCTCTCCCTCTCTCTCCCTCTCTCTCTCTCTCTCTGTGTCTGCATCTCAAATGAATAAATAGATTTTTTTTAATGAGCTGGAGAGTATTTCCTTTTTCTTGTTTTCTGGAAAAACTTGGATAAAATCGTAATTTTCTGTCCCTATTAAAAAAACACTTATTTTTTATTATTTTTTTCTGTTTTGGATTTGGTTGTAGATTTTTTAGCAACCGATTCAATGTTTTAATAAGTTTAATCTGGTTTTATTTCTCCTTGAGTCAGCTTTGTAAGTGAAAATTTCCTGTCAATTTTGACTGAGTCTTTAAATTTGTTGATGTAAAGTGACTTGTAATATCCTCTTATTTGAAAAATCTTTAATCATATGTAGTTATGCACTTTTCCTTTCCTAGAATTGCTTATTTGTGTTTTCTTTTCCTGGTAAGTCTTACCATATTCTTGTCTATTCAAAGGATTATTGATTGTGTATGTTTATCTATTTAATTTTTTATCTGAAAATTTTTACTTTTGTATTTATAATTTCTTTTATTTTTTAAAAGATTTATTTATTTATTTGAAAGGCAGAAGAGAGAGAGAGAGAGAGAGAGAGAGAGAAATACCTTCCATATGTTATTTCACTCTCCAAATGGACGCAATGGTTGGGGCTGGGTCAGGCCAAAGCCAGAAGCCAGGAGCTTCTTCCAAGTCTCCCACATGGGTGCAGGGGCCCAAGCAGGTGGACCATCCATTACTGCTTTCCCAGGTACATTAGCAGGGAGCTGGATGAGAAGTATCACTACGTTCTTAAAATTGTATATATGATTTTTTTTCCTTTTTGTAAGTCTTAAAATCCAATCTTAAATATTTTATATTTGTATAATTTTTTGAAAAGTGAAATATTGACTGTGTATTTAAATATCTAAATATACTTTTAAACTTCTTTATTATTAATTGTAAATTGTGTCACTGTCACAAACTATATCTTGTGTTATACATATTCTTTGACATTTGTTGATCCTTGCTTTAGTGCTTAATATGTAGTCAATCTTGTAAATGTTACATTTGTGATTGATGAGAAGTCTAGATGTGTTCTAAATATGTCTGTTACATCAGGATTGTTATTTGTGGTATCTATCTTCCTTATAATCTTACTAACTTTACAAATGTTTGAGCTGTGAAATTGTTTTAAAGTCTTTCTATATTCCAAAGGCAGGGTTACAGAGAGAGAGAGCATGCGCTCTTCCATCCACAGGTTTACTCCCCAAACGGGCACAACAGCTGGGGCTCTGCCAGGCCAAAGCCAGGAACCAGGAGCCAGGAGCTTCTTCTGGGTCTCTCATGTAGGTGTAGGGACACAAGTGCTTAGGCCATCTTCCACTGCTTTCCCAGGTTCATTATTAGGGAGCTGAATTGGAAGTGGAGCAGCCTGGACATGATCCAGCACCCATATGGGATGCTGCCTCCACAGGTGTTGACTTTACCTGCTATGCCACAGCACAGGCACAAGCTTTAAGTGTTCAAGGAAGATGTGCTAACCTATCTCATGTTCATGGTCTCCCATTATATTTGTTTGCAGTTTTTCTGGAATATTTATTTTCTACTCTTTTTGCATTCAAACTTTCTCTATCTTTCAAAAAAAGGTTTATATGGAGGTTAAGCCACTGCCTGTGGTACAGGCATCCCATATGGGTACTGCCTCGAGTCCCAGCTGCTGCACTTGTGATCCAGCTCTCTGCTAATGCACCTGGGAAAGCAGCGGAGGATGGCTCAAATGCTTGGGCCCCTGCACCCACATGGGAGACCCACATGAAGCTCCTGGCTCCTGGTTTCAGCCTGGCTCAGCCCTGGCCATTGTGGTCATTCGGTAGAGTGAAATAGAAGATAAAAGATCTTTCTTTCTGCCTCTACCTCTCTCTCTTGGTAACTCCACCATTCAAATAAATAAATAAACATTAAAAAAAAACTATTTATTTATTTGAAAGATAGAGTGTCACACAGAGGGGCAGAGAGAAAGAAAGAGAGAGAGGGAGGGAGAGAGTGTTTCCATCTACTGGTTCACTCTCCAAATGACTACACCAACCAGTTCTGGGCCAGGCCAAAGCAGGACTAGCAACTCAGTGTGGGTCAACCACATGGGTGCAGTGGACAAAACACTTGAGCCACCTTCTGATGCCTTCCCAGGCTCATCAGCATGGGACTGGATCAGAAGTGGAGCAGGTGAGACTCAAACTGGTGCTCTGATATTGGATACTGGTGTTGCAAGCTATGGCTTAATGTGCTGTGTCACAATGGCAGCCCAATTTTATATATCTCAAAAATAATTGTGACTTTTATATCATATGTCTTCACTATTAAAATTATAATTGCATAATATGTCATATAAATGTTTAACCCATTTATCTTGATGTGTGATTACTAATACATTTGGATTTATTTCATATACATCTAGATTCCTGCATTTTCTATTGTCCTTTTCTTTTTCTTTTTTCTTTCTTTTTTTTTTTTTTTTGACAGGCAGAGTTAGTGAGAGAGAGAGAGAGAAAGGTCTTCCTTCTGTTCGTTCACCCCCCAAATGGCCGCTGTGGCCGGCACAGCAGAGAGCTGGACTGGAAGAGGAACAACCAGGACAGAATCCGGCGCCCCAACAGGGACTAGAACACGGGCTGCCGGCGCAGCAGGAGGAGGATTAGGCAAGTGAGCCGTGGCGGCAGCCCTATTGTCCTTTTCTCTACACTATTTTTTATTCTGTGATTTCCTTTTTATTGCTGGAATTTACTTTATTTCAATTATTTTCTTTTTTTTTATTATTTTTTGACAGGCAGAGTGGACAGTGAGAGAGAGAGAGAGAGAGACAGAGAGAAAGGTCTTCCTTTGCTGTTGGTTCACCCTCCAATGGCCGCCGCGGCAGGCGTGCTGCATGGCCGGCGCACTGCGCTGATCCGATGGCAGGAGCCAGGTGCTTCCTCCTGGTCTCCCATGGGGTGCAGGGCCCAAGCACTTGGGCCATCCTCCACTGCCTTCCCTGGCCACAGCAGAGAGCTGGCCTGGAAGAGGGGCAACCGGGACAGAATCCGGCGTCCCGACCGGGACTAGAACCCGGTGTGCCGGCGCCGCAAGGCGAAGGATTAGCCTAGTGAGCCGCGTGCCGGCCTCAAGTATTTTCTTGCATGTGCTTGTTTGTAAATTTTACACTCTATGAATTCCTTTAAAGTGCCCACATTTAAATTCTTTGAATTTTTATTTAACTTAATAAACTCTAAAGTTAATAAATAACTCCATTCTCTTTAGTGTTGTGATAGAAAGGATAGCACAGTGGTTAAGATTATCAGCTCTAGAGACAAACTCTTCAAGCTTGAAAACATGATTTTTTTTATAAGGTGTTTTTTTCCTACTCCAAGTCACATTTTCCTCACTGATACAATAGAGAAATTAATGATTTATGCTGGGGCCAGTTTAAGCTGCTACATGCAATGCCAGCAGCCCATGTCAGAGGTTGGAGAGCCATTTTGAATATCAGCTGTTCCCCTTCAAATCCAGCTCTTTGATAATGCACCTGGCAGAGCAGAGAATGATGGTCCAAGTACCTGGGCTCCTTCCACTCATGTGGGGAACCTGGGTGAAACTTCAGGCTCCTGGCTTTAGTCTGGCCTAGCTTCTACCATTGTGACCATCTTGGGGAGTGAATCAGTGGTTGCAAGATCACTCCTCTCTTTGTCATTTTGCCTTTCATATAAATGAATCTTACAAAAAAATTGTTCATACCTCCTAAGATTGTTAGGGGGAAAATAAAATGAGATAATGTAGATAAAGTACTTAATATGTTTGGGCTCAATAAATGTTAATTTATTAGATATTTACTTGTTCATTGCTCTTATAACTTAAGAGCCTCTTCCAGTCATTGATTCTCTAGGTGATTTTTCAATTTTTCCCATCACCTGTGATCATTTTAGTTGCCTCTAAGGGCATCTTCTCCAGCTTTTTATTTTCAGTGATGTATGGCAAACTGGTTTCATGTTTGATTTTGACATAAATGCATATAGTTTGGGATATGAACAGAATCAGTGTATTTTATTGTGAATATAGATCACAACCTTCAAGGAGCCCACCTCTTTAGGGAGTTCTCTGTAGGAATCTGTTAAAATTTCAAAAAAGGGGAGAGATAGAGACAGATACACAGAGATAGAGAAAGAGAGAGAGCACAGTCTTCCATTAACTGGTTCACTCCCTAAATTCTCACAAAGCAGACTGAGCCAAGATGAGGTCACGAGCTAGGAATTCCAGCAGACTCATAGAATGGCAAATGTCCTAAACTGCATTCTGGCTTCAGAATCAGCCCTTAAGGCGTTTGGATCTGGCTGAAGAGCCCATGAGAGTATTTTAGGCATGGAAAGCCAAGACACTCTGGCAAAAAAAGAAAAAAAAAAAACAACTAAATGAAAGATCTCCGTGAGTGAGATCCCAGTAGAAAGAACGGGCCATCAAAGAAGGAGGTACCTTTCTCTGAACGGAGGAGAGAACTTCCACTTTGACTATGACCCTGTCGGAATAAGATCTAAGTCGGCGAACTCAAAAGGCTTCCATAGTCTTGGCAACTCATGACTAGAGCCTAGGGAGATTACTGACGCCATAAACAAGAGTGTCAAATTGTTAAGTCAACAACAGGAGTCCCTGTGCACTTACTCCTCATGTAGGATCTCTGTGCTTAATGTGTTGTTCAATGTGAATTAATGGTAAAACTAGTACTCAAACAGTATTTTACACTTTGTGTTTCTGTGTGGGTGCAAACTGATGAAATCTTTACTTAATATATGCTAAATTGATCTTCTGTATATGAAGAAAATTGAAAATAATCTTGATATGAATGGAATGGGAGAGGGAGCGGGAGATGGGAGGGTTGCGGGTGGGAGGGAAGTTATGGGGGGGGGAAGCCATTGTAATCCATAAACTGTACTTTGAAAATTTATATTTATTAAGTTAAAGTTAATAAAAAAGAGCTAGGAATTCCATGCAGTCTCCCAAGAGGAGGGGCCCAGTACTTGGGAAGGGACCTAAGCACTTGAGCTATCACCTGCTGTATTCCAGGGTGTGCTTAAGAAGGAATGCTGGAATGGAAAGCACAGCTGTAACTGAAATCCAAGTACTCCAATATGACATGTGCTAGGCTTCCCACATGGCACGTTAACCACTCTGGCAAATACCTGCCTACCTGTAGTGATTTTTTTAAAATCCTTGAGTAGTGAACAAGAGTTCAGAGCCCATACTTGAAACATATTAGATTGGTTTAAACTTACTTGTCAGTGTTTTTTGCCTGTTATATCATAAATCTCCCTCACATATGTGTCATTCTCCATCACATATGAGTTGAAGCCTTGTAACATTTAGTTTTTGCACCAATTAACACTGTTGGTATGTTGAAGTGAGTAAGTCATTCACTTGAGTATAGAGTGGTGTTACAACTGGAATTAAGTAGGCAAGGCATCATCTTGTCAGCTGGATGACAGGAAAAGACTTCAAATTTCACTGGAACATATGACAACTTCAGGAACATTGTTAGGGGAGCAAAAACACTGTACTTAAATGGTGGCAGAGTGCTTAAAAGTAACAACTAATACTAGCAGTTTACATTTATGGCCTGTTTGCTATGTGTCAGGCACTTCACAAGTACTAAAGTATGTAATCAACATGCAAACCCTGTGAATTATTATCTGCATTTACAGATGAAAAACTGAGCAGTATTAGGATTAAGTAACTTTCCTGATGTGGTAGGCCTGGGATTTACATCTAGACAAAATAACTGCAGTGTTGGTATACTTATTTGTGACATGCTATTGCTTCCAAATGAATGATGAGGACTTACCTACAGTTGTTTTGTAGATACTCAGAGCCATGTCATATAGTAGTGACTTTTAAAGATGACATTAGAGTTGTTTTTGCATCTAGCAGCTTCCCTTTACATGTGGTTGTGAAGGGAAGCTGAAGTTTTAAAATTTTTATTTTAATTTTGCTGTGAGGAGAACACCCAACATGAGATCTCTCTTAACTGATACCTAGTTTAAGGAACAGTATTGTGACTCATAGGTGCAATGTACATCAGATTTCTAGAATTTATTCATCTGGTAAAACTGAAATATTTTATTCATTGATTGCCTATTCCCCATAACTCCTGTCTCTGCCCCTCTACTCTTTCTTTGAGTTTGCCTATTTTATATACTTCATGTATTAATGGAGCAATGCAGTATATTTCCCTCTATGACTGGCTTGTTTTTCTTAGCATAATGTTCTCAAGATGCATCTATATTGCTGCACATTGTAGGATTTCCTTCTTTTTAAGGCTATTTTCCATGGCATGTAGATACCACGTTTTATTTATCTGTATTCATTCATCTGTCAACCGGCATTTAGGACAATGTTTTCATATCTTGGCTGTTATGATCAGTGCTGCACTGACCATGACTGTGATGCTGTATCTTTAAGATTCTGATTTCAAATCTTCTAGATAAATACCCAGTGTAAGGTGGCTGGAAAAGATGGTATCTCATTCTTTTTTTTTTTTAAGATTTCTTTATTTATTTGAAAGTCAGAGTTACACAGAGAGAGAAGGAGAGGCAGAGAGAGAGAGAGAGAGAGAGAGAGAGAGGTCTTCCATCCACTGGTTTACTCCCCAGTTGGCTGTAACTGCCATAGCTGCACAGATCTGAAGTCAGAAGCCGGGAGCTTCTTCCGGGTCTCCCACGTAGGTGCAGGGGCCAAAGGACTTTGGCCATCTTCCACTGCTTTCTCAGGCCATAGCAGAGAGCTGCATAGGAAGTGGAGCAGCCGGGACTCCAACCAGCCCATATAGAATACCGGCACTACAGGTGGCAGCTTTACTCACTATGCCACAGCGCTGGCCCTGGTATATCTCTTTTAAAATTAATATATACAAATTTAATTGGAAAAAATGATATATCTTCATGGTTTGAATCCTGACATTTTGATAAGTGGTGGAACTTCAAAAAGTTCTTGTTGGAGGCAGGCATTTGGCTTGGTGGTTAAAAATGCCCATATCCATTGCCGGAGTGCCTGGATTTGCTATTTGGCTCTGGCACCTGATTCCAGATTCCTATTTATGGAGATTTAGGGAGGGAATGGATACGTCTCAAGTAATTGGGTTCCTATCACCCAATTACTTGAGACATATCCATGGGGGACACGGATACTTTATGATGTTTTGCTATATGTATATATTATGCCATGTCTGGTTAGGGTAAATATGTTTTTTTTCAAGCCTGTAAATTTTTTATAGTGAAAAACTAAAAAAATTCTACTTTTTTTTAGATTTTTTTTGAAAAATTACCAATCCGTGGGGGACACGGATTGAACTCTCAGGTTCCTCGGGCTTTTGAGGAGTGAACCAGTGGATGGGAGCACTCTCTGTCTCTCTTTGTCTACCTCACAAATGAGAAATTAAAACGTTCATGGAAAAATGGAATTAAAAGATAAGTTTATCTTGGTGTAAAAAGTAGAATTTTTGCAGATTTTTTTTAATAATGCACGTTCTCAGAATGATCCTGCAGGGGAAACAGGACACACAGCAGACTCATAGAATGGCAGCACTCCTGCCTCAGAATCAACCCTTGGGACATTCGGATCTGGCTAAAAGGTCCATGAGAGTCTCATGGGCATGGAAAGCCATGACACGGTGGCAAAAACAATCTAAATGAAAGATCCTGGTGAACAAGACCCCAGCAGAAGGAACAGGCCATCAAGGAGAGATGCGCCTTTCTCTGAAGGGAGGAAGGAACCTCCACTGTGATACGGCCTTGACTAAACAAGTTCAGAGTCGGTGAACTCAAGGGGCTTCCATAGCCTAGACAGCTCATGGCAAGAGCCTTGAGTGATTGCTGACGTCATAAATAAGAGTGCCAATTGTTAAATCAACAACGGGAGTCACTGGGTACATGCTCCCCATGTAGGATCTCTGTCCTTAATGTGTTCTGCTATGAAACTTAAAAACAACACTACTAGTCGAACAATACCCTATACCTTGTGCGGTTGTGTGAGTGCAGCCTGTTGAAATCCTTGCTTAGTATATACTAAGTTGATCTTCAGTATATGAAGGTGATTGAAAATGAAACTCGATGAAGGGCGGGATGGGAGAGGGCGTGGGAGAGGGGAGGGCCACGGGAGGGAGGGAGGTTGGGGGAGGGGAAGCCACAACAATACAAAAGTTGCACTTTGTAAATTCACATTTATTAAATAAAAAAATAACTATAAAAAATAATGCACGTTTTCCAAGAACTTTTTGAAGTACCCCTGGTATGTGAGATCATATGGTATTTGTATTTCTGTGTCTGGATTATTTTACTTTATGTAATGCCTTACAGGTTCATCCATGTTGTCACAAATGACAGGATTTCTTATTTTTTATTTAACAGTATTCCATTGTGTACACATACTACATCTTAAAAATATTTATTTATTTATTTTTGTTTGAAAGGCAGAGTTATAGAGAGAGGGAGAGACAGAGAGACAGATCTTCCACTTGCTGGTTCACTTCACAAATGCCTACAAAAGCTGGGGTAGGGTCAGGATCCTGGAATTCCATCCAGGTTTCCCAGTGAGAGGCAGGGACTCAAGCAACTGGCCATCTTCTGCCACTTTCCTAGTTGCATCATCAGGAAGCTGGCCAGGACATGAATCAGTGTTCATTTGGGATGCAAGGTGGTAGCGCTGGCCCCAATACTGCATTTTTTTAAAATCTACTCAGCTGTTAATTGATTTCATGTCATGACTATTGTGAAAAATACAGTAGTAAACACAGGAGTGCAAATATATTTTCAAAATATTGATTTTATTTTCTTTGTATATATATACACACAGACATAGGATTGCTGGGTCATATGTTCTATTATTCTTAATTTTTTGGAAAACTGCCATGCTGCTTTCCATAATGGTTCTACCAATTTATATTTCTGCCGACAGTGTACAAGAGTTCCTTTTCTCCATATTCTTTCCAATGTTTATCTCTTCACTTTATAATAATAGCCAATCTAATAAGTATGAGATGATAACTCATATTGATTTTGATTTGCATTTTCCTAATAATGAGTGATGTTGGGAACCCTTTTATATACATATTGATATTTGAATATCTTCTTTGGAAACTCTATTCAAGTTCTTTGCTCACAGCTTTTTTTAAAAAATAGATTTAATTATATGAAAGGCAAATTAAGAGAGAGAGAGAGAGAGAGAGAGAGAGAGAGAGAGAATCTTCCATCTGCCGGTTTACTTCCCAAATGTCTGGAAGCCCAGAATTGCATCCTGGTTTCCTACATGGGTGCTATTGTGAATAGTAACTGTAACAAACAGAGTGGAGCAGGTATCTCTTTCCTGTAGTAGCTTCACGTCTTTTGGATATATATCCAGTAGTGGAATTTCTGGGTCCTGTGATCCTTGCATATAGTGGATGTACTAATTTGTATTTCCACTAACAGTGTATGAGAGTTCCCCTTTCCATAACTTCTCTCTGGCATTTGTTACTTTCTGTCTTTTTGACCTTAGCCATTCTGACAGGGGAAAGTTGATACCTTACTGTGGTTTTGATTTACATTTCCTTGATGGCTAGTGATGATGAGCATTTTTTCAAATATGTGATATGTGTTGGCCATTTGTATTTCTTCGAAGAATTGTCTTTTGACGTCCATTGTTCATTTCCTAAATGGATTGGTTGCTTTTATTGTTGAGTTTTTTGAGTTATTGAAATATTCTGGATATTGATTGATTGTCAGATAAGTAGATTGAAAATATGCTCTCCTGTTAGATGTCTCTTCTAGATACTGTTTCTTTTGCTGTGAAAAAGCTTTGTATAGCTTTGCTTTTGTTGCCTGCACTTTTGAGGGTCTTCAAAAAATCATTGCCTATACAAATGTTGTGAAGTATTTTCCTTATGCTTTCTTCTAGATATTTCATAGTTTTATTTCCTTCTTATGATGTTATTTATTTTATTTAAAAAATTAACAAGCATATAAAATTACACATATTTATCAAGTACTTTATGATGTTTTGCTATATGTATGTATTATACCATGTCTAGTTAGGGTAAATATGTTGATTTTTTTCAGTCCTGTAAATTTTTACAGTGAAATATTAAAAAATTATACTTTTTTAGCTTTTTCAAAAGAAATACACAGAAATTTAGCATTATGTTCACCCTGTTATCAATAGAACCAAATAACTTCTTACTCCTATCTATCTATAACCTGGCATCCATCAATCAACCTTCCTCAATCACTTCCACACTTCCCATCCCAGCTTCTGGTAACCATCATTACACTTTTTCCATTTTTATTGATATAAAGAGAACAGATTTTATGTAGTTTCATAAATGTATTCTAAGAATATGATACTTCCCTCACTCCTCCCTTACTCCCTCCTTGCTTCCTTTCTTTTTTCTTATAATTTTTGTGATGAAATATTTTAATTTTCTTTATAATACAAGCCTAATCCCCCACTAAATAAAGAGTTCAACAAGTAAAACATAGAAAGACCACTATTACCCAGGAGTATAGACAAGGGCTATAAACAAGTTGGTTTTTTGGTTTGTTTTTTTTTTTTGAGAGGGAGAGACAGAGAGAAAGTTCTTCATTCCATTGGTTCAGTCCCCAAATGGCCACAACAGCCAGAGCTGCATGGATCTGAAGCCAGAAGCGAAGAGCTTTTTCCAGATCTCCCACGTGGGTGCAGGGGCACGAGGACTTAGGCCATCTTCTATTGCTTTCCCAGGCCACAGCAGAGAGCTGGATTGGAAGAGGAGCAGCCAGGACTAGAGCCAGTGCCCAAACGGAAAGCCGACACCGCAGGCAGATGATTAACCTACTGTGTGCCACAGCGCTATCCCTATCAACAAGTTTTAGGTCCTACATTTAGGTCTTTGATCAGTTTTGACCTGATTTTTGCATGTGGTGAGAGGTAGAGGTCTAATTTTCATTTTCCCACATGTATATGTCTGGTTCTGCCAGTGCTATTTATTGCGAAGACTATTCTCTAATGTATATTTTAGCATCTTTGTCAAAAAATCAGTTGTATGCATGGAAATTAATTTCTGGGCTCTCTGTTCCATTGCACTGATCTGTGTGTCAGTTTTTATGCCAATATCAAACTGTTTTAATTACTAAAGCTTTTGGCATGTTTTGAAATGAGGTACAGTGATGCCTCCAGCTTGTTTTTGTTGT
This sequence comes from Oryctolagus cuniculus, assembly GCF_051225735.1. Taxonomy (NCBI): domain Eukaryota; kingdom Metazoa; phylum Chordata; class Mammalia; order Lagomorpha; family Leporidae; genus Oryctolagus; species Oryctolagus cuniculus. The sequence goes on along the minus strand of NC_142888.1, from coordinate 47,058,772 downwards.
TGTTTTGTTTTTATCAGTATTGCCTTGGCTATTCTGGGTCTTTGTTCCATGCAAATTTTAGTATTATGCTTATTTAACTCTGTAGAGAATGTTACTGGTATTTTGGTAGGGATTGCCTTGAATCTGTAGATTGCTTTAGGTAATATGGACAATTTAATGATATTAATTCTTCCAAGCCATGAGCGAGGGAGATCTTTCCATTTTACGATGTCCTTGGTGATTTTGTTCATTACTGTTATATAATTTTAATTTTATAAGTCTTTTATTTCTTTGGTTAAATTTATTTGTAAATATTTAAATTTTGTGGCTATTGTAAATGTGGTTTCTTTCTTGATTGCTCTTTCACCAAGATTACTACTGCTGTATAAAAAAGATAATTTTTTGTATGTTGATATTTTTATCCTGCAACTTCACTGAGTTGGTTTATCAATTTTAATAGCTTTTAGGTGAAGTGCTTTATGTTTTTACACGTACAAGAAAAGTTGAAATCATGTCCCCCTCACAGTACAATATTGACTTTTTTTCATATGTGGCCTTGTGTAATTCATGGTATGTCCCTTCTATACTTACTTAATTTGTTGAGCATTTTTAATTATGAATGGATGTTGAGTCTTACCAAATATTTTTTCTGCATCTATTGAGATGATCATATGTTTTTTGTTCTTCATTCTGTTGGTATTATCTATGATGTTTATTTGTTTGTAAATGTTGTACCATTCTGGAATCCCTGGAATAAATCCCACTTGATCATGATGTTTGGTGCTTTTAAATGTAGTGTTGAATTTGGTTTGCCAATACTTTGTTAAGAATTTTTGCATATTTCTTCATCAAGGATATATCTAGTCTGTAGTTACCTTTTTCTGTTACATCTTTGGTTTTGGTGTGAAAGTAATGGCTGACTTCATAAAGAGAGTTTGGCTGAGTTACATCACTTTTAATATTTTGGAATAATTTGAAAAGCATTGGAGTTAATTGCACTTTAAATATTTTGTAGAATTCAGTTGTGAAACAACAGGTCCCAGACATTTTTGATTATACATACTTTTAATTTCTGCTTCAATCCTGTTACTTGTTATGGATCTGTTTAGGATTTCTGTACCTTCTTGATTTAATCTTAGCAGGTTGTATGCATCCAGGAACTTACCCATTTCTTCAAGGTTTTCAAATATGCTACCATATAATTGTTCATAGCACTTCTCGTATTTCTGTGTTAGCAGTTATAATGACTAATTTTTCATCTCTAATTTTATTCCTTTGAGTCTTTCTCTGATTTTCTTTGTTAGGTTAAAAGTTTGTCTATATTATGCATCTTTTCAAATGACAAACTTTTTGTTGTGTTCATCTGTTGCATATTTGTCAGCTTCAATTTAATGTATGCATGCTCTGATCCTTATTATTTTTCACCTCCTGCTAATTTGGGGTCTACTTTTTTTTCTTGCCTTTCTAAGTCATTGAGATGCATTATTAGACTCTTTATCTGAGAACTTTATGTTTTTATTTTGTGCATTGCTGCCATAAAATTGCCTCTTAATACTGTTTTGGCTGTATCCCACAGATTTTTGTATATTGTGTTTTCATTCTGATTTGTTTCAATAATTTTTAAATAACTTTTAAAATTTTTTCAATGATTCATTGATCATTTAGGAGTATATTATTCAATTTCCAAGTATTTATAGTTTTTCTGTTGGTCTTCATTTTAATTTCTAGTTTTGCTTCTTTATTGTCTGAGAAGCTACACGGGATGATTTCAACCTTTTTAGAAGTTAGATAGACTTGATGTGTGACCTAATATATGGTCTATCCTAGAAAATATTCCATGTACTCATGAGAAGTATAGCTTCTGTTGAATGGAACATTCTATATGTATTAGGCTCACTTGCTTTATGGCGTGGTTTAACTTTGATGTATCTTTGCTGATTTTTCTGTCTACATGATCTGTCCATTGATGTCAGTGTAGGCTTGAAATTCCACACTGTTATTGAATTGGAGCCTATCTCTCCCCTTAGGTCTAATAATATTTACTTTTTCAAACCTAGATGGTTTTGTATGGAATGCATATATATATATATATTAAATTTTATATATATATGATTCCTTTGTCTTCCTGCTGAATTGGTCTTCTTATTAATAATGTCTGGTTTTTTACAGTTTAATAAGCAGGTTTATTGATTTATTTGGAAAGCAGAATTACAGAAAGGGGGAGAGAGAGAGAGAGAGAGAAAGAGAGAGAGAAAATCTCCCATCTTCTGGTTCATTCCTCCAAATGGTTATAATGGCTAGGGTTGGGCCAAGCCAAAGCAAGGAGCCAGGAACTCCATCTGAGTTTCCCATGTGGGTGGCAGGGTCTCCTTTCTTAAGGTACATTAGCAAGGAGCTGGATTAAAAGCAAAGCAGCTATAACTCAAAGTGGTGCTCAGATGGAGTGAGGGCATACATAGGCGATGGTTTAACCCATGTACTACACCAACATCCCCCTACGTATAGTTTTTCTTTTGTTATTTGAAATTTTATCTGATGTTAGTTACTCTAGCTCGTTCTGGGGTGCCATTTGCATGGTGTATTCTTCTTCAACTTTTCGTTTTCAATGTATTTTTACATGTGACATGAGTTGCAAATAGTTGAGTCTTGTTTTTTTGTTGTTGTTGTTTTTGTTTTTTGTTTTGGGTTTTGTTTGTTTGTTTAATCCAAGTGACCAACCTGTATCTTTTGGCTTGCTTTCTTTTTTAAAAAAAATTATTTATTTGAAAGGCAGAGTTACAGAAAGGCAGAGAGAGAGAGAGAGAGAGAGAGAGAGAAGTCTTCCATCCTCTGCTTCACTCCCAAAATGGCTGCAAAAACCAGAACTGCACCGATCCGAAGCGAGGAACCAGGAGATTCTTCCAGGTCTCCACACGGATGCAGGGGCCCAAGCACTTGGGACATCTTCCACTGCCTTCCCGGGCCGTAACATAGAGCTGGATCAGAAGCAGAGCAGCTGGGACTAGAACCAGCACTCATATGAATTGCTGGCACTTCAGGCAGCAGCTTTACCTACTACTCCACTGCACTGGCCTTGATCCCTTGTACTTTCAAGGTTAATATTGACAGATAAGAACAAACTCCTGTCATTTTGTTGGTTGCTTACTGATTTATATATTCTCTATTTCTTTCTGCCTCTCTTGTTTATCTTCGTGTTTTGGTAACTTTCTATCATGAGAATGTTGAATTCTAGTCTCTTTCACTTTTATATATCTTCTTTGTTGGTGAATACTGTACTTTCATTTTTTTCATGTTGATTACTTCTAATGTGGAACTCCTTTTAAAATTTCTTGGGCTGGTCTGGTGGTGATGAAGTCTCAATTTTTTTGCTTTTATGGCAAATAGTTCATTTTATCTTTACGTCTGAAGGATAGCTTTGCTGTTTATAATATTCTTGGTTGGAAAATTTTTCTTTCTGGGCTGGTGCTGTGGCATAGTGGGTAAAGCTGCTGCCTGCAATACCAGCATCCCATAGGGGCATTGGTTCAAGTCCCCGTTGCTCCACTTCCAATCCAGCTCTCTGCTCTGGCCTGGGAAAGGAGTATAAGATGGCCCAAGTCCTTGGGCCCCTGCACCCACGTGGTAAACACGGAAAAAGCTCTTGGCTACTGACTTTGGATGGGCCCAGCTCTGGCTGTTGTAGCCACTTGGGGAGTGAACCAGCAGATGGAATACCTCTCTCTCTCTCTCTCTCTCTCTGCCTCTGCCTCTCTATAACTCTGTCTTTCAAATAAACTAATAAACCTTTAAAAAGTTTTTTTTTTCTTTCAAGATCTTGACTATATTATTCCATTCTCTTTTAGGCAGTAAGGTTTCTGGTGAAAAGTATGCTATTAGTTTAATGGGTTTTCCTTTATAACTAACTTGACATTTTTATCTTGCTATCTTCTGGATTATGACCTTGTTGCTAATTTTGGGAGAATTTAGCTGTAATAAGCATTGGAGAAGCTGATTTTTGATTGATTTTGTTGGAGATCCTTTTAGTTTCCTGTATGCCAAAGCCCATACCTCTTTTCAGACGTGGGAAGTTTTCAACTATTATTTCATTCAATAGATTCTCAGTGCGTTTTTCCTTAATTTATATTTGATGTATATTTATAATATAAATATTTGTTTCTTTAATGATACCTCATTTGTTAAATATACTTAATTCATCTAAGTTCTTTTTATTTTGTCTGACTGTGTCACTTCAAAAGTCTTGCCCTTGAGATCAGAAATTCTTCTGCTTTGCCTATCCTGTTGTTGAAGCTTTCCACTGTAACACTTATTTCATGGATTGAAGTTTTCACCTCTAAAATTCCTGATTGGCTCTTTTTAATTATTTTTCTGTCTTTGTTGAATTTATCATACATATCATACATTATTTTTCTAATTTTCTTAAATTACCTATCTGTTTTCTCTTTCATCTCATTGTGTTCTTTTGGGGGTGCTATGTCCCTACAATGACATCTGCAAGTATGTTGTAATCATTTCTTTTTATTTATAGAGTATTTTTTCATTGGAAAGTGCTTTACTGTTTAGATTGAATGTGGGATGTGAGTTGGGTGGTTGTATTGGCTTTGGTTCTCAGTGAGCTCAGAAATGTAACCTCTGAGGGATTTCTTCTGCTCTAATCAATGTCAACAGTGTCTATGAGTGCCATAGTTATCTAGTACGTAGCAATTTGTGGATGTAGTACTATGACTTTGAAGTGTACATAGGCTTCCAAATGTGTGTATCTTCAGGTCCCAGAGAGTTGGGTGTCAATTAACTCACATTTTCTATCACTGTAACCACATTCTGGGTGCTATAGAAAACATAATGGCATGCCTCCTCGCTCTACCACATAAGGCTGAGTGATACTTGTGCTTATAGCACCATAATTGTGGCACTGGAACTGTCTGATGTGTATTAAACTTTCTCCATACTCTGCTGCATGGGCTTGGATGATGCTGGGATTTATAGCACTAAGCCAAAGTTCTAACACTGGGGCATATGATAGGGACCTTTCCCTGGTCCAATAAGTTGAATACAGCTTATGCTGGGAATTATGCACTGCCAGGTGTGGGCCTGAAGCAGTGCAATGCAGGTAGGGTCTTCCCTAGGTCCTGTAAGTGAAGCTCCAATGAATCTGAGTAATGTAGTAATACAGTCTCAGTCTTTGAGCTACAGGGCAGGAAGGGTACCTTTTGGAAGTGTCATGAAAAACATGGGTTATGGTGGAGATTGTGTAATGACATCTAGGGGCCTGCAGTGGTGAAATGCAGGTAGAGTTTCCGTAGGTACCACAAAGTAAGTTCAGGTATTTCTAGAAATTACAGAGCTGACAGTCATAGTCTCAGTGTTGCAGAATGCATTCAAGATATCGCCCAGGTCTCTCATTTCAGGCACAGGTTATGCTTGTGTTTTTAAGTCTGGAGCAGTGGAATGCAAATAGAGTCCTCCCCTGGTCTCATTGGGAGAATTTGGATGATTCTGTGAACTATAGCTTAAACAGTCCCAATTTCAGAGTTGCAGTACTTGGAGGATACCTACCCATGTCTCATAGATTTATCACAGGTTATGCCAGAGATTGTCCACTATGTGAAAACGTGGATCAGTGGGATGCAGACAGGGACTTTTTCAAGCCCCATAGGCTAGTGTAGGTATCCACGGCACTTGTAAAACAGTCACAGACCCAGAGCTGTAGGCTGCTGTGGTGTCCTTTCCTAAGTCCATTTGGTCAAACTCAAGTAACTGTGGAATATAGCTCCAATCATCACAGTGTCAGAGCTGCAGGATTCAGAGGGTACCTTACTCAGGTCCCATACTGTGGTCACACATTAGACTAGGGATTTTGCACTATCTGATGCAGGCCCAGAGTAAACGAGGGCAGATAGGGCCTTTCCCAGGCCTTACAGAGGAGCACAGTTGACCCTTGGATTTATAGCACCAACAGTCACAATCACAGAGATGCAGGTTGTAGTGAGATCCTTACCCTGCTCTCACAGGGTTGGTTATGAGGAGAATTGTGGACTGGCAGCCATCACCCAGAAGCATAGGAGTGTAACTAGGGTCCTACAGCTTCTACAGTTGAGTACAAGTTACTTCAGGGTCCATAGCCCTGGAAGCCACAGTCCCAAGAGTTGCATGACAGAGAAAAGATTGTTTCCTGTCCCTACTAGGCATGAAAGTATAATGCTGGGGCTTTTGCCCTATCCACTCATCACCCTCTGCTAAGAGATTCAGAAGGAAACTTTCTGAGATCTCATCCTCTGGGCATCTGTATTGACTGCTGGAGCTAAGCCCCAAGAAACCGATGGGAAACTTTCCTAGTTTGCACAGTTAGTGGCTTTGGTTCTTATGCCGAGAAATTTTACAGCAGCAGTATACAGAGGGGCCTGCTCTCTGCATGCTAATGTGCCCTGGCTCTGGCTCTTGGGGCTTCTGGTAGTGATGGGACTGACTGATATCACCTAAGACAGAATGCGGTTTAGCAGCAGCTGTATCTTAGCAGCTCAAATCCTGGGTTTTGGTGATGAAAGGAGGAAATATGGATTCTTTTTGGAGTAAAGTACTCATTGTGACCTCACTTAGTTTTCTAAACTGTATTTAAAGCCTGTGAGCACTATGGAATTGTCCTGGAGTTATGACTGCTGATATGTAGCAATGGCAGGTATTGTGGAGCTTCCCATTGATCTCTTCCTGGCAACATGGCATCTTGCAGTGTGCCTAGTCCCCCTCTTTCTCTCTGCTGGATTTCAGAATCTCTGTGCTGTTTACAGTCACCATCACTTCTTTTTTCAAAAAAAAATTTATTTATTTATTTATTTAGTTGAAAACCAGAGTTACAGAGACAGAGGAAGGAATACAGATAAAGAGATCTTCCATCTGCTGGTTCACTCCTTGGATGGCTGCAACAACCAGGGTTGGGCCAAGAGGAAGCCAGGATCCAGAAACTTCATTTGGCCTTGCTATGTGGGTGGCAGGGCCCCAACCACTTGGATCATCCTCCCCCAAACACTTGGACCATCCTCTGCTGCTTTTTCAATGCCATTAGCAGAGAGCTGGATTGGAAGTGAAGCAGCTGGGAGATGAATCAGTGCCCATATGGGATACCAGTGTCACAGATGGTGGCTTTACCCTCTGAGCCACAATGTTGGTGCTATCACATCTTTACTGAAATTTTCCCCCAATCTTCTGGGAACACAGGAGATTCTTTTCTGTCTTGGCTCTTCTCTGATGCCAAGGCAAATGCAGGTCCTCTCGATTCATCTACCTTGATTTACTTGTCCCCCCACCCCGCCTTGATTCACGTTTGATGAGTTATATGTTTCTAGAAACTCATCCATTTATTCTAGATTTTATAGTTTATTGGCATATATTTGGTCATAATATTCCTTTTTATCCTTATTGTTTCAGAGGCCCCTCTTCTAATATCAATTCTTTCATTAATGAATTGACTTATTTGAATCTTTTCTCTTTTAAATAGACTAAGGCTTTGCTAATTTATTTTTATTTTTTCAACAGACCACCTCTGAATTTGTTGATATTTTCTGTTGTTTACTAGTTTATTCCCTGTATTACTATTATAATTTGTATTATTTTCTTGCTTATACCAACTTTGGACTCAGTTTAATTTTATTTTTCTAGTTCCTTCATGAAAAAATGAGGATGCCTACTTGACATCCTTCTTCTTTTCTGAAGTATTTTTATCACTATAAACTCTTCTTTGTATTGCCTTTTCCATTAATTGTTTTCTTTTTCTTGAGATATATGTGTGTGTGTGTGCCTATATATATATATATATATATTCCATTTTTATTCTGATTTAATTTTCTAGATGTTTGATTGATCAGTTTCTGGCAATCTTCCAATGCTGAAAGAAAGGGAGAGAGAGAGAAAGAAAAAGAGAAATACAGACAGACAAATATTTTCCACCTGCTTGTTCACTCTCCAAATACCTGCAACAGCAAATGGTTGCAATGGCCAGGGCTGGTACAGGCTGAATCCAGAGCCAGGAACTCTATCTGGGTCTCCCACGTGGGTGGCAGTGACCCAAAATACTTGGGCCATCTTTTGCTACTTTCCTAGGCAAGTAGCAGGGAGCTAGATCAAAAGTGGAACAATCAGAACTCCAACTGGTGCCAGTATGGGATGCTGGCATTGCAAGGAGTAGCTTCATCGTCTGGGCCTCAAGGCTGACCCCAAAAGAGAAAATGTTGACATAAAACAGATTTTCAAAGGAAAGAATATGTGAATAGACACAGAAAGAAAGCCATGTGAATGCAAAAGATTGGTGTAACGCTTCTGTAAATCAAGGAATGCCATAGACTGGCAACGGATCACCAGAAGCTAAGAGAGAGAGTCATGGAAAAGATTTTCCTTCACAGATCAAAGAAAGAACCAACCATACCAACATTCTCATTGCAGACTTCTAGGTTTCTAGTCTGGGAAACAGTACATTTTTCTTATTTTAAGGCAATGCATTTGTGGTCATTTTTTCTTTTATAGAAGCCCTTGGAAAGTACAATAAGCTTTTTCCATTGTGGGACTTTTATGTGCATTCATATACAGGTTGTTGTGTGGATATGTGTTTCCATTTCTCTGGGTTAAAAACACTTATGCATTTAGGCAGTGAAACTTCCTCTAAGACACTAGATCATTTTGCAGTAATTTGATAATTTTGAACACATTATCTTTCCTCGAAACGAGAATTTCACTAACTCCCCTTTACCCAAAGAGTAGAAGAACTCTCCCCATTGTTAAATATGTTAATGATTTCCGAGGATATATAACTCAGCATCCGAGTGATGACAGCATTTACCATTGGACAATATAAGTATGTACATTGAATGAGGTGGGTGATTTTGTTAGGCCTGTGGAAGCTCAAACCCCCAAGGTCCTCAAGTAATGAAAATAAGGGACTCAAAGAGGAGGGAGGCCACAGTTACCTTGTGAGACCTGTGTAGGTCATAAATTCTGTGGGCTTGCAAGGTCACCCTTCATAATGAGAACAAACATGGCTTTTTAACTCTGTTGCTGTTTGGAGTAAGAACCTTCTCCATGCAATAAATCTCACCCTCGCTTATCAGGTGTGTGCCATGAAGTAATCATAATCCTCAGACCGAGCTGATGCAGGGGTTACTATGGAGATGAGTGTATTGGCTAGAACACTCTGGACAAGTACTACATTATAGGAGAATACTGGGGTCTATTATTCTTGCACAGACACATTCTATGCATCAGACTTGATTTTGAGAATTCTTGAGGGGGTTTGGAGTGGGGATATACTATGAGTATGCTGGGGTATGTGGTGTCAGAGGGACAAGGTGCCTCATGCAGATATTCATCACTTAAAATCTGTAACTGGACCGCCTAAAATTCTTTATTGTTTAAAGATTTATTTATTTATTTGAAAGTCAGAGTTACACAGAGAGAGAAGGAGAGGCAGATAGAGAGAGAGAGGTCTTCCATCCACTGGTTCACTCCCCAGATGGCCAAAATGGCCAGAGCTGAGCCAATCCAAAGCCAAGAGCCAGGAACTTCCTCTGGGTCTCCCATCTGGGTGCAGGGACCCAAGGACTTGGGCCATCTTCTACTGCTTTCCCAGGCTACAGCACAGAGCTGGATCAGAAGTGGAGCAGCTGGGATGCTGGCACTGTGGGCGGCGGCTTTACCTGCTATGCCACAACGCTGGCTCCGAAAGTAAGTTTTAAATAGAACTTTTAGAAATTACAATGATGACTATATTTCTCCTTCTGTATTTGTGAATTTTAGAAAGTCACATTCATTTTCTAAACCTCATTTATTCTTTATACAAAATGGGAGAAAAAGAGTGGACTGATTAAATTGCTGTCAAACTTTGTAGTACATCAGAATCACTGCAGTAACATGTTAAAAATACATTTGCATCGCTTCTCAGCCTTTTGGCTAAGATCCAGTGTTAAAATACACTTGCCTGGTACAAGTGTTAGGCTGTCAGTTAAGATACCCATGTCTCACATCAGAGAACCTGGATTCGATCCTTGAATCCAATTCCTGACTCCATTTTCTACTAAGGCAGACCCTTAGAGGTTCCAGTGATCCCTCAAGTAATTGTGTCCCTAAGACCCATATGAGAGACCTGGATTTTGTACACAGTTCCCAGCTTCAACTTCTGTCCAGCCTCAACTGTTGTGAGCATTTGTGGATTGAGTAAACGGGTGGGAGCTCTCCTTCTGTCCCTCTATATGTCTTTCTTACTCTCAAATAAATAAATAAATAACTTTTTTTAGAACTGCACATGCCTAGGCATGAGCCATACTGATTTTGATTTAATAAGCTTGGAGTAAGATCTCTGGAGTTAATTTTTAATAAACTCCTCAGGAGACTTTGATGGATGCTCCTGAACTTAACCCTCTGTAAACTGCCATCCATTCCTGAAATCAAGAAATTAGAGTCTCCTAAAAAATTTTTTAAATATTACCAGGCCATTCAGTTTCCTAATAGCCTCAGAGCCATTACTCAATGAATTAAAATTGTCTATAGACAATTTTAGGACAATAAAATTTTAGGACAATAAAATTGTCCTAAAAATCCTGGTTGACAATGGGATAGTGACAAAAACAGAATGAAGATTTTTAAAATTCAGTGAGGAAATGTAGAGCTGAATATATGAGAAAAATCAGGAAATTATATTAGCTAGGCCCTTCTCCAACAGTATTCAAACACCATGCAAAATCTCACCAACTTAAAAGTAGGAGAACATGTGGCATTTTCAATCATTGTAAAAGAACTTAACTGAAGGTCATCGGGTAGGACAGAGACAAGTTTAAAATATTTCAATGGGGCTGGCGCTGTGGTGTAGCAGGTAAAGCTGCTGCCTGCAGTGCCAGAATCCCATATGGGCTCCAGTTTGAGTCCCAGCTGTTCCTCTTCCGATCCAGCTCTCTGCTATGGCCTGGGAAAGCAGTAGAAGATGGCCCAAGTGCTTGGGCCCCTGCACCCAGATGGGAGACCCGGAAGAAGTTCCTGGCTCCTGGCTTCAGATTGGCTCAGCTCTGGCCATTGTGGCCATCTGGGGAGTGAACCAGTGGGTGGAAGACCTCTCTCTCTCTCTCTCTCTCTCTCTCTCTCTCTTTCTCCTTAGTCTGCCTTTCAAATAAATAAATAAATCTTTAAAAATTCCTTTGCATCATGCAAAAAATAATAATTTACCTACAGTAGCCAGTTGAGAGAGTTCAGACTTTTGGAAGGCTAAGCCTCAAATAAACCATGACTGATGAAAAAAATCAGATTTTGATAATGCCTATCCTTTCATAAATACTAAAGGAAAGGCAGCAGTTAAGACGCTGCTTGGGACAACCACATCCCTATCAGGGTGTCTGAGTATGAGTCCCAACTCTGCTTCCAGTTCGAACTTCTTCTAAATGTGCACCCTGAGAGACAACAGGTAATGGTTTAAGTCCCTGGATCCCTGCCACCCACATAAGAGACCCAGATTAAGTTTCATCCTCCTGGCTTTTGGCCTGGACCAGTGCTGGCTGTTGTGGGTATTTGGAGAATGAACCAGCAGATATAAGATTTCTTTCTTTATGTCTAACTTTAAAATAAATAAAAAAAAAACATTTAAAATGGACATGGAAAATTCTGGGGATTGAGCCTTAAAGTTGAAGGCATAAAGTACCTTAACTAAACTAAAGAAAGATAGGGAACTTAGAATGAGGACGTCCAAAGACCTTTGAGCTTTCCTCAAGGTAAGCCCTGAAGCCACAGGCCAGTTAATGGCTGTGGGGGTTAATTGAGCTAAAAATAAAACGTAAATTGTACTTGAGGTGCTTTTCCCCCTTTCTATTTACGCAGAATTTGATTAAGAGATGCAATTCATGAAGGGTGAGATTAGATCTGCGTGGGATTAGATAAAAATGAACAAGAATTTTGTATTTTCCCTGTAGCTCTCCAACTGCCTCTGCAGAAGACATCTCCCAGGGCTTGGGCCCTGAACTCATGTTTTTTTTCAAAATTTTGAGTGGGTTCAGATATTTCTGAGATGGGACCTTTCATCCGTGTCAGAAGAACAGCTTGATTCCTTGGTTCCTCTCCAAGCTAAGGACGGGTTCTATGAAGCCATTTTAATTTTCTTATTTGGAAACTTCAATCAGTGGTTTAGAAGTGATATTTGGGGTCAATATATAGCCAATACACACATGTGCACACACACGCGCACGTGTACACACACACACAGTACTCATAGTTAAAATTCCTGATAGTGTTGCCCACTAAACTCCAATGACTTATCTACGACTGTAGTTTTCTAACAATGGGGCATCAGTGAATGAACTGGGAATGGGGAGATAAGGAGAATGAATGCAAGAAGAAAGGGAGCAGATGTAGGAAAATAAAGCAGAAAGCAAGTGAGGCAGTACACAAAGATGACTCCCAGAACTTCAGGAGTGATTCCCCACAGACAACGAGGTTTTGCTCATTTTTCAAACTGACATTTATTTAAAAAGCCATCAAGGTAAATTGTGGCCTTAGGAGAAGAAGGAGAAAATGTTCTGAGTTGATACCAACTCTATTTTTCCAAGTCTATGTCTTGTTTTCCCGGGGAACTCCCTACCCTCTACTAAATCTAAGTGTTGAAAATAAAACGTAGTGTCTTGATCGTATATTGTTCTGAGGAAGATCTGGGGAAATAGTGCTGATCTACAACCTACTAATCTCTTCAAAGAAGGAAAGGTTAAGATTACTGGGGAAGAGCCTTGATAGTGAAAAAAGTAATCTCCCCACACAGCCTGGAATGTATCACAAATCATTGCTTACTATTGTTCCTAAAATAGGGAACCCTTTAGATGCCGAATGGTCTTGGAAAGGATACTGACCAAAAAGACAGATGCCAAGGCCAAACTTTGGTCTGTCATGGACACATAGTTTATGTTATTTCTATAATTTCTATGAATGCTACAGTCTCTTAGAAGGTAAACAACCTGTCATTCCAAGCCTTCTACCATTCAGACTCTCCCAAACAATTTAACGTTTCCCTGTGAAATCATCTGGCCCCAACCAAGTCTGCTTACTCTCTCCTTAAGCATGCCTTTAAGCATCCTCTTCCTCCATACAAAACATTCTTCCCATTTGGAAGGGTTATTTCCTTACTTAACGTATCATGTAAATCCTCCTTAAGGACAAATGAAAATCCTGTCTCCTCAAAAGAGTAATAAGTTAGGCCTCCGCCTGCGGTGGCAGCCTCATATGGATGCCTGTTCGAGTCCTGGATGCTCCTCTTCCTATCCAGCTCTTGGCTTATGGCCTGGGGAAGCAGTGGAGGTTGGCCCAAGTGTTTGGGCCCCTGCACACTGATGGGAGACCCAGAAGCCTGGCTCCGGATCGGCTCAGCTTTGGTCGTTGCAGCCATTTGGAGAGTGAACCAGCAGATGGAAGGTCTCTGTCTCTATCTCTTCTTCTTTGTCTGTAATTGTGCATCTCAAATAATAAGTAAATCTTTTTTTTTTTTTTAAAAAAAGAGCAATTCCCTTGTTATCTTTCAGAGCTCTTTACCTCTCCTCTATCCTGGTTGCTTATATCACTCATTGCATATTTTTCATCTGTATGTTTGTGTTTGGCTTTCCCAACTAGTCCAAGTTTTTTGAATGTAGGGTTAGTATCCTCCTCAATAAATTCAGTTAATGGGTACAAAAGCTCTCTAAAACTGACTGAATATGACAATTATTTTGTGTCAATTATTTTAAGAGTCAGCTATAGTATAGAGACTTTGATGTTGACAGATTTGAGTGTTTGTGTTGATTATTTCACTTAGTAACTGTGTAACTTTGGGTATATGATGCAATCACTTCACATTTAATGTGCTCATATGTAAAATGAGGATAGCAATGAGTATCACCCTCAATGAATTGTTATAGGAACGCGATGATAATGGGTGTCAATATTTCATCAATTCTTCTGAGTTGTGAAAATTCAATAAATTACTATGTAGTTATCAACTATATTGTTACCCAAAAGTAAATCTTCCACTCCATAACTCACACATAACTTCCCCATAGAAATGTTTCTGGAGGACTCTGATGGTGGAAATGTACTATCAACTCTTTCCTAGACCCAAGAAGGAAACAATAATGGTGAAAACTCCCACAACTGGCACTAGCTTCTTTATGGAGATCAATTTACCTGATTTATCCAACAATTTTTCAGAGTACCAGAATGGAAGGACCATTTAGAGAATATCCAGTCAAACTTCTTCATGTTACCACTGACAAGAACAATGATATTCATAGAGAGGGGTTGCCTAAGGTCAGGGCAGGTCAGATATGGGGCCAGGAACAATGTGGATTCTGATTCTGACATAGATACAAGTGACATTACTTCTTGACAGTTTCTTGAAATTTTTTTTAAATTTCCACCTCAATATTCTAGCCTAATGTTGAGGCTTAGCAGATGCCCAAGATCACATAGCCAGGAAATAAAGCAGCCACAACTTGAGTCCTGTTCTATCTGCCTCCCAAGACCCAGTGCTGCTTCTTTCCCTAAATCATAATTCGTTAAAAATTTTTTCCGTATTATTCCTGTCCATCATATACATGGAGGTCAGACTCCAATCTTCTCCTACTAGTCTCCTAATAGTAAGTGATGATGTGAGAAATTTTGAGGTATGGTTGGCATAAGTACTAATTGCTCTATACCTAAGTGACATAGTCAAGACAGAAAGCAGGAGACAAGTAAAAGTGACCATCCTTAGCTTATACAGATCCTTTTATTATCAATTATTGAGAAAATTACTTAATTTCTTTGTGTGTAATTGAGAAAATCTTTAACATTTCCAATTCTTAAATTCCTTATCTGTCACATGCAGGTAATAACTATCTATTGCATGAGCTGCTTGTAAGGACATATATGAAATAATATCTGTAAAATACTGATGATATTAGATATAGTAAGCATTCAATAAATGTTAATTTTTATTGTTATTATATAAGCTAAAAATCATAAATTATAGTGACTAGGCAGGAATTGACAGATTAAAAAAATGCAAACCCAAGTATATGCTATCTAGAAGAAATAGTCTGTACAGATTAAACACATATGATTTGTCTTAGAATAAATTTTTTGTAAAGATACACATTACAAGAACTAGTCAAAAATACCAGTGGAATTTAGAGAGGAAAAATCTTTCAGAAATTTATGGATTCAAGGAAGAGCTATATTGGGCCTCGTAGAGGATGCCAATTTTTCAGCTGGCACTTGAATGATATATATGTTCTAGATAATCAGAGACCAAAGAAATGAAAACATGAGCCATATGGATAGTTCTAGGAGCAGTCAATATTGTAGTTTGACTGCATCAGTGTTATTATGCGGAGAAGTAAGAGATGAAAGTAGGTCATACCTGATTTTTAGGACCTTTGAATGGTTGCCTAAGAAGTTTGCTTTTTACCTAATAGTAGCGTGATACAATTCAAAACTTTGAACAAAGGATTAATATAACAAAAAAAAGATTTTAGGATTATTATTTTGATACCTGTGGCTAGGAGTCAGAGTCTGTTCCAATGATCCATAGGAGAGCTAAAGAAAATTTACATGAGAACAAGGTCAAGAAATGAAGTGATGATGTGAAGATATAATCTGTAGAACCTGAGAACTGATTGAACTTAGATAAGGTGATGAAGGATATAGGATTCTTTTTTTTTTTCAGGATGCTAATGATAGCTATAATACCATCAACAAAGTTAAAGACATCTTGAGGGAAGAAAATGACAATTCTGTGCCATTCCATTTTGCTTTAATGAACATATTCTGTAGGGTCTTAAAACTTATTTAGGCTAACCCTCTCATACGATGGCTTAAATTTTTTCTACAATGTTTTCTGCAAGTGGCTATCCATTTATTTCTCACACAATATCAGTACAAGAAAATCTCTACTCAGAGCAGTTTATTTCCCCTTTGGCACTCCTAATAACTCTTCTTTCTCTTAAATTCAAATGCCTCCCAATAGCTTCTAATCTCTTACATGGCTTTTATAACCATATAGATTCATCAGATCTTATTCATCCTCTACATGGAAAGTCTTCAGATGTTTGAAAGTGGTCACTAGGCTAATCCTCCGCCTGTGGCGCCGGCACCCGGGGTTCTAGTCTCAGTCGGGATGCCAGATTCTGTCCCAGTTGCTCCTCTTCCAGTCCAGCTCTCTGCTGTGGCCCGGGAGTGCAGTGGAGGATGGCCCAAGTGCTTGGGTCCTGCACCCGCATGGGAGACCAGGAGGAAGCACCTGGCTCCTGGCTTCGGATCGGCGCAGCGCGCCGGCCATGGCGGCCATTTGGAGGGTGAACCAATGGAAAAGGAAGACCTTTCTCTCTGTCTCTCTCTCTCTCTCTCTCTCTCTCACTGTCTAACTCTGCCTGTCAAAAAAAAAAGGAGTAAAAAAGAGAATATATAGGGCCTCCAATCTTAGAATCATTAGAAAAGTAAATGAACATTCAATTCAACAAATACATACTGTCTTTTGCCCTAGGGACACAGACATCTCCACTACCCTGGAAGAGTTCTGAGTCTGTAGGAAAGGCACACTATAACTGAATAAATTATAATATAGAATGTTAATCCACAAGGATAAAGGGATAAGATTCATAAATATCCGTAGGAAAGAGGAAATATATCCATGGTTGGGAGAAGGGTCACTAAATCAAGAAAAGCTTTTCAGAGGAGGTGAGCTGTAGACTAAATTTTGAAGGACTTTAGAAAGATTGGATGCTGACAGGCAAAAATGGGAGTAAAGAACACTTTGCAAGAAGAGTGAATTTACTAAATTTCAAGGAAAGAAAACAGTTGAGCATAACTTCAGAATTTCTGGTTAGAGTGGCTACACATGTAGTGGTGTCACTGACCAAAATGAGGAACACAAGAGGAGTGGGCATGATGGACAGGGACAGGATGGAAATGGCACAGAAATTTCATTTCAGGCCTGAAGGGCAAGCAAAAACAAGGATAATCATAATGAAATATAGAGCTTCTGTGTGTGTGTTTGTGTGTGTGCATGCGTGTGCATGCATAAGTGGCTGCTGTCCACGTCCGCATAATCCCCTTCATCACATGTACTCAAAATGAAGATCTAGACCTTTAAGCCATGTTTCCTAATATGTGGTCAATATATCATCTGTGTCAGAAACCCACATTACTTTTTTATTATTTTATTTTGTTTAAGGAATACAACTTCATGCATTTAATATATACAGATTTGGGAACATGATGATTTTCACTCCCGCTTCCCTCCCACCCATACTCCTGCCTTTCTTCCTCCTCGCTCTTCCTTTCCCATTCATATTTTTTACAGAGATCAATTTTTCAGTTAATTTCCAAACTCATAAAATTAATCCTATAAATTACTTTTTAAAATTGCAGAGTTCTGAGCAACTTCTTTACAGATTTTAAGAATAATTGCCTTAAGGGATAAGAGTTGTTATATTTGACATGACACTGCTATATTAAGAAATTTTTGAAGCCTCATGTTTATCTACAGAATAAAGTCATAGACTACTAGAATTGGAATAGACTTCTGACATTGGTCTCATCTAACTCTTTCTTATTTATATGTGGAAACTGAGGCAGACAGAGGGAAGCAACTCACTCATGATTATTTGAACAGCAAATGGAAGAGTCTAGAGTAAGGATTAGGTTTCCCAGCCCCTAGACCAGTGCTCTTGCAAGAGTGGAAATCCTGAAAGGAATTTGTTAGTCTGCTTTGTAACAAACATTTGTCACAGGCAAAAAAAAAATCCAGAATCAGAGCCAATTTGAGTTAATGATGGTTCTACAAGTTCAGTACCTCACCCTGTCCTTTTTCCAAGGTACATGGGATGTGCTCCTTGAGATCTATTGACTATGGATTGTCTCTGGTACTCCATTCCAAATCCTGCTTTAATATCAAAAACACACACAGTATCAATTATAGATATAGAGATAGATAGATACACAGATAGATAGTTAAATACATCACAAAATAGGATACGATCCAGGCTGCATCATTTTCCCTACAGCCTTTCATTTATATCTGCAGATTTTCTGCTTATCACCATCAGGGGTCTGCCGTGTGGACTCCCCACTGTTTTCTTGTGAATTTTTCTTTATACATCAGACAATTATCATTGCACCTCCTCAGTTTACTAACATTTTGCTTTGCAATGCACACAAACCATGAAACAAACTAAGTAAATTTACACATTCCCTCCCTGCACAATAAGCATTTATTCTACTCAAAAATGGGATTTTGTGCATTTGGTTGTTCCAAGTATTGAGTATCAGATTAGATCATCTTCAAATTATGTCCAAATCACACTGACATAAATATCAGAAGAATAACCTGAAAAGTTTCAAGTCCAGACACTCAATATTTTCCTTCTCAATATTAAATCAATCCGAATATTTAGTGTGAATCCTATTTTTTTATAACTAGCTGCAGTTCTGTTGATGGATGAGCAACAATTTCTCCCTTGCTTCTTACTTTCCTTCCTTCTTTCCAAGAGGTGGTGGTGTAGGAAAAGAGACAAAACATCAAGAGATCAAGCCTAGTGGAATCAAAATCACAGCTTGACCCTGAGTGGTTCAAGACCCTAATCAAATCCTCACAATTTTTATTCACCATGGTGCATCCACAATCATCTTTTGAAAAGATTTGAACTTATAATTCAAGAAGTATGGAGAATGTATACCTTTTCCCATTCCCCCTACTATGCAAAATTAAATGCCCATGACATTATATAAGAAACAGATATAGAAACACGGGAGAGCTGGAGAGAATTAAGAACACTGTATAGTGGCCGGCACCGCGGCTCACTAGGCTAATCCTCCGCCTTGCGGCGCCGGCACACCAGGTTCTAGTCCCGGTCGGGGTGCCAGATTCTGTCCCGGTTGCCCCTCTTCCAGGCCAGCTCTCTGCTGTGGCCCGGGAGTGCAGTGGAGGATGGCCCAAGTGCTTGGGCCCTGCACCCCATGGGAGACCAGGATAAGTACCTGGCTCCTGCCATCGGATCAGCGTGGTGCGCCAGCCGCAGCGGCCATTGGAGGGTAAACCAACGGCAAAGGAAGACCTTTCTCTCTGTCTCTCTCTCACTGTCCACTCTGCCTGTAAAAAAAAAGACAATGAATATATTCTAGCACTAAGATAACAGAAATGTTAGAATTATCTGACAAACACTTTTAAAGCAACTATCATAAAAATACTTCAATGACCTGCTATAAACACACTTAACAATGCAATAAAGGTAGTTTTAACAAATAAAAATTTTCAACACAGAACAGAAACTATGAAGAAGGAAAAATAGAAATTTTAACACTGAATAATACAGGAAACAACATGAGGAGCGCAGAGAATAGGCTCAGTAACAGAACAGAGGATACAGAGGAACTAATCAATGAAATGGAAGACATAAAGATAGAATCCAAATTGAAGAACAATTTGAAATTATACGGAAAAAATGAAAAGAACTTCAGGGACCTCTGCAACTGTAAAATATTAGCATTCATATCCTTGGAGTTCTAAAAGAGGAACAAAAAGGTGGCATCACAAAAAATTAACTGAAAAAATAATGGCAGAAAACTTTCCAGATTTGTCAAAAGACATAAACCTGCAAATTAAAGCAGCTGAGGAAACCCCAAATGAGACATACTCTAAAAATCTACACCAAGACTCTTAGGCACAATTGATAAAACTAAAGATGATGAAAAGTACTGAAACAATAGGCCGGCACCGCGACTCACTAGGCTAATCCTCCGCCTTGTGGTGCTGGCACACCGGGTTCTAGTCCCGATCGGGGTGCCAGATTCTGTCCCGGTTGCCCCTCTTCCAGGCCAGCTCTCTACTATGGCCCGGGAGTGCAGTGGAGGATGGCCCAAGTGCTTGGGCCCTGCACCCCGTGGGAGACCAGGAGAAGCACCTGGCTCCTGCCTTCGGATCAGCGTGGTGCGCCAGCCGCGGCAGCCATTGGAGGGTTAACCAATGGCAAAGGAAGACCTTTCTGTCTCTCTCTCACTGTCCACTCTGCCTGTCAAAAAAAAAAAAAAGTACTGAAACAGTGAAGGAGAAATTATAACTTAAATATAGGTGAAGAAGCAATTCAGGCCAGTGCTGCAGCTCACTAGGCTAATCCTCCACCTACAGCGCCTGCACCCCGGGTTCTAGTCCCGGTTGGGGCACTGGTTCTGTCCTGGTTGCTCTTCTTCCAGTCAAGCTCTCTGCTGTGGCCTGGGAAGGCAGTGGAGGATGGCTCAAGTCCTTGGACCCTATACCCGCATGGGAGACCAGGAGAAGCACCTGGCTCCTGGCTTCGGATCAGCGCGGTGAGCCGGCCATAGCAGCCCTTTGGGGGGTGAACCAATGGAAGGAAGACCTTTCTCTCTCTCTCTCTCTCATTGTCTAACTCTTCCTGTCAAAAAAAAAAAAAAGCAATTCAAATGACAGTGAATTTCTAATTAGAAATCATGAATGCCATAAAGAAGTGACACAACACTTTTCAGAGACTGATGATTAGAAGAACTGACAATCTAAAATTCTCTAGTAAGTGAAAAAATATTTCAGTGCTAAAGGAGAAATCAAGCCATTCTGAGATGAAGAGTAAGAAAAAGAATTTGCCAACAATCCAACTCTAAATGTTCTGTAAAGAGAAAAGAAATGATTAAAGACAAAACCTCAGGATATCAGGAAGAAGGAAAAAAATAGAAATTAAAAATATGAGTAAATTAAAATTAATGTTTAATGGCTTAAACAAAAATTATTACACTGTCTGATGTAGCTCTGAAGATGATGTGTTGAGGAAATAATACAATTAAAGGAGAAATAGATAAATAAAAATTATAGTTTGAAACCTGAATACCCCCCTCACAAATTTACAAGACAACTACACAGAAAATCAGCAAATACACAGAGAAATTCAACATCATCATCAATTAAAAACTTGACCTAATCAGAATGTATAGAAAACTACTCAACAACAGAATATACATGATTAATTTATGTGTCAAAGGCATATTATATACTGAGATATACCATAGCCTGGGTCCAAAGCAAACCTCAAAACATTTAAATGATTTGAGATACTGCAGAATGTGTTTTCTGATAACATTGGAATCAAACAGGAAATCAACAAGATAACAGAAACATTTCTAAACATTGATACTAAGCAAGACATTTCTAACAATACATGGGTGAGAGAGGAATTCTTGAGAGAAATTAAACAGTACTTTGAACAGAATGTAAAATAAAATACAGGGCAAGTGTTGCTGTGCAGTGTGTTACAACTCCATTTGCAATACTGGCAACCCTTATGGGAGTGTCAGTTCAAACCCCAGCCTCTCCACTTCAGATTCAGCATTCTGCTAGTGTGCCTGAGAAAGCAGTGGATGAGGGCCCAAGTGCTTATGCAGCTACCACCCATGTGGGAGACCAGGATGGAGTTCCTGGCTCCTGGCTTCTGCCTGGTTGAGCCCTGCCTGTTATGGTGATTTGGAAGGAAAACTCCTCTCTCCTCTCCTCTCCTCTCCTCTCCTCTCCTCTCCTCTCCTCTCCTCTCCTCTCCTCTCCTCTCCTCTCCTCTCCTCTCTCTTCTTCTCTCATCTGTCTCCCCTCTCTCTGCCTTTCAAATAAATAAATCTCAAATAAAATACAATAGATCAAAAATTGGTAAAGTGGGGCCGGTGCTGTGGTATACAGGCATCCCATATGGGTGTTGGTTCAAGTACCAGGTACTCCACTTCTGATCCAGTTCTCTATTATGGCATGGGAAAGCACTGGAAGATGGCACAAGTCCTTGGACCCTTACACCTGCATGGAAGACCAAGAAGAAGGTACTGGCCCCTGGCTTTGGATCGGCCCAGCTCCAGCAATTGTGGCCATTTGGGGAGTGAACTATCAGATGGAAGACCTTGCTCTCTCTCTGCCTCTGCCTTTGTCTCTCTGTAACTCTGCCTTTCAAATAAATATAAAGTAATCTTTTAAAAAAAACTGGTGAAGTACAAGACATCTTAGAATTAGCGCATTCATCTTGGCCTCCGAGTACAAGATCAACATAAAAACATACATTACATTTCTATTTACTACCAATGAGAACATGGGCACTAAAATTTAGTCATTCAAAAATTGAAATACTTAGGTATAAAGTTAGCAAAAATGTGTTGAAAAGTACAAACTCTGAGAACACAGATCAAAAGCATATCATGCTAAGGAATTTGAAGACTTTGCATAAAAATTTGAATTCTCACCAAATTGATCTAAGGGTTTATTGCAATTTCTATCAGAATGTAAAGAGGATTCTAATAGGTGTAGGCAAGATAATTCTAAAGTTCATATGGGAAGCCCAAGGAAGTAGAATAGTTAAACTGATTTTTTTTGAAAGAGAGAGAGAGAATCTTCCATTTACTGGTCCACTCCTCAGCTATTTGTCGTCCACAATGGCTGGGACTTCTGGGGCTCCTACATGGGTGCAGGAGCCCAAGCACCTGGACCATCTTCTGCTGATTTCCTGGGCGCATTAGCAGGGAGCTGGATCAGAAATGGAGCATCCAGAACTCGAACTGGCAACCATATGGGGTACTAGCACTGAAGGAGGACGCTTAACCTTTTATGCCACAGTTCCAGCTCCAGTTAAACTTATTTTTAAGAAGGAGAATAAAGTGAAAGAAATCAATGTACGTAATTTGAAAACTTACATAGTAACTCACATAGTAAGCAAGATTGCATGATATACGACAAAGAACGGGGAACCCAGAAATAGACCCAAACAAATATGCCCATCTTATTTTTTATAAAGATGCCACAGAAGTTTAATGAAGGAAGGGTAGTCTTTTCTATAAATAGTGCAATAAAAATTGGACATTAATATGCATACAAATGAACCTTTACTAAAATCTCACATTGTATACAAAAGCTAACTCAAAGTGGATCACTGAAATATAAAGCATAAAACTATGAAGCCTTTTAATTTTTAAGAGCATTTATTTTATTTGAGATGCAGACAGTGAGAAAGAGAGAGAGAGAGAGAGAGAGAGAGTTCAATCCACTGGTTCACTCACCAGGTGCCTGCAGCAACCAAGACTGGGCTGGGTCACACTGAAGCTGGGAGTCAGGAACTCAGTATAGCTCTACCATGTGGGTGGCAGGAATCTAACTGCTTGAGTCACTACCTGCTGCCTCCCAGGGTGTGTATCAGCAGACAGCTAAGACTGAGAGTGAATCCAGAACCATAATTCAGACACTCCAATGTGGGATATGGGTGTACTAAGGTGTGTCATAACTGCCACATCAAATGTCTGCTGTGTAAAACTTTTACAGGATAACATCAGAGAAAATCCCTGAGACCTAAGCTTTATTGAAGTCTTAGACATGACATTAAATTATACCCCATAAAAGAAAAAATAATATACGGGACTTAATCAATATTAAAATTCAAAGAAAAAAATCATTTTGCTACACTGAAGACTTTTGTTAAGTGTATGAAAACCAAGGTGTGTATACTGAGAGAAAATATTTTTAAACCACATATCTGACAAAGATTTCTTGCTATGAACTGAATGTGTGTGTCACTTAAAATTCATATGTTGAAATCCTAACTCCAAATGTGATGAGAATTGGAGCTATGGTCTTTGGTAGTAGGTCATGAAAGGGGATTCGCATAATGAGGTTTATGCCATTTATAAGAGAGGAAAGGCTCTGCCCAATTAGCCTCTCTGTTCAACTAACCTCACTTCCCAAAGGTGTATCCTTATTGTTGCTTCCTGTTCTTATCTTATGAAAGGTCCAGAACAACTGAAAAATCTCTATAGAGCCTGTGAATATTCTAAAATATGATTTAGCATCTTTATGCAATTTAAACTAAAGATGTCCCTGCTCAGCTAGAGGCAGCTTTATGCTGGGGCTCCTGGCTAACTGGACAGAGAGTACACTATATTTCCATCAGTTCATGAATATTGACTTGTCTTCACCTGGTTTGTAGAAATAGCTTCCTAACTGGTTTACCTAACTGGTTCCAAGTCCTGGCAATGATGATCCCTTGAATCTTTTTTTTTTTTTTAATTTGAGGGAAAATGAATGAAGTTGGGGGAAAGAGGGAGAGAGACAGACAGATAGACAGATACACACACAGAGAGAGAGAGAGAGAGAGAGAGAGAGAGAATATCATCTACTGATTGACTCTCCAAATGCCCTCAATAGCCAAGAGCAGAAGCCAGGAGTTGGGAACTCAAACCTGGTTCCCCACATGGGTGGCAAGAATCCTATTACTTCTGCCACAATTGTTGCCTTCCAGAGTCTGAAGTAGCAGGAAGCTGTGGTCAGGAACTGGAGCTTTGTATTCAAATCAGGTACTCTGATACGGAACATAGATGTCTTAAAATTAGGCTAACTGTCTGGCCCTATCTCCTGAATCCTGGTTCTGTATTTTCACTTTCAATCGAACATCCTCCCAACACACATACACACAAAACACAGTATTATAAATGGTCTTCTTTTCTAACAGTCCTCCCTACCAGACTCGAGCTGTTAAGGGACAGGGGATTTATCTGTTTTATCGGTCTTTCCAGGGCCCAACACAGGGTTTGGCACAGAGTAGGTGCTAAGGAAGACTTTGTTGAATTGAATAAATTTTGCTGAACCTCTCATCTAAGCCTATGGCTACTCCCAGGTTCTCCTGTCTCTCAGAAGTTGAAGGGCCGAAAGGTTGCTTTATGGATCAAGGTGGGTGGAAAAGAGAACTTTGTTCAAACCATAAAAGTGCTTGGATCATTGTACTGTAGCTAGCACAGCTACTTCTTAAGGTGCCCTGGATTTAAGGCCACAATGTGGGCAGGCAAGACTACTGCTAAGGGCTTTTGATAAGAGGAACTGAGATGGAACCATCTGTGCATGAGGCCCTCCCTCCCAGTTGTCAACCATAATGAGCTGGCCCATTTTCTGCTTTGAGTTTGGATTTCTATTCTTTCATCTGAGTATCACTTTACCACTCAGCCCTTTATTTATTATTTAGCTCTTCTTTGATTTTTAGAAACATGTCCTCTGCCTTAAAAGCTTGGGGGCAGAAGTCCAATAAAATGTATCATTAATTAAAGACAATTAAAATGATGGACAGAAATCATAATAAAGATGAAAAACAAGTTAGACAAAAATAGCTGCCTCATCTGTTGCATGTTTTTCCCCAATACATTCAAAATGGTTCCCAGATTCCTTGGCATACAGGTGTTTATTGATTGTCCCCTGTTTGCCTGGTTCTTGAGGAACTTCTGATAGGTTCAACAAGAATGACTGCAGGTACACAAAAGAGATAATCCAACAACCAGTGGCGTATCTGTAGTGATCTTTAGCAAGCAGAATAGTCTTCCTACAGGAATGGATGAAGAATTTCTTCACTTGCTGGCAGTAATAGTGGAATATGGACCTCAGCTATCAGCCTCTTTCAGGGATCTTGTCAGTGAAACTGAGCTACCTTGCATAGGGCCATGTCCTCTTGCCAAGGCCAGGGTTAAGTGAGTGATAAATATGGATATATAAAAGCCTTACCATGTTACTTCAACTGGGGATATTCTAATGAATATTCCATACTCATGTCCATCTCAGTTCTCTCTGCCCTGTCCTGCTTTCTTGCCTTCCTTTTTACAAATGATGATTTCAAGTGGAGCTTGTTAAGTGTACTGAGGAATAGATGAGGAATTCTTTTTTAAAAAAATATTTATTTATGGGGCCAGTGCTCTGATGTAGTAGGCTAAACCTCCGCCTGTGATGCTGGCATCCCATATGGGCACTGATTTGAGTCTCGGCTGCTCCTCTTCCTATCTAGCTCTCTGCTATGGCCTGGGAAAGCAGTAGAGATGGCCTAAGTGCTTGAGTCCTTGCACCTACGTGGGAGACCTGGAAGAAGCTCCTGGCTCCTGGCTTTGGATAGGCACAGCTCCAGCTGTTGCAGACATTTGGGGACTGAACCAGTTGGGGGAAGATCTTTCTCTTTGTCTCTCCCTCTCTGTCTGTAACCTTGCCTCTCAAATAAATATAAATCTTTAAAAATTATTAATTAATTAATTTATTTATTTATTTAGGGCAGACTGACAGAGAGGGAGACACACATACTGAAGGAGAGAGGGAGAGAGAGGAGTGAGATATCTTCCATCCACTGGTTCTTTCCCCAAATGGCTGTGAATGCTGTGGTTAATCCAAGGCAAAGCCAGGAGCCTAGAACTCCATCCTGGTCTCCCACGTAGGTGGCAGGGGCCTAAGCACTCAGGCCATTAGCAAGGAGCTGTATCAGAAGCTGACCAGCCAGAACTAAAACTGGGGATCATATGGGATGCCAATGCCATAGGCAGAGACTTAACCCATTGTTCCCTAATGCCATTCCAGAAACTTTATTTTTTGTATTTTTTTGTATTTTGGTTTGTTATGATCACTTTTTAAAACCATCAGTTATTGTTTCAAAAGTCTATTTCTGGGGCTGGTGTTGTGGCATAGTGGCATAGTGGGTAAAGCCGCCGCCTGCAGTGCCGGCATCCATATGGGTGGTGGTTCGAGTCCCAGCACTCTCTCTCTCTCTCTCTCACTCTCACTCTCTCTCTCTCTCTGCCTCTCTTTCTGTGTAACTCTGACTTTCAAATAAATAAATAAATCATTAAAAATGTCTATTTCTTTGAAAGGAAGAAAAACAGAGAGGGAGACCCCTTCACCCCTTCACCCTTCACCCTCCTCTCTGCCCCTCCACCTATGTGTGTGTGTATATATATATATATATATACACACACACACACACACACACACACAGAGAGAGAGAGAGAGAGAGAGGGGGAGAGAGAGAGAGAAAGAGATCCCCAAATGCCTGCAATGCCCAGGGCTAAGCTAGGCCAAAACCTGGAGCTAGAAACCCATGCTAGTCTCTCACATGGGTGGAAAAATCCAAGCACCTGGTCCACACCCACTGCTTCCCAGACCCATTAGCAGGAAGCTGGATCAGAGCTGAAGAATAGCTAGGACTCAGACATGGAATGTGGGCATCTAAAGTGGTCTCTTAACTTGCTGTGTCACAATGCCAGTCCCTCAGTCAATTCTTAATACATTTTATTACAAAGTGTGATGTAAAATATGCTGTATAGAAAGGGAGTAGAAAACAAGTGCACTCATGTTGGTTTAGTGAACAATTGTGTCATAACCACTGAAATCAAGAAATAAGACACTATGGTCACCTACACCTTTCCTGTTTATCCCTGGTCAATTTTAACCCTTGCCTCTACATTTTGACAACAATAATTTTCATGCTTTTCTTTACAGTGTTACATGGACAAATGCAGCCCTAAGCATTACTGAGAGGGATTTTCAGTCTGTGGTTTGTGGGCCTAGTTCAGTGCACCATTTTTTTTTTTTTTTTTGTGAATAGCTTTATTGAAGCATAGTCATACTCATTGATTTATAATAACATCAGCAGTGGCGTATGTACTACAACCATAGGGATGAGTAGTTGCCACAGTTTCTGTGTAGTATACAAAGCTTAAATGATTTACTACATCGTCCTATATAAAAAAGTTTGCTGATCTCTGATATGGACTCTATATGAAGAGAATCATAAAATATATATCTTTTTTGTAACTTACTTTTCCAGCTAAATTTTATACAAGTATCTAAGCATCATCCACAATGAATCCTTATTCATTTCTAGTCATCTGCTGCTAACATATAATGATTAACTGTGAACTTTATTATTCCTATTTCAGTTTCTTTTATTAAAGCAGATTATTTCAGCTATGTATAAAAATGCACACACTATAGAAAATATGGAAAAATATAAAAGCGGAAATAAGGAAAGTGGTTTTCCTGCAAGTAAATTACCCACATTTCCATCAGTGAAAGACTTCAACTTAAGGTCTTTTTTATGTAAAAACTTGATTTTATCACTTTAGAAAAAGTTAATACTGGCTCTTTCCAAGACGAAAAGAAAATATAATAGATAGAAAAAAATCTATCATTTCAGAATGAAGCTATTAATATTTTGACACTTTAGTTTTTTAATCTTTAACTGCTTCATATATTAGACATTACAATAAATGCATTTCATGTCAAGATCTGTGTGATTAAGCAAAGTAATACTGAGAAATAGCTTCAGCTTAGCTATATCAGGAAAAAGAAGAAAGTGAAAAATAAATTAGTTTTGAAAATATATTAGCTTAGATTTTAAGTTAAGAAGCTGGAAAAAGAATCACAAAGTAAATATTTAGTTTCCAATTATATGAACACCTATGTGTGTGGAATCCTTTGATAGTCACTTCTCATTTCATCATGCTGTAGTCCTTTAATATCTCTGATGAACTTTTACCACCACTTCCCCCTGTCTGAATCATCATCTCATTGTTACTTGCATTTCTAACAGCTTTGCTTATAGATTTCAGAACTATCATTAAATGAATAGAGAATCATATCTATCATAACTTTGACAACATAAAATTTCCTCTTTTTCCTGTTTAAGTATATTTCTTTAAATTCTGCTGTTTGTGTATTAATATTCTCTGATCTTAACAATACTTAGATACTTGATCTTTTCTTGTTGCTCTTCATTTTAACATTCATCTGTTACATGTATTTTAAGTCTGTATCTTCAAACTTTTTTATATCTTTTTACAGAGCCTATCTTTTATTCTGTTTTCTATCTATTGTGTTCTCTTTACTTTTCTTCATGTAATAGCACTTGAACATATATACTTTTTTAAATTAAGAATTACTTGTTCTTTGTCTTTTAGTCAATTGGGAGCTTTAAACTTTAATAGTTATTCTTAAATATTTATTATGTATTTAAATTTTCATTTTCTATCAAAACCTAGAATTTTTAAAAAATGATGTGTTTTTATTTCCTTTCCATATCTCTCATACTGTAATTATCTGGGACTTAAATTTGGAATATTTACAGACATTTCAACATTATTAAAATTGCTATAATTTAATTAGCTGTGTATTTACTATCATTTTTGAATTCACATTTTCCTCTTTCTTTGATTTTTTTTTCCCAAGGGATTATTTCACTCCAAAGGTCTAGTATTTGAAAATTTTATTTTATGGGGCCAGTGCCATGGCTCACTTAGTTAATACTCCGCCTGCCGTGCCGGCATCTCATATGGGCGCTGGGTTCTAGTCCAGGTTGCTCCTCTTCCAGTCCAGCTCTCTGCTGTGGCCTGGGAGGTCAGTGGAGGATGGCCCAAGTGCTTGGGCCCTGCACCCGCATGTGAGACCAGGAAGAAGCACCTGGCTCCTGGCTTAGGATCGGTGCAGCACTGGCCGTAGCGGCCATTTGGGGAGTGAACCAACGGAAGGAAAACCTTTCTCTCTGTCTCTCTCACTGTCTATAAACTCTACCTGTCAAATAATAAAAAAAGAAAATTTTATTCTACCTTCATGCTTCATTATTAGATTGAGTGAGGATGAATGTATAAGTCGAAATAAATTTTCCCCCACACACACAAAAATAAAGTTGTAATGTCATTGCCTTGCAGCATCAGTGTTAGTGGACAAAAGTTAGCTGCCAATTTAGCTTTTCTTTATTAGAAAAGCTGTTTAAAATTTTTAATTTATATATCAAACTCATAGTTTTTTATGGGTACAGGGTAATATTTCAATACATATGCACAATGTAATCTGATAAAACCAGGCAACTAGCCCTTCCATTTCCTTATTTTCTCTTTGTTTTTAGAACCTACCAGTCCCTCTCTTCCAGTTCTTGAAGCAGTATACATTATTATGAACTATCCTCACCCCACTCTGCTGTTCTCGGGTATAATACTAGTACTTGTTATATGTACCAGAAGCTTTGAGATTTTTATGATACTTTTAAATTTAACAAAGAAGTATTAGTCTTAGATTTGGGTTTATTTTATTATTATTATTCTACTTGATTCTTCTTGGTCAGTTTGCATCAGCAAATTCATTTGAGACGGCACGGAGAAACTGTCCTTTGTTATTTCTTAGATTATTTATTCCGCTTTATTTCATTTGTTCTCTATCATTAGATAGAAATTCACTTACACAAATGTTCAATCTTCTGGCTTACCAATTAATTTTTGTTTCATGGTGTTTATACTTTTTCTTTCTTCTGTTGTATGTTTGATTTCCTCCACTCTAAAATCATAAATTTGATCGGCATCCACATCATTGTATTGTCAAGTCTTTCTAATGATTTTTGTTTTAATTTATGTCACATAATTTTTCATTTGAAGGCATACTTTATTTTTAAATTTTCGTTTATTTTCATTTTATTTGAGATAGAGAGAGAGAGAAATAGAGAGAGATCTTTCAATTGCTGGTTCAAAGCTGGGAGCTTGGAACTCAATCCAAGTCTCCCACATGGATAACAGGGATTCAAATACATAAGACCTCATCAACTGCTTCTGAGGGTGTGCATTAGCCGGAAGCTGTGTTGAAAGCAAGTTAACTGGGACTTGAACCAGGCATTATAATATGAGATACAGGTGCCACAAGCAGCGACTTAACCACTACACCAAATGCCTGCTTTTGAAGTTGCAGATTCTCTTTCTTTTTTTTTTTTTTTTTTTTTTTTTTTTTTTTTAACTTTTATTTAATGCATATAATTTTCCAAAGTACGACTTATGGATTACAATGGCTTCCCCCCCATACCGTCCCTCCCACCCACAACCCTCCCCTTTCCCACTCCCTCTCCCCTTCCATTCACATCATGATTCATTTTCGATTATCTTAATATACAGAAGATCAGCTTAGTATACATTAAGTATGGATTTCAACAGTTTGCTCCCACACAAAACATAAAGTGAAAAATAATAGATGATTTTTTTAAATGATGATGAAATCAGAGCAGACCTATTGTCATGTTTAATCCCAGTGAGAGTCAAGTTGGGAATTGATAATTTCTTTTTTTTTTTTTCTTTTTTCTTTTTTTTTTTTTTTTTACAGAGGATCAGTTTAGTATGCATTAAGTAAGGATTTCAACAGTTTGCACCCCCATAGAAACACAAAGTGAAATATATTGTTTGAGTACTCGTTATAGCATTAAATCTCAATGTACAGCACATTAAGGATAGAGATCCTACATGAGGAGTAAGTGCACAGTGACTCCTGTTGTTGACTTTACCAATTGACACTCCTGTCTATGGCATCAGTAATCTCCCTATGCTCCAGTCATGAGTTTCCAAGGCTATGGAAGCCCTCTGAGTTCTCCGACTCTTATCTTGTTTAGACAAGGTCATAGTCAAAGTGGAGGTTCTCTCCTCCCTTCAGAGAAAGGTACCTCCTTCTTTGATGACCTGTTCTTTCCACTGGGATCTCACTCGCAGAGATCTTTTGCCAGAGTGTCTTGGCTTTCCATGCCTGAAATACTCTCATGAGCTTTTCAGCCAGCTCCGAATGCCTTTAGGGCTGATTCTGAGGCCAGAGTGCTATTTAGGACATCTGCCATTCTATGAGTCTGCTGAGTATCTCACTTCCCATGTTGGATCACTCTCCCCTTTATTTACTCCATCGGTTAGCGTTAGCAGGTACTAGACTTGTCTATGTGTTCCCTTTGACTCCCAGTCCCTTCACCATGACCAACTGTGAACTGAAACTGATCACCTGGAACAGTGAGATGGCATTGGTACATGCCACCTCGATGGGATTGAATTGGAATCCCCTGGTATGCTTCCAACTCCACCACTTGGGGCAAGTCAGCCTGAGCATGTCCCAAATTATACATCTCTTCCCTCTCCCATTCCCACCACCATGTTCAACAGGGATCACATTTCAGTTAATTTTCAACACTTAAGAATAACTGTGCATCAATTACAGATCTAAACCAGTCATATTAAGTAGAACAGATAAAAAAAACTACTAAGAGGGATAATGTATTAAGTTGTTCATTAACAGTCAGGGCTATGCTGATCAAGCCACCATTTCCCATAGTGTCCACCTCACTCCAACAGGTTTCCCTCTTGGTGTTCAGTCAGTCATCACCGATCAGGGAGAACATATGGTATTTGTCCCTTTGGGACTGGCTTATTTCACTCAGCATGATGTGTTCCAGATTCCTCCATTTTGTTGCAAATGACTGGATTTCGTTGTTTCTTACTGTGGTATAGTATTCTAAAGAGTACATATCCCATCTCTTTCTTTAGCTGTTCTTTTTCCAGAACTATCTGCTTTGGTTTTGTAGATGTGGTAATTTCTTGACATCTCTCAGGATACCAATTATAATATAGTTTTAAACCACCCTATTTTTATAAATTACCCTAGAGTCATCTTTGGTTTTCAGAATCTTGTCATTCTACATGATCATCTTGAATCTTCTATGCTATTGATTTGTCTTAAATTATTGCATGATTGCTTGCCCATCTATATTTATAAAAGTAACAATATCTTGCTTAGTGTGGGAGGAGCTGCCAGATTCTCCGTTCTTCTGTGTTTGGTAATTCTGTTTCCTTGTTAATTATTTCCAATGAATAGTAGAGCTGACAACAGACCCAATGTTGGAAGATGGAGTCACATCTATTGATTAACTCCACTTGGGGGTAATAATAGGAATGCAAATAAACATGTTGATCAACCTAATTCTATCTGGTTCTTTCAGGAATTCTAAGCAATATCTAGTGTCCATTGGCAGTACTATATCTTTTCCAGTATTGTTATAGATTTATTCCTAATTATAATAAATTATAAAATGTATTGAGCTTCCTTTGTGGCTTTATATGTGATTTAAAAAAATGACATCATTTATATTATATTTATTTATTTATATTATTGTTTATTTGAAAGACAGAGAGAACTGCTGATTGTCTCCTCAAAAGCCCACAAAAGCTGTGTCTGAGCTGAGCTGAACCCAGGATCTGGGAACTCAATCCACGTATCTCATGTGAGGGAGACACCTGAGACATCATCTGCTCTTCCTAGAATATGCATTAGCAGGGAGACTTGAGCCAAGACATAAACCCAGGCAGCCCCGTATGGGATACAGAAGTCCCAGGCAGCATCTTAACCTCTGTGCCAAATGCCTCATAGTCATTTCTCTTTTTAAAAAGACATTTATTTATCTGAAAGGGAGAATTAGAGAGA
Source organism: Oryctolagus cuniculus (assembly GCF_051225735.1). NCBI lineage: Eukaryota > Metazoa > Chordata > Mammalia > Lagomorpha > Leporidae > Oryctolagus > Oryctolagus cuniculus. Next base: position 47,025,744 of record NC_142888.1, on the reverse strand, counting down.
GAGAGAGAGAGAGAGAGAGAGAGAGAGTGTCTCTGTTGGTTTACTCCTCAAAAGGCTGCAGTGCCAAAACTAGGCCAGGCAGAAGCCAGAGCTTCATTCTAGTTTCCCATGTGGGTTCAGGGGTGCAAGCACTTGGGCTATCTTCACTGCCTTTGCAGGCACATTAGTAGGGAGCTGGATTGGAAGGGAAACAGCTGGGAATAAAACTAGGGTCCATATTGGATGCTGGTGATGCAGGAGGAAGCTTAACCATCTGTGACACACTCCTGGCCTCATTATGATCATTTCTAAGGATATTTACTCTCTTTGTAGGTGACAAAGTTATGCATAATGGGAAATATAACTTTTTATGTTTAAAACATTATTTTAACTTTTGTAATTTTCTTTTTTGGCCACTTGAACAGTCAAGGACTTTTAAAGTTTAAATTACCTTCCTAGTACAGTGCTGTCAATTTGATCTTTTTATTTCTGAGTGATTTTACATAACATATTTTATGTAATGTTATTTGATATATATAAAGGTTCATGGTCATTATATTTTATTTTTAACATAAAAATCTTTCTTTGTCCAATTTAGTAATTTTTGTCTTAAGCTATTCCTGCTTACATTTTTTGTTCATTTATAACATAAATGGTCTCTTTTTAATTTAATTAATAGACACTTTTAAATTGTAAAAAAACTTTTTATATGTCAGCATCCAGAGTAAAGTATCTTTTTATTTTGAATAGATGAAAATTGGGATTATAATTATTATAATTATAATAATTGTTTCTCACTTTTACATCACTTATCAGTCTTTTTTTTTTAAATATCTTTTTTAAAAAGACTTACTTATTTTATTTGAAAGGCAGAGTTACAGAGAGGCAGAGGCAGAGAGAGGTGTTCCACCCACTGGTTCACTCCCCAGATGGGTGCAATGGCCGGAGCTGAGCCGATCTGAAGCCAGGAGCCAGGAGCTTCTTCTGTGTCCTCCATGTGGCTGCAGGGGCCCAAGGACTTGGGCTGTCTTCTTCTTATATTTTTTAAAGATTTATTTATTTATTTGAAAGTCAAAGTTACACAAAGACAGAAGCAGAAGCAGAGAGAGAGAGAGAGAGAGGTGTTCCATCCACTGGTTTACTCCCCAGGTGGCTGCAATGGCCAGGAACTGCACCAATCCAAAGCAAGGAGCCAGGGGCTTCTTCCGGGTCTCCCAGGCAGGTGCAGAAGCCCAAGGACTTGGGCCATCTTCTACAGCTTTCCCAGGCCATAGAAGAGAGCTTTATCTGAAATGGAGCCAGGACTTCAACTGGCTCATATGGGATGACAGCATTGAAGACTGCAGCTTTACTCGCTACATCACAGGGCTGTCACTCATCAGTCTTTATGAATGCAATTTGGCAATGTGGGTCTAGATTAATTACTATTTTATGCAATGTGTATTTTTGGATTTTTTAATATTTTATTATTATGACTTGATTGTCAGAAATTATTTCAACATGTCATTATTTCTGCTTGGTTCTGTATTCACTCAACAGTATTTTGGTATCATTAAGTAATCTGAAGTTTTAGTAGATTTGAAAGCATCTTAGTTGATTTCAGAATTATTTTTATGTACATCTTTCAATAAATTATTAGTGCTAGTTTTTATCTGTGCAAATATAAGAATATTTTTATGATGTCCTGCAAATAAAGATGGGAAACAAATTTTCAAATCACAGTATTTTTCTTCAGAATTTTGTAGATGTTGTTTCATTTAGAGAGATAAGGTATCATAAATTTTATCATTTCACATGAAATAATTTTGTTTACTGACATGTTTTTAATATTATTTTTACCTGTGATGAGAAAAATCAAAATATATTTCTTTTTTTTTTTTTTTTGACAGGCAGAGTGGACAGTGAGAGAGAGAGACAGAGAGAGAAAGGTCTTCCTTTGCCGTTGGTTCACCCTCCAATGGCCGCCGCTGCAGCCGGCGCACCGCGCTGATCCGATGGCAGGAGCCAGGAGCCAGATGCTTTTTCCTGGTCTCCTATGGGGTGCAGGGCCCAAGCACCTGGGCCATCCTCCACTGACCTCCCAGGCCACAGCAGAGAGCTGGCCTGGAAGAGGGGCAACCGGGACAGAATCCGGCGCCCCGATCGGGACTAGAACCGGGTGTGCCGGCGCCGCAAGGTGGAGGATTAGCGTATTGAGCCACGGCGCCGGCCTTCAAAATATATTTCTAAATATAGAAGCTCAAATGGAATGGGGCATTTTTATTTTTCAATACAATTTTATTTATTTTTAAGGAATTTATTAATACATTAGATTCTCAGGGTCACAGCAAATGCATGATAATTACTGCAACACAATTATAACGTCAATGTGATACTAATACAATGGAAACAGAGTCAGCATAGTTCGTAGATATAATTTTAAGAATATAAAGAGATTTCCCTTTCTCTCTCCCTCTTCATGTCTCTCTATCTCTATCTTTATGCTTACTCTCCTTTTTAATTTCTGAGATAACACATTTTAATTTACTTTATAGTCAAAAGCTTACTACTCCACTAAATAAAGAGATCAACAGGTAAAAAATAAAAAGACCACAACTCAGCAGTTATGTAGGCAACAGCTATATACAATAATTGTGTGAAAAGATGATCATTTCACTTATATACAGAAAATTTTAAAATAAGTAGTCATCACTAAAACTATAGTAGTATAATATTCATAACAATTTTTGTCAGAGGTGGAAAAAACTTTTGATAAAACTATACTTGCAGCAATATTGATACACACATACATTGCTTTTTTTTCTTTTTGAATTTTTTTAATTTAGACTCCCACTTACAAGGGAGAACATGCAGTATTTGTCTTTATCTCATTCTTATTTCACTCAACATCATGTCCTCCAGTTGCAGCCATTTTGTTGCAAATGGTATAATTTCATTATTTTTAATAGCTGAATAATATCCATTTTGTATAAATTTCACATTTTCTTCATCCATTTATCTGATATGGACACCTTGTTTGATTCCGTATTTTGGTTATTGTATATGGTGCTGCTATAAACATGGTGGTGCAGGTATCTCTTTGGTGCAACGTGTTAATGTCTTTTGGGTATATATCTAGTAGTGGGATTACTAGAATGAGACTTTTCAGTGTGCATATACTTTTGTTCACATTAGGAACTTAGCAATATATGAGAGCACTTCAAAAAGTTTGTGGAACTGGAATTAATGGATTAAAATATCAAGTAAAAATATTTCTCTACATAAGCTCTGTCAAGTTTAATGCACTCTTATAAATGATCATACTAGCCATTTATTTAGTGTATCCCTAAGGTCGTGAAAATTTAACCATATCAATTCATTAATTTTACATTGCTACCTGAAGAAAAATGCATGCCTTTTTTCGTAGATTATGATACAAAAAGAAGACAGAGGAATTAAATCAGGACTGGAAAGCATATTCCTAGCAATATACCACCAAAACTCTTACAAAATTGCCCTTGTTTGATAAGAAGAATAAGCAGGAGTTCTGTTATAAAGATGAACTCTCTGCGATATTTTCCCACTTATTTTTCTGCAAAATCTTTGATTTTTTTATATTTACTTATTTGAAAGGCAGAGTTACAGAGAGAGAGAGAGACAGAGACCAAGACTGACTTTCCATCCACTGATTCATTTCCCAAATGGCCACAATAGGCAGGGTTGGGCCAGCCTGAAGTCAGGAGTCAGGAGTTTCATCTGGGTTTCCCATGAGACTACAGGGGCACAAAGACTTGGGCAATCTTCCAGTGCTCTCCCAGGCACATTAGCAGAGAGCTTGGTCAGAAATATTATACAGAATGCTGGCATTTCAGGCAGTGGCCTAACCCTCTGTGTCACAAGGCCAGCCCCTTGACTAATGTTATTAAAACTCTCCCCTAATAAGCAAATGGCAATGTTCTTTGGCCCTTAAGAAAGTTCACATCCAAAAACCTGTTGCCTTGAGCTTCCCCTAAAACTATTGTCATGACCTTTGCTCTTGATCACATATTAAAACACTAGATCACTTTCACCTTCTCTAGTAGCCATTGCTTTGGTTGTGTTTTCTTTCAAGGATTGTACTTGTAAAGCTATGCTTCATCTGTTACAATTCTTTGAAGAAATGCTTCAGGATCTTGATCTCATTTGTTAAAATCTCCATTGAAATCTCTTCTCTTGTCTGCAGATATTCTAGATGCAACAGTTTTGATGCTCATCAGTGGAAAGTTAACTCCACTTTAATTTTTCAGTCAGAACTGTGTAAGTAAGCTGATCCAATCAAAGTGGCTCTGCAGTTAACTATTGTTTCTGTCATTAACTGTCATGTTCAGTTAAAGAAGGAACAATATTACTTTTATCTTTGCAAATTGAAATGTACTATCTGCTGCAGCAGGTTTAATCTTTCACATCATCTCTTCCTTACTTAAAACAAGTTTTCATGGGGTGCAGTATTATGATACAGCATGTAAAGCCATTGCATGTGAAACCAACACTCTGTGTCAGAGTGCTTGGAATAGAGTCTTGCTTCCTTTATTAAGATACAGCTTCCTGATAATGCACTTGAAAGGCAGCAGATGATGACCTAGGTACTTGGGTTCATACCACCCATATGGAAGACCCAGATGGAGTTGCTAGCTCCTAACTTTGGTGTGGTCCAGCTATGCCTGTTGTGGGCACTTGGGGAATATACCAGCAGATGAATGAGTCTCTCTCTCTCTCTCGCTCTTGCTCTCCCTCCCCACCCACCACCTCTGTCACTTTGCTTTTCAAATAAATGAATATCTTTTTTTAAAAAGTTATCCAGGCCGGTGCCGTGGCTCAATAGGCTAATCCTCCACCTAGCGGCGCCAGCACACTAGGTTCTAGTCCCGGTCGGGGCATCGGATTCTTTTCCCGGTTGCCCCTCTTCCAGGCCAGCTCTCTGCTGTGGCCCGGGAAGGCAGTGGAGGATGGCCCAAGTGCTTGGGCCCTGCACCCCATGGGAGACCAGGAGAGGCACCTGGCTCCTGCCTTCAGATCAGCGCGGTGTGCCAGCCACAGCGCACCGGCCATGGCGGCCATTGGAAGGTGAACCAACGGCAAAAGGAAGACCTTTCTCTCTGTCTCTCTCACTATCTACTCTGCCTGTCCAAAAAAAAAAAAAAAAAAAAAAAAAAAGAAGAAGAAGAAGTTATCCATTTATAAACTTATGATTTTGGGAGAAGAGGAACAGTGTCCTCATAAACTTTTTGCAAAGATTAAATGATTTAATGATTTCACCATTCTTCCACCAAAGTTTCATCATAAATTGTACATTTGTGCCTGCTTTGATTTGAGTAGAATTCAATAGGGACTCTTTTCTTATATTTCTTAAGGCTTTAAACTACATCCCATTCAGATTATAACAAAATAAATAGATTCATTTTGGTGCAGTTTTTTTTTAAATCTGTGCATGCTTTTTCATAATATGCATTTTCCATGAACTCTTCGAACACTCCTTATATCTTTGATGATGCTTCTTTTCATTTTATTTCATTTTTAGGAATCTTAGTAAGACATTTGTAAACTATTTGCTTAATCTATATCTGTAATTATTCCTTTTATAATTTTTCATCTCATTGTCTTTTATTTTTAATTCTAGAATAGTTTCTCAGAATTATCATTTTTTAAAAGATGTATTTATTTATTTGAAAGTCAGAGTTAGACACAGAGAGAAGGAGCGGCAGAGAGAAAGAGGGAGAAAGAGAGAGAGAGAGGTTTTCCATTCACTTGTTTACTCCCAATTGGCTGCAATAGCCAGAGCTGCACTGATCCTAAGCCAGGAGTCAAGAGCTTCCTCTGGGTCTCCCACGCAGATGTAGGGGCCCAAGGACTTGGGCCATCTTCTACTGCTTTCCCAGGCCATAGCAGAGAGTGGGATCGGAAGTAGAGCAGACGGGACTCAAACGGGTGCCCATATGGGATGCCAGCACTGCAGGTGGTGGCTTTACCTGATATGCCACAGTGCTGTCCCCCAAAATTATATTTCATATCATTGATTCCATTCAATAATTTCAGTTATATTCTCACTACCATCAACTCTATATCAATTTGATTATTTCATTTTCAATCCACTGGAAAGCCTTCCTGATTTTAATTACTCGCTATTTTGTTGCAAGTAGTTCTTTTCCATCTTAATTTTTTCTCTTATTTTAATTACAGGCTTTTGTTTGTTTTGCTTTTTCTTGCTACTTTTCTTTTTGCATATTAACTATGGATGCCAGAATTTTCCTAATGTTTTCTTTTGTCTTCCAAATCAGATTTCCTCAGCGCTAAGCTCACTCTCTGTACTATCTGAATAATCTGTGTTCTTTCATAGTCCTCATATAATTTGTTCCCCCCTCTTTACATATATTTTAAAAATTACTCTAAACAAAATGAGTAATCTTTAGACTCCATAGATGTCTAAAAAACAAACAAAGAAGATAGAATTGTATGGCTTACTTTTGGACCTATTCTGTGATTGAAATCTCGTTTCTCAATTTTAATGCTATAAGGAATATATATATATATATATATATATATCATAGTCTCTATTTATTAAGTGAAAGTGAACTTTCCTATTACCATTACTTGATTCTCTGGTAGAGTGAAAGAATTATCATTCCATGCATTATGTTATGACAGTGTTCCTCTTATATCCCTGTCTAGAGTGTTTTATCTATAGGGAACAAAGAGTTGAGAATACAATGAATCAGTGACACCAGTCTCAGCCTCGTTTTTTCTTCATTTATTTTCTGGGAAGCACTTTGTCTGCATGTAGAAAAAAAGTTACATATGGCAGGTATTCTGCTGTGACATCAGAAAGTGTTCTTCAAGTTTCAATTAGCTTAAACCATTGCAAATTGTTTTAGGGCAAACATGGTTAGTAATATGATTCGGTTTAATAGTTGTCTTTGATCCACAAAAAGATAATAGGCGAAAGTTGGGTATATTCCTGCCTCATTTTCATGAGGTAATTTGTGCATGAGGTAATGCCTAAATAGGTTATCATTAAATTAATATTTCACTTTGTGGGATTTCTCCCAGATTCTGAAATGAGGTAGGCACTTGATCTTCTTGGAAATGTGAGAATTTGCATTCCTTATGAGTGTTTATTGGTAATGTTAGTAAAATGTTGAGAGACTGTATTGGAAGTTATTATATTTTCCCAAACCTTTATAAGAATGTATTGCAAGACAATTGATGTATTGAAATACACATATTTATATTATACACCTTGATGATTTTTCATGCATGCATCTGTGAAACCATCACTACAAAATAATCAACGTATTCTAATGTTTCCTTATCCTTTGTTTCCATCACTCTGTGACTGACACCTTACCTCATTCCCTAGACAACCATCGATCTACTTTCTGTCCGTATAGATGAGTTTATATTTTGTAGAGTTTTACATACATATAATCACAGTATGTATTCTTTTCGTCTGTTTTATTTGTTATTCCAAATAATGGTTTTGAGACTCAACCACTCAACCATATTGTAGTGTGCAATAATGTTCATTTCTTTTTTTAGAAGATATATTTATTTATTTGAAAGTCAGAGGGAGAGGTAGAGAAGGAAATAGGGGGAGAGAGAGAGAGAGAGATATCTTCCATCTGCTGGTTCACTCCCCAAATGGTTGCAATGATTAGGACTGGTCCAGGCCGAAGCCAGGAGACAAGAGCTTCTTGCAGTCTCCCACAAGGGTCTTGGGGGACCAGACACTGTGCTAACTTTTACTGTTTTTCTCAGGTCATTAGCAAGGTGCTGGATCACAAGCGGAAGCAGCCAGTATTTGAACCAGCGCACATATGGAATGTGCTATGGCAGGCAGCATCTTAATACTCTAGGCCATGACATCAGCCCCAATGTTCATTTTTTTAATGGTACTTCATTGTATGAATTTATCATCACATGTATAGTAGTTCATGTGTTGTTATAAATTTAGATTGTTTCTAGTTTGTGGTTATTACAAAGAAGTGTAGTATAGCCGGCGCTGCAGCTCACTAGGCTAATCCTCTGCCTGTGGTACCGGCACCCCGGGTTTTAGTCCTGGTCGGGGTGCCAGATTCTGTCCTGGTTGCTCCTATTCCAGTCCAGCTTTCTGCTGTGCCTCGGGAATGCAGTGGACGATGGCCCAGGTCCTTGGGCCCTGCACCCGCATGGGAGACCAGGAGGAAGCACCTGGCTCTTGGCTTCGGATCAGCATAGCGCACCGGCCGCAAAGGGTTGGCTGTAGCGGCCACTGGGGGGTGAACCAACAGAAAAAGGAAGACCTTTCTCTCTGTCTCTCTCTCTGTCTAACTCTGCCTGTCAAAAAAAAAAAAAAAAGTGTACTATAGACATTTTCTACAAGTCTTTGCATGGATATACACTTTTAATTCTCTTTGATAAAACTTTGGAGGGCAGCGGTTGAATGGCTGGCTCATTTGATGGTAGGCGTATATTTAACCATTAAAGAAACTGCCAAACAGTTTTCTAGGGTAGCTGTAGTATTTTGCATTCCCACTAGCATTAGAGTTCTTCCACATTCTTACTAAACTTGCTGTGACAGGACTAAATCCCTCTAACCATTTTAATGGGTAAGTAGTAGCTTCTTTTTTGGGCAGGGGGAGGCAATATTTAATTATCTGTCTGTCTATCTATCTATCTATTTAAGTAAGGTGAACAAATTCATATATTTCAAACATACAGATTTAAGAGCACAATGATACTTTCCATCCCATCCCCCCTCCTCCTTCCTTTATTATTTTTCTTTTAATGTTTACAATGACATGCTTGCAGATTATTTTATAATAACAACCTTAATCCTCCACTAAAAAAATAATTAAACAATTAGTAAGTGGAAAAACCACTGTTCCTTAAGAGAATATACAAAGGCTGTAAACAATAATCAAACCTCAAAATGTCAATTTTACACATATACATTACATTTTTTTGTACTCTGTATATTAGTTACCACAAATCAGAGAAAACATGATATTTGTCTTTTGGGGACTGGTTTATTTCACTAAATAGAATGGTTTCCAATGGCATGCAATTTTTTGCAAAAGACAGTATTTAATTCTTTTTTATGGCAGGGTAGTATTTCATAGCGAATATATACCACATTTTCTTTATCCAGTCATCAGCTGATAGACATCTGCCTTGATTCCATATCTTAGCTTTTGCTAATTTAGCTGCAATAAACACTAGTGTGCAGATATATCTTTCATATGCTGATTTCATTTCATCTGGGTAAATTCCCAGGAGTGGGATGGCTGGGTCATATGATGTATCTAATTTCAGATTTCGAAGGAACCTCCATACTGTCTTTCTTAAAGATTGTACCAGTTTACATTCCCACCATCAGTGTATTAGGGTACCTTTTCCCCCACTTCCTTGCCAATATTTATTGTTTATTGATTTCTGTATGAAAGTCATTCTAATGGGGGTGAGGGGAAACCTCATTATAATTTTTATTGTCATTTCTCAAATGGCTAGTGATTCTGAGCCTCCTTTCATGTGTGTGTTGGCCATTTGAATTTCATCCTTTGAAAAACTGGAATTTCTATAATGAGTAATCATGTAGGATATATTTAATATGTTTACTTGTCATCGGTAAACCTTCATTGGTTAAGTGTTCAAGCCTTTTCCCCATTTATATTGGGTTGCTTATCTTTGGTTATTTGTGAAGTTTCTGCTTATGTTCTAGACACATATCCTTTATCATGTAGTAGATTGGCAAATTGTCCAAGTCTGTGGCCTGTTTTATAATTTTCCAATCACGTCTTCTGAGGAATATCTTTTTTTAAATTTTGTGAATTCTAGTTTCTCAATATTTCTTTTGAAATTTATTGCTGTTCTGAATTCAATATAAAATATTTCTAAAAGTTAACATGATTTTTCTCCCAAGTTTCATTCTAGAGTTTTTAATAATTTTCTCTCTCATTTTCAGGACTGGTCACTTCAAGTAACTTCTGCAAGAGTTTTAATTGTGTTTTCTGCATTATAATCCAATTTTCTCAGGAGAATTTTTTGAAAAGTTCATTTTTATCCATTGTATTTCCTTAACATTTTTATTTTAAAAAAAAGCAGTTTACCATACGGATAGGTGTTTTTCCATACTTTTATGTTTCTTTGACCCAAGTACCCATCTTTATTTCAACAGAACACTTTTTAGATTAGCATAGCTTTCTAATAATTGAAGCCTTGAAAATTCTTCTTTTTCAAAATATTTTATCTAGTCTGGGTCTTTTGTTTTTCATATGAATTTTAGAATAAGCATATCAGTTTCTACATGCTTCCTGCCAGAAATGGTTCCTTTTATTTTTATATTGATAAATAGTTTACATAAGATAGAATGCAGCATTTGAGAGTGCAACTCAGTGAGTTTCAGGATAGTCACAGATTTGTGTAACATAATATTGTGCAAAACAGTTCTCCCATGCAAGATAAAATTTCAGAACATTTTCAACACACCAAAAATAAACTCTATGCTCATTAGCAATCACTTCCTATTTCCTCACACCTTGGTCTCTGGAAAATACCAATCTACTTTGTGTCTGTGTGAGTCTGCCTTTTATAGACATTTCAAATAAATGGAATTGTACAACAGATCCCAAGAATATAATTTCTTATTTCATGTATCTTGTGATAACACTGCGTTTCATTTTGACAAACTGCCATGCTATCTTCCAAAGTGGCTGCATCTTTTGTGTTCCCACCAGCAATGTAAGAGAGTTACAAATTTGCCAGCACTTGTTTCTGAAATTTTGTTATACCTGTGATAATAGATATGAAGCAATATTTTATTATTATTTTTGATTCTCAATTCACTAATGACTAATAATCTTTTTGAGTTTTATTGAACAGTTGTATATCTTATTTGAGAATTTATATATGTCATTTCTCATACAGAATATCTGTGGTTTTGTATTTTTATTTATTTATATTTTATTCCTGGGGTTTGCGGGGGAGAGAGAGAGCTAGAGCAAGCCCACGTGTCTTGGTTCACTCTGCAAATATCCAGGGACCAGGGATTCAATCATTTCCCACATGAAGGGCAGGGACCTAACTTCTCAAGCTATCCCCTGCTGCCTCCCTGGGTACACGTTAGCAGAAACTGGAATTCGAAAAAGAGCTGGGATTCAAACCCAGGCACCCCAATATGGGCATCCCAAGTGTTGGCTTAACCACTGTACCACATGACTGGCTTAGTTTTCCATACTTTCAATGTCTATATAGTTTTGAAATCGGGGTACAACTGATGTCACAGAATAGGTGAGGAAATATTTGCTTTTCTCTATATTTTGGAAGATTTTGTGAAATATTGGTATTATTTCTCTGTTTGTCTTTGGCAGAGGGCACAAATGAAAATACCTTAATCTGGAATTTTTGTTATGGGAAGTTTTTTGGTGTTTTAAACGAATTTCTTATACTTTTTATTCAATAAATCTTGCCAGTCTCCTTTGTCTATAATTACTTTATGAAAATTTCTATTTATTTTTATCCAATTTTGATAGTATGTGTCATTTGAAGAGTTTATCCATTTATATTATTTAATGTTTTGATATATATTTTTCATTTACTATAGCTTTGGTGTATATATATAATACTATGTGTAAGTATTTATATGAGATGAGTAGTAATGTGCATCTTTAGTTCATTTTTTTAGTAATTTGATTCATCTCTTTTTCTTTATCAGTCTAGCCAAATGTTTGTTAGCTTTGCTTATCTTTTCAAATAAATCACTTTTGGTGTCCTCAAGTTTCTACTCTCTATTTTACCTGTGGTTTCTTAAATTTTCTCTACTGTGTTCTTTTCTCTGTTCCACTTATTTTCACTTTAATCTTATGATTTATTTCTTTCTTCTTGCTTTGGGTTTAGTTGCTCACTCTTTTTCTAGATTCTTAAGGTGGAATTCCATGTTATTGTTTTGAGGTTTATTTCATTTTTTGTAATGTAGGAACATATAGCTGTAAATTTTTATCATATGACAACTTTTAAAATGATTTTCACAAATTTCTATAAATTGTGTCTTCATTTTCATTCATTTAATATTAATTATTGAATTTCTCTTCTGATTTTTTCTTTTATCCATTGGTTACTTGGGATTGTGTTGTTGATACTTGTATATTTCCGTTTTGTCATTGATTTCTAAATTTATTCCATTGTAACAAGAAAATAAACTTGGTATGATTTCAATACTTATAATCTTCTGGACACTTGCTTTGTATCCTAACATATAGTTTATTCAGGATAATGTTCCATGTACATTTGAGAATAATGTGCATTCTGGTTTTAGTACCAGCATTGTTATAGCGAGTGGCCTACCTGATTTACTGTATGAACAAAGTCTTCTATTTCTTTACTGAACTTCTGTTTAGTTTCATCTATTATGATAAATTTAGCATTGAAATATTTCATTCCTATTGTGTTGTCTATTTCTTATTTCGATTCTGTTAGTTTTGCCTCATGTATGAATATTTGGTTAGTCTATTTTGTTATGCGTATATGTACTAGTGATATATTCTTTTCCTTTTTAAAGATTTATTTATTTGAAAGAGTTACAGATAGAGGGAGGGAGGGAGGGAGGGAGGGAGGGAGGGAGAGAGAGAAATCTTCCAATTGCTGATGGATATAATGGCCAGCTCTGGGCAAGGTCAAAGCCAGGAGCAAGGAGCTTCTTTCAAGTCTCCACGTGGGTGGCAGAATACTTGGTCCATCTTCTGCTGCTTTTCCCAGGGCATTAAAAGGGATCTGGATCAGAAGTGGTGCAGCCGTGTCACAAACTGGAGCCCATATTGGATACCAAGGTTGCAGGTGGCAGCTTTACCTGCTGTACCATAATGCCAGCACTGTGATATATTCTTGTGCATTGAAGTTTTACACTTTTAGAATTACATATGTCCTGCTTTATCTCTAATTTTTTTTTCTTAAAGTATATTTTGTGGATTCTAAAATGGCTGAACAGGGAAAAGATGTGCAGATTCTCATCGGGGGAAGATAACAGAAGAAAAGCAGGGGAAGTGTACTCCAAGGGGAGAGTTGGAGAGAAGTCTGCAGTAGAAATTCTAGAGAAAGAAGATCGATGCCGTGGAGCAGTGTGGAAAGTGTGAATGTGCAGCAGCAAGCAGAGATACCACACCCGTATTCCGCAGGCAGGGGCTGGAGGAGAAGGCAGGTTCTGAGAGCAAGGTGAGGGCAGACTGTGATAGCCTGTGCCACTGGTGATATTGTATGAAGGAGAACCTTGCAGACCACACTGACTTTGAGTCTGGCTTGAATCCATAGCGTGAGGCAGGCTACTTACCTAATACAGTGAAGGAAAAACACTTTTCTTTCTCCCCATCACCCCACAAGTCACCAGGCAACCAGCAGGGAAAGGGCACCATCTTGGCACCAGTAGTGGCAGCAGTGGCTCTCATGAGCCCAACCAGGGGATTTTACCATGGGGAGAAAATCCACCTTTCCCTCTTACTTGGTGTCTGAGGGCTGACCAGTTGCTGGATATCTACTTAGGATTGAGAGGTGTCCCCATCCTCTCAACCTATCACAGGCTCCAGGGCTAAAAAATTCCAAGGCAGAGTATGCACAGGAAGCTGGCCCTGGAAATGACTCTACTTTCTCCATGGACAGGGCAGGCTCATGGGGCAGAGAAAGGATCCTCTGCATCCTGTGACTATGTCAGCCTTGCGTGCCATGACTGTGGGAATCCTGTGACTGCATGATAGGGTGTGGGTGTAACTGTGCCTCAAAGCAATCATTACGTCTGGCAACAGAGGCTCAGAGCTCCCTGACTGCCTGGAGTGGGTCATTGCTGAGGGTTCTGTGTTCACACTGAGGACTGCACAGATCCTTTGTGTGGTTCATGCGCCAGTGTGGGTGAGGGTTGTATCTGCTGAGGGTTAATGCTGGTCATTGATCTCCTTGGAAGAGAGGAGGTGAGGTGGTGATTACACCAAGAGATGTGATCATACCCTCCCCTCACTGCTGACAATAGAGGAGACCTAACACACCCATCTTTGGTGTCACCCTGGACTCTCGCCCCACCCTTGATATTGCCTAGAGCTCACTGGTCACACCTAACACATGCTTCTGGGTAGTCACTGAAGAAGAAGACATGTCACATTCCACTAAGCCACAGAGGCATAGTTCAAAGATAAAACACGTTAGAGGAGAAAACCAACAAATGTTTCCACAATTGCCTCAGAAATACAAGAAACAAGAACCAGGGAGACAATATGACTCTCCAAAAGGAACACAAAAATACTTCAATATTAGAATGTGAAGACAAAGAATTGATGAAATACCCGAAAAGGAATTCAAAAGAATGATCATAAGATTACTCAGAAGCAATGAGAAGCAACATACATGACATGGATGAAAATGTTTCATCCAATCAAATTACTTAGAGAAGAATATTGGGGAAACTGTGCAAGTCATTGGCATAGGCAAAAATTTCTTGGAAAAGATCCCAGAAGCATAGGCAATCAAAGCCAAAAAAGACAAATGTGATTACATCAAGCTGAGAAGCTTCTGTGCTGCAAAGGAAGCACTCAGCAACACAAAGTCTACTGACAGAATGGATGACAGTATTTGCAAGCTATGCAATTGAAAAAGTATTAATACCCAGAATCTATAAAGAGCTCAAGATGCTCAACATCAACAAAGCAAACAATCTAGTTAAGAAATGGGCAAATGACTGGAACAGGCATTTTCCAAAAGATGAAATTCAATTTGCCAACAGGCACATGAAAAGCATGCTTAGGGTCACTAGCCTTCAGAGAAATGCAAATGAAAACTACAATGAGGTTTCACCTCATCCTACTTAGAATGGCTGTCATATAGAAATCACAAAACAATAAATGCTGATTAAAATATGGGTAAAAAGATTACATTATCCATTGTTGGTGGGAATGCAAACTAGTATAGCCATTGTGGAAGACGATATGGAGATTCTTCAGAAATATGAAAATAGATTTACTATAACACCCAGCCATCCTACTCCTGGGAATTTATCCAAATGAAATGAAATCAGAATATGAAAGAGTTGTCTGTAGACCCATGCTTATTGCAGCTGAATTCACAATAGCTAAGATATGGAATCAATCCGGATGCCAATCAACTGATGACTAGGTAAAGAAAATGTGATAGATATATATATATATATACACACATACATTTACAAATACACAAAAACACACACTGTAGAATATTACTCAACTGCAAAAAAGATTGAAATTCTGTCTTTCACAACAAAATGGATGGGCCTGGAAACCATATACTTAGTGAAATAAGCCAACCCCTAAAAGGCAAGTACTGTATATTTTCCCTGATCTTTGGTAACTAAAAGAGTACAAAAAAGTAACATATTATTATTTGCATATCAATATGCATATAAATTATTATTTCTGTGCATGAACTATTGAGAGGAAATGGCTTAAATTCTAAATGATCTTAATTATTATCTTGTTACCACACAGGAAATATTTAGATGCTACATTGTCATTAGTTCTATTTCACTGAAAGAAATTATGAATATAATTGACCAAAAAACTGTATGTGGGTGAAATGATCATTTTTTCATTCAATTATTGCTTCTAGACATTGTATATATTCCCACAAAAACTAGAGTTTTTTTACTTGTTAAAATTCTTATTCTGTGAAATATTAAGACTTTTTTATTGTAATGTAAATTTAAATTAAAATAAAAAATGAAAAATATATTTTGTATATTAATATAGGCAATCCTGATTTTTAAAAATTGCTTTTTGTATGTCACTTTTTTGAATCTTTTTATGTGGAACTATGGCTTTTTAAAGGAATTTAATAATGCATTGGACTATCAGGGTCACAGTGAATACATGATAATTATTGCAGCAAAATTCTCATCAATTCTCATTTTAATGTGATATTAATACAAAGAGAACAGAGTCAATATAGTTCACAGTTACAATTTCAAGAATATAATGATGCTTCTCTTCCTCCCTCCCCTTTCTTCTTCTTTCTTTTTTTTTTTTTCAAAGTTGAGGTAACATTATTTGGATTTTCATTATAGTCAAAGGCTTAACAATCCACTAAATAAAGAGTTCAACAAATAAAAATGTAGAAAGATCATAGTTCATAAGGAATATAGCCAAAGTCTGTAAACAATAATGAAATAAAAAGATGTCCATTTCACTAATATGTATTAAATTTTAAAATAATCATGTATCTTAGAAACTATAGTCATATATCACAAATAAGAGAAAAACATGCTTGCTTTGGCAGCACATATACTAAAATTGAACGATACAGAGAAAATGTGATGTTTTTCTTTCTGGGTTTGGCTTATTTCACTTAGCATAATGATCTCCAGTTGTATCCATTTTGTTGCAAATGTCAGTATTTCATCCTTCTGTGGTTGAGTAATATTCCATATTGTATATATACTACTTTTTTTGTGCAGAGATCAGTTGATAGACATCTATGTTGGTTTTATATCTTAGCTAATGTGATTTGAGCTGCTATAAAAATGTGATTGCAGGTTATTCTTTCATATGCTGAGTTCATTTCCTTTGGATATATACCCAGAAGTGGGATAGCTGGGTCAAACAGTAGATCTTATTTTTAGTTTTCAGAGGAGTCTCCATAGTGTTTTCCATAATGGTTGTACCAATTTACATCAATGTGATTCCAATCAAAATACTGATGATATTCTCCACAGATAACAATACTAAAATTTATGTGGAAACAGGTAAAAAAAAAAAAACAACAAACCTTGAATATCCAAAGCAATCTCAAACAATAAAAACAATGCTGGAGGCAAATCAATAACAGATTTGAAGACATGCTACAGAGCTGTTATAATCAAAACATCTGGTGCTGGCACAAAACAGATATATAAACCAGTGGAATGGAATATGAACCCAAGAAATTAATCCATGAATCTACAACCGACTAACCTTTGCTAAAGTCACTCCGTGGAGAAAGGATAGTCTCTTCAACAAATGGTGTTGGGAAATTGGATTGCCACATTCAGAAGTCAGAGACAAGACCTCTACTTTACACCCTATGCAAAAGCAACTAACACTGCAACAAGGATCTAAACCTAAGATGTGAAACTATTAAATTGCTAGAGGAAAATCTAGGAGAAATGCTGCAAGACATTGACATAGGCAAAAGCTTCTTGAATAAGACTTCAGAAGCACAGGAAGAAAGCAAAAATGGACAAATGGGGTTACATCAAGCTAAGAAACTCTGCAAAGCAAAGGAAACAATCAACAAAGTGAAGAGGTAACCAACAGAATGGGAGAAAATATTTGCAAACTATGCATATGATAAAGGATTAATATCCAAATATGTAAGAAACTCAATAAACACAACAACAACAAAACAACCCAGTTAAGAAATGGACAAAGGATATTAACAGACATTTTTCATTTTTCGAAGGATGAAATACAAATGGCAGACACATGAAATATGATGAAATAAATGCAGACACATGAAATAAATGCTCTGGATCACTAGCCATCAGAGAAATCCAAATAAGAACTCAAGATTTTTTTTTTTTATGTTAAGCGTGTCTTGATTGGAATCAACTGCTTGGCTACTTCTCAAATTTGTTTCTTTAAAAATTTTATTAACAATAATTATACAAATTCTGTGGCTGCAGTGCAACATTTCAATACCTGTATACAATATGTACTGATCAAAACAGAGTAGTCAACATTTCCCCTTTATTGACATTATTTTATGATTGGAGACTTGGATCTCTTTTTTCCTATTTGTTCATACAGTATAGACTATGTTTTTGTGAACTATAGCTTTACCTCATTATGCCATGTATCACTAGAAAATTATTTCTTTGATCTAACTCTAATGTGCTGTTATTCAAATTACCTCTACCCCCCTACCACTCCCAGCTTCTATTACTCACCTTTCTGTGCTCAGATTGAGTTTACTTCGGTTTATGCATATGAAGGAGACCATGTGGTACTTGTCCTTTTGCAACTGCTTTTTCTGTAAGCATAAACTTTTTAACATTTATCCAACGTATAGCATATACCAATACTTCATTCCTTTAAAATGGCTCAGCAAAAATGGACACTTAAGTTGTTTCTATATTTGGTATATTATTACTAACATTGTTGTGAACAGTCACAATTTTTTGTGGACATATAATTTAAATGCTCTTGGATATGTCCATAGGTGTGCAATTCTCTGGTAGCATAGTAACTATTATGTTTGACATTTTGAGGAGCTGACAATATATTTCCCACAGTGGCTGCACCATTTTCATTACCACCAGAAAAGTGTGAGGGTTCCAAATTCAACATATCCTTACCAATACTTATTTACTGCTTTTACGTTTCTCTTGTATGCTTTGTGTTGTTTCTTTTTTCTCTTAATGGGCACATAGTGAATTTTACTTGCATTTCCCTAAAGACCTGAACATTTTTCATACAATGTAGACTATTCATATCTCTTTTGGAAAAATTTCTGTTTGAATTTTGTGCTCCTTTTAGTTAGGCTTTAGTGTTTTATTGTTGAGTTGTTCTTTATGTATTTTGCATACAAATTCCTTATCAGATAAATCATTTACAAGTATTTTCTCTCATTTGATGATGGCTTCATAAAAACGAAAGAGTTTAAGTTAGATTAAGTATAACTTAAATTGTTCTTCTGTTGTTTGTGCTTTTAGAATTGAATCTAAACATAAATAGTTAAATCAATTCCATAAACATTTGCTCAATTGTTTAATTTTAATATTCCTATCCCTTTAATTCTCACATTTAGATCTATGTTTGTTTTGAGTTAAAATCTGTGTATGTTTTAGATTGAGGCCACATACATTCTTTGTGAGTATCCAGCTTTCTTAGAAAGATTGTTGAGAAGACTGTTCAATTCTCATTGAATTGTTTTAGCATCCTCATCAAAAATGATTTGTTTGGGGCCAGTGCTGTGGCGCAACAGGTTAAAGCCTCAGGATGCATCAGCATCTCATATGGGCACTGGTTCTAGTCCTGGTTGCTCCACTTCCAACCCAGCTCTCTGTTATGGCCTGGGAAAGCAGTAGAAGATTGTCCAAGTCCTCGGGCCTGTGCACCATGTGGGAGACCAGGAAGAAGCTCCTGGCTACTGGCTTCGGAGTGGCCCAACTGTGGCTGTTGCAGCCATTTGAGGAGTGAACCAGCGGACCGAAGACCACTCCCCCCCCCCCCCCCGCCACTACTTCTCTCTGTAACTCTGTCTTTCAAATAAATCTTTAAAAAATTTTGTTTGGGCAGGCATTGTGGTTTAGTGATTGGTTAAGGTGTACCTTGGGGTCTCTGCATCTCATATCAGAATGCCAGTTCATGTTCTGGCTACTCCCTTTCTAATCTATCTTCTTTTTAAAAAACATGTTTATTTATTTATTTGAGAAGTAGAGTTACAGAGAGAGAGAGAGAGAGAGAGAGAGAGGGAGAGAGAGAAGAAGGTCTTCTATCTGCTAGTTCACTCCCCAGATGGTCACAATGGCTACAGCTATGCTGATCCGAAGCCAGGAGCCAGGAGTTTCTTCTGGGTCTCCCACATCGGTGCAGGGCCCCAAGGACTTGGGCCATCTTCTACTGCTTTCCCAGGCCATAGCAGAGAACTGGATTGGAAGAGGAGCAGCTGGGACTAGAACTGGTGCCCATATCGGATGCTGATACTGCAGGCGGTGGCTTTACCTGCTATACCACAGTGCCGGCCCCCTGCTATCATTTTAATTGTTATGTAAAAATTGTGTATATTTATAGTGTGCAATATGATGTTTTATATATGCCTACATTGTGGAAGGGTTAAATAATGCTTATCAATATTTGTACTTCACATATTTATCATTTTTGTAGTGAGACTACTTAAAATATACTCTTTCAGGCAATTGTCAAGTGTACAATTTATTAACTATAGTCACCATGTTATGCAGTAGATATCTTGAATTTCTTCCTCCTGCCTAACTGAAATTTTGTATCCTATAACCAATATATCCCCAATCTCTTCACTGTTCCTCTTCACCAATCCACTCCAGCCCTTTCTTAGGATTTTCAGTATGCAAAATCACGCCATCTAGGAATAGAGACACTTTTTTACGATGCCCCCTCCCTTTTCTCTCTTTCTCTTGCCACATTATTCTGGCTAAAGTCTCCAGGACTACGTTGAATAGAAATGGTGAAAGTACATATCATTGTTATTTCTCTGATTTTATTCGTTCATTCATCTTTCACTATTAAGTAAGATGTTAACTGAAGGTGTTTTGTAGATACACTGTGTCAGGTTGAGGAATTTCTCTTGGAATCTTAGTGTGCTATGTGGTCTTTAATCATGTTAAGTGCTTTTTCTGTATCTACTGAGATGATCAAGTTTATTCTCTTAATATGTTGTATTATATTGACTACTTTTATGTGCTGAATCAACCCTGCATTCCTGCGATAAATTCCATTTACATTTATATTTAATCATATTTATATGCTGCTATATTCAATTTGTTAGTGTTTTGTTAAGGGCTTTTACACAGTTTTGCTATCAGGGTAATAAACTTCCCATGCCAATGATTTTAAGGTGTTATCTCCTTTTTATAATTTATTTTGATTTACTTGTTTTTTTTTTTTTTTTTTTTTTATGGGAAAGGTACAATTACAGCAACCACAATGGCTAGGACTGGGCCAGGCTGCAGCCGTAGCCTAGAATGCTATACAGGTCTCCCACGTGGCTGAAGACCAAGTACTTAACCCATCCTTCTCTGCTTTCCCAGGCACAATACCAGGGAGGTGATCTGGACGTTGAGCAGCTGGGACTCAAACTAGTGCTCAGATATGAAATATTGGCATTGCAAGCCATAGTAAAACCCACTATTTCAGAATGCTTGCTCCTTTTATACCCTTTCCAGTTTTCTGACATATTCATTATGGATTGCGTATTAATTTTTCTTTAAATATTTGTTGGAATTCACCAGTGAAGCTATTTAAGCAAGGTTTGTGGAATATATATATATATTTGGATATATATATATCTTTATGTGTATACATATGATTTATTTATTTTACTGTTTTTTGAAAGAAAGAGAAAGAGAGAGACAGAGATCTTCCATCCACTGGTTCACTTCCCCAAATGATGGCAACAGCCGGGGCTTGGCTAGGCTGAAGCCAGGTGCCTAGAACTCTATCAGGGCTGCCTACCTTCCAATGCTTTCCTAAGCACATTATCAGGGAGTTGGATCAGAAATGGAGCAACTAATATTTGAACTTGTACTCATATGGGATGCCATGTCACAAACAATGGCTTAACCCACTGCACCACAAGTCAGCCACTGTGGATATATATTTTGATATAAAAAAACAAATTTATTTGGTAGAAGTTTATTCTATCTCTTTTAAAAATGTCATGATTAAATAGATATTTTCTACTGTAGAAATTTTTACTGCATTTTTACTGTTTTCTTAGTGGATGGTGTGGTCAAACTGTTAGGTCATAAAATCTAGTTCATTTAAATTAGTTATATTTCAATCTTATGACAGAAAATTTATTCCAATACACATCCATTCCCCTCATTCTTATTATATTATTATAATAAAAATCAAACATTAAATAAGCCAAAACACTGTGTTTGTGTTTCTTTTTTTGTTTGTATAAAAATTTTATTAGCAATAATTATACATTTTTATGGACTTCTGTGTGACATTTTGATGCTGTATACAATGTGTACTGATCAAATCAGGGCAATCAACATTTCCTCTTCTTTGGAATTACTTTATAATTGCAGATTTGGAGATTCTTTTTCTATCTGCACTTATACTAGGTTACTATGAAGTATTGTCTGTCTCCTTACTATGCAGTATAACACTATGAACTATCTCTGATTTGGTACCCGTTATCCAAACTCCCTCTATTCCCTCTACACCTCCTAGTCTCTAGTAATCACCATTTTGAATTCAGATTGTTTTTTAGCTCTACATATAAAGCAAACATGCAGTATATGTCTTTCTGTGTTTGTCTCATTTTATTTAACATGATGTCATCCAGTTCCATCCATTTTGCTGCAAATGATAGAATTCCATTCTTTTATGGCTAAATGGTATTCCATGTTGTATATAAACCACATTTTCTTTATCCATTTATCTGTTTATAGGCACCATGACTGATTCCATATTTTGGCTACTGTGAACAGTGCTGCAAAAAATATGATATAGCAGATAACTCTTTACAATAATGATTTTATGTCTTTTGCATATATACCAAATAGTGGGATTGCTGGATCATATGGCAATTCCATGTATAGTTTTAAAGAAATCTCCATAGAATTTTCCATAGTAGCTGTACTAACTTACATTCCAACCAACAGTGAGAAAGTGTTTCCCTTTCTCTGCATCCTCTCCAGCATTTCTTATTTTCTGTCATTTTATAAAAGCCATTCTTAGATGGGTGAAGTGATGTGTCATATGTGCTTTTGATTTGCATTTCACAAGTAGCTAGTGATATTGTCCATTTTTTCATATATGTGTTGGCTATTTGTATCTCTTCATTTGAGGAGTCTCTGTTCAGGTTCTTTGCCAATTTCTTAACCAAATTTGTTATTTTGATTAAAAATATACTTTTGTTTAGTTGCAAGCCAGAATGATAGGGAGAGAGGGATAGATAGATTTTCCATCCACTGGTTCAACTTACCAAATGACCTCAACAACCAGATTGGGCCAGGCCAAGGCCAGGAGCCAGAAACTGCATCCTGGCTTCCTACATGAGTTAAAAGGATCCAAGTACTTGGGAAATCCTCCACTGCTTCCCAGGTACATTAGCAGGAACCTGGGTTGGAAACATAGCAACTGCAGCTCGAACCAGCACTAAGATATGGGATGCTGGCATGTAAGTGATGGCTTAACCTGCTGTGCTACTACATTGGCCCTTGGATGGCTTGTTTTTCATTGTTGCTGTTGAGTTTTTTGAGTTCCTCATTTATTCTGGATATTAATCCTTTGTCAAATAAGTAGTTTTAAAATGTTTTTCCCATTCCTTTAGATGTCTATTCCTTTTATTGATTGCTTTCCTCTGCTGTGCAAAAGCTTCTGAGTTTGATATAATCCCATTTGTATAATTTTGGTTTTGTTGCATGTGCATTTGGGTCTTACAAACAAAAAATCACAATTATCTTGAAGCACTTCCCTTATGCTTTCTTCTAGCAATTTCTTAGTCTCAGGTCTTAGACTTAGGTTTTTGATCCATATTGAATTGACTTTTATATGTGCTGATAGGTTGGTATCTAATATCATTCATAAACACACATATACATATATATGTGTATGTGTAT
Organism: Oryctolagus cuniculus; assembly: GCF_051225735.1. Classification (NCBI taxonomy): domain Eukaryota; kingdom Metazoa; phylum Chordata; class Mammalia; order Lagomorpha; family Leporidae; genus Oryctolagus; species Oryctolagus cuniculus. The sequence continues at coordinate 47,002,457 of NC_142888.1, read as the reverse complement.
GTATATATATATATATATAGAGAGAGAGAGAGAGAGAGAGAGAAATAAGTAGATAAATCAGCATCATTTATTGAAAAGCCTCTCCCTTTGACAATGTATGTTCTTGGCACCTTTGTCAAAAAAGTAGTCTGCTATAGGTATATGGATTAATATGTGCATTATACACTCCATTCTGTTGTTCTATGTACACGATTTTTATGCCAGTTTCATGCTACTTAAATTTCTACAGCTTTGTAGTATGCTTTGAAATCAGATATTTTGATGAGTCAGCTTGATTTTTTTTTTTTTTTTACTTTCTCTAAATCTCTTTGGCTATTCTGGGTCTTTGATGATTCCATAGGCATTGTAGAAGTATGTTTTATATTTCTGTAAAGAATATCCCTGATATTTTGATAGGGATTTTATTGAATATATAGATGGTTTTAACTAGTGTGAACAATTTAATTGTGGGGAGCAACTCGAACTAGACTAAGTTATTGGAATTAAGACTTATTCTATGCATCTGCTCTCCCACAATATGGCGCTGAGAGAGGAGTAAACAGCTTCTACACAGCTGCCTCCAGTTCGACCAGTAACCTGCAGGAGCTGATCCTGCTCCTGATTGGAGGAGAGCAGCGTACTCGGTGTGTGGGTAGCAGAGTTGGGATTGGTGGAAGAGGACTATAAAGGAAGACAGAGACAACATGCACCAGGAACACCTGAGGAACATCTGAGCAGCCCCCGAGAGAGCCGGCCGGCGGTGTGCCGCTCCCCCGCGGAAGTGGGGAAAGTGGCAGGGGGAACCGCCCTTTCACGGAGGTGGAAGGGTTGGTAGCCAACCCGGGAAGTACCAGCAGCAAACCCGGGGAGGGCCGAGCAGATGAAAGAACAGCGCAGGGTCCTGTGTCGTTCCTCCGCGAAGAGGGGGAGCAACATTTAATATTACTTTTTTAAATCCATGAACACAGAATATCTATGTTTTTGTGTCCTCAATGATTTCTTTCAATAGTGGAAAACCAATTTTAATTTTTATTAGTGCTTTTGCTTTTTAAACTTGTAGAAAAAGAATTGTTACAATTAAAATCATTTTATACTCTTTTGTCATACATACCAATATAGTTACTTTACAAATGTACTTTATTTTTTCAAGTGGATTTTATTTCTGACAAGGTGTACTTTTCATTCAACCTTAACGATTTTTTGCAGCAATCCTTGTAGATGAAAACTTCCAGCGATAAATTATCAAAGATTTACAACATATTTCAGTGTCTTCCTTTGTGCTGCATTTTACTTGTTATTTCTATTAACATGTAATGCTTGCACAATGCAGTATTTTTTATGTTTGACATTTACGCTGTGAAGCGCAATATTAGAACTTATTACTTCTATCAAATTATATTTTCTTCTTTTTAAAAGATTCATTTATTTATTTGAGAGGCACAGTTACATAGAGAGAAAGAGGGAGAGACACACACCCACACACAGAGATTTTCTATCTCTGGTTCAATCCCCAGATGGCTGCAACAGCCAGAGTTGGGCCAATTCAAATCCAGGAACCAAGAGCTTCTTCTGGGCCTCCCATATGGATGCAGGGGTCCAAGTACTTGGGCCATTCTCTGCTGCATTCCCAGGCACATTTGCAGGGAGCTGGATCACAAGTGGAGCAGCTGGGACTCGAACTGGCGTCCATATTGGATGCTGGCATCATAGGTGGTGGCTTTATCTGTTACGCCATAGCAGCAGCCCCAAATTATATTTTCATATTCATTATATAACCTCCTCCTATTTCTCCGCTTCCTTCCCCCTCCCAAGTCTCTAGTAATCACTAAGTAGTTACTATTCTAGGTTCAGATTTTTTTTTTTAACATGCAGTATTTCCCCTGTGTCCTGGATTATTTTAGTTAAGATGATTGCATGTCCCACTCTGCCTAGTTCCTTCCATTGTGCTGCAAATGTCAGAAGTTCACTCTTTTAATGGCTGAATAATATTCAATTGATGGATAACTAGATTGATTGGCTATTATTAATATTATTTCTTCAAATATTCTTTTTTTCTCTGTCTTCTTCTTATGAGATTCCATTTTTCTTGAAAAATTCTCCTGTTGCAAGCATTTACTTAATCTCAGTTACAACAAAGTTAATTTGTACACCTTTTTTAGCTGTCCTCATTGTTTTTTTAGAAGAGTAGATTTTCAGAGATCCTTTCTCTGCCATTCCAGAGTTCTCATATTGATCTTTATTGTTTTAAATGTATTTTCCTGTTTGTTTTACCATGTTCATACAAAATATTAGTTTGGACATGATTGTGTAATGCATATAATACTTTTTAATTTTTTAAATATTTGTTTATTTGAAAGGCAGCGTTATAGAGAGAAGGAGAGACAGAGAAAAAAACAGATCTCCTAACACTGGTTCACTCCCCAAATGGCATAATGGCCAGGGCTGGGCCAGGCTGAAATCAGAGCTTCATTTGGGTCTCCCACATGGGCAGAGGGGCCCAAGGACTTGGGCCATCCTCCACTTCCTACTCAGGCGCACCAACAGGGAACTGGATCAGAAGTGGAGCAGCTGGGCCGGCGCCATGGCTCACTTGGCTAATCCTCTCTCTGCCTGCGGCGCTAGTACCCCAGGTTCTAGTCCCAGTTGGGGCGCTGGGTACTAGTCCCAGTTGCTCCTCTTCCAGTCCAGCTCTCTGCTGTAGCCCGGGAGGGCAGAGGAGGATGGCCCAAGTGCTTGGGTCCCTGCAACCGCATGGGAGACCGGGAGGAAGTACCCGGCTTCTGGCTTCGGATCAGTGCAGCGCTGGCCGTAGTGACCATTAGGGGAATGAACCAATGGAAGGAAGACCTTTCTCTCTGTCTCTCCCTCACTGTCTATAACTCTCTCTCTCTCTCTGTCTCTCTCTCTCACTGTCTAACTCCACCTGGCAAAAAAATAAAAAAAAAAGTGGAGCAGCTTAACCCACTACACCACAACACGGCTCCTATTTATTTATTATTATATAAGAATTATACTTGAGCCTGGCATTGTGGCGTGATGGGCTTTGCTACTGCCTGGGATGCTGGTATCCTGTGTGACTGCCAGTTCCAGTCCTGGCTCCTCCACTTCCAATCCAACTCCCTGTTGGTGCGCCTGGCAGGGAGCAAAGGATGGCCTGAGTTCTTGGGACTCTGCACCCATGTGGGAGACCCAAAAGAAGCTCCTGTCTCCTGGGTTCAGACAAAGCCCAGCTCTGGCCACTGTGGCCACTGGAGAGTGAATCAGTAGCTGGAAGATCTCTCTCTGTCTCTCCCTCTCTCTGTAACTCTTCATTTTAATTAAATAAAATAAATATTTAAACATAAGTAAATAAATAAATAGCATTATCTGCATTATGCAATCATGTCCAAATTAATATTTTGCATGAACATGGTAAAAAAAAAAACTTGAAAATACATTGAAAACAATCAGATGAACATGCGAACTCTGGAATGGCAGAGAAGGGATCTCAGAAAATCTCTTCTAAAAAAACAATGAGAGCACATAAAACCGGTGTACAAATCAACTTTGTTAGAACTCTATGATTAAGTAAGTGCTTGAAACAGTAGAATTTTTCAAGAAAATGGCATCTCAAAGGAAGAGGAGAGAAAGAGACAGAAAAAATACTTGAAGGGATAATTGCCAGAAGCTTTCCAAATTTAAGGAAAAGCATTAAGCTGCACGTGTAAGCAGTTCAGGGAACTGCAAGTGGCTCCTGGCTTCAGCTTGGCCCAGCCCTGGCTATTGCAGCCATTTGGGGAGTGAACCAGCGGACGGAGGATCTCCCTCTCTCTCTCTCTCTCTCTGTATTCCCCACCACCACCATCCTGTGCCTCTGGCTTCCAATAAATAGGATAAATCTTTTTAAAAAAATAAAACTTAAACAATTTTAATAAATCAATCATTTAAAAACTACAGAATGGCCCTTTAGGAATTATTAGAATGCTTTTTTACTGTCTTACAACCTGGGGACATAAATGAAGCTTGTTTGACTACTTTTGCTTTTAATATCCAAGTAATGAAACAACATTTATGGAAGAACAGTTTAAAAACAAAACAAACTTAACTCTCAGTTTGTCATTCTGACAAATCAGACTTCCACTTTTCCATGCTGTTGTAGATACTTAAACACAGAAAATGTTATTCTTAAATAGTTGTAATCACAGAAAATGTTATGTTATATGACACTTCAATTAATGAATTTCATAAGGATTTTTCCTGCTTCCTCCAGTCTTACTTATTATAAATTAAATGGGTTATTGATATTTTAGGACATATATTATAGTTTACTGTTTCAATTGCTACACATTGTTTGAAATAATTCCATAATGATCAACTTCAATCATGCAGGTTTTGTTTTTCCATTGGCTTACTTACTTTTCATAAACTTGTTCTATAACTTTGGTTATTGGATGAAAGAGTAAGAATTTTCTTCTTTTCTTTAATTGTTGCCTTATTATTTTCCAAAAAACTTCAAGGAACCATTGCAATTAATGGATTTATTAATTTTAAACCAAAACAATTACAGATCATAATGTTTGGTCTAATTTAATACAAATGTAATTACAGTTAAAGAAGATATTGTATTTTTTTAAGATTTATTTATTTGTTTGAAAGTCAGAGTTACAGAGAGAGATAAGGAGAGGCAGAGAGAGAGGTCTTCCATCCGCTGGTTCACTCCCCAATTAGCTGCAGCATCCAGAGCTACGCCGATCCGAAGCCAGGAGCCAGGAGCTTCTTCTGGGTCTCCCACGTGGGTGCAGGGGCCCACAGACTTGGGCCATCTTCTACTACCTTCCCAGGCCATAGCAGAGAGCTGTATCGGAAGTAGAGCCCCGAGTCTCGAACTGTGCCCATCTGGGATGCCGGCACTGCAGGTGGTGGCTTTACCCGCTATGCCACAGTGCAAGCCCCAAAGATATAATTTTAAATGTTCTGATTACAAGCAAAATCATACATGCATCTATACATTTGTACCACCAACTTATAATTCCCTATTAATGTAGATATCCTGTTTATGATGATTTTTGCTATTATGGCCATTTTAAAGAAGTTTAAATGATTAAGTTAAAATATCTTTATATTTACATTCCCTTGAAAAAAAATTTATTAATATAAAGAGAACTGATTTCATGTATTTCATAGATACAATTCTTTTGGATAGATGTGTATTTCTATGTGGTACCATACTTCTGGCTGAGGGAATTAATTTAACATTTAAAAAATATTTATTTTATTTATTTAAATGGACAGAGAGAGACAGAGAAAGATTTTCCATTCACTGGTGAATTTGCCAAATTTCCACAATGGCTGGGGTTGTGCAAGGCTGAAGACAGGAGCCTGCAACTTCATCCAAATCTCCCATGTGGGTGCAAGGACCCAAGCACTTGGGCCATCCTCCACTGTTTTCTCAGACATATTAACATAGAACTGGATTGGAATTGGAGCAACCTGGAGTCAGGGTGCTCATATGGGATGCCCACATCACAGGCTGCAGCTTACATGATCCACCGTGCCACAACACAGGGCCATAATTTAACTTTTATTTTTTTTACAAAGCAAGTCTATTGATCATGAATTACTTGCTTTCTTGTATGTCTGAAAGGATCTTTATTGAACTTTTGTTTTGTGCATATTTTCAGTGTGAATAAACACTTCTATATGACTTTTATTTCTGTACTTTAAATGTTTTTCTTCATATTCTCACTTCCATCATTTCTTATATTAATATCATGTCAGCCTTTCCTTTCTTCCTTTGCACATAGCTTCTTGCTATGATCTGAATGTTTATGTTCCCTAAAATTCATATGTTAAAATCTAATCTACACTACACAGCAGACTCATAGAATGGCAGATGTCTTAAACAGCACTCTGGCCTCAGAATCAGCCCTTAAGGCATGCGGATCCTTCTGAAATGCCCATGAGAGTATTTCAGGCATGGAAAGCCAAGACACTCTGGGAAAAAAAAAAAAAAACCTAAATGAAAGATCTCTGCGAGTGAGATCCCAGTGGAAAAAATGGGTCATCAAAGAAGGAGGTACCTTTCTCTGAAGGGAGGAGAGAACTTCCACTTTGACCATGGCCTTGTCTAAATATGATCAGAGTCAGTGAACTCAGGGAGCTTCCATAGCCTTGGCAGCTCATGACAAGAGCCTAGGGTGATTACTGATTCCGTAAACAAGAGTGTCAATTTGTTAAGTCAACAACAGGAGCCACTGTGCACTTACTCCTCATGTAGGATCTTTGTCCTTAGTGTGCTGTACATTGAGATTTAATGCTATAACTAGTACTCTGTGGGGAGCAAATGGGAGCAACTCGGACTAGACTAAGTTACTGGAATTAAGACTTATTCTATGCATCTGCTCTCCCACAATGTGGCGCTGAGAAGGGAGGAAACAGCTTCTATACAGCTGCCTCCAGTTCAACCAATAAACAGCAGGACCTGCTCCTGATTGGAGGAGAGCAGCGTACTCGGCGTGTGGGCAGCCGAGTTGGGATTGGTGGAAGAGGACTATAAAGGAGGAGAGAGACAACATGCACCAGGAACATCTAAGGGGAACATCTAAGGGGAACACCTGTGCAGCCCCCGAGAGAGCTGGCCGGCGGTGTGCCGCTCCCCCGCGGAAGTGGGGAAAGTGGCCAGGGGGAACCGCCCTTCCACGGAGGTGGAAGGGACGGTAGCCAACCCGGGAAGGACCAGCAGCCAACCCGGGGAGGGACAGTAGCCAACCCAGGAAGAACCAGCAGCAAACCCGGGGAAGGCCGAGCAGACGAAAGAACAGTGCAGGGTCCTGTGTCGCTCCTCCACGAAGACGGGGAGCGACATAATGGTGCCGTGACTCGGATATGAAGCCTAGGCAGGGCTTTGTGTCGCTCCTCCACGAAGACGGGGAGCGACAGTACTCAAACAGTATTTTTCACTTTATGTTTCTGTGTGGGAGCAAACTGTTGAAATCTTTACTTAATATATGCTAAACTGATCTTCTTTTATCTTATTAAGTCTAGGTATGAAAGTGTCAATTTTTATTTTTTAATAAAATAGACTGATGGTATTAGGAGGTGGGACATTGGAGAGATAAGTCGTGACAGCAGAACCCTCATGTTATTGTTAGTACCCTCCTAAGGAAGACCACAGAGAGCTAGCTATTCCCTTACACCATGTGAAGGCACAAGTATAAGGCACCATGTTTGTACCACAAAGCAGGCCTTCACCAGACACTGAAGCTATGGGTGCCTTGATCTTTGACTTCCAGCTTCCAGAACTGTAAGAAATAAGTGTCTGTGGTTTATTAGGCACACAGCCTATGATCTTTTGCTATAGAAGCCAGAGTGGACTAAGACACATATCTTACTTCTTCTGGAAGCTTTGGAGATGTTCTACTTATCATTAAGCAGTTTAACTCTGATGTGCCTTGGCATTGCTTATTTTTATTTCTTGTAGTTGGGGTTCATTGGATTTCTTCAATGTGAAGATTTGTACATTTCATTGATTTTGGAAATTTTGACCATTATTTCCTTCAATATTATTTTTCTGTAGGTGCCAACCCTCCTCTCCTTTAATGGCTCCAATTTCATGAATGTTTAATTATTTGAATTTAACCCACAGTTCCCCCAATGTTTTGTTCAGTTTGTGAAGTCTTCTTTTTATATTTTATTTTCTATAGTTTCTTTCTGTGCCAATTTTACAGATGATATTTAAAGGGAATAATTCAATGTCACTGAAAGAGACATAATTGTATCCCATTTATCTTGGACTCCAGGCCAGTACCTTTTATTTTTAACTGAAGTCAGAATGTGAACTTAAAGGATCAAAATATCATCTATATAATAATAAAAGTTAAACTGACTTCCTTATTTCAATGCACATTTTTTTTTTATTTTTCAAAATAATTCTTTGTCAGTATTGGAAAGATCTATATAAACACATTGGCCTTAACTCCATTTTGTTTACTTTTAGGATTTTAGGTGGCAGCACCCAAATACAATTCCTGTAAAAATCATTCAAGAAACTTGGTTCCACACCTCAAATCTACAGGAAGCAGGGAAGTCCTACCACTCTGTGATCCAAAACCATGCAAATCCGTCACTTTCCTCGATCAAGAGACAAGGCAAGGAACTCCAACATGTGACTGACACATATACAGGACTTGCATAAAAATTCATATTTGGTGGTTTTGTGTTTTAGGACACATGTCAAAATGTCCATAAAAATAACCTTGAGAGAGCAACTCTGTAAAAAGTCTAATTTACAGACCCAGGCCTCTTCTGTCTAAGGTTCTCAGTTTCCTTTGGACTTATGGGGCAAAGGACATATCATTCATCCAACAAAAACTGTAGTAAATGTTACTATGCACCTGGAATTGTGCTAGCTACTTTAAGTCAAGAGTTGAATGTCATCACTTACCTTCAGAGAGCTTCAAATCCAATGGTGAGAGATAGACCGTAAAAAAAATACATCCACAGATAAACAGGTAATTATATATTGTATAGGTATTTCAAATATACATTCAAATATATATATATATACATATACTTCAATACATTGTATAGATACTTAATATAAGGTTTGTAGAGAATATACTGATGGTAAAAGAGGTGGTGGTACTTGTGAGAAACTAGGGGAAGTGTTTAAAATTTTGACTCATCTGGGATCTAAAACCTTTATCACAGGCAGAATCCCTCACATTTTCCCTCTCCGCTTGTACTCTATCTTGTCAAGACTGTATCCTGCCTTGACAGATGCTTATGGGGCCTATTAACTCTGCCTAATTTTTTTTTTCACAGATATACTCTCTACCCTCTCTTTCTTATGACTTGCAACTCAGCCTCAAATTCTCCCAGCTCAAACATATTTAACATGGTTGTTATTTCATCTAACATCTTAATTCCCATACCACCTTCTGTTCTTGGTACTGAGCCTCCCTGAGCGTTCTGGCTTTCATTTAATTTCCTTGTTCCTGTGGGCCTTTGCCAGGGTTCCTGGGGGCCAAATTCAATGTTGTATTTTCTACCTGAGAAAAGCTTAGTTAATCCCAGATCCATGTCAACAAACCTTAGGGAGGCTCAACCTATCTACAGTTCTTCTGCCACTCTGTCTTCTTTGAACCTTTCCCTCTTTCAGTTTTCCACTGTGCCCTATTCATATTCTCCTCACAACAATGATTATATTGTACTACACGTGTCTACTTACTCACAGGATTTTCCTTCCTGGTCTGAGAGTTTCCAAGTCTCTCGCAAAAGTCTTGGTGAATAAAGGATATATGAAACTGAATGCCAATACTCTTAGTTTCTGCAATTTAAAAGTATTCACTCCGTTTTAACCCAGTAAGGACACAATCAGAGCTGCAAACAGATTTATGTACAAGACTTATCACTGTGTTGGTATTTATAATTGTGGAAAATGGTAAGCAATCTAAACAACCAATAGTAGAAGAACTGCTAAATATGGGGGTGTTATGAAGCCATTAAAATCATAATTTTGAAGACCGTCAACATGCAGAAATACTTAACATATATTAAATGAAAAAATTAGTGTAAAGCTGTTACAAAAATTTAATGTGCTCTATAACCTCAAGTTTGTAAAACATCCACACATACACACACAACTACACACACACATACATACACATACATTCACCAGGAAAAAAGAACATACTCCACCATCCTTACAGTGGTATCTGAGGAATCATGTATTTATTTTTCTTTTTATTCTTTCATGTTAATTCCAAATTATTTTTCATGAATACATCTTTATTTTAATAAGTAGAAGAAAACCTTTTAAATATATAGATCTCAGAAATGATCATGTATTACTGAGTAGAATCTAATCCAAGAGAGGAAAACACCATGATCATCTCTATTGCTCTGGGCCTCACACATCTACAAGCTGTCCTCCTAAAGTTTTTGGAAAAATACATATTATTAAAAAACAGGTGTGGCTTTTACAATTTTTGTGCCAAAATAAATATATGACAGGGAGGAATGGAAGTTAATTCTATTCTTAGAATTGTATATATTAACTACATTGGATTTTATCTGTTTGTACTAATGTTACATTGACATGATAATTGATGAGAAAAAATAAAGAAGCAAGATTCAAGAAAAAAGAATTAAAACCAGAAGACTTCATAATTGAAAAAAAAATTAAATTTAAAAAAGCATCACAAACTAGAATTAATTTAAAAAACATTGTCATTAAAAGACATCAAGAGAGTGAAAACAACTCATAATTTAAAAATCATATATTTATGTAATATATACTATCTTGAATTAATTTTGTGAGTTAATCATGTGTGGTTAGAGTCAAAATTTTTGTTTGTTTAATTCAGAAATACAATTACCAAATATCATAAAAGTTTTAAAAGTTTATAATTTTTCATTGCATGAACTTTTTGTAGTACATTTGTATTCATGTAGCCTAAGGGTAGATGGGGTTGGCAGGATGCCGCACGCTACTGCTCACACTAACTCCAGCCTGCCAATGATTATTTTCTGAATCCTCTAAGCCATTTTATATCTGTTTTTCCATAATGTGCTTGTGCAGAAAATGCCTTTCTTCTTTTCTTCAGGTGTCAACTCCGTTTGCATTCTTTTTCTCTTTTCCTACTCTTTGAGCCAAGGAGTCTCCCCTTTTTTCAGATTCAACCTGCCTATTAGCAGGCAGCTATGACACTGAATTGTCCTGCTTTAAGTTAAGCTTTTGTGCAGGAAAAGTAAGCACATCTAGATTAATTAAATCAAATGAATAAGATGCAGAATGTGGAATTTAGACAAAAATAATCCAATCAATTTTTATATCTGATTAAAAACAGGATTGTTGAAACTCTGTCTCCAAACCCCTTTAATGAAAGTAAACTGGGACTAACACCAGAGCAGAACAAAGCATTTTTGACCCAAGCATAGATGTCTCATGACTTTAGAAATTTGCAAGTGATCTCTGGAGACAGAACATTAAAGAACACAAGTTGTTAGCAGCTTCTGGGGGCTGGCATTGTGATGAAGCTGGTTAAGCCACTGCTAGCAATGCTAGCACCAGTTTGAGTCCTGGCTGCTCCATTTCTGATCCAGCTTCCTGTTGATGTGCCTGTGGAAGCAATGGAAGATGGCCCAAGTACTTGGGTCCCTGCCACCCATGTGGGAAACCCAGATACAGTTCCTGGTTCCTGGCTTCAGCCTAGTTTAGCTCTGGCTATTGTAGCCATTTGGGGCGTGAACCAACAGGTGGAAGATTCTCTCTCTCTCTCTCTCTCTCTCTCTCTCTCTCGGTCTTTCCTCTCTTTCCCTCATCCTCTCTGTCATTCTGCCTTTTGAATAAATAAATCTTTTTTAAAATTTAAAATAAATAAATAAATTTAAAATAAATCTTTTTATTTATTTATGTGAAAGTCAGAGTTACACAGAGAGAGGAGAGGCAGAGAGAGAGGAGAGACAGAAAGAGAGAGAGAGAGATCTTCCATCCGATGATTCACTCCCCAATTGGATGCAATGGTTGGAGCTGCACTGATCCGGCCTCGAACCGTTGCCCATATGGGATGCTGGTGCTTCAGGCCAGGGCCCTAACCCGCTGTGCCACAGCTCTGGCCCCATGAATAAATCTTTAAAAAACAAACAAAAGAAACAGCTCTGGCACAGTCACAAATTGCCTAGCTAAATATCACAGTAGCTCAATTCCTACCATCTTACACATCTTACAAATCTTCTAAGAGTGAAATATAATGCTAGATTTGCCACAGAGAGCTGTGTATGACAAATCACAGGTAGAAAGGCCATTATCAGTCAATTACCCCCACCTCCCTTTGCTCAGATGGGGACATAGAGGCAGAGGCAGGAAACGAGGAAGGATGTGTCCCAGTCTCCCAGTTAGACAGTATAAGAGCTAGAAATGAGATTCAACTTCAGTCTGTTTCCCTGGGATAAACCTTTACTAGTGAAATAATCTGTTATAATCTGTAAAACAATTGAGTGGGCTCTACACATTGGCCTAACAAGGATTTCATAAAGGCTATTATTTTGGCAGCAAATTGCTTTCTAGGTCTATTCTAGGGATCTCTCTTGCTGCTGCTGTCAGAGGAGGTACAATACCTCTTTTACAGCATAGCCACCCTAATCCAACTCCAGGCCACTTTCAGTAGACTCCCTTCTAGTTAAGCCTGTATTATCTCCACCCCCTCCATTTCTTTATGATGCCCCCGCCTTTCTTCTCTTGTTATTATTGTGGGATGCACTTCCTAAATCAAACTTGCTAACCCACTAATGCCTGCCCCACTGCCTCCCCATGTGTAGCTGATTATGGTCATTGGTTCTGGCCTTTGAAGGCAGCCTACAGTTGCACTTTATTGCTCAGTTTTATACTTCCTGGAAGACTGCACAGGGAAAATGTTTAAGTGCATATCCCATATTAAAGGGATCTGATGAGCTTCCTTGGCACAGGCCTTCTAAGAAACCAGTTGACCAGCTTCGAAGACAGCAGGATGTATGTGTGTGGGGGGAGGGGGTATGGTATGGGGAGGGCAGGTATGAAAGCCATGGTAGGAGGCTGTTTCACCTCCACAAGGCTAGTATCATTTTATTCCCCTCTCCAATGAGAGGGGACCCTTTGGTGGGTCATGCAGCATCTTCAGCCTGGGCTATGAGACATTACACAAAAAAATGCCTCCTTGCTTATTTTTTTGTTTGCTTTTTACTTTCCCTTTTAGTGATCAAGGGAGGTGTGTTGGCTTCATAATTGTTCTCATTCCCTTCCTTCTTGGTCTATTCCTGTCCCATGGTGGATGGTCATATTTCAGGTATGCCTGGTGACAGTGTACTTCAAAATACAGTCTCCTGTTTTCTGCTTCATTGACTAGGACTGGATTCACAGCTAGTCCTGGAAGATGCAACCCAGGGATCAAGTTACAGCTGTGCTGATCTGCTCTTTGCAGCTGTGGTAGGAAGACTGGTTGAGACAACCACTTACCTTTGGTCATCTCTCGAGTAGAAGAGAATTGAATGAAGACAGTAGTTCATGATGTTTTTAAGCATGGCAGGAGGGGAAGCAGTATGAAATGAAATATTTCCCTCTAGGAAAACTTTTGTGGGGAAACAGGGGCCATAAGTAGCAAAGATGCAGCAAAGGAAACCACTTTAGTTTAAACTTGGTTTCTTGTGAATTCTGTTGGACTGGAGGTTGGAAGGTTTGTGTTATAATACAGGCTCTGTTTGCATTTGAGGGGGTCTGTATCCCTGATACCCACTATGATAGTCTCTCCATATTTAAGCCCTATATCTTTCACATGAATTTGTTGAAATAAATGGTTTATCAATAGCACTCCCAGCTTGATCTTTGAAGAGTCCTGGAATAATAAGAGCAGGCCTGGCCCTGCCAGTGTGTTTGGCCTAGGAAACCCAACCTTGCAGATAGTAACTGCCAAACCTTGAGCAACAGCAGAGAGAGAATATATCAAATACTATATGGAATTTCCGGTAACTAAAAATGCTAGAAAGTTCAGTGAGACATACTTAGTCCCAAAGAAATTAAGGGAAGCTGTGGAAGGGAGAGGGGGGAACACTCACTCACAGGCAAAAGAGAGTCAGTGAAAATAGACTGGCAAAGATTATTGTGCTCAGATGTGTGAAAGAAGCAGTCCTGTGTGCAGACTTTTAGCCTTGGCTGGTAGCAGTTGTTACTCAAAGTTCATGGCATGTGGCCAAAGTGGGGAAGTCATTGCATATAAGAGTCGTGAATATAATCTTAACTTTGTATTATGAATCCTAATGAACAATGAAGTCAAAAGAACAGGACTGCCAAATATTCCAACTGAAAAAGCAACCTAAGGCAACTGAAAGTAGGACCAGAGGGAGCCCAGAGACTACCCAGTCAGTCATGTCCTGTGACAGAAGCTGAAGTTTCCAGAAAGCAGACTCTGGGGAAGACAAAGAGAACTGGAACCAAACTGCTGAATCTGAAGCCTTCGGAAATATATCTGAAGAGCAGAGTCACAAACTAAAAGACGTACAGAGCAAAAGCTGTGCGAACAACCTTCAAGGGAGCCAGGTGAGGATGGAGCACAGCGTGAGCTCCCTGAACCCGAAGAGAAGTCCCAGACCTATGCAGTGTGGAACGGTGACCCTGATCCGGGGACTCCAGTGGTTGGCAGTGAGGAGACCTCCCAGATGAGCCAATGCACACAAGGTATCCAGGCAAGTGGCTAGGTCAGAGACTGATATCTCTGAAAGCCACAGGAGAAGACGACAGACAACTGTCTGGGGAGAGAGGCTTCACTGCTGATACAGAAACTGAACACCTACAGCATGCTGGAGAACCTGTGTCACAAGCTTCCGTACACAACCATTCCTCAAGGAAGAAGGAATGCAGTGAATCAGGAGGAGAGGAAGCACAAGGCGGTGACTTTTCCAGGTGATGCTGAATGACATTCAGCTGCAGGTGAAACACCACAACGAACACAAATCCAAGTTGCACCAAGAGAATGTGGAACTGTCTATGGATCAAGAGGCTGATTGAGCAATATGATCTGTGAGAGGAGCATATCAATAGTCTTCCAGTGCAAGGATCTGTTGCAGCAACTGGTGGATACCACATTCCGTTAAGCATAGGAGATACTGAAGGAGGCAGAGGAGTGAACAATGAGGCTGGGATTGAGAAGGCTAAGGAGAAAATACTCCAGAGCAAAGAGCTGGAAGGCTTGACTGTGAAAATTCAGTAGCTGGAGAAGTTGTGCCAATCACTGAAGACAGAGAGCAATGACTTGACTACTAGGGTACAGGACCTGAGTGCTGGTGGCTAGTACTAGGCTACCAACAGCCCTGGGCAGAGGCCAGAGGTTTCCACTGCCTCCAAGGAGCAGGGTGGTGAAGGGCCCATGACTCAAGCACTCAGCTCCCTAAGGGTTACAGAAGTTCCTTGCTGCCCAGGAGGAGAGCACAGGAGGAAAGAAGCATCAGACCAAATAGGGTCCCAGGAGTTCACCTCCAGTGCTACCTAGAGAGCCATGTGCTTGGGATATACTGATAGGGAGCAGTCGTCCCCAGCCATGCATGACCCAGTAAACATTCCTACACTAAGCAGCCCAGTGCCGTGAGGATGTTCTGACATGCTTGGCACAGGCACTTTGCAATTTCGGATTTTGCGGGTCAGTTTTACATATGCATGACGTATGTGCAAGGCCCCATACATTTATATCTAAAAGTGTATAAGTACGCTTGCAATGAGGGTGGGGATATACACAGATGAAGTCAGCAGCTCCTCTGCTCCAGAGTGTTAAAGAGTATGTGTCATCTATATCTGTAGCTGCCATCACAGTGAACTGGCAGGACAAGGTACTGGGACCTTTACTTCCATGATTTGAAGTTTGGAGTGCATCACCATTGACATGCTTCCGTGCCTTGACTGCATTTCTCTGGCAAGCTGGCTTGGGCAGCTTGGACTCCTCTTAGTTTTACCTGGAGACTCCATTGCTTGTTTTGACCTGAACTTTCAGAGCCTTATCAGAACACCTGGAGTTGGTGATTGATCGGCTTTCCAGTCTGGGTCAAGAGACCTGGGGGATATTACTCTATGAAATGATGCATTTGTGTGTTTTTCCATCATTTATTTTCATTATGTCATTAACAACTCATGACTGCTAATCTTCATTGTTTATTTAAAAAAGATTTATCTATTTATTTGAAAGGCATAATAACAGAGAGAGAAGGGAAGAGAGAGACAGACACACACACACACAGATGAGAGAGAGAGAGAGAGAGAGAGAGAGAGAGAGAGAAATAGAAATTCTTCCATCTGTTGGTTCACTCTCCAAATTCCCATAACAGCGAGAGTTAGGCCAGACAGAAGCCAGGAGTCAGGAACTTGATCCAGGTCTCCCGGGTGGAAGAGACCCAAGTACTTTAGCCACTATCTGCCACCTACCAGAATGTATATCAGAAGGAAACTGGGTTGGAAGGAGAGTTGCTGCGACTCAAGCAGGCACTGTGATATGGGATGCAGGCATCCCAAACAGAATCTTATCCACCATGCCACAAGGCCTGCCCCTCTCTTTCACTTTTATTTTCTAGTCCTTTGTATAAGATGATTGCTATTCTTAACACTGAATTAGAAATCAGAAAATCTGTGTTGTGACGCTGGTGCTGTCACCAATGGATGTGGAATTGAGAAAAATGTGTTCAGTATACCTATTATATGTCAGAAACCAGTGCCTATCCTTTTCATAGATGCCTTCTCATTGAATGATCATAAGAACCTTTTGAGTAAATCATGGTGTTCTTTGAATTACAGTTGAGGAAATTGATGCCAAGAGAAAAGAAAGGTCTTAGCCTTGATCATTCAGGGGTTCTTTGGCAGAGCAAAACTCTTTTAAATACATCCTTCCTCTCTTCTGATAAAGCAAGAATTAATAGAGTCTTTCAATAAAAAGTAAATGGAAATAGGCTTAAATTGAAGCAAGGTAAATTAAGGTAGACTTATATAAGAACTTCCTGATAGCGAGGACTCTTGGACACTGGAACCATCTGCCAAGTGAGAGTCTTACACTGCTTTTGGTTTCAAAAAATGAACAAACTAACTAGAGTCCCTACACCCATTTAATAGTTTCTTCAAATCCTGGCATTGGAATAGACTATAATAACCTATAATAGTAATAGAAGTCATCTTTTCCTTGATTTTAAGGGAGGCAATGGAAGGACAATATATATTGTTGAAGTCCCTTTTCTCACAATGAATGTTTGCTTGTTGCAGGCATGTGAATAAATGTTAGGCTGATGAACTTGGTAAGATTATTATTGGGCTGTGCATGGAAGGAGAGCAATGGGGCACCTGCATTTCTACAATAGGTTAGATTGAGCCACATGAGATAGGACATGGGGAGAGCAAAACAATAAGCAGATGATGTATTATCTGTAATAATTATCTATTAAGATCATGGTAAGACATGTAGGGACCCCAAGCACAAGTAAGATTGCCAGAGATCCTCCTCCAACAGATAAAAGTATCAAACCATAAAATAAGTGAAAGATTTCATCATTTATTCATTATGACTAATTTGAAAAAGAATTTTATTATTTTTTAAATATCAAGTGCTATGTGGTTTTAAAAATGCTTCCATTTGTTTAATGAGTATTCATTTGCTGGTACCCTAAGTACAAACTTGGTCTGCCTATTGGTTGACCCAGCACTAAGCTCTGTTTGGCTTTCTCTCTTTTCAAACACATAAAATCTTCTCTCTCTTGCACAAACTCTGGAGTACAAGTCCCATGACTGTCTGTAGGAGACTTTTCCAGTCTGCTCTATTGTATCACCAAACAGGATACATTCCTGTTCTCTGAGAAATTCCTTTCTTTGGGTATCTAATAAAATTATTTTGAACGCACCCAGTATCATTTGGATGGATATTATAAAGTGCTTCTGCCTTCATCAACAGGAGATGTGAAAGAGTGTTTTCCAAGTGAAGAAACAGGGCCAGAACTGCTAGGCTGACAATTCAATAAAAGTACTCTGTTAAAGTCTAGATTCAAATTCAGGCCCTGTCTGTCAACTCTGAACTCTCAAGTAGCTCCACGTCTTAGAATATTTTCCATTTTGCTTAGGTAGGAGAGACAAACAAACAGAATTTAAGAGCCTAACTGTCCATCTTAAATGGATACTTTTCTAGCTATAGCTGTTTCTGTTTCAAGTTTTTAATCAATAGAGACCACACTTTTGTGTTTTAAAGAGGTTTCTAGTTGCTTGTGTCCCAGCCTTAAGGGCATATGATATCTGCTTGTAACAATGCCTCAACTACAAGCTGTCAGGCTGAATCGTCTCCTTCAGGAACACTCATAAACCATGGGCACAGGGCTAAGGCATTATTTGATGCTTCAAAGAGTGCATTCTGCTCTGACCTTTTAAAAGCTTGTTTGTATTTTAATTTAAACTCCTGGCTGGAGATTGTACTATTTTCATGGGGGAGCCAGAGCAAACAATTTCCTTGTTTGCTCTAGACACAAGTGGCTGGCCGCAAGGAAATGGGAGCAAGCACTTTTTCTCTCTGCTTACAGTTCTTCCACAGGCTTTGCCACCTAATAAGGTTGTACCTACTTGCTGTGTGACTTTGGGTAGTTGCTCCATATCTCTGAGCCCCCATTTATGAATCTGTAACATCGAGGCAATGAACAATGGCCTATATACTTCCCACGTGAATGGTGTAAATTGAAACTAAAAAATAGGGGTGGGAGTTGTGGTACAGCTGGTTAAGCTGCCACTTGGGATATCTGCATCCTGTATCAGAATGCCTGGGATCAAGTCCAACCTCTGCTTCTAATCCAAAATCCTGCTAATGGCACACCCTGGGAGGCAGCACATGAGGCTCAAGTAGTTCAGTCCCTGCTACCCCCTTGGGAGACTCTGATGGAGGTCTTGGCTCTGACTTCAGCCTGGTCCAGACCTGGCTGTTGTGCATATTTGTGCAATGAAACAGTGCATATAAGATATGTTTTCTTTCTCTCTCTCTCTCTCTCTCTCACACACACACACACACACACAATTTAAAATAAATAAAAATAAATAAGTTTTTAAAAAGATAGCAAAGCATATCACAAAAGGAAGATGTTGACATCTATATTCAAAGCCTAAAAACTGAGCTTGTTTCTAAGAAGTGAGATAAACCCAGAATAGTTTTCTTAGCTCCCTCCTGCACTTCCAGTGAGAAATCCTTGTCCAAGGTCCAGTTATCCTCCGAGGGAAACCTGCCTGACTCTACTTCTTTATATCTGTGCTAAAAGACAGCCATGTTTCATCTTCAGAATCTTCTCTCTCCTCGTACCTGACTCTACACCTTGCTTCTGTCCAGTCCAGCAGTGTGTGCTTTTAAGTGGATAAGTGACCAACGCGATATGGTGATTTGACAGTTAGACATGCGGTCTGAGAGAAAGAAGTCCAACTTTCCTTGAAAGGGCCAAAGAGGAAGAAGGATAATGGGAGTACTGATTGTTGGGGGGCTCTAAAGGTAGCCAAATCTGTGTGAAGATGAATACAGAGAAGAGGGAGATTAAAATGGGATGAGATGGCAGAGAAGGCTCCCTACCTTGACACTGGAAGGAAGGATAGGTTTAGAAGATGTGACATAGAACAAAGCTGTGAACGAAAAAGACATGGATTACACAGAGATGTGATGGGATACCTCAGTGTGGTAATGAGGTATCTGCTGCATTTGTTCGTACAGACCGTGGAAAGAAGGAGGAGATAGGTTTGTACTACCTGGTCCAGTCAGCTCTCACAAGTCAGCCCATTTGTACCTTTGAGTGTTACTTTTTTTTTTAAAACAGATTTATTGATTTATTTGAAAATCAGAGTTACACAGAGAGAGGAGAGGGAGGGAGAGAGAGAGAGAGAGAGGGGTCTTCCATCCGCTGGTTCACTCTCCAATTGGCCACAATGGCCAGAGCTGCGCGGATCCGAAGCCAGGAGCTAGGAGCTTCTTCCGGATCTCCCACACGGGTGCAGGGGCCCAAGGACTTGGGCCATCTTCCACTGCTTTCCCAGGCCATAACAGAGAGAGAGCTGGATCAGAAGTGGAGCAGCTGGGTTTCTCGGCGCCCATGTGGGATGCCGGCGCTTCATAGGGCGTTAACCTGCTGTACCACAGCGCCGGCCCTGAATGTTACATTTTTAAAGGAATTGGAGCATACTCTTAAGAAGATTCAGGGAACGAGAGGAAGAACTCAGCTATCTGGAGAAATAGTTGAAAGAGTGGGTCTTCTTTCCTTCTTTTCTTTCTTTCTTTCTTTCTTTCTTTCTTTCTTTCTTTCAGTCTGAAGACCATAAGTTGTAGGGTTTGCTAAAGGAAAAATGGAATAGACAAATAGATGTATTAATTGTGGCCCTTAAGTCAGAGCCAGGACCCATGAATAAGAGCTACATGTAGAAGTGGCTTTTGGGGCAGGCACTGTGGCATAGCTAAAGTCCCCATCTGCAAAGCTGGCATCCCATGTGGATGCCAGTTTGAGTCCTCACTGCTCCCTGATAATAGCATGGGAAAGCAGCAGAAGATGCCCCAAGTATTTGGACCCCTGCACACACAGGGGAGACCTGGAAGAAGCTCCTGGCTCCTAGCTTCAGATTGCCCCAGCTCTGGCCATTGCAGCCATTTGGAGAGTGTACCAGTGGATGGATGGCTTGCTTACTTTTCTTTCTTTCTTTCTTTTTCTTTTCTTTGCTTTGCTTTGCTTTTCTTCTCTTCTCTTCTCTCTCTCTCTCTCTCTCTGTAACTCTGCCTTTCAAATAAATACATAAATCTTAGAAAAAAGAAGTGGATTTGAACACTGAGAAAGTGCCTTATTGCGTTGTTGAGATGTAGAATGGGCTCAAGACATAATGAGCTCACAGTTACTGAAAATGAATACCCAAATGGTAAAAGGCCACTGTGCAGACACTTAAAAGGAGACTCTAGTCCATAAGAGTTGGACTAAATGGAGCTGGTGCTTTCTTCCAGCCCTGAAATGAATATGTTTCTATGAGAATATCAGCTTGAAGAAGCGGATCTTGACATACAAGGTAGAGCTATTTTTTTTTTTTTTTTGACAGGCAGAGTGGACAGTGAGAGAGAGAGAAAGAGAGAAAGGTTTTCCTTTTCCGTTGGTTCACTCCCCAATGGCCGCTGCGGTCGGCTCACCGAGCTTATTCAAAGCCAAGAGCCAGGTGCTTCCTCCTGGTCTCCCATGCGGGTGCAGGGCCCAAGGACCTGGGCCATCCTCCACTGCACTCCCGGGCCACAGCAGAGCTGGCCTGGAAGAGGAGCAACCAGGACAGAATCTGGCGCCCCGACTGGGGGTGCCAGCACCGCAGGCAGAGGATTAGCCTATTGAGCCGTGGCGCCGGCCCAAGGTAGAGCTATTTTATGACTCCTTTTCATCCCGCTTTTATATTCTTTTTTTTTCTTAGAAGATACAGCCTGCTTTTTAAAAGATTTATTTTGCTATTTTTTTAAAAGGAAGAGTTACAGAGAGGAAGAGACAGAAAGAGAATATATGACTCTTGTTCATCCCATTTTTGTCTTCTTTTCTTCTCTTGGAATATTGTCTGTTTTTTAATGATCTATTATGCTATTTATTTGAAAGCCAGAGTTACAGAGAGAGGGAGGGAGGGAGGGAGAGAGAGGGGGAGGGGAGGGAAGGGGAGGGAGAGGGAGAGGGAGAGGGAGAGAGAGAGGGAGAGAGAGAGGGGGAGGGAGAGGGGGAGGGAGAGGGGGAGGGAGAGGGGGAGGGAGAGGGAGAGGGAGAGGGGGAGGGAGAAGAAGAGGGAGAGGGAGGTCTTCTGCATCTGCTACTTAATCTGGATCTCCCACATGGGACAAAGGGGCCCAAGAACCTGGGCCATTTTCTGATGCATTTCCAAGGTGCATTAACTGGGAGCTGGATTAGAAATGGAGCAGCCAGGACATGAACCAATGCTCATATGGGATACTGGCGTCAAAAGTGGTGCCTTAACCTGCTATGTAATAATTCAGATCCCAAGGAAGTCTGGTTTTTGACAATGTATTTCTTAAGAGATAGCTGAAAAAACTGATTCTTATTTCTTCAGATTCTCCCTGAAATTATTCTACATAGCTTCAAGATTCACTCTGGGGTATCTTAGCCCTAAGGAGAAATACAATTATCTTGGGAGATGCAAAATACAGATGTAAAGAAGGCATTTTGCAAATGTAACTGCAAGTTATTACTAGTGAGAAAGATGCCCCATGGGTGGGAGTATCCCCATGTACTTTTAGGGGTGCTTGACTCTTAGCCAACCCTATATTCACTGGCATGAGGGCTGAGATGTGTGCATATGTGTGCATATGCTTGGGAAAGTTGCACCTGATCTTTCTGGAAAAGTCAGAGACAAAAAGGGCCTTTTAAATTTTTGTATAGACTTCTGCTAGTGGTTCTGAAAAGAGACTTGGAGGTGGATCTTATTGGTGGGTGGAAGTTACAATGCCAAATTCTCCTAAAAACCAATGGTGGCATTTCTACCATTCTCTTCCCTCTTTTCAGCCCGTGGTCCTTGGCCCTGGCTAAGCAGGCAGCAAGCAGGAGTCTTTTGTAAAGGAAGCCTGACTTAAGTGGAAAAAAATTAGAGGCTTGGCTAGTTCTTTCCCTCAAGGCAATGGGTGGTCACGGCAGAAGGTGGAAGGTCACCATGACAACACTCTGAGAGTCTGAACTTGGCAGTTGGGTCACATTTAAGTCTACTGCCTTGGGAAGGGCAGGGGGAATGGGAAATTCCTGGAAGATTAAAAGGAGAGTTTCTCAGATACAAAAGAGGCTGCCCTAGGATGCGAGCCACAAGCAGGACTCAGTGCTCATATCTTGAATTTGGTGCTAGTGTTGCACAAAAGGCATCAATCCCACCTATTACATTCAGGGTATAAACATTTTATTGTGTGGATTGGGCTCTTTCCAAGGAACACAAGGTACCCTTCAACTAACTCCTTTGTCTCCATGGGGATCCTAACTAAAATATGGTAGTCGTTGAGATTAAAATCTTTTATGTTTAGGCTCTAGGGAA
Organism: Oryctolagus cuniculus; assembly: GCF_051225735.1. Lineage (NCBI taxonomy): Eukaryota > Metazoa > Chordata > Mammalia > Lagomorpha > Leporidae > Oryctolagus > Oryctolagus cuniculus. The sequence goes on along the minus strand of NC_142888.1, from coordinate 46,979,947 downwards.
GAAATGAGATCAAGGCAAGAGCAATCTGATTCTTCCTATTTTCCTCCTCCATCCCCTCACTGCTTACTAACAGACATAGGAGTATACATACCATAGGCCACATTCAGGGACCTACAAGTTCCCTCAGCTAATTTCATCTAGGAAAAAAAGATATTTTTAGAAATATTGGTCAATTATTCAAAAATATCAAGGTAGAAGTACCCGCACATGGTATAAAGTCTTTCAGCTGTGTGACTATACCTCCTCATGGTATTTACCACCATCATTGGCTGTCCATTGCTATGAACAATACAATAGAGAGGTTTGAAAATTAAGCCAAAGATGAAGAATATCTCTAAATGCAACTCCACTGAACTCACATATTTCATGGCTTGCTTATCTTCTCCCAGCTCTTTGGATGAGCTGATTCTTCATAGTAAGCCATTTCCAACTCTTCTCTTCGTGATGACTTCTTATTCATGCTTTGAGATCGATTTTAGTTTGTTACTCTTCTATGAAACTGTTTAAGCCCTAGCACTGGTTTCTTTGTTCCCCTTTTCTTTTCTAGTAGCTTTCCTTGGACCTGGAATTAGGAGTGTTTGTAGTAGTTGTTGAAGAGGAAACGCTAACAGATCCCTGGCAGGTGGAATGTATGGATCAAACATAGTCCTGGTATTAAACAAAATAATATGATATAGTAGAAAATATATAGCTTCCAGAGCCAGACAGATCTAGATTTAGTGCCAGGTTCTACCTTTGGCTAACTGTATGACTATTCCTTAACCTTTCTAAGTCTGAACTGACGCATCTTTAAAATGTAGCTTAACAGTGAAAAGAACAAAATGCTTAGGAATGAACCTAACTGAGGAGGTATGACATTTGTATACTACATGATACAGCTATCCCACTTTTGGGTATATACACAAATGAAATGAAATCAGTGTCAAAGAGACCTCTGTGCTCCCTTGTTTATTGCAGTAAAATTAATGATAGCCACAATATAGAATCAACCTAGATGTTCAGTGACACACGAATATGTAAAGAAAACATGACATATAAATACAGTGGAATAGCATTCAGCCTTAAAGAATGAAACTTGACATTTACAGAAAAATGGATGGAACTGGACAACCCTGTGTTAAACAAAATTAGCCAAAAAAGATCAAAAATACCCCCATGTTTTCTCTCATATGAGAAAGTTAAAAAAAACTTGATCTAAAATTTTAATGGCAATTATTAGAGACTGAGAAGGGTTAGGAGAAGAGGGAGAGAGAGTGGTTGAATAACAGACAACAAAACATAATTGAAAGTAATAAGTGTTGTAGCATTTCACAGCACAGTGAGGCTACTATAATCACAGTGATGTATGATATTCTGTAAAAGGAACTAGAAAAGAGAATCTCATAGGCTCCAAACATAAAGAAAAGACAAGGAAATAAAAATTCTAATTATCTGATTTGATCCATTTATGTTGCATACATGAGCTGAAATAGTATACTGTATCACGTAATGTGCAAATCTTAACAAATATAATAATTATAATAATATTAATATATGCCACTTTGCTGGGAACTGTCTACATGTGAAAAAAAGAAAGTCATATTTTAGGTCAATAAAGACTAAGAAAAGTAGAGATGGGCTTTTGGCTTCGTGGTTAAGCACTACTTGGGATATCCACATCTCATATCCAAATGTCTTGGTTTGAATCCTGGATCCACTCCAGATTCCATCATTTTGTCAATGTACCCCCTGGGAGGCATTAGGTAATTTCTCAACTACTAGGGTCATTGCAACCCATGTGGAGAACTTGGACTCAGTTTCTGGCTCCTTCCTGGCTTTGGCCTGGCCCATCCCTAGCCATAATGGATATCTGGGTAATGAACCAGCAGATGGGAGTGCTTTCTCTCTCTCTCTCTCTCTCTCTCTCTCTCTCCCCATTCTCAAAAAACAAATAACAATTTTAAAATGCATATGATGAAAAATCTTTCATGAATTTCAAAAACTGTACCAAAATAAACATCTTTTAATTCTACTTTGATCCAACAATTCTACTTTGGGGTGTCTACTCAAAAGAGTTGAAAGCAGAGTCTTGAACAGATCTTTCTATACCCATATTCGTAGCAGCATTATTTACAATGGCCAGAAGTTTCAAGCTAGGTGTCCAATGGTAGATGAATGAATAAACAAAATGTGATATATATATATATATTTATATACACACATATGGTATGTGTGTGTGTGTATAATGGAATGCTATTCAGCCTTAAAATTCCTATACATGCTACATGAATTAACCCTTAAGAGATTATGCTAAATGAAACAATCTAGTTACTGAAGGACAAACACAGTATGAGTTTGTGTGCATGAAGTAACTAGAATAGTCAAATTAATAGAGACAGGAAGAGGAATAATAATAATGTAATAGAGACGAGGAATGGGCAGTTATTGTTTCCTAAGAACAGACTTTAAATTTTGCTATATGAAAAGAGTTATGGAGATAGATGCTGGTGATGGTTGCACAACAATGTGCATGTACTTAACAGCAATGAAATGTACATTTAAAATGGTTAAGATATTCAATTTTTGTGTCTTTGTCACAATAAAATGTGGGCAAGATAGCAAATTTTAGTATTTCACCACGGTTAAAACATAAAATCCTCACATGATTGTGAGATGTAGTGATATGACACATGTAAAATACTTAATGCTGGACTGCTAGTAGTTGCTCAATTACTCTTTGTTCCTTCCATCTTTTCTTCTACCCCATCTCCACCTTCTTCCTGTGTATCTTCGTCTTTGCCTGAGGCACTGTCAAAACTCCCCTTTCTCAACAGACTCCTTTCTCCTTCTTTCCTTGCTTCCTCCCTTTATTTCTTCCTTCTTTCATTTATTTTTTACAGAGAACATCCAATACTTCTTGGAAGAATGCCTCACCTCTTGCCAGGTGACAAAACCACATCATTCTCTTCCAAATTCCCCCGCAAGTGCACATTCACATATTATGTATGCCAATCAGTATTAGTGGTTCTACTAAGCTGCTGCCTACAATTGTGCAGATTTTTCACTGTACAATAATATCTGACTGAGAAGATGAATTGGGTCAGTGTGCCCTGGTGTTGGGCTGAATTCAAGGAGTGCCAATTTCTAAATCACAGAAAGTCATTATAAGGGCTAATGCCAGTAAAGTGCATGTGTAATTAAGGCATTGTAATGCTTTTGAGGTTAAACTTGGGGTACTTGATGTCCAGAAAAGGAGGAAGTACCACTTGAGCAAGAAATAATAAGAATCTTTCTTATATTTATGAAACAAAAACCCTGAGCTAAGGAGCAATCAAGTCAGTGTGTGTGTGTGTGTGTGTGAATGTTATTTGCTGTGATAATGGATTGAAAGGGGAGAAGAGCCCAGACAGCAGTCTCCTGAGTATCTATTAATTGATCTCATTCAGATCATCTTCCAAAGAGAGTCCAGGGGGCTGTTGCTTCCCACCTTGTGTATGAGCTTTTCACAGGAACAACAAGACCTGGAGAAAGAAGTCGAAGTGGTATTACAGTTTGTCACGACACTTGTGCTTTGATCCTGGGAAAAACACTTCTTTTAGAATTTCCTTGGCCAAAGATACTCTGACAGTATTGCAATTCTTAAGATTTAGGAATTAAAATCATATATCCTTGCAACAGCCTACAACCATTTGCAACCTTCAGGGAAAATGGGGGATGATGGCTCTTGAATTGCAGCAAGAAAGCCACCTTTCCCATCCATGGCTCCAGGCCATGTATAAGAGCAGAGTTGTATAAACCAGCATAAAATTTGCAAAGAGCAAGGATTAACCTATTAGGACCCATTGTAGCAACTTGTCAAATGACAATTTGAGTAGCGAGCATGGCACTTCTCCAAGGTAAGGCAGAATATAGTCTGTTGTAGCTAGAAAATCTATATCAAGTAATTCGTCTAGATTTAAATACTTGGGTTTGGAAATATATATCAGAATTCCCATCATGTATTCTTGTGGGTTTTTTTCTCTTTGCATTATCTTAGCTATTTAATAAAGTACTTTTCAATATTACATGACCACATGTATGCCAAATTAGCTGATGTGAGGATGAGGTGCATGCAGGGGTGAAGTGGATATACTTACGCCCTCAAAGACACAATGAAGTTTTAACCTTTTCCAACTGGAAAATAGGGTAAGACTCAAGATGTTGGAGAAGTATGAGCCCCTGTGCAAAGGTTCTTAACCTGTGGTCTTTAGGCCCTAAAAATGTATACCAAATTGCAATTACATTGCATATCTTCCTTTTACATATGAGGGTGGGAAGAAAGTCCACAGTCACCCTCAGATTCAAGGCACAAAGTGCTAGCCTCCTCAGAATATCAGTGAAGACGCTTTTTTAAAATCCAGAGAGCCAAGTACTTTGCATGAAACACTGGATGAATTTGGGGAGTTTCAGTTTTTAGACTGAGCTCTGGCACAACCTTGCTGTATGAGATCCTTTGTGCCTCAGGTTACAGATACGTAAAATAAAGAACCAGAAGTACATGATCTTAAGGGGCCTTTAGAGCGCTAAACATCTGAGTTTGTAAGAAGGAATTGCTCTGATTTGCCATACTCTTGGGATAACTCTCCAAGTCCAATTTATATAAATGAGGTCTGGTAAGACGTTGTTCAGGGTTTTCTCAATAGCTGCATTTATTGCTTTTCTTTTTTCCCCTTTGTCCACTAAAGAACCATGAAACAAAAAGAGGAGAATGGAGGATTGGCTCTGTCACTCAGCCTGTGTCTACATGGGGTGACTACATGGGTTTTACATTAAACTGGATAGCTAATACTTTTTTTTCCCCCTGAACTGACTCATTGAAAGACTTGACGTGGCATAGACAGATGATGGGTCTCTAAATCAGTTTATTTTTCCTTTTCTGGAAGATTTTTCAGGTCTTTTCAGTTTTTGGAAATAAGTGACAAAGCCTTTATCAGTACACATTTGGGTAAGATGATCAGTTTGAGAAGATTCTGTAGGATGCAGATAGTGCTGCAAGGCAACAGGTAGTAGAGAAAATAGACATAACTGCATTTCCATCCTGCTTCTCATTGTTCAAACCTGTTGTAAAAGAGGAATGTGGAATAGCAATGGGGAATACAACCTTTGGCTGGCTCACTCTCTGGCTTAGTAACTTCCTATGAGGGCAGAAGCAAAGAGAGGCAGGGTAACTATTTTAAGGCTCTTTCCATTACAACTATCTCTATTCAGCTTCTAATGAGAGATACTGGAGCCAGCGAGGGAAGTTGACAGATACTCTTCTGCTTCCAAATCAGAGAAGCCAGGCTTTTGCTCATTTAAAATTTGAAAGTTGTTCACTCCACCCATACCATTTCCTGTTAAAGAACCTTGTATACACAGTTGTGATTGCTCAAATATTCACTCAAGTGGCTTGACTTTTGCCTGGAATTCTAGGAGAACTGACTCTTTAACTACTCACGCTACTCACTGAACTTCAGACTGTTGAGGATAGAAAGACGTTAGGGTTTCTCTAACTAACTCCATTTCCAAATCGGATAGGCATTAATTTTTCTTGGTATTCTGTCTACCAAGACAAAGTCAAGGGGTACTTACTTAGCAGGTGAGTGAGTTGTGTCTCTATCTCTCTCCCTCTCTATCTCTCTCACATACACACACACACACACACACACACACACTTGCTTGTGCACCTGCACCTCTGCCTCTCCTCATTGAATAACATTGCCTCCTAACTTGGCAGGAAACATGAACTTGAAGGGTTTCTTTCCTCCCATTTTGAGTGACTTCTACTTCCTATTAGTTTCCATGACCTTGGCATGCCAGTAGAGAGCATTCAGTAGTACCAGCATCTTGGTTCTATTCAAACCATTGCTACTTAATTTGTTCTTAAAATGTCTCTGAAAATCAAGTCCACAACTCACACACATTATGTGTAAATGTTTATTAAACATCTGTTACAGTCCAAGAACTGTTCTAACTGCTTATAGAGAAGAGAAAAATAACAGACAATATGTATATACCACTTACTAGATGAATGCAATGTTTTGATTTTTGCATAGATTTTTTAAAATCACAACTTTATGAGATAACTACCATCCACATCCCCAATTTGCAGATGAAGAAACTGAGAAACAGAGACATAAATAACTTTCCCAAGATTGTAAGTGTCAAGTAACACAGCCATGATTCAAATCAAGTATCCAGCCCTGCACTCTTAGCCACCATCCTCCTCATAGAGCTTACATTTTATTTGTGGAGTTATTGTAATTGTGTAAATAAATCATAGTAAATCCTTTGTGATAATATTTAGGGTCATATGAAATAAAGCAGAGTAATTGGAGGAAGTATGACAAAACACTTGGTATTTATCTTTTAAGATTCATTTTTTTATTTGAAGAGAGAGCAAGAGCTAGAGAGAGAGAGAGAGAGAGTGAGAGTGAGAGAGAGAGAGACTCTTCCATCCACTGGTTCACTCCTTACCCCCTAAATGGCTGCAATGGCCAGGGCTGGCCCTAAGGTGAAACCAAGAGCTTGCAACTCCATATGGGTCTCCCACATGGGTGGCAAGGGCTCAAGTATTTGGGTCATATTCTATTGTATTCCCAGGCACATTAGAAAAATCTGAATTCAAGTGGAGTAACCAGAACTGGAACCCACACTCCAATATGGGATGCCAGCATAGCAGGTGGTGGCATAATCCACTGTGCCACAACACTGGGCCCAACATTTGTTATTTCTAATAGCATGGTAATGGAAGTTCTCTCTGAGGAGATGACATTTCAGTAGATGTCTGAATAGAGTAAGGAAACTAATCTGGCATTCTGGGTAGAAGAGACACCAAGTATAAAGGTCCTAAGACAGGAATGAATGGAGAAGATTCTAAGTTTATTAGGAAAGTTTGTGTGACTGGGATATGATGAGAAAGAAGAATATAGTAGGAGACAGAATCCAAGAGGTGGGTATTGACTGGATTACAGAGAGCCTTTCCAGCCATTGGTTGAGTTTTATTCTAAGTCTAGTGGCATTAGTTCTTTGGAATAGAGGAAATGCAAAATCTGGCATGCATTTTATAAAAGGTAATTCTGGCTTATGTGAAAACAGATGTAGAAGGGTACAGTGGAAACAGAGAGATCATTAAGGAGCCCATTTTTACAGTTTTCCAACCAAAGATGGCACTTTGACCTAGGTCTAGGTTGTGGAGGTGATCAACAGTTGTCAGATTCAGGAATATATTTTGAAAAGTATAGATTGAGTTTGCTCACTCTCTGACTCCTGGTTTCTGATCAGCTTGGCTCTGGCTGTTGAGGCCATTTGGGGAGTGAACCAGTGGATGGAAGACCTCTCTGCCTCTCCCTCTCTCTGTAACTCTGCCTCTCAATTAAATAAATAAATTTTTAAAGAATAAATACCTAAATGAAATTGATGCTAATTGAAATAATATTAATAATATTATATCAATTAATTAATTCAATTAATTTAATGTAATATAATAATATTAAATTAATTAATTAATTTGATTAAATTAATTCATTCAAAACATATTTTGTAAGATTTACCTATCTGAAAGGCACAGTGAAAGAGAAAGAGGAAGAGACAGAAGGAGATCTTCTGTCTGCTGGATAACTCCCAAATGGCCACAACAACCAGGTCTGGGCCAGGCCAGAACCAAGAGCCAAGAACTTCATCCTAGTCTCCCACAGGTGGTGGTGGCCCAGGTACTTGGATCATTCTCTGTTGCCTTCCCAGGAGCATTAGTAGAAAGTTATAATGGAATCAGAGCAGCCCGGAGTTGAACCTACACTCTAATATAGGATGCTAGCATCACAAGCAGCAATTCAACCTCGTGAGTCACAGTGGTGGCCTCCAGAACATATTTTCATAGTTCCTATTTATGTGTGAGTTCTAGTTCTAGGGCCTCAGGATTCAATGAAGAAGAAAGCAGTCATGATTTCTGACCTCATAAAGCTCACTATTTGGTCAAGCTCAAGGATAGTTATTTTACACATTGTGTCATCTAATCCTTACTGAGCACTCTTCCCCTCTGTGTGTGTGTACACACATTTTAGGGAAAGTTAACAGTCACTGTCAACTTATGTGCTTAACTTTTTAAAGTCGCTATCATTATTTCCACTTTACAGATGAGATTTTGATATGCCTAAGGATGCACAGATAGTAACAGACAAGCTGCATTTTAATTTTAATCCTTGAGAAGCAGTATAGTTCTGTGGTTGACAGTATTGGCTCTATAGTTAGCCACACCTGGGTTTAAAATCTAGTCCAACCACTTATCATTTATTTGACTTTGAATAGTTTCTAATCTAAACATTGGTTTCTCCAAACTATAAAACGGATTTGGGGTAAAAATAACTTCTGATTCTCCTATACATCTGTTGTGGATGTTAAATGAGTTAATGTGTGAAGCACTGTAGCTCTTAGTGTCTCCATTGCCATTGCCCAAGTTCTTTTAGCTAACAACTCACTCACTCATTGTCATTCTTTTACTTTTAAAAATACTTTATATTGAAGTGAAGATATAGAAAATTATTTTTTCAAATGGCTTTTTGAGAACAAATGACATCACATTACTTTCTAACTAGTATGCAGGAAAATAACAAAAGAGATATCTACTTCCATACTGTGTGTACAAAAAACTGGTTTCTGTGTATATTTTTGTATATAAAAAATCAGCAGACTTTTATAAATACTATTTCTGATACAATTCCATATTTGTAAATTAGTTTATAATGTGAATGAGAGTTTCAATGATGGTTATTTTTTCTCAAGAAAATGTACTTAATGTTGAGAAGAATCGTGTGAAATTAAGTTTTCAATGGATAAAAAGCATACCAATGGACTTTTCAAATCTGTGAAGGAAAGAAGAAAAAGGGTGAAGACTCAGAATCTTTTTTTTAAAATTTTTTTTAAATTTTTATTTTTTTACAGGCAGAGTGGACAGTGAGAGAGAGAGAGAGAGAGACAGAGAGAAAGGTCTTCCTTTACCGCTGGTTCACCCTCCAATGGCCGCTGCAGCCGGCGCGCTGTGTCTGGTGTACCACGCTGATCAGGAGCCAGGTGCTTCTCCTGGCCTCCCATGTGGGTGCAAGGCCCAAGGACTTGGGCCATCCTCCACTGCACTCCCGGACCACAGCAGAGAGCTGGACTGGAAGAGGAGCAACTGGGACAGAATCGGCGTCCTGACTGGGACAGACCCATAACTGAGACAGAAATTGAAACAGTAATAAAGGAACTCCCAACAAGGAAAAGCCCAGGACCAGATGGATTCACTGCTGAATTCTACCAGACATTTAAAGAAGAACTAACTCCAATTCTCCTCAAACTATTCAGAACAAAAAAAAAAGAGGGAGTCCTCCCAAACTCTTTCTATGAAGCCAGCATCACCTTAATTCCTAAGCCTGAAAAAGATGCAGCATTGAAAGAAAATTACAGACCAATATCCCTGATGCACATAAATGCAAAAATCCTCAATAAAATTCTGGCCAATAGAATGCAACAACACATCAGAAAGATCATCCACCCAGACCAAGTGGGATTTATCCCTGGTATTCAGGGATGGTTCAATGTGTGCAAATCAATCAATGTGATACACCACATTAACAGACTGCAGAATAAAATCCATATGAATATCTCAATAGACGCAGAGAAAGCATTTGATAAAATACAACACCCTTTTATGATGAAAACTCTAAGCAAATTGGGTATGGAAGGAACGTTTCTCAATACAATCAAAGCAATTTATGAAAAACCCACTGCCAGCATCCTATTGAATGGGGAAAAGTTGGAAGCATTTCCACTGAGATCTGGTACCAAACACAGATGCCCACTCTCACCACTGCTATTCAATATAGTTCTGGAAGTTTTAGCCAGGGCCATTTGGCAAGAAAAAGAAATTAAAGGGAAACAAATTGGGAAGGAAGAAGTCACACAGTCCCTCTTTGCAGATGATATGATTCTTTATTTAGGGGATCCAAAAAACTCTACTAAGAGACTATTGGAACTCATAGAAGAGTTTGGCAAAGTAACAGGATATAAAAATCAATGCACAAAAATCAACAGCCTTTATATACACAAGCAATCTCACGGCTGAGAAAGAACCTCTAAGATCAATCCCATTCACAATAGCCACAAAAACAATCAAATACCTTGGAATCAACTTAACCAAGGACGTTAAAGATCTCTATGATGAGAATTACAAAATTTTAAAGAAAGAAATAGAAGAGGATACCAAAAAATGGAAAAATCTTCCATGCTCATGGATTGGAAGAATCAATATCATCAAAATGTCCATTCTCCCAAAAGCAATTTATAGATTCAATGCAATACCAATCAAAATGCCAGACATTCGTCTCAGATGTGGAAAAAAATGATGCCGAAATTCATATGGAGACACAGACCTTGAATAGCTAAAGCAATCTTGTACAACAGAAACAAAACCAGAGGCATCACAACACCAGATTTCAGGACATACTACAGGGCAGTTATAATCAAAACAGCATGGCACTGGTACAGAAACAGATGGATAGACCAATGGAAGAGAATAGAAACACCAGAAATCAATCCAAACATCTACAGCCAACTTATATTTGATCAAGGAACTGAAACCAATCCCTGGAGTAAGGACAGTCTATTCAATAAATGCTGCAGGGCAAACTTGATTTCAATGTGCAGAAGCATGCAGCAAGACCCCTACCTTTCACCTTACACAAAAATCTACTCAACATGGATTAAAGAGCTAAATCTATGACCCGACTCCATCAGATTATTAGAGAACATTGGAGAAACCCTGCAAGATATAGGTACCAGCAAAGACTTCTTGGGAAAGACCCGGGGGCACAGGCAGACAAAGCCAAAATTAACAATTGGGATTGCATCAAATTGAGAAGTTTCTGTACTGCAGCAGAAACAGTCAGGAAAGTGAAGAGGCAACCGACAGTATGGGAAAAAATATTTGCAAACTATGCAACAGATAAAGGTTTAATAACCAGAATCTACAAAGAGATCAAGAAACTCCACATCAACAAAACAAATAACACACTCAAGAGATGGGCCAAGGACCTCAATAAACATTTTTCAAAAGAGGAAATGCAGATGGCCAACCGACACTAGAAAAAATGTTCAGGATCACTAGAAATCAGGGACATGCAAATCAAAACCACAATGAAGTTTCCCCTCACCCCGGTTAGAACAGCTCACATACAGAAATCTACCAACAACAGATGCTGGCGAGGATGTGGGGAAAAAGAGAAACTAACCCACTGTTGGTGGGAATGCAAACTGGTTAAGCCACTATATAAGTCAGTTTGGAGATTCCTCAGAAACCTGAATATAACCCTACCATACAACCCAGCCATCCCACTCCTTGGAATTTACCCAAAGGAAATTAAATTGGCAAACAAAAAAGCTGTCTGCACCTGAATGTATATTGCAGCTCAATTCACAATAGCTAAGACATGGAATCAACCTAAATGTCCACCAACAGTAGACTGGATAAAGAAATTATGGAACATGTACTCTATAGAATACTATACAGCAGTATTAAAAAAAAAAAAAAACCAAACAATGAAATCCAATCATTTGCAACAAAATGGAGGAATCTGGAAAACATCATGCTGAGTGAAATAAGCCAGTCCCAGAGGGACAAATATCATATGTTCTCCCTGATCAGTGACAACTAACCCAGCACCAAAAAGGAAACGTGTTGAAGTGAAATGGACACTATGAGAAATATTAACTTGATCAGCCCTTGTCCTGACTGTTGATGAACAACTTAATACTTTATCCCTTTTAGTATTTTTTTGTTCTACTTAATACTATTGGTTGAACTCTGTAATTAACACACAATTATTCTAAGGTGTTTAAATTTAATGAAAATTAGCCGGCGCCGTGGCTCAATAGGATAATCCTCCACCTTGCGGCGCTGGCACACTGGGTTCTAGTCCCGGTCGGGGTGCCGGATTCTGTCCCGGTTGCCCCTCTTCCAGGCCAGCCCTCTGCTATGGCCCGGGAGTGCAGTGGAGGATGGCCCAAGTCCTTAGGCCCTGCACCTGCATGGGAGACCAGGAGAAGCACCTGGCTCCTGGTTTCAGATCAGAACGATGTGCCGGCCACAGCGCGCCGGCCAGGAAGGACATTGGAAGGTGAACCAAAGGCAAAAGGAAGACCTTCTCTCTGTCTCTCTCTCTCACTGTCCACTCTGTCAAAAATTAAAAAAATAAAGAAAGAGAAAGTTTATTAAAAAATTAATGAAAATTGATCTCTGTTAAATATAAGAGTAGGAATAAGAGATGGAGGAGATGTACAATTTGGGACATGCTCAACCTGACTTGCCCTAAATGGTAGAGTTAGAAATGTGCCAGGGGATTCCAATTCAATCCCATCAAGGTGGCATGTACCAATGCCATCTCACTAGTCCAAGTGATCAAGTTCAGTTCACAATTGATCATACTGACATACTGATAGGTCTAAGAGTTAAAGGGATCACATAAACAAGACTAGTGTCTGCTAATACTAACTGATAGAATTAAAAAGGGACAGAATGATCCAACATGGGAAGCGGGATACACAGCAGACTCATAGATTGGCAAATGTCCTAAACTGCACTCTGGCCTCAGAATCAGCCCTTAAGGCATTTGGATCTGGATGAAGAGCCCATGAGAGTATTTTAGGCATGGAAAGCCAAAACACTCTGGCAAAAACAAAAACAAACAAACAAACAAAAAAAACCACACACAAACAACAACAACAACAAAAACACCTAAATGAAAGATCTCCGTGAGTGAGATCCCAGTAGAAAGAACGGGCCATCAAAGAAGGAGGTACCTTTCTCTGAAGGGAGGAGAGAACTTCCACTTTGACTATGACCTTGTCCAAATAAGATCAGAGTCGGCGAACTCAAAAGGCTTCCATAGCCTTGGCAACTCATGACAACAGCCTAGGGAGATCACTGCTGCCATAAACAAGAGTGTCAAATTGTCAAGTCAAGAACAGGAGTCACTGTGCACTTGCTCCTCCTGTATTGTTCAACGTGAATTGATGCTATGACTAGTACTGAAACAGTATTTTACACTTTATGTTTCTGTGTGGGTGCAAACTGTTGAAATCTTTACTTAGTATATACTAAATTGATCTTCTGTATATAAAGATAAATGAAAATGAATCTTAATGCGAATGGAATGGGAGAGGGAGTGGGAGATGGGAGGGTTGTGGGTGGGAGGGAAGTTGTGGCGGGGGGAAGCCATTGTAATCCATAAGCTGTACATTGGAAATTTATATTTACTAAATAAAAGTTAAAAAAAGAAAGGTTAAATTTCAATCAGAAATTTTTCAAATTAAAATACAAATTTCCCATTGAAATTCAAAGATCCCCTAAATTCTAAGATACCAGATTAAGAACCCCAGTATCTGATATGTGAGTTATCTTGGTATATAATGGTTGAGTTTTGCTTGCTCTGCAGGAACAGAGAAATCACCACCTAATGAGTAGCAAGTTTTTCATTATTTTGCTATCCAATAATTCAATTAGGTTTTTCTTCCAGGTAGCTGTGCACTACCTTCCTGTAGATTCTTACCATTATCCCTCATTCTCTCAAGGGCTCAGAATTAAATCAGGATTCGCTTTCATAGGAAGAATGTTCAGCTGTTGGGTGATAATAATTCTCCTCCTCCACTTGTCTGCTCTCTATTCTGTCTAACCATACTTCTTTCATCTCTTTTTTGTGTGCTGTGGATTTGGAACTTTTCCCCCTCTGGCTGGTCTTTAATATGCTTCTAAATTGCAATATCCCTTCAGATTAAACTAGAAACTCCCAGAGAGGGTGAAGAGGGTAGAATGAGAAACTATCACTGTTCTCTCTAGTGCAGAAGCTACATACTTTAATTCAGCTCACATCTATGTAATTTTGCACAGGGAACACCATCATCTCAAAAAAAAAAAAAAACTAAAAAATCATCCACTGTTTTTAGTTACTACCAAGTTAAATTTATACATGCCCTGTATTTGTATAAAATTGATCACTGTATTTAACCACAACTGCCTAATATATTAAAAGCTGCATATGAACAGTTATTCAATCATGGATACAACTCCTACTGCAAATTCATTTGGGGAAACTTTGAATAAGCTATCTTTGTACCAACATAATTGGACTTCACCAATGACCAACTATCAGATTGTGTTTATATGACTATGTGATTTCGGAACAAGAATCAAGAACCTATTGGAAATTGCGTAGTTTTCAGTGGTACATGGCTGCCTCTGCCCTTTCATCTAGCAGTCATATATCTGGCTGCCTCCTCCCTTATCCAAGAAATTTGCTATTATGAATCACCACCACTCTTCTGGCAACTTTCTTGAGAAATGTAATAGAATTTTCACTTCTCCACCATCTCTGGTAGGGCCCAACTCCTTAAAATCTATAATACTGACAATTAAGATCTATTGAAAACTACCATATTTCATGAACTGTTTTAGCTGTTTTATATAGATCCTCTCATTTAATTCTCACAACAATCTCAAGAAGTATTATTAATTAACCACTTTGTAGCTGAATAAACTGAAGTAGAGAGACTTTAAGTAGCTTGCTCAAGATTACATAGTCAGTAAATCCATGAGTTGTGATTTAAATTTAGGCAATCCGGTTGCAGAGAGCTTATTCCTACCATTTTCATCTGCATGCCTCCTACTATGCTACCCCCAAAATGCCCTTCCTTTAAAACCTAGGACAGTAGTAAGACAACTGGAAAATTGGAAAAAAAAAGTATCTTACTAAGATGGACATCCAAAGGCTCTGATTCAGTATATCTGAAATTGGGCATAGAAATATGCATTCTTAATAAGTTTCCAGACAATTCTGATGCACCTGAAAGAAATCTTATAACCCGTTACCAAGAGAAACATGGTCTTGGGAAAAATGTAACTGCTGTCTATCCATCTGAGCTGAGACTTCCTTGCAGGTGCCTGACCTTTCACTGTTGAACCTTTATATGGATCCAAGCTAAATTTGAGGAAGACTGGAAACTCCCTTGTTCTCTCCAGCGTCCCCTATCTCTTATACACCAGGTAAGCTGTACAGTGAGGAGACGATTATGCCAAAGTTGAGATGTGATAAAGAGAAACAGGAACACATTTTCTTCTCATTCTTCCTCCATAGCCCTCTTCACCCTCTTGAGGAAAAGGAGACGATTAGATGGAGAGTATTTGAGATTAGCAGCAAAAATTAAATTAAAGCTTATTCCAAAACAGGAATTTTCCCCCTTTGATATTCCCAGAGCAGCATTTTTCAATATTTAATGCATGATACTCACATTTCTAAGTACTTCATGCATATTAACCATAATTGACATTTTAACTCTCACAAATTCCTGGTGGGGAGAAGAGTAAGTACTATTACTCCCCCTGTTTCCAGATGAAGAAATGGGCACAGAGAAGTTTAAAGAAAGTGCCCAAGGATGCCAGAGCTACTCTTTTTGTTTTCTTTCAGTTCGTAACTTCTCATGATTGTGGAAAGACACGAATCTTAAAATATAGAAAATATAATGAACCCTAAGAAAGGATAATCAACAACAACAAAAATCAATGGCTAGTCAAGTGATAGGGAAACCACAGAACTGCAAAACAAAGAAAGTTTGAACTGAGGCAGTTCCAAATCCAAAGTTTAAATCTTTCACTACTATGAAAATCTTCCTTCCTAGCTAGCTTAGCTTATTTGATGTCAGGGCAAGAGGAAATTCTAGTGAATAGTTAATCCAGGAGGTTTTGCGTTATTTCCTCATAGAGCTCTTCCTTCAAATGTAAGCTTCTACAGATAACTCTAAGTTTGCTAGGGTTCCAGGATCTGTGGTTGTGCCTGTTATAACCCAGGAAAGGTTTTCGCACTAGCATCATTTGCAAATCACAAACTAGTACTTCTTCATTTGGCAGATGAGCAAACTAAAGTTATCTGCAACTGGGAAAAAGTATCTGTTTTTAAGGACCATATGATTACAGTGTCCCACCTGGATGATTCAGGATGCTCTCTATTATCTCAAAGTCCTTAATTTAATCACATTTGCAAAGTCCCTTTAGACAAGCAAAGTAATATATTCACAGGTTCCTGCAATTAAGACATGAGTATTTTGTGGAACCAGAACCCTTCAGAATGTTCATACTCCAGTGGATAAAATAAAATTACACATACAACATTTTAGCTAATATTCTTCTGTTTCAAAATGAAGTATTAAAATACATAAAAGGATGAGACATGCAACAACAGGAGTCACTGTGCACTTACTCCTCATGTAGGATCTCTGTCCCTAATGTGCTGTACATTGTGATTTAATGCTATAAGTAGTACTCAAACAATATTTTTCACTTTGTATTTCTATGTGGGTGCAAACTGTTGAAATCTTTACTTAATATATACTAAACTGATCTTCTGTATATAAGAGAAATGAAAATGAATCTTGATGTGAATGGAAGGGGAGAGGGAGCGGGAAAGGGGAGGGTTGCGGGTGGGAGGGAAGTTATGGGGGGGGCTATTGTAATGCATAAGCTGTACTTTGGAAACTTATACTCATTAAATAAAAGTTAAAAAAAAGGATGAGACATGAGGTAAACATTGTGAAGGTGTTAAACTCTAATTCTTTTTGAAAGAAATTAAATTTATTTATATAAATGGAACAGATTTCATGTATGTAATATATGCAGTTTTAATAACATAATGATACTCCCTTTCCTCACTCCCACCCTCCCTCCTCCATCCTTTCTTATTTTTCTTTTAATTTTTACAATTGCATACTTTCAACTTACTTTGTAATCACAAGAATAATCCTCCTCTAAGTAAAGAATTCAACAAGTAATAAGTAGAAACACCACTGTTCCTCAGGAGTGTGAACAAGGGCTGTAAACAATAATCAAATATATTTTTCTCTGCTTTGTTATAACTAACATATTGAGTTCTAAAAACATGTAATGTATATAAGTGAAATTTAACTGATTCTTGAAATAGGAGAAAAAAGAAGTTAAAATGATTAAAAATGAAAAATTGCAGAGGGTATGCCAAAGAGACTCAAGTCTTCTGGGCAGTAGACCAGAGATGATCAAAATCAGATTCTGTGAAATAATTCTGAAAATATTATGAAATATTTATTGGAATGGAGAGCAGAAGATGAGTTAGAAGATAATAGCAATGACTCAGGTAAAAATTATGAAGATGTGGTACAAAAATAGTGAGATTTGGAAATTGTTTAAATGGAGGAATTTGAAAAAGAAATAAGAATTTAAGACATACAGGTTTCTATACAGATTACTAAGAGCATTATTATGCTATTAACTGAGATATGTAGGAGCTGGTTTTGGAGGAATATAATGAGGTTAGTTCAGGTTAAGTGGAGTTGAAATTGCCCATTGGGCTGTTTTCAAATATTCACACTTTCATTTTATCTTTATTTTCTCTGACTTAGTCATGGGCTAATGTCAATTCATCCATAAGGAAGACACAGTCCCCACCCTATTTGATGTGAGTCAGCCTTGAAAATAGCTACTTGCCCAGTATGAGTAACTATCTCTGTTTAGAGAATATTGAGGCCTGTGTATCTATTAGGATAAGAGTCAATGTGATGTAATAAAGTATCTCAAATCCTTTTTGAATGAGGCAATTTATAAATAACTATAATAATAATTTATACTTTTTAGCACTTTATATTATACAAAGTACTTATCTATCTATCTATTATAGATAGATAGTGAGTAAAACAAGCCAGGCATTATTTTTTCTGCTATTTTAGAGAAGTAAATTGAGATTCAGAGAGCTTAGGTGGCTTTTATATCTTCACAACCATAACTCAATTTCAATTCTCCTCACTTCACTTCTAATCTAACCAGTCTATGCCTCAGTTCCTCATTTGTAATATATCAGTAAAAAATAGGGTCCTCTTCAAGGAGCTGATTTGAAGAACAAATGATATAATGCATGTAAAGTGCTTGGTACAGAGCCCATTACACCATAATTATTCAATATAGGCTATCATTATCATCACCACCACCACCATCATCGTTATCCTCCTCCTTATCATCATTTACATCAAATCATACAAGGAATATTTTGGTGCAGTTGATGCAGAGATCAGTAACCTCATGTCCTGTGGACCAAATTTGGTATACAGCTTAGTTTTGCAAATAAAATGTTCTGAGAAACAGCACATCCATGTGTTTACTTATTTGTCTATGACTGCTTTTATGCTACAATGACAGAGTTGGATGCTTGCAATAGAGACACTAAGGACCTTGTAATGTAAACTACTCATCATCTGACTTGTTATTGGAAGTTTGCAAAGACTGATTAAACAAATACATTTTGTCATTTTTCGATCTGAAGATCTCTTTCTAGACATATATATACACACAAATAATTTTATATGACTGCAGTTGTACTATTTTCAAGAAGTTACATCATATAGCCTGATTTAAATGGGATAAAGGTAAGCATATTTCTTTTTATTTATATTTTGATTGATATACAAAATTGTACATACTTATAGAATGCTGAGTTACGTGTCAATATATGTATACATTGTATAATATTCAACTCAATACAAACATATCTATTTCCTCAAATATTTATTTGTGAAGAAAACATTTAATATAGTTTCTTTTCACTTTTTTGAAATGTACAGTACATTATCATCATCTGTAGCCATTCAATTGTGCAAAAGAACACTAGAACCTATTTCTTTTATTTAATTATAACTTAGTGCTTGTTGACCAATCCTTATCCCACCACTCCCATTTTACCAAGCCTCTGGTATCCATTAATTTTTTAAAGATTTTATTTGTCTATTTGAGAGGAAGAGTTACAGACAGAGAGAGGGAGAAACAGAGCAAATACCCACCTGCTGATTCACTCCCCAGATGGCCACAATGGCTGGAGCTGAGCTGACCAGAACCTAGGAACCAGGAGCTTCTTCCGTGTTTTCCACACAGGTGCAGGGGCCCAAGTACTTGGGCCATCTTCCACTGCTTTCCTAGGCCATAGCAGAGAGCTGGATCGGAAGAAGAGCAGCCAGGACATGAACCATTGCCCATATGGATTCCAGTGCTGTAGCTAGAGGCTTAGCCCACTACACCACAGCACCAGCCCCAAGTAACCAGTATTTTGTCTGAAGTTCCATGAGATCAACTTTCTTAGATTTCATATATCAATAAAATTACCGAGAATTTGGTTTATTTCTCTTATCATAATGACCTCCAGTTCAAGTATGCTGTCACAAATGGCAGGAGTTTATCCTTTTATGAATGAATAGTAATTGCATTGTGTTAAATCATATATTAATTTAGTAATCAGTTGATGAACACTTAGTCTGATTCATATGGGGAAACAGTTGTTTCTTCAGCAAATATACTTTACTTCCTTTGAGTATAGATCCAGGAGTAAGGTTCTTGGATCATAATGTAAGAAACCATCAAGAGAGTGAAGTGACAACACACAGAATGGGAGAAAATATCTTAAAAGGGGTCAATATTTAAAATATAGAAAAACTCAGTTCAATATAAAAAAAAAAACAAATATTCTGATTAAAATGAGCAGTATACTTAAGTAGACAGTTCTCCCAGGAAGACACCAAAAGGGCCAACAGGCATACAAAAACATGCTCAGCATCGCTTATCATCAGGGACATGCAAATCATAAACACAATAAGATATCACCCACAGTTATTATCACCATTAAGGAAAAGACAATGGATAATAAGTGATGGGGAGGATGTGCAGAAAAGGGAATCCTTGAAAAATCTTGGGAATAATAATTAGCACAGCTATTATGCAAAACAGTATGGGGGAGGGCATTGTGGCACAGCTAGTAGTTAAGTCATCAGGGATGCCCAGATCCCATATCAGAGTGTCTGGTTTGCATCTTGGCTTTTGGGCTTCCAGTTCAGCTTTATGCTAATGCACACCTTGGGAGGCTCAAGAACTTGGGTCCTTGCCACCCATGTGGAGATCCAGATGGAGTTACAGAAGAGACAATGAGTTTTTGGGGATAACAGAATGTTCTGAATCTGTTTTTAAGCAACTGAGTAAGAAGCATTTAGGAAATGCTTCTGTTGAAAGAATGACTAGAACAGTAGATGTCTTGAGTAATGCACTATGGCACTGGATGAGAAAAAAGAGAAGCTCCGTGGAGTCAGGCAGAATTAGGGTCAGCGCCTTTTTGGAAACCGATATAAGTAGCGAAGGTCTCTCCTAGGTTAGAACTTGTTAAAGGGGAATAGAGAGGGAATGCGGGAGAGGTTAATGAGGGCTCAGTAACAATACTAGGGCCAGAGTTCAGCTGAAAAAGTTCTAACACCCTCAAAAATTCTATCTCAGACAACAGAGCTGCCTATCGCTGAAAAAGAAGTGAGCTATGAGGAAACCAACACCTAAGTTGTACCTTATTGTAGAAACTAAAAAAAAAAAAAAAAATCAAAACCAGTCACTGTGCATATTTACCACCTTTCATTGATTACATGCTGTAATAGGGATTTATTAAAAGATTTATTTACTTATTGGAAAGACAAAGCTACAGAGAGAGAGAGAGAGAGAGCGCGCGCTTCTATCAGCTGGTTCACTCCCCAAATGGCTGTAAAAGCTGAAGCTGGGCCTGTAAAAAGCATTGTCCAGGCCATCCCAGTGGGCAAAGGAGCCCAAGCACTTAAGCCATCTTCCATTCTTTCCCAGGTGCATTAGCAGGGAGCTAGATCAGAAGTAGAGCAGTCAGAATTCGAACGGGAACCCATATGGGACGCCGGCATCACAGGCAGTGGCCTTACCCTCTATTCCACAATGCCAGCCTCTGTAATAGGGATTTGTACATGTGTGCTCAGAACATACACCTTTCACAGCCCCAGAGGGGAATTCACCACTTAAATTGATAAGCATACAGTTAACTTGTTATTGGAAAATACTGGGGAGAAGAGAAGCACAACATAGGTTAAAAAATGAAAAACCTTTGATTCTCTAGGGTAGCATCTGCATTCACAAAGTGAATGTGGGCAACTTTCATTTCAGGGACATAAAGGAAATCTTTATGACATGGTACTTCTTTCCATTACAGTATTTCTTGAGGAGAAGCAATAAGCCGAGGACACATTCCTGATCCGCTCATATATTGGCTTGCCTTCTGGGGCCAGACTCATCCTTTCTCATACTAGCTGTCTTCTCTCATTTCCTGACTTGCTGTGGGAAACTTGGGCAGAGACTGAGAAAAAGTGGCCAACTTGCCTCTATTTTGTCCCTAGCTCCCACTGATATCACACAGGTGGTTACTTTTTTTTCAACATTCTTCCCAGTATCTTCCCAGTAGCTTAGCCATGGAAGTTTTCCCCAACCTGTAAACAGGAAGACAGCTCTACCTCCAAATTAGAGGCATTAGGCCCGAATGAGTGATGTATCCCATTTTTTAAGATTTAGTTATTTATTTAGTTATTTGAAAGTCAGATTTACACAGAGAGAGAAAGAGAGGCAGAGAGAGAGAGAGAGAGAGAGAGAGAGATCTTCCATCCGCTGATTTACTCCCCAATTGGCCACAATGGCCAGAGCTGCACCAATCCAAAGCCAGGAGCCAGGAGCTTCCTCCTTGGATCTTCACAGCACTCTCAAAGTAGTACCCACCGTTCCTTTATAAACAATAGAAGTTTGATATTAAAACAAATTACTGTACAACTGCAATGAGTTCCAAACTAATAAGTTTAATCAACATGGAAGAGCTCTGACAAATGGGTGCCTTAAAAGAAAGTGAATTAAGAAAGGCACATCAAGAGTTAAAAAAAAAAAAAAACAAACCTCCCTGTGTACATTCTGGCACTTCCGGTCTGCCCTCACTTTACCTACTTTTTTCATGAAAGCCAAATCTCCAATATTAATTATTGGCTCAGCTGTGAGAAACAATCTTGTGCAAACAATCATAGTTGACCATCTTCCTGAGAGGTGACTAGACCTCTAGAAGTCAAACCTCAGAAAGAGGGCACTAATCTTCTTCCTTAGAAAAGCGAGTCATTTATCCTGGACCTAAATCACATGGCCCCTTGGGGAAACTTCTGTTAGAACATAAGCCATACCAAAGACTAGGCTTAAATCGGTCTCATAACCAAGAACCCCGGATATGTCTGATTTTCAGTACTTCTTCACTATGTTTTTTCTAGGATCTGACGAACATTCTTTTGCAAAAATAGTAGCCACATCTCTGTCAATTGGTCAGGCCACCGATAAGACAGCTCTCCAAATCTTTTATATTTTGAAGTCACAGAGATCTTTTTATTTCTCAAACAAATTCTTACATGGAATGTTGGTTTTATAGATTCAACAATGTGTCCTAATCAGAAAGTATGATGGAGCACTAATAACAGAGAGTCAGATTTAAATTATTTGGGAATAGGGTGTTTACAGAAATAATCAAGTTAAGATGAAGTCATAACAGTGAGCCCCCTAATCCAATACTAGTGGTGTCCTTATAAAAAGGGGAAATTTGGACACAGAGACAATCATGCAGAGGAAAGACTATGTGGGTAGGCATTGAGACAATGTCATGTGAAGACAAAAGATAGGAATAATGCATTAACAAGCCAAGGGAAAAGATAGATTGCCAGCAAACTACCAGAAAGTAGGGAGAAGCAAGGGAGGACTCTTCGTTACAAACTTTAGAGGGACTTTTGTCTGCTGAAACTTTGATTTTGAACTTCTTTTTTTATTTTTTATTTATTTTGTCAGGCAGAGTGGACAATGAGAGAGAGAGACAGAGAGAAAGGTCTTCCTTTGCCGTTGGTTCACCCTCCAATGGCCGCTGCGGCTGGCGCACTTCGACCAGCGCACCGCGCTGATCTGAAGCCAGGAGCCAGGTGCTTCCTCCTGGTCTCCCATGCAGGTGCAGGGCCCAAGCACTTGGGCCATCCTCCACTGCACTCCCGGGCCATAGCAGAGAGCTGGCCTGAAAGAGGGGCAACCGGGACAGAATCCGGCGCCCCGACCGGGACTAGAACCCGGTGTGCCGGCGCCGCAAGGCGGAGGATTAGCCTAGTGAGCCGTGGCGCCGGCCTCATTTTCGTTTAAAAGACATTTATTTATTTATCCTCCCATTTAAAATAATTATTTGGGGAAGAGTGATGAGGGGAGAAAACACATACTAGCTCACTCATCAAATGCCCACAATGGCCACGGCTTTGCTGAGCCAAAGCTGGGAGCTAGGAATTCAATACCAATCTTCCACATAGGTGACAGGAACCCAATTACTTGAGCCAATACTGCTGCTTCTCAAAGTCTACATTAGCAGGAAGCTGGAGCCATCTGATATCCAGGCACTCTGATATGGAGCATGGACATTCCAGCTGGCCATTCTCTTAACTACTAAGCCAAATAGCCACCTCTTTCTTCCAAATATTACAGTGCATCTACTGTATCCTGGAGTATGTACCTTTCCTAATGACTATAACTGTTTTTAATTCCTCTCTTAACTCCCTTTAAGTCTCCAAATTTGATTATTATAAATAGTGGTAGAAAATAAATTCCTGGGGATGCATTTGGTTTACCTGAATGAATTAGGAGCCCCCAATCCATGGACCAAGAACTCTTTCCAAATATTTCTTCCCCATTCTTTCTGAAGTCCCATGTACTCTGCTCTTATATCCTGGGAACATAAGCCATGATTTTTCAGCAAAATGAAGTAACGAAACATAGTCTCAGAGTACTTGTTAACTGCCATGGAACCTGTATGGACTGTGGCAAGCAGTGCTCTCTGCTTTTTGGAAAAATGATGAAGGAAAACTCTGTGTTGGCTATTTGGGGGACAGATGAGGAGAGCAACTTAAGCATACCCCCAACAGAATTCTGATTAGATAGGGAATAAAATGAAGCTTATTCAAAGTGGCACATCTTTCTGTACTGGAGGGAGACAAGCAGTAGAGAAGAGAGAAGATCTTAGTTTAAATTAAGATTTTAAAAGTAAGGCTTCAGGGCAGACTCTGTGGCCCAGAGGGTAAAGCTATCACCTGCAGTGCTGGCATCCCATATGGGTACCGGTTCGATTCCTGGCTGCTCCACTTCCAATCCAGCTCTCTGCTGTGGCCTGGGAAAGCAGTAGAAGATGGCCCAAGTCCTTGGGCCCCTGCACCCACATGGGAGACCTGGAAGAAGCTCCCGGCTCCTGCCTTCGAATCGGCCCAGCTCCAGCCATTGCGGCCAACTGGGGAGTGAACTAGCTAATGGAAGACCTCTCTCTCTCTCTCTCTCTCTCTCTCTCTCTCTGCCTCTCTTTCATCTCTGTGTAACTCTGACTTTCAAATAAATAAATAATTCTTAAAAAAAAAAAGTAAGGCTTCTTGAAAGGGTACCTAGTGAAGGAATGCTTATATGGTCTCTGAACACTTAGGCAAATGTACTCTTCACAGACTGTGCCACTGATAATAGCATTGATGACTACAATTGTTGTGCTGTATAGTCTCACTAACACAATAGGCATTACATAGTTTAAGTCTCACAATTATCCCCTCATTTAAGATGAGAAATCTGACATTTGCTGTGGATGAGTAACTTAGCCAATGTCACAGAGATGGATAGTCAGGCAGTCTGATTCAAAGGTCCATGCTTTTAACCACTTTACTATGTATGTCCTCACTAAGACATTTGTCTGAACTGCGTTGTTGTTGTTGTTGTCTTTCATAGTGCTTCAATCTGATCCAGAGTTTTCTTTAAGCCCTGAGGGGAGGTTCTTTTTGGCCATCAAATGTTTGGCCTTGCAGAACACTGTCCTGACGACTACAAAATAAGGCAAAAGGTAGTGGAGAATTAAGGCCCAACATCAGCATTTCTGAATCTTCAGTTCTAAGAATGAGGTTTTTTTGCTGTGTTTTGGGGGATCAAAGGATATGCCCCTAAAAATCCCTTTGCCTAACACAGATGAGAGAACAAACAGCTGACTTGGACACAAAGGAGAATGTGGTCAATGTAGCAAGTAGTTCCGCACTGAGTAGGGGATTGTGTAAAATGCATTTTAAGAGCTAAAAGAAGTTTCATTTAGGAAAATTTGACAAAGTTTGTATTTTGCGTGAGGAACTGTAATTGATGGGGTATTTGGGATTTTTTTGTTTGAGTCTGTTTTGAAGGTTGGTTAGAACACGAGTGAGTATAGAAGGGATGAAGGAGAGAAGAGAGCCAATTAACTGAATGAATTATTTTACTTTTTAAAAAAAATGATTTATTTGAGTGGCAGAGTTGGAGAGATAGAGGGAGAGACAAAGAGAAAGAGATCTTCCATCCACTGGTTTACTCCCCAAATAGCTACAATGGCCAGGGCTGGGCCAGGCTGAAGCCAGGAGCCTGGAACTCTATCTAAGTCTCCCTCATGGGTGGCAGAGACCCAAGTACTTGAGCAACCTTCTGCTTTCCCAGGCACATTATGCAGTGACATTTCTGACCCAGTGTTACGTGCTGGAGAATATTTTTAAAGGACGAACTTCCCAGTACACTTCAAGCTATGTCATATACCTTCAGAATTAACCCACTCTTGATACTAAACACTTCCTCAGCTCCCAGTGTTGTAGGACCTTTTGAAAGTACAATAATGTGATTATTATATGAATATGACCTTATCTCTGTCCTGTGGCATGAGGAAGTGGAGGTGATTCCCAGTCCATACCATACCCTATCTGCATAGATACCCAAGGAAAGCCATAACAAAGCCAGGAAGTTTTAGTCCTCATCTCCATTGTTGGTTATAGCCTTTTGACTAAGAGGTCTTGGTCAAACTAGAGGCACTTACATGGGACATTGAAGAAGTAGGGAAACTCTCATTTATTGAACATTCTCTATGTGTTGGACACATTTCCAAACATATTTCATATACTATTCTTGAGTATAAACATCTACTCAACTAATTTGCTAATACATTAGTCTCTGGTGGCCAGAGGTATATCTGCTTCTAGCAGGGGTTCTTCCTTTCTTGAACTCTCTACCTAACTTCTAATGCATTCTCACTTGATAACTGATGGAATTAGTGGGTTTTAAAGTCAATAGCAGAAATGAAAAAAAAAAAGTTGGTGTAGAAAAAAAGAAAACAAAGTATCCAATAAGCTTAATATTCTTTTATAAAACTATTATTTTAAAAAAAGTTGTCAGGAGAAACCAGATAACTAAGTTTGTCCTGCAGGAACTTGTGCTTTATAGATAATAATACCACATTTTTACATTACCTTTAAGGAAATGCTGCTTTCCAGGTGAGCTCATACAGTTCTTATTATTTTTTGAAAGATTTATTAATTTATTTGAAAGGCAGAGCAATGGGATGGGGAGGGGAGAAGAGATCTTCCACCCACTGGGTCATTTCCCATATGGATACAACAGTTCAGGATGTACCAGGCTGATGCCAGGAACTCCATCCAGGTCTCCAACATGATAGCAGGAGTACAAGTATTTGGGCCATCTTCCACTGCCTCTCCAGCTACATTTGCAGTGAGGTGCATCAGAAGCAGAACAGCTTGGACTTGAACTGACAGTCTGATATGGGATGATGTCAAAAGCTGGGGCTTAACCCTCTGAGCCACAATACTGGTCCTCATACAGTTCTTCATGCTGCTCAAGACTTCAAGAGGCTTTTCTAGGTATTTGTTATTTAATGCAGAATTTACCAATCACGTGTGGCTATTGAGCACCAGAAATAGGTCTGGTCTTAGTTGAAATATGCTGTAGGTACAAAATACACACTAGATATAGAGTAGAGAGAGAATATCCTCTTTACTGGTTCACTTTGGAGATGCCCTCAATGACAGGAGAAGCGGGGTTGGATTACAGGGAAGCTCAGAGCCAGGGATTCAATCCAAATCTTCCACATGGGTGGCAAGACTTGAGAAATCATCACTGCTTCCCAGGGTTCACATTACAAAGAGCTGACATCAGGAGTCAGAGCTGGGTGTAGCACATAGGCACTCTGATATGGTATGTGGGTAACCTAACCGGCGGCCTGTCTACCAGACCAAATGCCTATCCCCACCATCTTCTTGGATGTGGTGGAGAACTTATCATCTCCTGGGACAATTTATTATTTAGAATGACCCTAACACTCTTCCTTGTCTGTTATGATCTTATTTTTATCACCTGAAAATACATAAAGGGCAATAATCTGTCTTTCACATAACTATACTGAAGTTATTTGAAAACCAATGTTGTTTTTTCCTATTAAGTCTTTCCTATCCTACCTAGTTCTAGTTCCTGCAGCTATTCCTCATGTTATAATTTCAAGCACCTTGTTCACTATATGTGTTTTCTCAACACCCTTCAAATGATCATAGAACTGCTTCAAATAGGGCACCTAGAATTATATTCCTTACTTACTTTGAGCTTACCTTCCTCACTTTGAGCATTATGCTTGGATTCCTATATCCCAACCTCAATGAAATTAGCTTTCTGGGAAACCATATATTTCATGTTCTGACATACTGAGCTGAAACTCCCAAGTTTGTTGATTCTTTTTTTTTTTAATCTTTTATTTAATGAATATAAATTTCCAAAGTACGACTCATGTGTTACAATGGCTTCACCCCCATACCGTCCCTCCCACCCACAACCCTCCCCTTTCCCACTCCCTCTCCCCTTCCATTCACATCAAGATTCATTTTCGATTATCTTAATATACAGAAGATCAGCTTAGTATACCTTAAGTAAGGATTTCAACAGTTTGCTCCCACACAGAAACATAAAGTGAAAAATAATAGATGATTTTTTTTAAATGATGATGAAATCAGATCAGACCTATTGTCATGTTTAATCCCAGTGAGAGTCAAGTTGGGAATTGATAATTTCTTTCTTTTTTTTTTTTTTTTTTTTTTACAGAAGATCAGTTTAGTGTACATTAAGTAAAGATTTCAGTCGTTTGCACCCCCATAGAAACACAAAGTGAAATATACTGTTTGAGTACTCGTTATAGCATTAAGCCTCAGTGTACAGCACGTTAAGGACAGAGATCCTACATGAGGAGTAAGTGCACAGTGACTCCTGTTGTTGACTTTACCAATTGACACTCCTGTTTATGGCATCAGTAATCTCCCTATGCACCCGTTATGAGTTTCCAAGGCTATGGAAGCCCCTTGAGTTCTCCGACTCTTATCTTGTTTAGACACGGTCATAGTCAAAGTGGAGGTTCTCTCCTCCCTTCAGAGAAAGGCACCTCCCTCTTTGAAGACCTGTTCTTTCCACTGGGATCTCACTCACAGAGATCTTTTTGCCAGAGTGTCTTGGCTTTCCATGCCTGAAATACTCTCATGGGCTTTTCAGCCAGATCCGAGTGCCTTTAGGGCTGATTCTGAGGCCAGAGTGCTATTTAGGACATCCGCCATTCTATGAGTCTGCTGAGTATCTCACTTCCCATGTTGGATCACTCTCCCCTTTATTTATTCTATCGGTTGGTGTTAGCAGATACTAGACTTGTTTATGTGCTCCCTTTGACTCTTAGTCCTTTCATTATGATCAATTGTGAACTGAAATTGATCACTTGCAGTAGTGAGATGGCATTGGCACATGCCACCTTGATGGGATTGAATTGGAATCCCCTGGTATGTTTCCAACTCTACCAATTGGGGGCAAGTTGTTAGACATTCTCCCCAATTCTATAATCCCATAGTTGGTTTTCCTGTACTCAAGCATAGGAGTGATTGAATTCTTCTCTGTGTAATGTCATTTTGTGAGTTTAAATCTATCACCTGAGTCTTAAGTGCATTTTTGGATTCTTACTCTCATCTAATTAATTTTCTCTCTTTCTTGTTTTAACACGATTTACAGATCAGAGTAGCATCTGGTGTTCTTTATTTAAGATCTTCCTAGTGTCTTCTCTCCTTTTACTGCTTGCTGAGAGCTTCTTCCTGGCTCCTGGATGCTTGTTGTCTGTGTGTTATTATTTGGTGGCCCTATACTGCAGGAGACTATATATATATTTGGTGTTGAACATCAGCAAACCCTTATGCTCTTCCTTCTGTCTCACACTCACTGCTACTTTCCATCTTGTATTTCTGGGAGAATCTGTTTTTTTTTTTTTTTTCACATATCCAGCTCAGCAAATCATGGGTTATCATGAGCCCTATTTCCTTATGTAGTGGTCAATTAGCTTTGGTGAGCCTGCCCTGTCACTGGTAAAGTATTTCTAGAAGGTGATGGTAAGACCAGCTCTCATAATCATGTAGAGTATTGGCATGAGACACTTGCTGCTTTGGTGCTCATCTTCCATAAAATTTACTGATTTTCTCAATCATGAGCAGTGAGATGTCCAGGTAACAAATTATTGGAACAATATCTTATGCTAGTTCCTCAACAGACAGTTAGGACTTGGAGATATTACAGGGCTTCTGAATGGTAGGAATGATTCTTCACCTAGCCTCTGGCCCCTCAATATTTTTCTCAACACACCTTGAAAATAAAGCCATCTACCATGGTAGCTGCTGGCTAACTCCTTCTGCAAGTTCAGATAAAGTTTGGAAGATTGGTTCTCATGGAATACTTTTCTCATATACTTAGAAGTAGATCCTGAATTCAGGTTCTTTTCCCTTAAAAGAGATTTACTAGGCAACATACCTTCACATTCCCTCAGAATGACTCGAAGGACACACATTTCTCATTGACTTAGTCAAACATGACACTGTAGTGCATATTTAGGATGATATAGAGTTTTTTCAGGGGAATATGCATATAACCATACTAAGGCCCAATTATAATGTGTTTATATAGACATAATGCTAAGGCCATTTCCAGAGTGACTCTAGGAACTAAAGCCAGAATTCCACAATAAGAATTGGAGGCAATTATATTTACAAAACAACTGGTGGTTAACACCTATTTTTCAAGCATTATGCTAAGCGCTTTACATACTTTATGTCATGTAGCTCTGAGAGCAATTCTATCAGATAAGTGGCATTATCTCCATTTGACAAATATAGCATCTAAGACTCCCAGAAGTGATTTAGTCAACGTGATTTAGTGGGAAGCTGAGTTGCAATTGGAGTCTTCCTATTATAAGATCCACAGCTCTTTGCTTTGCACAACACTGCCTCCCAGGGGAGGGGCAGGGCTTGACACAGGTAGAAGGCATTCAAAGAGAGGAAGCATGTAAGAATACTTCAAGAGATGGAGTTGAATGCTGAGCAGATTCCTCAACATTTCAAGGTGAAAATACCATTCAAATTTCCACTTCCTTTATCTGAAGTGGAATATGTGAGTTTAGAGAAGTGAAAAAGCAGAGAAACTCTTGATGCCTCTTCTCTTATAATCTGACCTTTGTCTTGGAAAAAGAGGTGAAAATGTCATCTGAGGTCTGGAGGAAGAATGAGCCAGTGGGTCTAGTTTCAAAAGCCTTGCTACCTTGGAGGCAGGTGTTTGGTGTAGTAGGTAAGACTCCATTTGAGCCATCCACATCCCTTATCAGAGTGCATGAGTTCAATTCCCAGCTCTGTTTCTGATTCCAGCTTCCTGCTAGCACACACCCAAGTTCTTAGGTCTTTATCTCTCATGATTTATTTCTGGACTCCAGGCTACAGCTTGCCCAAGCCTTGGCTGGCATTTAGGGAGTGAATCAGTGGATAGAAGCTCACTCTCTCCCACTTTTCCTCTCCTTCTCTCTTTCAAATAAAATGAAAACAGTTAAAATTAATTGAAAAATAAATCCTTGCTCCCTCTAATGAAGACTTGGGGGCATGTTTGCTCCTAATTCTTTAATCTCACTATGAAAATCTTTTCTCTATTCCTCTAAACCCTTCACAGGGCACAGGTTAGTAGATGGGGGCTCTCAGACTACATTTTATATGATTCCACCTCTTCCAAGAATGTTTAAAAAGGGTTGGGTCACTCAAGGCTTCTGCCTGGCTTAATTTTCACTTATTGTCTCCCTTTTCACTCCCATACAGTCTGCCTCATTGTTAACAGATACAGACTTAGAGGTCAGGAATATCTGGTCCTTTTCTTACATCCCAGACCTTCAGTGACTGAAGGCAATAATCTACAAGTCTTATCTTTTACAAAAACAAGTCTTTTGTTCCTTTATCTCTTTCTATCTAGGTCATAGCTTAACTTGTGGCTTAAATTTCTCTGGACAAACTCCAATTTCCAATATCTTTAATAATCACAAATCCCATAACCAATTGCAGGACTCCCAGGGAATACAGTGTTGACCTATCCAAAGTAGAGAGAGAACCTCCTGGAAAGAATGCAGGGACTATCAACATTTCATAGTTACCTATGTTACTATTTAAGAACTCACATTAATAGAAACATTTGTTTCATCTGGCCTACAGCCATCATCTTACCTTTTTGATCTCTGTTTACTTCCATTAAGATGCATATGAACTCCCCTTTTTCAGAGATTTTATCTCTCCCCACTATGATCTAATTATGTCCAGGATAAGCAATTCTTAAATCCTTCATACCAGGCCTTCTTTTCTAGTGGGGCCTTGGTTCAGGATAGTGTGTGTCACCTGCATGGCAATAGCCTGGTATAACAGATACAGGCAGGGCCCTAGACCTGAGCATTACTGCTCATGGGATCAGGTAGACAGAAGAAGATTCTGAGAGTGTGGATATGGATTTATATATTTGAATTCAGCAAGGCCTTTGCTGCCTTCATATTTTTGCTACCTCATAGATTTCTCAAACAAGCATAACAATAAACTAAAGTGCCAAGAGAGTGATTCAGAGGTAGCCTGAGGGAGCTGGGAGGGGCTCCATAGAAGGCTGGCAAGAAATAATGATGGGCAAAAGAGAAGGGATGCAAACCATGGCCTGAGCGGTGGTAATAGTGGTGGTCATGGTGATGGTGGAGAGACGGTGGGTTAATGTGGGCAAAAATTAGAATACAGGAGGGTTAACAGGATGGAATCATCCTGGAAATCATGTGGACCAGGCCGTGCCAAAGCCTCTCAGATTTCCGAATTTAGTCTCCTTTGCCATCAAGAAATCTAGTTTGGAGTTGTCACTTTTTGACACCCTTCACACAACTTCAGTCTTTCCCCTGGTGAGACCATCCTCTACACAGTGGTTCCCCTCATGCTCTCCCCAGCTATTCTCGCAGTTCAGCATTCCACCAAGACCTCACCACCATTCAACTTTAGTTCTACTTGGAGGATGAAAACAGGAGTCTTTTGTCTTTCCTACCTGCTATCTCCCTAGACCACCACGGCCAGATATGTTTCACTGGTCACAGGAAGTGCTTTCAGGTCAGCACAAGAAGGGGAAAAAACCTGGTAAAGGGACACATAGGGAAAAGAGAAGAGAAACCGCAAAGAGTAGAAGGAGGACTAAGAAAGAATATACATACCACTAGTGTAAATGAACCAAAAGAGTGGGAATAAGAAAAGCAGAAAAGGAGAAAGAAGGAAGGAATGAAAAGTAAAATGGGCTGGAATTGAGTGTTTTTTTTTTTGTTTTTTTTTTTTTTTTTACAGTGCTGAGGTACAGTAGAACAGTGTGTCCCTGGCAAAGCTGAAACACTGGGCTCTGGCCAAGTGGTTCCATGCTAGTGACCTTTAGATAGCTAACCATGTCTGCTCAGCAGAGACTAAATGGGTAAATAAATAAATAAATTTTAAAGACAAAAAAAAAGAAGAAAAAATAAAAAGGACATGAGGAAAAACAGCTCAGTAACGGGGAGCTGATCAAAGGCCCCTTGTCCCTCACTATGGCCTGCGGGTAGCTCTCTGTTCCAACCTACAACACCCCCCACCACCACCACTTCCCCGCCCCAGCTTCCTAGAGGGAGGGAGTAGGGATGATGATACAGACTGATAACTCCAGAACCTTCCCTCCTCTCTGCCACCAGCAAGGCTCAATGAAACAGAAGAAAGCAACCAGCAGGTCTGATGAGGAGAGGACCTCAGGAACAGGAGATGGACCCCAGACTATAACCAAGAACTCCTATATCAACTCACAGAATGGCCTGGGTTGCCAGATGGTAGGTGACTTTAGGGTGGCAGAAGAAACCCCGGGGTCACTCATTGATTTCCACACCTCTTTCCAAGACTCACTGGTGAGTGCTTATACTTACCATAAATCTTTTCTGCTGCTCGTTGTCACCTATAATTCCAAACTTCTCTGCCTTTTTTCTCAGGTTGTTTTCAAACCACCACTTCACCAAGTGGCTATTGTTCTTCTGGAACATCTGTTCCCTCAGAGTAGTTGGAGTTTCCTTCCTTCATCCTTCAAGGTGCAGACAGCACCAGACTGTGATGTCTTAGAAATTTTGTTAAAAGGAATTCCAACATGGAAGAGAGAAATCTTTTAACTGGACTACTCCTAGAGTCCATATCCCATTTCCCATTTCCCCAGCTCATCTTCAGCTTGTCAGTTCTGAAAAGAAACCAGGACTCCAAAGCTCCAGGCAGAGGAAGCACAAACAAAGACTCAAGTTTGGTTTCTCATGGTTTGTTCCTGGTTAAGATTATGGCTTTGAATTTTTGTAATTGTGGAGCCTATGGGGGCATTTCTTATTTAAAGAAGAGTCCACATTCTTAAATATTACTTAAAATCTCTATTTTCAGGAGCATCAAAATTCAAGTAAGAGTGAAAGTTATTTTCTGTCCCCTCCCCACCAGCAGCTCCCATAAAGCTAAGTTAATTTCTAGAACAAGTTGTCCTTCATCTCTAGTAGTAGCCATAGCACATTATGAGCAGTAAGTAGACTATTACAGAAGTCTATTTCTTCAACCCTTACCTTGTCCAAGGAAAACACTGAGGCCTTTTTCCTACTGTATATCCATCACAGTCCAATCCTCTTTCTCATCATTTAAGTCATCTCAAAACTTTTAAAACTTTAGGACTAGGGGGACAGAATGGGACACAATATTTCGATGTCTCAAACAGGAGAGGTCTATTGATGGAAATTATTACAGAAGTCACAAAGCTCTGGGTTCCAATATGAGTTGCACTATTTTCTGGTTTATGAAACCGGGCCTCTGTTTCTTCATGTATAAAGTGAGAATAATACGACTTAGTGAACATGTTTATTTTGAGGATTAGGTGCCTATTGTAAGTTTAACACAGGAACCAGCACACAGAGGAAGCTTTATGTTTTCTGTATGGTGATATTTTTCCTCTACCAAAGTTAGGGAATCTTTTCTCCTTCAAGGGCCAATTGGATATTTATGACACCATTCATTGGTATACAAAATGATTAACTCAAAATTAGCTTGCCATAGATTGATTGAATTTCCAATCCCACCTGTGGGTGCCTTGGCAGAGTCAGACCAAATGATTTTGCAGACTTTATATGGCCCATGGGCCAGAAATTCTCCACCCCTGCTGGTAAGCAATGAACTTTAGCTTCAGATGTGACCATAGAGTTAACACCACAAGTGCAGGTCTCTTGATTTTATGTTGTCTTCCTTAAGAGTACAGTGTTTCTAACTGGGGTAATCCCAAAAGCTATCAACAAACTTTAACTTGCCATGACTTCAAATTTTAAACTCTTTGATGACTAATTCCATTTAAATTTTCCCTTTAACCACTCCAGTTGAACTCTACAGTCACCCATATTCAATACCTTAGCATTATCATTGCCATGGTTTTCATCTTCCACTATATTCCGTTGTCAAATAGCTCTGTTAATTCTACTTTCGTGACAACCCCACCCATTCTGCATGCTCCAGGTATTTCTCCTTCTCCTCTCCCTATAATCTGACTCATAGAGGTTCCTATTCTTTCTCTAAGTATATCCTGCACACTGTTGCTAGAACAAGGTTTCAGAAGTATTATTTTAAGAAAAAGTATAGGTATATTCAATTCCTACAACAACCTTTTGAGGTGTTTATCTCCATAATACAGATGGGGGAAGCAAAGCTCAGACAATCTATTTAGTATCAAATAACTAATAAATTATAAGTGATAAAACAAATGATACATGTAACAGTAAAATTCTAGTATAGTGGCTTTATAAATTTCCTTGCAGTTTTAGAGCTTTTAACTTTAAAACCTGTAGGAGTAGCTATGCTAGAAGCCATTGTAATCTTCATGAAGCAATAAACAGTGAATTGTATTCTCACAACTGATAGGGACTTAGATTATGTGAATCACAGGACACAGTTTTCTTTCTTATCTCCAGTTGTATTTTTCAGTTTGCCACAGGGTCTGATATAAAAATACATTGTGTCCAATTTTAATATAGTTTCCCTAAAGTTTAATGAATTTATTTTTAAGTGTTGCTTACAATTTTATCATACCAGGTAGGATCTTGATTCAACACACGTTAACTGGATAGGCCTACTACATGCAAATCTCGGTAGAAGACACAAAGGTATAGGAAAGAGACCTTCAACCATCCTCCCCTCTCAGAAAGCAAGTGCCATAAGGCAAGAAGTATATGAGAGGCAGTAGAGTGTAGTGGTTAAATGCACAGACTCTGAAGCCAGACTACCTACCTGAGATTGAATTCTGGCTCCAACATTAGGCCTTTATATGAAAACACTGTGGCTTGGTGTGAGCAGAAGGCAGTGATAAAAACCATATGATTAGAGCACTTGATATGGGAAGGGTACTCACAAAAGTTTAGTGCTAGAGTACAACCATGCCAGAAGGCCAGCCAAAAGGTCTTGGACTTTATTCGGAAGATCAAACCTAATGTTGCAACCCACTGATGTGTCAAAAGTAATCTGTTACCCATAAGAGTTAAAGTACCAATGTTTGCAAATGATTTACCTAGAAAGAAAATCAAGTAGACTCAGGGTTGTCCTCTAATAAGACCACCTTTGTTAACCAGTTTTCTGATGTGCTTTCTTAAGTAGGAAAGTGAATGGAGTTACAAGCTGGCTCACTGAGAGCTACATAAAACGCTCACCCTTATCTAGTCTTACACTTTCTTTTAAATTCAATAATGGGCGACCATGATTTTAAGGACTTGGAAGTTTGCAGTCCCCTGTGATTTTATTTTTCATTTTACACTTAGGTACATTCATTCTTAGGAAAAAGGCAAATGTAGATAAATAAATGAAGTCTTGCCCTTCTACATTTACTTTCTACCTGAGACTATGAATGTTTCTATTAATAAGATCAGAAAAGAACATGGTGCCATTTCATAGAAAATGCTCAAAGAATGAATATGTGTTGCATAGATTTTTTTAAAATAAATGCCATTATCAGTTGGACTAGTTAGAAGGAGATTGCAAACCACAATGCCTTGTTGGGTGTAGTATCTGGTCCTGGTTGACTTCATCAGTGGTTTCAAATAAGTTAAAGAGACATTTTGAATCAAACCTGATAGTATGGCACAGAAGCTGACAGATTACTTCTTTTTTTGAGATGTATTTTATGTGTTTGAAAGGCAGAGTTACAGAGAGAAAAAGAAAAACACAGAGGGAAAGAGCTTCTATCTGCTCATCTGCTGGTTCACACACCAAATGGCCACAACTGCCTGGGCTGGGCCAGGCCATAGTCAGGAGCCTAGAA
Source organism: Oryctolagus cuniculus (assembly GCF_051225735.1). Classification (NCBI taxonomy): domain Eukaryota; kingdom Metazoa; phylum Chordata; class Mammalia; order Lagomorpha; family Leporidae; genus Oryctolagus; species Oryctolagus cuniculus. The sequence continues at coordinate 46,943,526 of NC_142888.1, read as the reverse complement.
TTCCATCCAGGTCTCCCAAATTGGTAGCAGGGTTCCAAGCACTTGGGCCATCTTTTATTGCTTTCCTAGGCACATCAGCAGGGAGTTAGATCAACAATGGACCAACAGGGACTCAATCTGACACCTATATGGGACACCCGTGCTGCAGACAGTGGCTTAACCCATTGTGCCACAGCGCTTTCCCCACTGCACTTCACTTCTGTCAGCTTTCCCTCCCTCACTTAAAAAAATGGAATCATCACTGAATGATTTTAAAACTCTTAAAGTAATTACGTAAATGCCTATTGGCATCATTCAAAATATTCAAGTCAGTTAAAATGTTTGATTTCATTAATCATAGTCTTATAAAATACTCTGTATAATATGTTTAAAAACTACAGTGAATATGCTTCACATACTGGGATAATTTGTTTTGGGGTATGCGAGGATCTGAGTATGTCTATTAGAAGATATTGCGCATGTGACTGTTACCTATTTACATGTAACATGTCAGAAAAAGGGTTGACAACTGCTCTTATGATCAGTAGGAAGTCATTAGTGGCCTGTAAGCAGATTGAAGCATGATCAGTAGGTTTAGGATAATGATTCCATCAGAGTATGTGTGCAAGTCAGATTAGTGTAGGAAGAGAACCAGGAATTAGGGAGTCCAGTTAGAAGACTGACTGCTGTAACAGTCCAAGTATAATGGTCTAATTTAGGAAAATAATGAAGAAATTTGTGAAACTTGGGGTGGCATTAAGTTGAACTATATGAAATGACTGTAGACAGACAACTCTTTTTGTTTTACAGAAATGAGGATTGTGGCCAGCACCGCGGCTCAATAGGCTAATACTCTGCCTTGCGGCGCCGGCACACCGGGTTCTAGTCCCGGTCGGGGCACCGGATTCTTTCCCAGTTGCCCCTCTTCCAGGCCAGCTCTCTGCTGTGGCCAGGGAGTGCAGTGGAGGATGGCCTAAGTGCTTGGGCCCTGCACCCCATGGGAGACCAGGAGAAATACCTGGCTCCTGGCTTTGGATCAGCGCGGTGCGCTGGCCATGGTGCGCCGGCCATGACGGCCATTGGAGGGTGAACCAGCGGTAAAGGAAGACCTTTCTCTCTGTCTCTCTCTCTCACTGTCCACTCTGCCTGTCAAAAAAAGAAAAAAAAAGAAAGAAATGAGGATTGTGTATGGCTTAACCTAACAGGATTCAGGACTGGACAATTGACCTATTGTGAGGAGAAAGGGAAGGGAATGTGTTAAGAATGATTAGTATTTCAAGTCTTGGTGACTGAGAGGATAGGACTGATTATAAGATAATAATAATTATAACTGCTACTGATATCTTTCAAATTTTTATTATGTGCCAATCACCATTTAAGTGCTTTGCATGTATTAAGCCATTTAATCCTCAGAACAACTACATAACGTAAGTACTGTGTTTGCACCATTTCACAGAGGAGGAAACTGACATATAAATACATTAAGTAACTTCAACAAAGTCATGTGTGACTAAATCTAAGAGAATGGATTCAAACCCAGGTAGTCTGGCACCAGCTCCCCAAGTCAACTCTTTGTTACTCCTGTCTTTATATAGATACTCTAGAGGTGACTGTCATAATGAACAAGAGAGTAGGGAACATGGAACACTGGGGATTCCTTAGCCACCTTTTCATGTTCTTTTTTTTTAAGATTTATTTATTTTATTTGAAAGGCAGAGTTACAGAGAGGCAGAGGCAGAGAGAGAGAGAGAGTCAGGTTTTCCATCCGCTGGTTTACTCCCCAATTGAACACAACAGCCAGAGCTGTGCCGATCCGAAGCCAGGAGCCAGGAGCTTCTTCCTGGTCTCCCACATGGGTGCAGGGACCCAAGGACTTGGGCCATCTTCTTCTGCTTTCCCAGGCCATAGCAGAGAGCTAGATCTGAAGTGGAGCAGCCAGGACTCAAACTCACACCCATATGGGATGCTGGCACTGCAGGCGACGGATTTACTGGCTACGGCATAGCACTAGCTCCCAAACTTTTGTTTTATAATAATTATTTTAATTTGCAAAAGTGGTCCATGGTCATTGAATTCAGTATAGAAATTTAAAGAAGAAAATGATGAAGGCAAGCTTAAGTCCACTTCTTAGAGATAATTTGTGTATCTTTTCAGATGTTTTCTATATCTATAAAATTTATGTTTCCATATCAATACATCATGCATAGTTTGTGGCTTTTTTTACAAAAATGAAATCATACAATGCATGTTAACTTTCAACTTACTTTTTTCATTTAATGCACTTTGGGCATATCTCCATATTATTACATAGATCTTCTGTCATCAGTGCTGGCACTTCTTTTCATAGTATGATGATAGCATTTTTCAAAATCAATGTTCTTTTAGTGGGCACTTACGTTTTTCCAATTATCTGCTATGATAAGCAATACCATTTTTATCTATCTGCCTATCTACCTACCTATTTATCTCTGTCTATCCACTCATGCTGATGTTTCTATAGGATCGAGTCTTAGCAGTAGAGTTTCTCAAACATATTTAAGATATTCATTAATTTGTCCAATTATGCTATCCAAATATCTGCCAATTAACATTTCCACTAGCAGTATATGAAAGAGTATCTTTTCCCCATATTCTCTTCCTGATCCTAACTGAGTACATGTCCAGAGGATCAAAATCAAGGAAGAAGGAAAGAGCTAGAGTCTGGGTCCCATGAAGAACAACTGAAAGATGTGAGACTATTTAGCCTGAGAAAGAAAGCTCAAGATAACATAATTGTGGTTTCCACATCACCAAAGGCAGAGGAGACCTACCTAATGAAAATGTTCCCAAAGAAAGCAGAAACTTTACAAAAGCAGATGTCCATCTATTCATCAAAAGATATCACTTTTTAACAAATGTATTCTGGGATATAATGCTCTATCTCTGAGAAAAGCAATCTCCCTGTTATTGGAAGAACACCAGAAGGAATCAAATTATTACCTAACAGGATTATGAAAATGTAAGTAGAATTAGAGAAACTTGGCTATCTTTGTCCTGCTGAGAGGATTAGAGACCACAACTTTGAAGTGGGAAATAGAAGGGGACCTAAGAGGTTTCCTTCACAACCATAATTCCACTACTTCTTGGATAAACCTGGACCCCTAATACTGTTATTAGGGGATGACAAATTTCTATGTAAACCTATTCATGTGGAGCCTATCATCCTAAGAGAAAAGACACACAAAGTTAGATCTGCTCTGCTTCTCCAAGAGACAAATAGGCATGTCCTCCACGGTGCAGAAACCCCTCACCAACTTCTCCTAGATTTTTCCCTAGGCTGGGGATCCTGGGATAATTTACAGGCCAAAGGACCATATTGAAGGAGTATAAAATTCATCATCTCTACAGAAAGGAAGAGAGATGACAGCCTGATTCTTTAAATGAGGAGTGCAGCTTTGTCAATGGTTAGTTCTGTGACCTTGGATGAAGTGCCTTCATTACTCTAGACTTCATTTCTTCCATCTATACAGAGAAGGGATTGGACTGCATATTCTCTATTTCTTTCTTTCTAATGATGATATTCTATGAAGCTATGTGTCTTTGTGTCGTGATCCTCCTTTATCCTTATGTGATGTGCTTTTCCAACCACTGTTGGTCCATTCACTGCATTGTGTTGGATTTCTCCTTACTCTTTCCACCATTAGGCTATAGGCTTTTTGGTCTAGCACATGGTCTGACACTTAGCTGGCACTGCAGTCAGTGTGTTGAACTCCAATTCATTATAACACTACATCTACAATTCTTATTCTTCAAACAAAGTCGAAAATTGATGTTAAAGAGCACAAGAGGATTCTAATCTTAGCCTTCATTCCTTTTCTCCCTGAGCCCCTCATAAATGAATAAGGGGACATCAGTGAGACAATGCAGCAGCTCTGACAAAGAAAGGGCTCCTTACCTCCTCTGACATATTTGCTGCTTCTTTTCCTGACTTCCTCTGGCAGTTTGAGCCCCGATTTTTTCCATTCTAAGCTTCCTGGGGAGTCATCTGGGAGCTAATTTCTGGGGGGTTCTTATTAGTGTCTCTCTCGGGCCTGCCCTGTAAACTGCATTCCTGCCAAGCAATTCATGTCTTCTATGGAGACTAATCTTTTCTACACATTTTCCTTGCTAAAACCAAGAGTATTCTGTCTGTATTATCTTTCCTGGCTCAGTATCCACAAAGCCTAGCCTCAGGATTCCTGTTAGGAGATATTGGCCAAAACATGTCCTTGCCCCCTTAATTTTCTTGAGACTCCAGATGTGAAGCAAATGGTAACAGTAACACGGTTCCCTATACTTTGGTATCTGGCTGGAGAGATTGGCCAGCTGGGGGAGATTTCATTTATATTTAGACTTGTTCCAACCACAAAATTAACAGAAGAATAAATAAAGATGGAAGGGAAGAGATTAGAGAGCACAATTTGGTGAGAGAAACATTTCAAGTTTGTTTGCTTTCCAATTTTGGAGTCTGGCCCATCTTACCTAAATAGTAACCCTCTCCCACATAGCCCTGAATAATGCACAGTGGGAGGAGGACCAAAAGCACATCACAATGAAGTCTAGGCTCCACCTGTCTCCCACTGCAAAACTGGAGGTAGGGGCTTAAGACAGAGTAAGGCAGCACCAGGACCAGGAGAGGGAGATCATTCAGCTGTTAACTTCCTCTGCCTGCACAGCATTTAAACCTTTGAGCAGGAAGGAGGATCTTGCGGAATAGTCTTAAGGGAAGATACTATTATTTGTGCCATCATATTTAAATTCCTGGATGGTCAGCTCTAGAAGATATTTCAAAAATCATCTAGTCTGGAGTTGTTGGTTGGTTGAGCTTGAGCAGTGTTTCATTCACATGAAATCTTACATGGTATCAAAAATCTACAAGAGAAAAGCAAAGCTGCTTTGCAAGAGGGAGCATATGAACAAAGAGCCACCTTCTCAGTCTCACTTTGCTTCCTTAAAGGCCTTCTGAAGTAGTTCCCCAGGGCTCCAAGGAATATATTTTGAAAAATAGCAATCTAGTCCAACTCTTTGATGTTGTAGATGAGAAAACTGGGGCCAAAAGTCAAATTTGGTCGATTTTCAGCTTTAAAACCCAGATCTCCTGATTGCTAATGCAGGAATCTTTTATGATTCCATGATGCATCTTTTCAAATGTACCTTTAAATTCCTGTAGTGTAGGATATTTTTCCCATTATTACAAGAATGAAAACTGAGTTGGCCCCAGGTAACTGACTTTTCAGGTAACACTGCAGTGATGCGTTTTATGGTCTATACAGAGGCAGTGGAACAATTTCCGATCACAAAAATTGGTCAATAAAATCAACAGGTATTGTCAAGAGAAATTATATTTCTAGCCTTGAATCAGAAAAAAATTGGTTAATTATAAATTAATTGGTTTAACAAATCCTCTAGAGGGAGGTTATGTTAAACAGGAAGCCTGGAGAATCATTATGCCACGAAAAAAGCAGAGGATCTAGGAAAATCTAAGCAGCACTAAAGTTTAAAGTACTCCCAAACTGAAGTCATTAGAAAAAATGCTTCTAATAGGCAGAGATGGTCTGAATAAAATGTATATATTAAATTATTGGGCCGGCGCCGCGGCTCACTAGGCTAATCTTCCGCCTTGCGGCGCCGGCACACCGGGTTCTAGTCCCGGTCGGGGCACCGGATTCTGTCCCGGTTGCCCCTCTTCCAGGCCAGCCCTCTGCTGTGGCCAGGGAGTGCAGTGGAGGATGGCCCAGGTGCTTGGGCCCTGCACCCCATGGGAGACCAGGAAAAGCACCTGGCTCCTGGCTCCTGCCATCGGATCAGCGCGGTGCGCCGGCCGCAGCGCGCCGACCGCGGCGGCCATTGGAGGGTGAACCAACGGCAAAGGAAGACCTTTCTCTCTGTCTCTCTCACTGTCCACTCTGCCTGTCAAAAAAAAAAAAAATTATTGACCTCGTTTTTGACAGGGTCCTTACACAATTAGCTTCTTATTAACAATCTGGCTTTACAAGAAGCGATATTCCCTCTTTGCATGCTGTCTTCTATGTTAAGTTCTCACTTCGCTCTGTTCTTTCACTGGGCAATTATATCCTCTGCTATAGCTTCAACTCCCCCTCATAACCAATGATTCTCAGTTCTGTAGCACTAGTTTAGGCTTCTTTTCTTCTTTAGTTCCAAACCTAAAGATCTTATTTTCTACTAATTTATATCTTCACCTGGAGACCCCATATGAACATCAAACTCAACTTGCTGAAAACAGTGGAATATTTAAGTGTTCCAGCCAGAAGCAGATGGCACACTCAAAATAGTATAATTTGAGCCAGACTACTTTACAATGAAGCTTTTTACAGAGGTGTTATTTGCAAAGCTGATAGATGGGAACAATAATGGATAGTGCAGTCTGTCAAGATAATAGTCCATGTACTTTATCACCCCCAGGGGAGGAGTAGGAGAAGGAGCAGTTGTTAAAATCTCGATAGAGAGACAGTTCTGTAGAATTGGCCACCTGGAAAAGAGTAGTGGTTTTCAGTCAAGAGGCTCAAAAAATACAAGATAAGTTCTTAGAGAGGAAGCCAATGGAATAATAATGTTTACTTCACTGTCTTTATCCAGTTTTGTGATGGTGCCTCCTGTTGGCTGAACCCAGAAGGTGCAAGAGCCTTGAAGATGAAATTCATCATTGGTCTCCTGAGAGTAGATTTTGAGGAACAAATGGAAGATATCTGGCCCATGTGTGTTTGCAGGTATGTGTATGTGCACATGTTTATATATGTAAAAATATATGTGTTTGTCACTGGGTACATGCTTCCCACGTAGGATCTCTGTCCTTAATGTGTTCTACTATGAAACTTAAAAAACAACACTACCAGTCGAACAATACCCTATACCTTGTGTGGTTGTGTGAGTGCAGCCTGTTGAAATCCCTGCTTAGTATATACTAAGTTGATTTTCAGTATATGAAGGTAATTGAAAATGAAATTCGATGAAGGGCGGGATGGGAGAGGGAGTGGGAGAGAGGAGGGCCATGGGAGGGAGGGAGGTTGGGTGGTGGGAAGCCACAACAATACAAAAGTTGCACTTTGTAAATTCACATTTATTAAATAAAAAATAACTATATAACAAACAAAAAAAAAGAAAAAAAAAGAACTTAATACTTTACCCTTTTAGTATTTTTTATGTTCTACTTAAAACTATTGGTTGAACTCTGTAATTAATACACAATTACTCTTAGGTGTTTAATGCTATAACTAGTACTCAAATAGTATTTTACACTTTGTGTTTCTGTGTGGGTGCAAACTGTTGAAATATTTACTTAATATATGCTAAATTGATCTTCTGTATATAAAGATAATTGAAAACTAATCTTGATGTGAATGGAATGGGAGAGGGAGTGGGAGAGGAGAGTGTTGTGGGTGGGATGGAAGTTATGGGGGGGCTATTGTAATCCATAAGCTGTACTTTGGAAATTTATCTTCATTAAATAAAATAAAATGTAAATATAAAAAATGTGTTTGTGCACATGTGTGTGTGTTGTTCCCTCTGATACACATTCTTGCCCCTAAACCTACATCAAAAAGACATTATAGGGGCTGTCACTGTGGCATAGTGGGTTAAGCCTCCATCTGTGCTGCTGGTATCTCTTATGGGCACTGGTTTGATTCCGGGCTGTTCCACTTCTGATCCAGCTCTCTGCTAATGTGCTTGGGAAAGCAGTAGAAGATGCCCCAAGTACTTGGGTCCCTGCACCACATGGGAGACCTGGAAGAAGCTCCCGGGTCCTGGCTTCGATCTGGCCCAGCTCCGGCTATTGTGGCCACTGGGGAGTAAACCAGTAGATGGAAGATCTTTCTCTCTCTGTCTCTCCCTCTCTCTGTAATTCTGCCTTTCAAATAAAATAAATAAGTCTTTTTAAAAAAAGACATTATACATGGAATAGATTTCAGGCAAGGCATTACCTGTATCAAGGCACTCAAAGGAAATATACAGTTATCCAAAAGAGTTTCCATGAAGTAGTATTCCTACATGATGTTAATATGCATTCTATGAAAAATGCATCCTGTAATTATATGTTTGAAAAATTATTCAGTGAAATAAAGTTTGAGAGTGTACTGTGTTTGTGACTTCTGAGCATTGTTACTATTCTCATGTGTATCATACATTTCTAAGAGAAACGTATAATATTAAAAATTTGTTGAAATCATTTGGCTTCAAAATCCCTTTTTGCAGATGATATCATGGAACTAATGTTCTGAAGAACACACTTTGAAAAATACTTGTCAAGTCTAATCCTCCTTTTTGACAACAAAATTTGAGGTGAGCAGAAGACAAAGAAGTTTCTTTAAGGTTCCAGGTTGTCGAAGCAGTAGGACCAATTTGCAGGTCTGGAACTCAGAAATTTGTGGTTCACTGCTATTTGCACCACCTCACATTCCGTGAGTAGCTTCCCTTCACAATAACATAGCACTAATTTATGCTCTGTGACTATCTAAACTTTTTTGGATGCTGTTTTTATTTGTGCTTTATGCTGTCTCTTGAGATAACAATTACATACTATTACTATTTTCTGTGTAAAAAAACCATTTTATTTCCTTTCCCTTAAAATGATCTCATTTGAGGTTTAAGAAAAGATATTTGAAGTTCTTATATTAGATTTGGTGAACAAGCCTATTTTCTTTGGTCTTCACTTCTTCATAGTCTCTGTCTTTTCAACACGAAAGCACATGTAACAAAGGTTTAGGAGACTCTGATCTAGTCTGAGTTCTGCAAATGAAAAGCAGATTGATCATAAGAAAGTTGCATTTTTGGCTTTCAATTACTTGATCTGAAAAATTACAGAGGCAGGACCTGAAAATAGCAGAGAATATGCTCAGATGCTTTCTAAGAATATGTGGTTTAGGCTTATTTCTTAGATTACATATAATATTCTCAATGTAGTTGTTCCTTTTCTTTACAAAACAGCAGCATAGTGGTAGGAAGTGGAGGTCTATGTTGTTTACTTCCAATCATCATCTTTGAAAACAACTAAAGATGACTCATTTCAAACCCATCATTGTACAGATACAATGTCTGGTGCTTTTTAAAGTTTATTTGGTTTTCCTGGAAATGGCATGTATGAGAGAGAGAGAGAGAGAGAATCTTTCATTCTCTGGTACACTCTCCTAAATCCCTAAATGCCTGCAACATTTGGGGCTGTACAGGCAAAAAGCAGGATTCTGAGACTCAATCCAAGTCTCCTATGTAAGTATCCATGATCCAGGTACCTGCGCCATTACCTGCTGCCTTCAACGTGCATATCAGTAGGAAGCTAGAAACAGAAACAGATCCAGGACTTGAACCTGAACACTTTGATATGAGATATGGGCATCCCAAGAATTGCATGAAATGCTCATTCCACAAAAGCTTCTAAAGAATTGTCTTTTACTTGTTGCTGTGAAAGCTCATATGCCATCTTTCTGTGCTTTCACATAGAAACCTCACAATTTATCCTTGTAAACTGACTATTTTGCTACTTCAAAGGGTTGGTTTTAAGGAGCAAATCTTATTCCACATAATTAATAGAGATACTAGGATGAGCTCCAAACAACAGAATAATGTGAATAGTTTTTATATAAAATGTAAAAATAATATTTCTACTAATTTTTATTCTGAAAATTTTCAAATGTACATAAAAGTGAAAAGCCACTGAACATCTCAACCGCTTCACTCAGATTAGTCAATTTCCAACATTTTAGGCACTTTTGTGCTCGCTCTCTTGCTGTCTATAGATATGTAAAATACAGTTACATGCATAGATGTAAATATTTAGCATTTTTATGAACCATTTTTAATTTTTTTAAAGAATTATTTTATTTATTTGAAAGACAGAGTTACTGAGAGGTAGAGCCAGAAAGAGAGATCTTCCATTCTGTTGGCTCACTCTCCAAATGATCGAAACGGCCAGAAAAAAGCTGATCTGAAGGCAGGAGCCAGGAATTTCTTCCAGGTCTCCCACACAGGTGCAGTGGCCCAAGGAGTTGGGCCATCTTAAACTGCTTTCTTAGGCCATAGCATTGAGCTGGATCAGAAGAGGAGCAACTGGGACATGAACCGGGACATGATCCCATATGGGATGCCGGCACTGCAGGCTGGGTCTTTAACCCACTGCAACACAGTGCCGGCCTGAACCATTTTTAAAGATTTATTCATTTATTTGATACACAGAGTTACAGAGAGGCAGATGCAGAGAATCTTCCATCTACTGGTTCTATCCCAAATGGCTACAATGACCGGCACTGTGCCGAACTTTAGCCAGAAGCCAAGAGCTTCCTCTGGGTGTCACATGTGGGTGCAAGGGCCCAAGCACTCAGGCCATCCTCCACTGCCTTCCCAGTCCATACAGAGAGCTTGATTGGAAATGAAGCAGCTGGGACTCAAACCAGCACTCATATGGGATGCTGGTACTGTAGGCGGCGGCTTTACCCTATGCCACAGTGCCAGCTTCACATTTTGCATTTTCACCAGCAAGGTTTGGATGTTCCAGGTGCTCCTCCACATCCTTGCATTTCTTGTTATTTCACTTTTTTAATGTTAGCTTTTCTAGTAGTTTGTCTTGGTATTTCATTGTGGATTTACTTTATTTAAAATTTATAATGATTAGTTATGTTGAACAATTTTTTCTGCACTTACTGATCATTTGTATATGTGTTCTTTGAAGTGCCTTTTATAATCTGTGGCCTATGAGGCTGTTTTGTGTTGTTGTTGAGTTATGAAAGTTTTATATATATTCTGTGTGTTACTTGACAATTATAGTTATCGCAAATATATTCTCTCAATCTGTGGCTTGATTTTCTATTTTTTTATTTAAACATTTTTTGCATTTTGTACATGCACACAAGTGGATTAGTAAACCATCTGCTTACCATCATAAGATTCTTTTGTTTCTTTTTTATCTGTTTGATGTTTCTTTTAAACTGACATAATAATTGCACATATTTATAGAATATAATGTAACAATCCAATACATGTATACAATGTGTAATGATCAAATAAGATTGTTATTTCCATTTCCTTATCATTTCTTTGTGTTTTGTGCATAGAACTCATCTCTTCTCGTTCTTCATAAAATATATCATAGGCTTTGCAAGTAATGGTCATCCTGATGTGTGTAGAACACTAGAATTTATTCCCCCTCCCTGTGTTTTCAGACATACCTGCTATCCAATTTCCCTTCTCAGCCTGTGGTAATGAATTTTCTATCCCCTTCTTTGAAATCAACATTTTTAACTATATGAGTAAGAACATGTAGAATTTTTGCATCTGGCTTATTTAATATAACACAATGTTCTCTAGTTCCATCCACTTTCCTACAAATATTAAGACTTAATAATATTCTATAAAAGCAAAAATTCTTGATTTGAGTCAAGTTAAAATTTATTTTTTTCCTTTGTGCCTTATTTAAAAGTCTCTTGCTTGACCAAAGTTCAGTGTATTTTTTCTCCTTTAATATCTTCTAGAAGCTTTTTTTTTTTAGCTATTTATCTTGCATTTAGGAGTATGATCCATTTCTGGTTAAACTTTGTATATGGGGTAAAGTAAGGGCTAGTATTCTTTTTCACATAGGAACATACCATTTTCCCATTACAATTTGCTTGAAATATTATTTCCTTGCTCCACTGAATTGTCTTGGCATCTCACTCAAAAATCAATTTATCATTTAATTGTGGATGTGTCTTTTTTTTTTACAGGCAGAGTGGACAATGAGAGAGAGACAGAAAGAAAGGTCTTTCTTTGCCGTTGGTTCACCCTCTAATGGCCGCCGCGCCTGGCACGATGCGGCCGGCGCACTGTGCTGATCCGAAGGCAGGAGCCAGGTACTTATCCTGGTCTCCCATGGGGTGCAGGGCCCAAGCACTTGGGCCATCCTCCACTGCACTCCCTGGCCACAGCAGAGAGCTGGCCTGGAAGAGGGGCAACCGGGACAGAATCCGGCGCCCCGTCCGGAACTAGAACCCGGTGTGCTGGCGCCACAAGGCAGAGGATTAGCCTAGTGAGCCATGGCGCCGGCCTGTGGATGTGTCTTTGAACTCTCTGTTCTGTCCATCTTTATGTTAATACTAGATGCTTGATTAAAAAAAAAAAAAAAAAAAACAAACCCTTTCCATGTGTCCAGGCCAGTTTAACTCCTTTTATTACTTTTTAAAAATTCATATAAATGGAACAAATGATACTTCCCACCAAATTCTCTGTCCCTCCCTCACTCACATCCTTCCTCCTTCTTTTCTTATTTTTTTTTTTTTAATTTTCACAATGATGTACTTCCAATTGAATTCACATTAATTTAATTAATATTTAATTTAATTAATTTGATGAATAATCACAAGCATAACCCTCCACTAAATACAGAATTCAGTAAGAGTATTTGGTATTTTTTGCCTTTTGGATGATAGCTATTTTAACTAGGGTGAGGTAAAACTTCATTGTGTATTTTCTTTGCATTTCCATGATGGCTAATGATCTAGAGTTATAGAGAGAGGAGGAGGAAGGGGAGGAGGAGAAGAGAGAGAGAGAGAGAGAGAGACCTTCTATTTGCTGGTTCACTCCCTAAATGGCCACAATTGCTGGGGCTGGATCAGACCAAAGCCAGGAGCCAAGAGCTTCTTCCCACGTGGGAGCTGGGGCCCAAGGACTTGGACTATCCTCTACTGCTTCCCCAGGAGCATTAGCAGGGAGCTGGATCAGAAGTGGAGCAGCCGGGTCTTGAACCTAACTCATATTGGATACTGGTATTGCAGGTGGAGGCTTAACCTGCTGTGCCACAATGCCAGCCCCTCTAAGCATCTTTTTATGTGTCTGTTGGTCATTTGTATTTCATCATTTGGAAAATGTCTGCCTTAACCATTTCATAACTAGATTGCTTGCTTTGTTGTTGTTGAGTTTCTTGAATTCATTTTATATGGTGAATATTAATCCTTTATCAGCAAATTTGCTATTTTTCTCCCATTCTGTCAGGTTGCCTCTTCACATTGTTGAGTGTTTCCTTCACTGTTGTAAATGCTTCTTGATGTAATCCCATTTGTCTGTTTTTGCCTTTATTGTCTGTGCTTCTGGGGTTTTATTTATTTATTTATTTATTTTGACAGGTAGAGTTAGACAGTGAAAGAGAGAGAGACAGAGAGAAAGGTCTTCCTTTTCTGTTGGTTCACCCCCCAAATGGCTGCTATGGCCAGCACGCTGTGGCCGGCGCGCTGCATCGATCCGGAGCAAGGAGCCAGGTGCTTCTCCTGGTCTCCCATGCCGGTGCAGGGCTCAAGCACTTGGGCCATCCTCCACTGCCTTCCCGGGCCACAGCAGAGAGCTGGCCTGGAAGAGGAGCAACCGGGACAGAATCCGGTGCCCCAACCAGGACTAGAACCCAGGGTGCCGGCGCTGCAGGTGGAGAATTAACCTAGTGAGCCGTGGCGCTGGCCGCTTCTGGGTTTTATTTAAGAATTCTTTGCCTATGCCAAGTTTTGTGGTGTTCCCTTATGTTTTATTCTAGTAACTTGGTGGTTTTGAGTCTTAGATTTAGATCCCAGATTCACTGTGAGTGATTTTTGTATATGATATAAGATAGGAATGATTAATGTTGCTTCATAATAAGTTTTAAAACGAAGGCATTCTAACATTTTTTAAAAGTTACAGAAAAGAGGGAGAGACAGAAAGAGGGATAGAGATAGATATATATATAGAGAGAGAGAGACTATGACACAACATTTTTGTCCAAATTAGTTTTTTGTTATTCTATGTCCCTTTCATTTTCATATAAATTTTGGAATTAGTTTGTAATTTCTACCCACCTGAAAAAAAGCCTGTTAATATTTTTATAGAGATTGTGTTATGTCTACATGTTAATTTTGGAAAAATAAATATCCTGATAATATTAAACCATGAATATGAAATAGCTCTCACTGAATATAGCTTTCCTTAACTTCTCTAAACAATGTTTTTCAGTCTGTGTATTTTTTCATATATTTTGATAAATTTTCCCTAAGTGTTTCATTTGGTCACATATTGTAAATTATCCTATTTTAATTTTATCTTTTGTTGGTAACTTATAGAAATATAACTGATTTCTATATATTTATGTTGTATCATGTCCTAAAGTCATTTATCAGTTCTAATAGTTATGGCTTTTTTTAGGAGATCCATAGGATTTGTTTGATGATTATGTTATCTGTGAGGAAATATAGTTTACATTTACTTTTCTAATCAATATAAATTTTTATTTCTTTTGACAGATGCTATTTGTTAGGATTTCCAGAACAAAGTTAAATAGAAGTGGTGATGAGAAATCCTTGAATCATTACTTAGTATAATGGGGAAAACATTGTGGTTTTCAAAATTAAGTGGGATATTAGATCAACATATTTGTAGTTCCCATTTATTAGGTTAAATAAGTTCTCTTGTATTCCTAATATTTTAATCATGAGAATTTTTATCTTGATGGGTGAACATTCTATTTATCAAACCATGTCATTCATGTCATTATGAATAAGTTTTGGATAATTTTCAGCATCTATTGAAATGATCAAGTGGTTGTCTTTTCTATTAGTTTAGTCAATTATAGTAAGTTCACTAAACCTTTATTGATATATAATTCATATATCACAAAATCTACTCTTGCAAATTATAAAATTAATTGCTTTTTCAGTATATTCACAGAAATGTGGAACCATCACCACTGTCTAATTTTAAACATTTTCATTACTGTGCAAAGAAGCCCTAAATTATTAGCAGTCATTTCCAGTCAATTTTAATTCCCTAGCCCTAGGGAACTGCCAATTTGCTTTCTGTCTCTATGGATTTGTCTATAACAGATTATTAAAATGAAGGGAATAATGTAATATGTGATGTTTTGTGACTTATCTCTATCACTTAGAATATGATTTCATCCATGTTATATTATATATAAGTTCTTCTTTAACATTCCAGGTCAGATGTCTTAGTCTTCTTTGTATGCCATAACAAAATACCATAGTTTGGGTGACTTAGACAGTAGACATGCATTTCTCCCAGTTTGAGAGACTGAGAAATCGAAGATCAAGCTTCTGATGGGTCCGAGAGTGAGCCCTGTCGCTTGTTTTTAGCTGGCTGTTTTCTCTCTGATCTCTCTTCCCTTTCTTAAAAGAACATTAATCCATCATGGTGGTCCAACCCTCAACGCTCCTGAGCTCATCTAAACTTTATTAACCTCCAAAGTTCCCATATGCAAATTCCCTCAATTTGGTGTTAGAGTTTCGACATATGAATGTGAGGGAACTCAAACATTCAGTCTATGACAAGATATAATGTTAAATTATATGTGTATATTATATGTGCTTACCCATTCAGCAATTGATGGCTATTTGGGTTGGCTCCACATTTGAATTACTATGAATACTGTTGATATGAAGCACAATGTACAAATTTTTGTATGGATGCATATTTTCATTTCTCTTATCTCTAAGATTAGATTTGTTGGATCATATGTTAAATTGATACTCAACGTTTTAAGAAATTCCAAAATGTTTTCCAAAGTGATTATACCATTTCATATTCACACTAAAAGTGTATGATGATCACAATTTTACTTTTGTTAAAAAAAAGATTTATTTATTTATTTGAAAGTCAGAGTGAGAGAGAGAGAGAGAGAGAGAGAGAGAGGGAAAATCTTCCAACTGGTGGTTCACTGCCCAAATGACCGCAATGCCTGGGTGGGGCTGGGCCAGGCCAAACCTGGAAGCCAGGAGCTTTTGTGAATAAACATAGCTTCAATTCTTCCTCACCAAGCTGCACATCTTTCATTAATTTCTTTTTGCTTATTTTCTCTGGCTAGAACATTTATTACAATGTTCAATAGTAGTGCTGAGAATGGTTATCTTTTTCTTGCCTTTGATATTGGAGAGAAAGCATTCAGTATGCCACTTTTCAGTATTGTGTTAGATGTGTATTTCATAGATGTCTTTTTTAAAGTTGAGGAAGCTCCTTATTATTCCTATATTTTTTTCAATGTTTCTATCGTGAAGGAGTAATATATTTTGTCAAATTATTTTCTGAGTCTTTTGGACCTAATAATTTTTCTTTATTTAATTATTATGGTAATTATATTAATTGATTTTCATCTATTAATCCCATCTTGAAATCCTGGAATAAAATCTACTTTGTCATGGTTTATAGTACTTTTTAGACATTGCTAAGTTTGCTTTTCTAGTTTTTGTTTTAGCATATTTGTGTCTGTGATCACAACAGATATGGACCTCTAGTTTTCTTTCCTTATGATGCCATTTTCTGGTTTTGATACCAGGGCAATACTTGCTCATAGAATTAGTGGAGATGTGATCCCTTACATTCATTTTTCAGAGGAAATTAGTGTCATTTAGTTTGTTAAAGGTATTAGTGTTGATTCTATTTAAATATTTTATAGAATTCACCAGTAAAGCCATCTGGGTCTGTGATTTTCTTTGCAAGAACTTTTAAAACTTTAATTATTATTCAATCTATTCAGATAATCTATCCTTCTTTCATCTATTTTACTTGAATGGTTCCAGAAATTTTTTCCATTTTGTCTAAGTTCTCTGATTTGTGGGCTTACAGTTCTTCATAGTATTCTCTCTTTTCTTTTAACAGGTAGAGTGGACAGTGAGAGAGAGAGAGACAGAGAGAAAGGTCTTCCTTTGCTGTTGGTTCACCCTCCAATGGCCGCCGCGGCCAGCGCGCTGCGGCCGGCGCACCACGCTGATCCGATGGCAGGCGCCAGGTACTTATCCTGGTCTCCCATGGGGTGCAGGGCCCAAGCACTTGGGCCATCCTCCACTGCACTCCCTGGCCACAGCAGAGAGCTGGCCTGGAAGAGGGGCAACCGGGACAGAATCCGGCGCCCCGACCGGGACTAGAACCCGGTGTGCCGGCGCCGCAAGGCGGAGGATTAGCCTAGTGAGCCATGGCGCCGGCTCATAGTATTCTCTTAATAATCCTTTTTATTTTATAAGATTGGTGATGTCTCTTATTTCATTCTTTATTTTAGTAATACTAGTTTTTTTTATCTTACAAAATACCTTATCTATGACCATGGTATTACATTCAGAATTGTTTCTGAGCAAGGAACTCACTTTACAGCAAATGAACGAGCAATGGAGCCCTGCTGATTGAACTCACTGGACTTAACCATATTCCCACCGTCTTCAAAGTAGCTGGCTTAATAGAATGGCTTAGTGATTATTTGAAGATGCAGTTACAGCTACACCTAGGTTATATTACCTTGTAGATCTGGGGAAAGATTCTCCAGAAGGCTGTAAACAACCAGAATCAGCATTCACTATACAATGTTATTTCTCCCATAACCAGGATTCATGTGTATAGGAATCAAAGGTCAGAAATGGGAGTAGCCCCATTCACTATTACCCCAATGAACAATAGCAAAATTTTTGATTCCTGGTCCCACAACCTCATTTTCTACTTGCATAGAGGTCTTAGTTCTCAAAGGAAGAATGCATCTACCAAGAGACAATGATTCCATTTAAATAGAATTTAAGACTGTCACCTGCCCATTTTGGGCCACGTATGCCTCTAAATCAAAAAGTAAAGAATTACTGTGCTGGCTGAGATGACTGAAACTGACCATCAAGGAGAGATTAGACTACTATGCCACAATGGAGGTAAGAAAGAACATTTCTGGAATACAGGACATCCTTTAAGTATCACCATGCCCTGTGAATGGAAACCCAATCAGAGTAGGATTATGACCTAAGGCCTAGACCCTTCAAGAATGTTGATTTAGATTACTCTACAAGGTAAAGACCTATAATGATCTGAAGTGCTTGATGATGCAAAGGGAATACAGAATAGGTAGTGGAAGAAAATAGTTATAAATAGCAGTGATGACCATATGACTAGTTACAGAAACAACTCTAACTTTCATGATTATTTCCATGTTATTTTGTTATGAATAAGTTCCTGTGTGTATTAAGCCAATATTTTTGGTTTTATTTTATTCATGTAATGTAAGAATATTGACCTTATATCATAGTATTTAACGTGGTTAAATTTGTATGATAATATTTACATTATGGGATATCAAAGAAAATAGTAAACAACACTCGAGGACTTTACCTCTTTTACTGGGGAAGGGGTTAGTGCATAGTGCATTTTTACTGTATAAAAATATTTATACCACATTAGACAGAATATTGCATTATGTTTTGGAAAGAATTTGGGTCCTGAACTCTTGCAGATATTTAAACCCCTAAGTTATGGGTTGATAATGTAGACTTAATCCAACTATATTGTTTAGGAGGTGAGCCTGGTGGGCGATCCTTAACTCAATGGCGGCATGTTTTTGGAAGGTAGATCTTCTGAGAAGATTGGTTATATAATTCTGGGTCAGGCCCACATGCTCTTTTATTTATTTATTTGAAACTCAGAGTTACATAGAGAGAGAAGCAGAGGCAAAGAGAGAAAGAGAGAGAGAGAGAGAGAGAGAGAGAGAGAGAGAGAGAGAGGTCTTCCATCCACTGGTTCACACCTCAGTTGGCTGCAATGGTTGGAGCTGCGCCGATCAGAAGTCAGGAGCCAGGAGCTTCTTCCAGGTCTCCCATGTGGGTGTAGGGGCCCAAGGACTTGGGCCATCTTCTACTGCTGTCCCAGGCCATGGCAGAAAGCTGCATCAGAAGTGGAGCAGCCAGGACTCAAATCGGTGCTCACATGGGAAGCCGGCACTGCAGGTGGCGGCCTTACCCGCTATGCCACAGCACCAGCCCCCTCTTCATCTACTTTCTTGCTCATCATATGATCACACCTCTTCATGTTGCCCACTGTTCTGATCCTCTGGCCCTACCAGATGGCCAAACCAATGACACCTGCCCAGTCTTGAACTGTAAACTTCCAAATCCATGTGCCAAAATAAATATCCTTCTTTTATGAGTACATTCTTTAAGCTGCTTTGTTATAATGACAAAAAGCTAATACTCATGACCTTATTTTATCTTTATTTTGCTGTTCAATAAGGTTTGAGATGGTTTTTATGAGTGTTAGATTGACAAAGCATGGATTTGTGATAGTTAATTTTATGTGTCAATTTCACTGGGTCATGGGGTGTCCAGATATTTGGCCAAAAATTATCCTGCTTGTGTCTGTGAGGATGTTTCTGGATGAGATTACCATTTGAATTGATTGAATATGTAAGACAGATTCCCCTTGCTAATATCGGTGAGCCTCATCCAATCAGTTGAAGGCCTGAATAGAATAAAATGGCTGAGTAAAAGGGAACTCTTTCTGTGTGACTCCTTTAGAATGCAACCACAGCCACAGGCTCTCCTAGGTCTGCAGATTGCTGACTGCAGATCTTGGAAATCATCAGCTTCCATAATTGTGTGAACCAATTTTCTTACCTCTCTCTTTCTCTCACTCTTGCTCTCGCTCTCACCCTCACTCTCTCATCTGTCATTCTATCTATCTAGTCATCCACCCTGCTAGTTAAGTTACTATGTTTTTTTATTTACGTATTTGGAAAAATTGACCATTACAACCTAAAACTTTCTTTATGTGTAGATGATTTGATTACTAATACAATCGTTTCACTGTTATGGGTCTATCCCATTTTTCATCACTTCTTTTGTCAATTATAGTAGTTTTGTCTTCTAGATATTATTCCATTTAATCTAATTTATTTAATTTCATGGCATGTGATTGTTCATAGTGTTCATTTATAATCATTATTTCTACAAGATCAATAGTCATTTCATTTATTTATTTTTGTTGTTGAGTCTCCTGTTTTTCTTGTTCATTCTAGCAAAAAAGTCTATCAATTTTGCTGATCTTGTCAAAGAACCAGTTTTTGGTCATTGATTTTCTCTGTAAATTTTCTATTTTCTTTTCATTTATTTCCACTCCTGTCTTCATTACTTTCCCCCTTTATCTTCCTTTGGATTAGTTTCTTTTCTTTTTCCAGGTTTTCAAAAAAATATTCATTTATTTTTGGATGGAGAGAGAAACAGAGAGGGAGGGAGGGAGGGAGTTGGAGAGAGACAGAGAGAGACAGAGAGAGACAGAGAGAGACAGAGAGAGACAGAGAGAGAGAGAGCACTCTCATCTCATCTGCTTGTTCACAATTCCTACAACAGGCAACAGCTGAAGCTGGGCTAGGCCAAACCTGGTGAACTGGGAACCCAATCTGGGTCTCCCACATGGGTGACAAGGCCCAACTACTTGAACCATTACCTGCTACCACCCAGTATGAACATTAGCAAGAAGCTAGAATTAGAAGTGGAGCCAGAATTTGAATATAGGTACTTGGGTATGGGATGCTGATGTCTTAAGTAATGTCTTAACCACTAAAGCAAGTGCCTACTCTCCTGTCATTTTTTAAGTTGTAAAGTTAAGTCGCTGACTTGAGATCTTTATTCTTTGTTTTTAGTATAAGTATTTATAGTTTTACCTTTCTCTGTAAGCACTGATTTACCTGTATTCCATATATTTTTAATTTTTTTCATATTTCTAAACATTTTTCTATTTTCCCTTGTAGTTTTTCTTTGGGTGTGTTGTTTATTTTTTAAGATTTATTTTATTAATTTGAAAGGCAGAATTATGGCAAATGAGAGGGAGAGACAGAGAAAGGGGTCTTTCATCTTCTGGTTTGCTCCCCAAATGGCTGCAATCTTTGGGGCTGGGCCAGGCTGAAGCTAGGAACCACACGCTTCTTCTGGGTCTCCCTCATGGGTGCAGGGGCCCAAACACTTGGGCCATCCTCTTCTGCTTTCCCAGTTGCATTAGCAGGGAGCTGGATCAGAAGTGGAGCAGCTAGAACTCGAACCAGTGCCCATATGGGAGGCTGGTGTCACAGGCAGCAGCTTTACCTGTTATGACACAATATCTGCTTATAGTGTGTGGCTTAATTTCAGTGGATAGCCTGAAGCAATATTGCATTTTTATTCTTTTTTTAACTTTTATTTAATAAATATAAATTTCCAAAGTACAATTTTTGGATTACAGTGGCTTTTTCCCCCATAACCTCCCTCCCACCTGCAACCATCCCATCTCCCACTCCCTCTTCCATCCCATTCACATCAAGATTCATTTTCAATTATCTTTATATACAGAAGATCAATTTAGTATATACTAAGTAAAGATTTCAACAGCTTGCACCCTCAACAGACACGCAAAGTATAGAGTACTGTTTGAGTAGTAGTTTTACCATTATTTTGTATAGTACAACACATTAAGGACAGAGATCCTACATGATGAGTAAGTGCACAGTGACTCCTGTTGTTGATTTAACAATTGACACTCTTATTTATGACGTCAGTGATCACCGAGGCTCTTGTCATGAGCTGCCAAGGCTATGGAAGCCTCTTGAGTTCACCAACCCCAATCTTATTTAGACAAGGCCATAGTCAAAGTGGAAGTTCTCTCCTCCCTTTAGAGAAAGGTACCTCCTTCTTTGATGGCCCATTCTTTCCGCTGGGGTCTCACATGTTTATTCTTTTAAATCCATATTTTATTGGTCATTCTTCAATGAATTTTTAAAAGGGGGAGTCTAAAGAATGAGGAAAATTCCAGTTTTATTTTTTCAAATTGTTAGCCGTTTACACCAGTACCATTTGTCCATTTTCTTGAATTATTTGAAATAACACTTTTAGAAAATATGAGATCCCTCAGTGTACTGAGGTCTACTTATTGACTCCAATTTGTTTCTTTTTCTTTTTTTTTTTTTTTTTGCTTTCTGTGTATCTCTTATTTAGCTTCAGAGAATTTCAATTCCTTTACCATCTGATATATTTAAGTATCTGCCTAAGGTCATCTCTTCATATTATTTTCTTTTTCAATTTTTCTTGGCTACTTTCACATAGTTATTTTCCTGAGTGAATTTTAAAGTTATGTCATATCCTCAAGAAAACCTTGTGAGAATTTTGATTGGGATCACATTGAATTTATACATATATTGCTGAATGTGGGCATTTTTACAATGTTATCTTCTTATCTAAAAACATGTATTTTCATTTATTAACATTCTTTTATGTCCACAATATTTTTTTAAATTATTTATTTATTTATTTATTTGAGAGGTAGAGCTACAGACAGAGAGAGGCAGAGACAGAGATAGAGGTCTTCCATCCTCTGGTTCACTCCCCAAATAGCCGCAAAGGCCAGAGCTTATCTGATCTGAAGCCAATTGCCAGGAGCTTCTTCCAGGTCTCCCACATGGGTGCAGGGTCCCAAGCACTTGGGCCATCTTCTACTGCTTTCCCAGGCCATAGCAGACAGCTGGATTGGAAGAGGAGCAACCGGTACTAGAACCGGCGCCCATATGGAATGCTTAAACTGCAGGTAGAGACTTAGCCTACTATGCCATAACACCAGCCTCTAACTCATTCTTTAAGGGAAATAGCTGGGCACAGAAAGACAAAAACTGCATAATTTCATCTATATGTGAAGCTTTAAAAGTTGAGCTCATAGGAATTGAAGTAAAATAGGGTTTATCAGAGACAAGGATAGTAGTGAGGAGCAGGGTGCTTTAATAGGTTCAACTTTCCAGTGTGGTTGAGTAAGTTCCGGTGTTCAACTGTGCAGTAGGGTCGTGAATATAACTAACAGTAACTCATTGTAAATTTCAAAATAGCTAGAAGAGGATATTTTGAATGTTCTCACCACAAAGAAAAGATAAATATTTTTGTGATGGATATGTTTATTGCCCTAATTTGATCATTGTACAATATGTACTGATTTGAAGCATCACTTTGTACTCCATACAATCACTATGTGATAATAAAAAATTTCAACAAAAGAAGAAAATCTATTCTTTTTATGTTAATCTTGTAAGTGACCATCTTTGCCAATACTTTTCCTTTACATTCTTCAGTTTCTCATAAGAATCTTTAAGTGTATAATCATATAATCAATAAGCATAACTTTTGCCTAATATTTTAATAATTAACCTTTAATTTTTTTTTTTTTTTTTGACAGGCAGAGTGGACAGTGAGAGAGAGAGACAGAGAGAAAGGTCTTCCTTTGCCGTTGGTTCACCCTCCAATGGCCGCCGCGGTCGGCGCGCTGCGGCCGGCGCACCGCGCTGATCCGATGGCAGGAGCCAGGAGCCAGGTGCTTTTCCTGGTCTCCCATGGGGTGCAGGGCCCAAGCACCTGGGCCATCCTCCACTGCACTCCCTGGCCACAGCAGAGGGCTGGCCTGGAAGAGGGGCAACCGGGACAGAATCCGGCGCCCCGACCGGGACTAGAACCCGGTCTGCCGGCGCCGCTAGGCGGAGGATTAGCCTAGTGAGCCGCGGCGCCGGCCAATAATTAACCTTTAATTTTTACTCTAGTCAAATGCAGTTGTCCAAAACTTACAAAGCAATGCAAGTAAAAATACTATGGTGGGACCAATTTTATTATTACTGATTTTCATTTTAAGCATCCTTATATTTTAGCCTTAAATAATATCTTGACTTTAGCTTGAGGAAATATTTATTATTTTAGGGAAGTATCCATATGTTCCACTACTGAGTGACAAGAAAAATAACAGCCTCAAATCAAGAAATGTGTATTGGATTTTTTAAATTCCTTCTTTACACTAATTCAGATGACTACATTTTTCTCTTTGGTCATTTAATATGATATATTATTTTAATAGACTTAACAATATTGAAACACTTTTGCATTCATTTAACATACAGCTTTATTCCATTAGCCAATAGTTTACTTAAGTGTTTGCATCTTTAATAAGTGTTCTATAAAAGTGCTCTTTAGGACCAAGATGTTTAGAACTTTATTGATTTCTTACATATTTGGTCTACATAATTTGTAATATTTTTCTGGTGTTTATTTTATTAACTTGCATTTTCTGGAAAAACAATTATCTAATATAGTTAGCAAGATAATTGATACAGACTTTTGCAAAGATACTCTGTTTTTAAAAAAATATTTGTTTATTTGAAAGGCCAAGTTACAGAAGACAGAGAGAGAGAGAGAGAGAGAGAGAGAGAGAAAGAGAATCTTCCATCCTTTGGTTCACCCCCCAAAATGGTAGCAACAGCCAGGGCTGGGCCAGGCCAAAGTCAGGAGCCAGGAGCCAGGAGCCAGGATCCTCTTTCGGGTCTCCCACATAGGTGCAGGGTCCCAAGCACTTTGGCCATTCCCCAGTGCTTTCCCAGGTACATTTGTAGGGAGCTGGACTGGAAGTGGAGGAGCCAGGACTTGAACCAGCGCTTATTGGAATGGTGATACTGTAGGCAGTGGTTTAACCTGCTGTGCCACAGTGGTGGCCCTGGAAAGGTACTCTTTTACAAGTCTTTCAAATATAATTTGTACTCAATTTTAACTATTTTTTTTCTAATTTCACATATATTGCTTCCTTCCTAATATTGATATAGAAAGTAATTTTTACATTTCACAAATTTTACAAGAATCAATTGTCAAATTATTTATCAATTCTATTTATTTGATAGAGTTTATAGATTTTGAAACTGACAGTTTCTGTATTCTATTTATAAACTGATTTTTAGTTTTATTCCATTTTGATCAGAGAATATGATCTATACTACACTTACTCTTGTTTTTTTATAGCCTTATATATGGGCAATTCTTGTAAATATTCCATAGAGCGTGGAAATAAGTAATGCTCTCTGCACTCATGGTAATGCACTGTATATATCTTTATTACATCAATTTTGTTAGTTGTGCTTGCTATCCAGAACCTGTCAGCCTTTATGGGTTTTTTTGGTTTACTTTTTCAGTGGATGAGTTAACATCTCTTGCTACTTGTGTCTTCTGTCCTATAGTTTATGGTTTGCAAGTTATGATGATATTTTGTTTATACAGGTATATAATTATTGTGGATTCTATCTTTTGTACTGTAAACTATCTCTTTTGCATCCTTTTACAATATTTATATTTAATTCAAACCAGTCTGACATTAATAGCACCACACCAGCTGTCTTTTTTGGAATCCAATTGTCCTTCCTTTTACTTTGGCATTCCTGGCTTTAAAAAAAATATTTACTTATTTATTTATTCACTTATTTAAAAAGCAGTGTGACAGGGAGAGGGAGAGAGGGAGAGAGGTGAGGGAGAGGAAGAAAGAGAGAGAGAGACTGGCCAAGCTGAAGCCAAGAACTAGGAACTTCATCCTGGTCTCCTACATCTGTGAAAGGGCCCAATTACTTGGGCCATCTTATGCTGCCTTCCCAGTGCATTAGCTGGATTGGAAATGGAGCAGACAAGACTCAAACACTCTGTTATGGGATGTCAAAATTGTAAGCAGTGGCTTAACCCACTGTGCCACAGTGTCGGCCCTGGGTTGTTATATTTTGCTATATTCATTCCTTGAATATAATATGGAGTAGTAATATCTATGTTATCTTGATCAGGAAGCTTTTTGGAAAGGTAGACTTGTTTCCATTTCCGTGTTTTCATAGACCATATTTCATATTACTTCCTTCATACTTGTTGCTTTTTACTTTAAATTCTTTATTTAAGAATAGTTGGAAATTTACAAAACAAAAATTGTGAAGTACTACCAAGAGTTTCCATAAATCCCACACCCAACTTCCCATATAATTAACATCTTATTAAATTAGTATGATACGGGCTGATGCTGTGTCTTGGTGGGTAAAGCTGCCACCTGCAGTGCTGACATCCCAGGGCGCTGGTTCAAGTCCTGGCTGTTCCACTTCCAATCCAGCTCTCTGCTATGGCCTGGGAAAGCAGTAGATGACCCACGTCCTTGGGCCCCTGCACCCGTGTGGGAGACCTGGAAGAAGCTCTTGGCTCCTGGCTTCAGATCTGAACAGCCCTGGCTGTTGCAGCCAACTGGGGAGTGAACTAGTGGATGGAATACCTCTCTCTCTCTCTCTCTCTCTCTCTCTCTCTCTCTGCCTCTCCTTCTCTCTGTGTAACTCTGACTTTCAAATAAATAAATAAATATTTAAAAAAATTAGTATGGTATATTTGTCACAATCTGTAAGCCACAGTCACATCACCCTATTATTAACACCCCATATTTTCTCTCTTATCTTGGTTTATGGCTTATCTTTTCTTGTCATTTGTTGTTTCTTTTCATTGCAGTGATTTGCAAAAATCATAATCTGTTTCTACTTCTTCTAGTAGATATATTTATAACTTCAGATAACATATATCAACCTATTTCTCTTGATTTATTAACTGTAGATAATAAGATAATATTCCCTTAATCCTTTCATGTAAGATGGGTTTATTGATATACTTCTTACTTTTCTTGCTTTTACGTTCAGTTAAATGATGATGTTATTTATTATGATGATTAGGAAAAGTTCCAAGGCATAAAATTGGTTGTTCTTTGTAACTTGTTTCTACTGATAAAAGGCTCAAAGTATACTGTTTTTATCCTGAACTTCTTAAATGTTTTTGATGATGTGAATAAAGGTTTATAAGTCTGTCTCTTTTTCCCCTAGAATACACTATGGTTTTATGTCTATGGAAACGGTTCTTTCTTCAATTCAGGAAATCCTTCCTCTGTCTTTTTTTTTCCCTTTGCATCTTTTTGGTGTTCTACCTCAGGGACAATTGGTCTCTTTGTGGCCACTCATGAGTTTTGGGGTTGTGTTTGTTTTTAAGATTTATTTATTTATTTTAAAGGCAGAGTTACAGAAAGGCAGAAGGAGAGAGAGAGAGAGAGAGAGAGAGAGAGAGTCTTCGATCCACTAGTTCACTCCCCAAATGGCTGTAACGGGAACTGTTGAAGCTGGGCCTATCTGAAGACAGGAGCCAGGAGCTTCTTCCAGGTTTCCCGCCCAAGTGCAAGGGCCCAAGGACTTGGGCCATCTTCTACTGCTTTCCCAGGCCATAGCAGAGAGCTGGACTGGAAATGGAGGAGCCAGGACTCGAACCAGCACCCATATGGGATGCCGGCACTGCAGGCAATGGCTTTACCTGCTATACCACAGCACTGGCCACATGGCCATTCATTGATGACCCTCTTGGCTTACTATCTTTTCACTAATTTTGTTAATGATTGTAAGTATTATTTTGCATTCATTTTGGTTATGTCAAGCTCCTTTCTTCTAAGTTCTCTGTTTTATGTTTTTTTTTTTTCTAGGATATTTGGGAGGTTCTAATTTATTTCTTCTGTAATGTTATTGCTTTAGTCATTTAATTAGCTTTACAACCTCCATTTTTATCACATTCAGATTTTATCATGTAGTTTTTGATATTTTGTCTCATTAAATTAATACTCTCTGTAATTCTGAAATTTGGAACAATTGAACTTTTCTTTCAGTTTTTGCACCATGCTTTCTTGACGAATGTATTCTTCATATCTTCTTGTAACATCTTTCCTTCCTTCTTTCTTTCCTTCCTGCATGATTGTAGTTATTTTGCACACCTGCCAAAAATATTTCTTTGAATTATTCACATATTCAAAGTGGGTGGCCT
This sequence comes from Oryctolagus cuniculus, assembly GCF_051225735.1. NCBI lineage: Eukaryota > Metazoa > Chordata > Mammalia > Lagomorpha > Leporidae > Oryctolagus > Oryctolagus cuniculus. The sequence goes on along the minus strand of NC_142888.1, from coordinate 46,916,149 downwards.
AATCAAACCTTATATTTGTTTATATATAAGCTGGATAAATTCTTGACTTCTGCCCCACTTCATCTGGGTCTGTTTTTCCTCAAAACTTTCATTTCACGATTGGGCATGCTTATTTCATCTGCTTTTCTGTGCTCTGAGGGTTTGAGTAGCAGAACTCAGTTATTTTTTAAAGATTTATTTATTTCTTGGAAAGTCAGAGTTACACAGAGAGAGAAGGAAAAGCAGAGAGAAAAAGAGAGGTCTTCCACCCGCTGTTTCACTCTGCAGTTGGCCGCAACAGCCAGAGCTGTGCTGATCCAAAGCCAGGAACCAGGAGCTTCTTCCAGGTCTCCCACATGGGCACAGGGACCCAAGGACTTGGGCCATCTTCTACTGCTTTCCCAGGCCATAGTAGAGAGCTGAATTGGAAGTGGAGCAGCTGGGATTCAAACTGGCACACATTTGGGATGCCAGTACTGCAGGCGATGGCTTTACCAACGATCCCACAGCGCCGGCCCCTCAGCTATTTTTTTTCTTTTTAAAGATGTATTTATTTATTTACTCAACAGGCAGAATTTCAGACAGAGCAAGGGAGAATCAGAGAGAGAGAGGTCTTCCATCCTCTGGTTCACTCCCCAAATAGCAGGAACGGTGGAAGCTGAGTTGTTCTGAAGCCAGGATCCAGGAGCTTCTTCCAGGTCTCCCACGGAGAGTATCATTTGACTTTTCATCACTTCTCTGATTCAGGATACAGGATTAGATATTTAGGTTGTTTACTTCTTTTCCCTCAACCTTATCTCCCTCACAACCATGTTTACTACCCTTCCAAAAAGTGGGTAGGCAAGATAAGTAGACGTTTTTGCATATGCATTACAAGACCAGAAGCATTATAGGGTTAAGAGTTTAATTGTTATTCTCCCTCTGAATCCTATCCCTGGTGTGTCAAATTACTTAAATAACCTCCTCCAATTTAGATTTTCTTTTCTCTTCCAATCTGTTAAATTCTCAAATATTCCTGGAATTAATTACCTTTTAGTGATCATAATCACTATATTTCTTTACTTTCAACTAGGGAAAAATGAAAATGGCAGACCTTTGCTGAGATAAGATTTGTACCTACACAACCCTCTTTGTTTTTTCATCTCCAGATGTTTATTAGAGATTCTTCATGACATTATTTACTTTATTTTCTCTCACCACCAATAGCTTTTTTAAGTTTATTTACTATACGCCAGACAGGTGTGATGCACAACCTAGTGGCTTCTAAATGACTAGAAGTCAGTGAAAGATTTAGGCTTAATTAAGTTTTGTTTAGTTTTTTCTATGACAAACTGTACAGAATACATAGAATTATGCATTTTTGAAAAACTTAAAAAATACTTAAATACATTATATATTAATACAAATTATCCAAAATTATAAACTTGAGTACTTAAAAGTTTGTGGAAAAATGGATATAAAAGATAAGTTATTTTGGTGCAAATATTTTTGAAATCCAGCAAATGAGAGTTTGTCCAAAAAGTTATGGAAGGGGCAGGTGTTGTGGCACAATGTGATAAGCCATTTCCTGCAACATCCACATCCCATATCAGAGTGGCAGCTCGAGTTCCTCTTGCTCCACTTCCAATCCAACTCCCTGCTAATGTGCTCAGGAAGCGGCAAGTAATACCTCAAGTACTTGAGACCCTGGTGCCCATATGGGAGACCCAGATGTAGTTCCTGGCTCCTGGCTTCATCTTGGCTCAGTCCCATCTGTTGCCTGGAGGAAGACACCTCTCTTTATCATCCTCCCACCCTCCCTCCATCTCTCCTTTTCTCTTTCTTTCGCTCACTCCTTGTTTCAAATAAATGAATGAATGAATGAATGAATAAATAATCTTTCTAAAAAGTAACAGAAATATATATTTAAAAAATACTAAGCATGGATTTCAATTTTTTTGCATCAAAACTTTAATTCTATTTCCATGAAATTTTCAAAGTATTGCAATTAATACTATCATCTTTGGAATAAAGATGAAACTCATAGAAGACATGTCATTTATATTTTATACATTTTTGCATCATTTACCTTTATTCCTACAAGGAGTAAATATTATCTTCATACTAAGAAAAAAATTGAAGATGTCACTTAAAAAACAAATAACTTAATGAGATTGACCTGTAGCAAAATAGCCTCTTTTGCTTTAAATATTGCTCTCAGTTATATCATTTTTAAAATAGCATGTGAATAATTGTGCTCAGTTGTTTTAGGAAACTTCCATTTTTTTTCAGAAACAATATAAGTAAATAGAAGACATGCTACTTTTGTCAAACATACTGAGAGGAAGGCTAGCTTGTTGTAAACTAAACCTACTAAATTATATTCTGTTCTCCTTGACACAACACAAAAGATTATCCATCTCTGATCCAAACCTACTTTTTAAATCACATTATGCTATTTAATGCTTATACTTCTAAAATATTAGCTACATGAGTTCAAGGATTAGCAGAGTTTTTTCACTGCTGTATAACTAACACCTAGAATAGCACTTGGCACATCATCACCCTTTGATAAATATTTTTAATGGGCAAATGAGTAAATGTGGTGCAGCTGAGCAAATTATTTAATAGGGATGATACCTTACTCATAGGGTGTTGAGAAGTAAATAATGACTTGTATTGGGCACATAATAGAGACTTAACATATGCCCATTTCTTTCTTCTTTTGTATTAAGTAAAATCTTCATAAAGCCATGGAATTATAGTTTAACTATGTCTTCAATCATTTTCAAAATCTTAAATTGCTTAAAGAATTAGCCACGGGTGTGTTGAATTCTCCTATCTCTGCACTGAATGTAAGGCTGCTATTCTGGACACCAGTATGTCACATACTAAAACTGACAAGAAAAAATAAATCAACACAAAGATAGGAAAGAATTCCACTCCCGATAGAATGGCAATTTGCATTCATTAGTAAAATGCCCTGTATCCTATCCTTTTCGTTTCAGCTGGTAGGGTGCTCAGAACAATTTTAAGGTTTCTACTATAGTTTCCTCTCTTTTCTCTTCTTGCTATCTCTATTCTTTCTTTTATGTTCATAATAAACATTTATTTTATGTGTGTATTTTCTTGTACATTACCTACCATCATTTTTGGAATGGAAAGGTTTTAAACAAGCAGATGGTTTGAATTCTTTGATCAACTTAACCAGCAGTCTGAACACCATAATTCTGTGGCAATAGAAAACTATAAGGATGGAAGAGGATTTAGTCCCATCCCCCAAGCAAAAATCCTTCTTGGTTTTGTAGCCGAATTCCATCAGAAGAGATTAGAGCACAAGGACAGATCTTGATCTTGGAAAAATTCCCAAACTTTTGAATACTGGTCCTCAGTTAGGATTCCCTTGATCATGGAAGGTTGGAGCAGTGGTGTGTATTGAAGCAATAAATATTTCAAAGAATAGATTTGTAAGGTATGAGCCCCAAGGGTACCTCATTCCTTAGGGAATGGTTTTAAGAACATTTCTCACAATTATTTTAGTGGATTGACACAATAAATGAATGAGCAAAGTACAATCATGATGTCCATTTTTTCAGATGGGAAAAACTCATCCCAGACAGATTAATTGCCCAAGGTCACACAGCTGGTACAAACAACAGTCAAGATATAAGCCTGGGAGCTAGCATTGTGGTGCAGCTGGTTAAGCCACCACCTGCAATGCTGGCATCCCATACAGGCATCAGTTCGAGTCCCAGCTGCTCCATTTCTGATCCAACTGCCTGTTAATGCACCTGGGAAAGCAGTGGGGGATTACTCAAGTCCTTAAACACCATGGTTGTATAGATTAATTCCTTTCTTAACTACCAAGAAACTGAAGAAAAAAGAAATTTGAAATTTTGCCAAAGTCAAAAGCTAACAGGTATACAATCATTTAACTACCTCCAAATTTTATAGTCTTCATTCTTTTACACTATGTTGCATAAAATCATGAAAGAAAGGGTCAAAACAAATCTATAATAAATATGGAAGGAATGTGAAGTCTTTAAATAGACAAAAAGGAAGAGTAGAGAATTGGCTTATTATTTAAAATTCAAGTGCAGTGTGACCTAGATACACACGAATTAATTTGGAAATTATTCATTTAATGGTAACTGCAACAAACTGTGATAGCATCACCATGTTTTTGCAAAGGATATTATCTAAACACATGGAAAATAATTAGCTGCTCTTATCTAAAATGAGAAATAGCAAGAAATAAGCACTAGAATATAACCCATTTCAAAATAGACAAACAAATGCTTGAGATTTTAATTTAAGGGGATATTTTTACCTAGGGACAGATGTAGTCATTGACAAACACTTAGGGTCCAGTCAATACACACAATATTTATTCTAATACATCGACGTCTTTCTCAGGAGTTCAATTTCAGATATTTTTAAATTTCCGTTTTCTGCAGCACTTGGAGTTTTAATGGTAAAATAGAAATTTAATTTTCCTTTATATATGTGATTTGAAAAATCTGTTTTTGGAAATACAAGTTTTTGAAATTGTTTAAGACATAATATTTAGGGGCTGGCCCCATAGTGTAGTGGGTTAAACCCCTGACCTGCAGTGCTGGCATTCCATGCAGGCACCAGTTCAAGACCCAGCTGCTCCACTTCTGATCCAGGTCCCTGTTAATGTGCCTAGAAAAGCAGCAGAGGATGGTCCAGGTCCTTGGGCCCCTGCACCCACGTGGGAGACACAGAAGAAATTCCTGGCTCCTGGCTTTGGATTGGCACAGTTCCAGCCCTTGTGGCCATTTGGGGAGTGAACCAGCAGATGGAAGACATCTCTCTCTTTCTCGCTCGCTCGCTCTCTCTTTCTTTCTCTCTCTCTCTCTTTAATTCTGTCTTTCAAATAAATAAAATTAATTGAAAAAAAGACATAATATTTATGGTTTTTACCTTCTGTTGATAATTGTATTTTATTTGTGAAGTGATATTTATTAGTGAGTGTTTCAAAATTCTATTTTTGAATAACACTTATTAAATGTTCACTTGTTACTTTCATTACAGAGTTGGCACCTGAAAACCAACAGTTTATAAAAACATTTTCAATTATTTGTTATAATTTAACTGTAGGGTAAAATTTGACATATGGCCATTTTCTTTCCATCAGAAAACATACTTTTAAAGATTTATTAATTTGAACGTCCTACAGAGATAAAGGGAGAGACGGAGAGAGATTTTTCATCTGCTGGTTCACTTTCCATGTGGCTGTAACAGCTGAGGCTGAACCAGGCCAATGCCAGGAGCCTGGAGCTCCATCCACGTCTCCCACATGGGTACCAAAGACACAAGTACTTGAACCATTTTCTGCTGCTTTCCCAGGTACGTTAGCAGGGAGCTGGATCAGATATGGAGCAGTTGGGACACAAACTGCTGCCTTTATGGAATTCTGGCATCATAGGTGGCGGATTAACCCACCACACCATGATGCCAGCCCCAGAAAATATACATTCTATAAAGCAAAGAATCCTTTTATTGTCTGTTTTTGTCTTTGTAGTCTTTGGGTTTATTTATTACTGAAAGAACAAGCAATTCCTGAAAAATATCATAAAAGTGACTCAAAGAGTTGAAATGTAATCTATACTATAATATTACTTCCTGGATCTGCCACTGATGTGTATGTAATTCTGGATAACTTGTTTTCACTCTTCTAGTCTTAGTTTCTCCATATATGAAACCCTGGGCTTAAGACTTCTCTAAATCTGATTTTCCAGGAATTAAAAAGAAATTTGCTCTGTGTAGACTGCAAATTTTCTTGTTGTCCATTAAGATTTCATGCTTCATTCTCCTTAATCTGTGTGCAAGCAAACTGGCCAGAGTAGAGTTTCTGGTTGGTTTTGGCCAATGAGGTGCCTTGGAAGGATATAAGAGAAGAGATAGTAAACCTAGAGTATTAGTATTGATCTTCCACATTGACTTTTTTGGAGGAAGGGGTTTTTCTGTGTCTGGGCTATATCCTCATGTGTCCTTCACTTCTTCAGGCCTGGGGGAATAGGTGTACCCTCCACTGTTTTTTTTTTTTTTTTATATGTTTTATTTATTTGAAAGGCAGAGTTACAGAGAATTGGGGAGAGACACACAGAAAGATATCCTATCAGTAACTGGGCTGGGCCAGGCTGAAGCCAGGAGCCAGGAACTCCACCTCAGTCTCCCACATAGATGGCAGGGGCCAAAGCACTTGGGCCATCTTCCACTTCTTTCCCAGGCACATTAGCCGAGAGCTGGATCAGAAGCTGAGCAGCCAGAATTCAATCCAGTGCTCACACGAGATATGCCACAATGCTGGTCCCTACCCCAAGATACTAAACTATCTTGTCTGAATTTTCTGTAAATATTTTTCTATTAGACACACTTAAAACCCAAAATTGATTGTATCACCTGTTTTCCTGACAAGCTGGTGATATAGAAAAGCAACTTAGTTCTTTGAATCTGAAGCTACTCATTTTTTTTTCTTTTTACCTTTTTTTTTTTTTTTTTGACAGGCAGAGTGGACAGTGAGAGAGAGAGACAGAGAGAAAGGTCTTCCTTTTCCGTTGTTTCATGCCCCAATGGCCACTGTGGCCGGTGCACCGCGCTGATCTGAAACCAGGAGCCAGGTGCTTCTCCTAGTCTCCCAGACGGTGCAGGGCCCAAGCACTTGGGCCATCCTCCACTGCACTCCTGGGCCACAGCAGAGAGCTGGCCTGGAAGAGGGGCAACTGGGACAGAATCCGGCGCCCCAACCGGGACTAGAACCCGGGGTGCTGGCGCCGCAGGCAGAGGATTAGCCTAGTGAGCCATGGCGCTGGCCCTGAAGCTACTCTTGATCTTATCCTTAGTATGGTGATGGCCAAGTGTTTTGTCTCTATTGAGGATAGAAGAAATGATAAAAATCAGATTGCAGTAGGATAGTAGTGTACTAAGTAAAAAGAAAATGGTATTTCTGACTAAAGGATTTGAGTCTTTTTTAAAAAGATTTATTTAGTTATTTGAAAGTCAGAGTTACACAGAGAGAGAAGGAGAGCAGAGAGGGATACAGGTCTTCCATCTGCTGGTTCACTCCCCAATTGGTTGCAAAAGCCAGAGCTGCGCTGATCTGAAGCCAGGAGCCAGGAGCTTCTTCCGGGTCTCCTATGTGGGTGCAGGAGCCCAAGAGCTTGTGCCATCTTCTACTGCTTTCCCAGGCCATAGCAGAGAGCTGGATCGGAAGTAGAGCAGTGAGGTCTCAAACCGGCGCCCGTATGGGATGCCGACACTGCAGGCAGCGACTTTACAACCTATGCCACAGTGTTGGTCCCAGGATTTGAGTCTTGATTGGCAAGATTATTAAAAACAATTTAGGCCGATATTTTCAAATGATGGAGCATAAGGGTATGTGGCTATATTTGCACTGGTCCACAGTGAATTGAGAAAAATAGGGCTTTTCACTAAGTCTAAATTTGACTGATAAAAATATGGTTATACTGAGATTAATCATATTTAAATCTTTGATGATGAAATGCCCATTATCTTCAGAAATGTTGGAATTAGTAAGGAGTAGTTTTGTTGTTGTTTTAATGTCCTTAATTGGCAAAGCAGGAAGGTGATAACCTTATGAAAAATCTCTTAGAGAAAATGTTTTAGTATATGAAATTTGTAAACCTGAAAAGTACTGCAAAAGACTGCCATAGTTCTAGAGCTTTCAACTGAGTTCTGAAGTACGAAGCTGGTTGGGATGCACTGTAGTAATTAGTTTCCTTTGCCTTCCTCTTCTGAGTCTAAAAACTCTGGGTCTAAAAACACAGTAAGTATGAATCACAGCTTCTGCCTTGTTAACAAGTGTCTATAATTTCTAAGTATATCTTGATTTCCAGGTATAGGAGCAATGGGAGATTTTTATTTTTAGTTTATTATTTTTTCATTTATAATGTGAAATATGAAAGGAGTGTTTCACACTCTTTTAGTAATGTTCTTTCTAAGCCTCAGCAGGAACCACAAATTTTTCAGGGTTCAAATTGTCTTCTCTTCTCCTTCTCATGACTAAATTCCCCCTTATCTCTCTGAATGTAGATTTTCTTTAAACTGTCTCCTGGTGGACTTTGAGCTGTTTGCATCCTCCACTCCATCTTGTTCCTGCTCCCTTTTTTCTCTCTCCTAACAGCCTGGCCCACACGTAAGACTGTTCCTGAGCAAAAGGGAAGTTTTACCTGTGTCTAAGTACAGTTCATCATGTTGATTAGCAAAAGGGACCTATCAGGTTCCACCGGTATCTACCATCCTATAAAAAGCCATATAATTAATGTGTAAAGGCCACTTTGCATCATAGGCTTCCATTCTTGGGGTCATGGCACCCCAGAAGCTTTAACACATAGGTAAATCTCTGGGATAAATAATTTGTATTAGACAAATTTTTCAAAGATTTTTAGATGTAGCTATGATACATTTAGTGTATTTTTGTGTGTAATATTTTCTCGATTACTTTATACTGAAATGTTGGCATTGATCTTAATAATTACCTGAACATTTTTTAAACTAAAAAGGAGAACTTGCAAGAAAAGACTCCCATGATTTTTTGTGAACTGAAAAGGGCAGATTATATAACATTATATTATAAACTCATACAAGAAAACTGGTTTTCAGGGCTTACATTAAGCCAATGGGTTAAGCTACTGTCTGCAATGCGAGCATCCCATATTACAGTGCTGGTTCAAGTCCCAGCTGTTCTGTGTCCAATCCAGCTCCTTGGTAACACACCTGGGAAAGCAGCAGAAGATGAGGCAAGTCCTCAGACTCCTGCAAGCCACGTGCATGGGAGACCCAGATAGAGCTTCTGGCTCCTGGCTTTGTCGTGGCCCATTCCTGGCTGTTGCTACCATTTGCAAAGTGAACCAGGAGATAAAAAAAAAAAAAAAAAAAAAAAAAAAAACAACAACAACAACAACAAAAAAAAACCTCTCTCTCTCTCTCTTTCTCTCTCTCTCACACACACACACATAAATAAATAATTAATATTTTCTAAAAAAGTAAATTGGCCGCAGGTAAAATAAAGAGGATGTCCATTCTTCATTGTCTTCATGCACTACTGTTTGGAATTTTTATGATATGTACTATTTGAATTGCATGAGTTCCAAGGCAAGTTTGGGTATGTGCTAAAAACTGATAACAGATGAGGGCAGTGCACTGTGACTAGCACTGACACAGTGGTAATAAAAGCAAACAAATTCTGGGGCCGGCACTGTGACACAGCAAGTTAAGCCACTGCGTGCAGGGCTGGCATCACATACAGATGCCAGTTTGGGTCCTAACTGCTCGGTTCCGATCCAGCTCCCTGGAAAAGAGACAGAAGATGACCCAAGTCATTGGGGTGCTGTCAAAATACTGGCCCCTGGCTTCAACCTGGCCCAGCCAAGGCCATTGCAGCCATTTGGGGAATGAATCACTCTCTCTCTCTTCCTCTCTCATCTCTTTATGTAATTCTGCCTTTCAAATAAATAAATAATCTTTTAAAATATTTATATGTAAACAAATTTTGTGGTACTTTTAATACATGAAGCATTTACATATATCGAAGCATATTTAAGTGATTTAAGCATATTTATGCCTTTATTATGTCCATTAGACATACTGAGGCCTAAGAACTTAAGTCATTTGCACAAGGCCTCATAGCTAGAAAAAGGTGTAGTATAATTTGAACCCAATCAATCAGCCTGAATCCTAAATCAATGCCATTTACTATAAGGACCTGAGAAAGAAGTACTGAGGATTCAGAGTGCTCAAATATAGTTTCTTAAGTAAATACTGTCTCATCTGGCCCTGTGGGATGAGAATACAAGGTGCATTACCACAAAGGAGTAGATATCCCCGTCTGTTACTTCTGTTACCCTTGGGCCTCTGTATACTTTGTTCTAATCAGGATATTTCCTGTCTACCGAGGTTGTTATTAGATGAGCAAACAAATCTATTGCTTCTGTACCTGTCATTTCATTCAGACCTAACTATATAACCTTATAGGATTTTTTTAGCATTCCCAATTGAGAGACAGAGATTTTGAGGCTCATAGAGGTGAAATTTCTTGCCTAAATTGACACAGATAGGAAGTACTATGATTTGAAACAGGCATTATGGTTCTGGAGTTCCTCTGATACTACATTTTGGTATTGGGGAGGGGAGATGTACTGGCAGTAGATTAGACTCCCTGACCTCTCTTGCACAGTATGCTGGTGGTCCAGGGCTCTCTTGGTGTGACTTAGCTCCACTTGTCCTCCCATCCCTTCCCTTCCAGCATCCATCCCTCATCTGACTGTGATCACGGTTCTAGTTTGAAAGATGGAGCTCAGTGAGGAGTAGCATTTCCCTCCTTCTAAATGAGTGGCCCTTCCTACAAAAAGTGTAGATTGGACAGAAGTGAACATATGCAAGTTTTATAGTGACTCCTCATTTGAAACAGAGGCGAGAAAATGATTAGAGTTGCTCCTATTTGGACAGACTGTAGAAAAGCATGATGAACATTGTTTGCAGCAGCTTGAGAGTCTCCAGATGGCTCAGTCTCTCTTTTTTGCTTATTCAAAATAATTCCTACTGAATGTTTTAGCAGTGATAACAATATCTGACTGAAAATGCACCCTGTTACTTCAGGCTGTCCTGGACAGAAGGCCCTAGGCATAATTACAGCCCTTATCAAGAGAAGAGCAGCCAAGTATCCAGAACTCCAGTTTTGCAGGCTCTACAGATTCATCAGCCCTATGCAGCCATTAGTATAAGCCACTCTTACGTTTGAAATCCAGTATATGAGGCCCAATGAAACTGCTGATTGAAAATCAAGTCATTTTGGTTTGCTTTTCATTTAAGGCCCACAGGCTTCCCATCATTAAAGGAGCAGCTGGCATTGCTGTTCAGTGAGCCAAACTGCTGCCTGCCATATGGCATCCCATATTGAAGGGCTGGTTCAAGTCCTTGCTGCTGTTTCCAATCCAGCTCGCTGCTAACATGCCCGGGAAGGCAGTGGATGATGGCCCAAGTGTTTTGGGTCCCTGAAACCCTGGGAAACCCTGGGAAACCCTGGATGGAGTTCCAAGGCTCCTGGCTTCAGTGTGGCCCCAGCCACAGCAGTTGCAGCCATTTGGGGGAATGAACCAGTAGATGGAAGGACTCTGTATCACATTGCCTTCCCAATAAATAAATAATTCTTTAAAAAAATAAAAACTGTGGTGGAGCAGATTAAGTTGCTGCCTGTGGTGCTGGTATTCATATCAGCGTTGGTTTGAGTCCCAGTTGCTCCACTTCTGATTCAGCTCCCTCCTAATGTGCTTAGGAAAGCAGTAGAACATGATTCAAGTACATTGTTCTCGGTCACCCATGTTGGAGACTTGAATGGAGTTCCAGGCTCCTGGCCTCAGCCTGGTCCAGCCCCAGCCATCATCGTCATTTGGAGAGTGGATCAGTGGACTGGAGATCTCTTTCTCTCTTTGTCTCTACCCTGCTATCTGTAATTCTGCCTTTCAAAGAAATAATAAAATAAATAGTTTTAATTTAAATAATAAAAGTATTTTATTTAAAAAATAAAGAATAAAATATTTTTTAAAAAATGGAATACTGTGGTGGCCAAAGGGAAAGTCTATTTTAAAATGCCATGTGTATAGGTGTTCAAAGCCACCAAAGAGATTCTCCCCAAACCATTATAATTACATGCCTTCCTACAAAAAATAATCTAGGAAGGTCCCTGTTGTATCCACATACTCTAATTCTACTGTTGACTATTAGACCTAGTCATTGGTTAACTTTAAGCTGAACAGCCTTATAATAAACAATGATTGACAAACCATGGCCATAGTGGCTTTGCCTAGGCGACGTTGCTTAGTCTGAGGAGGAACTTCATTTGATAATATGAGCTCAAAGAGTAGGGTTGGGAGATAGGTAAGAGGGGAGGATTGAGGATTCAGTTCCTTCTTTTTGGAAACTTCATAAATAAGATTGCATTATAATTGGAACCTGTTTACATAAAGGAATTGCCTGGTAGTAACTGAAAGGTACCCTGGAAATATTGTATGATAATAACTGGATGTTTGAATTTAATAATCCAAGAGTAGAACAGCCAAGCATGTGGTGATCATGGGTATATGGAGATTTTATTGCCCTGATTTGTCCATTGTCTAGTGGCACATTTAATAGAATTTCACATTGTACCCCAGAGGAATGCACTGTTATTGCAAGTTAATCAAAATGTGCAAAAAATGTAAATGTAAATGTCAACCACTCTGTTTGATCATTACACATTTGTATACATATAATGAAGCATTGCACTGTACCTCACCAAAATATACACTTAAATATATGAAATTTGAATGATCTACAAAAAAAGAATGTATGTATGTGTGTTTTGTTGAATCAGAGGTAAAGTGATTTTTTTTTCTCTTTTAGGAATTCTATGAAAAATCAAATAATCATCAGATTAAACAGAAAGAGAAAACAAGAGTGGAGCAGTTTCACATGATGACAGCAGTTGGGGGAGCTGAGGAGAGACAGAGTACAAAATCACTGCAAATGAGGAAGTTAAAGGACCCAAGGGATCCAGATGTTAGCTGCGTTATCTCTTACAACCTTGAAGTCACCCAGGATGATGACAGAGAAGGAAAAAATGATCCAGGTGCCAATGTCCACATGAAATGAGAGACATGGGCCAGGAAGTTAAGGAAGCAGTAATATAAAAGAGTAACAGGCAATATTCTCAGATGAAATGAGTCTACATATGAGAGGATTTTTTTTTCTTTTTATTTCATGGGAATCGAGATTAAATTAGTACAACTGGTTCAATAAATAATAGTTGTTCTACTGAGCTCATCTCCAATTTTTGGGAACTGAAGCATTAGAAATGCCACTGTTATCAGTGCAGGTTTCATCTCATGCTCACCCTACCTAGCCATACTCCCTGCTGCCCCCTCCACCACCAAAACACACATCAGAGCACTATCCGTTCTGTAAAACTCATGTGCAATTCCTCATAGAGGCATAAGGGTCCGCATTACTTGTGGTTAAGTGAAGGAGTGTGTGGGGGGGGGGGGCGAAGGGAGGGGGTCTGGGTGAAACCAGAAAGGGTAACTTAGAAGTTACTCTGGATGCCAGAAAGCTGAAGCATCCTAGTTCTGTGTAATGACTTGGGGACACGTGGAGTCCTGAGTCAATGTGTGCATCAATCTCAAAAACTTAGAAAGGCACCTCATCCCCATATCCACTGGAAGGGCAGTCTACAGGTGGATAACAACTAATAACTAGAGGGTGGCTTATCTGAACTAAGCCTATTTTAGCCACCCCCACGGGCAGGGCTTTTGTTCACCCACATGGAAAATATTAACACAAAATAAAAGTGCCTGCAAAGAGGAGATGAAAGCCTTGGCTGTCTTAACTTCATAGTGAAGCTTCCATCAGCTTGTTCTAGGCTGCAGCTGGCACTGCTAGGAATAACAAGAAAAATATGAGTACAATTCAATAGCGATTTATTGCACTTAAAGGTCATGTGCAGGGCCAGCACTGTGGTGTAGCAGGTAAAGCTGCAGCCTGCAGTGCTGGCATCCCATATGGGTGCCGGTTATAGTCCTTGCTGCTCCACTTCCAGTCCAGCTCTCTGCTATGGCCTGGGAAAGCAGAAGAAGATGGCCCAATTCCTTAGGCCCTTGCACCTGCGTGGGAGATGGGGAAGAAGCTCCTGGCTTCGGATTGGCACAGCTCCTGCTGTTGTGGCCATCTGGGAAGTGAACCAGCAGATGGAAGACCTCTCTCTCTCTCTCTCTCTCTCTCTCTCTTTCTGCCTCTGCCTCTCTGTAACTGCCTTTCAAATAAATAAATAAACATTTATTAAAAAGTCATGTACCATGTAATGTGCTGTACACTGTAAGCAGCACATAAAGAAATAAGTTGCTGTCCTTGAACATAAGAAGTTGTGAAAGAGACAGATACTTACACAAGTTATCAAGGGCAGAAATTGATAAGAACTATAGGAGGAAGATAGCCATAAATTACTTAGAATACTGGAGAAGGAAGGTTGACTTCTAGTTAGAGGAATTCAAAAAGGTTACACAAAGGAGGTGATATTTAATCTAGGCTGGGAAGAATGAATTTGGTATTAGGAGACAGCATGGACAAATGGACAGAAGAAAGCTAAAGCAGGATAAAGTATGTGTAGTAATGAGAGTGAAAGAAAATAACAGTTAAACTAATAGTTAATTTTTCTGGATCACATACTATATGTCAGGAACAATGATAAGTTTAACATATCTTATTATTCTAATGTATTTGTTTAATTTATTTGAAATGCAGAAAGAAAGAGACATACCAAGATCTCCTATCTCCTGGTTCACTCTCCAGATGTCTGCAACAGTCCACACAGAAGGGGCTGAAATTCCATCCAGGTCTCCCACATGGATGGCATGGACTCAAGCACTCAAATCAGCACCTGCTCCTTCCCAGGGTGTGCATTAGCAGGAAGATGGAGTTGATAGCAGAGCTGGAACTGAAACCCAGGCACTCCAATATGGGACAGAGGTGTCCCAAGCAGCACCGTAACTGTTATATAAAAGTGCTGGCCCCGTGTTAAGTTATTTGATATTCACAACAGTCCTAGCATATAGGTTAATATAATTATCATCATTGACCCTATTTTACAGCTAAGAAACTGAGGCCTAAAGGAGTTAAGCAACTTGCAAAAGATAACAGACAGCAAATGATAGAGTAAAAATTCAAACCAAGAAGTTTGGATCCAGACAGACCCTATGCTCCCAATCTCTGTGGTACTTTACTTGTTTGTCAAAGGCTACAAGAAGATCATGAAGGGCATTGAATCACAGGGGCAAGGATTTGGGGCTCTATCTTGTAGACTTTTGTTTTATTCTTTGCTCTAGAACTCACTAGCTGAGTCACCTTGGGCAAGTTACTTAATTTGTCTGAAACTTTATTTCCAAGTGTGTAAAAATAGATATGGTAAAATATTTTGACAACATGATGTGATATAAATCACCTAGCCCAAAGATTGGTAAGTGTCAGGATCTCCCCCTGCAGGAACTGGTGGGTTGCTGTGAAGGAAGAGTCGAGGAGACTGAGGAAAGTCAAGCTAAATACACTTTATTGGTACTCTAGGCGACTAGGAGGAGAGATCGATCAAGCCAACTCCTGCGGGTACTAGGCACTATGGACCAGGAGCTTCTCCCCGTGGGCACAAGGCACTATGGACCAGGAGCTTCTCCCCGTGGGCACAAGGCACTATGGACCAGGGAGAGAGGCTGAGCAACCTCTGGTTTACAGCGTCTGAGGGTCCCCTTATATACAGTTTCTAGAGGCTAGCCCCGCCCACCCGTCGACCTCCCAGGGTCCTGTAGTCATGGAGACGATGGTTATGACAGTTGGTTTGTAGTTTGCAGTTAGGCCATCTGATCAATCCGTCCCTTTTCAAACGTATGCTCTAGAGCGGTTACTTTTCTACTGTGCAGTTACTTTCTTTCAAACTGTACTACAGTTACTTTCTCCGAGGATGGTTCCCTAACAGTAAGAAATACAAGTAAGTTTTGCTGTCATCATTCATAGCAGAATTAGCATGAGATGGGAGGATATTTCAGGTGGAAGGAAAAGACTAAAGTTTCCTGGCACTACTTGGATATGTGGTGATATGGTGATGAAAGGATTGTGAGGATCAGCTTATGAAAAACTTTGTGTGTGATTGTGAAGAACCTGGCTTCTATTCTACAAGTTACAAGAGACCCATTAAGCAGAATGAATTTTAAAAGGCATGGGTAAAAAGCGGAAGAAAAAACTGATAGCCATATATGATACCAACAAGTACCTGCTTTATGCTCAGTTCTGGACTAGGTTCTGTACCACATTCAGAGATGAAGCCTCTGGAGTCTCATCGATAAGAAACTAACACAGCCTACTTCACAAAAACAAGTGAAGCCGTTGGTAGTGTACAATCACTTTGGAAGACACCTTGACAGTTTCTTTTATTTTTTTCCATTTTTTTAACTTTTATTTAATGAATATAAATTTCCAAAGTACAGAATATTGATTACAATGGCTTCCCCCCCATAACGTCCCTCCAACCCGCAACCCTCCCCTTATCCACTCCCTCTCCCCTTCCATTCATATCAAGATTCAGTTTCTTACTAAGTTTAAAATGAGCTTACCGTATGACTGAGAAATGCTACTTCTAAGTATGTACCTAGAGAATAAAAAAAAATGCTGACAAAAACCTGTACTTGAATGTTTCTAACAGCCTTATTACCCCCACTCCAAAACTAAAAACAACCAAAACACTTACCAATAATTGAGTGGGTAAACAAAATGTAATACATCCATTCTATTGGATACTACTCAGGAACAGAAAAGAATCAACTCCTGATAAATGTGACAGCATAGATGTATGTGAAAATATGAGCACATTATGCTATAAGTAAAGGAAATGAGAGACAAAAAGCTACCTACTGTGTGATCGCATTTACACACTGTATGATCACATTTACATGATACTCTAGTAAAAGCAAACTGTAGGACCAGGGAAAAGATCTGTGGTAGCCAAAGGATACTGGTGGGGGAAGATAGCTACAAAGGGGAAGTGCAAGGAAACATTTTTTTTTTTTTTTTGACAGGCAGAGTAGACAGTGGGAGAGAGAGAAACAGAGAGAAAGGTCTTCCTTTGCCGTTGGTTCACCCCGCAATGGCCACCGTGGCCGGCGCGCTGCGGCCGGCCCGCCGCGCTGATCCGAAGCCAGGAGCCAGGTACTTCCTCCTGGTCTCCCATGGGGTGCAGGGCCCAAGCACTTGGGCCATCCTCCAGTGCACTCCCGGGCCACAGCAGAGAGCTGGACTGGAAGAGGGGCAACCGGGACAGAATCTGGCGCCCCGACCGGGACTAGAACCCGGTGTGCCGGCGGCACAGGAAGAGGATTAGCCTAGTGAGCTGCGGCGCCGGCCAAGGAAATAATTTTTAGGTCATTGAAACCGTATTGGTTGTGGTGATGGGTATATGAATCTGCATAAGTGTAGGAACTCAGAACTGTTGCCAAAATGTAATGTTTTTAAATATAGAATGCAGTATTACATTATGGAAAACAAGGAAATTATGGCAAATTTTTACATTTTCAGAAGTCCATGCAAATAAAGCAAATAGAATCACAGGAAAGTGACTTACATTAATCTTATTTTTATTTTTGAAAGGGTTACTAGATTTCATGTAAGCAGATATTGCCTAACATGTAACTGATGTCAAATTATTCAGAGTTGTGACATCTTTGTGGATTATTGTGAGTTTGTGACTGAACAACTGATATCAATGAGGGCTATTAATTGGTGAAGGTCTGTATTGGGGTGTCAGAAGGTTCCATCTGGAGATCTGCCCTACTTGCTATTTGCATCAGTGACTTAGAAAATGATTTCTGTAATCAGAAGACATCAACTGTAAAAATTTATGGATAATATTAAGCTGAATGGAATAATAATAAGGATTTCAAATATCTACATACACATTGGTGCAGGCTGGATTTAAGTGACATTTAGTGGCAAAATATTAAGCTTCCGTGTAAGCATAGGGTGGACTATACAAGTACAGGGGAGAGGTACAATATATGTTTTAGATTGGGAGGATATTTTTATGAATATCCTAGTGTCAAGGAGCATTCAGAACCTGTCTTTATTGAATAGACCCTTCCTATATATATAATATGTATAATTATATATAATATATAATTATATATTTATAATATATAATATATTATATGTTATATATTATTATATATTATACAATAATAAATTTAATATTTAATATATTTAATTTAATATAATATATAATATAAATATTATATTATATATTATATTATATAATATATCACACATTATATAATATGTATTGTATGTTATATAATGTATTATATAGTATATTATATAATTATACAGTATGTAATATAATAATGTATATTATAGATATATATTATATATAATTATATTGTATATAATATTATATATTCTATAATATATAACATATAATATATAATTTTATAGTATATAATGCAATCATAAAATATTATACTATATAATATAAATATAATATATACTGTATAATTATGTATCATATAATATATAATTTTAATATATATTATATTTATATATTATATAATATATTATATAATATATATTGCATATTATATAATATATTATATAGTATTATAGAATATATAATATATGATATATAATATATAATACTATATAATATATTATATATAATTATATAGTATATACTATATAATTATATACTACATACAATATATAATATAATACACACACATATATAATATATATTATATAAAGCCTAGATCCCCAAATAATAAGGTGACAGGAGCACTGGAGTGTACCCAGAGGATAGTGAAGGGATTGGGGAAGGATCTTGAGCACAGGCCTTAAGAAGAGCAGTTGGAGATGGAACTTTTTAGCCTGGAGATGTTTCAGAGGGACAACATGTCTGTCTTCAAGCCTTTGAAGTACTCTCACACAGTAGAAGTAGATAGAGACTGAGGGATCCAGTGGCTAACTCAGAGCAAGAAGAAAATCCAGCTTTTATAAGAAAGAACTTGAAGCCAAAGATGTTCTTAGATAGTGTGAGTGCCCTCAAGGAGTAGCAAATTTCTTGCCAGCAGAGTTGTTCAAAGAGATACTGCCTATTTGTTAGTGTGAAATCAGATTTCAAAATTGAATGGAATAGCAGTTCTCAAATTTGAGTGTGAAATGTATCATTATCACCTAGGGGAATGGAATAAAGGTTCAGATTCCTAGGCTTTCAGCCCAAGGTTTGAATTTAGGACATGTGGAGCCCTGCAAAGTATATCTCAAACAAATGACTCCAAAGTGATTCTAATCCAAATTTTGGGCAACAGCCTGGTGAAGGTTGGCTGAATAATACTTAATGATACCAGCAGTGAGGAGAGCAAAGAGCACTGGACTGGTAGATGCACAGGGCTCCTGTCCTGGCTCTTAACCTGCCCCATAAAACCTTTTATTGGTCCCTTCCCTGCTTAGGTTCCAGGTTCCTCTCTTCCCAGTGTATACCACAGTGAATTTATTCAAATATTTTCATTTTAATCAGTGGAAATTTTTCTCCAAAGTCTTACAAAAGCCCTACTATTAAAATATTTTTATTCATTTTATGAGAGAGAGAGAGAGATTGAGAATGAACCCATCCTCTGGTTCACACCTCAAATGTCTGCAATGGCTGGGACTAGGCCAAACTGAAGCCAGGAGCCAGAAACTCAGTCCAGGTTTTCCACACGGGTGTCAGGAATCCAACTACTTGAAACATTGCCACTGCCTACCAGGGTCCACTTTGGTAGAAAGCTTGAATAAGGAGTAGAGCCAGGACTCACATCCAGGCACTTCAGTATGGGATACAGTCATTTCACCTGGCATCTTAAGTGCTAGGCCACATGCCTGCCCCAAAATGCCAATATTTGAAGTAAACACTGAGCTTTTATGTGTGTTTAGTGTGTGTGTGTGTGTGTGTGTGTGTGTGTCTGTGTAGGAGGAATGCCTTGCTCATTCGCCATACTCCACCTAAACCCTAGAGACTCCACTGTGAAATTTGAAACCAGCTGCTTTGAGATCTGCCAGACTACTTGTTTCTGACGACGAAGGGCACTTTGGTCTTGTGACCCTCATATCTGAGTTCTGGCACCTCCCTTGAATCCTATACCCATGTCTCTCTCTATACTGACCATACCACCACTGGGAAAACACCAAGTTCCTGCCAGCTCCCTGAACAAAGCTATTCCCTACCTCTGTCCAGGTTACCTGCTTTTTTTCATTCCACAGCAACCATTCCCGTAACACCCCAATCCCAGTCAGCCTACCTGGGACCAGAGCAGGATGGGGGCTGGAAACATCTTTGAACAGAACTTTGGAAAGTCTCCCCCAACTCTTCTGATCTAGGCTTCAGTTCCCCCAACTGTTTTTCCAAGCTATGCTATCATTCCATTGCTTCATATGCAGAGCACATTAATAGCCCTTGATGATTGGTCTCTGCTTATATCTCTATCCTTATCTCCAGCCTCCTCTAGGTAGATTTTGATGCTATAGGAAGACTGGCTGTACAGATTTTTGATCCATTCAACCCTCATAGAATCCAATAAAAACTCGTCTGTACCTTGGAATTGTCTGTTGATTCTAGGTGATAAAATAACAATTGAATGCCATTTGGAGCCAGAGAGACCATATGAATCAAAATAACAACCATAGTTTATTGAACTTCTCCTATATGACAGCCAATTTCCTGTTCATTATTTTATTTATTTCTCACATCACCCTGTGAGGTCAGTACCATTAGTAACCCATTTTCTAGAAGAGGAAACTCAGCCTCAGTGCAGTTAATCTACTAATTGACATATACAGAAACTGGGATTATGGGCCCATTTTCTAGTGATGGTGGAGGCAGTATTTTTGAGCTTCATGACATGTAGCCATAGATGAAAATTATTCTGGTCTTTCTAGCGAGACAGGCAAAAAGCCCTGAGGTTTCCTATAGTGAGTTCCTATAGTGAGTGGCAAAATTCAGCTCTTAGACTATACAAATCAGCAAGATGGGAACCTGTACTGGCCAGGTGGATTGTTCTAGAAAAAAAAAAAGGAATTGGTATCAATGGAAATAGTGACCCTGGTCATTTGCCATGAAACATGGAAAGCCACAGTCTCTGGGCTTGCTAGTAGGTCTAATGAGACCTTCAGTTATCTACTTGATTGGACATGATATCCCGCAAAGAATGATGGACACAAGATTTCCTGGTCTCACCCCTGAGATTCTGCTCCAGGAGGTCTGGGCACAGGACTCAGAAATCTGCATGTAGGATACACTGCCTAAGTAATTTGGATGCAGATTGTTCTGGGGGCAGATTGCCCTCCATAGGACAAGTACCTAGTTTTGAGATCCCCTACCGTTCTTCAAGTATTGAAGTATCTGCATGGAGAAGAGGTGTCATGGTTAAATCAGAAAGAGAAATGCTGCTGCCAATAGTTAGAAATGTATGGTCAGAGATAGCTTCATGGAAGTTATAAAACTTATAGTGGGTCATGAAATAGGGATGGAAATTACATAGGTACAGAGAAAGTAAATGACACTCTAGGCAAGAGAATAGGGAGGAGCAAAGCCTCAAAGACAGAAATAGCTTTCATCTAATCGCCTGAAAAAAGTAGTCAAAAGAAAATGGGTGATAGGTAAAATCCAAAGATTTTAGGCTTGAGAAACAAATGGAGGCCTTTGTAACTTCTAGTGCATGGAAGAAAAGGGCTTTTAAAGCACTTTTTGTATTTTTTGCCTGAGATCCATATTATACATACATACATACATATATAAGCATACATTTGAGTGTATGGGTGATGTATGACAGAAATCAGACTTTCCTAAAAATGTTTATCAAAGACAAAAATGATGAAATCTGATGTGATATGTCACATATATATGACAAATTGACAGATGATAGAATACACACAAATATACATATATGAATTTAATACATATACATCAGAGAGAGAGCGAGAAAGAGATCCTAATCTATACACCAAATTGGCTTCATGCCTTCCTGATGAATTATAAACCAGTTTGAAAAACACTGGTTTGAAAGAAATGAGATAATTTCTTTCCTCGCTGTTTACACTTTCAGCTAGTGAGCAACAATTAACTGATCTAAAAAAAGTGTTTCAGGAAATCCAGACTTTTTGTACTTACATTTTACTTATTTACTTATATTTTTGAAATGTATCTTACGGATAATTTTAACAACTGTATATAAAACATAACATATACACAATTTTTGAAATATGTGATCCAGTACATGTGTATTTTTTTGGAAACCAGTTAGACATTAACTTGGTTAATTTTTCATGTAGACATTGAAATAAGGTTCCTGGGATGTCTGAACTTTATATTTAACCTATTTAACCTTCTTCAGAAAAGTGTGAATTTTTTTCCTAGTCTTTCTCTGATTTCAGTCTGTATGTTCCCACTCAAGTAGACAACCAAGATTTAGGCCCGTTGGTTTAGCACATGCACTCCTCTGGACATGATGGGCAGCTAGCTGCACCATATGAGAAGAATATGAAAGAAAGAATATGCAACCTGTTGCCTTATGATAATTATCTATTATAGATAGTGTAAGTGCTTGTGCTAAGTTTTAGGTGTGTCGTGTCTAAATTTCATATTTATTTACTAGCTCTATTAAACAAAGTTGCTTAGAGACTTCAAGAACCTTATTAAATATAATTTAATAGAATCAACAAAACAATTACTCTTGGATATGCATTATTGATTTTAATTGTAATGTTTAATATGGAACTATGATAATTTTCAGCTTCAAAATAAAGTTCTTCATAGACCACTTTTCTTGTTCCACTGTAAGTTTCTGAAACTCCTCACTCTGCAGCTATCTACATCAAGTTTCCCAGTTGAGAAGTAGCTCCCTCACAAATCAGTGTCAGTCATTTGGAACTTCTGCTACTGTGACTTATAATGGTGATTTACAACAAAGCAAATGCTTCCCAGTAACTACAGATGTTGAAAGAAGTAAGGTCATTCAAGGGTAGCAGGAGACTTTATACTTACACCCTTTACCACACCATTTTGAAACATACTGTTGAAGCCCCTGCTGCTAACTTTTTAATTGAATTTCAAATGTATTCCATGAATTCAGTTTTCTGTGCTTTGAGATCTCAGAAGCTGGCTCCATCATGATCTAACCATTGGAACAGAGTGTACTTTTAGGCTCACCTTTCCATTTCAGGGAACTGAAGCAATGTTAGATTACTTAGCAGAGTTGACTTGAGTTCACTTAATACCTCTGTTTTCTCTCTCCAAAGAATGCCTCCTTCCAAGTGGCTGCCAAAAGTCCTTTTTGCTGGACTTTTCTCTTTTCCTTTCTTTCTTTTTTTTTTTTTTTTGACAGGCAGAGTGGACAGTGAGAAAGAGAGACAGAGAGAAAGGTCTTCCTTTGCCGTTGGTTCACCCTCCAATGGCCGCAATGGCCAGCACGCTGTGGCTGGTGCACCGCGCTGATCCGAAGGCAGGAGCCAGGTGCTTATCCTGGTTTCCCATGGGGTGCAGGGCCCAAGCACTTGGGCCATCCTCCACTGCACTCCCAGGCCACAGCAGAGAGCTGGACTGGAAGAGGGGCAACCGGGACAGAATCCGGCGCCCCGACCGGGACTAGAACCCGGTGTGCCGGAGCCGCAAGGCGGAGGATTAGCCTATTGAGCCGCTGCACCGGCTTGGACTTTTCAATTGCCTGGAAAAGAGCCTCTGACGTTGACAGTTATGGGAATCAGGCGTTTTAACTTAGCTTCAGCTATCCTGGAGGGTAAATGCTTCTTGTGTGGCACTCAGCTATTCATATTGGGCCTCAAAGTTGCTGCTCAAGGGCATGGGTGCCTATAGGATGGAATGGTTAGTTAGGAAAATGGGAGTGGAAAATGGGGGCAAAATGGAAAAATAAATGGATGATTCAATGAACAGAAATAAGAGAGGAGCCTTGCATGAACCAATGATAATAAATGTGAGAAACTGAGAAATATGTTTAACTCAACCCTTGTCATAAAGACTTTTTAAGAAGTTTTATCATTGCTGGCAAAAGAGGAAAATCTATTCATACCACAAAGTGTGTCCTTCATTGTATCCTGCTTTTCATTTCTTGTTTTAAAGAATAATCATATTATTTTCTCAACTAATTTTGAGAATCTTGAGGTGGGATTATCAATCATAATTTTATTTTCTTGTTCTCTATAATGCCAAACATTTTAAAATCCTTGCCACTTTGAACCTGAGCTCCTCAAATGCAAGGCATTTTATCTGTTCTGTTCATCAAAATATTTTAAGCACCCAAAACAGTAAGCTGGCACACAGTATAGAATATACTCTTGATTAATAAATTAATTTGGGATTGGCACTGCGGTGTAGTTGATAAAGCCACCACCACCGCCTGCAGTAGCAGCATCCCAAATGGTGCCAGTTCGTGTCCTGGCTGCTCCACTTCCGATCCAGCTCTCTGCTATAGCCTGGGATAGCAGGAGAAGATGACCTAAGTGCCTGGGCCCCTGCACCCACGTGGAAGACCTGGAAGAGGCTCCTTGCTCCTTGCTCCAGATAGTTGCAGTTCCGGCCGTTGCAGCCATCTACAGTGGATGGATGACTTTCTCTCTCTCTCTCTCTCTCTCTCTCTCTCTCTCTCTTTCTGTAACTCTGCCTTTCAAATAAATAAATAAATCTTTAAAAAATAAAATAAATTAATTTAGCTCTTTGAAACGAAGATTAACATCAGATTCAGTTCTCTTGCTTCAAAACTCACTACAGTGTCTGGCACATTGTAGATACTCATTATATATGGATTACTTTCCTCTGTCTTAACATCTTTTTCTTCTATTGACCATCTTATTTTTTTTTCATTTTTAAAAGGTTGATCATCCCCATTTGGAGGAAGCTCAGATGTACAGAGCTGTGCCAGATATTCTGGAATTTAATTTCAACAAAGAACTGCTTGTGTTTTCAGCCTGGGACTATTTTTCATTGACCTTCTCTAAATTGTCATAGATTTTCTCACCATAGCTGACCTGGAGCTCATACAGAGCTAATGGATGATCTCCTATCTCTTGTTTGAACTTAATGTATGACACTGTTTATTTTTGATAACACAATCCACATGAGAGAAGCTTACTAGACCCCTAGAGGTTTGTTTTTTTTTTTTTTTTTTTTTTTTTTTTTTTTTTTTTTTTTTTTGACAGGCAGAGTGGACAGTGAGAGAGAGAGAGACAGAGAGAAAGGTCTTCCTTTTGCCGTTGGTTCACCCTCCAATGGCCGCCGCGGCCAGCGCACTGCGCTGATCCGATGGCGGAAGCCAGGTGCTTCTCCTGGTCTTCCATGGGGTGCAGGGCCCAAGCACTTGGGCCATCCTCCACTGCACTCCCTGGCCACAGCAGAGAGCTGGCCTGGAAGAGGGGCAACCAGGACAGAATCCGGTGCCCCGACCGGGACTAGAACCCGGTGTGCTGGCACCGCAAGGCAGAGGATTAGCCTAGTGAGCCGTGGCGCTGGCCAACTAGAGGTTTTATGATATACCCTAAGTTAGTAAGTGTAATTCTGAAAAGAATTAATTGTGGTAATCCCATGTTCTCCCATCTCCTCAGATTACAGATAGGGAGACGGAGGGATAGATAGAGAATAGGATTGCTCTGAGTTTACATGGTCACAGTAACAGAACTAAAATTAGGGCTTATGTCTCCTGACAATGGTAAAATTGTTCTGATACTATCTCCATTAATGCTCTATCTTCTAGATATCTCAAAATATAAGTTACACAAGGGTATGTTTGCAAAAACATTAGGATAATGTCATTTAATCTCAAAGGTCCTTTTCAGGACCTTTCTTATTTCTTCTCTGGACTTCCTAAGAGCAGGTCCTATAATCTGACTCATTTCTGTATTTCTAAAAGGTACTAAATTATTTTTGTCAAATAAATGAATGAATATTCAAATGATCAGATTTAGTAACTCAATTTCCAAAAGAAATGTTTTCAGAATCTAAGACACTGTATAAACCAATTTAAGAACTCTTTAAATGCATCACCAAAGTTATGATATTCTTGGGCTCAGATATTTTGATGGCCTATTCTTTCAACTGTTTATTAGTTCTGGGAGGAGTTTAAATGAGGAAAGGGCATACCCAGGGAGCATCTTGTGCAGGGCTTCAAAGGGCCTGGAACTGGAAGTTGGCCACTGCTCTTCAAGAGTAGGTCAGTCCAAGAACATTCCTATTAATCTTTGAGGACTAGTGATTTGCAAGTGTACTGATTTTCTTAAAAAGAAATAAATAGGTAAAGGTCAGATACTGGAAACAGGGAACCAGGAAACTTGATACAAATCAAAATTCTCGAAAAGAATATGAAACTGTGTAACCCAGAAAAGAAAGAAGAGATCACCAGGAACCATCTTGGGTTCAATAAGATTAATTTATTCAAAACTGCTTTGCTCTTATTTTGTGACAGCATTTCTAGTTTGGTAAATCAGGAAAGTATCATCTTAATTTCAAATAAATACATCACAAAGCTCCCTATAACCCTTTTAATGGGTAAGATGCAGAAATAAGAACAGAATAAGATTGTTTGATAGATTCTCCAATTGGGACACGACTATTAAAACAGTATACTGAGAAATAGTTCTATGTCACTGTGGAAGGACTGACTAAGCCATGCCCTGCTTACCATTTTTAAAAATTAAAGATAAAGACTGAAAAGGAATGTATATTCACTTTTGCAGATGACCCAAAGCTACTGCCATGGAGGGAAGCATCATGATTTGAAAATGATCTCAAACATCTGGAAAGCTAGGCCAAAATGAACAGGACAAAATTTAAGAGACTTGAATGCCAACTCCTGAATTTAGTTTCAATAGTCATTTGTACAAATTTCCAGGACATTGTAAGAATAGTGGAGTTGGAAAGAACTTTATGGAACAACATATTAAACCACTCCATTTCAGATAAGGAAAACTGAAGTCAGGAGAGGATTATGAATTGCCTGAGGTTACATTGAATCAGTAGGGGATTTGGGATTAAGATTCAGATATCCAAACTACTATGTCAGTTCTCCCCTCACAATCCCCATCCCAATCTACTTTTGTACTTTGAATTTGTAATGCATCTTTACAGGGTACTTTATGTATTTTGTGCATATATTTTTACATAGTACTTCTACCTAAATGTGGACTATAATTGGTGTCATATTTTATGTATTCTGTTCTGACGTGATTTGTTCACTTAAACATATAACACAGTATTTTTCATGTCAGTATATACATAAGCTGCTTTAGTCTTTTCAAAGGTTGTATAATAATTTTTAGAAGGACTATTTCCTCAGTTATTTAACCCTTTCCCTTCTCAGTGAATTTTCAGAACTCTTTGTATTTTATCAGCTATTATTTTGGCTTTCTTTCTTGCAACTCCACACAGTCCTTAGTTTTTTCCTTGAAATATATTCTGCCTTTTAGACTTGGGAAACTAGTGAGAAACTTTATCAAAAAAGAGTATGGCTGGTGCCACGGCTCAATAGGCTAATCCTCTGCCTGCGGCACCGGCACACCAGGTTCTAGTCTCGGTCGGGGCGCCGGATTCTGTCCCGGTTGCCCCTCTTCCAGGCCAGCTCTCTGCTGTGGCCAGGGAGTGCAGTGGAGGATGGCCCAAATGCTTGGGCCCTGCACCCCATGGGCGACCAGGAGAAGCACCTGGCTCCTGGCTTCGGATCAGCGCGGTGCGCTGGCCGCAGCGCACCAGTCATAGCGGCCATTGGAGGGTGAACCAATGGCAAAGGAAGACCTTTCTCTCTGTCTCTCTCTCTCTCACTGTCCACTCTGCCTGTCAAAAAAAAAGTTAGTGAACTTTTCCATCTCTGGGGTTGTTCAAGATATCAGAGAACAACTGAGCAATGATACTGCAACAGTGAAACATAATACATAGCCTCATGATAATTTCTAGTCCTATCATACCTGGTAGTTTTCTGCTTTCTCATTTATATACTCTAGTAGATTTTCATCTCTTTGAAAGTAGGAACCATGACTTACTCAATATTATCCCTAGCATCCAACAATATCTGATACTAAGCCAATTCCCTATACACGTTTGTGAATTCATATATCATGTAACGCTGAGATTTTGGTTATCTTGTCAGCTTATATACCAGAAAGAAACCAGTTCTATAGCTTCATTAGAATTAATCCCCTTCAAGTGTCATGAATAAGTGATCAGACATCCAGGTACATTTACCTATGTGCTCTTTTGGGGTTGAAGAGTAAGGAATTATGTATGTGTATATCCTAGGGCTGGAGGGCATCTCTCCAACTGTTTTATGAGCCCTTGAGCACTTTGCTATGAGTTTAACTCTGGATCTGTAGGTCTTAGATTGACACCAGCAACATTTTCCGCTGCTTTCCGAGTCCTCAGAAGAGCACAGTTTCCATCTTCCATATCCTCCACCAGGACACATTTGATTTGGATATATCCAGAGGACAGAAAAAGGAGATGACCTGACAAAGATAAGACTTGATTCAGCATGTTAGTACTGTCACCAACTCACCATATAACTTTGGGCAAGTCTCTCCTTCCAATTCTCTGGCCACAGTTTCCCATTTTTTTTTAATGTAAAGGTTTTATCCAATGAATGTTCCTAAACGTTTTTAAATCTTTGGATGCTTTTATTA
This sequence comes from Oryctolagus cuniculus, assembly GCF_051225735.1. Taxonomy (NCBI): domain Eukaryota; kingdom Metazoa; phylum Chordata; class Mammalia; order Lagomorpha; family Leporidae; genus Oryctolagus; species Oryctolagus cuniculus. Next base: position 46,887,934 of record NC_142888.1, on the reverse strand, counting down.
AAACAAATGTGCACATGAAAGGTGACTGTATGATAAAAATAAGTGGTATTCAGTTTAATGCATTTTATAAATTAAAAGGCAGGGTTTAATTACAAATTTGATAATAAGGGCTTAGATTATTTATATGGTCACAAACATTTAAAAATAGAGTTTGATGGGGGTGGGCATTTTGGTGCAGTGGTGGTTTACCCTTTTATGCCATGACACTGGCCCGCATTACTTTTTATATTCTATATATTAGCTATCACAAATCAGAGAAAATATATGAAATCTGCATTTTTGAGATTGTCTTTTTTGATAAGCATAATGGTCACCAATTGCATCCATTTTGCTGCAAAAGACAGGATTTCATTTTTTAATGACAGGATAGTATACCACAATTTATTTATTCAGTCATCAGTTGATGGACATCTGAGTTAATTCCATGCCTTAGCTATTATGAATTGAAGTGCTCTAAACATGGGGGTACATGTAACTCTTTAATATGCTGATTTTGTTTTCTTTGGGTAAATTCCCAGGAGAGGAATGGCTTGGTCATATGGTAGGACCTATTTTCAGATTTCTGAGGAATCTCCATACTGTCTTTCATAATGGTTGTACTAGTTTACATTCCTACCAACAGTGGATTAGGGTGTCCCCCACATCCTCATCAGCATTTGTTATTTTTTGATTTTTGGATGATAGCCATTCTAACTGGGTTGAAGTGAAACATTGTGGTTTTTATTTGCATTTCTCTGATTGCTAGTGATGCCGAGCATTTTTTCATGTGTTTGTTGGCTATTTGAATTTCCTCTTTTAAAAATGCCTGTTCAAATCCTTTGCCCATTCCTTAACTGGATTGTTTGTTTTGTTGTTGGTGAGTTGCTTGAGTTATTTATAGATGCTTGGTGTTAATCCTTTGTTAGTTTCATAGTTTGCAAATATTTTCCCCATTCTGTTGGTTGACTCTTCACGTTACTGAGGGTTTCCTTTGCAGCACAGAAACTTCTTAGATGATGTAATCTCATTTGTCTATTTTGGCTTTTATTGTACTTCTGAGGTCTTTTCCAAGAAGTCTTTTTTTCCTATTCCAATATCTTGCAGAGTTTCTCCTATATTTTCCTCTAAATCTGATGGTATCAGGTCACAGATTTAGACCCTTGGTCCATTTTGTGTTGATATTTGTATAAGGTGTAAAGTAGGGGTCTTCTTTCATACTTCTGCACACAGAGATCCAGTTTTCCCAACACTATTTATTGAAGAGAAAGTCCTTGTTCAAGGGATTGATTTTAGCTCCTTTGTCAAAAATTAGTTGGTTGTAAATGCATGATTGATTTCTGGAGTTTCTATTCTCCATTTGTCTGCCATCTGTTTTTGTACCAGCACCAGGCTGTTTTGATTATAACTGCCCTGTAGTATGTCTTGAAATCTGGTATTACGATGCCTTGGGTTTGTTTTCATTGTTCATGATTGCTTTAGATATTCTGGGTCTCTTGTGTTTCCATATGAATTTTAGCATCATTTTTCCTATATTCGAGAAGTGTCATTCGTGCTTTGATTGGATATTGCATTGAATCTGTAAATTGCTTTTGGTAGTATGGATATTTTGATGATATTAATTCTTAAAATCCATGAACATGGAAGATTTTTCCATTTTTTATGCCTTCTATTTTCTTATTGTTTTATAATTTTCATAATAGAGATCTTTCAAAGCTCGGTTAAATTTATTCAAAGGTATTTAATATTTTGTAAATATTGTGAGGAGACTCCTCTTACAAGTTCTTTTTCAGTCATGGCATTGTCTGCGTATACAAAGGTTATTGTTTTTTTCTTTCTCTCTTTTTTTTTTGACTGGCAGAGTGGACAGTGAGAGAGAGAGACAGAGAGAAAGGTCTTCCTTTTCCATTGATTCACCCTCCAATGGCCTCCACGGCTGGCGCGCTGAGGCTGGTGCACCGCGCTGATCCGAAGGCAGAAGCCAGGTGCTTCTCCTGGTCTCCCATGGGGTGCAGGGCCCAAGCACTTGGGCCATCCTCCAGTGCACTCCCTGGCCACAGCAGAGAGCTGGCCTGGAAGAGGGGCAACTGGGACAGAATCCGGCACCCCGACTGGGACTAGAACCCGGTGTGCCAGCGCCACAAGGCGGAGGATTAGCCTATTGAGCCGCGGCGCCGGCCCTATTGATTTTTATCTGTTAATTTTATAATCTGCAAATTTACCGAACTCTTTTATGAGTTACAACAGTCTCTTAGTGAAGTCTTTTGGTTCCCCAAAATATCATCTGCAAATAGGAATAATTTGACTTCTTTCATTCCAATTTGGATACCTTTATTCCTCATTCCTGACTAATGGCTCTGGCAAAAATCCCCAGGACTATATTGAATAGCAATGATGAAAGTTGGCATACCTGTCTAGTTCCAGATACTAGTGGAAATGCTTCCAACTTTTCCCCATTGTAAGATGCTGCCTGTGAGTTTGTCATAAATCACTGTGATTATGTTGAAGAACATTTCTTCTATACCCAATTTGCTCAAGGTTTTTATAATGAAAGAATGTTGCATTTTAGAAAATGTTTTCTCTACATCTATTGAGAAAAATATATAGTTTTTATTCTTCAATTTGTTAATGTGATGTATCACATGCATTGATTTGCAAATGTTGAATCATTCCTGCATACTAGGGCTAAATCCCATTTGGTCCAGATGAATAATCTTTCTGATATGTTGTTGGATTCAATTGGTTAGTATTTTGTTGAGGATTTTTGCTTTCATGTTTAATAGGGATATTGGTCCATAGTTATTTTTCTCTGTTGTTATCTTCTTCTGATTTTGGAATTAAGATGATGCAAGCCTCATAGAACCAGTTTTGGAGGATTCTTTCCCTTTCAACTGTTTTGAATTGTTTGAGGAGAATTGGAATTAGTTCTTGTTAAAAAGTCATGTAGAATGCAGCAGTGAAGCCATTTGGTCCTGGGCTTTCTTTGTTGGGAAGGTCTTTCTTAACGATTCATTCTGTCTTGGTTATTAGTGTGTTTAAGTTTTCTCATTACCAGGATCATGTACAAGTTGTGTCCATGCTCATTGCTGCATGTTTGCACCTTCTACACTGATCCACACCATCAATCTTCCTTCTGTAGAATTTCCAGTGCAGATTTCTTTCCAACTCTCCCCTGGAAGTGCACTTCCTACATTTTTTTCTGCTATTTTCCCCTCATCTTAAGCAGTGTATCTTTTCACTATTCAGCCATCTTGAAATTTCCCTAAGAAGTCTTTGCCTATTCCAGTGTCTTTCAATATTTCCCCCTAACATTTTGATGGGATCGGATCTTTCATTTAGATCCTTGATCCATTTTGAGTAAATTTTTGTATAATGTGTAAAGTAGGGTCTTGCTTCATAATTCTGCATGTGGAGATTCAATTTTCCTAACATCATTTTGTTTAAATAAATGCCCTTTATCTAGCGAATGACTTTAGCTAGTTTGTCAAAGATCAATTGGTTGTAAATCCATGGATTAACTTCTGGGGTTTCTAATCTGTTCCATTTGTTCACATGTCTATTTTTTTGCCAGTGCCAGGCCATTTAACTGATACTGATGTGTAATATATCTTGAAATCTGGTACAGTGATGCCTCCAAAATTGTTTTTACTGTTTATAATTGCTTTATTTATTCGGGAGTCTCCTATGTATCCATATGAATTATTGGCTCATTTTTTCTAGATCTGAGAAGAATGTCCTTGGTATTTTGATTGGATTCACAGTAGGTTAAGTCATAGCCTGTAGTGCCTGCATCCCATATGGAAGCCAGTTTGAATCCTGGCTGCTCAGCTTTCAACTCAGCTCCCTGCTAATGTGCCTAGGAAAGCAGCAGAAGATGGCGTAAGTGTTTGGGTCACTGCCATATACCTGGGAAACCTGAATGAACATCCTGGTTCCTGGCTTTAGCCTAGACCAGCTCTGGCCAATGCAGTCATTAGGGAAATGGGGATGGAAGATCTCCCTCATTCTCTCTAACTCTGTCTTTCAAATAAACAAGTAAATCTTTTTTTTTAAAAAGAAAGAAAAGGGTCTTCTTTTATCTAATCAGTGTAGTGTTAGCTATTGACTTACTGTTATTATGTTGAGGCATGATCCTTTTAGAACTACTTTTTTCAGTTTTTAATCATGTAGGGATGTTAAATTTTATTAAATATCTTGTCTGCATCTGTTGAGATGATCATATGCTTTTTTTCCTTCACTCTGTCAATGTGATGTATTTATTATTTTTACAAATTGAACCATGCTGGAATCCTTGGGATGAATTCCATTTCTTCATGGTGAATAATATTTTCAACATGCTATTGGATTCAGTTTGTTTGTACTTTGTTTAGGGTTTTTGTATCGATGGTCATCAATTATATTGACATATACCTTTCTTTTCTTGTTAGATCCTTGTCTGATGTAGGGGCCAGGGTAATCTTGACCAGATAGAATTAATTTGGATTAATATTCTTGTATTTTAAGAATAATTTAAGAAAAAATGGTGTTAGTTCTTCTTTAAATGTTAAGTATATTTTAGCAGTGAAATCTTCTAGTCCTAGGCTTTATTTGACAAGTTAGTTTTTATTGCTGATTCAAAGCACAAGAAGTATTTGATATGCTACTGCTGGCTTAAAGGTAGAGGGAGCAGAGAGTGGCAACTGACAGATGGCCAGGAATTAAATAGCTCTAAAATTATAAGGAATTAAATTCTGCCAAAACTAAGAATGATGTTTTAAGAAAAAATTTCACTAGAGCTTTCAAATGAGAACTCAATACAAGCTGCTACCTTGATTTCATTCTTGTGATATCCCAATCAGAGAACCGTAATGTACTGTGACTATACTTCTGACATACAGAATTTTGAGCTAATAAGTGGGTGCTGTATTAAATCTCTCAGGTTCTGGTGATTTGTTATAAACAATGAAAATGAATACAGTACTCAGTAACGTTTTGTAACAGAATGAATGAGTTTATTATCTAGGCAATGGGAAGTCACTGAAGGGTTTAAGCAAAGGAGTAACATGAATAAATATTTTCCAAAAAATTTCACTTTGCAGGAGTGATTTCAGCAAGATGGCAGAATAGAAAGTTTTCCACTCCTATTCCCCAGTGCAGCAGCATTGATGTTGCAGGAGTCTACTGACAAAAGTACCTTTATAGGAGATTACAACTCCATTCAGCTTTGGACCTTTCTCCAGAGCCATCCTCCAAGGGACATAACAGTAGTCACATCCACTCATTCTCAGGGGATGGACCTGCTGTACTTAGTCCTTGATGTGGACCTTCGTTCTGCTGAACTTAGTCCTGGATATGGACCCTAGAAAATCTCTGCAGCTTGCTTAAGCTCCTCTTAGCTATTGTTTGAGAGAATTCCTGTCTGCACAGGAACCTTCCAGGAGACCTGCCCATCAGTATTCCCAAGGCAAAATTCCCAACCTCAGTCTAGAAGAAGATTTTGAAATGGTCTTATAAATTGTCCTTAACCCCTCCAGTCGACATTATTGGAGAATTTCTTCCAATACCTGGGCCCAGAGTGGACATGCCTACCTATGCTCCAAAAGGCATGCATATAGTATTTCATATTTCTCTGAACCCTGAAGCAGCGCTGTTACTCAGTTCTAGTTCTCAGCTTTAGTCCAAATGCAGTGCTGCCCAGGAAACCACACATGGACACAGCAGGAGCCCTGCCAGGGATCCAGAGCAAGCCAAACACCTCTGTACCTTAGTATCAAGCCCAATGTCAGTGGACTCTGAAGCAGATCTCTGGTCAAATGCCAGCCATACTGCATAAGATCCTGGATCCAGTTAGGTCCATCTGGGCAACAGACAGGATCCAAAGTCGCCCAAGTCCCTGGTAACCATCCTGACAACCACGAACCACTCTGAAGATGCAGCAAAAGTCACATCATGTGGCTCAAATCTCATTTTTCTGTGATCCTGAAGGCAAATACATAAGCTTGGAACCCCAAATGGATAAGGTCTTTCTTTCTACAACCTGTCTATAAATATTGGAAGAGAGGTTTGCTCTTTCTTTTTAAAGATGATAAAAAACTATTTATTTTTAATTTTGATAGATACTGATCAACATTAATGAACTGCATTCCACACGGGATTATATTTATTTATTTTTTTGCTTTCAAACTTTTATTTAATGAATATAAATTTCCAAAGTACAGCTTATGGATTACAATGGCTTCCCCCCCATAACGTCCCTCCCACCCGCAACCCTCCCCTTATCAACTCCCTCTCCCCTTCCATTCACATCAAGATTCATTTTCTATTCTCTTTATATACAGAAGATCAGTTTAGCATACATTAAGTAAAGATTTCAACAGTTTGCTCCCACACAGAAACATAAAGTGAAAAATACTGTTTGAGTACTAGTTATAGCATTAAATCTCAATGTACAGCACACTAAGGACAGAGATCCTACATGAGGAGTAAGTGCACAGTGACTCCTGTTGTTGACTTAACAAATTGACACTCTTGTTTATGGCATCAGTAATCCCCCTAGGCTCTTGTCATGAGCTGCCAAGGCTATGGAAGTTCCCTGAGTTCACTGACTCTGCTAATTTTTAGACAAGGCCATGGTCAAAGTGGAAGTTCTCTCCTCCCTTCAGAGAAAGGTACCTCCTTCTTTGATGACCCATTCTTTCCACTGGGATCTCACTCACGGAGATCTTTCATTTAGTTTTTTTTTTTTTTTTCCCAGAGTGTCTTGGCTTTCCATGCCTGAAATACTCTCATGGGCTTTTCAGCCGGATCCTCATGCCTTAAGGGCTGATTCTGAGGCCAGAGTGCTGTTTAGGACATCTGCCATTCTATGGGTCTGCTGTGTATCTCACTTCCCATGTTGGATCATTCTCTCCCTTTTTTATACTATCAGCTAGTATTTGCAGACACTATTCTTGTTTCTGTGATCCCTTTGGTTCTTAGTCTTATCATTATGATCAATTGTGAACAGAAATTGATCACTGGGACTAGTGAGATGGCATTGGTACATGCCACCTTGATGGGATTGAATTGGAATCCCCTGGTATGTTTCTAACTCTACCGTTTGAGGTAAGTCAGCTTGAGCATGTCCCGAATTGCACATCTCTGCCCTCTCTTATTCCCACTCTTACATTTAACAGTGATCACTTTTCAGTTAAGTTTCAGCACTTAAGAAGAATTGTGTATTGATTACAGTATTCAACCAAAAGTATTAAGTAGAACAAACAAAAAAAATACTAAGAGGGATAACATATCAAGTTGCTTATCAACAGTCAGGGTGAGGGCTGATCAAGTCACCATTTCTCATAGTGTTCATTTCACTTTAACAGGTTTCCTTTTTGGTGCTCAGTTAGTTGTCACCTATCAAGGAGAACAAGTGGTATTTGTCCCTTTGGGATTGGCTTATTACACTCAGCATAATGTTTTCCAACTTCCTATCAGGGATCACTTTTCAGTTAAAATTTAAACACCTAAGAATAATTGTGTGTTAATTAGAGAGTTCAACCAATGGTACTAGAACAAAAAAAATACAAAAATGGATAAAGTATTACATTGTACATCAACCGTCAGGACAAGAGCTGATCAAGTCACTGTTTCTCATAGTGTCCATTTCATTTCAACAAGTTTCCCCCTTGGTGCTCAGTTAGTAGTCGCCTATCAGGGAGAACATATGATATTTGTCCCTTTGGGACTGGCTCAATTCACTCAGCATGATGTTTTCCAAATTCCTCCATCTTGTTGCAAATGACCGGGTTTCGTTGTTTTTGACTGCTGTATAGTATTCTATAGAGTACATGTCCCATAATTTCTTTATCCAGTCTACTGTTGATGGGCATTTGGGTTGGTTCCAGGTCTTAGCTATTGTGAATTGAGCTGCAATAAACATTAATGTGCAGACAGCTTGTTTGTTTGCCAATTTCATTTCCTTTGGGTAAATTCCAAGGAGTGGGGTGGCTGGGTTGAATGGTAGGGTTATATTCAGGTTTCTGAGGAATCTCCAGACTGACTTCCATAGTGGTTTAACCAATTTGCATTCCCACCAACAGTGGGTTAGTGTCCCTTTTTCCCCACATCCTCTCCAGCATCTGTTGTTGGTAGATTTCTGAATGTGAGCCATTCTAACCGGGGTGAGGTGAAACCTCATTGTGGTTTTGATTTGCATTTCCCTGATGGCTAGTGATCCTGAACATTTTTTCATGTACCTGTTGGCCATTTGGATTTCCTCTTTTGAAAAATGTCTATTGAGGTCCTTGGCCCATCTCTTAAGTGGGTTGTTTGTTTTGTTTTTGTGGAGTTTCTTGATCTCTTTGTAGAGTCTGGTTATTAACCCTTTATCTGTTGCGTAGTTTGCAAATATTTTTTCCCATTCTGTCGGTTGTCTCTTAACTCTCCTGTTTCTTTTGCAGTACAAAAATTTCTCAATTTGATGCAATCCCAATAGTTTATTTTGGCTTTGACTGCCTGTGCTTCTGGGGTATTTTCCAAGAAGTCATGGCCCGTACCTATATCTTGCAGGGTTTTTCCAATGCTCTCTAACAATTTGATGGTGTCAGGTCGTAGATTTAAGTCTTTAATCCATGTTGAGTGAATTTTTGTGTAAGGTGAAAGGTAGGGGTCTTGCTTCATGATTCTGCACGTGGAAATCCAATTTTCCCAGCACCATTTATTGAATAGACTGTCCTTACTCCAGGGATTGGTTTTGGATCCTTGATCAAATATGAGTTGGCTGTAGCTGTTTGGATTGATTTCTGGTGTTTCAATTCTGTTCCATTGGTCTATCCACCTGTTTCTGTACCAGTACCCTGCTGTTTTGATTACAACTGCCCTGTAGCATGTCCTGAAATCTGGTATTGTGATGCCTCCAGCTTTGTTTTTGTTGTACAAGATTGCTTTAGCTATTCGAGGTCTCCTGTGTCTCCATATGAATTTCAGCATCATTTTTTCCAGATCTGAGAAGAAGGTCTTCGGTATCTTGATTGGTATTGCATTGAATCTATAAATTGCTTTTGGGAGAATGGACATTTTGATGATATTGATTCTTCCAATCCATGAACATGGAAGATTTTTCCATTTTTTGGTATCATCTTCTATTTCTTTCTTTAAAATTTTGTAATTCTCATCATAGAGATCTTTAACGTCCTTGGTAAAGTTGATTCCAAGGTATTTGATTGTTTTTGTGGCTATTGTGAATGGGATTGATCTTAGAGGTTCTTTCTCAGCCGTGGGATTGCTTGTGTATACAAAGGCTGTTGATTTTTGTGCATTGATTTTATACCCTGCTCCTTTGCCAAAATCTTCTATGAGTTCCAATAATCTCTTAGTAGAGTTCTTTGGGTCCCCTAAATAAAGAATCATATCATCTGCAAAGAGGGATAGTTTGAGTTCTTCCTTCCCAATTTGTATCCATTTAATTTCTTTTTCTTGCCTAATAGCTCTGGCTAGAACCTCCAGAACTATATTGAATAGCAGTGGTGAGAGTGGGCATCCCTGTCTGGTACCAGATCTCAGTGGAAATGCTTCCAACTTTTCCCCATTCAATGGGATGTTCGCTGTGGGTTTTTCATAGATTGCTTTGATTGTATTGAGGAATGTTCCTTCTATACCCAGTTTGCTTAGAGTTTTCATCATGAAAGGGTGTTGAATTTTATCAAATGCTTTCTCTGCGTCTATTGAGATAATCACATGGTTTTTCTTCTGCAGTCTGTTAATGTGGTGTATCACATTGATTGTTTTGCGCACATTAAACCATCCCTGCATACCAGGGATAAATCCCACTTGGTCTGGGTGGATGATCTTTCTGATGTGTTGTTGCATTCTATTGGCGAGAATTTTATTGAGGATTTTTGCATCTATGTTCATCAGGGATATTGGTCTGTAATTCTCTTTCAATGCTGCATCTTTTTCCGGCTTAGGAATTAAGGTGATGTTGGCTTCATAGAAAGAATTTGGGAGGACTCCCTCTTTTTCGATTGTTCTGAATAGTTTAAGAATTGGAGTCAGTTCTTCTTTAAATGTCTGGTAGAATTCAGCAGTGAATCCATCTGGTCCTGGGCTTTTCTTTGTTGGGAGTTCCTTTATTACTGTTTCAATTTCTGTCTCAGTTATGGGTCTGTTTAGGTTTTCAATGTCTTCCTGGTTCAATTTAGGTAGGTTGCATGTGTCCAGGAATCTATCCATTTCTGATAGGTTTCCCTGTTTGCTGGAATACAAGTCCTTGTAGTAGTTTCCGATGATTCTTTTTATTTCTGTGGTGTCTGTTGTTATGTTTCCTTTTTCATCTCTGATTTTATTGATTTGGGTCTTTTCTCTTCTTTTTTTAGTTAGTTGGGCCAATGGGGTGTCAATTTTGTTTATTTTTTCAAAAAACTAGCTCCTCATTAGGCTGATTTTTTGTAATGTTTTTTTGAATTCAATCTTGTTGATTTCTTCTCTGATTTTAATTATTTCTCTTCTCCTACTAGATTTGGGTCTGGTTTTCTGTAGGTTTTCTAGATCCTTGAGGTGAATTGAAAGTTCATCTATTTGGTGCCTTTCCATGCTCTTTCAAATACACAAGATCTGTTTGTTTCTTAGGCAGATTTGTATCCTGTCTGCTCACTAGAAGGACCTGACTCTCTTTAAAATCTTGGTTAGTAGAGTTGGCACTGGGACATGGGTCTGCATCAGAGCCCACAGCAGGAGAAAATACCTCTTCCAGTCTTTATAGCTTGGTTGTGGAAAAGACTTCATCTTTCATGAAAAAGAAACAATTAAAAATCCTGGAGGAGAAGAAAAAATTACAAAATTGAAAAATTCAATGGAGAACTTCAACTACAAACTTGATCCTGTAGAATAAGTAATAAGTGAACTAGAATTTCAAAATCATGACAGGACATTTGAAATTAGAAACAAAAAGAAATGAATAAAGAAAGCAAAAGGAACTCATGTGATACCATCAAGCATCAGATAGGTCAAAGTATGGAGGTCTTAGAAGAAATAGAAAAAGGAACAAATTTGTTTAAAGAATAGTTCCTTCAAATATTTTTGAAAATATTGGGAGACACATGGACATCTAGACCTATGAAGTTCAAAAGATCCCAAGCAAGATGAACCCAAAGATGAATATTCTAAGATCTACTATAATTAAGCTGTAGAGAGGCAAAGACAAAATGGGAATCTTAAAGGCAATGTAATAAAATACAATAAATAAATAATAAATAAAAATAATCTCAAAAATGCTATAAGAAAAATTCTCAACAGAAATCTTGCAGGACAGGAGGAACTAGAATGCTATGCTCAAAGTTCTAAAAGAATTAAAAAGTAAATCAAGTACTATACTCGGCAAAACTGTACTTCAGAAATACAAGAGCATGGCCAACATTTGTGATACAGTGGATTAAGCCACCACTTACGATGCCAACATCACATATCTGAGTGCTGATTTGAGTCCCAGCTGCTTTGCTTCACATGCAGCTCCCTGCTAATGCACCTGGGAAGGCAGTAGATGATGGAACAAGTACTTGGTCCCCTGCCACCCATGAGGGAGACCAGGATGGAGTTCCTGGCTTAAAGTAAACCATAGTCGAATTTGAAATACTCTAATGTGGGGGTAAATCACTTTTAACTCTAGACAAATGTAAAAGATAAAAGTATTAAAAAGAACTACAAGGAGTCTTCAAAAAGTTCATGGAAATGCATATTATTAAGATATTATGCATGCATTTCAAAAATATTTTCACCAAAATAAATCTTTTAATACTGTTATTCACTTTAAAAAATTATTTTTCTTCATTTAAGAAGCAAAGAGACAGAGAGAAGAGATACAGACAGATACAGAGAGCTCTCCCCCATATATAAATGAAATATTAACAGAACTGAAGAGAAAAGTAACAGCAATACAATTGTAGTAGGAGACTTCAGGATCCTACTATCAACAACAGATCCTCCAGACAGAAAATCAATAAGGAAACATTGGATTTGAACTATAGTTTATACTGACATGTATAGAACATTCCTTCCAACAGAAGCAGAATATATATTCTTCTCAAGTGCACACAAAACATTCTTTGTGATATACTATATGGAGGACCACAAAAACAAATATTTACTTTATTTTATTTATTCTTTTATTAATGTAAAATATTTATGAATACTGGAACTGGAGATCACTATGCTAAGTGAAATAATCCAAGCTCAGAAGCATGAATATATAGAGAATATAAAAAAAATGTTTAAGGATGTCACATCATTCACTATATAGTTATAACTATTTTTTCATTAAACAATACCATGTGCATAACAATATAACCTTCTTTCCTCCACGTTGTGATGTTATGAATCAATTAATTTGTGATATTAATAGTCCTGTTTTCAAGGAAAAGAAAAAAGAAATCACATAAAGTATCCTGTCCAACCACAGTGATATGAAACTAGAAATTATTAACAGTAAGACTCTAAACTAATTCAGAAATACATGAAAATTAAACAGCACTTTTCTGCAAAACCACCTAACCAAAGATGAAATCAAAAGAAAATAAAAAAGCATCTTTAAAGACAGTGCTGTGGTGTAGAATGTTGGGCTGGCATCCCACATGGGCATTGGTTCATGTTATAGCTGCTCCACTTCTGATTCAGTTCCCTGACAATGTGCCTGGGAGAGCATCATATAATGGCCCAATTTCTTGGGCCCTGCCACCCATGTGGGAGACCCAAAGCAGACTCCTGGCTTTTGGATTCAGCCCAGCCCAGTCCATGGGGAATGAACCAGTAAATGGAAGATCTCTCTCTCTCTCTCTCTCTCTCTCTCTCTCTCTGTCTCTCTCTCTCACTCTCAATGCTTTTCAAATATATAAAAAGTATCTTTAGAAAAATTTTGGAAATGGAAGCACAACATAACAATAGAAAATATGTTGGGTTTCTATATAGTAACAGTAAAACTCCTGGGCATGTATGCCTTACCAAGATTGAATAAAGAGGTTATAGAATACCTAAACAGACCAAAATAAGTGTCAAAAATGAATCAATAATTTAAAGAAATATCCCATCAAACAAAAACACAGAACCAGATGGCTTCACTGCTGAATTATACAAAACTTTAAAGAAGAATGAACACCAGGCCATGGCACCCGCACCCTGATCCTGACCAACAGTCTCCAGACTTGTCTGGCAGCACAGTCCTCCTCCGTCATACTGGTGTCGACTGTGAAAATCTTGCATAAGTATGAAATTAGGTCTCACTGAACACATTCACACAAAGGTTGAACAACTGCTTTTCCAGAGCAGAGAGGAAACTCTTGTATCAAAAAGGGTAACCTAGGAATTCATGAATGGTAGAAGTCAGCCAGATTGTCAACGATAGTTTCAACCTGGAAATACTTGGGAAAGCCATCTCTATCATTTTTCTTATAAAACCTTTTTGCGTCCATGCTTGCTGTCATCTTCAGAGCTTTGAGATCATTTTTCAGTTCATCTGTCAATTCTGGAGCTTTCATACCAAACCAGCCATCACCCGCAGTTTTTTGTCGCTCTTTTGTCGCTCTTTCTTGCCTTTTTTTTTTTTTCCTGAAGCTGATGCTTTGATTAACTATATGGTGGGACACGGTAATTTTTTTCAAGTTCAGGTATAAGGATGGCTTTCTGCAGAAGCTCATTTTTCTTTTTCTCCTTGATCTGGGTTAGGGTTCTATTCGGGACAAATAGGCTTGAGAGCCTTGACCCATGTGCTCCTTGGAATAAAAAATAGAGGTGTTTACAAGGACCCATCCCAACCTTGACTCTTTAAAGGCAAAAAGGAACAACCTCAGTCACTTTAGCAGAGGTAATGTTTTTGTAAAGTTTTCAATGTTAAACATTTTTTTAAAGATGTATTTATTTATTTGAAAGACAGAGTTAGAGAGTGGGCTTCTGCCCATTGTTCATTTCCCAAATGGCCACAGCAGCTAGGGCTGGGCCAGGCCAAAGCCAGGAGCTTCTTCAGGATCTCCCATGTGGGTGCAGGGTCCCAAGCACTTGGGCCATCCACCACTGCTTTCCCAGGCACATTGTCAGGGAACTGGATTGGAAGTGGAGCACCAGGGACATGAACTGGCACACAAATGGTTTACCTGCATCCCAGGTGGCAGCTTAACCCTCTGTGCTAAACACTGGCCTCTTAAATATTTAATTTAAAAATATTTAGGAAGTATAAAGTTTACTGGCATGTTGAAAGAATTTTAAAAATTACGCATTTGGTGCAGAGTTAAGTTGCTGCTTGGGACACCCACAATCCAAATCTGAGTGCCTGGTTTGAGTCATGGCTATTCCACTTACAATCCAGCTTCCTGTTAGTATCTTGGGAGGAATAAATGATGGCTTAAGTAGTTGGATTACTGCCAACCATGTGAGGGACCTGGTCTGGGTTCCAGGTTCCTGGCTTTGACCTGGCCCAGCCCTGGCTGTAGAAGACATTTTGGAAATGAACTAGTGGATGAGAGATCTCTCTTTCTCTCTCTCTCTTTCTCTCTCTCTTTCTCTCTCTCCTGCCTTTCAAATAAAAGGAAAAAAATTTAAAATTATCAGTGATATGTAAACAGTTATGTAATTATTATGTAGTTTTGTATGTATGTATGTATGTATGGGTAGGAGGGAAATGGTAGACAGGTAGTGCCTATTGTTAACTACAAATTCAGATACAGAAAGTTAGTGAGGTCAGTATACAGAGAAATCTGCTTGTTTTCCACATAAAAATAACAGTTGAAAACAAATGATAAAAACATTCCTGGAGCAAATGTATATTAGCATAAAACCAAGGAACTAAGTGAAGCTACAAATAAGGCTGTAAAGATAGTTTCTTTAGCTTAACTGTGAAAAGATCCAGTTGTTGATCATTCACTAAATGTTTCTTTATATAGAAAAAAGGATAACTAATAAGAATATGAAAAGAATATAGATGGAATAAACCAGAATCTGATCAGATAAAACAGTTTAAGGAATTTCTTAGAACCTACAACAAACTTAGAGAAACCTGGTTTTTGGACGTTGTTAAAGATTTCACAATAAGAGAAGTAAGGCCTGAAGAGATCACCTGTTCAGAACATTGTTTACAGGAATACTTAAAATGAAAAAAAGAATATCCATGGGATTTCAGGAATCTCATATTCAACAGAATGTAGCACTGGCAGCCAAAGCAGGAATCCTGAACCAATCATGATAGAGAAGTCCTCATGGATGGACATTTGGTGAAAGATTGTCAATGGGTATTCCACTGAACAATGAGGATTCATCTGATAGAATACCCTGAAAGCAGTAGGTACCATGATAAGCTATCCCTCATGATTGTTTGGCAAATGAAATTTACTCGAGAAACCAAAATTGCTATTCACCAGGCATAACTGCAATAGAAAGTCTTATTGTTCAGTGAAAATAATATGATGCAACATTTTGGTGAGGCCTTACAATTCAGCAGCATGATCACTTGGCTAGAAAAATAAACCATTGTTTCTTCAATTGTGACTGTTAATTTTAAAGCAAAGTATGTGTTCAATCATGTAAAAAATACAGAAAAGCATTACGAAAGTAAAATAAATGGAAATATCAATGCAAAAAAAGAATGAAAACCAATTCTTCTTAAATTATTTTAAAAAATAGAAGAAAAAGGCATACTTTCAAATTCATTTTATGAGGCCAGGGTTATCTTGATACCAAAACTACACAAGGACACAATGCAAATAGAAAGTTACAGAACAATAACCTTGATGAGTGTAGATGCGAAGATCCTCAACAAAATACCAGCATATTAAATTCACCAGTACATTAAAAAGATCATTCAAGTGAGATTCACCCCAGGTATGCAAGGATGGTAAACATAGGAAAATCAATATATATGATAAGGGGCCAGCGCCGTGGTGCAGTGAGTTAACGCCCTGGCCTAAAGTGTCAGTATCCCATCTGGGTGCCAATTTAAAACCCAGCTGCTCCACATCCGATTCAGCTCTCTGTTATGGCCTGAGAAAGCAGTGGGAGATGGTCCAAGTCCTTGGGCCCCTGCACCCACGTGGGAGGCCCGGAAGAAGCTCCTGGCTCCTGGCTTCAGATCGGCACAGCTCTGGCCGTTGCAGCCAACTGGGGAGTGAACCATCAGATGGAAGACCTCTCTCTCTCTCTGCCTCTCCTCTCTCTGTGTAACTCTGACTTTCAAGTAAAATAAATTAATCTTAAAAAACATAAACTGGCCAGCGCCGAGGCTCACTAGGATAATCCTCCGCCTGCAGCGCCGGGTGCCGGATTCTGTCCCGGTTGCTCCTCCTCCAGTCCAGCTCTCTGCTGTGGCCCGGGAGGGCAGTGGAGGATGGCCCAAGTGCTTGGACCTTGCACCTGCATGGGAGACCAGGAGGAAGCACCTGGCTCCTGGCTTCGGATTGGCACAGTGCGCCAGCCATAGCGGCCATTTGGGGGGTGAAGCAACGGAAGGAAGACCTTTCTCTCTGTCTCTCTCTCTCTCACTGTCTAACTTTGCCTGTCAAAATATAAATAATAAATAAATAAATAGATAAACTTAACTTTGGAGGTAAAAAATCTGAGTACTGAAAACTACGAAACATTGATGAAAGAAACTGAAGAATATATATATATCAATATATATATCAATATATATCAATAATATATATATATATCAATGTTCATGGATTAGAACAATTAATATTGTTAAAATATCTGTGCTACCCAAAGTGATCTACAGATTCAAGGTTATCCCTCAAAATTTCAATGGCACTTTTCACAACAATAAAAAATATAATCCTGATACATACATGGAACCAAAACAGATCTCTAATAACAAGCAATCTTGAAAAAGAACAAAGAATGAGGCATCACACTTCCTGATTTCAAACCATATTACAAACCTATAGTAATCAAAACAGTATGCTAATGGTATAAAGGTAGTCACGGGAACCTATAAGACAGAATTGAGAGCCCAGAAATAATTCCATGCATATATAATCAGCCAATCTTTGCCCAGGACACTAAGTATATATAATGGGGAAAGGATAGACTCTTTAATTAATTATGTTGTGAAAACTGGACTTTCATATAAAAAATGAAATTAGATGTTTATTTCAGGTCAAACTCACAAATAATCTATAATTGGATTAAATCTAAGACTTGAAATCATAAGACTCCTGGAATAAAACATACACATCTTGGCCAAAGTCTTGACAATTATTACTTTTTTTTACATGACACTAAAAGCCCAGGCATCAAAAGCATAAGTAAACAAATGGGACTATATCAAGTTAAAAAAAAAAAAGCTTCCACATGCCAAAATATACAAATAAATAACAAAATGAGAGAAAATATTTGCAAACTGCATATCTGATAAGGAGTTAATATATAAAATGTAAAAGGAATAAAAATAGCTCAATAACAAAATAAAAAATAACAACACAAAATAAGCAAAGGATTTGAATAAAAAAAGTTCCAAAAATAAATACAAAATGTAACAAGTATCTGAAAAAAGTGTATCACCCATCATCAGAGAAATGTAAATCAAAATTGCAACAATATGTCACCACACATCTATTAAGATTGCTGTTATTCAAAATACATGAGATAAGAAGTGTTAGTGAGATTTTGGGAAAAACAGAAACCTTTTACACTGTTGGTGGGAATGCAAACTGGCACAGCCATTATAGGAAATGGTGTAGAGTTTCCCCAAAAAATTAAAAATAGAACTATTATATTATCCCGTAATGCTAACACTGGTACATATACAAAGGAAATTAAGTCAGTTTGTCAAAAAACATCTGAACTCACAAGTTTATTGCAGTGCTATTCACAGTAGCCAATATATGGAGACAGCTTATGTGTACCTTGATGAATAAATGTATAAAGAAAATATGAATACATAAACACAATGTGATATTATTGAGTCATAGAAAAGATAGAAATTGTATCATTTTTAAAAACATAGATTAATCTGGAAGATAATATGCTAAGTAACATAAGCTTGAAAATGAAGACAGTGAATGATACCATTTGTATATGAAATATATATTTATATATATTTTATATATGGGATATAAAATATAAAAGTTGAACTCATAGAAGCAGAGAGTAAAACGATATTATTCAGGAATTGAAGAGTGGGTAAAATGAGGAGATATCGGTCGGTGGTACATTCATTAAAAGATGAATAAGTTTTGGGGATCCAATATCTGGCCTGGTGACTCAGATAATAGTGCAATACTATTTATTTGGAATTTGTGAAGAGGGTGGATTCTATGTTCACATCCCCCATACACACAGAAAAGGTAACTAACTATGGTTAATTAATTTGATTGTGATGATCATCCATATATATTATGGATAATATAAATATATATCATCAGATATATATATCAAATCATCAGGTTGTATGCCTTAAATACACACACACATACATATGTTTTGTTTGTAAGTTTTACCTTAATAAAGCTGTACAGAAACGTAAATGAGAAGTTCACCTTGGATGATGTGTGGAAAATCGATTAGAGCAAAGGCTGGAGATGAGGAATTTGAATTTCCAGCATGACTTTTATGAAAGGATGGTAATCCTACATCATCATCATCATCATCATCACCACCACCATCACTGTCTCTTACTAGAAAATTAGCCTGTGAGGATGGCACTGAGTTTGTACTCCACCTCTTCACTTGAGAAGCATAGCAACAGTCATGTTCATTCTAAATATATTCATTGAACACCTACTGAGTTCCAGGTTCTGCACGAGACAACCAAGACAAAAATCTTAGCCCTCGAAAGAAATCTTGGCCCTCATCAACTTTATAATGTAGTCAAAGAGACTGACAAAAAAAGGAGACATAAAATAAAGCTTGAAATTATAATATAAGAGCTATAGAAGTAGGGGAAGAACCTAGTAGTGTTAGGGATCATAAAGACACATGAGCTTGATAGAACCAATGGATGAAATTTAAAGAAAACTGCACATGGAGAGAGAGTAGTATGAGATGAAGTTGCAGATGTGGTCAGGGTCCAGATAATACAGTGTTTTGTTGGTAATGACAAAAGATGTTGGACAGGAGGTATTATTCCAAGCAGAGGAATGTACATGTAAAAAATGCACTGTGTGTTTAAAACGTAGCAAACATTTGGTTATTTCTGGAGCATAGCATAGAAATCTGAAGGTTAGATGACCATACTCTTTTTGTCCTTCTCCTTAAAGAACATAAATAATACAATCAGAAGATATTTTCCTTGTTTGGCATAATGGTACTCTCAGGGAAGTTTCAGTGGTGCAAGAGGCATCCTTAAAAGCTCACAGTTGAGCGGAAGCATCATAAGACTCAAAGCTAACAGTAATTTGGGACTTTAGCTCGTGGCATATGCATATTTACCAGGACCTCAAGAGTTCTGGACTTGGAAGATCCTGCTCCTCAAGAGTCACAAAAACACAAGCAGGATGCTTAAGGAACATCTTGGCTTAATTAGAGAACATCAGGCATTAAAAGAGTCCTACAGATCAAGATTCTTATGAAAGCTGGGGCTAAAATCAGCAGAGTTTACCAATAGAAAGTCCAGTTAGGACTACTTTCCCAAAGACTAAGTGGAAGGGATTAATAACCCTCCCTTCTACAAGATAATATAGGCCTTTTGTGCAAAGGTAATCTCCCAAGCATGTCTTCCACTTTCAGATGGATTTTCCTCCTCTACAGTGTTGCGTGTTAAGGAATACACACACACACACACACACACACATACACACATACTCAGTGTTGAAAAAGTTATACCATAGGCTTTTCATCTATAACCAGGAAACAAAATCTTGTTTCCTGAGATTTACTTTGGGAGACAGAAGTAGCTCTGGTTTTTGCCCACATCAGTGTTGGGCCCACAATGCAATGTTCTGATTTTGAAAAAGCAATCTCTGCTCATAAAGACTCCTGGGAAAATGAGAGTCCCATGTTCTCTCACTTATTACCACTGAAGAAGATAACTATGGAACCTTTAAGACCTTGAAAAAACGTCATAGATGTTTCAGTTGGGCTGCAGGTTTGTATTCATCCTTGAATGTGGAGGTGAGAGGTGGGAGGTGGGGACTGACAGCAATGTGGCAGAAATCTGCAGCATCCTGAAGAAAGCAATTACGAAGGAAGAAGAGGGGAGTAGTGCTGTGGTGTAGCAGGTTATGCTGCTGCCTGTGACACCACTATCCCATATGGGTGCTGGTTCAAGTCCTGGCTGTTCCACTTCAGATCCAGCTCCCTGCTAGTGCACATGGGAAAACACTGGATGAAGGCCCAAGTGCTTGATTTCCCTGCCATCCATGTGGGAGACCCAGAAGAAGCTCTTGGCTCTGGCCTGGCCCAACTCCAGCCCCTGCAGCCTTTTGGGGAGTAAACCAGTGGATGAAAGATATCTCTCTCTCTCTCTCTCTCTCTCTCTCTCTCTCTCTCTCTGCTTTTCAAATAAATAAATACATCTTTAAATAAAAGAAACGACAAGAAAAGACCAGCATGCTAATATAACATGTATTCATTCCTTGGAAACTCCCACAAATATTCTGGGGAAGAGAACCTCTAAAAATGTGACTTCTTGCATTAACTGAGTATGAGAGCTCTTTTGTCTACATCCTGCTTTACAAAAACTCATGAAGTAGGTTGAGGAAACTGGGGTTCAGTGTCTTCACTAGCTTGCCTAAGGCCATAAGCTATATGGCTCAGGTGATGGGGCTGGGATTTGAACCAAAGCCTATCTAGCTACAAAGCACAACTTCATTGCTCCAGTGTGTTGGTACTAGACTATAATAACTACAGATAAATCTGAAATATCAAAGACTGTGGCAGAGGTGTACAAACAAATGGGGAAACGGCATTATCAGGAAGCCTGAAGAGGAAGCTACTTGCTATATACTCTTACCACCATCTGCAGGATATTAGGCAGTGGTTATCATTGATTACCAGGTGATATCTATCCACCTGCCATCTTAGTATCATATTCTTGCCTTGAAGGTCTTGAGAAATTAATATTTAGTTTATTCCAGATTCAACAGAATTGAAAAAAATTAAATAAGCTTCACAGTCAAAGCAGCTAAACCACTTGAAGGTTAACAGGAAAAAGAAATGTTGTTTTGCTTCAGAATGAAACTTCAGAATATGATAACTTTTTCCACTCCCACTCACCCAACCTCAGTACTGGGCCCCAAGTGAAGATAATTTCCTATTTACATGGAAAGAGAAAAGAAACTCAGAAAACTTATTTAAAAAGTTCAAAGGCTCTCTGAACCCTAAAATCATTCTTCAAAAAGCACATCTCAATTATTTAAATGCACATGGATTGAACAACAGAAGACCGTATTTTCTTTAAAATACACATGAATGATTTTTTTCCCTAACTGCAGAAAAAAAGACCAAGTAAAACAGAGGTTGGCGTACATTGAACCCCAAACATTTGGTAAAATAGGTCAAGATGTTCCATAAACACCAGAACTGGCCCGGGGTGTGTCTCCCTAATTAATTTATTGTAATTTTTATTAATGATAACAATAGCAACATTTTGTGTTAGCGCTGCTATCCCAGAAGACTTGGAGGCTTTTATGAGAAAACTCTACTGAGCTTCATGCTCCCTTAATTATCGTGGATTCTCTAACCCTCCAGCTCCAAAGCGTTTTTGTGACTGTTGCAGCATTCTGGCAGCTAGCCCTCAGTTTGCAGCCCAGCTAAAATTCCAGACTCCTTGGGGGGGGGGGGGTTAGGGAAAGCTTTGGATCTCTCAAGTATGGGAAGAGCTCTGTTATGGGTGGGTTCTGATGTAGGAGTATTGCAACCCTGTGTCTGAGACTGAGTCCTGCCAAGTATTATTTTGTTCCTTGCCAAGAGGCAAGAAAACAGCTTTTCATTATCTGTTCCCTCCCACTAGAATAAAAGGCTAGCAGAGCAGGAAAGTGTCTGCCTTATTCACGGCTCTATCTGCAGTGCCCAGAGCACTGCCTGGCACACAGTAGTAATATTTCTTGTGTAAATAGTATAGTAAATATTTCTTAAATACATTGATAGAGTAGGAGTAATGCAGAGCAAGGGTTGATTAGCTGCCTCAGAAACCAGTGCTCTGGGGAGTGGGGTGTGTCTGTGTGTCTGTGCCCATTAAGGGCAGACATGCTGGGCTGGGTCAGCAAATCTGTGAAGTAAGCATCAACAACATTCCAGTGAGGGTTAATTACCAAAATTGATCATCTGGCCATCTTATCTCCTACCCAGGCCCACAGCAGAGGAATAGTTCTAGATCTTGCCCACTAAGAGAGATACATACGAACTGAGGCCTGTACAGAGGAAATCAAGTAGTCCAGTGTACTAGTATTACTGGGATGCCATAAACAACAAACCACAGAATGAGTTCCTTAAGCAACAGAAATTTATTTTCTCGTGGTTTTGCAGTCTAGAGGTTCATGGTCAAGGTGCCAGGATTAGTTTCCTGATGAGGACTCCCTTCTCAGCTTGTATATGGCCACCTTCTCATAATGTTCTCACATGGCCTTTCCTTAGTGTATGTGGACATGGGGGAGAATTGTGGAGATGTGCTATGGTTTGAATATTCCCTGGGCAACTCATGTTGAAATTTAATTTCTATTTTAGCAGTATTAAAAAGTGAGGTCTTTAACAGGAGGTTATGTAAGAGGGTACATCCTCATGGGTGGATCAATGCCATTTTTGCAGAAGCATCCTCCCCTGCTCTATTTTGTGTGTACTCTCCCTTTTGCTTCTGTCATGGGATGACACAGCCAGAAGGTCCTTGCCTGATACTGGTGTTATGCTCTTAGACTTCCCAGTCTCCAGAAAAATAAGAAACATATTCTTTTTCCTTAGAAATTGCCAGTCTGTGTTATTCTGTTACATCATCAGAAAACAACCAATGGCAGAGGGTGTGAGGGAGTGAGATTTCTGATGTCTCTTCTTTAAAAATATTTTTTCATTTTATTTCAAAGGCAGTGATACAGAAAGACTCAATTATACATCTTTAATCTACTGGTTCACTCCCCAAAGGCCTATAACGGTCAGGGCTTGGCCAGGTCCAAGTCAGGAGCTCAAAACTAAATCTGTGAATTCCTCTTGGGTGGCAGGGGCCCAATTAATTGTTCTCTCCCTGGGTACACATGAGTAGGAAACTGGAATCAGAAAATGAGGTGTGACTTGAGTCTAGGCACTCCAATATGGGATGTGAGTGTCTCCAGTAGAAACTTAACTGCTGTGACAAATGCCCACCCCCTGATGTCTCTTCTAATAAAGAAACTAATCTTATGAGATCAGGGCCCTAAGCTTATGACTTCATTTAACTATAATTACTTCCTTATTCTTCAAAATACAACCACACTGGAGGGCTGAGATGTCAACATATGAATTCTGAGGAGACACGAGTGTTTAGTTCATTACAGGAAGGATGTGGAAAACAAGTCTGATGCGAAATAGTTGGAGTCACTGAGGCTGTTTGGTCTGCAGAAGAGAATCAGGGGGTCATGAACTCAAAAATCAAACAACTAAAAGGCTATCACAGAACAGAATGTGTAAATATTCTCAGGCCATCCTCATAAGATTTTAAGAAGCCATAGGGAGGATAGATTTTATCAGCTCAAACAGGTAGAATTTTCTATCGATTAGAGCTGTAGCTGTCATTGGATAGAGAGGAGTGATCACGTCATCAGCTGGGGCAGGAAAGCTGGTTCTGGCACACTATTTGGGAGGGATGGAATATAAATTGGGCTTGAATGAGTGATCTAAAAAATATTACTTATAGCCCCCAAATGCCAGAATAACAGTTATGAGAACACTTGTAAACTTTGACTCAACTTTGTTTAACATCTGATTTATCTGTACACAGGATAATCATGGCATCCCTCTTGTATCCTCCCTTTCCCTACATTCTCCAAACAGAGCTTCAGGCAAGCCAAGCCTGGCTTAGGGTACATAGGAGTTAAATGAATTATTATCTGAATTTCCTGAGTCTAAGGAAATGGAGTAGCAAACCTCAGAGAAACAGCTTCTACTCCTCCTTATATTCTGTTTTCATTACGCTAAGTTCTGATGAGAATCTAGGTTCCAGAGTTAGGTGAAGACTGTGGATATAACAGTCAAGCATGTTAACTGAATGAACTAGGAAACAGGCAAAGTGACGCCTGGGGTTTCACAGGTTTTTTCCTTCAAGACTGGGTTAAAAATAACACTAGCTTTCCCCTGTTCAGAAAGCTGTGTCACAGCGCGTTAACGCCCTGGCCTGAAGCACCAGCATCCCATATGGGCACTGGCCCGAGACCCGGCTGCTCCATTTCTGATCCAGCTCTCTGCTGATGGCCTGGGAAAGCAGTGGAAGATGGCCCAAGTCCTTGGGCCCCTGCACCCGTGTGGGAGACCAGGAAGAAGCTCCTGGCTCCTGGCTTTGGATTCGCGCAGCTCTGGCCGTTGCGGCCAATTGGGGAGTGAACCATCGGATGGAAGATACCCCCCCCCCCCGCCTATCCTCTCTCTGTGTAACTCTGACTTTTAAATAAATAAATAAATCTTAAAAAAAAAAAAAAGAGGCTGGCGCCATGGCTCACTTGGCTAGTCCTCCGCCTACAGCGCCAGCACCCTGGTTTCTAGTCCCGGTTGGGGCACCAGATTCTGTCCCGTTTGCTCCTCTTCCAGTCCAGCTCTCTGCTGTGGCCCGGGAAGGCAGTGGAGGATGGCCCAAGTGCTTGGGCCCTGCACCCCATGGGAGACCAGGAGGAAGTACCTGGCTCCTGGCTTTGGATCGGCGTAGTTCCAGCCGTAGCGGCCATTTGGGGAGTGAACCAACGGAAGGAAGACCTTTCTCTCTGTCTTTCTCTCTCACTGTCTAACTCTGCCTGTTAAAAAAAAAAAAAAAAAAAAAAAAGCTTGTAGGGCTGATCAGCTGTAGGAATCTAGGAATAAGAGCCTGAAGAGAGAAGACTGGTTCAATAACACATCAATAACACAAACTGGACTCATAAATGTCTTAGATCAGCTCTGAAATGGGCAATGACATTTGATAGCAGAATAAGACTTGCTGAAAGGGTTTAAATGCAAATTCTGAGCCACTTCTCACACCTACTGAATCTGCATCTCTGGGCATCTGAGTTTTTACAAACTTCTTAAGTGATACAGATGCACAGTCAAATTGGAGAATCTTAGAATGAAGGAGTTTAAGTAAAAGCCATGTTTGAAAAAATAAAATGCAAATACAGTCTGTATGTATTCCCATGCATACCTAAATACATTATGGCTAAATTTTAGAGCTAATTAGCACATGTATTACCTCATATATTTATCATTTTGTGGTAAAAACAGTTAAAATGTACTTTCTTAACAACTTTTTAAAATAAAATCTGAATCTCCCATGTGGGGGGACAAAGACTCAAGTACTTGAGCTGCTACCTGCTGCCTCCCAGGGTGCAAATGAACAAGAAGCTAGAATAGGAAGAAGAGCCTGGACTGGTGTGCTGTGGGCCTTCCAAGTAGCATCCTAACTGTTTTGCCAAATGCCCGCCCTTTTCTTTTTATTACTTTGAAATGAAGCAAATGACATATAGCCAATTATTTTAAAGTACACAATTCAATGATGCTTAGTACATTTAAATAAATAAATAAATAAACCAACACCTCTATCTTCTTCCAAAATTTTTTCATCAATTTCAAACAGACCCAATACCCATCAAGCAGATACTCTATTCCTCGCTTCCCCAGAACCTGCAGCCACTAATTATCTTCCTTCTTCAATAGATTTCCTAATTCTGGATATTTAATATTAATGGAATCATACAATATATGATTTTTGTGTCCTGCTTCTTTTTTACTGTTTATTTCATTTTATTTTATTTTTACTTTTTTTTTTTAATTTTTGACAGGCAGAGTGGACAGTGAGAGAGAGAGACAGAGAGAGAAAGGTCTTCCTTTGCCGTTGGTTCACCCTCCAATGGCCGCCGCTGCAGCCGGCGCACCGCGCTGATCCAATGGCAGGAGCCAGGAGCTTTTCCTGGTCTCCCATGGGGTGCAGGGCCCAAGCACCTGGGCCATCCTCCACTGCACTCCCTGGCCATAGCAGAGAGCTAGCCTGGAAGAGGGGCAACCGGGACAGAATCCGGCGCCCCAACCGGGACTAGAACCCGGTGTGCCAGCGCCGCAAGGTGGAGGATTAGCCTATTGAGCCACAGCGCCGGCTTTATTTTTACTTTTCAAATTTTATTTAAGATATACAAATTTCATGTATTTCTTATATACACATTCAAGAACATAATGATATTTCCCTTCCTATCCTCACTCCCTTTCCTTTTCCCATTCTTAATTTTTACAAAGACATATTTTCAGGTAACTTTATACTCATAAGACAAATCCTACACTGAGTGAAGAGTTCAACAAATAGTATTAAAAAAACCACTGTTCCTCAACAGAAGAGACAAGGGTTGTAAATAATCATCAAGTCTCAAAAGGTCCACTTCACTCCAATACACACCTTTTAGGTATTAGTTACCACAGATCAGGAAAAACATAGTATTTGTCTTTTTAGGACAGGTTAATTTCACTAAGTATAATGGTTTCCAGTTGTATCTATTTTGTTGCATAATACAGGATGTTATTATTTTTTTTTTTTACAATGTGTAGTATTCCATAGACTTTACCCAGTCTTCAGTTGAATGGACAACTGGGTTGACTCCATATCTTCATTATTGTGAATTGAGCTGCAATAAACATGGGGGTGCAGATCATGCTCTCATATTCTGATTTCATTTAGTTTGGGTAAATTCCCAAGAGTGGCATGGCTGGGTCATATGGTAGGGCTATATTTAGATTTCTGAGGTTTCTCTACACTGTCTTCCACAATGGCTGCACTAGTTTGCATTCCTACCAATAGTGGGAACCTTTTTACCCACTTTCAAGAATATGATATGTTGCAATTAAGTATGCTCATTCATGCTGTAAAATAGATCTCCAGTGGTAGGTGTTGTGATATAGTGCGTTAAGGTGTCATCTGTCATTTGGGACATCCAAATGGGAGTCATATGGGAGTCATATGGGAGTGTCTGGTTCAACTATCAGCTACTACACACTTCCCACCCAACTTCCTGCTAATGTGCATGAGAGGCAGTGGATGACAGGCCCAGTACTAGACTTCCTGGCAATTCTGTGACAAACCCATAGGAGTTTGTGGCCTAGCCCTGGCATTGTGGGTAGTGAACCAAATACAGGATAGAAGATCTCTCTCTCTCTCTCTCTCTCTCTCTCTCTCTCTTTCTCTCTCCCTCACTTGGTCTTTCAAATAAATAAATTCTTCTTTAAAAAATTCCTAAAATACATATCCAGAATCCATTCACTGTATATAACTAAAATTTGTATCTTTTCACCAACATTTTCTTTGTTTAAGCTTTATTTATTGTGAAAGTCAGTGTTACACACATACACCCACAGAAAAGGAGAAAGAGAGAGAGAGAGGTCTTCCATATTCATATCATGATTTGTATGTCCCTTTTTTTTGGAGAAATGTCAATTCAGATCATTTACCCAATTTTTAAACATGATAGTGTGGCAAACATTGTGGCACAGCAGATTAAGCAACCACTTGTGACACTGGCATCCCATGTCAGTGTGCCAACTTGGGTCCTTGATACTCAGCTTCAGATCCAGCTTTCTGCTAAAACACCCAAGGAGGCAGTGAAAGATGGCCCAGGTGGGAGTCCCATATGGAGTTCCTGGCTCCTGGCTTTGGCCTGGTCCAGACCTGGTTGTTCAAGACATCTGGGGAGTGAACCAGCAGATAGAAAAGATCTTTCTCCGTCTGTCTCTCCTTGTCTTGCTATCACTCCACCTTTTAAATATTTTAATGAATAGGGGTCAGCACTGTGGCGCAGCAGGTTAAAGCCCTGGTCTGAAGCGCTGGCATCCCGTATGGGTGCCGGTTCTAGCCCCGGCTGCTCCACTTCTGATCCAGGTCTCTGCTATGACCTAGGAAAGCAGTAGAAGATGGCCCAAATCCTTGGGCCCCTGCACCTGTGTGGGAGATGCAGAAGAAGCTCTTGGCTCCTGGTTTCAGATTGGCACAGCTCCAGCCATTGTGGCCATCTGGGGAGTGAACCAGCGAATGGAAGACCTTTCTCTCTGTCTCTACCTCTCTCTGTAACTCTGTCTTTCAAATAAATAAAATAAATCTTTTAAAAAATAATTAAATAATTAAATAAATCTTTAAAAAATAAACATGGTAGCCAACTTTGTTCCATGGTACAATTGCAGGTGTAATTGGGATTAAAGGAGCTACAATTTGTAAAATTTTCTTAATTGTGAATGCCAATAATATTGGGATTATTAGACAGCAGTTACATGCTGGACGAGAAGAAAAGTCCTTATTTGGCATGTATTATTTCTACTGATCATTTTTTTTTTTTACTTTTGGAATACTGTTAAACAGATTAATACAAAAAGCCTCATTTTTAGTTTATTTTTCAAAAACATTTATTTTACTTATTTGAAAGGCAGAGTGACAGAGGGAGAATGGGAGAAACAGAGAGAAAAAAATCTTCCATCCATTGGTTCATTCCCCAGATACCTGCCATAGGCAGAGCTGGGCCAGGCCAAAGTCAGGTGCCAGGAAGCCCATGTATTTTTGTATTTCAGTCTATTTCTCTTTTTGAATTATTTAATATTTGCCTAGTGTTTGATGCATACATATTTACTTATCCTTTATTTCTTTTTTCTAGCATGTTATTTATTTTTAGTTACTTGAAAGAGGAGAGAGAGACAGAGAGAGAGAGAGATCCCTCATTTCCCCCATATGCTCACAACATCCAGGGCTGGGGTAGGCTTAAAAAACCAGAAACTGGGAATTCAATCCAATTCTCTGCCATTGGTTGCCGGGACCTATGTACTTGAGCCCCCCGGGGTACGCATTACAGGAGACTGGAAATTGAAGCAGAACTAGAACTCATACCCAGGGATTTGAACATAGTATATGGGTGTCACAAAGTGTCATCTTGACTGCAGCACCAACTTATTGCCCCTCTCCTTCATTTCTATAGTTTTGCAGTGATGGTATTCTTTTTATAAAAAGATTCATTATTTATTAAAAAAGCAGAAGTACAGAGTGAACAGTAGAGACACACACAGAGATTTCCCATTGCTTGGGCTGCTCTAGGTTGAAGCCAGGAACCAAGTGTCAGAAGCATCTTCCAGGTCTCCTGTGTGGGTGCAAGGGCCCAAGCACTTGAACGCGGTCTTCTGCTACTTTCCCAGGCACAATAGCAGGGAGCTGGATTGGAATTGGGGCAGCCAGGACTCAAACCAGTGCTCATATAGGATTGCTGGCATTGTATAAGTGGCAGCTTAACCTGCTGCATCACAATGTCAATCCCATGCAGGCATAGTTGACAGTTTTCCAACTCTATTGGCATATAACGTGTCTGCTAAGAAATAAACTTCTAGCCTTTTTGAAATTTCCTGATTTGTTATTTGCTTCCTTTCTTTTGCTGATTTCAGGATTCTCTCTTTGACCTTAACACTTAACAGGTTAATTACAGTATATCTTGGTGTAGTCTTATTTGCATTGAATTTTATTGAAAATCTTTTGTATTCCTATACCTGAATGTTTATGTATTTCTCCAAATTTGGAAAGTTTTCTAATTTTTTTTTTATTTTTGACAGAGTGGACAGTGAGAGAGAGAGAGACAGAGAGAAAGATCTTCCTTCCGTTGGTTCACCCCACAATGGCCGCTGTGGCCAGAGTGCTGCGGCCGGCGCACCGCGATGATCTGAAGCCAGGAGCCAGGTGCTTCCTACTGGTCTCCCGTGCGGGTGCAGGACCCAAGCACTTGGGCCATCCTCCACTGCCTTCCCGGGCCACAGCAGGGAACTGGACTGGAAAAGGGGCAGCCGGGACAGAATCCGGCGCCCCGACCAGGACTAGAACCTGGTGTGCCAGCACCACAGGCGGAGGATTAGTCTATTGAGCCACGGCGCCGGCCAAGTTTTCTAATATTATCTCTCTCGATTTTGGTCTCCCTCTCTCTCTCTCTCTCTTTCCCTCCTCTTTTAAATGATGTCAGCAGGTTTTCTTTTTTTAAGTTTTATTTATTTATTTGAAAGGCAAAGTTACAGAGACAGTGAGAGCAAGAGCAAAAGAGAGATCTTCCATCTGCTGGTTCACGCCTCAAATGGCTTCAGTGGCTGGGGCTGGGACATACCGAAGCCAGGAGTCAAGAACTTCATCTAGGTCTCCCACGTGGGTGACAGGGGCCCAGCGCTTGGGCAATCTTCTGCTACTTTCCTAGGAACATTAGGCACATTAGCAGGGATCAGAATAGGAACAGCCTGGACACAAACTAGCACACATATGAGATGCTGGAGTTGCAGGTGGCAGCTTTACCCACTATGCGGCACTGCCAGCCTCTACTATTATCTCTTTAAACCAACTTTCAACCCCTTTGTTTTTCTCTCCCCTTTAAATGCTTAAAACCATTTTATATTCTATCCCATAAACCCCATAACAATTCTTCATTTTCTTCATCTTTTATTCTTATTTCTCCTCTGCCTGTATATTTTCGAATAACCGGTCTTTGAGTTCACATATTCTATCATCCTCTGTATCGGTTCTGCTGTTGATATACACTATTGCATTTTTTATCATTCAGTATATTTTTCAGTTCCAGAATTTTTTATTTGTTTACTTCCATCTCCATTAAACTTCTGGTATTAGACATTTTTTGCTTTCCTGATTTTGTTGAATTATTTATTTGTGGAAAAGTCCATCCAAAAGTTCGTGTCAATTGCATATTATGAAAACCTATGCATATTTTCAGAATTTTTGCACCAAAATAAACTCATCTTTCAGTTTCATTTTCCCACATTCTGAAGTACCCTTTCATTTTTCTGAAGTCCACTGAGTTTCCTTAAAGTAATCATTTTAAATAATTTGTTATGTTAGGTAGCAAGTCAGAAATTTAGCTTACCTGTGTGTGGAGACAAGCCTGAAGACCAGCACCTACTGTGGAAACTCCAGAAGCCCAGCATTTTGCACTTCAAAGTCCTGTGCAGACCCTGATAACCTCCTAGGGGGTCCCAGCCCTTCCCCCAAGGAAAGCTCCCAGGAGAATTCTCTCCTCAGGACAACATGGGGCAATAAAACCTTCTCAGCTGCCCTAAGGGAAGCCCCCCTACTCTGCCTGGGCGCCAGCAAATCTGGGGAGGAATTTTCTAATTTTCACCCAACAAACCCTACTGCCAAGACTCTCCATCCTTTGTCCTAGAGAAGAGGGGGAGGTGGGTAAACAGACTCCCTTAAAAATCTAGGGAGTCCAAACAGACTGTCGCTCAGCTCTCTGCTGAGCCACCCACCTGGCCTGCCCAGGTGTATTCTCTCCATTCAACCATGTAACCTCGCTCTCCCCCAGTCCGAGCGACTGGGGGCTCTCACTCTGTCCCTTCCGTCCTGATGGATGCCCTGTCCCCAATAAAGCCTTATCACTCTGCTCTCTGTCTCACGCCTGAATTCTCTCTTGTGTGAAGACAAGAATCCCACAGCTTCCTCCGGTGACAGTTATACAGTTTGTATATCTCCCTTTCTTTGTGGTGACTAGAAGATGTTCTTTTGGCAGTGTTAGATATCTTTAGCTTTTCATATTTCTTTTAGCTGTATGTTAAAGTCTGTACATTTCATGAAGAAATTATTCCAGTCTCGGAATAATTTGTCTTGGAAACGTTCTACCAGTTTGTCTAAAGACTCTGATAGGTCACCTGGCATGATTAAAGGGCAAGTTTGCTTCTGGAACCATTGGGGAAGCTGGCCTGGTGTCTAGGTCAGCAGGTGAGCAGGTCTGGTATATAGATCCATCTGGCTGGGCCTGTACCCAGGAACTACTGGGGTGGTGTGGGGTGGGTGCACATCAACTGGTGTTGCTGGGGGTGCACATGGATGGGCCTGGAGCCTGGGCCCATGTGGTTTAGCCTAGAACCCATTCTTCCATGGCTGGCCAGAAAGCCTGAGTCCAAAGAGGCACACTTGGCAATTGAGTGGGCCTTGACCAATGTGTCTGAAGGGGCTGGCTATGTGCTGATATGGTTCTGTTGCCTGGAACCGCTGAGATAGATCTGGAACTTTAGTCTATGTGGACTGGCCTGGTGCTGGGCTGGGCCTCATGTTTGAGTTCTTGGTGCTAAATCTTGGTCCTGGATCCAGAGAGTTTGCTTGAAACCTGGGTTTGCACCATGAATCTACGAGAATGTGTTTGGAGCCTCATTACATGGGATATGGCTGGCAAAGGAAGCTACTGGAGTGAGCCTTGAACCTGTGTTTGCTGAAAGGCCTTGTCCCTGTGTCTTCTGAAGTGTGGGACCACCTCTAGCAGGCTAGAACTTGAGCCCATCATGGTGCAGATACTTAAGTGATGCTTGGACATATAAGGGCATGTCTAGTGCCTATAACCTTGGATCCTAAACTGGTATCTAGAGGTACTGGGGCTCCTTGAGTCAAAGGTCATAGTGTCAGTTCAGTCCTAGAGCCTGTGTCTATTGATGCCACTCTGGAGCTTGGATGCTCAGGTGCCGGCCTAGAATCTAGGCCCATGAAGGCTCACCTGGATTCTGTGCCCACAAAGGCTGGCTTGGGACATGAGTACAGAAGAATGAGCCTAAGGCCTGAGACCATGGGGTCCAACTCTGCATTGTAGTCTACTGGAATATGCCTAGAACCAGGGTCAAATGAAGAGAGCAAGGGTCTTGGATCTGGAAACCATGTCAGTGCCATTTCATGAAATTATTCAATAAGCTCCTGATACCTCATACAACATCATATACATCATTCTCAGGATTCCTTAGCAGTCATTTAATCTATGTAAACAATGATTTGTCCACCAAATGAAGACCACAAAATAATACCCTCTTATATAAATTAGTTTGGCAAAAATTCAAAAGTTGAATAATACTAAATAGTGGAACATAAATTGGTTTATCTTCACACTAAAATCTGAAAATGAGTGTAATAATTATGTATAAAACATCAATAAAATGTAGTAATAATGTTATGGTTAAAAGAACCTCCATGAAAACAAAATATAATATGGTCCTTATATGTATGAACTTTATATAAAGTTCAACAAGTAAAATAATATGTCATTTAGGAGGACTTCTGGAATGATGGAGTGAGAAGTTTGCAGACTCTCCCCACAGTAAACCAATGACTTAACTGGTGAAAAACTCTATCATATAGAATCTTTGGAAATAGTCCTAAAGACATACAACAAATGGAGAAACATTAGTTCAAGAAAATTTACCAAATGCTTTCTCGGCATCTATTGAGAGAATCATATGGTTTTTCTTCTGCAGTCTGTTAATGTGGTGTATCACACTGATTGTCTTGCGCACATTAAACCATCCCTGCATACCAGGGATAAATCCCACTTGGTCTGGGTGGATGATCTTTCTGATGTGTTGTTGCATTCTATTGGCGAGAATTTTATTGAGGATTTTTGCATCTATGTTCATCAGGGATATTGGTCTGTAATTCTCTTTCAGTGCTGCATCTTTTCCCGGCTTAGGAATTAAGGTGATGCTGGCTTCATAGAAAGAATTTGGGAGGATTCCCTCTTCTTCAATTGTTCTGAATAGTTTGAGAAGAATTGGAGTTAGTTCTTCTTTAAATGTCTGGTAGAATTCAGCAGTGAATCCGTCTGGTCCTGGGCTTTTCTTTGTTGGGAGGGCCTTTATTACTGTTTCAATTTCTGTCTCGGTTATGGGTCTGTTTAGGTTTTCGATGTCTTCCTGGTTCAATTTAGGTAGGTTGCATGTGTCCAGGAATCTATCCATTTCTGATAGGTTTCCCTGTTTGCTGCCATACAAGTCCTTGTAGTAATTTCTGATGATTCTTTAAGAAAAACCATATGATTCTCTCAATAGATGCCGAGAAAGCATTTGATAAAATACAACACCCTTTCATGATGAAAACTCTAAGCAAACTGGGTTTGGAAGGAACATTCCTCAATACAATCAAAGCAATCTATGAAAAACCCACAGCCAACATCCTATTGAATGGGGAAAAGTTGGAAGCATTTCCACTGAGATCTGGGACCAGACAGGGATGTCCACTCTCACCACTGCTATTCAATATAGATCTGGAGGTTCTAGCCAGAGCTATTAGGCAAGAAAAAGAAATTAAAGGGATACAAATTGGGAAGGAAGAACTCAAACTATCCCTCTTTGCAGATGATATGATTCTTTATTTAGGGGACCCAAAGAACTCTACCAAGAGACTATTGGAACTCATAGAAGAGTTTGGCAAAAGAGCAGGGTATAAAATCAGTGCACAAAAATCAACAGCCTTTGTATACACAGACAATGCCATGGCTGAGAAAGAACTTCTAAGATCAATCCCATTCACAATAGCTACAAAAACAATCAAATACCTTGGAATAAACTTAACCAAGGACGTTAAAGATCTCTACGATGAAAATTACAAAACCTTAAAGAAAGAAATAGAAGAGGATACCAAGAAATGGAAAAATCTTCCATGCTCATGGATTGGAAGAATCAATATCATCAAAATGTCCATTCTCCCAAAAGCAATTTATAGATTCAATGCAATACCAATCAAGATACCGAAGACCTACTTCTCAGATCTGGAAAAATTGGTGCTGAAATTTATATGGAGGCACAAGAGACCTCGAATAGCTAAAGCAATCTTGTACAACAAAAACAAAGCCGGAGGCAACACAATACCAGATTTCAGGACATACTACAGGGCAGTTGTAATCAAAACAGCATGGTACTGGTACAGAAACAGAAGGATAGACCAATGGAACAGAATTGAAATACCAGAAATCAACCCAAACATCTACAGCCAACTTATATTTGATCAAGGATCTAAAACTAATTCCTTGAGCAAGGACAGTCTATTCAATAAATGGTGCTGGGAAAATTGGATTTCCACGTGCAGAATCATGAAGCAAGACCCCTACCTTACACCTTACACAAAAATCCACTCAACATGGATTAAAGACCTAAATCTACGACCTGACACCATCAAGTTACTAGAGAACATTGGAGAAACCCTTCAAGATATTGGCACAGGCAAAGAGTTTCTGGAAAAGACCCGGGAGGCACAGGCAGTCAAAGCCAAAATTAACTATTGGGATTGCATCAAATTGAGACGTTTTTGTACTGCAAAAGAAACAGTCAGGAGAGTGAAGAGACAACCGTCAGAATGGGAAAAATATTTGCAAACTATGCAACAGATAAAGGGTAAATAACCAGAATCTACAAAGAGATCAAGAAACTCCACAACAAAATAAACAACCCAATTAAGAGATGGGCCAAGGACCTCAATAGACATTTTTCAAAAGAGGAAATCCAAATGGCCAACAGGCACATGAAAAAATGTTCAAGGTCATTAGCAATCAGAGAAATGCAAATCAAAACCACAATGAGGTTCCACCTCACCCCGGTTAGAATGGCTCACATTCAGAAATCTACCAACAACAGATGCTGGCGAGGATGTGGGGAAAAAGGGACACTAACCCACTGTTGGTGGGAATGCAAACTGGTCAAGCCACTATGGAAGTCAGTCTGGAGATTCCTCAGAAACCTGAAGATAACCCTACCGTTCGACCCAGCCATCCCACTCCTTGGAATTTACCCAAAGGAATTTAAATTGGCAAACAAAAAAGCGGTCTGCAGCCTAATGTTTATTGCAGCACAATTCACAATAGCTAAGACCTGGAACCAACCTAAATGCCCATCAACGGTAGACTGGATAAAGAAATTATGGGATATGTACTCTTTAGAATACTATACCGCAGTAAGAAACAACGAAATCCAGTCATTTGCAACAAAATGGAGGAATCTGGAACACATCATGCTGAGTGAAATAAGCCAGTCCCAAAGGGACAAATACCATATGTTCTCCCTGATCGGTGACAACTGACTGAACACCAAAAAGGAAACCTGTTGAAGTGAAAGGGACACTATGGGAAACGGTGACTTGATCAGCATAGCCCTGACTGTTAATGAACAACTTAATACATTATCCCTCTTAGTAGTTTTTTTGTCTGTTCTACTTAATATGACTGGTTTAATTCTGTAATTAATACACAGTTATTCTTAAGTGTTGAAATTTAACTGAAATGTGATCCCTGTTAAACGTAAGAGTAGGAATAAGAGAGGGAAGAGATATATAATTTGGGACATGCTCAAGCTGACTTGCCCCAAATGGTAGAGTTAGAAACATACCAGGGGACTCCAATTTAATCCCATCAAGGTGGCATGTACCAATGCCATCTCACTAGTCCAAGGGATCAATTTCAGTTCGCAATTGATCATAATGAAAGGACTAAGAGTCAAAGGGAGCACATAAGCAAGTCTAGTACCTGCTAACACTAACCGATAGAATAAATAAAGGGGAGAGTGATCCAACATGGGAAGTGAGATGCTCAGCAGACTCATAGAATGGCAGATGCCCTAAATAGCACTCTGGCCTCAGAATCAGCCCTAAAGGCATTCAGATCTGGCTGAAAAGCCCATGAGAGTATTTCAGGCATGGAAAGCCAAGACACTCTGGCAAAAGATCTCTGTGAGTGAGATCTCAGTGGAAAGAACAGGTCTTCAAAGAAGGAGGTACCTTTCTCTGAAGGGAGGAGAGAACCTCCACTTTGACTATGACCTTGTCTAAACAAGATAAGAGTCGGAGAACTCAAGGGGCTTCCATAGCCTTGGAAACTCATGACTGGAGCATAGGGAGATTACTGATGCCATAGACAGGAGTGTCAATTGGTAAAGTCAACAACAGGAGTCACTGTGCACTTACTCCTCATGTAGGATCTCTGTCCTTAATGTGCTGTGCATTGAAATTTAATGCTATAACGAGTACTCAAATAATATATTTCACTTTGTGTTTCTATGGGGGTGCAAACTGTTGAAATCTTTACTTAATGCATACTAAACTGATCCTCTGTAAAAAAAAAAAAAAAAAAAAAAAAAAAAAAAAAAAAAAAGAAAAGAAAAGAAACTATCAACTCCCAACTTGACTCTCACTGGGATTAAACATGACAATAGGTCTGATCTGATTTCATCATCATTAAAAAAAATCATCTATTATTTTTCACTTTATGTTTCTGTGTGGGAGCAAACTGTTGAAATCCTTACTTAATGTACACTAAGCTGATCTTCTGTATATTAAGATAATCGAAAATGAATCTTGATGTGAATGGAAGGGGAGAGGGAGTGGGAAAGGGGAGGGTTGTGGGTGGGAGGGACGGTATGGGGGGGGAAGTCATAGTAATCCATTATTCGTACTTTGGAAACGTATATTCATTAAATAAAAGTTAAAAAAAAAAGAAAATTTACCGAATTTCTCTAAGAACAAGAGTCTAGCATTTGAGTCACAATCTGTCCCTTACTCAGCCCCTCATCTAGTCCTCCTGTTTTATAGGTGATGCTATCCTCTCTGAGCATGTGCTGACAAGAAGGTGGGGATTTCCTCTCCTCCCAGTTCCCAGTCTGAGGCTTTATTTTCACCTTTGGAGGGGTAGATGATAATTGATGTTTCTCAGTTCCCATGGCTCTGTGTCTCTAAAGCTCTTTTCCAGACTTGCATGGTTGAGAGGATCAGGTCTCTCTTTCCCTATCTTGTCTTCACTCTTAAATTGCAAAGTTTAACCCAATAGGAGTAGCTTGAGAATACTGAGGCTCAATCATCCCTCCCACTTTATCTTTTTCATAAGATAGAGGTTCTATATTTAGAGGGGCAAGCTGAGAAAACCATTGTTACCACCCTGCCACACCAATGCCTACTTCTAGAGTGCAGATGTCACTCTGGGAGAAAGGACTCGCCATATCTAGCCCCAATGTAATAGTATAAGAGTTCTTCTCAGAGGTAAAATCTGTCCTTAAGGGCAAATGCTCACCAGCTCTGTCTGAGGGTTCTAACTATATCTGAAACAGACAATGGGAAACTGTATGTCTATAGATGTTGCCAAAAACCAATGGAGAAGTTAGTGAAGAACAATTAAGGGGATGGATGGTAGCTCTCTAATAAAACCAAAATAGTACAGCAGTCAGAAGTTTAATAGATTCGCAGAAAAAAGATAGCCAGAAAGAACTCTTCTGGGAGCCAAGTCAACTAGCCCTGCTAAAAATGGTTATGTGTATGCTCCAGGCTACACCACTTAGGAGCAATTAGAGAGGGTAATGAGAACATCTTGAAAGCATTTCCCAAACCACAGAAAGACCCGCCAACACAGGGAAAAATCTTCATTGGCACAAGGGGATTGAGTGTAACCTCTAATCAAACACTGAATGAATAATAAACTACTCTGGCCCAGGAAGGACACCTGAGAATCCAGGCATAAGAATAAAAATAATATTACTCATTCCTGACAGTCTGAAAGACTATGTGTAAGGCTAAGGCTATGCCATTTTTGGAGCCATCAGGAAAGAATCTCTATGCTAAAATTCTCTGTCTGGACGTGGGGCAAAAAGAAGAGACACATAAACTTCTTAGCTATGAAGGCAGCCTCCAGGCAGCAAACATACATCCAATGGGAAAGGATAGAAATTTAACTAAGCGCTAAGTAACCAAACAGCATCAACAATTGAAAGAGTATAGAGGGTGTGGTCAGCATCTAGAGTTGCTTATATATAGAATCCAATATGGTGAGGTTCAAACAGCAACAAAAATTAAAGAAAAAATGTTAGATTGTCACCATACACAAAGAAACAAGGCCTTTGAAGGGGCCTAGATGATAGACGGATTAAAGAATTCCAAATAGGAATAATGGATATTTCCAAAGAACTGAAGGAAAAACCATGCTTAAAGAATTAAAATAAGGTTTGTGGCCTACACTGTGGCGTAGTGGGTAAAGCCACCGCCTGCAGTGCCAGCATCCCATATGGGCGCCAACTCGAGGCCCAGCTGCTCCACTTCTGATACAGCTCTCTGCTATAGCCTAGGAAAACAGTGGAGGATGGCCCAAGTCCTTGGGCCCCTGTACCTGTGTGGGAGATCCAGAGGAAGCTCCTAGCTCCTGGCTTTGGATTGGCACAGCTCCAGCCGTTGTGGTCAGCTGGGGAGTGGACCAGTGGATGCAAGACCTCTCTCTCTCTCTGCCTCACCTTCTCTCTCTCTGTAACTCTGACTTTCAAATAAATAAATACAGAAGTCTTTAAAAAAAAGGTATTGTGCTACTTTATAACATACAAACTATCCTTGAAGAGAAAAAAATACAATAAACTAAAATAGAAATTCTGTAGTTCAAAAACATAATGACCAAAATGAAAAACTCACTGGAAATTTTACTAGCTAATTCAATCTAGGAACACATAAAAATATTACACACTATGACCAAATGGGGATTATCCCAGAAATACAAAATTGGTTTTATATCTGAAAACCAACTGATGTAAAACATATCAATAGAAGAAAAGCTAAAAATTGCATGTACACTTTCATTATAAAAACATTCCACAAATAGATGGGAATTTCCTCAACCTGTTAAGGACATTTATGAAAATTTCTAACATTATATTTTATGGTGAAAGACTGATTGTGTTCCTCCTAAAATCAATACCAAGATTGGAATTTCCACTCTCATTGCCCCATTTAACATTACAGTAGAGGTGCAATTGGGTAATTTAACAAAATAAATAAAGAAAAAGCATCACCTTAATTCCTAAACCTGAAAAAGATGCAGC
Source organism: Oryctolagus cuniculus (assembly GCF_051225735.1). Lineage (NCBI taxonomy): Eukaryota > Metazoa > Chordata > Mammalia > Lagomorpha > Leporidae > Oryctolagus > Oryctolagus cuniculus. The sequence goes on along the minus strand of NC_142888.1, from coordinate 46,848,286 downwards.
AGAGAAAGAGAATTACAAACAAATTTCCCTGATGATCATAGATGCAAAAATCCTCAATAAAATTCTGGCCAATAGAATGCAACAACACATCAGAAAGATCACCCACTCAGACCAAGTGGGATTTATCCCTGGTATGCAGGGATGGTTCAATGTGTGCAAATCAATCAATGTGATACACCACATTAACAGACTGCAGAAGAAAAACCATGTGATTATCTCAATAGACGCCGAGAAAGCATTTGATAAAATTTAACACCCTTTCATGATGAAAACTCTAAGCAAACTGGGTTTGGAAGGAACATTCCTCAATACAATCAAAGCAATCTATGAAAAACCCACAGCCAACATCCTATTGAATGGGGAAAAGTTGGAAGCATTTCCACTGAGATCTGGGACCAGACAGGGATGCCCACTCTCACCATTGCTATTCAATATAGTTCTGGAAGTTTTAGCCAGAGCCATTAGGCAAGAAAAAGAAATTAAAGGGATACAAATTGGGAAGGAAGAACTCAAACTATCCCTCTTTGCAGATGATATGATTCTTAATTTATGGGATCCAACGAACTCTACTAAGAGACTATTGGAACTCATGGAAGAGTTTGGCAAAGTAGCAGGATATAAAATCAATGCACAAAAATCAACAGCTTGTGTATACACAGGCAATTCCTCAGCTGAGAAGGAACTGCTAATATCAATCCCATTCACAATAGCTACAAAAACAATCAAATACAATACCTTGGAGTCAACTTAACCAAGGACGTCAAAGATCTCTACGATGAGAATTACAAAATCTTAAAGAAAGAAATAGAAGAGGATACTAAAAAATGGAAAAATCTTCCATGCTCATGGATTGGAAGAATCAATATCATCAAAATGTCCATTCTCCCAAAAGAAATAAAACAATCTTTACTCAAGGATAACTTGATTTTTACATAAAAATCCTAAGAAATACACTAAAAAGCTATTTGAACTAATAAAAATCTTCAGTAAAATTATGGAACAAAATACAAATATATAAAATCAATTGTACTTTTATACACTTGCAATGAACTTTTCAAAAACAAAGAAAGCAATCCCATGTATAATAGCATCAAAAATAAACTGAGGCATAAATTTAACAAAAGAACACACTACCTGTGTTAAAACTGCAAAACATTGTTGAAAGAAATTAAAAAGATCAATATAAATTTATTAAAAGATATAATAAATCTTAAATCCGTGATTTGGAGACTTAGCATTTGTTAATATGTCATCATTCCCCAAACTGATCTACAGATTGAACAAAATCAGGATCAGAATCACATCTGACTTCTTTGTAACAACTGAAACGCTGAGTCTGAACTTCATATGAAATGGCAAGGGTCCCAGAATAGCTTGAAATTACTTTGAAAACAAAGAACAAATGTGGATAATTAACAGTATCTATTTTCAAAAGTTTCTGCAAATCGATGATAGTGAATATAGTGTGGTTCTATTACAAAAACAATCATACGGATCAGTGGAATAGAACTGAAAATCCAGAAAAGCAAATCAAAACAAAACATAACGTCTATGGTGGTAAATTGATTTTCAACAAAGGTGCCAAGAATATCCATGTAGGATAATAACAGTCTTTTCTTTTCTTTTTTTTTTTTTTTACAGGCAGAGTGGACAGTGAGAGAGAGAGAGAAACAGAGAGAAAGGTCTTCCTTTGCTGATGGTTCATCCTCCAGTGACCACCACGGCCGGTGCGCTGCGGCTGGCGCACCACGCTGATCCAAAGGCAGACGCCAGGTGCTTATCCTGGTCTCCTATGGGGTGCAGGGCCCAAGCACTTGGGCCATCCTCCACTGCACTCCCGGGCCACAGCAGAGAGCTGGCCTGGAAGAGGGGCAACAGGGACAGAATCCGGCGCCCCGACTGGGACTAGAACTTGGTCTGCCAGCACCGCTAGGCGGAGGGTTAGCCTATTGAGCCGCGGCGCTGGCCAATAGCAGTCTTTTCAACAAAGAACTGAAGAACTGCACAGTCACATGTGAAAGAATAAAACACAGCTCTTACTTAATGCCTTACATAAAATTACATAAAATATAACCAACACTTAAATATGAGATTAAGAGGCTAGAATTGTGGCATAGCAGGTAAAGCCACCACCTGCAATGCCAAGCATCCCATATGAGCTCTGGTTCATATCCTGGTTGGTCCACTTTTGATCCAGCTCCCAGTTAATGTACTTGAGAAAGCAGTGGAAGATGGCTCAAGTGCTTTGGCCCCTGCTGCCCACATGGGAGATCTGTATGAAGCTTCTGGCTTCAGCCTGGCCCAGACCTAGCCATTGCAGCCATCTGGGGAGTGAACCAGCAGATGGAAAATCTCTTTCTTTCTCTCTCTCTCCTCCTCCCTCTCTCTGTAACTCTGATTATCAAATAAATAAATAACTCTTTTAAAAAATAAGTAACTGAGATTAAAACTGTAAAACTCTAAGAATCAAAAAGTGGTAAAATTTCATTACTTTTGGATTCTTAGCTATTGCAATGAAAGTATGATGAATAAAAGGAAAAAAAATAGATCAATTAGACTTCATCAAAATTGAAAGTTTGATCCAAAGACTCTATAAAGAAAATGGAAAACAACCAACAGAATTGGAGGAAATATTTTCAAATCATAAATTTTATTTAAAAAACTGTATCCAAATATATAAAAATTAATACAACTCAATATAGAAAAAAAAACAGGGGGCAGCATTATGGCCCAGTGAGCTAAGCTGTCACCTGTGAGTGCCAATTTGTGTCCTGGCTACTCTGCTTACCATCTAACTCCCTGCTAATGTGCCTGGAAGACAGAAGAAGATATCACAAGTACTTGGTCCACTACCACCCATGTGAGAGGCTTGGATGCAGTTCTTGGCTCCCGACTTCAACCTGGTCCAACTCTGGTCATTGCAGCCATTTGGGGAATGAATCAGAGGATAGAAGATCTCTCTCTCTCTTTAAATAAATAAATATATTTAAATAGTATTAAATAATAATAATAAAATGACAAATATTCCAACTAAAAACAAAGTTTCTGAACAGATATGTCTTAAAGTAAGATTTCAAGTAAGATGTGTACATATCCAACAAGTGCATAAAAAGGTGTATAGCATCATTAGTCAATGGGAAAATGGAAATCAAAACTACAATTAATAAACTTCATTTCTACTATGATGTACTCAAAAAGAGAATCAGAACAAATGTCAGTGAGAGTGTGGAACATTCAAACTTTCATACAGGACTGATAGTAATTAAAATGGTATAGCCACTTTTGAAAACAGTCTGACAGTTTCTCAGACAAATACATATATAGTTACTATCTGAATCAGGATTTATCCCTGGGATGCAGAGATGGCTCAAAATACAGAAATCAATAAATTTGATATATCACATTAATCAGTTGAAGAATAAAACCATATGATTATCTCAGTAGGTGCAGAGAAAACATTTGATAAATTACAGCATCTTTTTATTATAAAAACCTTAAGGAAATTGGGTACAGAAGGAACATTCCTCAACACAATTAAGGTGGTATATGACAAGCCCACAGCCAGCATCATTTTGGATGAGGAAAAAAACCTGGAAGTATTTCCATTAACATTTGAAGCCAAAGATGCCTACTTTCACCACTGTTATTCAATATAGTTCTGGAAGTTTTAACTACAGCCATTAGGCAAGAAAACTCTTGTGGAACAGAGTTTTTGTTTTGTTTTATTTTTTATTGTTTGTTGAACTTTTTAGGTGGTGGAGTGTTAAGATTATGATTATAAATAGACTGAAAGTATGTCATTGTAAAAATTTAAATAAATAATAAGAAAAGAAGAAAGAGGGTAGGTGGAAGCATGGGAGGGAGGGAGCCTCTAAATCTCTATATATGAAATACATGAAATTTGTTCACTTCTATAAATAGGAAATTATTTTAAAAATTATTTTAAAAAAACAAACATTGATAAAAATTGTGAAAACCAACTTCCTCAGAATATGGAAAATTAATCAGATTTGAAAAAATAGTTCATATCAAGTTATAATAAGGTCCTTAGAAGCATGCAAAAAGATTATCTCTCTTTTTTTTTTCTTTACATTGAAGCTTCCTGATAATGGACACCCTGGAAGGTAGCAGATGATGGCTCTAGCATGTAGTCCTTATCACCTACATGGAGACATACATGGAATTCATGTATCATCAAAATGTCCACACTGCCTTAAAGCAATTTACACATTCAATGTGATCGCAATCAAAATATAAAGGACATTAGGGCCAGAACTGTGGCAAAGCAGGTAAAGCCACTGCCTGCAGTGCTGATAACCCATATAGGCACCCGTTTAAGTCCTGGCTGCTCCACTCTGATCCAACTTTCTGCTAATGGCCTGGGGAAACAGTGAAGGATGACCCAAGTGCTTGGACCCCTGCACCCACATGGGAGACCTGAAGGAAGCTCCTGGCTCCTGGTTTTCAGTGTAGCTCTGGCCATTGCAGCCACTTGAAGAGTTAACCAGCGGATGAAAGTTCTCTCTCTTTCTCTCTCTCTCTCTTTCTCTCTCTTTCTCTGCCTCTACCTCTCTGCAACTCTGCCTTTCAAATAAATAAATCTTTAAAAATATATAAATGATGTTCCTCTCAGGTCTAGGGAAAAATGATACCAAAATTCATATGGAAACAAGAGACCCCCAATAGATAAAGCAATGTTAAACAACAGAAACAAAACTGGAGGCATCACAATACCAGACTTCAAGACATACTACAAGGCTGTTATAATCAAAACAACCTGGTACTGGCACAAAGGTAGAAATGCAGACCAATGTAACAAGAATAGAAACATGAGGAAATAATCCACACATCTACAATAAACTAATCTTTGACAAGTGAGTTAAATCAATCCCTGGAGAAAGGAAACTCTTCAATAAATGGTGCCTGGAAAATTGGATCTCTGTGTGCAGAAGTATGAAAGTAGACCGCTACCTTACATCTTAAACAAATATCAACACAAAATGGACCAAGGATCTAAATCTATGACCTGATACCATCAAACTACTAGAAGAAAACATCAGGGAAACTGCAAGACATTGGCATAGGCAAAGACTTCTTGGAATAGACACCAGAAGCACAGACACAAAAACAAAAACAGACTACTGGGATTGCATCAAGCTAAGAAACTTCTGTGCTGCAAAGGAAACACTCAACAAAATAAAGAGGCAACCGATGAAATGGGAGAATATATTTGCAAACTATGTAACTGATAAAGGATTAATATCCAGGAGCTATAAAGATCTCAAGAAATTCAAATGCAACAAAACTAAGAATCCATTTAAGAAATGGGTGAAGGACACAAATAGGCATTTTTCAAAGGATGAAATACAAATGGCCAACAAATGCCTGAAGACTACTCAGGATCATTAGCTATCAGGGAAATGCAAGTAAAAACAACAATGAGGTTTCATCTCACCCCAGTTAAAATGGCTATCATCCAAAAATAAAAAAAGTCCATCAACTGATGACTGGATAAAGAAATTATGGTATATTTACACTATGGAGTACCACCCAGCTGTAAGAAAAAAATGAAGTCCTGTCTTTTGCAACAAAATGGTCACAACTGGAAATCATTATGCTGAGTTAAAGCCAGTCCCAAAATGACAGATATCATATGTTTTCAATGATCAGAGGTAATCAATAGAGTACCTGAAATATAATGTAATGAAATAGACATTTCGATGATTGATGAGGGTTTATAGCCCTTGCCTCTTTCATTGAGGAGTAGTGTTTTGTTTTGCTTTGTTTTCTCTACGTACTATTTGTTGAACTCTTTTACTTAGGGTAGCATTAACTATATGAGCATTAAGTGTACTAAAAAAAGATCATTGTGCAATTTGAGAGTAGGAATATGAGGGGAAGGAGAAGAAAGGTTTGGAGCATGGGTAGGAGGGAAGGTGGAAGGGAGTACCACTATATCCCTGTAATGGTATGAAGGAAATACATGAAACTTGTATAAATTAAATTTTATATATATATATATATATATATATATATATAAATCCCAATAAATGCTGGAAAGGATGTGGGGGAAGGGTACCCTAATCCACTGCTGATGGGAATGTAAACCAGTGTAATCATTATGAAAGACAGTATGGAGATTCCTTAGAAATCAGAAAATAGATATACCATATGACCCAGCCTTCCCACTCCTGGAAACTTACACAAAGGAAATGAAATCAGCATATGAGAGATTTATCTATATCCCCCTGTTTATTGCAGATCAATTAACAATAGCTAAGGTATGGAATCTACTCAGGTGTCTATCAACTGATGACTGGATAAAGAAATTGTGGTATATTTACACAATGGAATACCACCCAGCCTTAAAAAAGAAAGAAATCCTATCTTTTGCAACAAAATGGATGTAACTGGAAACCACTATGCTTTGGGAAATAAGCCACTCTAAAAAAGAAAAATATCATGTTTTCTCTGATATGTGGCAGTTAATACAGAATACAAAAATATATAGAAATGAAATGGACATCCTGTGATTGTTGCTTTTAGCCCTTGTTTTTAATTCTGCGGAACTGTGGTCTTCCAACTTATTACTTGTTAAATAGTCTGGTTAGTTGTGAATTAAGCCTGTGGTTATAGAGTGTATTGAAAGTATTTCTTTGCAAAAATTAGGAAAAAAAGGAAAAGAAGGAAGGAGGGGATTGAGGGCAGGAGAAACGGGGAGAGTGCGGCTATCTTCTTAGAACAGTACCTATGATATACATGAAATCTGTTCTCTTTATATTGATAAAAATGAAATAAAACAAAACAAAAAGTGAAGGAGAAATATTTTCCAGGCAAGTAAAACAGAGAATATACCAGCAACAGACCAGCCTTACAAGAAACTCTGAAGGGCATCATACATTAGAAATAAATATGAAGCCACATGACACCACCAAATTCATTAACAGAACAGGTAGAATCAACAAAAATGGCAGATCTTAGTACTTATCCATTAATACTTACCTTGAATATAAATGGATTAAATTCTGCAACTGAAAGGCTTAAGTTGGCTCAATGACTAAAAAAAAAGTGGACCCACTATATGATGCCTGCAAGAAACTCACTATACAAAGATACACACTGACTGAAAGTGAAGGGCTGGAAAAAGACACCCCAGGCAAGTGGAAACCAAAAAAAAAAGATGAAGAAATGGATAAATATCTGGATACATACAACTTACCAAGGTTAAATCAAGAGGATGTAGATCATCTAAACAGGTTCATAGCAAGCAATGAGACTGAAGAAGTAATCCAAAGTGTTCCCTCAAGGAAAAGTCCAGGACCTGATGGCTATAGCTACTGAATTTTAAAAAACATTCAAAGAGGAAGTAACTCCAATACTTTTCAAACTTTTCCAAAATATTGAACAAGATGGAACTCTGCCAAATTCTTTTTATGAAGCCAGCATTACTTTGATACCAAAAGTAAAGACACAACACAAAAAGAAAAATATAGGCCTGTATCCTTAATGAATATATATGCAAAGATCCTCAACAAAATACTAACAAATTGAATCCAAAAATACGTCAAAAAGATCATACATTACAATCAAGTAGGATTTATCCCAGAAATGCAAGGGTGGTTAAACACCCCCAAATCAATAAATGTCATAAATTACATCAATAGAATGAAGAACAAACACCATGTGGTCATTTCAACAGATGTAGAGAAAGCATTTGGTGAGATTCAATACCCCCTTCATGATAAAAACCCTCTACAAATTAGGTATAGAAGGAATATTCTTCAAATTTCTAAAGGTTATACATGACAAAATAACAGCCAATATCATACTGAATGGGGAAAAACTGAAAGCATTTCCCCTCAGATCTGGAACAAGTCAAGGATGTCCACTTTCACCACTTTTATTCATTATATATAGTACTGGAAGTATTAGTGATAGAAATTAGGAAGGAGAAGATCAAGGGCATCAAAATTAGAAAAGAGCAAATCAGCTTATGCATGTTTGCAATGGCATGAATACATAGAAAAACCTAAACACTTAACTAAAAAGCTGTTAGAATTGATAAACCAACTCAGTAAAGACGCAGGTTACAAAATAAACATATGAAAAAAGTATATATATATATATATATATGTTATATATATATGTATATATAATATATATATGAATTTATATATACATATTTATATGAATTTATATGAATGAAATTAGTTGCATATCACTCACAATATACAAAAATCAACTCAAGATGGATAAAAAGATCTAAATTTATGACCTGAGACAATATATGGCATAGCGGATAACCTACCACCTGCAATGCCAGCATCCCATATGGGCGCCAGTTCAAGTCCCAGCTGTTCCACTTCTGATTCAGCTCCCTGCTCTTGCCTGGGAAAGCAGCAGAAGATGGCATAGGGGCCGGTGCTGTGGTACAGCATGTTAAAGCCCTGGCCTGAAGCACCGGCATCCCATATGGATGCCAGTTCTAGTCCCGGCTGCTCAACTTCCCATCCAGCTCTCTGCTATGACCTGGGAAAGCAGTAGAAGAAGGCCCAAGTCCTTGGGCCCCTGCACCCGCATGGGAGACCTGAAAGAAGCTCCTGGCTCCTGGCTTCAGATTGGAGCAGCTCCAGTTGTTGTGGCAAATTGCGGAGTGAACCAGCAGATGGAAGACCTTTCTCTCTGTCTCTACCTCTCTCTGTAACTCTGTCTTTCAAATAAATAAAATAAATCTTAAAAAAAAGAAGATGGCCTAAAGTGCTTTGGGCCCTGTACCCACATGGGAGACCCGAAGGAAGATCCTGAGTCCTGGCTTCGGATCAGCACAGCTCCAGTCATTGTGCCCATTTAGGGAGTGCATCAGCACATTGGAAGACCTCTCTCTCTTTCTTTCTCTCTCTCTCTCTCTCTCTTTCTCTGCCTTTTCCTCTCTGAAAATCTGCCTTTCAAATAATAAATCTGTTTTTTAAAAGAAAATGTAGGGGAAACACTCCAAGACATTGCAGTAGGAGAAAACTCCTTGGCCAAGAACCCCAAAGCACAATGCAACAAAAGCAAAACTAAACAAATGGGACTATTTCAAACTCAGAAGCATTTGTGCAGCAAAGAAAATGATCGCTAGAGTGAAGTCACCCAAAAGAATGGAAAAAATATTTGCAAGCTACCTATCTGACAAAAGATAATATTCCAAATGTATTAGCAACTTTAAAAACTCAACAAAAACAAAATAACCAGTCCAGTTAAGAAATGTGCAAATGACCTCAACAGCCAGTTCTGTCAAAAAGAAATATAAATGGCCAACAAATATATGAAAAAATTGCTCAACATCACAAGTCATCAGGGAAATGCAAATCAAAACCATAATGGGATATTGCTTCACCCTTGTCAGAATGGATAAAATTCAAAACACAGAGGTTAACACATGTTGGCAAGGATGTGAAGAAAGGGGAACACTTCTACATTGTTGGTGGGAATGTAAATTAGTGTCACCACTGTGGAAACCAGTGTGGAGATTTCTTCAAAAAGCAGGAATAGACTTGCTAGGATTCAGCAATCCCACCACTAGGTATTTACACAAAAGGCTTGAAAACAATGAATCAAAGAGATACTTGCACCTCCATATTTAGAGCAGCACTGTACACAATAGCCAAAATTGGAATCAATCAAAGTGTCTATCATCAGAGGAATGGATAAAGAAAATATGGAATATTATTCAGTTATAAGAAGAATTAAATTCTAACAATTGTAGCAAAATGGATTTCAACTGGAGGGCATCATGTTGAAATACACTGGACCCAGACAGATAAATACTGTGTGTTCTCCCTTATATGTGGGAGGTAAAATTTAAAAACAAACAAACAAACAAAAAAGATGGGGCCGGTGTTGTGATGTAGTAGGTTAAGCCTCTGGCTGTAGTGCCAGCACTCCATACAGGCATAGGTTCCTGTCCCACCCATTCCTTTTCTGATCCAGCTCTCTGCTAATGGCTTGGACAAGCAGAGGAAGATGGCCTAAGTGCTTGGGTCCCTGCACCTATGTGGGAGACATGGAAGAAGCTCCTGGCTCCTGGCTCCTGGCTCCTGGCTCCCGACTCCTGGCTTCAGATCAGCCCAGCTCCAGCCATTGCGGCCATTTGGGGAGTCAAACAACAGATGGAAGACTTTTCTCTGTCTCTCACTCTCTCCGTATCTCTGCCTCTTAAATAAATAAATAAATCTTTAAATAAAAGAAAGGAAGAAATGCCTGTGTGTATCATTTTGTGAAACTTTGTTTTATACTTTTGTCACACCAGAGGTTAAGAATGTTATAGTACTATAGTTTTAATGATTTGTGATTACTTAAAAATTTACAGGGCCGGTGCTATGGCGCAGTGGGTTAAAGCTCTGGCCCGAAGCGCCGGCATCCTATATGGGCGCCGGTTCTAATCCCAGCTGCTCCTATTCCTATCCAGCTCTCTGCTATGGCCTGGGATAGCAGTAGGAATTGGCCCAAGTCCTTGGGTCCCTACATCCATGTGGGAGACCTGGAAGAAGCTCCTGTCTCCTGACTTTGGATTGGCTCAGCTCCGGCCGTTGCAGCCATCTGCGGAGTGAACCAGCGGATGGAAGACTTCTCTCTCTGTCTCTACCTCTCTCTGTAACTCTTTCAAATAAATAAAATAAATCTTTAAAAAAAAATAAAAATTACTGTATATGGATCAAATTGTTATTTTTCCATTAAATTATTGTTTATAGTCATTGTCTATATTCCCACTAGTGTCTTTTTGCTTTTTACTTGTTATGCTTTGTATTTAGTGAAGTATTAAACCATTTTACTGTAATGTGAATTTAAAATATAGTATCTAAAAAATAAAAAAAGAAGAAAGGGTGGGAGGGACAGGTGAATGGAGAGAGAGAGGGAAGAAGGGAATATCATTATGTTCTCAATTAAATCTTCAAACATACTGGGTATGTTAAAAACTAAATAAAATTAAAAAGAAAATCTAATACTTATTACAAGTAAAGAGATCAAATTAGAATGAAACAAAATGAAAAGCCAAAAACAAATGACATTACTGAATTCTCCAAAACATTATGAAAAAACCTCATATCAATCTTTCACAAACTCTTTCAAAATATAAAAGAAAAGAACACTAAGTCTGCATAAAGGTATCACAATGAAACTGCCAACTAATATCCCTTATTACTACAGCTACAAAATGCTTAACATAATACTAGCTAAATGAATCCTGCAGCATATAGAAAGGATCTCTGTCTCTCCCTCCCACTCCCTTTCCCATTCCATTCACATCAAGATTCATTTTCAATATCTTTATATACAGAAGATCGATTTAGTATATATTAAGTAAAGATTTCATCAGTTTGCACCCACACAGAAACACAAAGTGTAAAATGCTGTTTCAGTACTAGTTATAGCATTACTTCACATTGGACAACACATTAAGGACATATCCCACATGAGAAGTAAGTACACAGTGACTCCTGTTGTTGACTTAACAATTTGACACTCTTGCTTGTGGCATCAGTAATCTCCCTAGGCTCTAGTCATGAGTTGCCAAGGCTATGGAAGCCTTTTGAGTTCGCTGACTTTGATCTTATCCAGACAGGGTCATAGTCAAAGTGGAAGTTCTCTCCTCCCTTCAGAGAAAGGTACCTCCTTTGATGGCCCAGTTCTTTCCACGGGGATCTCACTCGCAGATATTTCATTTAGTTTTTTTTGGTTTTGTTGGTTGTGTGTTGTGGGTTTTTTTTTTTTTTTTTTGCCAGAGTGTCTTGGATTTCCATGCCTAAAATACTCTCATGGGCTCTTCAGCCATATCCGAATGCCTTAAGGGCTGATTCTGAGGCCAGAGTGTTACTTAGGACATCTGCCATTCTATGAGTCTGCTGTGTATCCCACTTCCCATGTCGGATCGTTCTCTCTAAAGGGACAGAAATTAACTTAATCTAGTCTTGGGCTGGGTCTGAGAAGCTAGAGGAGTAGGAAGCCAGGAGCCAGCGCTGTGGTGTAGCGGGTAAAGCTGCCACCTGCAGTGCCGACATCCCCTATGGACGCCTGTTCAAGTTCCGGCTGCTCCTCTTCTGATCCAGCTCTCTGCTATGGTCTGGGAAAGCAGTAGAAGATGGCCCAAGTCCTTGGGCCCCTGCACCCGCATGGGAGACCCAGAAGAAGCTCCTGGCTTTGGATCGGTACAGCCAACTCCCCGTTGCAGCCAACTGGGGAGTGAACCAGTGGATGGAAGACCTCTCTCTCTCTGCCTCTCTTTCTGTCTGTGTAACTCTGACTTTCAAGTAAATAAATAAATCTGTAAAAAAACAGTAAGAAGTCAAAGTTTTCTCATATTAGTTTTAGGTAATGGCTGTACAACTTTGTGAATATACTAAAAACTTTTGCATTTTTTATCATATACTTTAGGTATATTTTGTAGTGTGTGAATTATATCTCAATAAGGTAAAACAAAATACTTTTTACAGCTTATATGTAAGGCTGATTAAATACTTTTAATGATGAGGAAATAATAAACAAAATTTAGAATAATTGTTTTATCCAAATTAGAAATAGGAGTACCAGATAGTGGAAGATTTTATCAATTTATTTACTTATTTATTTTTAAGATTTATTTTATTTATTTGAAAGACAGAGTTACAGAGAGAGGTAGAGACAGAGAGAGTGGTCTTCCTTCCGTTGGTTCACTCCACAGATGGCTGCAATGGCCGGAGCTGCGCTGATCTGAAGCCAGGAGCCAGGAGCGTCTTCTGGGTCTCCCATGCGGGTGCAGGGGCCCAAGGATTTGGACCATCTTCTATTGCTATCCCAGGCCATAGCAGAGAGCTGGATGGGAAGTGGAGCAGCTGGGACTAGAACTGGCGCCCATATGGATGCTTCAGGCCAGGGCTTTAACCCGCTGGGCCACTGGCCCCTAGATTTTATCAATTTAAATTGTCATTCATGTTATTGTGTTTTGTTTGCAATGTGGTGGTTTTAGGGGTGTTTATTTTTGTTATTATTATGATAATACTTTCTAAAATTTTTTCTATAATTAGAATCATCCAAAAGTCTTATTCAAAATTCAGATGCCCTTAGCCCCACCCAATACTTACTCTGAAAATCTTGGAGATTGTTATATCTTTTTCATAAAGGAACACATTTTTCTGATGAACTATGGTTTATCAGAAACAACAGTCATTAGGGTGGATATAAATATAAGTGCATTGAGTGTTCTACAAAATAAGTGATGAGTCAACTTACTCTGATTAGTGTATATTGGAAACAAAATTTAAAAACTGCTATTTTGTATTGTGTATATTATTTCCCAGATGGGACGGCATATGGGAACAATTTCTTCTTTATCATGTTCATCATTATTAGCATTCTTTTCATCTTCCTCAAATCTTTCTTTTTCCCTTCACCCTGAGGTACCACTGCTGTCCCTGGTCAATACCCTCATCATCTCAATCTTCATCACCTTGATAACTGTAACAGCATTCTTGTTTGGGGCTCTTGAATTTATCTTCCATACTATGTACTCAAACACAATTCAGATATTACTAATGTTCTTAAGTTTCAAATGTTGTCCTCTTTTATTTTTAGGATAAATCCCAAAGTTTTCAATATGACATGTAGGAGCCTTCATGACCTGAGCCTATTGGTAGAGTCCCAAATTTCCAAAGTTCACACTGTGAATTCTAAGAGTGAGTAAATGTATTATTTATTCAGAATGTCTCCTGATTTTTCCACCCATTCTCAACACATAGCAACTGGAGTAGACTCAATCAGTACATTTTTTATTATTCAGTGCATTTTTAATTGCTTGTTCAATACCTATCTCCCCTAATAACTATAAACTAAAAGACAACACACCATCTTCATTACCTCAGGTTTAACATTTTGAGTTTTCAGCAGCTACATTTATAGCCTGTGTTAAGAAACTACTCTACTTCATGTCATAAACATACACATGATTGTAATTTGGTCTGTCTTATCCTCCGTATTGAGAATCTGAAGAGCAAGGAAATTTTTATATCAGTTAGCATTCCTTTTTAGTGCCTAAAACTGACAGGCTTCAATATAGTGAAGCTATTTGTTGGAAGAAGTATTAAATTTACAGACGTGGAAAAAAGCTTTAAAAATCATATATATATTTTGTGTTTCTTTGTGGGTGCAGTCTGTTGAAATCTTTACTTAGTATATACTAAGTTGATCTTCTGTATATAAAGATAATTGAAAATGAATCTTGATGTGAATGGGATGGGAGAGGGAGTGGGAGGTGGGATGGTTGCGGGTGGGAGGGAGGTTATGGGGGAAAAAACTGCTGTAATTCAAAAGTTGTACTTTGGAAATTTATATTTATTAAATAAAAGTTTAAAAAAATCATATTGTCTGGTGTTTATAAAATTTTCACATAAAATATGCTTTGGTGCCAACAGATTGCATTTTTTAAAAAAATTGGAAGGCATTTTAAAATTTAAGAATAAGTAAAATAAAATTTTAAAAAGGTGAAATTGTTTATAGTCTTCAGCCAAAGCTCCTATAACTGATCCGATGATGGATAGCTTGATTCATATACTTTATTCTTTATTTCTGTCAAATTAGAAAACATAAACTCAGGGCCAGAGCTGTAGCACAGAGCAGCTGTCTGCAGTGCCAGCGTCCCATATGGGTGCTGCATTAAGTCCCAGCTGCTCCGCTTCCAATCTAGCTCCCTGCTAATGAACCTGGGAAAGCAGTGAAGGATGGCCCAATTGCTTGGGCCCCTGCACCCCCATGGGAGACCCAGATGAAGCTCCTGGCTCCTGGTTCCTGGCTTAAGGCTGGCCATTGCAGCCATATGGCTAGTGAACCAGCAGACAGAAGATCTCTTTTTCTCTCTATAATTTTTTCAAATAAATAAATCTTTAAAAAATTACAAACTCACAGTAATAAATTACCAATAAAACAGCAACATTTAGTGAAAAATGTAGACATTTTTGAAGATTTTATTGAACATAACCCAAACTTTATGTAGAGATTCCTCACTGTCAGAGACCCATCAGATGAAATTTGAAAATTTTAACGTGATAGAGGTGAATAGAGTAATTTATTCTTTTCTGAAATTAATTCTTTAATGTTCTGTTGTAGCATTTGAAGTAATTTTATCACATCCACTTCTTTCTGTAATAAGAAATAAAAACCACCAAATATTATATGTAAGAAAGTATCTTGGAGATGAAGCTACTTGGACATCAGTTTAGGCTTCTTAGAAATTCTTATTGTCTTAAAAAGTATTGAAAATAGTCATCTTTTGGCACTGCAGTGATATATTTGGGCTATTTAAAATACTGAATATATATCTGAGCTGAAATTTCATTAATTTAATTTAATTTAATTTAATTATTTGAACTGAAATTATTTTTTTTTAAATTTTTATTTAATGAATATAAATTTCCAAAGTACGATTTATGGATTACAATGGCTTCCCCCCCATACCGTCCCTCCCACCCACTACCCTCCCCTTTCCCACTCCCTCTCCCCTTCCATTCACATCAAGATTCATTTTCGATTATCTTAATATACAGAAGATCAGCTTAGTATACATTAAGTAAGGATTTCAACAGTTTGCTCCCACACAGAAACATAAAGTGAAAAATAATAGATGATTTTTTTTAAATGATGATGAAATCAGATCAGACCTATTGTCATGTTTAATCCCAGTGAGAGTCAAGTTGGGAATTGATAATTTTTTTTTTTTTTTTTTACAGAGGATCAGTTTAGTATACATTAAGTATACATAAAGATTTCAACAGTTTGCACCCCCATAGAAACACAAAGTGAAATATATTGTTTGAGTACTCGTTATAGCATTAAATCTCAATGCACAGCACATTAAGGACAGAGATCCTACATGAGGAGTAAGTGCACAGTGACTCCTGTTGTTGACTTTACCAATTGACACTCCTGTCTATGGCATCAGTAGTCTCCCTATGCTCCAGTCATGAGTTTCCAAGGCTATGGAAGCCCTCTGAGTTCTCCGATTCTTATCTTGTTTAGACAAGGTCATAGTCAAAGTGGAGGTTCTCTCCTCCCTTCAGAGAAAGGTACCTCCTTCTTTGAAGACCTGTTCTTTCCACTGGGATCTCACTCGCAGAGATCTTTTGCCAGAGTGTCTTGGCTTTCCATGCCTGAAATACTCTCATGGGCTTTTCAGCCAGATCTGAATGCCTTTAGGGCTGATTCTGAGGCCAGAGTGCTATTTAGGACATCTGCCATTCTATGAGTCTGCTGAGTATCTCACTTCCCATGTTGGATCACTCTCCCCTTTATTTATTCCATCGGTTAGTGTTAGCAGGTACTAGACTTGTTTATGTGCTCCCTTTGACTCTTAGTTCTTTCATTATGATCAATTGTGAACGGAAATTGACCACTTGGACTAGTGAGATGGCATTGGTACATGCCACCTTGATGGGATTGAATTGGAATCCCCTGTTATGTTTTTAACTCTACCATTTGGGGCAAGTCAGCTTGAGCATGTCCCAAATTGTACATCTCTTCATTCTCTTATTCCCACTCTTACGTTTAACAGGGATCACATTTCAGTTAATTTTTAACACTTAAGAATAACTGTGTATTAATTACAGAATTAAACCAGTCATATTAAGTAGAAGAGACAAAAAACTACTAAGAGGGATAATGTATTAAGTTGTTCATTAACAGTCAGGGCTATGCTGATCAAGTCACCGTTTCCCATAGTGTCCATTTCACTTCAGGAGGTTTCCTTTTTGGTGTTCAGTCAGTCGTCACCGATCAGGGAAAACATATGGTATTTGTCCCTTTGGGACTGGCTTATTACACTCAGCATGATGTGTTCCAGATTCCTCCATTTTGTTGCAAATGACTGGATTTCGTTGTTTCTTACTGCGGTATAGTATTCTAAAGAGTACATATCCCATAATTTCTTTATCCAGTCTACCGTTGATGGGCATTTAGGTTGGTTCCAGGTCTTAGCTATTGTGAATTGTGCTGCAATAAACATTAGGCTGCAGACCGCTTTTTTGTTTGCCAATTTAAATTCCTTTGGGTAAATTCCAAGGAGTGGGATGGCTGGGTCGAACGGTAGGGTTATCTTCAGGTTTCTGAGGAATCTCCAGACTGACTTCCATAGTGGCTTGACCAGTTTGCATTCCCACCAACAGTGGGTTAGTGTCCCTTTTTCCCCACATCCTCGCCAGCATCTGTTGTTGGTAGATTTCTGAATGTGAGCCATTCTAACCGGGGTGAGGTGAAACCTCATTGTGGTTTTGATTTGCATTTCCCTGATTGCTAATGACCTTGAACATTTTTTCATGTGCCTGTTGGCCATTTGGATTTCCTCTTTTGAAAAATGTCTATTGAGGTCTTTGGCCCATCTCTTAATTGGGTTGTTGGTTTTGTTTTTGTGGAGTTTCTTGATCTCTTTGTAGATTCTGGTTATTAACCCTTTATCTGTTGCATAGTTTGCAAATATTTTTCCCATTCTGACGGTTGTCTCTTCACTCTCCTGACTGTTTCTTTTGCAGTACAGAAACGTCTCAATTTGATGCAATCCCAATAGTTAATTTTGGCTTTGACTGCCTGTGCCTCCCGGGTCTTTTCCAGAAACTCTTTGCCTGTGCCAATATCTTGAAGGGTTTCTCCAATGTTCTCTAGTAACTTGATGGTGTCAGGTCGTAGATTTAGGTCTTTAATCCATGTTGAGTGGATTTTTGTGTAAGGTGTAAGGTAGGGGTCTTGCTTCATGATTCTGCACATGGAAATCCAATTTTCCCAGCACCATTTATTGAATAGACTGTCCTTGCTCCAGGAATTAGTTTTAGATCCTTGATCAAATATAAGTTGGCTGTAGATGTTTGGGTTGATTTCTGGTGTTTCAATTCTGTTCCATTGGTCTATCCATCTGTTTCTGTACCAGTACCATGCTGTTTTGATTACAACTGCCCTGTAGTATGTCCTGAAATCTGGTATTGTGATGCCTCCGGCTTTGTTTTTGTTGTACAAGATTGCTTTAGCTATTCGAGGTCTCTTGTGCCTCCATATAAATTTCAGCACCAATTTTTCCAGATCTGAGAAGTAGGTCTTCGGTATCTTGATTGGTATTGCATTGAATCTATAAATTGTTTTTGGGAGAATGGACATTTTGATGATATTGATTCTTCCAATCCATGAGCATGGAAGATTTTTCCATTTCTTGGTATCATCTTCTATTTCTTTCTTTAAGGTTTTGTAATTTTCATCGTAGAGATCTTTAACGTCCTTGGTTAAGTTGATTCCAAGGTATTTGATTGTTTTTGTAGCTATTGTGAATGGGATTGATCTTAGAAGTTCTTCCTCAGCCATGGCATTGTCTGTATACAAAGGCTGTTGATTTTTGTGCATTGATTTTATACCCTGCTACTTTGCCAAACTCTTCTATGAGTTCCAATAGTCTCTTAGTAGAGTTCTTTGGGTCCCCTAAATAAAGAATCATGTCATCTGCAAAGAGGGATAGTTTGAGTTCTTCCTTCCCAATTTGTATCCCTTTAATTTCTTTTTCTTGCCTAATAGCTCTGGCTAGAACCTCCAGAACTATATTGAATAGCAGTGGTGAGAGTGGACATCCCTGTCTGGTCCCAGATCTCAGTGGAAATGCTTCCAACTTTTCCCCATTCAATAGGATGTTGGCTGTGGGTTTTTCATAGATTGCTTTGATTGTATTGAGGAATGTTCCTTCCAAACCCAGTTTGCTTAGAGTTTTCATCATGAATGGGTGTTGTATTTTATCAAATGCTTTCTCGGCATCTATTGAGAGAATCATATGGTTTTTCTTCTGCAGTCTGTTAATGTGGTGTATCACATTGATTGTTTTGCGCACATTAAACCATCCCTGCATACCAGGGATAAATCCCACTTGGTCTGGGTGGATGATCTTTCTGATGTGTTGTTGCATTCCATTGGCGAGAATTTTATTGAGGATTTTTGCATCTATGTTCATCAGGGATATTGGTCTGTAATTCTCTTTCAGTGCTGCATCTTTTTCCGGCTTAGGAATTAAGGTGATGCTGGCTTCATAGAATTTGGGAGGATTCCCTCTTCTTCGATTGTTCTGAATAGTTTGAGAAGAATTGGAGTTAGTTCTTCTTTAAATGTCTGGTAGAATTCAGCAGTGAATCCATCTGGTCCTGGGCTTTTCTTTGTTGGGAGGGCCTTTATTACTGTTTCAATTTCTGTCTCGGTTATGGGTCTGTTTAGGTTTTCGATGTCTTCCTGGTTCAATTTAGGTAGGTTGCATGTGTCCAGGAATGTATCCATTTCTGATAGGTTTCCCTGTTTGCTGGCATACAAGTCCTTGTAGTAATTTCTGAGGATTCTTTTTATTTCTGTGGTGTCTGTTGTTACGTTTCCTTTTTCATCCCTGATTTTATTGATTTGGGTCTTTTCTCTTCTTTTTTTAGTTAGTTGGGCCAATGGGGTGTCAATTTTGTTTATTTTTTCAAAAAACCAGCTCCTCGTTTGGCTGATTTTTTGTAATGTTTTTCTTGATTCAATCCTGTTGATTTCTTCTCTGATTTTAATTATTTCTCTTCTCCTACTAGATTTGGGCCTGGTTTGCTGTAGGTTTTCTAGATCCTTGAGGTGAATTGAAAGCTCATCTATTTGGTGCCTTTCCAATTTCTTGATGTAGGCACCTATTGATATAAACTTCCCTCTTAACACTGCTTTTGCTGCGTCCCATAAGTTTTGGTATGTTGTGCTATTATCCTCATTTACTTCCAGAAAGTTTTTGATTTCTCTTTTGATTTCTTCTATGACCCATTGTTCATTCAGGAGCATGTTGTTCAATCTCCATGTGTTTGCGTATGCTCTAGGGATTCCTGAGTTGCTAATTTCCAACTTCATTCCTTTATGGTCTGAGAAGCTGCATGGTATGATTCTAATTCTTTTGAATTTGCTGAGACTTGCTTTATGGCCTAGTATGTGGTCAATCCTAGAGAAGGTTCCATGTACTGCTGAGAAGAATGTAAAATCTTTAGCTGTAGGATTGAAAGTTCTGTATATATCTGTGAGATCCATTTGGGCTATGGTGTCGTTTAAATCTACTGTATCCTTGTTGATCTTCTGTCCTATTGATCTGTCTATTTCTGAGAGTGGAGTATTGAAGTCCCCCAGTACTATTGTATTGGGGTCTAAGTCTCCCTTTAAGTCCCTTAACAAATCTTTTAGATAAACCGGTGCCCTGTAGTTAGGTGCATATACATTGATAATTGTTATATCTTCCTGTTGAATTGATCCCTTAATCATTATGTAGTGTCCCTCTTTGTCTTTCTTAACGGTTTTTGTGGTAAAGTTTATGGTGTCTGATATTAAGATGGCTACGCCCGCTCTTTTTTCATTTCTGTTGGCATGGTATATCTTTTTCCAGCCTTTCACTTTCAGTCTGTATGGATCTTTGTTGGAAAGATGTGTTTCTTGTAAGCAGCAAATAGATGGGTTTTGTTCCTTAACCCAATCAGCCAATCGGTGTCTTTTAACTGGACAGTTCAGGCCATTCACGTTCAATGTGACTAATGATAAGTGGTAACTTTGCCCTGCCATTTGCCAAAGATAAGTTCTAATATATGCTTTGAATTCCCTGTGATCTTTTGCTGTAAGCTTTCCTTCCTTGGTTTCCTTCCTTTACCTTCTTTCATATTGATGACCGTGTTTCTGTTTCTGTGTGTAACACATCTTTAAGCATCTTTTGCAGGGCTGGACGAGTGGCAACAAATTCTTTCAATTTCTGTTTGCAATGAAGTCTTTATTTCACCTTCATTCACAAATGATAGCTTTGCAGGATATAATATCTGGGCTGGCAGTTGTTCTCTCTTAGTACCTGGGCTATATCTCGCCATTCCCTCCTAGCTTGTAGAGTTTCTGATGAGAAGTCAGCTGTGAGTCTGATTGGAGATCCTCTGAGAGTAATCTGACGTTACTCTCTTGCACATTTTAGGATCTTTTCTTTATGTTTCACTGTGGAGAGTTTAATTACAACGTGTCGTGGTGAGGATCTCTTTTGGTCGTGTTTATTAGGGGTTCTGTGAGCTTCCTGTACTAGGATTTCTCTGTCCTTCTCCAAACCGGGGAAATTTTCTGCTAATATCTCACTAAAAAGGCCTTCTAATCCTTTCTCCCTCTCCATGCCTTCAGGAACTCCTAGAACTCGAATGTTGGGTTTTTTAATAGTATCCTGAAGATTCCCGACAATATGTTTTAGATTTCTAATTTCCTCTTCTTTTCTTTGGTCTGACTGTATCCTTTCCTGTTCTCTGTCTTCTAAGTCCGATATTCTCTCTTCTGCTTCACCCATTCTTTTTGTAAGGCTCTCTATTGTGTTTTTCATTTGATCTATTGAATTCTTCACTTCAGTCACTATCCCAGTTTCCTGTTGTACTAGTTGTTTCATTTCATTTTGATTCCTCCTTAATATTTCATTTTCACGAGAGAGATTTTCTATCTTGTCCATTAAGGATTTCTGTAGTTCAAGAATTTGTTTTTGAGAACTTCTTAATGTTCTTATCAATTTTTTGAGATCTGCTTCTTGCATTTCTTCTATGTCATCATCTTCATAATCTTGAATTGGGGTGTCTTTTTCATTTGAGGGCTTCATGGTGACTTCCTTGTTTTTATTACCTTGGTTTTTGCGTTTGTTATTTGGCATATTGGAGATATTTGGTTTCTTCACTGTGGTGCTTTTTCTTGTTATACTATGACTCTAGATTAAGTGGACTATCTGTTTTTGATGGAGCCTTAGGGCTTGAGATGGGTGTGGCCTGAGAGCTCTGTTTGGTGTGCCAAAGGTGACCCTCCCAGGTTTGCGTGGTATACCTCTCTCTCTCTCTCTCTCTCTCTCTCTCTCTCTCTCTCTCTCTCTTTTTGATTCAAAAGGGAAGTTATTCTGCACAGCTGAACGAAGTTGGAGGTAGTTAGCAGGCAAATGATATACCCACAGGAACCAGAGATCGGAAGCTCTTTCCCAAGGACCACACAGGGAATCTGTTCGGCCCTCAGAGTGGGCTCAAATTCTCCTTCAGTCTCCCACTGGGTTGCCAAAGTTACAGAATTGTAGCATCTCTGGAGAGTGATCACGTGAATTCTGTGAGTTCTCTCCCCCACCATCTCTTTTTTCACAGTCTCAGTTCAGTAGCACCACAAATTTACTAGGTCCTAATCTCCTGTTAATTTGCCCCGCCCAGAGTCAGGTTTTTCTGCTAGGCTCAGGGCCGGTGCAGACCTGAGGTCGCTCTGCTTATGACGTATGTCCAAGATGGCGCCTGCTCTTTGTCTTGCTCACCCTTGAGAGGTGAGCGGAGAGAGAGAAACCCGTGTCCGTACCAGTCACCTTTTTTTTTTGCTCTCTCTCTCTTCCAGGTAGCCTGGTGAAGTTCCCCCCCCCCCCGGGGGTCATTCCCTCTAGTCTCCTCTCTCCGCTTGCCTGCCGGTGTCTCGGGCTATTGAGGTTCGGCTCACCTCGCGTTCCAGCGCTGGTGTGTTGAGTCTGCCACTGGTGTCCCGAACTGTGGGCTCCCACGCTCTCCACGCAGGTCCACTCCCCTTCCAGCGCCGATGTGTGGACTCGGAGCCCTGGACGTCCCAAGTCTCCCCGCTGTTGTCTGTGTGGCACGCACTCCCCTTCGAGCATTGGCGCGCAGACCCTGCAGCTTGCGCAGCTCGGTCCCGCGGCTCGGCTTCTGCGGCTCGGTCCCACGGCTCGGTCCCGCGGCTCGGCTTCCGCGCGGTGGGCCACCTTGTTCTCCCAGTAGGTCCTCCGATTCATGGCCACTGGATCCAGAAGAGTTTCCTCTGCAATATTTTCCTGGTTCTTTTTTCTGAGGCTACCGTAACTCCCCTTTTATTAAACTAAATTTTCCCGGACTATCGGTGCGTGCCCTCACTATTCCGCCATCTTGGCTCCGCCCCCTGTATCTTGAACTGAAATTATTAAATTTAACCTTATCAGTGTCATATTTTGTTTTCTTTTTTCTTTAAGATGTATTTATTTGTTTGAAAGGCAGAATTACAGTCAGACACACACACACACACAGAGAGAGAGAGAGAGAGAGAGAGAGTCTTCCATCTACGGATTCACTCATCAAATGGCTGCAATGGCCAGAGCTGGGCCAGTCTGAAGCCAAGAGCCAGGAGTGTCTTCCAGTTCTCCCATGTGGGTGTAGTTGGGCCATCTTCTACTGCTTTCCGAGGCCATATCAGAGAGCTGGATTGGAAGAAGGGCACCCGGGACTCAAACTGGCACCCATATGGGATGCCGGCACTGCAAGTGGCGGCTTTACCTGCTACACCACAGCACCAGCCCTCTTTTTTCCTTGTTTAATTGTATTTAACTTTAATTGAAAGGTATAGTTGCAGAGAGAGAGAGAGAGAGAGAGAGAGAGATAAAGAGAGAGAGAGAGATTTTCATCCTCTGGTCCACCCCTCAAGTGATAACAACAGCCCAGGCTGGGTGAAGCTGAAGCTAGGAGTACACTCTGGATCTCCCACGTGGGTGCAGGGGTCCATGAACTTGGGCCAACTTCTGCAGCTTCCCAGGAACATTAGAAGGAAGCTGGATCAGAAGTAGAGTAGCCTGGACCCAAACCGGCACCTATGTAGGATGCCAGCACTGCATTTGGTGGTTTTACCCACCTTGCCACAAGACTGGACCCCTGCCTTGTTTTTAATCTCATCATTTTTTTCAAAAGTTTGTGAGAACACCTTTTTTCCTCAACATCCATCATACCTCAATGTGGAAAATAAAATTATTTTAATTGATGTACATTTCTTCACACAGTGTTTGGAGAAAAAATATGACGGCCATAATTTGATCATACTTACCATTTTCATTATGCCATATGTTATTTAAAGCTGAATCACGCCGGCGCCGCAGCTCACTAGGCTAATCCTCCGCCTTGCGGCGCCGGCACACCGGGTTCTAGTCCCGGTCGGGGCGCCGGATTCTGTCCCGGTTGCCCCTCTTCCAGGCCAGCTCTCTGCTGTGGCCAGGGAGTGCAGTGGATGATGGCCCAAGTGCTTGGGCCCTGCACCCCATGGGAGACCAGGAGAAGCACCTGGCTCCTGCCATCGGATCAGCGCGGTGCGCCGGCCACAGCGCTCCAGCCACGGCGGCCATTGGAGGATGAACCAACGGCAAAAGGAAGACCTTTCTCTGTGTCTCTCTCTCTCACTGTCCACTCTGCCTGTAAAAAAAAAAAAAAGCTGAATCACAATTTAAGGTATATAATTCACTACCACTTGCTCTCTGTGAATAAAGCAGTGTGTTTACTGGCATCTAAAGTAACCCCCTCTTATTTGTGTAGCAATGCCCTTCCTTGACACAAAACTTCATTCTCTGTATGCTCTCCTACAAGCAACTTTTTCTGTTTGTACCAAAGTTCACTAGAACCAAAATATATCCATAAAATAAAATAACATTGAATCCCTAACAGAATAAATAAAAACAGAATAAAAGTTTTCTTTCAGAAACAGAACACACCACACTTCCCCATCATATATGTATGATCATATTCTAATAATTGATCCAGTTTCTGCAGATCATATAATTTTTCTAACTATGAAGGACATTAATGCTAAAACATGCAGATGCCACTGTAAAGAATACTCGTAGCTTTAAAACATTTTTTTTTCACTTTGCATTTGTTGAACTGTTTATTCAGTGGAGCAATCCAATAAGCCTTTGACTATAACATTGGAATACTACTCTGCTGTAGAAAAGAATGAAATCCTGTCTTTTGCAACAAAAAGGATGCAACGGAAAACTTTTGTGCTTAGTGAAATAAATCAGTCCCCAAAAGACAAATATCATATATTTTCCCTGATTTGTGGTAACTATACAAAGAGTACAAATAAATATAATGTATGTGAGCAAAATTCACATTTTGCGATTTGATTATGGTTTATAGCCCTTATCTATATTCTTGAGGAACAGTGGTTTTTCTACTTATTACTTGTTGAATTCTTTATTTAGTGGAGGTTTATCTTTTGATTGTAAAGTAAATTGAAAGTATATCATTGTAAAACATAAAAGAAAAATTAAAAAGGATGAGGGAGGGTGGGAAGGAGAGTAGGGTGAAGAAGCATCATTATGCTTTTAAAATTGTATATATGAAAACCATGAAATGTGTTTCCTATATAAAAATTTGAAAAGTACAAAAAGGGGCCTTCACTCTGGCACAGTAGATTAAAGCCCTGGCCTGTAGCACTGGCATCCTCTATGGGTGTCATTTTGAGTTCTGGCTGCTCCGCTTCCAATATAGCTCTCTGCTAATGGGCCTGGGAAAGCAACAGAAGATGGCCCAAGTCCATGGGTCTCTGCACCCATGTGGGATATGCAGAAGAAGCTCCTGGCTCCAGGTTTTGAATCTAATCATCTCTGGTGGTTGGGGCCATTTGGGGAGTGAACCAGCAGATGGAAGACCCCTCACTCTCTCTGTCTCTACCTCTCTCTAGGTACCTTGTTCAAATAAATAAAATAAATCTTTTTAAAAAGTAAAAAAAAAAAAAACCTCTCAGACAATATAATATTAGAACAGTTTGCCAGTAATTCATTTTTGTTTTCTCTCTGAGACTAACATTTGATACTAATGCTATAGTGAGTTGTACAAGATCCTTAGTAATAGTATCATCTACTATTTTTTATTTTTTCAATTTTTTTTATTTGACAGAGTTAGTGAAAGAGAGACAGAAAGAAAGGTCTTCCTTCCATTAGTTCATCCCCCAAATGGCCACCACGGCCAGCGCTGCGCGGATCTGAAGGCAGGAGCCAGGTACTTATCCTGGTCTCCCATGGGGTGCAGGGCCCAAGCACTTGGGCCATCCTCCACTGCACTCCTGGGCCACAGCAGAGAGCTGGACTGGAAGAGGAGCAACTGGGACTAGAACCCGGCGCCCATATGGGATGCCGGCACCGCAGGAGGAGTATTAGTCTAGTGAGCCACTGAGCCAGCCCCGTATCACCTGTTATTATTATGTGGATTTCATCTTTGCATAGTGTCTGTTGTACTTATTATTTCTTCTCTAAATTTTTGTAATAAAAGTGTTCATCCAGATATCTATTTGATTGGTTTAATGTAGATATTATTGTGCTTATTTGGAAATTATGGAGAAGCTTTTCCCACTTCATGCCACCAGTTGACAAAATTTTGTAACAATACACTGAGAAATACAAGGGAATACATTGCAAGTCCAATAAAATACGATGTTAAGATATTTGTATTATTTTCTCATCACACTTTCTTTTCTGCTTGAATGATATCAATACATATGCAAATTCAGCTGTTTCAATCTATATGATTTTCAATATTAAATTTATATTGTAGTCTTACTTATTACTTACAAAGATGAAATCATATGAGTTAAAAAATTCTAAGTTACTATTCACATTAGTATTTGTATTAGTTTCCTGTTGCCATTATAGCCAGTGTCATGTAATTGGTGGCATAAGAAAACAAGATGTATTATCTTTTTTTAAAAAAAAAAAATTTATTTATATATTTGACAGGCAGAATTATAGACAGTGAGAGAGAGAGACAGAGAGAAAGGTCTTCCAGCCACTGGTTCACTCCCCAAATGGCCACAATGGATGGAGCTGCACCGATCTGAAACCAGGAGCCAGGAGCTTCTTCCGGGTCTCCCACGTGAATGCAGGGGCCCAAGGACCTGGGCCATCTTCCTCTGCCTTCCCAGGCCACAGCAGAGAGCTGGCCTGGAAAAGGAGTAACAGCGACTAGAAACGGCACCCATATGGGATGCCGGTGCCACAGGCAGAGAGGATTAACCTACTGCACCATGGTGCTGGCCCCAAGATGTATTCTCTTAAAATGCTAAATATCTGAAGCCTGATCTTTTCTGTACATAAACTTTTTATTTCGGAATAGTTTTAAATTTACAAAGCAAAAATTGAGAAGTAGTACAAAAAGCTCCCATATATCCCACACCAATATTCCCATTATTCATATCTTATATTAGTATGATGTATTTATTACAATTAATGAACCATGCTCAGATACCCCTAATTTTATCCCTCCCACCTCTTCCAGCCTTTAGTAATCACCATTCTCTGTGTTCAAATTAAGGTTTGTGTGTGTGTGTGTGTGTGTGTGTGTGTATTGGGGCTTTTGTTTGTTTTCTGTTTTAGCTCCCACATATGGGAGCTTTCTGTGTCTGGCTTATTTCACTTAACGGATGTCCTTCCATTGCTGCAAATTACAGGATTCCTTTTGTTAAAAGATAAGTTTATTGGCCGTCACCGCGGCTCAATAGGCTAATCCTCCGCCTGCAGCACCGGCACCCCGGGTTCTAGTCCCGGTCGGGGTGCTGGATTCTGTCCCGGTTGCTCCCCTTCCAGTCCAGCTCTCTGCTGTGGCCCAGGAAGGCAGTGGAGGATGGCCCAGGTCCTTGGGCCCTGCACCCTCATGGGAGACCAGGAGAAGCACCTGGCTCCTGGCTTTGGATCAGTACGGTGCGCCAGCCATAGCGGCCATTGGGGAGTGAACCAATGGAAAAAGGAAGACCTTTCTCTGTGTCTCTCTCTCTCACTGTCCACTCTGCCTGTCAAAAAAGGGAAAAAAGATAAGTTTATTTGTTTATTTGAAAATCAGAGCACCACAAGGCCAAACCCAGAAGCCAAGAACTCAATCCAGGTCTCCCACAGGGATGACAGATGTCTGAGCACTTTGGTCATCTTTTTGTTGTTGTTGTTAAAGCATAACACTTTATTTTTTTAATTTATTTTCTCCTCAAAGAAATCTTTTATTTAAGGAATACAGACTTGATTCAGTTAATAAGAACAACTTTAGGAATATAGTGATTCTTCCTACCACACCTGCCCTCCCACCCACTCTCCCACCCCTTCTCCTCCTCCCTCTCCCAGTCTCAGTCCCATTCTCCACTAAGATCCATTTTTGATTTATTTCGTACACAGACCAACTCTATACTAAGTAAAGAGTTCAACAATTTGCACGGTAAAAACAAAACGAAACAAAACAACTGTTCCTCAATAGTCAAGACAAGGGCTGTTCAAAGTCATTGCATCTTGAAGTTAATTTCACTTCTTTTTTTTAGAAACTTAATTAACTTTAATGAAGCACCCAAGAATGATACATCTTTTGGGAGCACTTAGACATAGTTATAATACAACTCTTTGAGGACAGAGGTCCTGCATGGGAAGTTAGTGCACAGTGACTCTTGTTGTTAACAATTAACACTCTTATGTATAATGTCAATGATCACCCAAGGCTCTTGACATGAGCTGCCCAGCCTATGGAAGTCTTTTGAATCCACGAACTCCATCAGTATTTAGACAAGGACATAAGCAAAGTGGAAGTTCTCTTCTCCCTTCAGAGAAAAGTATCTCCTTCTTTGAAGACCACTTCTTTCCACTGGGGTCTCATCCACTGAGACTCTTCACGTAGGACATTTTTCACCTCAATATCTTGGCTTTCCATGCCTGAAATGCTCTCCTGGGCTTTTCAGCCAGACCAGAATGACTTAAAGGCTGCTTCTGAGGCCAGAGTGCTATTTAAAGCAATTGTCATTCTATGAGTTGGCTGTGTGGACTACTTCCCATGTTGACAATTTTTTACTACCTTCCCAGGTGCATTAACAGGAAGCTGGATCAGATGTAGAGTATCCAGGACTTAAACCAAGACTGTAATACAGGGTGTCAGACTCACAAGTGAGGACTTAACCTGTTGCACAACAATGCCCACCACATGACCGGATTTCCTTCTTTTATATAGGTAAACAGTATTCCATTTATTTATTTTTATATGCCACATTTTCTTTATCAATGCATCTGATGATAACACCTTGTTTAATACTGTCTTAGATATTATGAACACTGCTGCAATGAATGTGATGGAGCAGGTGTCACTTTAATACTAAGATTTCATCTCTTTTGGATCTTCTAGCATGGGTCATACCAGGCTAAATATAAGATATCAGCAAGGCTGAGTTTCTGGAGCCCCTAGAAAAAGAGTTCATTTCCTTACCCTTTCCAGCTTTAAGATACTATTCCCATTCCTTTAATCATGGTCCTCCTCCATCTCTAAAGCCAACAGCATCAGGACAAGTCCTTCTTAAGCTACAATCTCGCTTGTGCTCTCTCTTTCCTGCATTCATCTTCAACTTTTAAGAACACTCGTGATTCAATTATGCCCACCCAGAAGATCCAGGATCATCTCTCCATCTTAATGTAAGTTCATTAACAATTTTTTTTCTTTTTTGTAGATTTGTTTTATTTATTTGAAAGAGTTACAGAGAGAAATAGAAACAGAGAGGTCTTCCATCCTCTGGTTCACTCCCCAAATGGCTGCAATGGCCAGAGCTGGGCTGATTCAAAGCCAAGAGCCAGGGGCTTCTTCTGGGTCTCCCATGTGGATGCCGGGGGCCAAGGACTTGGGCATTCTTCCACTGCTTTCCCAGCACATTATCAAGGAGCCGGATCAAAAGTGGAACAGCCAAGACTCGAACCAATGCCCATATGGGATGCCTGCATTGCAACCAGAGCTGTAACCTGTTGCACCACAGCGCTGGCTCCTGATCAGCAATTTTTATTCCATATGCAAACTTAATGTCCCCTTTGCCATGAAAGAAAACATATCCACGGGTATGCTGGATTTGATTGCAGGCATTTTTGGAGGACTGTTACTCTGCCTACTGTTTACCTTTTACATTTTAATAAAAAATTTTCAAGGCAAGCATTATTTGACAACTTCATAAATGTATCACTCTAGTATTCATTTCTTCTACCATGTTTCTGCTTTCTTTCTTTCATAGACTTTTCTCTCATGGGCTTCTCATGCAGGATGCATCCAGCTTTGCTACCACTGTCATTCAGTAATATATCTTTCACCTCTTTCTACGTTTGCCTTTCCCTCTTGGGGCCAGGAATTTTGTGCAGCACTTAAGATGCTGCTTGGGTTGCTACATTCCACACTTGGGCACCTGGATTTGAGTCTCAGCTCTGCATCCAATTTCAGCTTTCTCTAATGCACCCCTTGGGAGGTGGCAGGTGATGGATCATGTACTTGGGTCTGTGCTGCTCACTATGGAGTGTCGAATTGAGTTCCAAGCTCCTGGTTTTGGCTTGGCCCAGCCTTAGCTACTGTGGGCTTTTGGAGAACAAACTAGCAGCTAGAACATCTTTCTCTCTCTCTCTCTCTCTCTCTCTCTCTCTCTCTTTCTCTCTCTCCCCTCTCTCCCCACTCTCTCCTCTCTCTCTCTCTCCTCTTTTCAAATAATTCAAAAATAATAAGTTTAAAAACTCTCTTGAAAGAATCACTTTTATAAATTGCTTCAGGCCAACATTTCTATAATGAATTCAGCATTTAGTCTATAAATAATTTATTTATATATATGCATTATACCATTTAATTTGTAAATTCTTTAGTATGCATCTCCAAATGCAACTACATTTATAAAAACACAGTCTACATATAATTACCACAAAGATTGATAATGTTTTCTTCTTTTCATCAAATGTCCATATAGTTTTCAAATTCCCTTGATTGTGCCAAATTTTAAATTGTTTACCTTTGACCTGCTGGCTGACGTAACAGCAGTTACTACCATACACATTCCTCTGCTCTCCCATCATAGACTATTTTGGCCAGTCTTTCAATATCGACAGTGTCTTTAAAATACCAGAGAGTCAAATATTAAATTTATCTAGGTGGTCTCTCTGAAGATCTTCTTACTAGGGCAGAAAGTGTACCCCAAGATAGTCAACCTTAAACACTTGCCCTGAAAAGAGAAAACAAATTCCAGATTAGTTCTCTGACCATCATGTCAAGTCTTTCCAATCCCAAACCAGAATGGTCATACATTGTGGGGTAAGTTTTATAATGCAAAATCTGCACAACCACACACATTATTTTTTAAAAAAAATTATCTTTTCTATTCACTTCCTTCTCTCACCTTGGAAAAACTGTCATGAGTCTAATGAGGGCAGAGCTGGGTGATAAAGACATGATGAGAACCTGTAGATGGTAATCTCCACTATAAGCAACCAGCCTAAAGCAGATCAGAGCTGGGTAAAGGGAGACTGTGTGTTAATTTTGAATGAAGTCAGAGTTTTTTATTATTATACTGGAATGGGCACATGAATTATTAAATGAGATTATTCTTGTGAGTGAAAGTGGATGAAGTTTTTTATTACCAAAGTATGAGTAGATAAGCTATGGAGTCTGCTCAAGATTTCTTTCAATAACAGGGAAATAAATTCACTTACACAATAAATTCAAGTAGGCAGAGGGGGAAGGTAATTAGGCTGTTTTCTGATTGTGCCATGAACATTCTATTTGTCTGATACAACAGACACATTTTTTTATGTGAATCATGGATATAAGGAAACAAACACAATAACAAAAATGTAAATTTAACTAACATAAACAAGAAAATAGATTATGATATTAACAAATGTTTTGATACCTCTACCACAAATAAATTGGGTCTATAGCCTCTCTTCTTGAATCTGAGTAGGAACTCCTAACTACCATGACCAATGGAATATGTTGAAAGTGACACTGCAAAAGTATCCACTTCTTGCCCTTAAGAGACTTGCAGATTTCCCTTACTATCTCTAGGATCACTTGGTCTTGGAATTCTGAAGTGCCATGCAGATTGGTTTCCTAGGGCTACCATAAAAGGACCACAAACTGGTTAATTTTAATGAAAATAATAATTCTCTCACAAATGTAGAGGCTAGAAGTCTCAAATAGTGCTGACAGGGCTATGCTCTGTCTCTTCTCCTTTCTAAAGATTCTAAAGCAGAATCTGTTCCATGACTTTCTCTTAGCTTTTGCTGTTGTCAGCAGTCCTTAGCAGTTGTTGGCCTACAGATGCATCACTCCAATCTGTGCCTGTTTCATCACATGTAGTTCTTCCTGTGAATCTATGTTTCTGTTGTCTCTCCTCTTCTTATAAGGATACCACTGATCTTAGAATAGAGCTCACGCTGCTTTAGTATGACTTTATCTTAACTAATTAAATCTGTAATGACCTTATTTCCAAATAAAGTTACATTCTGAGGCTCCTGAGATTAGGACTTCAACATAACTTTTATGGGTACACAATTCAACTCATAACATCGTATAAAAAGTCCAAGTATTCTAATGGGTAGATCACGTAAAGAAGCCCCAAGACAACATGGAAAAGGAAAGTGGTTCATTTAAACTCAGCTTTTCATATGTGGCCACTAAGGCTCCAGACGTGTGAATGAAGTAATCTCAGGATTTTCAGACCAGCCCAGATGTCAGCTTAATAATATGGAGTGACCCCAAATCTACTTAGTAAGGAACAGAAGAATTGCTCAGCTTAGCCCCAACAAAATTCTTGACCCACAAAAATGTGAGATATAATAAATTGGGTTTTGATTTAGGCCACTACATTTTGGACTGTTTTTATATTGATAACTAGGACAAACAATAACATTCAGATAATATGAAAACATTTTAGAAAAAATGCAATCTACTCATTACCACCCTTATATTGCCTTTACAATTTTATACCTTTAAGAACTTTGTCTATAGTAAGAAAATAATTATATTTCTATGAAAGTCGCAATTACAAACAGGACAGATTATCAAAAGCTAAACATTTCAAGGAGGGAGTTGTGGTACAGCAGGTTAAGCTGCTACTTGGGACACCTGCATCCAACATGTGAGTGCTGATTGAAGTCCTGACTACTCTGATTTTGATCCAGCTTCCTGCTAAAGTGGCTGGAAAGGCAGCAGATGATGGCCCACATCAAGTTCTGGGTTCCTGGCTTTGGCTGGCCAATCCTGGCTGTTCAGAACATTTGGAAAATGAACCAGCAGATTGAGGATCTCACATACTCTCAGTCACTCTGCCTTTCAAATTAATGAACAAGTAAATATTTAAAAAATGAAACTTATCTTGCATCAAATTTGATCCTCCTCTAGCATTCATTATCTCTCTGTATGGTAGAACTGAAGCCATGCACTCCTCATTCCTTGCCACTCTTTCAGTTCATAAAATTGTCTTCTTAAGTTTATCCTATATACATCCACCTAATATCTCCTCTTCTTTTATTATCAGCTTCCTATGTCCAACTTATTGTCATATCTTGTGTGGTCTCCTTGCTTCTGCTTTTATCCTTGTGTTCCATATATATATATATATATATATATATACACACACAAAATATAACTATATATAGTTATATTATATATACAAATATATATACAAATATACTATATATATAGATGGATCTAAAGCATATATATTAATATAGATGGATTGTCCCTTGTTCCTGGCACAGAGCTCCTGAAGTCTTTGGAATCTTCTTGGTGACAGGTGTTGTGTCTTATGCTTTTCATAATGAGCCCCTTTTGATCACACCTGGGTTTATGATAATGAGGTAACTTAAGGTGAGACCCTTAGATAGACTCAATGTAGGACAGTCACCAGAAATATCAAGAGACTAGAAGGCTGGAATTTACAATCCCACCCATCAATCTCTGGAAAGTGGGGGTGGCAGGAGATTATATAAAAACACTTGAACAAGGTTTGATGAGCTTCCAGGTTGGTGAACATATCCACATGCTCAAATATGCTTCAACATCATAAGGATAAAAGCTCCTGCTCTCATAACCCTTCTGAACCTTGCTCTTTGTGCTTTTTTAATATGGCTGTTCATTTGTAATCTCTATGATATCCTTTATAATACATTGGCAAGTGTAAGTAAAGCATTTCTCTGAGTTCTGTGATTCATTCTAGCAAATTATCAAACCCAAGGAGTGAGCTGTGGGAACTCCCAGTGCATCAAATAATTGCTTGATCTTGGAAATACCCCCACACATCAAATGTTAGAATTGTTCTGTATAAGAGTGTAAAGAGGCCGGCGCCGCGGCACACTAGGCTAATCCTCCGCCTTGCGGCGCCGGCACACCAGGTTCTAGTCCCGGTCGGGGTGCCGGATTCTGTCCCGGTTGCCCCTCTTCCAGGCCAGCTCTCTGCTGTGGCCAGGGAGTGCAGTGGAGGATGGCCCAGGTGCTTGGGCCCTGCACCCCATGGGAGACCAGGAAAAGCACCTGGCTCCTGCCATCTGATCGGTGCGGTGCACAGGCCACAGCACGCCGGCCGCGGCGGCCATCGGAGGGTGAACCAACGGCAGAGGAAGACCTTTCTCTCTGTCTGTCTCTCTCACTGTCCACTCTGCCTGTCAAACAAACAAACAAACAAACAAAAAGAGTGTAAAGAAATAATGAGCGTTTTTCAAAGTTACCGTACAAAACAATCTCTACAGTGATGAAGGAAGATATTTACATAAGACAAAGATAGTCATATCATCTCTTTGTTAAAAACTCTTAAATGGTTTTCCCAGTGATGGTCTTCAGACAGCAACAGCTGTTGCTTACTCCTGGAATGCATTTCCCTCAAAAGTACTTTCTATTCTTTTTGATAATTCAATATTTTTATGGCCTTATTGATAAGGCCACATGAAATTTTTTGTACTCTTATGGTACCACATTCATTTGTTGCTCTTGTCACATATGTAATCTTACATGTTTTTGTGTGATCACTTGATAATGTCTACCTAGAATTCTCCTGAAAATGGCAACTATATTTGGTTTATTCACCCATGTATACTTATCTTAGTATGTTTAGGCTGCCATAGCAAAATACCAAAGACTGGTTAAAACAATAGTAATTTATCATTTTCTTGAAGTTGACAAGTTCAAGATGAAGGATTTGGCAAAGTAAGTTTCATTCAAAGGCCCGTATTGTCTTGGAAATGACTGCCACCTCACTGTGTATTCATATGTCACCTTCCTTCTGCATACAAGAGTCCAGGCAGAGAAAGGAAAAGAGAAACAAATAGAGGCAGAGATTTAATAAGGACAGTAATCCCTTCATGAGGGCTAAACATTCATGAACCCATATAACCCTATTTACCTCCTGTCTTAACCTATTTACTGTTCCTTATAACACAATACAGGAAGAGAGAGAGAAGGAGGAATGAATGGAGGGAGCGAAAGAGAGAGATCTTTAATTCACTGTTTCACTCCATAAATGGACACAATGTCCAGAACTGGGTCAATCCTAAGCCAGGAGCCAGGGACTCCATGTGGATCTTCCACATGGGCGGCAGGATCCCAAGTACGTGGACAATTTTCTGCTACTACCCAGGGCCATTCGCAAGCACCTGGATCTGTAGTGAAGCAGCTAGGACACAGACCAGCGCACACATGGGATGCCAGCCAGCATCATAGGCGGCAGCTTTACCTGCTATGCCACAACACCAACCCTTAGGCCAAACTTTTAATACTTCATAATACAGATTAAATTTCAACATGAGTTTCAGAGTGGAAAAACCATGTTCAATCATAGCAAGTCCCAAAGTCCCTATCTACAAATATAACATTGATTATAAGGGCTTCAAAAATGAATTGTGGTGGGACACACAAATTCAGCCCATAGCAATACCTGTTAGCCATCACAGTGTCTGACACACATAAAACCTTGATAACTTTTGCAAGAATGAGCAAATGTGAATTTTTTCTTGCAGGATAGCATGGGGTTTTATCAACTAGCTGCTCAGTAAAAGTGATGAAAGTAATTTTTAAAAATGCATTTAAAGTTTCTGGAAATAGTCCAAAGATCAATAAGAAAATGATGAAACATCTACTAAGAAAATCTATGATAATTCTGTAACACAGATGAGGGCCTCTGGCATTTGAACCACGATAACTACTTCCCTTCTGATTCTCAAATTGATGAGACACTGACTCCACTCCAGACAGCCCTAGCCAGAAACACTGGGCTCTTTTTCTTCACAACTCAGCTAAATGGTTTCTTCTTAAGAGGAGTTGATCCTCATCATTTTTCATTCTGACCCAGTAGCCTGATGTTAAGTCTCAGGTGAGTATGATTGAGAGATATGAGTCTCTCATCATCTATTTGAACCCTATTTTTTGAATGGAGGTTATACCCTAGATGTAGCATAATAAGAATACCAGGGCCTTGATATCCATATTCCCAGTTATATGAAGTACTGATGATTCTACCCAGGGATATGATCACTCAATCCCTCAAGGCTGCTGATGTCTCTACACTTTTTTTTACAGACAGATTCAGATAGTGTGTGTGTGTGTGTGTGAGAGAGAGAGAGAGAGAGAGAGAGAGAGACAGAGACAGAGAGACAGAGAGACAGAGAGAAAGGTCTTCCTTTCTGTTGGTTTACCCCCCCAAATGGCTGCTACGGCCGGCGCGCTGCGCCAATCCGAAGCTAGGAGCCAGGTGCTTCCTCCTGGTCTCCCATGCAGGTGCAGGGCCCAAGGACCTGGGCCATCCTCCACTGCCTTCCCGGGCCATAGCAGAGAGCTGGACTGGAAGAGGAGCAACCGGGACAGAAGCGGCGTCCCAACCAGGACTAGAAACCAGGGTGCCAGCACCGCAGGCAGAGGATTAGCCGAGTGACCCGCGGCGCTGGCCTCTATACACCTTTAATGAGTGCTCAGTTCCTACAGCACTTAAAAAGAAGCTTGACATTGTCCCCACCTTCAGTTTCAGAGCCCTAATGGAGAAATTATGCCTCACTGGAGAAGCAGAACATAAAATATCTCCTAATCTTTTCACAAAGGAAATTACTTCATTTGGAACAAGGAAGGGTAACTTTAATCTTGAGGGCACTCATAAGAATAGTGTAGGTTTTGGTGAAAAATAACTGAAGAGAGATTCAGAAGCCTTATGGTGATACAGTTTGGAATGTAGGCCAGCTAGTTTGGCATAGAGAACTTGGGAATAGGACAGCTTTTTCCCATTCAATTGGATGGGGCCATGGGTTTGTCATAAATTGCCTTGATTGCGTTGAGGAATATTTCTCCTATACCCAATTTGCTAAAGGTTTTCCTCACGAAAGGATGTGTTTTATCAAATGCTTTCTCTACATCTATTGAGATAACCATACGGTTTTTGTTCAGTTTGTTAATGTGATGTATCACATTTACTGATTTGCGAAGGTTGAACCATCCCTACATAGCAGGGACAAATCCCACTTGATCTGGGTGATTGACCTTTCTGATGTGTTGTTGGATTCTATTAGTTAATATTTTGTTGAGGATTTTTGTATCTATGGTCAGCAGGGATTTTGATCTATAGTTCTCTTTCTCTGTTGTATCTTTTTCTGGTATAGGAATTAAGGTAATTCTGTCTCCTAGAAGGAGTTTGGGAGGATTCCCTCCCTTTCAATTGTTTTGAATAGCTTGAAAATAATTGGAATCGGTTCTTCTTTAAAATGTCTGGTAGAATTCATTAATGAAGCCATCCGGTCCTGGGCTTTTCTTTGCTGAGAAGGTCTTTATAACTGATTCAATTTCCATCTTTGTTACTCGTCTGTTTAGGTTTTCCATATCTTCATGACTCAATTTTGGTAGATTGTATATGTCTACAAATCTATCCATTTCTTCTAGGTTTTCCAATTTGTTGTAAAACAGCTTTCTGTAGTAATTCCTGATGATTCTTTTTATTTCTTGGGTGTCTGTTGTTGCATTTCCTTTTTTGTCTCTGATTTTATTGATTTGGGTATTCTTTCTTGCTTGGATATTGGGCCAATGGTGTGTCAATTTTGTTTATTTAAAAAAAACAGCTCTTTATTTCACTGGTCCTTTGTAATGTTTCAATTTTGTTTAATTTTTTCTCAAATTTTAAATATTTCTTTCCTCCTATTGATTCTGGGTTTGGTTTGTTGTTGTTTTTCTAGGTCCTTGAGATGCATTAGAGCTCATTTAGTTGGTACCTTTCCCATTTTTAATGTAGGCACTGATGGCTATACATTTCCCTCTTAACACTGCTTTTGTTGTATTCCATAAGTTTTGTTTTTAATTTATTTGACAGATAGAGTTAGACAGTGAGAGAGAGACAGAGAGAAAGGTCTTCCTTCCATTGGTTTACCCCCCCAAATGGCTGCCATAGCCGGCACTGTGCCAGTCTAAAGCCAGGAGCCAGGTGCTTCCTCCTGGTCTCCCATGAGGGTACAGGAGCCCAAGCACTTGGACCATCCTCCACTGCCCTCCCGGGCCACAGCAGAGAGCTGGACTAGAAGAGGAGCAACTGGGACTAGAACCCAGCACCCACATGGGATGCCAGCACCGCAGGCGGAGGATTAACCAAGTGAGCCATGGCACCGGTCAATTCCATAAGTTTTGATATGATGTATTGTTGTCTTGATTTGTTTCCAAAAACTTTTTTATTTCTCTTCTGATTTCTTCTATGACCCACTGTGCATTCAGGAGCATGTTGTTCAGTCTCCATGTGTTTGCATATTTTCTAGAGATCATTGAGTTGTTGATTTCTAGCTTCATTCCACTGTGATCAGAGAAGACCCTTGGTACAATTTCAATTTTTTTGAATTTAGAGACTTGCTTTATGGCCTAGCATACATTCTATTCTAGAGAAAATTCCATGCACTGATGAGAAGAATGTGTATTCTGCAACTGTGGGTTGAAAAGTTCTGTAGATATCAGTTATATCCATTTGGTCTATAGTGTTGATTAAATCTGTTATTTCCTTGCTGATTTTCTGTCTAGTTGATCTGTCCATTGTTGAAAGTAAGGTGTTGAATTTCCCCATTTCTACTGTACTGGAGTCTATGTCTCCCTTTAGATACATTAACATTTCTTTTAAATAGCCAGTTGCCCTCTAATTGCGTGCATATATATTTATTATAGTCACATCTTCCTGTTAAATTGATACCTTAATCATTACATAGTGCCATTCTTCATCTCTTTTAGCAGTTTTATGTTAATGTCTATTTTGTCTGATATTAGGATGAAAACACCTGCCCTTTATTGCTTTCCATTAGCATGAAATATCTTTTTCATCTTTTCATTGTCAATCTGTGTGTATCTTGTTGGTGAGATGTGTTTCTTGTAGTCAGCAAATAGATGGGTCTTGTTTTTTAATCCTTTCAGCCAGTCTGTATCTTTTTACTGAAGAGTTGAGGCCATTTACATTTACGGTGACTATTGATAAGTAACAATTCAGTCCTGAAATTTTCCATACATATTTCATTTCTTACTTTGGATTTCTTTTGTATTTTTACTGGGGGCTTTTCTGCCTTCACATCCTCTCATGATGATGGTGGCTATTGTTTTGTCTGTGTGTAACATGTACTTAAGCGTCTTTTGTAAGGCTGGATGAGTGGTCAAAAATTCTTTCAATTTCTGTTTTTTTTTTTTTTTATGGAAGGCGTTTATTTCACCTTCATTCATAAATGAGAGGTTGCAGGGTACAGTATTCTGGGGTGACAGTTTTTTCTTTTTTTAATTAATTAATTAATTAATTTTTTTGACAGGCAGAGTGGACAGTGAGAGAGAGAGAGAGACAGAGAGAAGGGTCTTCCTTTGTCGTTGGTTCACCCTCCAATGGCCTCCGCGGCCAGTGTGCTGCGGCCGGCGCACTGCGCTGATCTGATGGCAGGAGCCAGGTACTTATCCTGGTCTCCCACGGGGTGCAGGGCCCAAGCACTTGGGCCATCCTCCACTGCACTCCCTGGCCACAGCAGAGAGCTGGCCTGGAAGAGGGGAAACCGGGACAGAATCCGGCACCCTGACCGGGACTAGAACCCGGTGTGCTGGCGCCACAAGGTAGAGGATTAGCCTAGTGAGCTGCGGCACTGGCCAAGTTTTTTCTTTTAAGACTTAGATTATATCTCACTACTCCCTTCTATTCTGAAGAGTTTCTGATGAAAAGTTTGCTGTAAGTCTAATTGGAGATCCTCTGAATGTAATCTGGTGTTTTCCTCATGCACATTTTAGGATCTTTTCTTTATGCCCTACTGTGGAAAGTTTGACTACAATGTGTCATGGTGAAGATCTTTTCTAATTGTGTCTGTTAGGAGTTCTATGTGCTTCCTCTACTTGGAAGTCCTTTTCTTTCTCCAAATTGGGGAAGGTTTCTATAATTATTTCACTAATTAAGCCTTCTAGTCCAATTTCTCTTTCCATGCCTTCAGGAACTCCTAAGACCTGTATGGAGGATCCTTTGATAGTATCCCATAAATCCCCAACACTCTTTTTCAGTTTTTTATTTTCTTCTCTCTTTTTTGTCTGCTTGTAATATTTCCAAAGATTTGTCTTCTAATGTGGGTATTATTTCTTCTGCCTTGCCAAGTCTGCTGTTAAGACTTTCCACTGCATTTATTATTTGATCTATTTAATTCTTCATTTCTAATATTTCATTTTGAATTCTTTTTAAATCTCAGTTTTATGGGAAAAATTTCATTCATATCATCTATGGTTTTCTTTAGTTCATGGATTTGCTTCTGATAGCTTTTGAGTAAATCTATGATTAAATTTTAATTTGATTTCTCAATATCTTCCTCTTTACATCCTAATATTGAAATTTTATTATGTTCCTTTGGGATTCATTGTGTCTTCCTTATTCTTATTTCTTTAATTGCTGCATTTTTTTAAGCATTTGTAGAATGCTGTTTTTTTTTCTTCTGATGGCTTTTATCTTTGGACTTTGCCTCTGTAGCTTAGTTGAATGTCCACACTTTCAGTGAATACCAAGAAATGTGTGGTGGGTATGGCCAGGGAGCCCTGGTCAGTGCTCCAGGGTGAGGTGAATATTCAGGGTAACACCCAAGTTGGGCATGGTAGATCACAATGCTTGGGTGTTAGCCCCTAGTGTGTTCCACAACATCATATAAACCCCACAAATGACCTGTGTAGTCCTCACTGTGAGCACAGTTCCCAGTGGAAGGACCTGCTATGAGCAACCAAGGAGCTCTGAGTATGTGGAGCCATACCCAGTGATTGCCTAGAGATTCAGCTACATCTTGCACTAAATAACCAGATAAACGTGGGGGAAGTCCCAAATCAACAAAATCAAATATGAAAAAATATGTAACAATAGATACCACAGAAATGAAAAAGAACCATTAGAAATGACTACAAACAGCTATATGCCAACAAATTGGAAAATACAGAAGAAATGGATAGATATCTGGACACATAAACACTACCAAAATTGAGTCATGAACACATAGAAAACCTAAATTCACTGCTGAATTCTAATAGACTTTTAAAGAACTAATTCTAATTCTTCTCAAACTATTCAAAACAACTGAAAGGGAGATAATTTTCTTAAACACCTTCTATGAGGCCAGCATCACTTTAATTCCTAATATTTAGAGAAAACAATGCTAAAATTCATACAGAAACACAAGAGATCCCAAATAGCAAAAACATCCTTAAACAACAAAAACAAACTATAAGCATCATAATACCAGATTGGGACATGCTACAGGACAGTCATAATCAAAACAGCCTGGAACTTGCACAAAAATAGACATGTAGATCTATGATACAATAATAGAAACTCCAGAAATCAGTCCACACTTCTACAACCAACTAATATTTGACAAAAGACCTAAAATCAATTCTTGGAGAAAGGATAGTCTTCAACAAATGGTGCTAGGATAATTGGATCTTTGCATTCGTAAGTATGAAACAAGACCCCTACCTTACAACATACACAAAAATACACTCAAAATGGATCGAAGATCTAAATCTATGACCTGATATCATCAAATTACTTGAAGAAAACATTGTGGAAACTCTGCAAGACACTGACATAGACAAAGACTTCTTGGAAAAGACCCCAGAAGCACAGGCAATCAAAGCCAAAATTGACAAATGAGATTATATCAAGATGAGAAGCCTCTTCACTGCAAAGGAAACACTCAGCAAAGTGAAGAGGCAACTGACAGAATGGGCAAAAATGTCTGAAAACTATACAATTGATACAATATTATTATCAAGAATATACTAAGAGCTCAAGAAATTCAGTATCAAAAAAAACAAAACAATACAGTTAAGAAATGGGCAAAGGACTTGAGCCAGCAAGGAAGCCATTGTAATCCATAAACTGTACTTTGGAAATTTATGTTCATTAAATAAAAGTTTTAAAAAAAGGAAGTTCAAATGGACAACAGAAACATGAATAAAAGGTTAAGATCACTAGCCATCAAGGAAATGCAAATCAAAAACACAAAAGGTTTCACCTCACCCCGGTGAGATTGGCTTTCATACAGAAATCCAAAAACAATAGATGCTGCTGAGGCTGTAGGGAAAAAGGTACCTCAATTCACTGTTGGTGGAAATGTAAACTAGTACAACCATTGTACAAGACAGTGTGGAGATACTTCAGGAATCTGAAAATAGTCCTACCATATGACCTAGCAATCCCACTTCTTGGAATTTACTAAAAGAAAATGAAATCAGTATATGAAAGAGCTTTCTGTACCTCCATGTTTATTGCATCTTAATTCACAATAGCTAAAATATGGAATCAGCACAGATGTCCATCAACTGATGACTGGATAAAGAAATTGTGATATATATATATACACACACACACACACACACACATACATATATATATATAATGGATTACATGTAAAAAATAATGAAATGCTGTATTTCAGAACAAAATGGTTGCAATTGTAGATCATTAGGTTTAGCGAAATAATCCTGTCCAAAAATATAAATACCATAGGTTTTCCCTGATTTGCGGTAACAGGGTACACAAAATGTAATCTATAAGAGCAAAATTGACATTTTGAGATTCAATTATTGCTTATAGCCCTTTTCTATACTGTTGAGGGACAGTGTTTTTCTTCTTGATAGTTTTTAAATTCTTTACTAAGTATAGTAAAGTACATTGGAATAAATTTAACCATAATAAACTGGAAGTAAATCATTGCACAAATTAAAAGAGACAATAAGAAAGGAAAGAGGAGGGAGGGTGAGAGCCTGGCCAGGAGGGAGAGTAGGATGGGAAGTTTCACAATGCTTCTAAATCTGTACATATGAAGTAAGGGAAATTTGTTCACCTTAAAAAATCTTCTAGATTTTTTTAAAAATTAAAATCAATCAATAAAAATCAATTGCAGGGCTGGCACCGTGGCTCACTTGGCTAATCCTCTGCCTGCAGCACCAGCACCCCGGGTTCTAGTCCCAGTTGGGGTGCCAGGTACTAGTCCCAGTTGCTCCTCTTCCACTCCAGCTCTCTGCTGTGGCCTGGAAGGGCAGTGGAGGATGGCCTAAGTGCTTGGGTCCCTACACCGGCATGGGAGACCAGGAGGAAGTACCCGGCTCCTTTGAATCGGCACAGCGCCAGCTGTAGCGGCTATTAGGGGAGTGAACCAAAGAAAGGAAGACCTTTCTCTCTGTCTCTCTCTCACTGTCTATAACTCTCTCTCTGTCTCTCTCTCTCACTGTTTAACTCTGCCTGTCAAAAAATTAAAAAAAATCAATTGCATAAAATCATGAAAATAGAAAGTACTTTGTGGCCTATAACTTAGAAATGTAATACATTAATAACATATTTGCAAATTATAGCACAAGGAAAGTAGATGAAAAAAATTGTAATGGGCTAAGAAAATAAAAGAAATGATAAAATAATAATTATAACAATATACTGTTAAGGTACACACATTATAGATGCAGTGTATACAACAAAAATACTAAAAAATGAGTAGAAAAAAAGATGTATGGGAACAGCATTTCTATGTATTACTATAG
Source organism: Oryctolagus cuniculus (assembly GCF_051225735.1). NCBI lineage: Eukaryota > Metazoa > Chordata > Mammalia > Lagomorpha > Leporidae > Oryctolagus > Oryctolagus cuniculus. Next base: position 46,804,691 of record NC_142888.1, on the reverse strand, counting down.
TTAACAGTAAAAGTCTAAAGTTGATTTTGATGTTACCATATGTTGAAAAATTCTAGAGTAACCACTAAAATTAAGCTTGAAAATATGCTAAAAATCACAAGTGAAATTAAGATACTACATTAAAAATATTTGTTCGATGTAAGAGAACTAAAGGAGGAATAGATTAACAAAATAAACATGAGACATACAGAAAATGAAAGGTGAAATGTCAGACATATTTCCAAATATACTAACAAGAATTTTGAATACATTAAATAATACAAACAAAAGACGTTGACTATATAAAACAGAAGTTTCAACTATATGGCAGAAGACATACTTTAAATTCAGACAGAAGCGGGTTAAAATGAACTCAATGCGAAAATGCATCCATGCAAATTGGAACTTTATATAAGTTGGAGTGGCTATACTAACATCACACAAAATTAACTTTAAAACAAAAATTATTATACTTTATAATAAAAGCTTCCATTCATCAAGAAGTACAATTATAAACATATTTGCATTTAATAACAGCACCAAAATAGATGAAGCAAAAGTGGCATAAATGAAGGAGGGGACAACAATCTAACAATAATAGCTGGAAATGTCAGAGATTTAATGCTATAACGAGTACTCAAATAATATATTTCACTTTGTGTTTCTATGGGGGTGCAAACTGTTGAAATCTTTATTTAATGCATACTAAACTGATCCTCTGTAAAAAAAAAAAAAAAAAAAAAAAAAGAAAAGAAAAGAAACTATCAACTCCCAACTTGACTCTCACTGGGATTAAACATGACAATAGGTCTGATCTGATTTCATCATCATTAAAAAAAAATCATCTATTATTTTTCACTTTATGTTTCTGTGTGGGAGCAAACTGTTGAAATCCTTACTTAATGTATACTAAGCTGATCTTCTGTATATTAAGATAATCGAAAATGAATCTTGATGTGAATGGAAGGGGAGAGGGAGTGGGAAAGGGGAGGGTTGTGGGTGGGAGGGACGGTATGGGGGGGAAGCCATAGTAATCCATTATTCGTACTTTGGAAACGTATATTCATTAAATAAAAGTTAAAAAAAAAACAATAGATTAAAAAAAACAGAAGGTCAACAAAAAATTAGAAAATTTGGGCAATGCTACCTACCAAGTAGGCCTAATAGAAATTTTACTCCACTCAGAAACAGAATATGTATTCTCTCCAAGTACACATGGAATATTTTCCAAAGTAGAACATATGGTAGGTCATAAAAAAAAACTCAATAAATTTCAAAACATAACATAATACAAAATATGCTCTGTGATCAAACTGGAATAAAATCAAAAATTGGGAAGTAGAGAAAATTCACAAATATGTGGAAATTAAACAACACATCCATAAATAAACAATGATTTAAAGAACAAGTCAAAAAGAAAATATTTTGAAATGAATGAAAATTAAGACATTGTGTACCAAAACTTAAGGCGCATAGCCAAAGCAATGTTTTTAGAGAAATTTATAGTTGTAAATGACTGTATTAAAAGAGAAATTTCTCAAATTAATAACCTAATCTTCCAAACTTAAGACATTAGAGCAGAATACCTAATTAAACCTAAGGAAATCAACAAGAAGGAAATGTTAGTAAGTTGAAATTAATGAAATAGATAATAGAAAACAGTAGAGAAAAATCAATTAAACAAAAAACTACATTTTTGAATATATCAACAAAATAAAATATCTTGGAAAACAAAATTTATAGACAATCCAAATTTTTGAAGTGTGAAATGAAAACTGAACATTACTAACTTTACAAGAAAAAAAGATTATGAATAGTATGAACAACTCTCTGCCCACCAATTAGAAAACTTAGACAAAACAGGCAAATTTATAGAAACACAAAAGCCACAGGAAATCTAAGAAACCGGCAATCTGTACCTCAAGAGATACAGGCAATCTGTATAGACCTACAAACATGGATTGAATTATTAATCAAAAAAAAAACACTACCCACAAAGAAAAGCTAGACGCCTTCACCTGAAAAATCTTCTGAACACTTAAAGAATTGATACCAGTCTTCACAAATTATTGCAAAAATAGAAAATAAGAGCTTACTTGTCAACTCATTTTATGAGGTCAGTGTTACCAACACCAACAGCAAACAGGACAACACAATAAAAGAAAACTACAGATCAATATCTCTTATGAATGTAGATTCTTAATTTCTCAAGAAAGTATTACAGAACAGAATCCATAAAACATAAAAATCATTAACTACTATGACCATATATATCCCAGGGACAGAAGGTTGCCTTAATATTTGAAGATCAATTAATATAACAATATCAAAAGAATAAAATATAAATGTTTTTCTATAGATACAGAAAAACACATTTCAGAAAATCCAGCATCTATTTGATAAAAACACCCAACAAACTAGGAATAGAGGAGAACTTCTACTACCTGATATGGAGTAGCAAAAAAATCCACAGCTAATATACTTAATGATAAAAGACGAGATACTCTTCTTCTAATGTCAGAAACAAGACACGGATATTCATCCACTCTTCCCATTTCTTTCTTTCTTTTTTTTTATTTGACAGGTAGAGTTTACAGACAGTGAGAGAGAGACAGAGAGAAAAGTCTTCCTCCCATTAGTTCACTCTCCAAATGGCTGCAACGGCCGGAGCTATGCCGATCCAAAGCCAGGAGCCAGGAGTTTCTTAGAACCCGGAGCCCATATGGGATGCTGGTGCCACAAGCAGAGGATTAACCTAGTGCGACACGGCACCAGCCGCGCCATTTATTTTTAATATTATACTAGTGGTTCTTTTTTTTTAAGATTTGTTTTACTAATTTGGAAGGCAAAGTTATAGAGAGGAAGAAGGAGAGGGAGAGGGAGAGGGAGAGGGGGGGAGAGAGAGAGAGAGAGAGAGAGAGAGAGAGAGAAGTCTTCCATTAGCTGGTTCACTCCCCAGATGGCCACAATGGCTGGAGTTGTACCAAACCAAAGCCAGGAGCCAGGAGCTTCTTCCAGTCTCCAACATGGGTGTAGGGGCCCAAAGACTTGGGCCATCTTCTACTGCTTTTCCAGGCCATAGCTGAGAGCTGGATTGGAAGTGGAGCAGCCAGGGCTCGAACCAGCACCCATATGGGATGCTGGCACTTCAGGTGGTGGCTTTTCCTGCTACTCGACAGCGCCAACCACTATACTAGTGGTTCTAACCAGAGTAATTAGGTAAAAGAAAGAAAATCATCCAAATTAGAAAATAAGAAAAAAAGTCCTATCTCTATTCCCAGATGCCAGATCTATTTGTAGAAAAATTCTAGGGAATCCACTAGAAAAATTATAAATAATAAAGGAGTTCATCAAGGTTGCAGGATACAAAATCTATATACAAAAATCAATTGTGTTTCTATATAAATTCAATGAACTATCCAAAAATTAAATGAAAACAGTCAATTCACAATGGTATCAAAATAAATAAAATACTTAGGAATAAATCTAAGAATTGAAGTTAAAAACATAGTCTGGGGACCAACGTTGTGGTATAGTGGGCAAAGCTGCCAGCTGCAGCGCTGGCATTCCATATGGGTGCTGGTTTGAGTCCTGGCTACTCCACTTCTGGTCCAGCTCTCTGTTATGGCTTGGGAAAGCAGTAGAATATGACTGAAGCTCTTGGGCCCCTACACCTGTGTGGGAGACCCAAAAGAAGCTCTTGGCTCCTGGCTCCTGGCTTAGGATCAGCCCAGCTCCAGTTATTGTGTTCATTTGAGGAGTGAAGCAACAGATGGAAGACCTCTCTCACTCTCTCTGCCTCTGCCTCTCTGTAACTCTGCCTTTCAAATAATAAATTTATTTATTTAAAATTATTTATTTGAAAGAGAGACACAGAGAAAGGCCTTCCATCTGCTGGTTCACTCCCCAAATGGCCACAATGGCCAGAACTGAGCCAATCCAAAGCCAGGAGCTTCTTCTAGGTCTCCCACATGGGTGCAGGGACCCGTGCACTTGGGCCATCTTCCACTGCTTTTCCAGGCCATAACAGGGAGCTGGATTGGAAGTGGAGCAGCCAGGGTTCAAACAGGTACCCATATGGGATGCCAGTGCTACAGGCCAGGGTTTTAACCTGCTGTTCCACAGGGCCAGTCCTTAAATAAATCTTCAAAAAAAAAAAAAAAAAACCTTACACTCTAAGAGTACGAAATTGTTGAAATAAATGAAAGAATATCTTTTAAAATGGAAAAATATTGCATGTTCCTAGATCAGTAAACTTAACATTGCTAAGATGGCAATACTCCCCATACTGAATTATAGTTTCAACATAATGTATCAGAATTTCAATTATTTGTAGCAATTGACAAAATGATTCTAAAATTCCTATGGAATTTCAGGGATTCTGGATAAAAACATCGAAAATGAAGGAATAAAATAGAAGAACTCACACTTCCCAGTTTCTCAACTATCTACAAAGCAATAGTCAATACAATATTATAGTGGCAGAATGATGAATATAAAATACATTATCCCTCTTAGTAGTTTTTTTTATCTGTTCTACTTAATATGACTGGTTTAATTCTGTAATTAATACACAGTTATTCTTAAGTGTTGAAAATTAACTGAAATGTGATCCCTGTTGAACATGGTGGTGGGAATGGGAGAGGGAAGAGATGTATAATTTGGGACATGCTCAGGCTGACTTGCCCCAAGTGGTGGAGTTGGAAGCATACCAGGGGATTCCAATTCAATCCCATCGAGGTGGCATGTACCAATGCCATCTCACTGTTCCAGGTGATCAGTTTCAGTTCACAGTTGGTCATGGTGAAGGGACTGGGAGTCAAAGGGAGCACATAGACAAGTCTAGTACCTGCTAACGCTAACTGATGGAGTAAATAAAGGGGAGAGTGATCCAACATGGGAAGTGAGATACTCAGCAGACTCATAGAATGGCAGATGTCCTAAATAGCACTCTGGCCTCAGAATCAGCCCTAAAGGCATTCGGAGCTGGCTGAAAAGCTCATGAGAGTATTTCAGGCATGGAAAGCCAAGACATTCTGGCAAAAGATCTCTGCGAGTGAGATCCCAGTGGAAAGAACAGGCCATCAAAGAAGGAGGTACCTTTCTCTGAAGGGAGGAGAGAACCTCCACTTTGACTATGACCTTGTCTAAACAAGATAAGAATCGGAGAACTCAGAGGGCTTCCATAGCCTTGGAAACTCATGACTGGAGCATAGGGAGATTACTGATGCCATAGACAGGAGTGTCAATTGGTAAAGTCAACAACAGGAGTCACTGTGCACTTACTCCTCATGTAGGATCTCTATCCTTAATGTGCTGTACATTGAGATTTAATGCTATAACGAGTACTCAAACAATATATTTCACTTTGTGTTTCTATGGGGGTGCAAACTGTTGAAATCCTTACTTAATGCATACTAAACTGATCCTCTGTAAAAAAAAAAAAAAAAAAATTATCAATTCCCAACTTGACTCTCACTGGGATTAAACATGACAATAGGTCTGCTCTGATTTCATCATCATTTTAAAAAATCATCTATTATTTTTCACTTTATGTTTCTGTGTGGGAGCAAACTGTTGAAATCCATACTTAATGTATACTAAGCTGATCTTCTGTATATTAAGATAATCGAAAATGAATCTTGATGTGAATGGAAGGGGAGAGGGAGTGGGAAAGGGGAGGGTTGTGGGTGGGAGGGACGGTATGGGGGGAAAGCCATTGTAATCCATAAGTCGTACTTTGGAAATTTATATGCATTAAATAAAAGTTTAAAAAAAAAAAAAAAAGAAAAAAAAAAAGAAAAATGTAATGGGCTTGAAAGTCGAGAAATAACACATCTAAGATCCAACGATTTTTGACAAGGGTGCCTGGACCATTCAATAGAGAAGCATCTTTTCAACAAATGATGCTGGGACAAATGAAGATGCACACAAAAGTACAATATTTGAACTCAAAATGGATCAAAGCCCTAAATATAAAAACAAAACATGAAACTTTTAGAAGGCAACATGAAGGTAAATCTATATGATCTTGAATTTGGCAAGAGAATATCCGATATGATGCCAAATACATGATGAACAAAGGACAAAATAAACTAGACTTTAACAGAATTTAAAAATTGTTGTGTTTGAAGGATTCTGTAAAGAAAGTGAAAAGACCACCCAAAGAATGGCAAAAAAATTTCAAACCATACATCTGATAAGGCTTTAATTTAGAACTCTTGCAACTCAACAATAAAAAGATAAATAATTCAATTCTAAAAACAGATTAGAATCTGAGAAGACATTTCTCAATATATATATAATAGAATGGCCAACAGGCACATGAAAAAATATTCAATATTCTAGTTATCTGGGGAATGCAAATGAGGATTACAATGAGATGCCTCTTTCCACCCACTAGAACAGGTAAAGTTAAAAATTTTTATTATAAAGAAGTGTTAACAAGGATATAGAGAAATTAGAACTTCTTTATAGTTTTGGTGGCAATATAAAATTATGCAGTCCATTGGAAAACAGTGTGGCAACTCCTCAAATCACTAAAACACAGAATTGCCATATGACTCAGTAATTCCAACCCTAGGCATATACCAGAGAATAATGAAAATATATTAGCGCACTTCAAAAATAGAATCAAAAAGAAAAATAGAATCAAAAGAGTGAGCCTATTTTCATGGAAATTTTTAAAAATCTATACATAAACTTTTCATAATACACACTTTCTATATATTATAAAAAGAAATTTTTCATTAATCTTTTGCATTAAAACTCAGATGTTATTTTTTAAAATTTTTAATTTTTAAAATTTATTTGAGAGACACAGAGAGAAAGACAAAGATCTCCTATCAACTGGTTCACTTCCCAAATACCCACAATGTCAAGGGCTGGGACAAATCCAGGAGCCAAGAACACAATCCCGGTCTCACACGTGGATATCAGGAATCCAATTACTCGACCCATCACTGTTGCCTCCCCAGGTTTCTGTTACCAGGAAGCTGGAGTCAGGAGCAGTCAATTATCAAACTCGGGCAGGTGTCTCTTAACAGCTAATGCAAATGCTGCCCCAACTCATATTATTAGTTCCACTTTCCCACAAATTTTTTGAGGTACTTTTGTATTTCCAGGAACAAATTTTCCTTTAAGATTTATTTATTTATTTGAAATACAGAGTTACAGAGAGGCAGAAGCTGAGAGACAGAGAGAAGTCTTCCATCCGCTGGCTCATTCCCCAAATGGCCAAAACGGCCAGAGCTGGGCTGATCTGAAGCCAGGAGCCAGGAGCTTCTGCCTGGGTCTCACCTATGGATACAGGGACCCAAGGACTTGGGCCATCTTCTACTGCTTTCCTAAGCCATAGCAGAGAGCTGGATTGAAAGTGTAGCAGCTAGGACTCGAACTAGCTCCTATAAGGGATTCTGGCACTGCAGGCAGAGGCTTTACCTGCTATGCCACAGTACCATGCCCCAGACACAACCTTTTAAAAAAATTCTTTTTTTGACACTCAGAGTTAGACAGTGAGAAAGAGAGAGAGACAGGGAGAAAGGTCTTCCTTCCATTGATTCACCCCCCAAATAGCTGCCACAGCCAGCGCGCTGCGCCAATCCGAAGCCAGGAGCCAGGTGCTTCCTCCTGGTCTCCCATGCGGGTGCAGGGCCCAAGCACTTGGGCCATCCTCCACTGCCTTCCCGGGCCACAGCAGAGAGCTGGACTGGAAGAGGAGCAACCAGGACAGAATCTGGTGCCCAAACTGGGACTAGAACCCGGGGTGCCGGCGCCGCAGGTGGAGGGTTAGCCTAGTGAGCCGCGGCGCCAGCCCTTTTTAAAAATTTTTGAACAGCATTATTGAAACAATCCAAATATCTATCAGTTGATAACATATATAAAAAAAGTGACATATCCCTACAATGGAATATATTTTAGCAATATAAACCAAAATAAAGTACTGATGCATGCTACAACATGAATGATCCCTGAAAAAAATTATATTAAGTGAAAGAAGTCAGTAACAAAAGATGTCATACTATATAATCCCATTCACATGGAACTCCAGAACAGGGAAATATGTAGATATGGAAAGTAGATTAGTGATTACTTAGCGATGTGATGAGGTGTTGCAGTGGGGCTTCTTTGCAGCATGATGAAAATTTTAAAAAATTGACTATGATGGTGATGGTATATATCTGTGGATATATCCATCCTATCAAACTTTACGTTTTAAATGGTTGAGCTATGTGGCTTAAAAACTATAAAACGATTTTAAAAAGAAACAATGAGTGAATAGCTGACTAAATGAAGATAATTGGAGATAAATATAAGTTCAACTCTTAATAAAATATCACAAAATCTGAATTAATATGGTATTTATGAATGAGATTTTTTATCATTACAAAACTATGAACCAACAAGTACAAAATAATTTAATATTAATTATCTAAGTACGTAGAGATAATAGTGGATGTTAACTTGGTTGGAGTCATTAGGAAACTTAGTTTGAAGAGTTAACCAGTTTGAAAATAATAAGCCCATGAAAAGAAATGCATTAGAAGTGTGTGGTTTGTGAATGGTCAAAGGACCACTGAGCAAATGTGAAAATAATAAACAAGGCAAGAAATTTACATGAGTCTATCAGTTAGTCCAAGTCAGAGTTCTCTACCCTGGCTGTATACTAGGATCATCACAGAAACTATTAAGTCAAAATCTCCAGGGATGGTACCTGAATTTTGGCATTTTTAGGTTCCTGTGTGAGTACAATGGACTGCCAGAGTGGAAAACTACTGGAATAGGCCAAGCAAAACTGGATACTACCAAGAGAGAAAGGAATAAGGGAGGAATGCCCACTTGGAGTGCTGGTCCAGTTAAGTCCTTCCATGGGCTCTGGAGGCTGTAGGTAACCAAACACCTAGATGTGGAAGAGTTATAATGAAGCCGAAGATGTCAGATATGGAAGAGCCCTTAGTGATTCCCAAGTCTAACTCTTTCTTCCCACTGCAACCCTTTACCCAGTCTGTACAGAACACCGATGTCCAGGGAAGGGGAAAGACTTGCCCAAGATTACAGTGAGACATTGGCAGAGTGTAGATCTGCTGACTCCAAATTAGTGCCCTTTACCATGCCCTACTGCTTTCCCACTTCACAGTCTGAAACTGAGTTTAAGAGGCAAGCAGTTCTTAAATGGACTATTAATGCATCCAGGCCTTTACCCAACTTTCTTTCCAAGCCTGCCTGAGGGCTTCAAATCTTTATCTTAAATACTGTTCTTTCGAAGCTACATTACATAATCAGTTCAGCAATAAACCTTTCAAGTTATACGACTTTTAGTCAAAGCAAATCTTTTGGCCTTGTTTTTCTGCCAAGACTCATGACTCCTGCCTGTCTCATCCGATGAACATAATAATAAATCTTTTCTGCTGAATGCCAACAGTATGCTGGGCAGTGTAAAGCACTTGGGACTTGGGAACTGGTGGAGAAGTTGTAGCTTAAGCCTAGTGTCATCCTTTCCTTATCATGACCTTTCACTCTTCCGAAGACCATAAACACCCATCACTCACACCTAACTATCCCCACAAACTCTCCAATTTCCCTGTTTGGTATAGAGAGTATGTTCCAACTGTTTTATCAGCCAGCTGAAATTCTCTCCTTGCTTGCCTAAACTTCTTCCTTGCTTTCCCATAACATAGCCATTTATGCTGTGTTATGCTCATTATAAGTTTAACTCTTTGGTGATCTGGTCAAAAGCGTACTGCTTGTGTGACAACTTCTTCATTATCCATGTCACTGCCTACACTTTCTTGGCCTAAATTATTGTTTCCTGGTTTGCAATTGCCTCCATCAGTCCAAGTCACAATTTCCTCTCCTATCCTATGAACTGAGCCTGACAAAGAGTAGCGTGTCTGCTTATCTTGACCCCATGTTTTTCCCACAAAAACAGAAACAGAGCCCATATTTCAAATTGCAGGCAGAACTTTATAGTTAGCCATGTGTTCTCTCATGTCTAGCAGTAGTATTCTAAAGTAGAATGGGCAAGGTGAAACTGAAACGACTCTCCCACTATGTTAGCTCTAGTGTTATCAGATCCTATCTACCAACACTTTCCCTGGCTCCACCTTGGTTGCTTTTCTTGGGTTATGTATTGGTACCCAATTGCCCAATGAAGCTTCAGAGAAATCATCTCTGACTGCTGAGAATGTCCTAGGCGCACTGCCCACAGGCACACTTCAGAGAGGAGTTATAAATGATCGTCCCAGATTCTTCATTCCTGGATGCTCCGAAGACAGAGAATAATAAAATGGAAATGGTCATTAAACCCCTTTTGGAGGAGGCCAAAATAGTTTAGATACCAAAACAAGATGCCAGAGATTCCCATGACCTTCTTTCTGTTTTTGAAGATTTCTCAGTTTTCTGAGGCACCGCCAAAGTGCTACCACTTCTAATTCATTTCTTTCACCTCTCCAACAATAACTTTTCCCCTGGAGCTCCCTATGAATTACCTGGATGTAAGTAGGCCTGCCCCACCATGTTTATAGTACCACTATTCACAATAGCCAAAGTATGGGATCAACAAAAGGGTCCATCATCAAATGAATAGATAAAGAAAATGTGGTGCATATGCACAGTGAAACATTCAGCAACACAAACAATTAAATTTTGTGATTTATAGCAAAATGGATGCAACTGGGGGGGCATCATGTTGAATAAAATAAGCCAGACACAAAAAATACTGTATGTTATTCCTTAACTGTAGAAGGTAAAATTTTTTTTAATGAAATTCAATCTAAACACAGAATGTTGATTACTGGAGTGTGGGAGAGATGAGAAGGATAACAGGTTTTTGAATTTAAAAAAAATAGGGGAGGCTGGGTGTGGTTCATTGACTCTGACAAAGATACTTAATTATGAGATGTAAAGAGGGAATATGGGATAAGGGGTATATGGGAATTCTTAGTATAATTACACCTCAATTTTTGTTTTGTAAGTTTAAAACTATTCTGAAATAAAATGTAAAAAAGGAGATGCGGGGCTATGAATTCCGTGTAAACTTTTGAAAATTACTTAAACTTTCTCAGCCACATGATAAAAGTGGAATGTTATAAAGATACAACTTTCATGGAATAATAAAATATCCCCTATAGAACAAGGACTAGACAAATGATAGCTTCTTCATCTTTGTCTTCCATTCCCACCTGGGAACTACTTATGTAGCATTCTGTTTCTGAGTGCATCCTAGATTGACTTAGTCCTGCCCTTTAGGACTCCAGATTGGCTCTTAGAGCTGAGAAAACAGTAATGACAATAGCTAACTCTTAAATAGCACTTACTATGGGCCCAATCGCTGAACTAAATGTTTTACATGTATCATCTCATTTAATCCTCACAGCATTCCTGGAATATAGTTTATTATCTCCATTCTACATATAAGACAACTGAGATATAAAAGGCTCTATAATTTGTACCCAGTATGTTGCTAGTAACTGATAGATCCAGGATCTGAACCAAAGCAATCTGCCACTTTAGAGACTTTGCTCTTGACTGCTACATAAGATGTTTGGTAACACTAGGCTGGTCAACTAAGGTGCTTGGATTCAGTTGAGGAGGCCGCCAGGCAAGAAGTGGTGCTCTTTGCACAATCTAGTCCTAAGCATTCCAAGAAGCTGCCTGGGATAGGACCTGTTAGGAACCATGAACATCCAGATAGTAGCTGTCTTTTGAGAACTTATCCTCTAGCACTCTGGGATATAATATGTTAGTTCCTGCCCCTATCTACCACAAGGCCAATGCAGAGAAGGCTATATGGTTAATGCCAACTGATAGTTGGGCTGGGTCATTTAGAATCTTCAGTATGTCTGGTCTGACTGGATCTTCTACTTACTGATTTACTGTGTGGATTTTTTCTTAAGATTTAAGTCAGAATTACAAATAGATGAGAGAAAGAAAGAGAGAGAGAGAGAGAGAGAGAGAGAGAGAGAGAGAACACCCATCCACTGGGTTCACTCCCTAAATGGCCGCAATGGCCAGATCTGGGCCAGTCTGAAGCCAGGAGCCAGGAGCTTATTCCAGGTCTACCACCTAGGTGCAGGGGCCCAATGACTTGGGTCATATTCTGCTGCTTTCCCAGGCACATTAGCAGAGAGCTGGATCAGAAGTGGAGCAGTCTGTACTCAAACTGGTGCCTATATGGGATGCTGGTGCTGCAGATGGTGACTTAACCTGCTGTACCATAGTACTGGCCCTTAATGTGTGATCTTGAGCAAATCCATTTTCTTTCTGAGCCTAGGTTTTCATCTGTACAACAAAGAAATTAGAGTAAATCAATGGTTTTCTAATTATTTCAGGCAGAAATTACTTTTTTAAATGCAATCTTAAACTACTACCCAAGATATAAAACAGAAAATTGGGTTGATAATAGCAGGAATGGTAATGGTTAGGGGGCACAGATGTCTACCTGCTTATAGTCTCCTTCACACTGCCAGGGTAGTCCTGAAACACCTTGATGGAACACAGTCTGAAGCCTTCTCATCCAAATAGTCTCAAGGTTCTCATCTGAATTGTGTTCTTACCATCAATGGTGGTAGGGAAAATCGGGTTCCTGGGAAAAGGAAAAAAGAAAAAAGGCCAAGGTAAGGTAACTAAAACTGCCCTTCTCAACATTCCATGGAAAAATTAAAAATGAAGAATACTGGTGGACACCTTGGTAGTGAGTGAGGTTGAGAAAGTGATGCCCCTCCCCATCCATACTTCTAAGTGTAAGAATGAGGCAGGAGAGTGAGGAATTCAAGAGCTGTAATCGGGAATGGTGTAGCCAGCATCAGGAATCAAGGGTTCCTAAGTCTTCAAATTATTTCAGCCCCAAATTGCTCTGCAACTTTTCTTAAATAAATAACTCTCATTTTCTAGGTTTGTTTCTACCTTCTTGACACTAGGAAGGGCAACATCAATCAACATCATGAGTAGGCTCAGGCAACTCTGATGGAAATGTTGGCTGTTGGAGCTAAAAGCCTGTCCTTTGTGATTGCTCCCTACCCTATCATAACATTCCTCAGCATTTTTCCTCCCTCAAACAGTCTTGCCAAGTGTCATCAATAGTTTTTTTTTGTTTGTTTTTGTTTTTTGGTTTTTGGTTTTTGGTTTTTAGTTTCTGGGCCCTTCCCAGAGCTGATAATGAACATGTATCAACTTGGAAGCTAGACCTTGGGTCCTGCTCATGAAAGACATGAAGTAGAATGCAAGCTTAAATGAGAGAAATGACACATTTCCACAATGAGTGGGATTATGACTCCTTAAAATGTGTCTGTAGCTTAGAAATTCCCCACACACATGGGGTCGGTGTTGTGGTGCAGCACGTTAAGTCACACTGCCTGCAACTCCTGCATCCCATATGAGCACCAGTTCAAGTCCCAGCTGCTCCACTTATTTTTTTAATATTATTTATTTATTTATTTGAGAGGCAGCATTACAGACAGAGAGGGATAGAGAGAAAGGTCCTCCATCTGCTGGTTCACTCCCCAAATGGCTGCAATGCCCAGAGCTGGGCCAATCTGAAGCAAGCAGCCAAGAGCTGCTTCTGGGTCTCCTATATGGGTTCAGGGGCCCTAGGACTAGGGCCGTCTTCCACTGCTTTCTCAGGCCATTAGCAGAGAACTGGATATGAAAAAGAACATCCAGGATACAAGCCAGCACCCATATGTGATGCTGCACTGTAGGCAGAGGTTTAACCTACTATACCACAGCACCAGCCATTGTTCTACTTCAGATCTAGTTCCCTGCTAATGCACCTGGGAAAGGCAGTGGAAGACAACTCCAGCATTTAGGCCTCTACCACCCATTATGGAGACCCAGATGGAGTTTCAGGCTCCTGGATTTGATCTGGCCCAGCCCCAGCCATTGTAGCCATTTGGGGAGTGAGCCAATGGATGAAAGATATCTCTCTCTCTTTCTCTTTCTCTTTTTCTCTTTCTCTTTTTCTCTTTCTCTTTCTCTCTCCCTACCTCCCTCCCTCTCTCTACCTCTCTGTGTGTGTTTGTGTGTGTGTGTCCCTCTCTCTTTGTAACTCAAATAAGCAAATAAATGCTAAAAAAAAGAAAAGAAATGCACTCACATACATATGTTGAGTATGGCTTAGAGGTCACTGTTAGAGAATCCCTATGGTAACAAAGAGAAGGTATTTTAGGACACCATGACTAACACAGAAAAATCTAACCAAGTTCCTCTTCTCCATAACTTGTATCTAGAAATCAGAGGAACAGTAACAGACGTGCTCCCTACAAGTTTCCCTTGCACTGTAGTCTCACGAGAAAACAGACAGCATGCATTGATTAGGTGTTCAAAAACTATTTACAAAGTATGAGAGGATTGTACGGAAGCCACAAGGCATAGTACAGTACTTATAGAGGGGCTGTGTCACCTTGGTTAAGCCTGAAGGTGTGGGAAGAGGGAGCTACTAAAATTTAGAAAGCAAGAATCCTGTAAAGAGGTCTACTTTGGGGGCTGGCGCCATGGCTCACTTGGTTAATCCTACGCCTGCAGCGCCAGCATCCCATGTGTGCGCCGGGTTTTAGTCCTGGTCGCTCCTCTTCCAGTCCAGCTCTCTGCTGTGGCCCGAGAGGGCAGTGGAGGATGGCCAGAGGCTTGGGCTCCTGCACCCACGTGGGAGACCCGGAAGAAGCACCTGGCTCCTGGCTTCGGATCGGCGCAGCAACAGCCGTAGCAGCCATTTGGGGAGTGAACCAAAGGAAGGAAGACCTTTCTCTCTGTCTCTCTCTCTCATTGTATGCGGCTCTACCTGTCAAATAAATAAAAAAGAGGTCTACGTTGAGAGGAAATGTGGTCTTTGGTTGAGAGGGACAGCCAGCTCAAGGTAATACTGTGAAGAGGAAGCTCAGAAAATAAAGACCTTGACTCCATTCTCTTCCGTTCCTCCTATCTCCTGCCAGGTGTTCCCATGAGTAAGACCACTCAGTAGTCAGAGCGCACTGGAATCTGTTGAGGTCCAAGTCAGCTTCCTGTGTCAGAGAGCTGGTTGTGGGGAGGTGAAGAGCAGATTTGGTCATGCAAATGAAAGCTAGCCTGCCTAGGTTGGTTGCACCTAGGCAGGTGCACCTTACCTCTACAACAAAATATTTCTGTGCTCTCTCATTATTTCTTTCTTTTTTTATTTATTTGACAGATAGAGTTAGACAGTGAGAGAGAGAGAGAGAGAGAGAGAGAGAGAGAGAGAGAGAGAGAGAAAGGTCTTCCTTCCGTTGGTTCACTCCCCGAATGGCCGCCACGGCTGGTGCTGCACTGATCCGAAGCCAGGAGCCAGGTGCTTCCCCCTGGTCTCCCATGCGGGTGCAGGGGCCAAGCTCTTGGGCCATCCTCCACTGCCCTCCTGGGCAACAGCAGAGAGCTGGAGTGGAAGAGGAGCAACCAGGACTAGAACCCAGCACCCATATGGGATGCCGGCGCCGCAGGCGGAGGATTAACCTAGTGAACCACGGTGCCAGCCCCTCATTATTTCTAACATTCTTTCAGATCCAAATCCTCTGACTCCAGAGACTTCTGGCTCTAACGTTCAATCCCAAATATTCTACTTTCAGAAGCATCTAGGGTCAGCAATTTCTGGATAGTTTTGACTTCAGAAATCTACTACCACAAAGAACTTTCTGAAGTTTTTGTTTCTGAATGTCCAATTGACCCTGAGAAATGATTTCCCCATCAATTTTTCTAGAGTACGAGCAGCACAGTTAAGTTGCTTCATCCTCAGGACAAATATTGGATTCCCCTGATCCTCTGGACACCATACAGGTGAGTTGTTTTCACTCTGTAAGTAATCTGAAAGATGAGTATCATAAAGCAAAGGCTGGCATTGCACACTGCCGAGACTAACAAAGCAGAATGGGAGAGAATTAAAGGATTAAGAAAGCAAAAAGGGACACGAAATGCAAGGGAAATATTGACCCAGTTAATTGGAATGACCTCTCTCCCAGTATTACGTAACATAGAAAAGGTGCCAGAGATATCACCTTCAAGCCACAGGGTTCTTCAGAGGCAGAGATTTACGATATCAATCCCTCATGTAGAGTGTTTTCAACCAAAATGTCTCTACCCATGACAGGCGGGTGCCATAGGTGCAGTAGCTGTATATATAGCATCAAAACATCTGGGTTCTAATCTCTTCTTAATCCTTTGAGAATTTGGGCTAATCATTGCTCTCTCTGTTTTAGTTCACCTAATAGGAATAGTCCTATTCCTGCATCCTTCCCCAAGTTGGCTTTTGAGAACCTAGTGAGATCACAGATGGAAACTAAAGTTTATGTAAAATTCTGAGTCCAGAATGCTTCTATGGTGAGCATATGAGCGATTGGGTGAATGATATAATGTATATAGATGTTCAAATTTCAGTGTGTCAGTGTGTGTAACTGAGTATGCATGATTAGGTCTGACAAAATGGAGGAAGGTGTGCAAATGTATGTAGGAGAGGATAGATGTGAAAATGGGGATGTGGAAAATAACTGTGTGTGGATATTTATGTAAGTTAATGTATTTGAAAGTGCATAAGAAGAGATATGAAAGAGGAAATACAGATATGTGTGGGCTTATGAAATCCGGAGAATCTTTAAGACAGTAAATGTGGCTGATAGTATGTGTGTCTGCATGGATGTGTATGAATGAATGTAAATGTATAGGTTGAATTGTAGGAAATGTCCACAACACTCTAACACTGGCTGTTTCCTATGGTTCATCCTACTATCTATTAAAGATGTTGGCCAGCGCCGGGCTCAATAAGCTAATCCTCTGCCTGCGGCACTGGCATACTGGGTTCTAGTCCCGGTTGGGGCGCCAGATTCTGTCCCGGTTGCTCCTCTTCCAGTCCAGCTCTCTGCTGTGGCCCGGGAGTGCAGTGGAGGATGGCCCAAGTCCTTGGGCCCTGCACCTACATGGGAGACCGGGAGAAGCACCTGGCTCCTGGCTTCGCATCAGCGCAGTGTACCGGCCGCAGCGCGCCGACCGCAACAGCCATTGAAGGGTGAACCAACGGAAAAGGAAGACCTTTCTGTCTCTCTCTCTCTCACTGTCCACTCTGCCTGTCAAAAAAAAATGTCTCCAGAAATGTATGAGTGAATTGTGTGTAAGCCAAGCCACATGTGTGAATGTGTAAATGTGTATGTTCAAGCAAACATGTATTTTTCATGAGAATGAATTTTGTGCCCAATCAAAGGTGTACATTGCTGGCAGAGCATGTAGAAGTATGAATCTATACAAGCATGCATGCAAATGCAAGTGTTGAGAAGGAAAGACATGATTGAGCATGGGAGTGCATGTGCACGCATGCAGGTTCAAATGTGTGTATGCGTTGGAGAGAAAGCAAGATTGAAAGCAGGAGAAAGCAAAGGACATACCCTAGCCTTTGAACTGTGTGCTAGTGAATAGATGCCTTCCTTTCAGCTCTTTACTTTCTCAGAAAATAGGCTTTCCAACCTGAAATTTTCCACACAGGCTTTCCACCCCAAAAGGGGCCTTTTATTTATTTATTTACTTCCTTTTCATTTCGCTCTGAGCCTCATGCCTAGCCATTCTGGGCTGAGGATAGGAGTAAATGCCCAGCTCCACTCAAAGAATAATTGGGAACACTTTGCTACACACAGAAAACTGGAAAACGACTGGCATGTGGGACTGAAACAGTGCGGGTTGTTGCCAGCAAGACAAAGGGCCCCTCAGCTACTTTATTTGTTCTCTTTAAAAGTAGCCCTAAGTGACTGAAATATCGTTCACCACCACAAGCAGTATGAAATTTCACCACCAGTTGGAGTTACAGAACTGTCTCCATGGCAACTGAAGTCCATAAACATGCAGTATCACTGTTGGCTGGTTACATAGCAGAGGTTTTAGTGCCCCACTACCCGACACACACCCTTCAGCCCTTTCTGGGTTGTTTTCTCCTTTTATCCCCCTCCTCATATTTTTCTTGCCTGTCAAATTCAAGAAAATTAAATGGTGAGTAAAATGAGTGGAAACTGAAGCTTTTTAAGCAATGAGTGCACTTGAGGTGAGTTCTCATCTCTGAGGAGCAGTGGAGGTGTTCAGCTTGCCTGCAGGCCAGCTTTCATAAGGGAAATTACTGCCTCCCACCACTATACCAGAACCCACAGATACACATACTCTTTGTGGCTACTGGTGAAAGGAAATAAGGCAGGCTAAAGGAAAAGGAGGTAGAGGGTTCAAGAGAAACCCTGAAAATTCAGACTTCCATGGCTTCTTCATTTGAATATCTCTAGGAGTCCTGGGGCAGGGACAGTGTGGTAGAAATTATGGTAGATCTTTATGAGTTGAAAGAATGAGGTTTGCCAAAGTGGGCATGAAATATTCCACAAGCAGTATTGGTACTTTTTTTAGAGTTTGAGCCTTGACTGTATTCCCACACTAGCCAAGAGGCAGGATCTGAGATCCAAAGAGCATTACAAGGCCTCAGGATTCATGAATCTCAAGCCCTTGATTCATCTCTTGGTAGCTGACCACAAACAACAGAATCTCAGGGTTATGGAATACATGAAATGATATGCTTCAATTTCCTAATCAAATCCAGCAATGGAGAGATCTCTGCTCCCAGAAATGGCTCATTTCCTTGGGCTAAACTTTGAACTCTGGACCTCTGTGGAGTCTATCCACAGATCTGCTCTTTGTTCCCTTGGTATCCCCACACTATAGCCATTTGCTTTACCCTATGGAAAGCCTCTGGATACCATATCCCCACAAGTTTTCTTTTCTTCCAAACAGCCTCATTTCCTTCAACTGTTCCCCATGGGTCTTGAGGATCTCACTCATCAGCCTGCTCACTCCCTTCTGTAAAATTTCCTGATTTAATGTATCCCCACCAAAGTGTGGGTCCCATAACATGAAACAGTTTTTCATGTGAGATCTGAGCAATTAGATACTTGGTAAATTCCAGGAATTGAACTGTAGTCAAGGATGGGAATGGCTGTGGACTATAAAAAAGGTGAATAGGGTTTGGCAATGTTTCTTTTCTAGGCCCAGTTTCTCGACCCTGGAAAATTAGACATTTAAATACATTATTTCACCATTCCAACTCTACCTGCAGCCCTCAAGTCCAGGGAACATCTGCTCTCGCACAATTCCAAGTCTATCAGTGCCTCAATCTTGTCATAACTAGCACCTAGGTATGGAAAGCTCATAGGTAGTCTCCATGGCAACTCTCTTTGTTTCTACTTTGATCTCCAAAACTCTGGTGCTGTGGAGAGCATGGCCATGGTCTCCCTGGGTTCCTTATGTATTCTGCTGACAACTACAACTATCCTCTTGATCTGGGAATTGCAGAGCAGGCCCATAGCTCCTTGCTTCTCTGGAGCTGTGTTCAGAGTTCACTTAGAAACTGCCTTTCTTCCAGTGACAATGTCAGAGTCAGTGGGTAGTGCCAAGGTGCCATGTCTAGTGAAAGAGGGGGAAAGGGGATAAGTTTTGAGCTCTACCCACTCTAAATGGAGTACCTTCATTATTTTGAACAGTGAACCTCTCTTGAGTCTGAGCAATGGCCCCAAGCTCCACCCCTCACATCTTAGAGTCATCTTGCTAATGTTACATTGAGCATGAGAGCTGATGCTGGGATGGCAGGAGGGTAAATTCCATCCCCATTTATGTAGTCCACAGTATCAGCAACACACATCACCTTTGACAAACTGTGTGGTGTCAGGCAAATTCTTTCTGATTCTCACTATCTGGGCATTAGTTTTCTCACCTTATCTGCAAAGATGGTCATGCTAAAGGTTAAAATAGATCATTTAGCACCATGTCTGGCACATGATAGGAGTCTAACAGGCACTAGCTTAGGAGAAGGTTGGGCTGAATAGTATTACCATTTGAATAATTTCTGAATTTGTGACTCTTAACTTCTGGCCATAAAGGGAGGGTAACCTGAATTGATCATCACAATCTATCATTTCTTTGAATATTTATTTGCTTATTTGAAAGGCAGAGAGAGAGAGATCAATCTTCTATCCAGTGGTTCACACTCCAAAAGGCTCAACAGCCGGGGCTGAGCTAGGCTGAAGCCAGGAGCTCAGGACTTCATACTTGTCTCTCATGTCGGTGCAGGGGCCCAAGCACTTGGTCCATTATCTGCTGCCTTTCCAGGTGCATTAGCAGGAAGCTGGATTGAAAGAAGAGCAGCTAAGACTTGAACTGGCACTTAGCTTGAACAAGCAGCAGCTTAACCCACTGTACCACAACACTTATCATTTTAAAAGAGCATTGTCAACTCATAAGCCCCAGAGAGGCAGGCTTGAGGTAGGAAAATCATTTCCTTCAACAAAATTCAGCTAAATGATTCTTATCAGTCATATATTTTGTCAACACAGAGCTAGTTGTGGGGACTTCAGCGATGCAAAAATGTGTGGGCCTTGCTTTGTAGGGACCTCTGAAAGAATAACCATGAGGAAAACACATAAGAACCATGCAGGAAGGCAAGGCAGTAGCAGTAGCCTTAATCACCCCAGGAGTTCAATGACTGAATCAGGGCCCAGAGGAACAAAGTGAAGTCAGCTTGAAGAGCCATCTGAAATGGCTGAAGGAAACCAGAGGTGGTTTAAAGAGTACCAGTGATAATGACACTAAGAATTCCTTGAAGTGAACCACAAGACCCTTTAAGATCTCCCTACCACCTATCTGGCTTCATCTCCCACTACTCTTTGCCTTGTTCATTCAATTCAACTTCTCAAACTTCTTTGCTGTTCCTTGAACATTCCATATACATAAAGACCTTTGCAGCTGCCACTCTCTGTATTCCCTCATTTACTCACATGGCTCACTCTCAGCTACTTCCAGTCTTCCTTGGCCATACTTGACAGTCTGCTCTGCTTTACTTTTATCCTGCTTAGCAATTAACACTACCTAACATAATTGCTCTACCTATTCTCCTTGTTGCTATCTTCCTAACTAGAATGAAAGTAATAAGAAAGATAGGAGCTCAAAAATAGTTTTCAAATGAATGAGAATTCATGTGTATTAAATGTGGAAGGAATCAATGATTAATTCATTGATTCCATTTTAAGGAAAAAATATTCCTTTGAAACTGATAAAATATATAGGCTCTCTCTGCAAAATAAGGCACATAGCTGTGCATAACACATAATTGGTTTCTCTTTCCAATTGACTCCATCCTTGAAATTTAAGATTCTCTGACATGTGGGACTGGCCCAAACAGATGCTGGCTTGAGTCCTGGCTGCTCCATCTCTGATCCAGTTCTCTGCTAAAGCACCTGGAAAAGCAGTGGAAGATGGTCCAAGTACTCAGGGTCCTGCATCCACATGGGAGACTCAGATGAAACTTCTGGCCCCTGGCATTGGCTTGGTCCAGCTCTGGGCATTGCAACCATTAGAGAAGTGAACCAGTAGATGGACAATCTCTGTGTGTCTGCTTTCTTCTCTCTCTGTAACTCTGCCTTCAAAAGAAATAAACCATTCTTAAAATTTAGCAAATATATTGAACTCAACAATGCCATAAAAAACAAGAGCATCTACTTGACATTTATAGAACACAGTAGTGGTAAAATACACATAGGAAAGAAGGAAGGAAGGAAGGAAGGAAGGAAGGAAGGAAGGAAGGAAGGTTGGTTGATTCTCTGACACTGTACAAATTCCTACATCTATGAATAAGAAAACAGAGGTCCAGAAAGGAGCAAGCTGTGCATCTCAAATCTTCAGTGGTTAAGGATTCAGCAGAGACACTTTTCTATGGAAGGAGGAGCTTGAAGTCTGATTATATGGTAATTTTAAACATACTGTGCTCCAGGACAAGCAGGCAGTTAACATAAAAAAGGAAAGACACTTTTACTAGTTTAAAAACATTATATATTAATTTATTCTAGGTAGCGAGAGATTGAGGGAAAAATATAGAGAGGGGCGAGCGCTGCGGCATAGCGATTAAAGCTGCTGCCTGCAGTGCTAGTATCACATATGGATGCTGGTTTGAGTCATGGATGCTTTACTTTCGATCTAGCTCTCTGTTAATCTGTCTGGGAAAGTAGCAGAAGATGGCCCAAGTGCTTGGGCCCCTGTACCCACACAGAAGATACCGAAGAAGCTCCTGGCTCCTGGCTTCAGATCAGCCCAGCTCTGGCCTTTGTGACCATTTGGAGAGAGACCCATCATATGGAAGATCTCTCTGTCTGTATGTCTCTGTGTGTGTGTGTGTGTGTGTGTGTGTCTGTCTGTCTGTCTCTTTTCTCTGTAACTCTGCCTTTTAAATAAATAAATGAATTTTAAAAAGAGACACACACACAGAGCAACAGGGTCTTTATCAACTGCCCATTGTTTTTACTCCTAAAATGCCTGAAATGGCTGGGGCTAAAGCTGGGAACTGAGAACTCAATCAAGGTCTCCCACACAGGTGGCAGGAACCCAATTACTGGAGCCAATCACTGCTGCTTCCAGGGTCTGGATTAGCCAGAACCTGGAATCAGGAGCAGGAGCCAGGTATCAGACTCAGGCTCTGATACAGCATGTGGGCATCTAAATTGGTGTCTTAACCACTAGACAAAACACTCACCCCTGTTATTTCTTTTATCAACCCAACATTATGAAAATCATATCAAATCCAACCAGATTCAAGTGATTTAAGCTTTATCATCTGTCTTCCTTTTCAAGGTCTACTCCATAGGCCTTACTGCCACCATACACCCTAAAACATACTATTTAATCCTGGCTGATCCTCTAGTAAATAACATAATACACCATGAATGACACAATTAGAAAAGCCATCTCTCACTCTCTTCTCCTTGTACCTTTATGCCTGCTCTCTCCAGGAGATCTATCCTCTTTCCCCATCAAATGCTGTACATAGGAAAGTTTCAGAGACACTCATTCACCCTGAGGTGTCAATGACTGACAGGAGGCCTTGTGTTGCCTCTGTATGTCCCAAGAGATGCTAATATTTTCCTGAGGGACTGATGGGGAGCAAAATATTACCAAGTGAATACTAACTTCAATCCCTATAGTGGTTGGAAAAGTAAAGTTTGTAATGAGAGTAGGCTGAATATAAAATGATACCTGTATATTTTGGTGAGTGGCAGGGACTATGGTAAGCTTGTAAGCAAATACTTCATCTAAGTCCACATGTTGCTACTGTGCTCACTCAAGGTTATCAGGTCTTCCAAGTTTTCTGTATACATTGAGAATCATGGGTTCTAATAAATCTTCCAATTCTAAAATGCATTTAAAACATTTAATAAACTAAAGAAAACATCCCTGTAGGCCACATGAGATTCCAGGGTTTCCATTTTCTAATTCTGCCTTAAACAAAAGCAGTTACACACTAATAATGGAATTGCAGACAACAGTCTGCCAAAGCACTTCCTGCTCACTTCCTTCATCGCACTTCTGATAGTCACCATTTGTATAACCTACATGAGGATAATGTCTCTAGAAAGCAACCACAAAAATCTCTGTGTGTAATACTTCCTCACCCCATGCAACATGAGTTAGCACTGCTGTAGCTGCTGTGAGGATGAATATCATCTCTTTGCTAGATTATCAGATCATTGGAATCCATGATCTTATTGCATTCCCACAACTACTCTCTAAGGGTAGGTTCTTTACCTCTGTCTTGCTTGTGAGGACAATGAATATGGCAAAGAAAGTCAAGTCACCAAAGACCACGCAATAAGTAGTGGGAGGAGTGACTACAACAGATTTCTCCAATGTTCTGACCACTGCTGTCCACTGCCCCTAAGAACATGTAGTTCTTATCTTGTGTGAAGCTAAGGCTGGGGCTGGGAAAATCCAATGTGATAGATAGTTTCTTAGATGGTATGCATTGATCCCTACCTTCCATATTCATATCCCTGCATAATTCTCTCCCCTTGAGTATGGACTGAAACTTGTGACTTGCTTCTAATGGATAAAATGTGGCAAAAGTGATAGGATGTCACTTCTGAAATTATATTATAAAATACCATAACTTCTTGCTTACCCTGTCTTGCACGTTCATTTTCTTGGTCTAATGATGCATGCTGCTATTTCACGAACTGGCCCACATGGCAGGAAACTGAAGGATGCCTCCTTCCAACAGCTAGTTAGGAACTAAGGCCCTGAGTCCAAATGCCAGTAAAGAATTAATCATGTCAGCGGCCAATTGAGCAAGCCTCAAAGCTCATCCTACACTAGCCAAAACTCGTGATGACTGCAATCCCAGCTGACACCTTAATTGTAGCCTTGAGAGACCCTGTTCCAGAGGCACTCAGTTATGTCATGCTTTGTTTCCTGACCCCCCAAGATTGTGAAAAATAAATGTGCATTGTTTTAATATGCTAAGTCTTGTATAATTTGTTGTGTAACAATAGATAATAAAACTAGAAAAACAAAATGGGTAACAGTACACTGGACTGGTTGTATCAGCTGCCACTCCTCCTTAAGTCTTCACTCCCAAAATCTTTCATCCGCCTTGTTACACAACATAGCCTATTTGGGACTGTAAGGAGCTGGAGCATGAAGACCAGCACTGAGATTGTGAGGATTACAGTAGGTGGGAGAGTTTGTTATTTTTTTTCCCAAAAGAAAAATTGTCTCATTCGCAGCTTCATTTCTTTCAGGCCATGGTTCCCTATGACCATGTGATTTTTAAGGCTCCTTAAAATTATTGTTAAATGACAAGACCTCTCAACTGGAAGTCAGGAGTCCTGGATTGTGTCAGTTGGTCCACGATAGTTTCTAACTGCCATTTTTTGAGTCTGGAATTATATTCAATATTGAGGAGACTGTGGAAAATAGATTAGATCCAGTGCCTGTCTTTACAAGCCACTCATAGTGGGCTCATGAGCAATTCCCTTTTTCTCTGCCCTTGGGTTCCTCAAACATAAAATGGATGGCAGCTGCTATACATAAGAGGTCCATTTCATCCCCCCACAACACTGTACTTTTGTTTAACGGTAAGGCCAGTGCTCAGGTTATTAAGGGGTCTCCTTCCTGGCTGGTTGGTTATTCAGGATGACCAAGGTTAAATGATAGTCCCAAGATCATGCGGGAAAATTGTGACAATGTCTTGAGCTACCACTCAAAATTAAATTAACATCTATAGCACAAAGACAAAAATATGTTCAATAATGCTTACTTAATCACATTTTGTTCCCAAATAGACAGTAAACAAACATGATGAAAGGAAAGAAATTGTTAATGCTTTTAATAACCCAATAACATTTAAATAACAGACAGTAATTACCTTATTAAATCTAAATGAAAAACAACAAAGTGAACTTTCATGGAACCGTACTCTCACTGAGGCATCTAGAGGCTTTAAAAGTAGAAGATCATCTGCTCTAGTGGAACCCTCTCGTGGCTGAAAGAGCATTGTTCCCCGGAGGTGATCAATCAGCTTGGTCTGAACACTATGTAAGTATTTGATAAACCAAATAGGCAGGGTTTTGATTTAATTATAAACAAACCAAACTGTCCAAATCATCCGGTAGCAAGGGGAAGTCTACATTAAGAGATCCCCAGCTCTCCTTTTTGAAGTTGTCCCCTGTCTCAATCCATTTTAGGACCCCACACCTCAGACAGCCTTTTTCAGGTTTCCAGTGTTTTGATACTTCTCCTACTTCTACAATCACAAGAAGTGATCATTCCAAACAACTCTCACATTTATTGCCTCTTCAGATCAGCAATAACAACTCAGGGATAGAGAAATGACTTTTCTTTTTATTTTAGGAATGAGAGGACAGACCTAGGAGCTTAATATGACTGGTATGAGTCTCTAAGTTTAACAAGGTACTATGGATCTAGTCCAAACCTCACTACTTACTTACTGTGATCTCAGGCAAAGGTCTTCCTGTCTCTTTGCCTCAATTTCCTCAACCACTCATTGAGGTTGCTGAGTGACATGATCTTAGAAACAACATAAGGCGGCCAGCACCATGACACAGCTGGTAAAGCCACCACCTGCAGCGCCGGCATCTCATAAGGGTGCTGGTTCAAGTCCCGACTGGTCCACTTCCAATCTACCTCTCTTCTTTGGCCTGAGAAAGCAGCAGCAGATGTTCCAAGTGCTTGGGCCAGGAGGCGTTGGTGGTGTAGTGGTGAGCATAGCTGCCTTCCAAGTGCTTGGGTTCCCGCACCCACATGGGAGACCCAGAAGTTTCTGGCTCCTGGCTTTGGATGGGCCCAGCTCTGGCCATTTCGTCCATTTGGGGAATGAACCAGTGCATGGAAGACCTCTTTCTCGTTCTCTCTCTCTCTCTCCCTCCCTCTTCCTCTCTCTGCCTCTCCTTTTGTGTAATTCTTTCAAGTAAATAAATAAATCTTTAAAAAAAAGAAACAATGTATGAGCAGAAACTGATTTTAGTTTGCTCTAACTTTACTGATTCTTTTCTTTTCCCCAAATGAGCAAAGAGCCTTAGAGAATACATGGAATATACTCAGCCTATTTTTCCTCTATCATTGTTTATTTTTCTTTCCCCAGCACCATAGAGTTAAGCAGTAGCTAAGACAGAATACTGGTTCTGTGGCATTGAAGAGAATGAGGCTGAAACTAAAATGTCAAAGCAAAGACCTTTGGTGACATCTATAAAATCAGTGGCTCTGGAACTGGAGTGAATATATCTCAGCTGTCCCTCCCCCAGTGCACTGAAAGCACATGGATATAGGAGTACTCTCTGCTGGGGAGCTGATTTTACAAGAACATTGGGAAGAATTATATTAAATGAAGACATATGTGCTATATAATCAAATGCAAAAAATATAGAGGAGTTTTTTAACGTACATCAAGTCTATCAAGAATACGTTGATTTGGACTGGAAAAGGCATGAGATGTAGTCTTTTGCATCATCATATTTCAGTTGGGGAAACTGAGACCCCGAGAGAGGGAGAATTTTCCTCCACAGGGTCACAGAGATATTTAATAACAAAGAAAGGACTTGAATGCAAACCAATAACCTTACAGACAATTCTTTCTACCAACTGGCTACACATTGGCTCAGGCCCTAGAAAGCAGGAGAAAGTCAATAAGGGGCTTAAGACTGACTGTTTTCTGGTTGGTAGAAAAGCACCTCACTAACATGGGCAATTTGCTTCGCTTCTCAAGGCCTTGGTTTCTTCATCTGTAAGAAGCTGACATGATGGGGCTGGAGCTGTGGCTCAGTGGATAAAGCCGCCACCTGCAGTGCCAGTATCCCATATGAGTGACGGTTCGAGTCCCAGCTGCTCCACTTCTGATCCGGCTCTCTGCTGTGGCCTGGGAAAGCAGTGGAAGATGGCCCAAGTGCGTGGGCCCCTGCACCAACTTGGGAGATCTGGAAGTGGCTCCTGGCTTCTGGCTTCAGATAGGCCCATCTCCAGCCATTGCAGCCATTTGGGGAGTGAAACAGCAGATGGAAGACCTCTCTATCTCTGCCTCTCTGAAACTCTGCCTTTCAAATAAATAAATCCTTGAAAATATGTTATTAAGAAAAAGAAGCGGACATGAGACTACAATGCATAAATAATAATTCATGCTCTGGATTCAGAATGCCTAGGATTAAATCATAGTTGTGTAAGTACCTAGTTGTCTGGTCTTGGGCATGTTATTCTTAACTTCTCTGTGCCTCAGTATCATGTAAAATGGAGATAAAACAATATCTATCTCCTAGGATTATTGTAGGAATTAAATATGTTAATACAGACATAACACTTAAAAAGAGTACTGGTTAGCTAATTACTAAAATTCAGAATCTGTAGGGCTAGCCTTACAATGCAGATGTCTCCCGAAACATCTTTTTGGACCTAAATTGTGGAGAGTATAATTTGTAACTTACAAGTCATCCCAAATGTGGTGTATTTCTGTGTTGGTGAAACTGAGATGTGTGACAATCTGAGAATCTCTCAGAAAAAAAAATTCATGCTTACTATCCTGCCCTCTGAATAGATGTAGACCTTCATTTGAGTTCCCAGAAAGGACCAAAGTGGTATCTTACATGGGTACTAAAATATGTGCTCATATTTTCTTTAAAAGGACTAAATTCCCCCAGGAAAATGTCTGACTCTTTGGATGCCAGACACAGAGAAAAACACAGTAATATGATTATTGGAAATAGTTTCAAATCATAGAAAATTGACATTGAGAGAAGCAGGTTCTCAGACAAGAGGATTTGTTACCCTTGGCAGTGGAGAGGCTTAAACACAGTAGTAGGGAGTTTCTGAAGGAAGGTACTAGGACTTTGGCCTTCCCTAAGCAGGAAAGGTCCTTACCACGTACCAAAAGCTTTGGAATATTTCTTTGTTTCTCTCTTGGGGTGATTATTGTAACTCCTAGTCCTTATTATGAAACTAACTTTGAATAGCTTGCCCAAGCCATAGCCACGTAACCTTCCCAAGGTCCCTTTGGTCTCTGAGTTAGGATAGTGCCCAGTCATCAGTCACCAAGTATGCATCTTGATTTTAACATATTCTGGCTTACTGGTATTTTGAGACATGTGTTGTAAAACTACTTTATGGAATCCTAAAGTATTGCATGGAAATAACCTAAGAATTATCTAGAAGGGGTGGTTTCTCATTTCACCCAGAACAGCTCTACTTTTATTTTTTTCTGATGCTGTGGGTCCCAAGTGAATTGCATTTTTGGAAAAAGTTTATATTGTTAAAAGCAGGTTGAAAAACCCCTCATATGTGGCTGAAATTATTTCAACATTCCCAAAATATCAGTATGTTGGCAACCAAAGGACATCTCTGAGTTGCATTCAATTAGTGTGAGACTATAGGTACTGATTATTGAAGCAAAAAAAAAAATCCGTAATTATCGACTTTCAAATTAAGGGACAAACAGCCTGAAATAATCTCAGATTTTAATAGTTAAAAGAAAACTATGTGAACTAGGTGTTCAGAAGAGATAGATCCTGAGGGAGGGTGAAGAAGAGTTATAGCTAAGACACAAAGGATGAGAAAGTTGGCTTGTAATAGGCAAATAAATAGAGATAAGAATAGAAACAGACATGGGAAGGAGGATGGTGTGGAGAGTGGAAGATATCATGAGGGGCTTGAGCTCTGTTAGGAATGAAGGCCTAAGGATCATGGGTAGTGGATTCTGTTGGCTGGTAAAAGAAATGATCATTGGAGAAGAATGGGAAGATCCTGGAAGGTCAAGCAGAAAAGTTTGGACTTGATATACTTTCTGATTACACGCATTATGGGTAGGGAAGAGGCATAGGGAAGGGTATGCTGAAGGAAGTCAGCACTAATTGGGAAAACATGAGAGTTGGTGACATGGGACTCACTCGTAGGCTGCTTTAGAAGCAAAGGCTCCCCCATCACTGGTCCTCGGCACATTATTTATATATCTAGGGATCCTTAATTTGTGTTTTCCTATTGTTTGTTGGTTGTTTAACCAGATGCCTTTCTGCCCTTGTCAAGATCAATCTCTCCATCTCCCATTACATCTGACATGAATTTTACACATAGTATCTGTGCAAGAAAAGTTTCTGAACACAAAATGAAAACAATATAAAGAAGAAAACCAAAAGCCTTTGGAGGATGGTGAATGATGGGAAAATAATGCAAGGAGTAGTCTGTGATCCATGGTTCTGACCATCTCTCCAGAACTTTTCCATAACTTAGGCATTCTATACAACACCTCTGCACCTAGGCAGATTTTATTATTCTCATGTTACAAATGTTAAAACTGATTGCCCTGGAAAGCCAAGACATTGTGTCAAAAAAAAATATCCTACGTGAAGATCTCTGTGAATGAGACCCCAGTGGAAAGAAGTGTCCATCAAAGAAGGATGTGCTTTTCTCTGAAGGGAGGAGAGAACTTCCACTTTGCTTATGGCCTTGTGTAAATACTGATTGAGTTTGTGGACTCAAAATGCTTCCATAGCCTTGGCAGCTCATAAGAGCCTCAGGTGATCACTGACATCATAAATAAGAGTGTTAATTGTTAAATTAACAACAGGGGTCACTGTGCATTAACTCCCCATGTAGGACCTTTGTCCTTAATGAGCTCTACTATGAGAATTAACTTTAAAATTTGTTCTCAGCGTTGTGTGTATGTGTGTGTGTGTGTGTGTCTAAATTGTCAAAATCTTCACTTAGTTTAGAGTTGGTCTTCTGTGCATAAAGTTAATAGAAAATGAATCATAATGGAGAATGGGACTGGAAATGGGAGAGGAAGGAGGAGGGGTGGGAATGGGGGTGGGAGGGCGGTATGGTGGGAAGAATCACGATATTCCTAAAGTTGTACTTATGAAATTTGTACTTATTAAATAAAGGGTTTCTCTGGGAAAAATATGTATAACTAACTTTCATAAGTTAAAAACCATTATGTATTTTTTGATGTTCATTTAGCCTGCAACATGAAGAACAACAAATGTATAATAACACGATTATTTACTAAAACAATTAGTAAAATTGTGTGTATGTGTGTGTGAGAGAGACAGAGAGAAAGGAAACTGAATTTCTTTTATAGAGAACAAAACACATGCCTGGCAGTGTAGTTAGAGAAAAAACTTTAATTTCAGTTTACTTTAGTTATGATTTTGAATTAAGCTGTCATGCATTATCACTGTTGTGTTGTTTGGCTAAAACTAGCCAAATATATGAACTATTTGAGGCAGTTTTAAAATTTTTACTTCTGAGATTCTGAAAAAGATAGTGACCAAGAAAACCTTAACATTATCCTCAGTTTGACTGAACTTTATGATGCAAGTTTCATCTTGATGATTGTCCCCTAACCTTTTTTTAGAGCATTTACTTTATTTTTTTAAAGACAGAGTTACAGAGAGAGGTAGAGACAGAGAGAGAGGTCTTCCATCTGCTGGTTCACTCCCCAGATGGCTGCAATGACCGGAGCTGCACCAATCTGAAGCCAGGAACCAGGTGCTTCTTCCAGGCCTCCCATGTGCGTGCAGGGGCCCAAGGACTTTGGCCATCTTATAGCCATTGCTCTTATAGCCATTGCTCTTGTAGCCATTGCATCTGATAGCCATTGCTCTTTCATTATTCTGGTCTATTTGGAAACATTGGTGTTAAGCAGCACCTCCCAAATATCTAAATTCTCTCTCCACGTAACCTCAGAGGTTACTGCTAAATAGAACTAGCTAAGATAAATTGGTAGGAACCACTGGACCGATAGTCAAAGGTTCTGGGTTCTTGTCAGTCCTGTTATGACCTCAGTTTCCCAATCTGTAAATTGAGCACCCTGGAGAGCTCTCCTGCATTACCCATGTTCTTAGGCCAAGAAATATGCATCCATCTTCTAAGCTTATTTAGGAAACAACATTGCAATGCCCTGAAGCCTGATTATTTCGACACATTCCCCTGTCTTTCTATAAGATGGTTCATCTTGTGAGTTGGAGACCTGAAACTATGACCATGATACCATTTTTAATGAATGAGATGCCCCTTGAATCACCAGGCTTGGCTGGCTCTGGTGTATGCACTCAAGTACAACACTTCTATCAAAGGGGTCTCGTTATTTGCTTAGAAAATACTCTCCCAACCAAGAAGATTCTAAATCCTGCTCATTGCCTTGCTGCTTTCCTATGTTTATTCATTATTCTTAGATACCCTGAGGCAATTGCAATTGGCACATTGTTGCTCATAAATCTAGGAGATCAGATGATGTATCTTATTTATTATCTTATCACTGCCAAACCAAAGATGGGTGACTTCCAATGACTACATCAAATAAATAAATTGAAAATTATGAACTCCCCTGTCCTTTCCTAAGAAGATTATCACCAGGCAAGCAAAAGCTGAAAACCTCTCCTTGCTGAAAGCTTGCACGGTTGTGACCTCATTTCAGCAAATTGCTTTCTCCCAATATAGTTGTCCATTGTGTTTTCCTCTCTTTTCTCATCAGGATAAGAAACATGTGCTTATTACAAACCCCTGAGGACAGGGAAACAGGTCCCTCTCAAATCTTTTCCAAAAATCCACACCACAAGGAATCACATTCCCCACATCCCAAGCTGGAGAGCTAAACTCCCAACTCCCCAGGAACACCTTCCTCAAACAGAGCTCTTCCTTTTTGACCCCTGGTGCTGCCACAGATTGTGATGGATAGAGCAAATTTTCAGAACCAGGATCTGGGTTCCAAAACCGATTTGCTAATACTAGAATACTGAGAAAATAACTTTTCTTTAAATTTAACTGAGAATCAGTAGAGTATTATAGCTTAAAGGCTCTTAGTATAATGTTATGCTGGGTTCATGGTTCAAATTCTGTGTGAGTTTGAGCAAGTTGCTCTACCTCTCTGTGTCTCAATTCCCTCATTTATAAGTGGGCACCTTAATGAGGAGTAAATCATGTAGAATTGTTGAGGAGATTAAGTGAGATAATGGGTTTAGCTCAGTGCTTGGAGTATAGCAAGTACTCAATAAATGCTAATCATTATTATTTGTAATAAAAGTTGGCAGACAACCTAAGTGTTGTCATGGAAAAAAAGCCACCATCTTTAGAGTAAGAAGACTTGGGATTAAGTCCTAACTATGTTACTTATTAGCTAAGTGAGACCTTGATGCTCCCTTAACCTCCATTAATCTGCAATCCCTCATCCATAAAATGATAGTGATAGTAGTGTCTCTTATGTTAAGTTCTTGCAAAGATGCACGAAATTAGTAGTTATCAGAAATGCTTTACATTTGAGTCTTGTAAGTGAACACTCTTGGGCTCCTGCTGTGTGTTAAGCTGTGGGATCAGGGTCAGGGACCTATGCTACTCACTCACCCTCAACTAGTCTGGTTATGTTCTGCATAACCCCTGAGAGCTCAGACCCTTTTGATGGTATACACTGGAACATCCTAGAGCCCCAAGGATTGGTCTCTTCCTTAGCTTTGGCAAAGATAACATAACATACTGTCTTTGGAGCTTTCTGATCTGAATTTAAAATTGTCTAGTGATCCTATCTAATTAGTAGACATAACCTCACTGCATGCCATCAGAATCTGTGCCCCATGATTGCATGGATGAAATGCATGGTATGAGGAGACCACCCAGCCATATAACACACGGCCTCTCCTCTCTTTACCAAAATGGTCTGCAAATGCCAAGGGTAGGGCAAAGCTACTGCTTGGCATGCCTGTTTTACTTCAGGCTGTTTATCTGCCTAAGCTGTCATCAGAATGATAACCAATATTTTTATTGGACCTTGCATTTCATAAAAGCCTTTCACACACATCTGATTTAATCTTCCTGAAAACCTTCGACGTCAGTATTAACCTTTTTCTTTTTCAAACATGAAACTGAAACTCAGAGACAGAAAGTGATTTGCCCAAGGTCACACAGTGAGTGATTACCAGGAATGTACTGCGTAATCTCACTGTGAGGGTCCAAAGGTTTCTGCTCACACAACTGCCAAAGCTATTACAAAAGTTTCGTGGACTAAGGGCAGTTTATCCAGAAGCCTGAGAGCTCAGGTGAGACTTTGGTGGATACTGTGAGGCACTTAGGGGTTTTGTAAAGTTTCCAACCACTGAGGAAACTCTCAGAGGTGCTCTACCTCAAATGTGATCTTACTGGCAGTGTTGTGGCCTCAGGAATATCTGATGGTCTGGATTACCACCAACACCACCACCACTATTAGTACTTCAGTCAAATAGGTGAAGATTTTATTTCTCTGGAAAAAAGTCATTTTTCCAGCCTTTAATTCTCATTTATAAAATTAGTCACTATCGCCATGGTCCCCCACTGGCTCTTTTTCATCTCCTGTTGGTTGTTAAGTACAAACTCTCAGGTTTGGGTCAAACTGCTCTCATTGTAGCTGTTTATATTTCTTCACCTGGATTCTGGCTTTCTTCTATAAACTTCCACATATAACCATTTCCTCTTCCTGGAGAGAGTCCCTTTAAAAGTCTTATCTTTTTCATAATATGTTTTTTAAAGGTTTCTTTTTTTTGACAGGCAGAGTGGACAGTGAGAGAGAGAGAGAGAGACAGAGAGAAAGGTCTTCCTTTGCCGTTGGTTCACCCTCCAATGGCCGCTGCGGCCAGCGCGCTGCGGCCGGCGCACCGCACCGATCAATGGCAGGAGTCAGGTACTTATCCTGGTCTCCCATGGGGTGCAGGGCCCAAGGACTTGGGCCATCCTCCACTGCACTCCCGGGCCACAGCAGAGAGCTGGCCTGGAAGAGGGGCAACCGTGACAGAATCCGGCGCCCCAACCAGGACTAGAACCTGGTGTGCCGGCGCCGCTAGGCGGAGGATTAGCCTAGTGAGCCTCGACGCCGGCTGCTAATATGTTTTTAATCATGCCTATATTGTCCCTCAAGTCATCTGGGTTTTCTGTCTTGTTTAATAAGGTGTCCTTCAGTACAAGATGATACAAACATTTTCTCTGACAAAGGCAGCAAAATGAAGGTCAAGATAAAGAACAATCTGGGGAAATTATTTGCAAATGATATGCCAGATAAAAGGTTAGTGTCCTTATTAGATTTATTTTTTCATCTAGAAGATTTTTATTTTCATATACTCAAGTCTGTTGGTCTTTTCCCAATGGTTATTGACCTAGAGTAAAAACCATAATCTTCATAATGTTAGATAAACAAAGCAAGTTTTTGTTTTCAATATGAGGGTGAAATAAGATGGTGTTGTAAAAATACATGCATAACATTATCCTTTTTGTCTAAAAGCAACAAAATTCTATAGATGTGTGTATTTGTTTTAAAATGTTTTTGGAAGTATGGAAAAAGATTTGTCATTATATATATATAACAGTTACCTCCTGAAAATAGAATGACCAGGGACTTGAGGGAAATACCTAACTTTTCCATTGCCTGTCTCTGTGTTGATTTGTTACAGTGAGCTAGAATTACTTGTTGTTAAAAAAAACTATACCCAACCTTCTATACTTCTTTTGAGTTGTTTTAGACCCAAATTTTGTGGGGTGGGGGTTTTGGTGTAGAGAACTGAGGAGGAACAACTGGATTTTAAAAGTTCAGGGGAGTTAAAGCAGTTGTACATCTAATAAGCAGAGCTAGAATAAGACCTAAAGAGACTTAAATAAGACAGGGAAATAAGATCAGACCTCTGGAAGCTTCTAAAGGCCAAGTGATTTGGCCGTCAGCCTTCAGGCAACTATAGCAAGTTTACCTGGAACTTTTCCGAAAAGTCAAAACCCTGTGTCCTCTTCCCATGCCAGCACCTCCCAAAGACTGGCTGCATGAACTCAAGAAAGGTCATGGACCACAAGAAAGCCCAACTTACGACACCCTGTGATCTTGGTTGGATCACACAAACCAGTGCAGGAAAGACACAGTCGCTTGTTCTGAAAGTTCTGCTTCTTCTCTCTAGAAAGCACCAAAACACTACTTTTAAAGCACCACTTTTTAAAAAAAGATTTATTTATTTATTTGAAAGTCAGAGTTACACAGAGAGAGAAGGAGAGGCAGAGAGAGAGAAAGAGAGAGAGAGAGAGAGAGGGAGGGAGGGAGAGTGAGAGAAAGTCTTCCATCCTCTGGTTCACACCCCAATTGGTCACATGGGCCGGAGCTGAGCCGATCAAAAGTCAGGAGCCAGGAGCTTCTTCTGAGTCTCCCACATGAGTTCAGGGGCCTAAGCACTTGGGCCATCTTCCACTGCTTTCCCAGGCCATAGCAGAGAGCTAGATTGGAAGTGGAGCAGCTGGGACTCAAACCGGTGCCCATAAGGGATGCTGGCACTTCTGGCAGCAGCTTTACCCACTGTGCCACAGCGCCAGCCCCAAAAGCACCACTTTTTAAGAACTCTCCTTCTCAAGAAACATTAGTGGCTCTCAAGCCCTTCCATATTAATTCTAAACTCCTCAGTAAGTAATTGACATCCTCAATAAGATACTCTAGTTATACTTAACCTTGAATGGTAGATTGGTTTGAATCTAGAAGAATATAGTGGTTATTAAGTAGGGATCCAACACATCAGAATCCTGGGTTGAAATCCTGGCTTGTTGGGGCCGGTGCTGTGGTGCATTTGGTTAACGCCCTGGCCTGAGGCGCCGGCATCCTATGTGGGCGCTGGTTCTGGACCCAGCTGCTCCCTTCCAATCCGGCTCTCTGCTATAGCCTGGGAAGGCATTAGGGGATGGCCCAAGTCCTTAGGCCCGTGCCCCCTTGTGAGAGGCCCAGAGAAAGCTCCTAGCTCCGGGCTTTTGATCGGCCCAGCTCCTGCTGTTGTGGCCAGTTGGGGAGTGAACCATAGGATGGAAGACCGCTCTCTCTCTCTGCCTCTCCACTCTCTGTGTAACTCTGACTTTCAAATAAATAAATAAATCTTAAAAAAAAAAAGAAATTCTGGCTTCTCTACTTCTGAGCTTCACAATACTGAATAAATAACTTAATCTTCCTGGCTTCAGCTTCTGCATACACGAAATGGTGAGTGAATAGTGCCCCTCCTAAAGGATTGCTTTGGAAAATGAAATGAAATGCAGATTTTACCATAACATCTGGTTCAATTATGCTAAACATAATTATTTTCACTTCTTATTAATCCATTTGTCAGAAGTTCATTTATTAAAATGGCATAATAAGCCGGCGCAGCAGCTCACTAGGCTAATCCTCCACCTTGCGGTACCGGCACACCGGGTTCTAGTCCCGGTCGGGGCGCCGGATTCTGTCACGGTTGCCCCTCTTCCAGGCCAGCTCTCTGCTATGGCCCGGGAGTGCAGTGGAGGATGGCCCAAGTCCTTGGGCCCTGCACCCCATGGGAGACCAGGATAAGTACCTGACTCCTGCCATCGGATCAGCGCGGTGCGCCGGCCGCAGCGCGCTGGCCGCAGCGGCCATTGGAGGATGAACCAACGGCAAAGGAAGACCTTTCTCTCTGTCTCTCTCTCTCTCACTGTCCACTCTGCCTGTCAAAAATAATGGCATAATAAAAATAGAATCATTGGGGGCCCGTATTGTGGTGCAGGGGGTTAAACCATCGCCTGTGATGCCTCCATCTCATATGGGCACCGGTTCGAAACCTGGCTGCTGCACCTCTAATTCAGCTCCCTACTGATGGCCTGGGAAAGCAACAGAAGATGGCTCTAGTGCGTGGGCCCTTGCACCCACCTCGGAGACCTGGAAGAAGCTCCAGGCTCCTGGCTTGTGGTTTGGTACAGACCAGGTCATTGTGGGCATTTGAGGAGTGAACCAGCTGATTAAAGTTCTCTCTGTCTCCCTCAACTCTTTCAAATAAAATGAAAACGGGCTGGCACTGTAGCATAGCAGGTAAAAAACCAGCTGCCTGCAGTGCCAGCGTCCCATATAAGCACTGGCTTGAGCCCTGGCTGCTCCACTTTCAATCCAGCTCTCTGCTATGGCCTGGGATAGCAGTAGAAGATGGCCCAAGTCCTTGGGCCGGCCATTGTGGCCAATTGGGGAGTGTACCAGAGGGTGGGACACTCTCTCTCTCTCTGTAACTTTGACTTTCAAATAAATACATATTTTAAAAATAAATAGATAAAAATAAAACACTCTGGCCACGTGAAGGTGAGTGGCCTGGGGTCTGCACCAAAGACAGTGGGGACAGAGTGGTTAGAAGCAATAAAAAAAAGAATCATCTCAACTGGAAACAGTCTCTCATGACCTCTTTATCTGTGAAGTTAAAGGAAAGATAATATTATGGATCTCAGCCCTTAGGGAAATTTGCAAGAACTTTGGCACACATCTAAGCCAGTATATGTTCACACACACAAACACACAGAGAGAGAGAGAGAGAGAGAGAGAGAGAGAAATGCTTATAAGCATACACAGTTTTCTTTATACACTCATGTACAGAATTCGCTTCTTCCTCACATATCCATCTACATATACATAGGGACACATTCTCCTAAGGATTAGAATATTTTGTCAAAAAATCTATAAATTCTGTTCTGGATATAAAAACTCTCCTTGCTGTGCTGATCAGACAGACTCTCAGACACCTGCTTATGCTCTGGTAATAAATATGAATTTAATGAAAGGATAGAAAAATGCTGCAGACAAAACTTCCGGGCAAGAGCTGTCTGAAGGTACTCCCCGTGGAGACAATGAGACAGGCACTGCAGTGAGATGCCAGGGCTTTCCTTGTTACTTGGGCATTTTGCAAAAATGATTTTGTAAGACAAACCAGGTAGGCGGATTATATCTATTGCCTGGGAGAGAAGAATTAAGAGACTTCTGGCACTGAATGCTCTGAGCTACATGCGGACAGTAAGACCCTCAACTTCGAATAAAGCCTAAGCAAAATCCTTACCTGTGGGCTTGGTGGGACCAAAGGAGGTGAATGAAGGATCTGGTTGTTAGTTAGAAAAGGCAAGCCTGGGGTAGTTTCTTGTAAATATCTGAGGGGTAGCAATTACCCAAAGGAACACCTTCTGAATGACTTCTTAATGACTCCCCATGCCACCCTCCAAGCTGAGATTCCATATGCTCTGTATTCACATCTACTGTGGTACTTGTCACTCTGCGCTCTAACATTGTTTTCTTTGTTGTCTAACCTCAGTGCTTAGCATGGTAGGCACACAGTAGGCACTAGTAATTGTAGATAAAACTGGTGGTGACTATATGTTTATTTTTCTGCCAGTCCATCTGACTGAAATTATGTATTTCCATGGTTCTCTGTATTCCCAGAACCAACAAAGGGATCAAGATGACTTAGTTCCCTTGCTGTCTCCTGAGGTCTTCTTTATGTATTAGTTTCCTTTTTTGAAAAATTTAGATAATGCTATACCTTTTTACATAGCATATCTGTAAGGTTAAATGAATCTGTAACATGAAAATGCTTGGCTCAGTGCCAAGCACAAATCTTGTTATTGTTGTCATTATTGTTGCTGTTATTTCTTCCAGACATGTTGATGGGGACAGGCCCCTGAAAATTTACAGATCACAGTCACAGTAGGCTGTGGGGATGGTGATGGCCTCTGCACCTTTAGGTTTTTTTCTCACCTGTCTCACCCCTTTGCCCCTGTAGTTCTTCCATACTCCATGCAATATTAGAGCTGAAGTTGACCTTGGAGGTCATGCATATCAGACTAGAATCTCCCTGAGGATACTGTCAGTCAATATTCGTCTCTGGGCCCTTATGGGATCTGACCCAGAGGGAGCTCTTCAAGGGTATTAGCCAAAATGACTTGAACAGCAGCCATGGTGACCTGATCATGATCCAGAAGCTTCCTTTCTTTGCTGGCATGGCTTGTTTCCTCATGCCCTGCATCCTCAGCTCTCCTGTTGTGGAGGTCCATAACAGAAAGAAGACAGGAGAAGTCCATCGTGAGCAAGTGAGAAGGACACAGGAAGCTGAAGCTGCTTTCTTGGAAAGGGGGTGAAATGCTTATCCTGCCAGGTCAAGCTACTTCTATCTTCTTTC
This sequence comes from Oryctolagus cuniculus, assembly GCF_051225735.1. Taxonomy (NCBI): domain Eukaryota; kingdom Metazoa; phylum Chordata; class Mammalia; order Lagomorpha; family Leporidae; genus Oryctolagus; species Oryctolagus cuniculus. The sequence goes on along the minus strand of NC_142888.1, from coordinate 46,765,464 downwards.
TTTTCTTACCTAACACTTTAATGTCATTGGTTGTGGAGCTTACTGCTGAGGGTACTGACAGGAGTACTGGACTGAAGAGCAGCAACATGAAGGAATCAGGCATGGCTCTGGCAAAGACCCATTTTGAAACATAAAGCCTAACCCTTCTCTTTTACTGGGACTCAGTCTTCTTTCTGTGATGTTGATCTCTGTATGATATGAATCTCTGCTCTGCACTCCTCAATGACCTGTATGGAGTATTAAAATTAGATAGTTGTGGAATAGCAAGTTATATACAGTAAAGAGCTATATTAATGTGAAGATACTTATATTCTTTATCTACATGATTCTCAGGATCCATTATTCCTCCTCATATCCCAAGGCTATCAAACAACTATCATAGCTATTTCTGTTTCCAGAAGGCTATCTCATCTTTGGCTTGACATCTTCAAATTCTCCAGTTCAAATACATCCTGAGAATGAAGAGCATGGAACTCTGGATCACTGTTCCCTCCACCCTAATCTTAGCTTCCCAAGCATTTTCCCCAATTATTTATGGAAGGACATAGGCTTGAGTCAATTACTGTGATAGAACTCAGAGCTTTAGTGTCTTCATTTGTAGAATAGGGGATAAAATTGCTGTTACAGACATATCTGGAGATTAGAGAGAAGAAAGTATAGTATCTAATAAAATTCTGGTTGATGTGTAGTAACTACTTAGTAAAAGAGAAAAAATTATGATCATTATACAATAGTCAAGGTACCCTATAGACCCATGAGTATAAATAAACTAGGAAAAGAGGCACTTGAACAAGAAAAGAGTCTATTTGGGGCATTTATTCACTTCAAGCCAAATCAATAGGCATCTGTGTACTGAGTTTTCACTGTGGGCCTACTGGGATGCTCCACTGGTAGAAGCTATCATAGCACTAAAAAGAGGTTAAGAAATGGAGGCAAAATTTGACGTCCCCTGGATTATTATCCCCAGATTTATGAACACTCATCCATTTACATAGATAAATAATGGGAAAGGAAAGCTATACCCACACTGAGTGTCTGATACATTATCCAATTTGACCCTTATAACGACTCCAGGCTACAGAGCTGAGGTAACTGCTATTGGGCAAGAATCCAGGCTTTTAACTCCAGAGCCTCATTCCAGTAGTACACCATGATTTTCCCCGTCTTAGGCAAAGAGGGCATGGCTTTCCCTGCAGATCAGTGGTCAGCAACCTTTTTCTTCATAGGATCAGATAGGAAAAACTTTAGGATTTGCAGGCCTACAGGTGATGGCTGGTACTGCTGCTGCTGTTGCTGCTACTGTTCCTCATCCTCCTCCCTCAGCCTCTTCTTGCTTAAAAAAATTAAAAACCATTCTTAGTCTACAGGCTTTGTCCCATGGGCTGCAGTTTAGCAAACCCTGCTTTTCCTTTAAAGGAGACCTACACCCTGAGTGGCTCTATTTCCTTTTCATTGTATTGAATTGCCACTGGCCTTGCCTCTGATTCCAGAAGTAAGGAGTAGCAAAAGAGTACCATGGAATTCTGGATGGGTATGTTTACTTTTTCCTACATCTTGGAAAAAAACAAGAAGAGAACTCATATATATGTACAGCTAGTATGCCAACTGATCACTGAGTGCTTCAGGCATCCCAGACACTACATTACCTTATTCAATTTTTACATCAGTTTGTGGTACAAATTGTTGTAACTGCTTTATGATGGGAAAAATTATCAAATGAATGAAATAACTTCCGATGTTATCCCTTCAGGAAAGAGTCTATCCAGGATTTGAATTTGCTGTGATTGACCCTGGAGCCCAAGTACATAATCGCTACTCAGTTCCACAAAGCATTCTCTGTATCCTATACACAAAAGCACTTTGCTACACATAGTGTGCTGTGAACAGGAAAAAAATAAAAACCAAGGAAAGGGTGATCCGGACTAGCATGGCAACCGTTATTGCTATGTCTTGAGCTTCCTGGCAGCCAGGAGAAAATGAGCAGTGCTAGTAGTTTCGGTACAGAAACAACAGTTTATTATAGGAATTAATTACAAAATGAAAATAGTATTACTGATTCTGAGTTTCAGCTCTGTATGAGTTAATTGTGTTGTTGCAGGGTGGCTCTGTGCTTGCTCCGGGCCAGGCAGTGCCCTTGGAGCCAAAGATAGTGACATAACTAAAGTAGAGTCTGGAGCCTCCAGAAGGTCACAGCCGGAAGAGGGAGACAGACAGGTCAATATCTGACTCTAAAATACAGCAGACAAGGAGTGGCTCCCCAGAGGTGTAAGCAAAGTGGAACGAAAGTTCATTTGCTAATTTCTCCTATGTGCGCTGCCCTCCATGGATTACAAAGTGCTGACACATTTATTCTATCACTTCATCCTTATAACAGCCTCCCCAAAATACATGCTGTTGACTTTGTTTTACCAGTGAGAATTTGAGGCTCTAAGAAATGAAGTCATTTACCTAAAAGCTCGGTGTGCAGTCAGCTCTAATGTGCATGCCCCATTTTCTGCCTTAAAAAATAAAAAGGCTGCCACAAAAAGAGACTGTTGGGGTGGACCTTGTGGCTTAATAGATTAAACCACAGCTTGGGACACCCGCATCTCACATCAGAGTGCCTAGGTTCAAGTCCTGACATCAGTTCCTATCCAGCATCTTGTTAATGCACATCTAGGGAGGCAGAAGATGATGACTCAAGTGCCTGGGTCCCTGCCACCCATGTGGGAGACTCAGATTAAGTTCCAGGCTCCTGTCTTCAGCCTGATCCAGTCCTGGCAATTGCTAGCATTCGGGGAATGAACCAGCAGATGGATGATACATTTCATTTTTTAAAGATTTATTATTTACTTCAAAGTCATAGTTACACAGATAAGAGAGACAGTTAGAGAGAAATCTTCTATCTACTGGTTCACTCTCCAAACGACCACCAGGGCTGGGCCAGACCGAAGCCAGGAGCCTCTTCTCAGTCTCCCACATGGGTGCAGGGGCCCAAGGACTTGGGCCACCTTCTACTGCTCTCCCAGGCCATAGCAGGGAGCTGGATCAGAAGTGGAGCAGCTGGGACTCGAATCGGCACCCATATGGGATGCCAGAACTGCAGATGCTGGTTTAACCCACTGTGCCACAGTGCTGGCCCCTGGAAGATATCTTCCTGTCCTTCTTACCCTGTCCCACCTGCCTTCAAGATCAATAAACTTTTTTTAAAAAAGAAACTTGTCAATTTTGTCTAGTGGATCATACAAGGAGAAGGCTGTTTAGGCAGTCCTGGCAGCATGAGTAGGATTTGGATAAGAAAAAAGTAGAAGAGCTTTATGAAAACTTAACAACTGAGTTCCTAAGAGGGTTGGAGAGGAGAGTCTGCTGGTAGGGAGAGATCTAAGGTCTACTCTGAGACCAGATGGTAGGGGTAGGCCCTGAGAATCAAGGAAGCTGCTACTCTTTTGAGCGCAACAGGCTGGGTTCCCTGGGACGTGAGAAGAACTTTAGAGGTTCTTTAACTTAGGGAAAGCCTCCCGCAGTTAACACTACACACTACAACTTCATTTTGTGGATGATAAATCTGAGGCTCAGAGAAAGTAAGGGACTGGTAGAGTAGGGGTTAGAACTCAATCTCTAACCTCTTACTCCCAAGTCCTTCACTGGCCTCAACCCTTGGCTTCCTTTTGCTCCAGGGCTTTCCTGTAGTGTAGGCCTGCCTGGAATCTTGCTTTGTTGGCTTGGTCTCCACTTCTAATACTCCATCTCCATGTGCCTATCACCTTGTGCGCTTTTGTTTTCTGGAGAGTGCTTTCCCCTGAGGCCACTCTTGTAGCTACTGGTATGCCATGTCCTGGTTCACTGATGGCCTTTGATAAAAGGATGAGGGGGCGGGGAAAGCAGAATTCACAGACCCTGAGCATAGTCCCACATCAGGCCCTGTGCTGAACAATTTCATATGGTTTAGCCTCAAAGTCATATGAAGTTAGCACCTGTATAGATGAAGAAACTAAGTTTCCAAGTTATTATGGGATTTGCTTAAGGGTAGATAGCTAATGAGTAACATAGACAAGATTTGAAGTAAAATCCATCTGACCCCAAAAGGGACGGATGAACTCTGTCATCTTCATTCTTACCAGTTATAGAAGGAAATCAAGGCAGACATCATTGCTTCCATTGTATAGCTCTGTCTCCCAATATGGTTGGCAGTATCCAGTGTTGCTCTTTGAACTGGAATGAATTGAAATTAAGTTCAATTTAAAATTTAGCTCCTGAATCACATTAGCCAGAGTTCAGTTCCTCAGAAGCCACATAACAATGGCTAATGCCTACCATGTTGGATAGTGTGGAGATAGATCTCACAAAAAGTTCTATGAGAAAATTCTGGTCCAGAGAAATGGGTGAGGGTTCTGTTTTCATAGATTATTAATAGAGCAGCTGCATATGGTAAAAGTAACAAACTTAGATCACAAGGTAATAGCAAATCAAGGTCTCTGTAGTTCTGTCTTAATACATGGGTGTGAATAATATAAGTCTCACATGAGTCATTTACTTAGCAGTAGTCAAGAAGAGAAAAAGGAAACTGTACTGGTCTTGAAGGTTCAAGCCCCAGCTTAATCTCTGATTCTGTGACCTCAACAATGATCCTCCTCTCTTGTTCAGCAAAACGAAGTAGTTAAGTAGTTGAAGCCAAGAGCATCCTGTGGGCTGTGAATCAACACATTTTCACTAAATTAATTTACACATCTGTGTGAAAAGAAATGTGTGGAAAATGCTACCACGCATTTGGATTACAAAAAGCCAACTTCTCTGTACTAAGTGATCATAAGGAGAGTGAAAGTTAAGAAATAGGTACTTTTTCCCTGGCTTGCACTGAACTCTTTAGGAAAAAAAGATTTATTTTTATTTAGTTGACAGAGTTACAGAGAGAGGTAGAAAGAGAAAGAAAGGTCTTCCATTTGCTGGTTCACTCCCTAGGTGGCCGCAACGGCTAGAGCTGAGCAGATCCGAAGCCAGGAGCCAGGAGCTGCTTCTGGGTTTCCCATGTGGGTGCACGGCCAAAGCACTTGGGCCATCTTCCGCTGCTTTCCCAGGTGCATTAGCAGGGAGCTGGATTGTAAGTGGATCAGCTGGGACTCGAACCAGCACCCATATGAGATGCCAGTGCTGTAAGCCAGGGCTTTAACCTGCTGCACCACAGCGCCTGCCCTACACTGAACTCTTAACATGTATTTTTGTTCAGTGTTAATTCATGTGTCTGGCAATCTGTTTGCCTTCTCTCTCTGGCTCCTAGTGGGCAAAGTTGGTGGTTGTAGCTATATAATACAAACTGAAATAGTTTTCAAAGGATAATTTTCACCTTTGTTTTGTTTTTTAAAGATATCTATTTATTTTGAAAGTCAGAGTTAAACACACATACACACACACACACACACACAGAGGTCTTTCATCCACTGGTTCACTCCCCAATTGGCTGCAACAGCCAGAGCTGTGCCGTTCTGAAGCCAGGAGCCTCTTCTGGGTCTCCTTTGCGGGTACAGGGTTCAAGGACTTGGGCCATCTTCCACTGCTTTCCCAGGCCACAGCAGAGAGATGGATTGGAAGTGGAGCAACAGGACTGGAGCCAGCGTCCATATGGGATGCCGGCACTGCAGGCTGCAGCCTTACTTGCTATGTCACAGTGCCAGAATTTTCTCCTTTTGAAAAAATAATTTGATCTATTCAATAAATATTTATGGGTTCTAGTGTGCAGACACTGTAATGGCAAGAAAAATGTATCTAGTACTAAACCTTCCCTGTCCAAAGGAAAGACATTTGGCTTCTTGAAATTTCTCCCAACTGGAAATGAATTGGATCTCTGGATTTTGTGATGCCAATACAGATATTTCAGACAAGGGGCACAAGAGGGGACCTTTAGATCATTTGGCTACCCAAGCAGTCCATGGAACAAAAGAAAATTTGAGAAGTACCGATACATTGATGAGATTTTTGGCCTGTTGAAGACCAGCTTGTGACTCCGAGAAACTCAGTGGTTGCAATACTGGAAAGCATTGCATACCATTCCTTTCTCTATCTCTGCAAGACCACAAACCATGATTCTTTAGCTCTCTTATTTCTCCCTACACTATTGGGCCCTCCCCATTAGCACTGGCTGATCATACTTTCTCAGGTCTTTGGGTTTCCAATATCCAGGAAAAAAAAAAGAAAACTCGTGGCTCTGTATTAGGCTTCTTATCTGTCAAGCACAGCGCAAGAAGCGTTTACTTTTGCCATTTAATTATGTGCATCATAATACCAAGAGGTTTCAGTTACTTATCCTGCCTGATACCTGAGGACATAGAAGCTCAGAGAGAATAACTACTTAGCCAAGATTCACAAAGCTAGTGCACTTAAGAACTGGGAGTTAAATTCATTTCTTCTACACTAATGGTTCATCCTTTTGTTGAAGCTTCAGGTGACATAAAAATATTTTCTTACCTAATGAAGTCTCAATATGGCCAGGGCACAAAATGCCTTAACCTAATTACCACTGAAAATCTGCTTAATTCCGGAAATATTTATAGGACACCTACTGAGTAGCAGCTTTGTGTGTGTGGCAATCAAGTGTAGCTATTTAAAAGCCTGGATTCTGGAGCCAGACAGCCTGGATTTGAGTCCAAGCTCTCCAATTACTTACTATGTGACCTTATGATGAACCTCAAAGGCATAATAAAGAGGAATCAGACAGGGACCTTGCGTTGTAGATCTCTCAATGAGAATTACAGCTCCAGCCTGGAACACAGTAAGTGCTCATTAAGTGTTAACTACTGTTTTTTTTTTTCTTTAACTCATCTAAGAAGCATTTTTATTGTTAAGGAAAAATTTATAATACATATCAATTTTACATATTTATAGGTGTTATGTAATGTTTTGCATAATTTCATTGTTTGATGTCCAATCAGGGTAAATATATCTATGTCCTCAAACATTTGGCATTTCTTTATGGTGAAAACACCCAAAGTCTTTATCTTCTAGTTTGCCTTACACACTTACCTTACTGTACAGTGTGACCCCAGAAATCCTTACTCCTATTTAGGTATAACTTAGTACCCATTAATCAACATTCCCCCACTCCTCACTCCATGGTTCTCTCCCAAGACTCTAGTTACCATGATTCTACTTGAAACCCAAGAAGCATTTATTGATGTCCACTGTATATCAGGCTGTTTTTGTGACTCCTGGAGACCACTTTTTTTTTCTGAATATCAAAGAGTAAATGAAGAAGGATCACTCAAAGGGTCCTAAAATGCGCACCTGTCAAAACTAAAGAGGTCCTTGGTTTTCAGCTAGTTTCAAATTTTCTGAGTATACGAGAAAGTCACTGAGGCCTTGTTAAAGGATACATGGCTAACCAACGTCAGAGTTAGGGCTGATTGCCTTCCTGTAGAATTAGAAGACCAGGTAGTCAAATTACAATCAAGAAACTCCGGGGGCCGGCACCGCGGCTCACTAGGCTAATCCTCCACCTAGTGGCGCCGGCACACCGGGTTCTAGCCCCGGTCGGGGCACCGGATTCTGTCCCGGCTGCCCCTCTTCCAGTCCATCTCTCTGCTGTGGCCAGGGAGTGCAGTGGAGGATGGCCCAAGTCCTTGGGCCCTGCACCCCATGGGAGACCAGGATAAGTACCTGGCTCCTGCCTTCGGATCAGCGCGGTGTGCCGGCTGCAGTGTGCCAGCCATTGGAGGGTGAACCAACAGCAAAAGGAAGACCTTTCTGTCTCTCTCTCTCTCACTGTCCACTCTGCCTGTCAAAAAAAATAAATAAAAAAAATAAACTCTGGGGACCAGCGCCATGGCTCACTTGGTTAATCCTCCACCTGTGGCGCCGGCATCCCATATGTGCACCGGGTTCTAGTCCTGGTTGTTCTTCTTCTGGTCCAGCTCTCTGCTGTGCCCTGGGAGAGCAGTGGAGGATGGCCCAAGTGCTTGGGCCCCTGCACCCGCATGGGAGACCAGGAGGAAGCACCTGGCTCCTGGCTTTGGATCAGCATAGTTCCAGCCATAGCGGCCATTTGGGGGGTGGACCAGCGGAAGGAAGATCTTTCTGTCTCTCACTGTCTAACTCTGTCAAATAATAATAAAAAAGAAACTCTGGACTTCCATTCAGAGGCCTCTGCCTTGCTTTGTGCAGAGTCCACTGCCCAATTCATATCTTCCCACCTACCACAGGCCTGGTTCAAAACCACAGATTTGCCCTTATTCAGGGAGCTACTCATGCTCACCACCCAGAACAGAAAGAAAAAAAAAATAGCCAATGAAACAAGTAACACCTGTGGAAGGGCACAACTCTAGGTACATTAGTGCATTCAGTTAGCTTTTCAGTACTTAACTACATGAGAAGAACTTCTTAGGAAGGAAGATTTATATTGACTTACAGTTTAGGAGGCCCAAGATTGGGCAGCCCTGTCGCTCCCCCCCTTCGCGGAGGAACGACACAGGACCCTGCGCTGTTCTTTTGTCTGCTCGGCCCTACCCGGGTTGGCTGCCAACCCTTCCACCTCCGTGGAAGGGCGGTGCCCCCTGCCACTTTCCCCACTTCCGCGGGGGAGCGGCACACCGCCGGCCGGCTCTCTCGGGGGCTGCTCAGGTGTTCCCCTTAGATGTTCCTGGTGCATGTTGTCTCTCTCCTCCTTTATAGTCCTCCTCCTCCAATCCCAACTCTGCTACCCACACGCCGAGTACGCTGCTCTCCTGCAATCAGGAGCAGGATCAGCTCCTGCAGGTTATTGGTCGAACTGGAGGCAGCTGCGTAGAGTTGCTTGGTCTCTTTCTCTCAGCGCCATATTGTGGGAGAGCAGATGCATAGAATAAGTCTTAATTCCAGTAACTTAGTCTAGTCCGAGTTGCTCCCCACAAGCCCTATTCATCTGGCATCTGACGAAGGCAGAGTGCACAAAGAGGATTACATGGAGAGCCAGGAAGCAGAGAGACACAGGGAACACACAGGCCTGCTTCTTGGCGTAGGGGGTGCATAATTGTTCCAACCTGTGTGTGTATGAAGCAATTATTCATGTATGTGATGTGGGGCCTGGAGTAGGATGTCAAATTTGGCATACAAGTGCATATTTTCATGTAGAGAGATGTCACAACACTTAGCATTCTCAAAAAGATACACACTCAAAAAAAGTTAATATTTATCCCACCCTAGTTCTTTTTTTGCATTTATGCATTTATTTTCATGAACTTAGAGCGAGCGAGAATATTCCATCCACTGTTTCATTGCCCAAATGGCTACAATAGTTCCAAAACCAGGAACTCAGAACTCCACCTGGGTTTCCTATATGGGGAGTGGAGGGGGGCGGAATGGGGACTCAAGCACTTGAGCCATCATCTGCTGCCTGCCAGAGTACGTTAGCAGGAGGAAACCAGATCGGAAGTGGTGTCGGGACCCAAAATGGCATGCCAATATGGGATGCAGACATCTCAAGAGATGGCTAGGGCCGGCGCCGTGGCTCAATAGGCTAATCCTCCACCTTGCGGCGCCAGCACACCAGGTTCTAGTCCCAGTCGGGGCACTGGATTCTGTCCTGGTTGCCCCTCTTCCAGGCCAGCTCTCTGCTGTGGCCAGGGAGTGCAGTGGAGGATGGCCCAGGTGCTTGGGCCCTGCACCCTATGGGAGACCAGGAAAAAGCACCTGGATCCTGGCTCCTGCCATCGGATCAGCGCGGTGCGCCGGCCGCGGCGGCCATTGGAGGGTGAACCAACGGCAAAGGAAGATCTTTCTCTCTGTCTCTCTCTCCTACTGTCCACTCTGCCTGTCAAAAAAAAAAAAAAAGAGAGAGAGAGAGAGAGATGGCTAAATCTACTGTGCCGTAACACCTGCCCCAGATTCACCCTAGTTCCACTTGTTACATTTTTTAAGAAGGAAAAACTAAAATTTGGGGGAAATTTTGCCTAAGGATACTCAGTTAGGGGAGGTACAATGAGAACTAGAAACCAGGCTGCTTGAATATCAAACTAGTTCTTTCCTTTCTGCTGAGACAGAGAATTAACCAAAAGCCTTTATTATATGAATCCTGAAATATTGTATTTAGCTGCTCTACTAACTACCCAGCCCTCCCCCAGATGGCGCTATCGGGCATGCCCTCTCCATCATTCTATATTTCTCATATCTCATATACTTTCCTGTCTTATGTTCAAACTTCTCATGTTCTTGCTAACTAACATACTAGGTCTGACAGATGGGTTTATGTTACTACATTAATGATAAATATGATAAATTTTGTAAGTAATAATAAAGTCAGTCTTCCCCTCAAGATGTCTTTGAACAGGGGTTCTCCACATATAATGCCTTATTATTATCATCATTCTTAATTTTCACCATGCTATGGAAATCCTCCTGGGATAAAAATGAAGACACTGGAGTTCAAGCCCTGGTTAGTCTCACTCCTATGTCATCTAGGACAAGTTATTTATCTTTTCTAGACTCAGTTACTTTATGTTACTTACTACCTCACATTGTATATACAATTCCTTAAATATATTAGGCGCTCAATAAATGAAGTTCCTGATGAGCTTTTTTTTAACTTTTATTTAATGAATATAAATTTCCAAAGTACAGCTTATGGATTACAATGGCTTCCCCCCACCCCATAACTTCCCTCCCACCTACAACCCTCCCCTTTCCCACTTCTTCTCCCCTTCCATTCACATCAAGTTTCATTTTCAATTCTCTTTATATACAGAAGATCAGTTTAGCATATATTAAGTAAAGATTTCAACAGTTTGCACCCACATAGAAACACAAAGTGAAAATACTGTTTGAGTACTAGTTATAGCATTAAATCACAATGTACAGCACATTAAGGACAGAGATCCTACATGAGGAGTAAGTGCACAGTGACTCCTGTTGTTGACTTAACAAATTGACACTCTTGTTTATGGCATCAGTAATCACCCTAGGTTCTTGTCATGAGTTGCCAAGGCTATGGAAGCCTTTTGAGTTCACCGACTCTGATCATATTTAGACAAGGTCATAGTCAAAGTGGAAATTCTCTCCTCCCTTCAGAGAAAGGTACCTCCTTCTTTGATGGCCTCTTTTTTCCACTGGGATCTCACTTGCGGAGATCTTTCATTTAGTTTTTTTTTTTTTTTTCCCCCAGAGTGTCTTGGCTTTCCATGCCTGAAATACTCTCATGGGCTTTTCAGCCGGATCCACATGCCTTAAGGGCTGATTCTGAGGGAATAAGAGAGGGAAGAGATGTACAATTTGGGACATGCTCAAGCTGACTTGCCCCAAACGGTAGAGTTAGAAACATACCAGGGGATTCCAATTCAATCCCATGAAGGTGGCATGTACCAATGCCATCTCACTAGTCCAAGTGATCAATTTCTGTTCACAATTGATCATAATGAAAGGACTAAGAGTCAAAGGGATCACAGAAACAAGAATAGTGTCTGCAAATACTAGCTGATAGAATAAAAAAGGGAGAGAACGATCCAACATGGGAAGCGAGATACACAGCAGACTCATAGAATGGCGGATGTCCTAAACAGCACTCTGATGAGCTTTTTTTTTAAGGATTTAATCATTTACTTATTTGAAGTGACAAATAGAGGGGGAGAGACAGATTTTGCCATCCCCTCATTCACTCCCCAAATAGCCACAACATCCAGGGCAGGCCAGGTGAAACCAGGAGCCAGAAACTCCATCTATTTTTCCCAGATGTGCAAGTACGTGGACCATCATCACATGCTTTCCCAGGCACATTAACAGGGAACTGAATGGTAAGCAGAGCAGTGGGGATATGGGATGCCGGCATCACAAGTAGTAGCTTACCAGCTATGCCACAACAATGACCTAGAATGATGGTATTTTTGATTTCAGGTTTGTAGCTCCATTCTTTGGTCAATTTATCTAAAAGTCCTTCATTGAGTATAAAATACAAATAACATAAGAACATCTACCATTTTAATGAGCTTGAAATGTAAAATTTTTTGGCATTCTGATGCTGAGGACAGAGTGCTGTTTAGGACATCTGCCATTCTATGAGTCTGTTGTGTATCCCACTTCCCATGTTGGATCATTCTCTCCCTTGTTGATTCTATCAGTTAGTATTAGCAGACACTAGTATTGTTTGTGTGATCCCTTTGATTCTTAGACCTATCAGTGTGATCATTTGTGAACTGCAATTGATCACTTGGACTAGTGAGATGGCATTGGTACATGCAACGTTGATGGGATTGTATTGGAATCCCCTGGCACATTTCTAACTCCACCATTTGGGGCAGGTCCTATTGAGCATGTCCCAAATTGTACATCTTCTCCCTCTCTTATTCCCACTCTTATATTTAACAGTGATCACTTTTCAGTTAACTTTAAACACCTAAGAATAATAATAATAAACAAAGAATAAAAAATAAATAATAAATAATAATAATAATAAACTCTGTAATAATAATTACAGAGTTCAACCAATAGTACTAGAACAAAAAATACTAAAAGGGATAAAGTATTACATTGTACATCAACATTCAGGACAAGAGCTGATCAAGTCACTGTTTCTCATAGTGTCTATTTCACTTCAACAGGTTTCCCCTTTGGTGCTAAGTTAGTTGTCGCCAATCAGGGAGAACATAGGATATTTGTCCCTTTGGGACTGGCTTAATTCACTCAGCATAATGTTTTCCAGATTCCTCCATTTTGTTGCAAATGACTGGATTTCATTGTTTTTGACTGCTGTATAGTATTCTATAGAGTACATGTCCCATAATTTCTTTATCCAGTCTACTCTTGATGGGCATTTGGGTTGATTCCAGGACTTAGCTATTGTGAATTGAGCTGCAATAAACATTCAGGTGCAGACAGCTTGTTTGTTTGCCAATTTAATTTCCTTTGGGTGAATTCCAAGGAGTGGGATGGCTGGGTTGTATGGTAGGGTTATATTCAGGTTTCTGAGGAATCTCCAGACTGACTTCCACAGTGGCTTAACCAGTTTGCATTCCCACCAACAGTGGGTTAGTGTCCCTTTTTCCCCACATCCTCACCAGCATCTGATGTTGGTAGATTTCTGAATGTGAGCCATTCTAACCGGGGTGAGGTGAAACCTCATTGTGGTTTTGATTTGCATTTCCCTGATTGCTAGTGATCTTGGACATTTTTTCATGTGTCTGTTGGCCATCTGGATTTCCTCTTTTGAAAAATGTCTGTTGAGGTCCTTGGCCCATCTCTTAAGTGGGTTGTTTGTTTTGATGTTGTGGAGTTTCTTGATTTCTTTGTAGACTCTGGTTATCAACCCTTTATCTGTTGCATAGTTTGCAAATATTTTTTCCCATTCTGTTGGTTGCCTCTTCACTTTCCTGACTGTTTCTTTTGAAGTACAGAAACTTCTCAATTTGATGAAATCCCAGATGTTAATTTTGGCTTTGACTGCCTGTGCTTCCAGGGTCTTTTCTAAGAAGTCTTTGCCTGTCCCTATATCTTGCAGGGTTTTCCCAATGTTCTCTAATAATTTGATGGTGTCGGGTCGTAGATTTAAGTCTTTAATCCATGTTGAGTGGATTTTTGTGTAAGGTGAAAGGTAGGGGTTTTGCTTCATGCTTCTGCACGTGGAAATCCAATTTTCCCAACACCATTTATTGAATAGACTGTCCTTACTCCAGGGACTGGTTTTGGGTCCTTGATCAAATATGAGTTGGCTGTAGATGTTTGGATTGATTTCTGGTGTTTCTATTCTGTTCCATTGGTCTATCCATCTGTTTCTGTACCAGTACCATGACTCCAATTCTTCTCAAACTATTCAGAACAATCAAAAAAGAAGGAATCCTCCCAAATTCTTTCTATGAAGCCAACATCAATTAATTCCTAAGCCAGAGAAAGATGCAGCATTGAAAGAGAATTACAGACCAATATCCCTGATGTACATAGATGCAAAAATCCTCAATAAAATTCTGGCCAATAGAATGCAACAACACATTAGAAAGATCATCCACCCAGACCAAGCGGGATTTTTCCCTGGTATGCAGGGATGGTTCAGTGTTCGCAAAACAATCAATGTGATACACCATATTAACAGACTGCAGAAGAAAAACCACATGATTATCTCAATAGACGCAGAGAAAGCATTTGATAAAATACAACACCTTTCATGATGAAAACTCTAAGCAAACTGGGTTTGGAAGGAACATTCCTCAATACAATCAAAGCAATTTATGAAAAACCCACAACCAACATCCTATTGAATGGGGAAATGTTGGAAGCATTTCCACTGAGATCTGGTATCAGACAGGGATGCCCACTCTCACCACTGCTATTCAACATAGTTCTGGAATTCTTAGCCAGAGCCATTAGGCAAAAAAAAGAAATTAAAGGGATACAAATTGGGAAGGAAGAAAAACTATCCCTCTTTGCAGATGATATGATTCTTAATTTACGGGATCCAAAGAACTCTACTAAGAGACTATTGGAACTCATAGAAGAGTTTGTCAAAGTAGCAGGATATAAAATCAATGCACAAAAATCAACAGCCTTTGTATACATAGGCAATGCCACGACTGAGAGAGAACCTCTAAGATCAATCCCATTCACAATAGCTACAAAAACAATCAAATACCTTGGAATAAACTTAACCAAGGATGTCAAAGATCTCTATAATGAGAATTACAAAATTTTAAAGAAAGAAATAGAAGAGGATACTAAAAAATGGAAAACTCTTCCATGCTCATGGAATGGAAGAATCAATATCATCAAAATGTCCATTCTCCCAAAAGCAATTTATAGATTCAATGCAATACCAATCAAAATACCGAAGACATTCTTCTCAGCTCTGGAAAAAATGATGCTGAAATTCATATGGAGACCAAGGAGACCTCGAATAGCTAAAGCAATGCTGTACAACAAAAACAAAGCCGGAGGCATCACAATGCCAGATTTCAGGACATACTACAGGGCAGTTGTGATCACCTTTTAAAATACACAGAAAATGGTGACCAAAAAACTCAGCCACTTTTACAATGTCAATTTCCAGAATATGGCTTGAGTCACTCTCAGCACTTATTCAGCTTAGCCTATCACATCCTTCCCAGTTTCTTTCCAAGCCTGTGTTGGAACAGCAAAGATTCAGAACAGGCCTGTGAAACCCCAGTCATCACAGAAAAAACAGTGGCCTGGGAATCTAAGGTTGAATTTGGGTAAATTCTTGGGATTTACACTCTCTCCTCCAAGCCACTCTCAGTATTCCCATATGTACTATAATAGGATTGGACTATACTATCAGTGAAATTCCTTCCAGACTAATATTCATGTGGTAGACTGAAAAGACAGGCTCCAGAATCACAGAGACCTGGATTCAAGTTCTAGTACTATCATTTACTTAACCATATGACCTTGAACACTGTGATGGTTCATTTTATATGTTGACATGCCTAGGGGAGAGTACCTAGTCATTTAATCACACACTAATCTAGGTGGTACTAGTGAAGGTATTTGTAGATGTGGCTACCATCTACAATCAGTTGACTCTACATAAAAGAGATTGCCCCCAATAATGTGGGTAGGCCTAATTCAATTATTTGAATGCCTTAAGGGTGAAAATTGAGGTTTCCTGAAGAAGAAATTCTATCTCAGGATTACAATGGCAACTGCTGCCTGAGTTTCCAGTTTGCCAGTCCACCCTTCAAATTTTAAAAATCCCAGTGCCTGCAATCACATGGGCTATTACTCAAGTAAGTCATATATCTGCTATTAGTTTTGCTTTTCTGGTGAACCATGACTGATACAAGCCCTCATATACTTACCTTTAAGATTTATTTATTACCGGCGCCGCGGCTCACTAGGCTAATCCTCTGCCTTGCAACGCCGGCACACCGGGTTCTATCTAGTCCTGGTCGGGGCGCCGGATTCTGTCCCGGTTGCCCCTCTTCCAGGCCAGCTCTCTGCTGTGGCCCGGGAGTGCAGTGGAGGATGGCCCAAGTGCTTGGGCCCTGCACCCCATGGGAGACCAGGAGAAGCACCTGGCTCCTGTCATCGGATCAGCGCGGTGGGCCGGCCGCAGTGCGCTGGCCGCGGCGGCCATTGGAGGGTGAACCAACGGCAAAGGAAGACCTTTCTCTCTGTCTCTCTCTCTCTCACTGTCCACTCTGCCTGTCAAAAAATAAAAATAAAAAAAAAGATTTATTTATTTATTTAAAAGGCAGAGTTACAGAGAGAAAGAGGGAGAGGGAGAGGCAGAGAGAGAGAGAGAGGAGAAAAGAGAGAGAAGAGAAAGGAGAGAAGAAAGAGAGAGAGAAGAGAGGAGAGAAAAAGAGATCCTCCATCTGCTGGTTCACTCCCCAAATAGCCTCAATGGCCAGCGCTGGGTTGAGCTGAAGCCAGGAGCCAGGAACTTCTTTCGAGGTCTCACATGTGTTGCCTAAGCCCTTGGGACATCTTCTGCTACTTTTCCAGTGCATTAGCAGGAAGCTGGATTGGAAGTGGAGCAACCAGGACAAGAACTTGCTCCCATATGGAATGTCTGCATTGTAGATGATGGCTTAACCTGCCGTGCTGCAACAGCGACCAGCACTCGTATATATTAAAAAGTTAAACTTTTTTAACTAAAATACTATATGTTTGGAAATGTTCTAGGAACTGGGAATACTTGTCTTCAAGGAATTTATAATCAACCAATTTACTGCATAGATATAAGCAATACAAATAGACATGAACAATAAATTATATCATGTTAATCATTCTGAACTATCAGTTCCTCCTCTGTAAAAATGAAAGCATACAAAATAATGCATGTAAAAGACTTAGAATATAACAATTAAGTGTTGGGGGCCAGCGCTGTGGCATAGCAGGTAAAGCAGCCACCTGCAGTGCCGGCATCCCATGTGGGCACTGGTTTGAGACCCGGCTGCTCCATTTCTGATCCAGCTCTTTTCTATAGCCTGGGAAAGAGGTAGAAGATGGCCTAAGTCCTTGGGCCCCTGCATCCATGTGGAAGACCCAGAAGAAGCTCCTGGCTCCTGGCTTCAGATCGGTGCAGCTCCAGCAGTTGCGGCCAACTGGGGAGTGAACCAGCGGATGGAAGACCTCTCTCTCTCTCTCTCTCTCTCCCTCTACTTCTCTCTCTGTGTAACTATGACTTTCAAATAAATAAATAAACCTTAAAAATTGAATTAAGTGTTGGCCCATCATCATGAGTCCATCCTTATACTATGATTCTGACAATTTTATTTTTAAGTGCATTTTCTTATATTCTGATTTTTCCATTTCTTGTATAGCAGATATATTCTAGAGGAGCACTGATATAGCTGATTCAGAAATAACAATAACATTTGGATTTGGAGTCAAAAGACTGGCTTTGAGTCTCAGTTCAGTCATTTAGCCTCTCTGAGCCTTAAGTTTTCTAACTATAGAAAAGAAATAATAATACCCCTTTATAGTGTTCCAGCAGGAGTAAATAAGATTATAACTTTAAATGACTCAAGAAAGGTGGAAAATGTGCTTAGAAAACTCTTTATTACCTAGAATGTTTAGTTACCCAAAAGAAATTTTTTCCTGTCCCCTTAAACACCTCCCAACACACACCTTTGTTCTTTATTAAATGATTGTTCATTTTTCCTCTTTTTTATTGAAGACAAAGAGAGGGAGAGGGATCTTTCATCTGCTAGCTCGCTCACCAAATACCTGCAAGAGCCAGGTGGAAGCCAGGAGCCAGGGATTCCATCTGGGCCTCCCACATGGGTGGCAAGGGCCCAAGCACTTCAACTAATCAGAAGTGGGGCAGCAGGACTCAAAGCAGAACTCCAATATAGGATGTGGGTGTCCCAAGCAGTGACTTAACCCACTGTGCCACAACACTCACCTTAAACAATTATTCTGGTATTAGTTATTAACTCAAGACTGGATTTTTACCTTAAAGCCACCCAACTTGTAACTAACAATTAGTGGTAAATATCAAATATAACCTGGTTTGGACATCCATGGGCATGATTCCCATAGGCCACAGATGCCAAAATTGTTGGGCTTTTTTCCCATGGCTATTCCAAATGTCATTTTTCATCCTTGCTTCCTGGGTTTCCAACCCCTATACCCACATATTTACTCTCTGTTCCTCCCCATGGGAAGTTCTTTAAAGATCCTTCTGATGGGCCAGCTAATCCTCCACCTGCGGCGCCGGCACCCCGGGTTCTAGTCCCAGTCGGGGCGCTGGATTCTGTCCCGGTTGCCCCTCTTCCAGTCCAGCTCTCTGCTGTGGCACAGGAAGGCAGTGGAGGATGGCCCAAGTGCTTGGGCCCTGCACCCTCATGGACGACCAGAAGGAAGCACCTGGCTCCTGGCTTCGGATCAGCGCGGCACCGGCCACAGTGGCCATTGGGGGGGTGAACCAACGGTAAAAGGAAGACCTTTCTCTCTGTCTCTCTCTCTCACTGTCCACTCTGCCTGTCAAAAAAAAAAAAGACCCTTCTGATGAAATGGCACTACTTGTGGCTTCAGGGAAGTGGACAAAGGAGAAAAGTTTGGAGGGATTGTTTTGAAGCAGACAATTACAGGGAGCCAAGATTATCCCTTTTTATTGTTCAATGAGGAAAAGAGAACAAATATAATTGTGGAATTCTGTGGGGTGGAGAGTGAAGACGTCAATGCAAATAGATCCACATCCATGATAGGGAACTCAATGCTTGAGGGTGGGTGTAATCATGACCACCAGCGGGGTGTAAAAGTATCTCTCTTTTATTTACCTAGTTATTCTTCAACAAAAACAAAGTTGAGCCAATGCATCTGATGTGTTTTGTGACGCCCCAAAGGCTATGAAGGTTTTCAGCTATGTAGGTTTTCAGCTATGTGGGTGCTGAAAATAAGAGACCTCTGACCAAAGATAAAAACATCAGTTTATGGGCATAAGAATTTTTTCAGCTATTTCTTGTGTTGGCACAGAGGCCCTGTAATCATGCTGTATAGATATTTCTAGGGCTTTGTAAAATTTCAATAACAGTGTTGAAACATTCGCCTTCCCATCCCTGGAAAGATTTCTCCCACAATCCGCAGTTAAGAAACACAAAAACAAATACTCTCACCAATGCTGTTGCACTATTGTATTAGTCAACTTGTTGTTACTTTAACTAAAATACCCAGGAGGAGCTTCTTGGGGTAAAAAAAAATGTTTATTTGAGCTTACAGTTTAAGGTTATAGGATCCAGCAGCCTGGCATCTAAGGGAGGCTGGTTATGGTGTTTGTGGAGGCAAAATTACATGATGAGTGAGGAAAGAGAGAAAGAGCAGCTATGCCAAACATGAACTCCAAATGATGAAATATCTTCTGCCATCTACCCTCTAAGGGAATGCTCCTAATGACCCAAAGACCTCCTATCAGTCCCACCTCCTAGCCACCACAATTTGATCGAATCTCTACCTCATTCCATCACCTATTAACATGAAGAGTTTAAATAGCTGTATGAGTTTTAGGGAGCCATCCTAATCAACTCATAACAACTATCACCTGCTGCCACAATCCCACTCTCACCCTCTATTATTAGAGGGGTCAGTGGGGCCTCTCACTTCTTCTCATGTGATGAGCATCTAGATGATCACGTGTTTTAGTTTGATTCCAATCATTCCTCCCTGGCCTTATTTTCTCCTGACCATGCCTTCAGACTTGTGTATCTTTCTACCAATGCTGACTTCTCGTAGAGGAAGGAGGTGAGTGTGAATATTCCAATTCAAATTTTGTCTCTACTTTCCCAGCAATGAAAGATGTAGTTCTGATGATTTCTTTAAGACATAAGTTTTGTTTTCTCAGACCTAATGTGGTCTAAATTCAAATTAGGGAATGAAGGGCATGATACCAGACCTGCCATTAAATTTGAGTCTCCGATATGGTACAGTGACTTTATTCCTTTCATGATTAACCCTAAGGATCTGCATGATTAACAAAATAATTCTTTTCTACCTTTAGTAGCTACTTTTGGAGGTGGTGAGGTCTCTGACAAAAAATGCTTATTATTCTAAGTCAAGTCCATTTCTTCTACCTTCTGGAGAAAAGAAAGGAACTCTTTGGGTTGGTTTTTAAACAGAAATACCATGTTATACATAAGATCCAGTCCATATTAGCTGTTTATAATCTGTACTCAGGCCATTTATGAATGCTTGGTGCATAGCAAAGACTGCAGAGAATGGCCTGGGAACTCCATGGAGTGTCAGCATAAGTGAGGGCCATTTGCTCTGCAGTGTTCAAAACACAGAGTAAGGGCCACATTGTGGTGCAGTGGGTTAAGCAGCAGCCAGCAATGCCAACATCCAATATTGAAGTGCAGGCACGAGTCCTGGCTGCTCCACTTATGATCCAGTTCCTTGCTAATGCAACTGGGAAGGCAGCGGGAAATGACCCAATTACTTAGGCCCTCGCCACTTACTTGTGGGACCTGGATGGAGTTCCTGGCTCATGGCTTCAGTTTGGCCCATCCCTGACAATCATGGTCATTCGTGGAGTGAACCAACATGTGGAAGATATTCTCTCTCTCTCTCTCTCCCTCCCTGTCTTTTAAATAAATAAAATAAATCTTAACAACAAACAAAAGCAGAGTGTTAGGGATTTGGGAGATATTGAGCAGAGGAGAGAGGAAAACAGGCAACAAGATACATCCAAAGCAGAATAAATCTTCATTCAACTACAAATATTTATTACACATCTACTCTTCTTCACCAAGAACTGTTCTAGGTTCCTAGGATACAGAAGAGAACAAAAACAAAAATATCTTTCTGGAGTTTACATCCAAGTGAGGGAGAAAGACAATAAGCAGTAAGCCAAAAAATAAAGTACTTGCTTATCATATGGTAGAAGGTGCTAAGTTAGATGGAGAAGGCAAACAGGTTAAAGAGCATTAGGAGTTCTGGATGTGGAGGCAATTTACATTATTAAATCAGGTGATTTAAAGATACCCTTTATCTGAACAAATATTTGAAGTTAGGGGAAACTAGTAAGCCATAAAGTTGTCTGGAAATAGCATTTCAGACAGAAAGAACTTTCCTGGCTAATTTAGGAGCATGCCTGTTATTCTCAAGAAACCGCAAACAGGGTCGTGTACCTGGGATGACAAGACCAGGGGTGAGAATAGTAAGGAAAGAAGTCAGAGAAGCAATGCCAAGATGAAAGGTCTGGGTTTTAAGAATTATTCTGAGCGACAAGGGAGTCCTTGCAGAATTTTGAACTCAGGACATCTCCAATCTGGTTTCTGGCACCAAAGCATTATATGACCTTCAGTCAGACCCATCCCATAAATGAGACTCAGTCTCTTCATCTGTGTGAGTAGGTTAGATAAAAACAGTCATTGTCAAACTCTTTGAAGCCCAGGAATGTTGTTTTGTAATAGAGTTCCCCCCTTACTCTCTTATCACTATGTCTTGATATACTATATTGATGTTAACAGAGATAAACAGACAAACTATACCTATCAAAAGTCACTGAAAATCTAGCAAATAAAATAGACAAATGGGGTGGGCATTGTGGCATAGCAGCTAAAGCTGCTGCCTGCAAAAAAAGCATCCCACATGGGTGTTAGTTTGAATCCAGGCTGCTCCACTTCCCATCCAGATCCTGCCAATGGTGTGGAAAAAGCAGTGGAAGATGTCCCAAGTCCTTGGGCCCCTGCACCTACATGGAAGACCCAGAGGAAGCTCCAGGCTCCTGGCTTTGGATTGACTCAGCTGGGGCCACTGTGGCCATGTGGAGAGTGAACCAGCAGATGGAAGATCTTCTCCTTCTTCTTCTCCTCCCCCTCCCCCCTCCTTCTTCTCCTCTCCCCCTCCCCCTCCACACCTTTTCCCCTCTTCCTTCTCTTTGTGTGTATCTCCCCCCTCCCTGCAACTATGCCTTTCAAATAAATAAATTTTTCAAAAAATGGGCAAATGTACATCTGCTCTGGATGAAGCAAGGTGGAGCAGTGGAAATGAATATCAACTACTCTTCAGCCCAGATATGCCCTGAGAGTATTCCAAATATTAAGATGTGAGCAATATAATGTTTAAAGTCTTATCCCACATGGTGGTTTCTAAATTCTCTTTTTAAAAACTTTATATGCAAGAGATGGATTTCAAGATCTTTTACAAATACTTGATTTGAAATATTTTTATTTTTAAACAGGCAAGGAAAAGTTTTATTTTTAAAGATTTATTTATTTATTTGAAAGGCAGAGTTAGAGACGCAGAGGCAGAGAATGAGAAGTCTTCCATCTGCTGGTTCACTCCCTAGATGGCCGATCTGAAGGCAGGAGCCAGGAGCCAGGAGCTTTTTCTGGGTCTTCATGCAGGTACAGGGCCCCAAGACTTGGGCCATCTTCTACTGCTTTCCCAGGCCACATCAGAGAGCCGGATTGGAAGTGGAAGTGGAGGAGCCAGGTCTTGAACTGGCACCTATATGGGATGCTGGCACTACAGGTGGCGGCTTTACCAGTTACACCACAGCGACAGCCCCAGAAAGTTTATTTTTTTACTTGGAAAATAATAGTTACATATACATATTTTATAATATTCTCTTCCTCCCTCCCACCCATCTGCCTTCCCTCCTTCCCCATTTCTTTCTTTGCTTCTTTCCTTATTGTTCTTTTAGCTCTTGAGATAACATATTTTTAACTAATATTACCTTCAAGGGCTTAATTCTCCACTAAAGTGATCAACTGGAGGACATCAAGTTGAATGACATAAGCCAGACACAGAATGACAAATACTTCATGCTCTTCTTTATATGTGATAGCTAAAATTAAAAAAAAAAGAGATAAACAAAATTAAATTGAAAAAGAATGTAATTGGGACTGGTGTTGTGGCATAGTGGGCTAAGCCTCCATCTATGTTACCGGCATCCCATGTGGGTGCCGGTTCTAGTCCCGGCTCTTCCTCCTCCTCCTATCCAGCTCTCTGCTGTGGCCTGGGAAAGCAGTAAAAGATGGTCCATGTGCTTGGACCCCTGCACCCATGTGGGAGACCAGGAAGAAGCTCCTAGCCCTGGCTTTAGATTGGCCCAGCTCTGGCCATTGTAGCCATTTTGGGAGTGAACCAGAAGATAGAAGACCTCTCCACCCCCTTCTCTGAAATAAATAAAATATTTTAAAAGAATGTAATTGTATATATTTATGGAGTACCATGTGATGTGTTAATACATACATGCATTGTGTAATAATCATGACTATTGCAATAGCAGAGGGAAATTAAACTTAATCTTAATTCCACTGAAACAAATGGAAGAGGAGTATTTTATTAGATTAGCATTTTTTATTTTAGTACTTTAATTTTTGAATTATGTAAAATTTGTACATGTTTATGGGGTGTGGTGAAATATTTCATCACATATGCACTGTATAAGCTGATTAAACCAGGTAACTAGCATTTCCATTTCCTTATTTTTTTTCTTTGTGTTTTCAAACTAATAGCTCCTCTCTTTATACAGAATATAATTCATTACTGTGAGCTACTCACCCCATTGTGCTGTGGAACACTAGAAGTTGTTACTTCAATGTGGCTGAAATTCTTTTTAAAAAGTTTTGTTTTCAGAGTAGTTTTAAATTTACAAAACAAAAATAATTGTAAAGTAGTACAAAGAGTTCATATATATGATTTGCATTTCCCACATCCAGCTTCCTCTATTATTAACTTCTTCTATTAAGATACTTGTTAAAATAAGTAAACCATACCCAGGTTCCCCCATTAATGTTCATAATAGTATGATATATTTGTCACAATTAATTAACATACCCAGACTACCCTATCTTTTAATCCAAGCAACTTCTGTACTCGTTTCAGCAGCACATATGCTAATCCAATCTACTTCTGTCACTCCCATTCCTCTCAACATATAGTAATTGCCAATTTGAGTTCAGATTGAATATTTTTTGTTCCCAAATATGACAGAGGACATACAATGTTTGTTTTTCTGAGTTTGGCTTATTTCACTTAACATCATGTTCTCCAGTTCCATCCAATTTGCTGGAAATGACAAGATTTCATTCTTTTATATGGCTGAATAATATTTCATTGTGTATATATACTACATTTTCTTTATGCATTTATCTGATGATTGACAATTTGGTTAATTCCATATCTTGACTATTGTGACAGTGCTTTAATAAGCATGGTGGAGTAGATATCTCTTTGATATAATGATTTCATGTCTTTCTGATATATACCCATTAGTAGGATTACTGGATCATATGATAGTTCTGTTTCTAGTTGTTTAGGATATCCCCATACTGTTTTCCATGGTGGCTGAATTAATTTACATTCCAACCAGAAGTGTGTAAGAGTTCCCCTTTCTCTACATAGTCACCAGCATTTGTTACTTTCTTTTTGATAATAGCCAATCTAACAAGGGTTAAGGTGATATTTTTTTTAGGTTTTGATTTGCATTTTCTTGATGATTAGTGATATTGAACATTTTTTCACATCTTTTGTTGGCCATTATATTTCTTCTTTTGAGAACTACCTCTTGTCCTTTGCCCATTTCTTACATAAATTAGGTGGTTTTGTTGTTGAGTTGTTGAGTTCCTGAGAGAGCCTGTATATTAATCCTTTGTAAGACAAATAGGTTGCAAACATTTTCCTCCTTTCTGTTGGATGTCTCCTCATTCTATTCATTGTTTCCTTTGCTGTATGGAAGCATCTGAGTTTGATATAATCCAATTTGTCTAGTTTTGCTTTTGCTGCCTGCACTTTTGGAGTCTTATCCAAGAAATCATTGCCTACGAAAACATTTTGAAGCATTCCCCCCTCCTTGTTTTCTTCTAGAAGTTTCACAGTTTCAGCTCTTATATTTAGGTCGTCGATTCATGTTGAGTTGATTTTTGTGTATGAAGAAAGTTAGGGATCTAATTCATTTTTATTTATATGTATATCCAGTTTGTCCAGCACCATTCATTGAAAACTATCATTTCCCCAATGTATATTATTGGCACCTTTATCAGAAATCAGTTGGCTGTATAGACATATATTAATCTCTGGGATAAGTGGTGGTTGGTTCCAGTGACTTTATAGACCCCTCAAGGTGTAATCCTTCCTGCTTATATTCTCGTAGGAGGATATGACTATTAATGACCTTTTACCTCACTCAGAGTAAAACTAAAGGTCCTCCACTGACTGCCTAAATCATCTCTCTGACTTTATCTTCTACTTCTCTTCTTTTTTAAAAAAATTTATCTAAGCTATGCAAGTTTCATGTATTTCATATATACAGATCCTCTCTTCTTTCTCACTTTTCCATCACTACTGGTTTCCTTGTTCCTCAAACATACCAGACAACATACCAGACATGCTCCCCGTGTCAGGCAGGATCAGGCTCTTCCCCCAGAAATCAACATTGTTCTTTACCTTACTTCCTTCAGATATTTGCTCAAATGCTACTTTCTAGGTGATATGCTTTTTTAACCATCTTCCTCATTAGCAGGGAGCTAGGTTGGAATTAGAGCAGCCAGGACTCAAACCAGTATTCATATAGGATGCTAGCGTTGCTGGTAGTGGCTTAACCTGCTGCACCACAATACCTGCCCATAGGTGATATATTGACCACTCTACATAGCATTAAAACTCACCATCCCTACTGGCATGTCTAATCCTTTCCTATTGTTTTTATTGTATGTATCACCAATTGACACATTCACTTATTATTTCTTTCCTTCCGCTAGCAGGTAGGCTCCATGTGGTCATAGTATTTGTTTTAGTCACTGTTATATCCCTGGTATTTAGAATACTGCCTGAAACATGGTAGATGCTAAATACGTACTTATTTGATGAATGGATACTATTTAGATTTGAAAGTTATTCAGATGTCTACTCAATGAACCCTCTAGTCTGGGTCAGTGAAAAGAGCTTAGGTTGAGTGTCAGAAGATTTGAATTCAAATTATGACTATCATTCACTACCTAAATTAAGATAAGTCATTGAAATAGTTATGGGTCTCCATTTTTTTCATATTGATGTGGTAATTGTTGTAATATCTGTATAAGCCAGGAGATACATAATTGGTAGAATATTTATATAAGTAAATGAAGGCTCATACAATTGTGGCAATGGAAAAGTCCCATCACAGGTTGTCTGTAGGCTGCAGAGTCTGGGATGGTGGTATACAACCTCATTTCAAGTGCAAAGGCCTCAGTACCAAAGAAGCTGAGGATGTCAGTCTCAATTCCAGGCCTAAAAGCCTTAGTGTTAGTAGGAAGACTCAGAGTTCTGGAGTCCAAAAACCACCAAATGACATCTCAGAGAGGAGTTGATCAGGTACCAGCTCTCTGTGACAGCCACAAATGACATTCCCACTTTGCCTCTCCAGGCCCTAGTCCATTGATGTTGCCTGCCCACATTCAGGTAGTTTTCTTACCTAATGCACTCAGACTCACAGACATACTCAGTGCCCTTCCCTGATAAGTGACTACCCAAGTCTAAAGAGCTTCAGGAGTAAAAGAATATCAGTTTGCTCGTACTCTCAATGGTACTGAACGCTGTCACTCTTTTTCCTTATCTGAGAAGTAAAAGTTAGATCTTCTTGTTTTGATTTGCGTGTAGTTATAAACACTAGAGCATCTTTTCCAACATCATTTATATATTACATATTTTCCATTAACATTTTGAAGACCAAAGAAAATATTATGGTTTGAATCTGTTCTCCAAAGTTCATATATTGGAATCATAATCTTCAATCCAAGACTGGTACAAGGTAAGACCCTTAAGAGGTAATTAGACCATGAAAACTCATGAATCGATAAAGTCATTATAATGGGAGTGGGTTAGTTGTTGTGGGAGTAGGCTCCTGATAAAAAGAATTCACCTCTCTCTCCTTTCCTCCATTCTTTCCTCCCTTTTTCTCCCTCCTTCCCTTCCTCCCTCACTCACATTCTCTTGCTCTTTCATTTTCTACCATAAGATGACACAACTCTTTGTAGAGTTCAGGATGGTCTTCCTCAAAATCCAAACTCTACAACATGCTTGAAATTCTCTTTGAAACTAGAAGCACTTCAAAAACAGGCAGCCATTTACCAGATTAATTAAAATCAATGATGGATTTTAACAAAATGTAGAGAATGATTTTTAAATATTTTTACATTTTATAAAGCAATATATTAAGTAGTCTATAAGTTTATATAATTTATACATATTTATAGAAATAAAAAATATATTTATACTATCTAAGAGTGCTTTAAATATTCTACATATGTCTTATTATAAAAAATGAAAAGATGTACCTGAAATTTACTGTTACCTCTACTCCTACATGACACATGCTGTGTTGGTCTATCCCTTTTCCAGCAGGTTTATAGATCTGAAATATGATCTTCTCCACCAGACACAGCCTCCTGAGATACCTATTCATGTAACCTTCACTCTGATTATTCCTCTCTCTGGGAATAGCCCTGTTAAGCCAGTCTGCCTTCCATAACCTCTTTGGAATGCTGGTGAACATAGTGTTCTACTTCGCACTACAAAATTTATCACTTCCTCTCCCTCTAACAAAGAGAAATTTGATAGTCTCAGAGATGCACCAGGCATTGATTAAATGTAAACAGGTGATGGTAGACTAGGGACCCATTGGTATCAAGAGAGATGAGGAGAAGGTTTTCCTGCTGATTCAAGCCACTCATCAATCCTCCTATGCCCCTGCTCTCAGTCTAGTGAAGAAGAAATTACAGTTATTGAGACACATATTGAAGAAAAATTCTCCATATGGTGTGACAAGTGCAGAAATGAAGATAAACATAGAGTAGTATGGGGACATACTTAAGGGCAACCTGCCCTGAGGGAGTGAGAGAAGAGAGAAGTGGTGAGGGAAAGTTTCAGGAAAGACACAGAAACCAACAAAAGTTATCAAGTCACGAGGGATAATTCAGATGAAGGTAAATTGGTGACACCTCAAGCATTGGAGCAGCCTAACAAAGGCACAAATCAAATGGATATACTAGAGCTAAAATATCTGGAGAGATAAAGTAAGAAGAGATCTGGAGGAAAGCGAGGTACAGATAAAAGATATGCTTGTAAGACATGCCAAGGAGCCCAAAGAGCAAAGCAGAGCCATCTAAACAGGAGAATAATGTAGTCAGAGCTATGGTGGACAAATACAACATATATAAGTAGAATTTATGTGTTTGAGGGAGGTAGGTGGACAGCAAGGGGACTAGTTAGTAGTGCAGGTAAGAAACTATGTGGGCCTGAACTAAACCTTAGCATAAGAAGCTGGAAAAGTTAGTTGTTCCCTGTACTATCTAAAGCCAAATATGTGTCACTGAAACACTTATTGTACCCATTGCATTTCAAATGTTTTATGTTAGGCAATTTCATAATTCCATCCATCCAGTTTTCTTATTTTGGGTTCTGATATTATTCATCAGTAGAAGGCTTCTGGAACTTTCCTCAGAACAGTGCTCATATGCCCATATCCCTTCAATCTTAGATGCTCCTTTCAAGAGAATCAGTTGATGTCCCACCGAACTTGACTATACAATTGAATTAAAATTATTACATTAATTGGTTTTTGGGTCTGTTCCTCTTGTTAAGTTCTGTTATCTATGACTTACTTGGCATAATTTCCTGATCACAATTTCTTGGCTCTATTCACCCAACTATTGAAATTATCAGGGACTTTTAACCTGATTGACCCTTATTTGGATACATGGGTCCAATATAATTTTTTTAATTTATTTTATTTATTTGAAAGTCAGAGTTACACAAAGAGAGAAGGAGAGGCAGAGAGAGAAAGGGAGGTCCTCCTTCCGCTGGTTTACTCCCCAATTGGCCGCAACAGCTGGAGCTGCACTGATCTGAAACCAGAAGCCAGGAGCTTCTTCCAGGTCTCCCACATGGGTGCAGGGGCCCAAGGACTTGGGCCATCTTCTACTGCTTTCCCAGGCCACAGCAAAGAGCTGGATTGGAAGCGGAACAGCCAGGACTCGAACCAACACCCATATGAGATGCCGGCACTGCAGGCAGTGGCTTTACCTGCTATGCCACAGCGCCGGCCCTTGATCCAATATACTCTTAACTCTGGGAACACCTTCCCTGTCCACCTTCACAGTGCCCAACAGCTGAGAAATAACATTATTCACTTGAATTTTCTTAGCAAATCTGAAGACAGTTGTTTGGAGCAGTGCATCCCAAATTTCACTCAGTAGAACATTCACATTCTATAAAGTGTCAAAAAATGCTCCATGAATAGAAGTTCCTACAGTCAAAACAAACACATTTAGAAAAGTCTGCATTATCTAGTCCTGCTATGGAGATTCATAACAAACCATTTTAATGGTTCAGAGGAATATTTTTCATTAAAAATGTGTTTAATACTTAACCCAGTACCTTCAAGCTTATTTGCCCAAAGAATATTTTTTTTCTTCTGGAATACCTATGAAAATCTTGTAGTATATTATATTTATGGAAATACTAATTCCACATTTGAATCACTTCAGTGTCTTCTAAAATACCCTAAGAAAATGATGCAGAAAGAAGTGAGGTTTGGATTAACTCAGAGGCCCTGGACCCCATCTCTTGCTCCCCAATTCACTGCTTGTACTTATATGACCTTGAAGTCACTGTATATCTCTTAGATATTTCCACCCCATCTGCAAGAATGATAAAGAAATATTAACAGCAATCATAAAATTATCATTAACTTGGGACTAACTACATGATAAGTGATGGTCTTGAGCTATAAAACTATGAAACCTCAGATGTTTTTGTGAACAATACCAATGGTTTCTACTTATAGTTCCAATTCATTAACCCCACTCCTCTTGCTTTAGATAACTAAGGCTTTGTGGTGAGTTATCTTAGTAACCTCATACCTTAATTTGAATGACAATGGCAGACTTTGATTTTTCCAAGACCAGTGTTTCTGCTACCTGGACCATTCAGAGCTTCTCTTCCGTCTTTTCTTTCTGCTCATTTCAAACTGGGAACTCTGGGACTGTTCAAGTGCCATTGCTTTCTTGGTTTTGTTGCCAGGTCTGATATTTTATTGTGGCAGTAGGTACTGAAGTGGGATCTCTCCAATTGCACATTGCTTATGCTAAGAAGAACGATGTCTTCAGAAGTGGCAGCAGCAGGGTTGGGGGACAACTTTGGAATATATATTTCAGAATACATCGGGTACATTCAGGGTGGTATGGCCATAGATTATAATATAGATTTCTAATTTTGGTTATTTTTCTAGCGACATTAGAGTATTTATTTTACTCCAGACACTGTTCTTAAATTTAACATAAAGTCATTCAACTCCCATCAAAACCCTGCGAAGCAGGTATCACTATTATTCCCATTATAATAGCTAATGAGACTGAGATAGGTTAATTAGCCTGACCATGTAAGTATCAAGTAGCAGAAATAAAAATTGAGCCAAGGAAATTACTGGCTTATGCAGTTATCCTCTCAATTGCTATGCTATATTGTTGGTTACAAGATTTTGTGGTGCAGAAAATTCTTAACTCATTTCATCAGGCCCACTTCAAGTAGTTCCTCCTAAGTCCTCAATACTCCTTTGTCTGGAGTTCTAAGGCTTTCTGGTAGGCAGTTGGAGGGTTTTGAACTCACATAGACCTAAATTATAAGGCTGGCTCTGTTACCTGGTTACCTGGCTCTGTTATCTGTGTGACATTTGATAAATCATTTTAGGTCTTTGAGTCTTTTTTTCCATCTGGAAAATACATGTCTAGTTTGTTGTAAGGATTCAAGGAAATTATACCCGGCCAGCATAGGTCTTTAAATATTTGTTCTTCATCCTATATAATGTTTGGTACATGTCTTGAGGGCAGGGGAGAAAAGACACTAATGCCTCAGCCTAGCCTCAGACCAATTGAATATTTCTGGTGATGGACTTCAAACATTTGTATTTTTAAAAATGCATTCATGCTTTTAAAGACTTTAGATGATTCTAAAGAACATTTAGTATTGAACAATACTGACTTGATATATGTATATGAGATTGACTTCAATAATGTAATATTAACTATGGCTGAAACCCTGAACTCACAACGTTTATTTTGTTTTGTTTGTCAAATGCAAGTGGATCATTTTTTGAACCTCATGTTTTCTACCTTAAGTTGCCATAGTTTGCTAATGGTGGTGACTAGCTTAGGATCTAATCAGGCAAAGGCTACATCTAGGAAAGACAGGCTACATTTTTACATTTGCTTGGCATTCTCATCCTAAATTTCACATTTAAGTTTCCATCAGGGCTGCACCTCAGCCCAGAACTTCAATGGGAATAAAAAGTTGTGACTTCCACTCCTCAGTTGGAAATTATCAGGTATTACCATCCCTTTCTAAGAAAGGAAGGCTGAGAGTTAGGCAGGTTAAGCAACTTGTCAACCCATGCTGCAATGAAATAGCAGAGCTGAAATGTGAGCCCAGCTATGTATGACTACAAGACATTTGAATTCCTTCCATTTGTGACACTGTACTGTTTCATCAAAATAAAACTTAGAAACTATCCAGTCAACAAACATTTATTAAGTACCTAATATATTGCTTGTACTTGAACTCGAGCTTTATTTATGTTTTTTTATATCCAGTGAAGCTATTCTTAAAAATGTTATTTAAGTTGTACAGGTTTCATGTATTTCATATATTCAGATTTAGGAACATGGTGATACTTCCCACCCTACCCTCCCTCCCACCAGTGCTCCAACACTTCCTCCTCCTTCCTTTCCTATTCCCACTCTTATTTTTTTACAAAGATCTATTTTTCAGATTACTTAATGATCATAAGGTTAACCTTATACAAAGCAAAGAGTTCAACAAATAGTATGAAGAAAAAAATGTTCCTCAACATAAGAGACAAGGGCTATAAACAATCATCAAATCTCAACATGTTCATTCACTCTAATACATTACATTTTAGCTACTCTATCAGTTACCTCGATCAGAAAGAACATATATCAGTCTTTATTGGGACTGGCTTATTTCACTAAGTATAATGGTTTCCAGTTGTGTCTATTTTGTTGCAAAAGACAAGATTTCATTTTGTTTTATAGCTGAGTAGTACTACATATTGTGTATATATACTATAATTTCTTTATCCAGTCATCAGTTGATGGACATCTGGGTTGATTTCATATCTTAGCTATTGTGAATTGAGCCACAATGAACATGGAGGTAGATAACTCTTTCATATGCTCATTTCTTTTGGTTTGAGTAAATTCCCAGGAGTGGGATGGCTGGGTCATATAGTAGGTCTACATTCATATTCCTGAGGTATCTCCATACTGTCTTCCACAATGACTGCACCACTTTACATCCCCACCAACAGTGGATTAGGGTACCATTTTCCCCACAGCCTCGCCAGCATTTGTGGTTTGTTGATTTCTGTATGAGAGCCATTCTAACTGGGGTGAGGTGAAACCTCATTGTGGTTTTGATTTGCATTTCCCTGATGGCTAGTGATTCTCAGCATTTTTTCAAGTGTCTGCTGGCCATTTGAATTTTCTCTTGAAAAATGCCTCTTTAAGTCCTTTGCCCATCTCATAACTGGCTTGTTTTGGATTTGTTGTTGAATTTCTTTATCTCTTTATGGATAATAACATTTTATCAGTTGCATAGTTTGTTTTAAATATTCATGACAACTGTATGAGGTATCATTATCTTCCTTTAACAGGTAAGGGAACTGAATCTAGAATATTTATTCTAATCTCAAGTTGCATATAGACAAGGCTACTAAAAATTAATATCCTCATCAATGAAAGTAATAAACCAACCAATAGCTTAGAAGTATCACCAAAGGGCAATCTCACCTTCTATCTTCTTAAAATACTTTAGTAGCTCAACATTTGCCTTTAGGATTAAATCTATATTCCTTAATGTGGCTTTAAGTGCCCTTCAGTATTTGATCCCTGTCTCATTGTTCTCTTTTATTTTCACATTAATAAGCACCAGCCAGCCTGAGCTCTCTGTAATTTACTCAATATTCTCTTTTTATCTGTGGGCCTATGCAACCGTTCTTGATGCTTGGGGCACTTTCTCCAACTCCTTCTCATGTCTGACAGTCTCCACCAGCTCCATTATATCCAAATTCATTCATTCATTCACTTGACAAATAATTAATGAACACCAACTATGTGTCAGGTTCTAGAGATTCAGCTGTGAACCACACAGAAACATCTGTTACAGAGGATATATTTTATATAAAGGGAAACATACTCCAAAAATATTTTACATTAAATATATAGTATGTTAATAATGCTATGCAGCGAAGTGAAATAAGAATTATGTATATGGGATAACTTTGTAATTTTAGATGGAATATCCAGGTAAAACCTTAATTCATAAAATTATATTTTTGTAAACACATGAAATTGAGAGAGCAAATCCTTACAGATATCTAAAGACAAGCATTCCATGTAGAGGGAATAATCCAGTGCCTTAAGGTAGGAATGCAACTGGTGTGTTATAGAAACAGCCAGGGCTAAAGTGGAAGAGTGTTAGAAGGAAAGGTTGAAGAGGCAAAAGAGGGCTAAAAGCATGCAAGAATGCCTTTAAGAATATAATGAATGTGGATTTTAATTCTGTATAAAATGACAAACCACTTCAGGGTTGAAAGAATAAGTTGACATGATATTTCAGCTTAATGAGATTCCTTTGGTTGCTACATTTAGAATGGACTCATTGCTGGTGGTTGGTGGTGGGGTGGGGGGAATGGAGGTAGGGATACCAGGCAGGAGGCAGAGTATCCAGGTGGTAGCAGTAGTGGCTGTAAGAAGTAATCAGAGTAAATATCACCTCTTCCAGAATACAGAAAGCCTTCTGTGATTCCCCAAAGATAGAATAAATACCCCCCAGTTTTGACATTCTATAGGTACTATCTGTACCTATCTCTCTATTTTAAATCACTGGGCTTATAGTATCTGTCTCCTTATTCAAGTCTATCTACTATCAGGTGAGATCCTTGGGATCAGTAACTGGTATTTTGATAACTTTTTTCTTTTCACCATTGTCCCCTCGGTAACTTGAAAAATGTGTGATTCCTGAAAGTTCTCAGTAAGTTTTTATTGAATGAATAAATGAATCCCCAAAATAAGCAGTAAGGGTTGAAACATGTTAAAGGAATGGAATCCATGTAAAATCCGCTCTTCACCATCATTGGCTATTTTAACAGAGCCAGCCAACCATTCCACCAGCTTCTGTAGTGATATAAATGGCTCTGGGCCCTGTTTCACTTATTAGCCTCCATCCTGACATTGGACACTTTATAGGATGAAGCTAGCTTCATTTTTCTAACCCTATCTTTAATGCTTTGAGTGGTTTGATGTCATTCTTGGTGCTACCAATGCCTACAGTGCATGTCTCCCTCACCCCACCACCATGCAGCACTTGGTTTGAGCTTTGGTTGATAGTATTTGTATGCATGCTCAACTCATGGTAGAGGGTAGATGTCTGTCTACCATTCAAAACCAAGAACTCCAGAAAGGAATTATCTCTTTTTTATTCTTTGTAACATTTTAATGCACTGATTTAAAAAAATACATCAGTCATTAAATTGATACAAAAAATTCATGATACACAAAATATTAAAATTGCATACAGAAGCAGGCTCCTCTTCTGTGCTTGCACATCCCAGCCTCACTGGACTCACTCTAACCCCTTCCTGCTGACCAGAGCTCCTGGGTACTCAGTGCTCCCAGCTGGATAGTTTGCTTGGTTGTAGAATCATAGACATAGGGAGGAAATGAAGTTTCCCCAATCAATATTCACTCTTGCCACATGAGATACATATTTTCCTTCTTTTATTAAATCCTGGTGACAACTCCCTAAATGGATGTCATGAACTATCAGTTCATGTTGATCTGCAATGAATTATCTTTTATGTGACATTTGTCCCACCTTAGGTACATACTACACCCTCAAAAAGTGATCCAATGATCTGTTAGGGAATTACAGTGCACATTAACATATTGAAAGCTCTGAATAGTACTGTTTTAAATAAACATTTATTAAAATAGGATACACTACCAAAAAGTACACAAATAATGAGAATGCAGCCCTAAAAATGTTCACGAAGTGAACCCATATAATCAACACCTATATCAAGAAACAAAAATTATCATAATATCCTAAAGCTCTCTTTGAGTAACTTTCCAATTATAACTACTATGCCTTCCCAAAGTAACCACTATCACAACTTTTCACATTTTTACAAATGGAAATATACAGGTTGTACTTTTTTAATGTTGCATATGAGATTCATCAGTGTTACTATGTATGATAATGCTCACTCATTCTCATTGTCAGTAGTATTCCATTGTATTAAAATACTGTGATTTATATATCTATTATATCCTTGATTTTTAATTTACCTTAGAATTTGCTAGTATTACCTCATTTAATCCTACCGACAACTAAACAAAATAGATATTTCTATTATCTTAATTTTGGAATTGAGTAAATAGCACAAAGAAGCAATTTGCTTAAGGCAAATTAGCAGAATCTGGAAGAAAATGCACTTCACCTTGGCTAGATATTTAACTTTGAATTTCAAAAACTTATCTGAGCAAAGAACTTTTTTTTATTGGCCAGGACACTCACAAGATCTATGTAACACAGTTTTAAGAATGATCAATTCAATGGTTTGACATCCCTTTCATTTCTAACAAGTCAGAGAGGCAACTAAGCCAGAGGGTAAAGAGGACTGGGATGAGCAGCCAGACCTTGTTATTTCTGACTCTGGGGTACGAAAACTGCGTTGTGAATTTGAATAAGTCACCTTCCCTCTCTGGGCCTCAGCATTCCCACCTATGCAGGAATAATTAAATGAGTTTTGAGATTTTGAAAATTAGAGCACAAAAGAGAATCGCCATCTGGAAAGAAAGCAGTTAATAAATCTGGACTTGGAAGAAATATTAAGGGTATCAACAATGAGAAATCCCCTTTGATTATCTCCACCTACCCAATCCCAAAGCCCTGCAAATTATCTTGGACTTGTGAATAACAACTGATGAGGATAAGAGAATCAATTAGATAAATTTTGAGCTCAGTCACATAATAGCTAGACTGCTTTTGTTAAATCACTTCTCTTTTGCAAAACTGAAATAATAATTTCCCAGGAAAACTAGAAAATGCAGTCTCTCAGTGTGTGGTAGTATGCCCACGTAAAATTTAGGCTTTCTTTTCTTAAAGGAAGGAGGGGGACATAGAGATTGTCTGACAATCAGCAGACTCCTTAAAAGTCTGCCCCCATCCCAGTGGCTGACTGGTATGTACTTCACTCATATACTTCCCCAGATAGACAGCTCAGAGCTCCATTCAATTACTACATCCATCTCAAAATCCAAGATCTCTGGATACCTTGCAGTCATCTTCAACTCCAGATATGACTTTTCATGATCCAGTGATTTACTAACTACAGGATAAGTTTTGTGTCCCTTACCAACACCTTTAAAGATAATGATGAAATAGAAACAGAAAAGCGACAATAAAATCGTCCCTTCAAGAAATGAAAGCATAGCAAATAAACCACAGACATAGGTCTACAGAGATAAGTCGGTCTTGTTGGACAGGAATTGCAAGGCTCTTTGTGCTGATAGTGGAATTACTTCCTTGATTAGACACACGTTCTTCTTGTAAAGATAAATTATTTTGTTCATTTTTTTCTTTTGTTTAAAATTTCTTTTTTTGTTTAAAGGAAGTTATTAATACATTAGATTCTCATGGTCACAGCAAATGTTTGATAATTACCACAATAGAATTCTCAGCAATTCTTATATTAATGTGACATTAATACAAAGGGCAGATTACAGTTCCTAAATATAATTCTTTTTTTTTTTTTTGACAGACAGAGTGGACAGTGAGAGAGAGAGAGAGAGAGAGAGAGAGAGAAAGAGAAAGGTCTTCCTTTTGCCGTTGGTTCACCCTCCAATGGCTGCCACGGCTGGCGTGCTGCGGCCGGCACACCGCGCTGATCAGAAGGCAGGAGCCAGGTGCTTCCTCTTGGTCTCCCATGCGGATGCAGGGCCCAAGCACTTGGGCCATCCTCCACTGCCTTCCCGGGCCACAGCAGAGAGCTGACCTGGAAGAGGGGCAACCGGGAAAGAAGCTGGCACCCCGACAGGGACTAGAACCCGGTGTCCCAGCGCCACTAGGTGGAGGATTAGCCTATTGAGCCACGGCATCGGCCCCTAAAATATAATTCTAATAATATAATGATAGTGATACCTCCCACCCTCCCTCCTTCCTTTCCTTCCTTCCTTTCTTTTTAAATTTGAGATAAAATATTTTTAATTTACATTATAGTCAAAGGCTTAATAATTACTAAACAAAGTATTCAAGTAAAAAGCAAAAATACCATAGTTCAACAGGAATATAGGCAAGGGCTATAAACGGTAATCAAGTGAAAAGATGTCCATTTCACTCATATACAGTAAATTATAAAATAATCACAGATCATCAAAATTGTACTAGTATATCTCTCCTAACCATTCATTTGACAAAGATGTAAAAGAAAGCTTATTAAAAACTATGTTTGCAGCTGCGCCGCAGCACAATAGGCTAATCCTCCATCTGCAGCACTGGCACCCCAGGTTCTAGTCCCAGTCGGGGCACCAGATTCTGCCCCGGTTGCTCCTCTTCCAGTCCAGCTCTCTGCTGTGGCCTGGGAGTGCAGTGGAGGATGGCCCAAGTCCTTGGGCCCAGCACCTGCATGGGAGACCAGGAGAGATACCTGGCTCCTGGCTTCAGATCAGCGCGGTGCGCCGGCCACAGAGCACTGGGCACAGCGGCCACTGGAGGGTGAACCAAAGGTAAAAGGAAAACCTTTCTCTCTTTCTCTCTCTCTCTCTCTCTCACTGCCCACCCTGCCTGTCAAAAAAATAAAACCCTGTATATGAAGCAATACTGCCATACACAGGCATTTCTTTTTTTTTTTTTTTTTTTTGATTTAAAAAAAATTTTAGCTCCCATATGTAAGGGATTACATGTGATATTTTTCTGGGTCTGGCTTACTCAATGTAATACCCTCCAGTTGCAATCATTTTACTGCAAATGGTAGAATTTCATTTTTTATAGTTGAATAATATTCCATTGTTTATATATACAACATTTTCTTTATTTGTTCATCTAATGCTGAACACCTTGGTTGATTTCATATTTTGGCTATTGTGAACAGTGCTGTTATACACATGATGGTGCAGGCATCCCTTTGATGCAATGTTTTCATGTCTTTTGGATTTATGCCCAGAAGTGAAATTGCTGGTAAGCCTATTTTTAGTATTTTTTTAAAGACATCTTCACACTGTTTTCCACAGTGGATTCACTAATTTACATTCCCATTAACAGTTTACAAGAGTTCCCCTTTCTCCACATTCTTGCCAGCATTTGTTAATCTGTGTGATCATTGTTTTCTATCACCCCTGAGATTCCCCTCTGCAAAGCTTTTCATTATGAACCTCCACGGTCACATCTGTAATAACTGAAACAGTATCAGAAACCAGGTCTTCTATAGCTTTCCAGTGTGTATTCCATGTGCCATGTTCTACTGCCTCAACTTTCAACTTTGAAAAGAGGAAGGAAAGAGCAAAGGAGGAAACCTAAGAAAGGAGATAAAATTCTGGTTGGTCAAAGAATTCTTCAAAATCAGAGTGAGAATCCTGTACTCAATGTTTACAGAGTCTGGGGGCTGGGGTCTAACGACCTGGCACTCTGGCAGAGTACGCAAAGGCATGATCAAGAATACCCAGTGGGGCCTGCGCTATGGCATAGGTAAAGCTGCCACCTGCAGTGCCGACATCCCATATGGGTGCAGGTTCGAGACCCAGCTGCTCCACTTCCAATCCAGCTCTCTGCTATGATCTAGGAAAGCAGTGGAAAATGGCCCCCAAGTCCTTGGGCTCCTGCACCCATGTGGGAGACCTAGAAGAAGCTCCTGGCTCCTAGCTTCAGATAGATGCAGCTCCAGCCCTTGTGGCCATTTGGGGAGTGAACCAGCAGATGGAACACCTCTTTTTCTTGCCTCTGCTTCTCTGTAAATCTACCTTTCGAATAAATAAATAAATCTTTTAAAAAAAAAAAAGTATCTGGTAACAGAGGTAAGAGATGCCCATGCTCCTGCATAATGATTGGTTTATATCACAAAATGAGCTACATAAATTCCCTATTTTAAAATATTTTCTGTTGAGCTTCAGCCTAAACTCTATGCTCCTTGTTATTTTTTAAGATTTATTATTTATTTGAAAGGCAGAGTTACAGAGAAAGAAAGAGACAGAATGAGAGAGAGAGAAATGTCTTCCATCTGCTGGTTCAAACTCCTCAAATGGCTGTAATGGCTGGAGCTAGGCCAGGCTGAAGCCAGGAACTTCATCAGCATCTTCCATGTGGTGCAGAGGCCCAAATGCTTGGGCCATCTTCCGCTACTTTCAGGGGCACATTGGCAGAGAGCTGGATCAGAAGAGGAGCAGCTAGGACTCAAACCAAGCCCAAATGGGATGCCAGCGTCATAGGCAGTGACTCACCCTACTATGCCACAATGCAGCCCCTTTAGTCTGTTATTGAAGGCCCAGAGTAATTTAACTCTGTTGTCTGCCCTTTCAAAATTTCTTCCATCTTTTTCCACAGACTTATGTACCAGCCATGCATTACTACCCAGCCTTTTCCAAAACTGCCCTTGTATTGTACATGCTAGGCTTTCTTCCTTAAACGTTCTTTCCCACCATATATTCCTGGTAGCCTCATCTGGCTGCTGTCACACCTGCTTTCATACTTTCCTGTGTGTCTCGATGTAGTACTGGCTATACTGGATGCCCTTTTCTTGAGGTCCAACCAGGTCTTCCAGAAAATCAATGAAAATGTCTGGGCAATGGACCCAAATTTTCTGGAAGCCAGAAAATGTTCAAAATGAGTGATCAGCTGCAAAAAGCAGGATTAATTAATAAGGAAGTGAATTAATCAAAGAAAGTTTGTTCTTGATGATCAAATCTATTCTCTTTTTCTCTCTCTTCCTCTTTCTCTCTGTCACTCTATCTTTTAAATAAATAAGTCAATCTTTAAAAATCCAACACTGCTTATACAGTTTTGAGCAAATAATTTAATCTCTCTGAGTCTCAGTTTAGAAATATGTTTGTGTATTTACTGATGAGCTTTTTGTGAATAACATTTTTTAAAATTTATTAATATAAAGATGGCATATTTCGTGTATTTTATAGGTACAATTCTAAGAAAGCCTTCCATCCCACTCTTCCTCAATCTCCCTCCTTCCTTCCTTTTCTTTTTATTCTTTAATTTTTGCTAGTTTAATATAGAATAGAAAAATAACAGTTTTTATAAATAATCCAAGTATGAATCAAGAATAGGGGTCTAAAATGTTTCTAAAGAACCAGATGGTAAATATTTTTTTAATTTTAATGTTTTATTTATTTATTTGAAAGGCAGAGTGAGAGAGAAAAAGAGGGAGAGAGAGATCTTCTATTCACTGGTTTATTCTTAAAATGCCTGCAGTACCAGGGCTGGGCAAGGCCAAAGCCAGGAGCCAAGAACTCCATCTAGATTTTCCATGTGGAAGGCAGAACCCAACAACTTGGGCTATTATCTGCTGCTCTTAGGTGAGTTAGCAGGTAGCTGAATAGAAAGCAGAATAGCCAGGACTTGAACCAGCATTCTCAAATGACCACTTACCCTGCTGCACCCTGCCATGTCTGCCCCTATAACTATTTTAACTGTTACAAAGCATAGAGTAAGTGTAAAAACTACTCAATTCTACCCCCATTGTACTATGAAAGCAGCCACAGTCACTAGATGAATGAATGGGCATGGCTGTGTTCCCAAATAACCTCATTTACAAAAACAGTTCATGGACCATATTTGGCCCACAGGCCACAGTTTGTAGATCACTGATCAAGAAAGTGAAGTAGCTCCTAAAATAAATAAATTTCATTTTCTATTGCATCAATAGATACATTGTTTTTCAACACAGAGGAAACAACGTTTTTCACTCTTCTGTACTGCTCAGCCAGCAAGTGCTCTGTTTCCAGGTCTGTCCTCATTCTTCAAAATGACATGGAAAAACTAGAGTGAGAAGAGTGGTCAGTAGAATTATGAAATAGCAAGAGCCCAGATTCCATGTGGAAACAGTCGACATATATCTAATAATTGGAGAAATGCAAATCAAAACCACAATGAGCTATCACTTCACTCCAATTAGTTTGGCACTCATCAAAAAAGATAAAAAATGACAAATTCTGGCAATGATGAGAAAAGGTAACTGTTAACACTATTGATAAGAATTTAATTTAGTACAGCCCCTATGGAGAGCAGTATATGGGTTTCTCAAAAAGCTGAAAATTAGATCTATCATGTACATGATCTACTTCTGAGCATACATACAAAGGCAAGGAAATGGGCATTTCAAAGAGACATCTGCATTCCTATATTTATTGTGGTGCCATTCACAATAGCCAAGATATGAAACCAACATAGGTGCCCATTGACAGAAGAATAGAGAAAATGTGGTATATATAGAAAATGGTATGTTACTCAGCCAGAAAAATTTGAAATCCTGTCATTTACAGAAAAATGGATGGGAATAGAGGACATTATATTAAACAAAATAATCCAGATGCAGATAGACAAATACTCCAGCTCTGTCTCATATGTGAAAGGTAAAAACAAGTCATTCTGAATATAGAATAGTGATTACTAGAGGTATGAAAGTGTGGAAGGAAGGAGGGATAGAGGGAAGTTGGTTAATATGTGCCAAAACACAGTGAAATAGAAGGGATAAATTCTAGTGTTCACAGCACAGTGGGGTGACTATAGTTTACCATAACATTATATATGCAATGAAGAACTAGAGGGGAAGAGCTTGAATGCTCCACATGCAAACAATAAGGAGGTGCAAACACTGATTCCTTAATTTGATCAGTACATGCTGTATACATATGTTGAAATATCACACTGCACTCCATAACTATGTATAATTATTACAGGCTAAAGAAAAAAAAGTAAAATGGAAAGAGAATATCCCTATTAAAAGTTATGAAATCTTATTTAGTCCCCTACTCACTGTATTGACTGCCAGAGGTCTCCACAGACAGCTGGGTGGAGATACTGCATTCCTCTGATCCCACCGATGGCAACCTGAAGCTTTATTGAGCTAAGTCTGGTCAGTAATGTCACAGTGTACTAGGGACTTCTGGGAGACAGCTGGCCCATGGAAACCTCTGTGAGTCAATACAGTGAGTAGGGGCCAGATACTATTCCATAACTTCTTATATATAAATCCAACTTTATTTTTATTTTTGATTAACACATAATAAGTATACATATTTACATGGTGCCATGTGATATTTCAGAAAGTTCATACAGCATGTACTAAATATCACTTCCTTTGTCCTTATCTTATGTTTCCCCACACCAGGAAATGACAGGATTCTGGGGAGTTAGGAGAGGCCAGGAAGAAACCAAAGCTGATAAAAGGCTTTGCCACTTACCTGTCAATGAGTATTTAACCAGTTTAAGAATTTGAGAGTTAAGGACTTTGGTCTCTGGTTTGGTCTGTCACTACTAACTAGGTGACCTTGGATAAGTCTATTCCTTCTTCTGGCTATAAATGGTTTCTCTGGCTCAAGACTCTTCTAGCTCTTACACTGAGTCAGAGTAAAGAATGACCTTATAGGAAAACAACTTAGATAGGAGCAACCAATGTTGTTGGTTGCATTCAGAGAAAATTTTGATATCCAGAGAAATTTGTAGAAGGCACCACACCTTTCTAAAGGTACATGAATCTTTTCTATAATCCTGGAAATGGGAGAATCTATAACTCAAGATGCTGAGAGCATTTCAATGTGAGTCAGATAAAAGTCTGATAAGTATTTTGGGGAACCTGGGGCTGCCCAGGATGATCCCCACATAAGGAAGAGTGAGGATAAAGCATCAGCTAGCAAGATGCCTGTGCAACACTCTGGATCACTGTTTCATAAAAGTGATCTGGGCTCTTGCCCAAGAATGGCTTCTGAACTTCATTTAACCCCTTATATTATATGTTTAAACTTCTGGGTCTTTAGTTCCTAGCCTAGTGACCTTGGGCATTGGTTAGCAAGCTCTCTGAGAACTATGAATGGAAGGAAGTGAGACTGTAATAATAAAACTTCAAACTGTCTTTTTTTAAAAATCCTTTTTTAGGGGACAGCATTGTAGCATAATGGGTAAAGCTGCCACCTGTAATGCTGACTGCTCCACTTCTGATCCAGCTTCCTGCTAATGTGCGTGGGAAAGCAGCAGAAGGCAGCCAAAATACTTGGATCCCTACACCCATGTGAAAGACCAGGAAGAAGCTTCTGGCTCCTGGCTCCTGGCTTCGGTCTGCTACAGCCCTGGCTGTTATGGCCATTTGGGGAGTTAACCAGCAAATGGAAGATCTATTTTTTTTTCCTTTCTCTCTGTAACTCTGACTTTCAAATAAAGAAACAAACAAAAAAAAAACTTAAAAGGGCAGCTCTTCCACAAACAAACAAAATTTATTTACTTATTATTTATTTGAAATTATTGTTTATTTGAATAAAAAATTCTCTAGCATTTATTTGAAAGGCAGAGTAGCCAAAGGAGGAGGGCTAGAGGAAGGGAGAGCAAGCAAGCAAGCGAGAGACAGAGATCTTCCAGCTGCTAGTTCATTCCCCAAATGGCTGAATAGTGAGGGTTGGAACAGTATGGAGCCAGGAGTCAGGAACTCTATTCTGGTCTTTCACATAGGTGGCAGGGGCTTAATTACTTGAGCCATCATCTGAAGCCTTCCCCAGCACATTAGCATGGAGCTGGATGGGAAGCAGAGTTGCTAGGACTCCAATCACTATTGTGATATGGGATACCAGTGTCACAAAAGATGGCTTAACCTACACATCATTTGTCTCTCACGTCATCTTAAAACTGCTGGATCTTCAATGGAGATAGGAGTAAGGACTGAGTCCTCCGACTCTACAATTTATGACTTGAGACAATAAGAAACAAGTGCAAAATAAACTGAAAATGAATCAGGAGCCAGGAAACCAAGGGAGAGAGTGCTCAGAGAGGAGACAGTGATTAACTATGGGACAAAAAGCAAGAAGTGATCAACAGGGTGGGTAGTGGGAAGAAGCTAAGAGAAGAGGGTTTTCAGATCTAAGTTATGCATCTTATACTAAAGACTTCATTATTTTTAGTGTTGACATGTATTAGCCATGTGTTACAGTGCTAATACTTTGAAATAAGAAGATCATCACTTGGAAATTAAAAACTGATGGTTCTTAAAACTTTTGTATC
Source organism: Oryctolagus cuniculus (assembly GCF_051225735.1). Taxonomy (NCBI): domain Eukaryota; kingdom Metazoa; phylum Chordata; class Mammalia; order Lagomorpha; family Leporidae; genus Oryctolagus; species Oryctolagus cuniculus. Next base: position 46,721,310 of record NC_142888.1, on the reverse strand, counting down.
ACCACCTTAAATCTTCAGGGACCTCTTTGAGTTAGGCAAAAGGCAGTCATATTTCCTAGAAAAATGCTGATTCATATAAAAAGAAATTGTGCATATGTTTCCATCATGTTGCATAGTTTAAGTATAATTTAGTGAGTAAAAGAAGGACAACTAAATGTATGCATGTACCTGAAGAAGGTGTCCATTAAAAAAGGCACACATTGGGCCAGCGCCACGGCTCACTAGGCTAATCCTCTGCCTTGCGGCGCCGGCACACCGGGTTCTAGTCCTGGTCGGGGCGCCAGATTCTGTCCCGGTTGCCCCTCTTCCAGGCCAGCTCTCTGCTGTGGCCAGGGAGTGCAGTGGAGGATGGCCCAAGTGCTTGGGCCCTGCACCCCATGGGAGACCAGGATAAGTACCTGGCTCCTGCCATCGGATCAGCGCGGTGCGCTGGCCACGGCGGCCATTGGAGGGTGAACCAACGGCAAAAGGAAGACCTTTCTCTCTTTCTCTCTCTCACTGTCCACTCTGCCTGTCAAAAAAAAAAAGGGGGGGGACACATTGAGGCTGTGTTGGGGAGTGTGTGTAGGTGGGGAGGGGATTGCCTGTTACAGAAGCTAAGAAGAGACACAGAGAACGATAATGAGCACTGAATAGGGAGAGGATGTACAGGCCTAACAGTGTTACATATTTTAATTTGTAAAACCATTTTCAATTTCTCTATGGCCACTTCAGAAGCATTTCATAAATGCATGCAGCTTCCCTAGCCCTGATCCCATGTTCAATGGGCAAAATTGTGCTTATGTTTACTTGCAGTTCCAAAGGAACAGATCCAGAAACCTTTAGGAACTCCCAAATCTAAGGACATTACTAATGAGCTGTAAAGGCATGGTAAACAACTGGGCTCACTTATCATTCTGAGATATGCACCAAGGTTCTAGTCAGACCATTTACGTAATTCCAGTTCCTTCCCACTAATGTATGACTCAGCTTCTTCCTGATCACTACTTTGTTATAGCCCTGTTTTACAATTTGCTTCTTCAGCTGTGGGCACTTACAGAACACTTTCATCTCAATTCAACCTCAAAACAGCCTTCAAAACAACAGAAATATGTGGGCCTCTTCTCAGGCTACATTGCAGATCACAAAGTGACAGTGTCTATCTTATGTGAATCTGTGAGTTCCTCCTGTTTGCTCTGTGTAAACACAGAGAAAGAAGGGGATCCTATTCAAAGTCATATCCTAATTCAGCCAAATCCTCTCTTTGAGACCAGGACTCCTCAGAAACCTTCATAGAAGCACAAATGCAAAGATCTCCAGGATCACAACCCAGGGCTCATTAGCCATGATTGCATATCAAAACCTCCTGATAATGGAATGAGGGCTACTAACTAGCAAACTTCTAACTCCCACCCTGCCATAAGAAAAGGAAGCCTCTTTTCCTCACAGGCATTACCAGGAAAGCCAAGCATAACTAGCAAGCAGGACCTTACCACAGCACTCAGCCTGGAAAACACAATCTGAGATTCCCCAGGCAGGGGTTTTCTAGTAAATAAAGGCCTCGTGGCCAGGAAAGCCTTTTGTTCCTGACACTTCCTGTTCCTGAGACCCACCCCCGCCGCCCCACCTTCCTCCAAAGACAGACACCAAATGACCCTGCCAGGGAAAACACATTGTCACCTTGGGCAGCATCAGTACCAGGGATCAAATGGAGCCTTGAGGGCACCAAAATAAAACTGCAAACGCTCTGAAAATTAAATGCCATTGAAACTATAGACACAAAACTCCACCAGAATCTGTGAGTTAAACCTGAATTGTGTGACTTCCTGCTAAAACATAAGATTTAAACAGGGCCATGAGTCCCCTAAAATAATAAAATATGTACACAATACAGTGAAAAAAATCACCAATGATAACACTGAAGAAAAATCACAATGTGGATGAAAAAATAGAATTGATGCTAACACCAAGATGAATCAGATGTTGAAATATTTAACAAGGATTTTAAAGCAGCCAATGTTAAAAAAAAAATTCTAGCACAAAAATTAAAATTCTTAAAATAATGAAAATGTAGACCATTTCAATATAGAAATAAGAAACAAGAAATAAATAATAAAACAACAGACTCATGCTCAAGAAACAAACAGAAATTAAATAACCAAAAGAAAAAATAATAGAAATAACAAGCTTCCTGGATGGGCTTAATAGTAGGATGGCGGTGCCAGAGGACTGAACTAAAGAATATGAGGAAAGAGTAATTGAAAGTCCCTAATCTATATAACAGAGAGAAAATAGACCAAAAAAAAAAAAAATGAACAGAGCTTCAGGGACTTGTCTACCGATAAGAAAGCATACAACATTTGTATTACTAGAGTCCTGGAAAGAGAAGAAAAAGAGAGTGAACCTGAAAGAGTATCTGAATAAATCATGTAGTATCTATCAGTGAAGTCTTTAGGTCCTAGACTTTTCTTTGATGGAAGACATTTTAAAATTACCACTTCAATCTTGTTACTTTTTATGAGGCTGTTTAGATTTTCTGTTCTTTTTTTTCCCCTTGATTCAATTGTGTTTCAATGTTTGTATGTGTCCATAAATGTATATATTTCATCTAGATTTTCCAGTTTTTGGCATATAATTTGTCATTGTGATTTCTTATGATTAGTTTACCCCAGTTAAAATGGCTATTATCAAAAAGACCAAAAAAAATGCCAGAGAGGATGTGGATAAAAGGGTATCCTAGTGTACTGTTGGCTGGAATGCAAATTAGTACAGTCACCATGGAGAACACAGTGGAGGTTCCTCAAGAAACTAAAAAATATATCTACCATATGACCCAGCTATCAGACTTTTGGATATATATCCAAAGGAAATGAAAACAGCATATGAAAGAGATATCTACAGAGCTATTCACAACATCCAAGATATGAAATCAACTTAGGTGTCTGTCCATTGAAAGATTACTAGGTAAACAAAATGTAGCATATGTATACAATGGAATATTTTTCAGACATAAAAAAAATGAAATGCATTTGCAACCAAATGGATAGAATTGGAGGTGATTATGTTGAGTGAAATAAGTCAGAAACAGAGAAATACCATGTTTTCTCTTTCACATGTAAAAGTCAAAAATATAGTTGATCTGAATGAAGAATACTGATTACTAGAGGCTGGGAAGGGAAAGTGGATGAGAATAGAGGGAGGTTCGCTAATAGTTACCAAAACAAGAGTCATATAGAAGTGCTAAGTTCTCTTGTTCCACAAATCAGTGAGGGTGACAATAGTTTACAATAATGTATTATGTATTATATAAGAAACTGGAAGAGAGAAGCTGATAGTTCCCAAAGATAAAGAAAACATAAGGAAATGGAAAAACTTAATTGCCTGGTTTGATCAGTTTATGCTATATATATATGTGTGAAATATTGCACTGTATCCTATAAAATGTACAGTATTATACTAATAACAAATATAAAAGAAAATATATAAATAAGTATATTTGTGTGTAAAAAATTTTGAAGGTCATGCATAGTTTTTTAATGATCTGTGTTTTCCATGAAATTTCTGAAAACTCCCCATTTGCATGGATCTCAAAAGTTTTGCTATCCAAATAGACTTATCTTTTAATTTCATTTTTTCCACAAACTTCTTTTAAAATAATTATTTTTACTTATTCAAAAGGCAGAGCTACAGAGAAAGGAGGGGAGACAGAGTGAGAGAGAGACAGAAACAGAGACAGAGAGACAGAGAGAAACAGAGAGAGAGAGAGAGACTCCATCCGCTGGTTAATCTCTAAGTGGCCACAATGACTGGGGCTTGGCCAGGCCAAAGCCAAGAGCCAGGAGCTTTCTCCAGGTCTCCCATGTGGGTGCAGGGGTTCAAGCATTTGGGCCATCATCCACTGCCTTCCCAGGTGCACTACAATGGAATTGAATCAGAAGTGGTACAGCATGGTCTGGAACAGGCACCCATATGGGATGTTGGCATTGCAAGCAGAGGCTTAACCTGCTATGCCACAATGCTGGCCCTGTCCACAAACTGCTTGAAGTATTTCTTATATTGGAAAAGGAAAGATAAAACTATCTTTATGTATAGATGACCTATTGTTTAGTTAGATAATCCCAATGAAATGACTAAATAACTGAGAAATAATAAACTAGTTCAACACAGTCTCAGGATATAATATGAACACTCAGAAATCAGTTACATTTTTTCATACTAAGAATGAAAATCAAGACATCGTTATCAAAAAGCATCATTATCAAAAAGCATTTGCAGTCTCTTGAAAGAAAATAAAATATTTATTTAAAATATGCATGGCATATGTATTCTGTTAGGAAAATTAAGTCATAAATAAATAGAGTCATACTCTGTTTGTGGGTTGGATGACTCAACATAGTAAACATCTCAATTCTCTCTAAATTGATCTGCAGGTTTAATGCAATTTCAATTGAAAGCCTAGAAAGGATTTTTGCAGACATACACAAGCTTATTCTGTAGAGTTGCAATTGACCTTGTCTTAAATCCCAAGTTTGTCACAGACTAGCTGGTTGATCTTGATCAAATAGCTCTGGACTGTCTCAGTTTCATCACCTATAAAATGGAAACAATAACAGTAGTCACCTAAAAAGTGTTATTTGAGGGTTAATTTAGGTAGTACCTGTTAAGTATTAACAATGATGCTATAGCAGAGCCTAGCTAGCTATTCACCAAGCCAATTTTTTTTCTTTTTTAAAGATTTATTTATTTATTTATTTGAAAGTCAGAGTTACACAGAGACACAGAGAGAGGAGAGGCAGAGAGAGAGAGAGAGAGAGAGAGAGAGAGATCTTCCATCTGCTGGTTCACTCCCCAATTGGCCACAAAAGCCAGAGCTGTGCTGATCTGAAGCCAGGAGCCAAGAGCTTCTTCTGGTCTTCCACACAGGTGCAGGAGCCCAGGGACTTGGGCCATCTTCTACTGCTTTCCCAGGCCATAGCAGAGAGCTGGATTGGAAGTGGAGCAGCCAGGACTCGAACCGGCGCCCATATGGGATGCCAGCACTGCAGGTGACAGCTTTACCCGCTATGCCACAGCGCCAGCCATAGCCTATTTTCTTTTCCTCCTAATCACACACCTATTCTACATTTGGTAGCCTCCCTTGTAGCTACATGTATTCATATGAGTGATATCTGGCCAAAAGAATGTACGTGGGAGTGCTATGCATCACTTCCAAGTATGGCTCATAAAAACCTCCTATTAACTAGCTTCTCTTTCTCTTCCTCCATTTTGGATCAAATAGATCAGGAGTCCAGGGCAGAAAGAGCTTACACCTCAGCTGTGCTTATTAGTCTCCATTAGCTCTCCTAGATCTCCTCTCTGTTCTTCTCTATCCTGCTGTGTGCATTGGTAAGCTTACCTCTACTGATACAACCGTCTGGGTTCCTAATCCTTTTTACCCATAGCGATTTATAAATAGCTTCCTCCTCCACCTTCTAACCTTGTGAGGCTTACCATTTTTCTTCTCTGCTATTCTAACCTCTTTGAGTAAAGTCACTTAACTATGCATATTATCTAACAGTACTTCAATGTTGATTCCATGGTTCTCTAGGTTGTATTTATAGAACAACACTATTATTAAGAACTTCCCTCTCTAGACACTGTAACACTCTGCTAGAGTCCTTAGGAAGGGCTTGGCTTAGAAGACAGAACCAAATAACAATTGCCACACAATATTTGTAACCTTTGCTCTCTTCAAGCACAGTAAGCATTATGAATGAACAAAACTAGTGTTATTGATAACTTTTCCCTTGTAATGGGCTTTTTTTCCCTTGAGATGCTCTTCTAAGCCTTTCAAACAGAATTCTAGCAGATCCACCTTATAGAGTGGCCATATGCTTTTGAACTCCTCTAATGGACACATTTGAGCTGAAGCTGTATCCTGAGTTATAGTTAACAGCCTATTTGTTTCTTGCCAATCTGTTTAATTCCTGGTTCTAGAACTTCCTAGTTTTGTGACCTTTAACTTCCATATGTCCCTGTTTCATCATTTGTAAAATGGCATGATTTTTTTTACCTATAAAATGGATTATTGTGTAGATTCAATGAGAGAATTATGAAAGTGACTCAGAATAGCACATAGTAAGTATTCAATAAATGATAGCTCTTACATTCACATGTCATCAAGGGAATTCAGAGTCTGAGAGGTAGAATAACTTAGCTGGAGTACAACTCCCAAAGCCATGGTCTCCAAATTCCCTTGGACTCTGGGGTCTCTGGTTCTCCAGTCTGGAGAAATCCACGTCATTCCACTCTCTCACATTGGAAAGGCACTGGAGTCTGGCTCCATTTATAGAGACCGGCATGGCTAAGTCTCTCCATGAAGGAGCTTCATTTGCACAAGAATGTTGAAGCAAAACAATTACCTCCTGGTGATTTATGTCTGTCCCCTTGCTTTTGAAATGATGCTTCCATTCTGTCCTGTACTTTGCATCTACTGGAAAATCCTCTCTTGATGATATTGACCAAAAAAAAAAAAAAATAATATGAGCTCTGAAGCCACAGCTGTATCCTCTGTTCTCACATTCCTCTCTTACAGTCAGAGGGAGTACCCAGGGGCATGGGGAGAAAGAAATCACTTCTGATTTAGCTTTGGGTTCCAGTTGAGAAATCAGAGAACTTACATGGATCCCCAAGAGGCGCACCACCAGTTTCTGCATACCGTACCCTAACCCACATCATTCTGTCTTGATAATGGGAATACTTTTCCCCCTCTGCACTCCTGACCACCCTCTTCCAGGAGGCCCATGCTTATTCTTCAAGTTCCAGTTCAAAGCTGTATCCAGGACAAATGAAGCTCTTCTCTATTCTCCCAAATCCTTACAGTGGGCCTGCATTCTAGTACTTGTGGTCCACTTTGTATTCTTCCTGTTCATCTGAGTATACTACTGTTACATATGCTAATAAAACATGACTTATAAATGAGTTCATCAAGATCCCCTAGGGAAACAATCTTCAAAAGGTTGGCTCCAATAAATGTAAAAATACATTTTATATCTGACCTACCACAAACATCCCCATTCCATTTGTGTTGCATTCTGATATTCTACTTTCTTTTTCATTTACTGTATTTTATTTGTTCAGTGCTGATATTGACCCATGAAAGTTATTTTTTAAGTTCACTATTGGGTTGAAAAGCACAAAGCACTGTCTGTAGTGTTTGCTATTGGAAACTATGTAGAGTAGACCCTAGAGTTTCCACCCCACTTTGATCAGAGCTGCTTTACTTTTACACAACAGGATTGCAGATAAGGTTTTTGTTTAAAGGATATGTTCCAAGACAAAAAAGAGGAGAAAAACTAGAAAATCACTGGATTCCAAGTCCGTGGAGGCTGCTGAATGCCAGAGGCTCAGAGCCAGTCTTTGTCTTTCTCTCTAGTGATCGTAATCACACTGCTGTTTCCCACTTTGGGCTTTGTATAAGGCAACATGTATATTTTTAAAAAGATTTATTTTATTTTATTTGGAAATCAGAGTTATGGAGTGGCAGAGGCAGAGAAAGAGAGAAGTCTTCCATCTGCTGATTCACTCCCTAAATGGCCGCAACAGCTGGAGCTGAGCCAATCCGAAGCCAGAGCCAGGAGCTTCTTCCAGGTCTCCCATGCCAGTGCAGGGGCCCAAGCATTGGGCCATCTTGTACTGCTTTCCCAGGCCAAAACAAAGAACTGGATCAGAAGAAGAGCAACCGGGACTTGAACTGGCACCCATAGGGGACGCCAGCACTGCAGGCTGTGGCTTTACCCACCAAGCCACAGCACTGGCCCCCATGTATATGTTTTGCCTTCCTTGATCTTTAGCTTACAGCAAACCATTTAAATATATAGCATTCTGACTTTTTAGTTGAGGACAATGAAGCTTAGGGTATTAGAATGACATGTTCAAGAAAACAGGAAACTCTGGACGGGAGTTCAGAATTCCTGACTCCTATTTGTGTTATACTCCATATTTACATAACTGCTTTTCTGTCTAAGATAGTAGAAAGTGTGTGACCTTTAAGAGTAATTTAAATTAGGTTTAAATCCATTTTAGTCACTTCATCCATTTTGTGTTGAGATAACAGAATACTACAAACCAGATAATTTATAATGAAAAGAAGTTTATTTCTCAAAGTTATAGAGGCTGGGTAGTCCAATATTAAGGTGCCAGTATCTGATTAGGGCTTTCTCTCTCTGAAGGTGAGAGGGTGACAGAGGGCAAGAAAGAACATGAAAGAGGGCCAAACATTCTTTTAGAACAAATCCACTAAACTAATCAGAATCACCAATAACCAACAACTGTTTAACCTCTTAAAGACTCTCAACAGTCCCATGTCTCAACACTATTGCATTGGGTATTAAGTCCCCAACACATGAACTATGGGGGAACACATTCAAACCAAACTAGTCACTTGCTAGCTGGGAGAACTTGGGCATATCATCTTACCTGTCTGAGAGTTCACTCATTCACACAATAGTTAATATTTACTCCATAGGAATCTTTGTGGTAATTAATGTGACAATTGATATAAAGCATTTAGTTAATAATTAGATTATACTAAATGCTTAATAGATGATATCAAATATTATCATATTGCATCCCTAATGTATGACATGTCAAGTGTGCCCAAACCTAAAATGAGAGGGCAAGGGAACACAGGTGAAGGAGTCCATAGAAGTAAGATTCCCAGGGCACAGAACCAGGTATAGGAGGAATCAGAGTGCGTGTTGTAGAGCCAGTGGAAAAGATGATTCCAAGGATGGAGGTTTTGAAAATTTCAACTGTTTTTTACTTGCAATATTAAACTTGCATTTTTCATTCAAACCTGAGTCCATCTTCAGTCTTTAATGAATCCACAGCTATTACAGACCCACCTATGTTTATCCATCTTCTCTGACAGCTGAATAGTCTAAAATGCCAACATTACCACAGTCTCCTAATGGTCAACTTGCTTCCTATCTCTTTCCAATCCATCTTCCATCTATTTACCAAGGAGAGCTACCAAAATGCTAATGTGGTTTAAATCAATTCATTGTTTAACATGCTCATTGGTTTATCTTGCAGAAAAATACAAACTCATCTGTTGAGCACATGAGCTTCTAGAACCATCTTACTTAGTTCAGATCCTAGCTTCACCATTCTTGACCTCTGAGACATCTAAGAAGGTAAGTAACCTCTCTGGGTCCCAATTTCCTCATCTGTAAAATAGATGACAGTACCTATCTCAAAGTATTTTCATAAGGATTATAAGTTCATATATAGATTTTAGGTATTATTTGTTGCATTCTTATCCCATGCTTCCCTCAGATTCAATTGCCTTGCATTCCAATTCCATGCTCCATTTTCTTCCTTGCTTTAATTAATGTTATTTCCCCTGCCTAGGATGCCCTTTACTTTGTTACAGCCCTACTCATCCATTAAAATTTGCTCAGATAGCATCTCCACTCTGAAGACTTTTCTGATCATGCCATATCTGCAAATTAAACTCCCACAGTACCTTAAGGCATGATCACTGACTTAATCTACAATATCACTATTGTGTAGAGGATTTGCTTGGTCTTATGTGAATATATTATATGCTCCAAGGGGCTAGAATTCATTTCTGGTTTGTATCTATGTCTTTCATGACACAAGATAATGTTTGCATGAAGTTATAGTCTCTGCAAATGCTTACTGAATATATGAAGGGTTGAATGGATAAATTTTGTGTTTTACTTGACCATTGCCATCTAGATAGCAGTAATTCTATCAATACCCCAATATTTGTGTTGACTGTCTTTAGCCCAATAACACCATAGCCCCCAGCTTAAACCTAGGTCTTCTCAAAGAATAGGTGTCTCTCAGTCCTCAGCTACTATGGACAGTCTTTCCTTCTATACTCCCACTAATTCCTTGGGTACCTTTATTCTGCAGCACAGAGACAAGAGCATGGACTCTAGAGCCAAACTGCTAACATTTGCTCACTTTCTCATGTGACATTGGGCAAATTACCTACTCCTTATATGACTCTAATTTTTTCTTATCTGCAAAATGAGGATGATTACTATAATGACAGTATCTACCCCATGGGATTGATATGAGGATAAAATAATATCTCCATGAAGTTCTTAGAACACCACCTGGTACAGGATAGATCTCAATAAATGTTAGCCACTGTTACTATTGTCTTCTTTGAGTTACTCTCCTTAGCTTCCACTCAGATACCTAGGTTCCAGTTACTCATTCTTTAGCCAGTGCCTCTCCTGGTCTCTCTGCCAATATGCCCTGATAAAAGCTGATAAAAGCCTGACTGTTAAGCAAAGTGCTTAAAAGGAAGAAGTCTGTCCTTTCAGTTGAACTTCAGAGATTTGATGGGCTAGAGTGCTAAGAAACTAGAGCACTCAATGGCAGAAAGTTTCCCCCTCAATTTACTCTGGGCTGAGCACTGGGAAAGAAGTAACATTTATTCAGCTCTCATAAGATTCTCATTCAAAAAGATTCCAAGCCTACAAGTGTGCTGGTCTAAGAGAAAGGAGACTTAGGTGTTTTCTACTCCTGTCACCAAGAATAATCTTGGACAAATCACTTTTCATCCTTTGTCTCAATTTCCCTTGTATGAGGAAGGCATGCAATTAGTCTCCAAGGGCCCCTCTATATTTAAGAGATTGTGATTCTGTGAGTCTTCTCCTTCCATAGAGGGAGACACAAAAAGCAATGGAAGTTTAGCTTCATTGTCAAGAAAACAAGTCTCTGCTCACAATACCAAGGCATGTTTCTCAATGCTAGTAAGTCAGTTGTAGTACTCACCAGGAAAGAATTCATTCTTTAGAGTAGAATCCCTGAAGGGCACAAAAATTGGGCTTTTCCTGGAAGTAGCTGAACAAATGCCAATGGACCTGTCTAAATTTGTTATGATTAGTAAAATAAAATGCCATAGGGTGAATGACTTATGAACAACACAAATTTATTTCTCACAGGTCTGGAGGCTGGGAAAGTCCAAGATCAAGGCTCTGATAAATTCACTGTGTGGTGAGGTCCCATTTACTGTTTTGTGGAAGGTCATCTTTTTGTTGTGTCCCCACATAGCAGAAGCAGTGAACTAGAACTCTAGGGTCTCCTGTATAGTAACGTTAGTCTTAATTATGAAGTCTATGCTCTCATGATCTAATAATCTCCCAAAGATCCTACCTCCTAAAATCACCACCTTGGGGGTTTAGGATTTTAAAATATGGATGTAAGGGGAAAACAAACATTCAGATAATAGTAGAATCTGAGAAATATAAAGGCTGCAACTCAACTCCAGTCTATACATTTTGGATTTTTAAAATTTATTTTGTTTTAAATTCAAGGTCACACAGGGAGGGAGCGAGGGGGAGCGAGAGAGAGAGAGAGAGAATGAATCTTCCATCCTCTGGTTCCCTCTCCAAAAGGCTGCAACAGCTGGGGCTGGGCCAGGCCAAAGTCAGGAGCCAGGAGCTTCATCCTGGTGTCCCATGTGGATTCAAGGGCCCAAACACTTGGGCCATCTTCTGCTGCTTTTCCCAGGCCATTAGCAGGGGGTTGGATCAGAAGTGGAGCAACTAGGACTCGAACCATTGTTCATATTGTATGCTGGTGTTGCAGGCAGCAGCTTATCCCAATGTAACACAACTCTGGCCCCTATATTTGGTTTCTATTTGCAGCAGTTGTTTAAGGCTGGGTGATTTGCTGTAACTAATCAGAACTGCTGTGGTCAAGGTAGGGCTTAGACTGAGGCCGTGTTCCTGGACAGAAATCCAAAAGAAACAAACCCAACAATACCCAATATGCTCTGATTTTCACAGATGCCCTTATCATCTATGCCATATATGCAAGGTGATGAATACTCAGAATATCAAGAGGCCTAGGCCAGCAATGCAGGTCTTATTAAACATAACCGTGGTTCAGCTGGGGGATAGCCTATTCCAACAGAATCCTACACACAGCCATAAGAAGAAACAAGATAATTACAGATGCAGAAATAGGGAAGATTGTTAAATTCAAAATGTTCAGTTGTCACCATTAGAATGTATAAGATTAAAAAGATTGATCAAGTGTTATCAGGAATTATAACAACCATAACTATGGCCTGCATTTTCAACTAACCTTCCTAGGTCTTGGGCTCTTCCAGGGTTTCACAACCCCCTGCCTGAATCCCAAGACTGTGCAGAGAGATTTCTGTATGGGATAAATGTAGAATTCTTATTGTGGGAGTATATGAGCAGGTTTGCTCTTATTCTGTGCTATTGCTGATGTCATTCTCCTGGAACAACTCTAATTCTAATAGTTGTTAATAGAAATGTAAAATGGTACAATCAGTTAAAAGCATAGTTTGGCAATTTATTTAAAAGTGAAACCACACAACCAACCCTTACCACTACTAGGTATTTATTCAAGAAAAATAAGAACATATGATCACGAGAAAACTTGCAGATGAATATACATATATATAGCAGCTTTATTTGTAATAATTTTTGGTAGAGTACAGAAAGAAATTGGGGAGCATCCACACAGTGGAATACTATCAAGAAATTAAAAGGAAGAAGCTGGGGCCAGCATTGTGGCCCAGCAGGTTGGGCTACCACTTGAGGCACTGTCATCCCATATTTGACTGCTGGTTCAAGTACTAGATACTCCACTTTTGATCCAAATTCTTGCTAATGGCCCAAGTACATAGGCTCCTGCCACACCCATGTGGGTTAGCAGCATGCAGTTCCCGTCTCCTGGCTTCAGCCTGGCTATCTGAGGAGTGAGGCAGTAGATGGAAGATTCTCATATTCTGCTCCTCTTCTCTTCTCTCCTTCCCCTTCCCCTCCCTCTCCCCTCCTTCATTCCTTCTCCCACCTTCTGGACTCATATGAGTGCTTAATTAAGTCCAGAGTTCAAAGGAAAAACCAGGAAAAGGAGTAAGTGAATGTAGAAAGAGAGCAAACAAAGTGTGGCATCATGGATACTGAAAGAATAAATGATTTAAAGAGAATGGAGTTGTTCTTTCTCAAGAATGATTTAGCTAACTATGGTATTTTACATGAATTTATGAATTGTTCTTTCTATAAAATGCTTTTGGGAATTTTATAGTGATGGCATTGAATCTGTGGATCTCTTAGGATAGTATGGACATTTAAACAATATTATCCCTTCCATTACAGGAACATTGGCTGTCTCCTCATTTGTTTTTGTTATCTTTAATTTTTCATTATTGTTTTGTAGTTTTCTATATATAAGAATTTCACCTCCTTAATTTTATTCTTAATTATTTTGTTATTTTAATGCTATTATAAATGGTGTTCTTTACCTGCAATTCTTTCACTCCTTTTGTCATTAGTGTAGAAATACAACACAGTTTTCTTATGTTAATTTTGTGTACTACAACTTTACTGAATTTGTTTATTAGTTCCTACAGTTTTTCTGGTGGAGTATTTAGAGTATTCTACAGGGAAGAAAGTGTCATCTGCAAACAGAGATAATTTTACTACTTTTCTGATATGGGTGTCTTTCATCTTACTTTCTTGCCTAATTTCTCTGGCTTGGACTTCTAGTACTAGATGTGGCAAGAGTAGGCATGCTTAACTTGTTCCTATTCTTAGAAGGAAAGCTTTAAGTTTCTAATCATTGATCATGATAACTGTGGGATTTTCATATACTGCCTGTATTATGTTAAGGTAATTATGTTCTATCCCTCATTAATATGGAGTTGTGTCATAAAAAATGTTGAATTTTGTCAAATGATTTTTTCTGTATCTGTTTTTTTTTAAACTTTTATTTAGTAAATATAAATTTCCAAAGTACAGTTTATGGATTACAATGGCTTTTTCCCCCCCATAACTTCCCTCCCACCCTCAATCCTCCCATCTCCCACTCCCTCTCCCATTCCATTCACATCAAGATTCATTTTCAATTAACTTTATATACAGAAGATCAATTTATTATATACTAAGTAAAAATTTCAACAGTTTGCACCCACACAGAAGATAAAGTGTAAAATACTGTCTCAGTGCTAGTTATAGCATTACTTCACATTGGACAACACATTAAGGACAGAGATCCTACGTGAAGAGTAAGTGCACAGTGACTCCTGTTGTTAACTTAACAATTTGACACACTTGTTTATGGCGTCAGTAATCTCCCTAGGCTCTAGTCATGAGTTGCCAAGGCTATGAAAGCCTTTTGAGTTCACCAACTTCGATCTTATTTAGACAAGGTCATAGTCAAAGTGGAAGTTCTCCCTTCACAGAAAGGTAGCTCCTTCTTTGATGGCCTGTTCTTTCCACTGGGATCTCACTCACAGAGATCTTTCATTTAGGTCCTCTTGTTTTTGTCTGCCAGAGTGTCGTGGCTTTCCATGCCTGAAATACTCTCATGGGCTCTTCAGCCAGATCCGAATGCCTTAAGGGCTGATTCCGACGCCAGAGTGCTACTTAGGACATCTGCCATTCTATGAGTCTGCTGTGTATCCCGCTTCCCATATTGGATCATTCTCTCCCTTGTTGATTCTATCAGTTAGTATTAGCAGACACTAGTCTTGTTTATGTGATCCCTTTGACTCTTAGACCTATCAGTATGATCAACTGTGAACTGAAATTGATCACTTGGACTAGTGATATGGCATTGGTACATGCCACCTTAATGGGATTGTATTGGAATCCCCTGGCACATTTCTAACTCTGCCATTTGGGGCAAGTCCGATTGAGCATGTCCCAAATTTTACATCTCCTCCATCTCTTATTCTCACTCTTATATTTAACAGGGATCACTTTTCAGTTAACTTTAAACACCTAAGAATAATTGTGTGTTAATTACAGAGTTCAACCAATAGTATTAAGTAGAACAAAAAAATACTAAAAGGGATAAAGTATTACATTGTACATCAACAGTCAGGACAAGGGCTGATCAAGTCACTGTTTCTCATAGTGTCCATTTCACTTCAACAGGTTTCCTTTTTGGTGCTTGGTTAGTTGTCACCGATCAGGAAGAACATATGATATTTGTCCCTTTGGGACTGGCTGAATTCACTCAGCATGATGTTTTCCAGATCCCTCCATTTTGTTGCGAATGACTGGATTTCATTTTTTATTGCTGTATAGTATTCTATAGAGTACATGTCCCATAATTTCTTTATCCAGTCTACTCTTGATGGGCATTTGGGTTGATTCCAGGACTTAGCTATTGTGAATTGAGCTGCAATAAACATTCAGGTGCAGACAGCTTTTTTGTTTGCCAATTTAAATTCCTTTGGGTAAATTCCAAGGAGTGGGATGGCTGGGTTGTATGGTAGGGTTATATTCAGGTTTCTGAGGAATCTCCAGACTGACTTCCACAGTGGCTTAACCAGTTTGCATTCCCACCAACAGTGGATTAGTGTCCCTTTTTCCCCACATCCTCGCCAGCATCTGTTGTTGGTAGATTTCTGAATGTGAGCCATTCTAATCAGGGTGAGGTGAAACCTCATTGTGGTTTTGATTTGCATTTCCCTTATTGCTGTATCTGTTAAGATTACTATGTGATTCTTATCCCTTATTCTATTAATGTAGTATGTCACATTAATAGATCTTTGTATGTTGAACCATTCTTGTTTGCCAGAGATAAATCCCACTTTGCCATGGTGCATGAACATTTTAATGGGCTATTGAATTCAATTTGCTAGTGTTTTGTTGATTAATTTTTGCAGGATTCTTTTTCTGGTGATGTCTTTGTCTGGCTTTGATCTCAGGATAATGCTTGCCTCATAAAAGTGAGTTAAGGGTATTCACTTCCTAATATTAAAATATTTTATAAAGCTACAGAAATCAAAACCATATGATACTTGCATAATGACAGTTATATAGATGAATGCAATAGAATAGAGCCTAGAAATAAATCCATGCATATGTAGTCAGTGGATCTTCAAGAAGGATACTAAGAAAGCACAATGAGGAATGGATAGTCATTTTAATAAATGGTAGAATGGTCGAAAACTGGATACTCATATGCAAAAGAGTGAAATTGGATAGTAAAGGCATTATGGAAGACAGCACTGAGGCTCTGATAAAAGTAAAAATAGAACGACTATATGATCCAGTAATCCCAGTACTGGTTGTATATCCAAAGGATTTGAAGTCAGTATGTTGAAGAGACATCTGAAGTCCTATCTTAATTGCAGAATTATTTTAACAGCCACATGGTGGGATCAATTTAAGTGTCTACCAATGATGGGATCAATTTAAGTGTCTACCGATGAATGAACAGATAAACAAAATATTATGTACAAAGTAATGATATTCAGTCTAAAATATAAAGAAATCCTGCCATTTGTGACAACATATATAAATGGAAGATACTATAAATGAAATAAACCAAACACAGAAAGATAAATACTGTGCAATCTTACTTACACGTGAAATCTAAAAAAGTTGGACTTATAGAAGCAGAGAGTAAAATAGTTTCTAGGGTCAGTGCTTTGGCATAGTCAGTTAAGCTACCATCTACAGAGCCATCATTCTGTATGGGTGCCGGTTCAAGTCCCAGTTGCTCCACCTTTGATCCAGTTCCCTGCTAATGTGCCTGGGAAAGCAACGGATGATGGTCCAAGTTTGTGGGCCCCTGCACCCACATGGGAGACTCAGATGAAGCTCTTGGCTTAGGCCTGGCTCAGCCTTGGCTGTTGTGGCCATTTGGTAAGGGAACCAGCCAATGGAAGATCCCTCTCTCTGTCAATCCCACTCTCCATTTCTCCCCGTAACTATTTCAAACAAGTAAATAAATCTTAAAAGATAGTAGTTTCTAGAAGATAGAGGGAAGAAGAGCTTGGGGAGATGTTAGTTAAAGGATATGAAATTTCATTTAGACTGGGTAAATAAGTTCTGGAGATCTATTGTATAGCATGGTGACTATAGTTAGTAACAATATATTGTATACATGAAAATTACTGAGAGATTAGATCTTAAATGTTATCACCACAAAAAATAAGTATATGAGGTGATGGATACATTAATTAGCTTGATTTAGTCATTTCAAAATATATACTATACCTATATCAAAACACTTTATGCTATAAATGTATGATTTTATTTGTCAATTAGACCTTCATAAAAGAAAAAAAAGAATAAATCGGACCCTTATCTTGCATTCTGCACAAAAATCAACTCAAAACAGATTAAAAGTAGGATCTGACACTATAAAATTCCTAGAAAAAAAATCATAGGGGAAAGCTTCATAACATTGGTTTTAGCAATGAATATATGATGCCAAAAGAACAAGCAGTAAAAACAAAAAACAAGTGGGACTATATCCAGATAAAAATCTACTTCAAAACAAAAGAAAAATTCAGTAGAGCAAAAAAAATAGCTTACAGAATAGAATATTCCCAATCCTTATATATGATCAGAGGTTAATCTCCAAAATATATAAGAAGCTCCTACAACTCGATAGTAAGATGGTAACTATTGTAGCTCAATTTAAACACACCTAAGGACTTCAACAGATTTTGTTTTGCAGAGAAAACATATAAATGGTTAACAAGTATGTGAAAAATGTTCAGTGTCACTAATTATCAGAAAAATGTATCAGACAATGAGATATTACCTGTCTGGATGGATATTATCAAAAAATAAATGACAACTCTTAGGCTGTGAAGAAACTGGAATCTTTGCATACTTCTGTTGGAATGCATAATAGTCTAGCCACTACGGAAAACAGTATGAAACTTCTTCAAAAAATTAAAAATAAAACTTCCATTTGATCAACCAATCCAGATTCTGTGCATTTATCAAAAACAATTGAAATTAGGCTCTTGAAGAGATACCAGCATTCCTATTTCATTTCATCACTATTCACAACATAAATATCTATTGACAGATGAATGGATATAGAAAAGGTGGTATATACATACATTGAAACATTATTCAGCCTTAAAAAGGACATCCTGTAATATGCAACAACATGAATGAAACTGGAGAATATTTTAAATGAAGTAAACCAGTCACAGAGAAAAATACTATATGATTGCACTTTTCTGAGGAATCTATTATAATCAAAGTGAGTGGAATGGTAGTTTTCATGAGTAGCAAGGAGAGATAAATGGGTAATTAATAACCAGCAGGCGTAAAGTCCCAGTTAAGTAATATGTGTAAGTTTTAGAGATCTGCTGTACAACATTTTACCTATAGTCAACAATTATATATTATAAACTTTAAAGATTGTTAAGAAGGTAAAACTCATGGTAAGTGTTTTAATCACAATTTTATTTTTAGAAAAAAGGATGCATAGAGTAATATTTTAAAAGTGTCAAGGAAAAGGTATTTGGCCTGGCAGCTGAGACTGTAGTTAAGAGATCCAAGTCCCACATTAGCAAGCCTGGGTTTAATATCCAGCTCCAGTTCATGACTCCAGCTTCTTGCTAATGTGCACCCTAGGAGGCAAGAGGTGATGGCTCAAGTATTTGGGTCCCTGCCACTCACATGTGAGATCTGAATTGTTTTCAGCTACTGGCTCCATCCAACTCCATGGCCATTGGGAGCATTTTGGGAGTTAATCAGTAGATGGGAGTGTTTCTTTCTCTCCCTCCCTCCCTCCCTCCCTCCTATCTGTCTCTCAAATGAATAAAATAATATTTTAGAGAAAGTTGGGGTGTTAGTCATTTGAAGTCAGAGACTATCTAATAGATTTGGCAACGTGAACATCATTGTGATCTGAAACCAGGGTAGTTTTATATAATCCAGTTTGGAATGAGTAACAGGTGAAGAGACAGCACTTTTAAATGACTCTCTTGAGAAGTTTTGCTAAGTGAAATAGGGAGATAGCAAGGGATGATACATAAGGAGAGATGAGAGAGATGAAATCAAGGAAGAATGTTTTGTAAATGAAAGATAGACACCAGAGCATGATTGTAGGATAATGATAAAGATTCAAGAGGGAAGGAGACATGGGAAGGGAGCATGAATAGAAACTGAAGTGGAGTCTTTGATGAGAGGGGATGGGATCCAAATCACAGATAGAGAAACTGGCTCATGATAGGAGAAGAAATTCTTCCTCTATTATAACAGGAGGAAAAATAATTGTTACAAAAAGAATAAGATTACTTTGAAAAATTAAAAACATCTCACTTATAAATACACTTATATATTTAAATACATTTAGTAATGCAAAAATAGGTAAATCTTTTCTGATGCCTTCTATTTTATGAGTCTAATTTCTCTACATCTCTATATTTCTCTACAGATATTAGAGGTTTTAGAAAATCTCTAGAGGCTCCTGGAATACATAAGTAGTTTTAGCAGGAAGTTAGCAGCAGCCAATGCGAACCTGGGAGTCTTTGGTTTTGCCCAACTCTACTTATCAGATACCTTCCTTGTTCCAAGGAGACCTGTTCTAACTTGAGAGCCCTCGGGGTTGGGTATACAGAGAGAGGTTACAAAGGGCCACAGAAAAGGCACGTGAGGGATTTAAGTGAACTTTGCTGACTTCACTTTTGTTGATTCCTTGCTTTGTGATCCATTTCTCTGTGAAAGAGGACAAGAAAAGTTGGAAATGTCTTTAGTACTGGCCTTTAGAACCTTCAGTGCTGAGTAGTAGCCATAAAAGCCTTTAGTTTTGTCAAAGAATTACTTAGCAAACACAAAGTGTCTTTTCCTATGCAGTCCCAGGATGAAATTTAAACAGGCTGCACTTCCAAGCACACTCATAAAATCACATCTTCCCTACACCCCCCCCCCCACACACACAGAGAGCGAGAAAGAGGGAGAGGTAGACATGGCTGCACACTTTCTAATACACATGAATCGATATTTATCTGCTTATGAAATGCATTGATCCCCATACCCACACAAACACATCCATATACCTGCACATGCTCACTGATCCTCCTCTACACATATTCGCTGCTTATGGAAAGATCACCCAGTCCTGTACCAGACACTGGAACAAGACACTGGACAGAAAGATGAATAAGACATATTTCAGCTTTTGAGATGCTAGTAGTATAGTGAAATGTGGAGAATAATAAGCTGAAAGTTTAGAAGAAAAACACATGGATAGCTGTAAAACAAAGGGAAAATGTTACACATGTTGCACAAGATGCCTGAGCAAACTTTCCATGAGGTTCTAATAGAGCAAGAGATAACTTTCAGCGGGAGGGCAACTGGAGCACTTCCTTGATGTGAAGTCCATCATAGTTGCTTTCTTGACTCTCAGCAACCCAAGCTTGTTGAATTGTCACATCTTATTTCTCCAATCCTGGTGCAACCTGAAATTACTTAACGGTAATACCTCATTTTTCTGTAGGTCAGTTCACCTACTCTGAGTCTCAGTTTCTCTGGAAAATGAAGCTAGTTATCCTTAGGCCACAGAGTTGTGAGAGGATTGAGAGAAAAGACTGTGACAAACTGTTCTGAAAACTGTCAGGCACTTGTTCAAAAGTGGAATTTTTCTCGGCCTAATTTTGTCTTGTAGGAATATGTTGTCTTATAGCCCCATTTTCCCAGTTAAGGGACAGAAGTCTTAGGGCTTTGGGGCACTGGGCCAAAAGGTAGAATGAATGCTTCCTGCTACCCCTTCACCCAGATCATCCTAGATTTATCATTTATTCCATCCCCCTGGGATTCATTATTGCCAATTCTAGAAGAATGCATTTGGGCCTTTGAGCTTCATGATTTCTGACTCTTGAACCAAACACGACCCCTTTGAGGTTAGAAATCCATTTACTCTTGGCAAAGTCGCAACTTGTTTCAAAGAAAAGGGGAGTTAAAAAAAAAGTCTTGCTCACAAAATCTTAGGGAGTTTTATAACCAAAGCTTATAAGACATTTTTGGAGCTGAGTTCACTCTTACAACAGAGCCTTTGGATGATTTAAGTGTAAATGAATCAGAAGGGTCCAGATCAGATTTCCTTGAAATACACAAAGTTTAGAAATGGAAGGAGTAGAGGCCCAGCCAAGAGCACTCTCTGTTTGGGCAAAGCCCCCGGGGTGGCTGTACTCATTAGTATTTGCAGAGATTTCCCACGGAGACACAGAAGTGAATCCCAGAGGTTGGTGTCATTAGGCAGCAGAGGGCTCTAAGCACCTTCCTCTATTCTTATGCCCATGTCTAGGCCACCCAAGGACCATAGAATCTCCTGGAAAGGGGATGGCTGACCTCCAGGAATACTTCTATAAATGAGAATCTCTAGACATAAAGAGGGAAATTGCACTCCCAGCTTAGAGCTCCTTAGTATAATAATGGAGACAAGCAGGATACACAGGATATTCCACTGAAAAAATAGGCCCCTTTGCCATGGAAGACGTCCAGCACAGGCTAATGGCAGCAGCAGGAAAAAGTAAACAGCTTAGAGAAATGGTAAGAGCACTGGATGAGAGTCAAGAGACTTCTAGATCCTAGTTCTGAACTTCCACTCTTCTTTCACACTCTCCTAACTCCATTTATGCCCAATTAATCAATAATCAGGTTTTGTGGCTTGTTATTCCTTCACAAATCCATAGATTCTTTGATACTCTAACTGCCACTGTGTGAAGTTAGGTATTATCACTTCTATCCTGGATCTCTTCAACCCCACTTCCCACTTGGTTTCCCTATATTCAGTCTCTCCTCTTCATTCCATCTTCCACACTAGAATCATGATAGTCTTAAAACAAAAATCTGATCTCGCCATTCCTCTGTTTAAGTTCCATCTATGGCTTCCAAAGTCTGAACTCCTTATATCTGATATAAATACAATGATATTTTGTGATTTGAACTTGGCCCCACCTTTCCATTTCATACATTCAACTCAAGCTTTGGTAAAACTGGTATCTTAGTTTCCCTCAATTTCCTTTCTCTCCCCTTCCTACCCTACCTCCCTCCATCTCAAATAAATTAGATAAATATGTAAAAATTTTAAATCCCAGAGAGAGAAAAAAAGGCAGAGAGAGAGAGAGGTCTCACTCCCCAATTGACTGCAGTGGCAGGAGCTGTGCTGATCCAAAGCTAGGATCCAGGAGCCTCCTTCGGGTCTCCCACGCAGGTACAGAGACCCAAACACTTGGGTCATCTTCCACTGCTTTCCCAGGCCATAGCAGAGAGCTGGATCGGAAGTGGAGCAACCAGGACTCAAACTGGCGCCCATATGGGATGCCAAACGGCACTGCAGACAATGGCTGTACCCTCTATGCCACAGTGCCAGTCCCTCTATTAATATATCTTAAAAACCACTAAACTGTACAATTTAGAGAATAAATTTAAAAATTTTTAAAGTAAATTTTAAAAATTGCAATACAACATTGTTGTGAACCTGATTAGAAAATAAATGCAAGTACTCATCACATTGATGCAAAAGTTTGAAATTTGAACACTGACTAGTAATTTGATAATTCCAAACATATTTTATTTTGTATGGTTATTTTTATTGTTATTTTAAAAGATTTACTTATTTGAAAGGCAGAGTGACAGAGGGAGGCGCGAGCGCGCGCATGCACATACACACACACCCTCTCTTTGTTCACTCCCCAAATGCCAGGAACAGCTAGGGTAGCCAGGATCCAGGAACTCCATCCAGGTGTCCCAGAGGGTGGCAGGAACTCAAGGACTTGGGCTGTCATGTGCTGCCTCCCAGGCACATTAGCAGCAAGCTGAATCAGAAGTGCAGAGTAGCTAGGACTTGAACCAGCACTCTGATATGGGATGCAGGTTTCCTAAATGGTGGCTTAATCTGCTGCACCACAATGTCTGCCCCATTATGGTTATGTTTTTAAATAGTCCTTATGTCTTTTTTGCATTTTTTTTATTTAGTAAGTATAAATTTCCAAAGTACAGCTTTTGGGTTACAGTGGCTTTCACCCCCCCATAATTTCCCTCCCACTCATACCTTTCCTATCTCCCGCTCCCTCTCCCATTCCATTCACATCAAGATTCATTTTCAATTATCTTTAAATACAGAAGATTGATTTAGTATATATTAAGTAAAGATTTCATCAGTTTACACCCACACAGAAACACAAAGTGTAAAATACTGTTTCAGTACTAGTTATAGCATTACTTCACATTGGACAACACATTAAGGACAGATCCCACATGAGAAGTAAGTACACAGTGACTCCTGTTGTTGACTTAACAATTTGACACTCTTGTTTCTGGCATCAGTAATCACCCTAGGCTCTTGTCATGAGCTGCCAAGGCTATGGAAGCCTTTTGAGTTCATCGACTCTGATCATATTTAGACAAGGCCATGGTCAAAATGGAAGTTCTCTCCTCCCTTCAGAGAAAGGTACCTCCTTCTTTGATGACCCATTCTTTCCACTGGGATCTCACTCGCAGAGATCTTTCATTTAGGTCTTTTTTTTTTTTCCAGAGTGTCGTGGCTTTCCATGCCTGAAATACTCTCATGGGCTCTTCAGCCAGATCCGAATGCCTTAAGGGCTGATTCCGACGCCAGAGTGCTACTTAGGACATCTGCCATTCTATGAGTCTGCTGTGTATCCCGCTTCCCATGTTGGATCGTTCTCTCCCTTTTTGATTCTATCAGTTAGTATTAGCAGACACTAGTCTTGTTTATGTGATCCCTTTGACTCTTAGACCTATCAGTGTGATCAATTGTGAACAGAAATTGATCACCTGGATTAGTGAGATGGCATTGGTACATGCCACCTTGATGAGATTGTATTGGAATCCCCTGGCACGATTCTAACTCCATCATTTGCGGCAAGTCCGAGTGAACATGTCCCAAATTGTACATCTCCTCCCTCTCTTATTCCCACTCTTATATTTAACAGGGATCACTTTTCAGTTAAAATTTAAATAAATAAACCTTTAAAAATATATATCAATAGAGTTGGGAAAATCACCACTAATTCCATAATAATTTCATCACTTCAAAAAGAAATAATATACTCATTAGGGAATCACTCCCCATTCTCCTTACTTCCAGTCTCCAACAACCTATAATCCACTTTTTTGTATAGTTGTATCTATTTTTTCATTTTTTAAATTTTATTTTATTTTTTTTTATTTGACAGCTAGAGTTAGTGAGAGAGTGAGAGAGAGATGGCCGGCGCCGCAACTCAATAGGCTAATCCTCCACCTTGCGGCGCCGGCACACTGGGTTCTAATCCCGGTCGGGGCACCGGATTCTGTCCCTGTTGCCCCTCTTCCAGGCCAGCTCTCTGCTATGGCCCGGGAAGGCAGTGGAGGATGGCCCAAGTGCTTGGGCCCTGCACCCCATGGGAGACCAGGAGAAGCACCTGGCTCCTTGCTTCGGATCAGCGTGGTGCGCCATCTGCAGTGCGCCAGCCATGGCGACCACTGGAGGGTGAACCAACGGCAAAAGGAAGACGTTTCTCTCTGTGTCTCTCTCTCACTATCCACTCTGCCTGTCAAAAAAAAGAGAGAGAGAGAGAGACAGAGAGAAAGGTCTTCCTTCTGTTGGTTCACCCCCTAATTGGCCCCTATGGCCAGAGCTACGCCGATCCGAAGCCAGGAACCAGGTACTTCCTCCTGGTCTCCCATGCGGGTGCAGGGCCCAAGCACTTGGGCCATCCTCCACTGCCCTCCCGGGCCACAGCAGAGAGTTGGACTGGAAGAGGAGCAACTGGGACAGAATCTGGCACCCATATGGGATACTGGCGCCGCAGGCGGAGGATTAACCAAGTGAACCATGGCGCCAGCCCCAGTTGTATCTATTTTTGACATTTCATATAAATGGAGTTATATAATATTTAACTGCTACAACCATTATGGAAGACAGTATGGAGAGTCCTCAGAAATCTGAAAATAGATCTACTATATGACCCAGCCATCCCACTCCTGGGAATTTACCTAGAGGAATTGAAGTCAGTATATGAAAGAGTTATTTGTACTCCCACATTTATTGCAGCTTAATTCACAATAACTAAGATATGGAATCAACCCAGATATCCATTGACTACTGACTGGATAAAGAAAATGTGGTGTATGTACACAAGGACTATTACACAACCATGAAAAAGGAAATTCTGATATTTGCAACAAAATGAATGCAACTGGAGTCATTTTGCTAAGTGAAATAAGCCAGACACAGAAAGACAAGTATCACGTGCTCTCTTATTTGTGGTAGCCAATATGGAGAGAGTACAAAACTTGTGTGAATGCTGTATCATTTGCTATATAGTTGTAAATAGTGCTTCACTGCATCATACCACATGTTAAAAAAAGAAACGGGAGTGGGGAATAGTATAGTGAGGACTCTTGGGGTATAGTAATACTCTGTTCTTAATTTTGGGAGTTGGTTAGGAGTTTGATCAGATTAAAAACTCACTTATCTATACATTTATGTGCATTTATTTATGTATACTGTATTTCAATAAAATGTTTTTAAAAATAGAAAAAAAAATTTAAATCCCAATGCATGTCAAGACTTGACTCAAAGCCTACCTGCTTCTTTTTCCTGACTCTTCTTCCTTTCTCTTTCACTAACCCTTGTTATTTGGTCCATAATTTTGATATATTTATTGTGCTGCATGAGAGATGATTGTTTGCGTATGTTTTCTATTAGCCTATGAGATTCCTGAGAATTAAAATGTGATCTTTTTAAATCTTTTAATCCCCACTACTTAGCTCAGTGCTGGTAGAGTGGGCTATCAACATAAATGTTGATTATTCAACCATTACATTTTGATGGAGCAGTTCTTTGTTGGATGGATGAATGCTGTGAATATTTAGTCTCATTGATTCCCATCTTCTAAATGTCAGAAGTATTCTAACATTTTAACGGCATCAATACCCCTCAACATCTTTAGAGATCCTTTATAGTACAGTCACAACGCTGGTTGACAACCACTGGGATAAACTCTTAGGAGGCAGAAAAGCACAGTCTTTGAAATCACCTTATGCTAATTATCTATGTGATACACATGAATTTATTCAACCTCTCAGTTTAAGTTTACTCATCTGTGAATGAGAGTTAATAATATATTACCCTCAAATATTTGAACATTTTAAAGTGTCTGATATTTGAAAGCATCCTACAGTCCATGTGCATATTTACTGTGGGAATTTGTCTTTCCTTCCTGCATATTCAAATTTTTTAATTTGGGGGTCAGTGCTGTGACATAGTGGGTCCCATATAGGCACCAGTTCGAGTCCCGACTGCTCTACTTCTGATCCTGATCTCTGCTATGGCCTGGGAAAGCAGTAGAAGATGGCCCAAGTCCTTGGACCCCTGCACCCAACTGAGAGACCTGGAAGAAGCTCTTGGCTCCTGGCTTCAGATTGGTACAGCTCCAGCCATTGTGGCCAATTGGGGAGTGAACCAGCAGATGGAAGACCTATCTCTCTCTACCTCTCCTTCTCTCTCTGTGTAACTATGACTTTCAAGTAAATAAATAAATCTTTAAAAAAATTTCCTTTTAATTCATTTTAACAAATTCAATATAGTTCATAAATATAATTCTTTTTTTAAATTTATTTGACAGATAGACAGTGAGAGAGAGAGACAGAGAGAAATGTCTTCCTTCCATTGGTTCACTCCCCAAATGGCTGCTACAGCCGGCGCTGTGCAGATCTGAAGACAGGAGCTAGGTGCTTCCTCCTGGTCTCCCATACAGGTGCAGGAGCCTAAAGGCTTGGGCCATCCTCCACTGCCCTCCCGGGCCACAGCAGAGAGCTGGACTGGAAGAGAAGCAACTGGGACAGAATCCGACACCCATATGGGATGCTGGCGCCGCAGGTGGAGGATTAACCAAGTGAGTCACAGTGCTGGCCCCATAAATATAATTCTAATAAGATAATATTATTCCCTTCCTCCTTCCCTCCCTCCCTCCCTTCTTTCCTGCCCACCGTCTTCCCTCTCCTTTTTTTTTTTTTTAGTTTTTCAGACAACATATTTTACATTTACATTATAGTAAAAAGTTTTAATGTTCACAGAATAAGAGGTTTAACAAGTAAAAAGCAAAAAGACTCTAGTGGGAATATAGCAAAAGGCTATAACCAATTGAATGGAAAAATGACCATTTGAAGTATGTGCAGTAAATTTTAAAGTAATCACAGATCATTAAAACTATAGTGGTATAACATTATTTTTGTTTGTTTTTATTTTTAAAGTTATCTTTTAGTTCCATTTTTCTATGACTTTTTTTTTAAAGATTTACTTCTTTATTGGAAAGGCAGAGTTACAGAGAGGCAGAGGCAGAAGCAGAGAGAGAGAGAGAGAGAGAGAGAGAGAGATCTTCCATCCATTGGTTCACTCCCCAAATGACCACAACAGCCGGAGCTGTCGATCTGAAGCCAGGATCCAGGAGCTTCTTCCAGGTCTCCCACGCAGGCACAGGGACCCAAGGACTTGGGCCATCTTCTACTGCTTTCCCAGGCCATAGCAGAGAGTTGGATTGGAAGTGGAACAACCAGGACTCAAACTGGCACCCATATGGGGTGCTGGCGAGGCAGACGGTGGCTTTACACACTATGCCACAGTGCCAGCCTCAAGTATAACATTCTTAGCCATTGGTTTGACAAAGGTGTGAAACAAAGTTTCACAAGACTGTATGTACAGCAGTACTGATACAGGCATTTCTTTCTTCTTGCATATCTGTCTTTTTAAATTTAGCTCCCACATATAAGGGTGAACATGCAGTATTTGCCTATCTGTTTGGCTTATTTCGCTCAACATATCCTTCCTGTCTTTTTTAAATTCCTTTTTCTTTCTTCTCCAAAAAGGCTATTATGAAATTTATAGTGCATTTTTCAACATTGTAGCATCTTAGAATAAAGTAATGGCAATGCTTCTTTCAAAAGCTTTTTATAAGTATTAACAGAACTTCTTGTATAGAGGTACACATATAGTAGGGGTTCAATAAGTAGATGATGAAATCAGTGGAATAGAAAATAAAATATTCATTAGGTGATTTATATATGTATATTACACATTTATATTTATATATTATATTATATTATATTATATTCTCTCTTTTTGTTCCCCCTAGACTCTGATTTCTCTCTCAGCCTAAGAAGAGGGGCAACATGCATGCTGTTCCAAATGTGGCAGTAAGTCGTTGTCATTCCTAGTCTCCAAGAGAGTAAAGTGTTGAATTTGTTAATGATTTCACTCATTCATTCAAACACAAATCTCTACTATATGTCACAGAAGTTTAGGCACAGAATTGGAGAAAAAAGACTATAATCCTTACATTCATGGAACCAGCATTCTGGCAAGGAAATCAATAAAGCAAGAAATGGGAGTACTGGGGAGAGGTGGTCATTTTTAATGAATATTATGGAAAGCCTCAATGAGTAGGTAACTTTTGAGCAAAGATCACATGAACGTTTGAAGGAAGAACATTCTAAGAGTAAGAGATTGTGAGTACTAAAGCCTTAAGGTGTGATCATCCCTGATGTATTTGACAAACAGCCCGTAGACCAAAGACAGTGGCAAAAAATGTCACAACAACAATGGGGCTAGGGTTCAAAGTTGTGTTGGGCTATGAGAATCAGATGATATTACAAATTTGCTTTAAATAATCAAATATGTTTTATAAAATTCATGAAGAAAAAGATTGATTATTGTTTGTACCCATATTCATGTTCTTTCCATTGTCCTTTACTCCTTACTGGTGGTCTCATAGTCCTTCTTTTATCATTTACCATTTCCTCTCCATTTGAAGAACTTCCTTTATACATTATTTAAGGGTAAATCTACTAGCCATAAACTCTTTTCCTTGTCTGAAAATGTCTTTATTCCCCTCATATTCCTGAATGTTTGGTCAGATATAGAATGTTCTTTTTGACAGATATTTTCCTTCAAAGCTGGTTATGCCACATCCTTCTGGTTTCCATGGTTTCTGATGAGAAATCTTATTATTCTAATTGGGGGCCCCCTAAACATCAGGCGTTGCTTCTCTTACTAATTCCAAGACATTTTACTTGCCTTTCCTTTTCAGAAGTTTAATTATGGTGTGACTTGGTGTACATTTCTTTGAGGTTGCTTGAGTTTGACAGGTAGAGTTGGACAGTGAGAGAGAGAGACAGAGAGAAAGGTCTTCCTTCCGTTGTTTCACTCCCCAAATGGCCACTATGGCCAGTGCACTGCACCGATCCAAACCCAGGAGCCAGGTGCTTCCTCCTGGTCTCCCTTGCTGGTGCAGGACCCAAGCACTTGGGCCATCCTCCACTGCCTTCCTGGGCCACAGCAGAGAGCTGGACTGGAAGAGGAGCAACCGGGACAGAATCCAGCACCCCAACCAGGTCTAGAACCCGGGGTGCCGGCACCGCAGGTGGAGGATTAGCCTATTGAGCCACAGCACCGGCCCTGAGGTTGCTGAGTTTTTTAAATCTAATGGTCTGGGGCAGATGTGTGGTGTAGGTCCTGGCTCAGCTCTTGACTTCAGTTTTCTGCCAGTGCACACCCTGATAGGCAATAGTAACAGTTCAAGTACCTGAGTCCCTGCCACTCCCTTGAGAGATTTCTATTGAGTTCCTGGTTCCTGGCTATAGCCTTGTCTAGCCTTGGCCATCGAGGGCATTTGGGGAGGGAACCAGTGAATGGGAGCTCTGTGTGACAGACTCGAAAACATTATCAGATAGCCTTCTCCAATTTCCATCCACTATTTCCTTAAATACTTTTTCAGTCCCACTCTTTTATTTTCTTCCTCTTTTTTGACCCTGATGATAGAAATGTGGTATTGTCCCACATGTTCCTAACACTCTTAAATTTTTTCAACCTTGGTTGTTTAGATTGGATAAATTCTATTAACCTTTTATAAAGTTCACTGATTCTGTTCTCTTGTTATCTCCATTTCACTAGAAACCCATTTAGCTAATTTTTTCAGGCTTAAAATAACTAAATAAATTTTTAATATTCCTAATGGCAAATGTACAGAAATTACACAGCCACTGAGTCTTTTTTTTTTTTAAGATTTATTTATTTGAGAGGAAGAGTTACAGAGAGAGAGAGAGAGAGAGAGAGCTCTTTCATCCACTGGCTCAGTCCCTAAATGGCCACAACAGCTAGAGCTGTGCAGATCGGAAGCCAGGAGCCAGGAACTTCTTCCAGGTCTCCCACACAGGTGCAGGGGCCCAGGTACTTGGGCCATCTTCCACTGCTTTCTCTGGCCATACCGGGGAGCTGGAACTACGGGACTCTAACCAGTGCCCATATGGAATGTGGCTTTATGGGCGGAGTCTAAACCTACTACCCCGCAGCGCTGCTCCTCCTTCCTTCCTTTTTTTTTTTTTTTAATTTAGCCACTTACTCTTAGAACCCAAGTTTCTCCATACATAGTTACAAGGTCAAAACACAACTGTAGCGAAGGGCTCCCGCTACAACCCCAATGTTTTCACTGATTTATTTTCACACTTAGAAATCTGGGTGCAACGATGTGGTGTGGGGACTGGGGTAGCTTGGTGGCCCGAGTTAGTAGAAAAGAGGGGCCCCACGGGTTACAGGTGGGAGGGTCAGGTTTCCCTCCGGAAGATGCTCTGAGGGGAGGGCACATGAGGAGCTCTGATCTTGGATCCCACCCGCCCCCCCTTTCTGGGCAATCAGAAAAAGTGTTCACTTACAGAAAATTTGAAAGTTTCCTTTACCTTCTCTTTCAGCTGGATCACGGCGGTCGTGAGGTGGGTGTTCGCGGAGTTTAGGGAGGCGATGCGCTTCTCCAGGGCACGGATGATCTTTAGTTTAGAGTGGATCGCTGTCTGCATCTCTGCATGTTTTTTCTATAGCTCCTCCTCCAAGACTGACGTCATCCTTCATCTCGATGTCCTTTTCTTTACGCTCGGGGCGTGATCCCTGCTCATATTCCTTTAGCGAACTTGTTACACGAACACCAGCTTTTGAGGTGTCTCCTCCTGGGACATGAACAGGTACTCATACTCTTCGTGCCTCTTGGAGATTTGTGCCTTTCAATGCTTGGCTGAGCTCTTCCTTATTCCTTAGCCTCACTGTGGGGGAAGGGAAGATCTAAGCCCAGACCCACATTTTCTAACAACTGCGCGTTCATGGTCAAGAGACAAGCGGCACCGGTGTGGTTCCAGGACATTGCGACTCAACAATCGCTTTTCTCGTACATTGCCCACGACCTGAGCTCCGGACTTTCTCCCAAGCCAGAGTACTGCAGCGTGCTCCGCAGCATGTGGGTCGTCCAGCTCTGGGAGGTAGGAAGTGACAGGGGCTGGTGGTGGAGGCTGGTAAATTTTCCGCTGGGAGCCGGCACTGTTCGGTGGCACCATGGGCCGTCTTCTCATTTCAGTCAGCGACAATTGCCACCGCGTCAGCTTGCCAGGCTGCTGCGCCAACTCTTCTGTGGTAGCCCTGAAAATTCCCAGTGTGGCAGTGACTGCCAGCTCCTCACTGTTGCTTTGTGAGCTCACAGAGCTATGGCCCAGCCCTCAGAGCCTGAGTTGCCAAAGCCACAGCGACAGGCTGACCGCCACGTGGCAAACTGGGTTCTGGAAAGAGAGTGGCACCAACAGCTGGAGCAGCCTGGAACGTCCTCAGGGATTCCTGGTGTGGTCAGCATCTAGCCACAATGGGAAAGACAACAAGGCCCCCGGAAAGCCCGCCTTCCTATCCAGCGTGTGAGAATCTTGGAGGTCAACCATAGACAAGCTCTTGCCACTGGTTGCCACATCTGGAGATCAAGCTCATTGGCGTCCATGCAGGTTAGGGTTTTGTGACAAAAATACAAGTTGGTTCCATCCAGCTAATATTTAATCCATTGTATTTTTCGTTTCTCAATTTCTATTTGGTTCATGCTTGTAACTTCTGTTTCTTTGTTATTTTCATGCATTCTAAGAAATTTTGCATTTGATGGATGCAGCACTTTTGTGACAGCAGCTTCAAAATCTTTGTAAGATAATTCCTCTATCTGGTTTATCTTGATATTGGTGTCAGTTGGTTCTTTTTTCTCATTCAAGCTGTAATTTTCCTGGTCATTGGTATGAAGGTGGTTTTCTATTACATCCTGTAGTTATTGTGTGAGGAAATGCTGGGTTCTATATAAATCTTTATTTTAGCAGGCTGTCACTGTACTTAGGTTTAGCTCACAGGTCCTGGACTCTGGGCTCTAGTTCCAGTGCTATTTTAATTTTCAGAATATTTGTGGTTTTATTTTGGTCTGCTTGAAGTATCTGGTACTGCTGAAGCTCACAGTGATCTCTTGGTCCCGCTTGAAGGTCACAAGATGCTCCCCAGGCCAGTCCACCTGGGACATCTAGAGGTAAAGGAATCTTTTTGGCTTGCAAAAAGGAAAATAATTTCACATGCTGGGCCAGTGCTGTGCACCTGCCCTGTGTCTCTTAGTGGAGGAGGAACTGTTCTCTTGGCCACTCATTGTCAGTGGAGCTCCTGATTAACCACCCTTGCTAGTACTGCCAGGCTCTCCAGATTACTGGTGGGGTCCTTGTTTGATGTGGGGGAAGAAATAGAGGAGCTGGGATGCCTCCTGCTACTAGATTGGAGTTTGAAACATAGGACTTGGGTTTCCTTCTTCTGCTGGAACAAGGGAAAGAGAAAAGACACCATGTTTCTATATATTGTCTCTCCATTCCTAGGGCTTCAAATCAGATGCCCTTCCTCTTTCTACCTTCCAAAGTTCTCTTTTGGTTGTCTCACGCATTATTTCTAGAATTTGTCATTGTACTTAGCTGGAAGGAACAAGGAAAATATTTTTAAGCCATATGTCTTCTGTGTGATGTTAAAAGAATAAAGCTATAAAAAAACAAGTGTGGAAGTATGGTGATTAATAAGGAGGATAATGCACAAATTCATGTGGAAGATGAAGGTGGCTGGGACCAAGTTGGTAGCAGTGGAGAGGGTGACAAGTGATCACATTCTGGATATATTTTGAAAGTAAAGCAAATAGAACTCTCTGGTAG
The DNA here is from genome assembly GCF_051225735.1 of Oryctolagus cuniculus. Lineage (NCBI taxonomy): Eukaryota > Metazoa > Chordata > Mammalia > Lagomorpha > Leporidae > Oryctolagus > Oryctolagus cuniculus. The sequence goes on along the minus strand of NC_142888.1, from coordinate 46,688,533 downwards.
ATTGGGTGTGGTACTGTGAACAGAGTCATGACATCAAAGCTTTTGTTCTGAATAACTAGATGTATATACTTACCATTAATTAAGATGAGGAAAGTTGAGATAGGAACCATTTTGGGTGGACAATATTTGGAAGTTGGTATGAGACATAGGAAGCTAGAGATACTTATTGGATATAAGAATCAAATTGTGAAGTAGTTGATTATACATAAAGTCTTTAGTTAAGGGAAGAGGTGCTGCCTGGAGATAAATTTTGGGAGTTAGCATATGACATGTGGGATGCATAAAGCATTTCATATCATTGCTTTTCTCATTGACACCCATTTCATTTTCAGGGAAGAATTTTATAGAAGTAATCCTGTTTCCACTACATAATTAGAGTCCAAGTTAAAAATCCAGCTTTCCATCTAAAGATCATGTTGCTTTTTTAAATGCTCTAATGGATGTTTTACTAGTTGTTTTGGTTAGCAAGGCATAGAGGCAAGCTCGCTTTACTTCAGGTAATGGAAAACCATTTTAAGGATATAAGGAGAAATGAAGTAAAATAAGAACCACTGAGTTATTCAGGATAGAAAGTCACTCAGTGATAGCCATTGTTCCTGATCCTGTATTTTGCCACACAGGAACTCTGTTTCTACTCCTAACTGATCTCACTGCTATTGCCTGATTCTCCATGTGATTTGGGTTTAGACATCCCAAGAATAAGATCTCTGTGGGTTGGCATCTGCAAATTAGGTTTAGAATATTTGGCTTAGATGGAGTTCTCCTCTTATATTATGTCTTTGCCTGAAAAGCATACAAATGGCTGTTGTTGCTTCAAATGGCTGTAATTCTGGACCTAATTAGCCATGGCTGTGATGCCAGGATCAAAGACTCCTCTCTGCCTTTCCAAAAAGGAGGCTGAGGCCAAGGAAACTTCTTATAAAAGGCCAACAAAGACTGAAGTGGAGTGCTCATTAGAATACACATTTCATTATTTATCCATGTCTCCTTTCTAATTTATTTTTACTCGTCTCACATTTCCTCCATTCCTTGACTTCTTTCTTCCTTCTTTCTTATTCTCCTTTAATTGATCTTAATATATAATTTAAATATATTCAAGTTTCTTTCTCCAGATATTAAATGAAGTTAAATTTTTCCCATTCCAAATCCTCTTAACCCAATTCCTTTCTCTTTCTTAACTCTCCTCTTACTTCCTCATCACTTTTGCTTCTAGTACCAGGCAAATTTATTGAATCATCTTTCATCTAAAAGTCTATCAATTCAACTATCTATTCATCTTTTGAAGTAGTGTATTAATTTCTTGCTACTTTTTGGTATTGTAAACTTTTTAATTATTTGTGGCAGAGTTATAGGGTGTGTGTGTGTGTGTGTGGGGAGAGAGAGAGAGAGAGAGAGAGAGAGAGAAAGAATATGCGTCTCCCATCAGCTGGTTCATTCCCCAAATAACTGCAACAGCCGGGACTGGGCCAGACCAAAGTGAGGAGCCAGGAGCTTCATCTGAGTCTCCCACATGGGTAGCAGGGGCCCAAGCACTTGGGCCATCTTCTGCTCATTTCCCAGGCACACTAGCAAGAAAATGGATTGGAAGTGGAACAGCTGGGACTTGAACTCGTGCTCGTATGGGATGCCAACATTTCAGGGTACAGCTCAACCAACTGCGTCACAAGTCCAACCCCAAACATTGTAAAGATTTTTAATGCAAACTATGTACAAATAAACCCCCAACTGTTCAATGGCTCAAACATGATGGAATTTTATTTCTGATCCCCCAAACATGCAAAAAGAACATTGTTATAAATGGATGACCTTCCTCTATTGATAATTTACAGACCTAAATTCCTCCTATATGTGACTGTTCCATCTTCAATACATAGTTTCCCAAGTCACTGTGATAATCTATATCAAGCCAATTTAAAAAGAGAATGTGGAGGGTCATGTGTGGAAGGTATCTGGGGTAAGGCATGAATGTGGTAAAAATCACTTTCATTCACATTTTCTTAAAGTTCAGTCTTTTGACCACAGTTAATGGCAAGAGAAACTTGGAAGTGATCTAGATGTGTTCTTAAGAATAGGAGAGGGGCCAGTGCTGTGGCATGGAAAGTTAAGCTTCTGCCTGCCATGCTGGCATCCCATTTGGGCTCTGGTTCAAGTCTCAGTTGCCCCACTTCGAATCCAGCTCCCTGGTAATGTACTCGGGGAAGCAGTAGAAGATGGTCCAAGTACTCGGGCCATTGCATCCATGTGGGAGACCCAGCAGAAGCTCCTGGCTCCTGGCTTCAGCCTGGCCCAGCCCTGGTGGTTGTGGTTATCTAGGGAGTGAACCAATGAATGGAAGATAGCTCTCTCCATATATCCCTCCCTTTCTCTCTCTGTAGTTAAAAAAAAAAAAAAAAAAAAAAAAAAAAAAAAAAAAAAAAAAAAAAAAAGGAGGAAAACACAGATTTAGTAGTAAACAATTATCCAGGTACAGCCACTGAGTTTAATTTTGTATTTCTAAAATATACCATATTTGCATCATTTAATGAATAATGGGATTATTTGGAATCCTTGTGAATATATTTTCCACTGAATGTATTTTTTAAGTAGTGCAAAGTTTTTGGCATATTACCTATGGATAATTTCTTTATATGTTTATGTTTTAGCACAAGTTCTTATCCTTAGCAATCAGGAAATTAATTATAGTATATTGAAGCCATTTTGCAGTGACAAACCCTTTACCATAGTCGGGTCAATCTCAGAAGATAAACTATACATTTGCGTGTCATTTAGAATTACATGATTAATCCTTAGAGAATAATAAATATGTGTGAAAGTCTATAGGTTTTGTAACTACAAAAATAATCCACTGAAGCATTATTTAATAAGCAGGGAAATAGGAGGCAATACAATATTATATTACCATTTGAAACAAAACTTATGGCATAATGACATGTTTGTAAGAAAAGCATGGTAGTGATGATAAATAAAATTAACAGTGCATGTTTTAAACAGGGAGTCAGTCTGCCCAGATACTAATAGTAGTTTGTTTTTGAATGGTAGAATTTGGGCCTTCTTACTTTTATTTCCATTTTTTTGAAATGTCTTCTTCACTTTTATAGTGGAGTAATTCCCACTCACCCCCCTTAGAACATTTCATTCATCAGATTGTCTGGTAAGAGTTTCACACTTCCTTTAATGTCTGTTGTCTCTTAAATAAATTCCAAAAATATGTAATTTTTTTAAAAAGACTGGAAGAAAATATGTCATAAGTAGTTCATGACTCTGGATGGTGTATTAGTAAGTATATATCTTTTTTTAATTAAAAGAAGTTAAAAACTGACACAAACTTTAATTTTTATTTTTCTTGTTTTTTTGTGAAAGATAAAGAATCAGAGATTTGTCATCAACTCTTTTGCTCTGCAAATGTCCACAAACAGCCATGGCTGGCCTGGGCAGAAGCCCAGAGCCAGGAATGCAATGTGAGTCTCCCATGTATGCGGAAGGGACTCATCTACTTGAGCCATCACCTGCTGCTTCCTAGGATGTGCATTAGCAGGAAGCTGAAATTGGGAGCAGAGTTGGGACTTGAAACTGAGCACTCCCATCTAGGATGCTAGAGTCCCAGAGGGAGCTTTAAGTGCTGGGCCAGATGCCCTCCCATTATACAAAGTTTAGAGTCAGAAAAAAATGAGCCTCAGATCCAAACTCTACCAAATATTAGTTGTGAGAACTTGAGTAAGACACCAGGAATTCCACTTTTACCACTTGTAAATGGAGACCATAAAAGTATCTAATTCACAGGACTGTTATGAAGTTACACTAGATAATGCATGCAATATGTTTAGCGCATTGCCTGTGACTCAGTGTTGGCATTCAATAAATTTTGTTACAAATGTTTGGCATTCTGTACTTTATAAAATTTTCCACAATGAAGCTGCATTTCTTTAATAACCAAGATCAATGTTTAAATCTTACTTTTCTTAGATTTTAAAACATGTTGTTATAGTATAGCCCTGAAATAGAGCACAGTTAACAGTAATTTGCTGGTGACAAATGCGTCTAGGTGTTCATTAGCATAGGGTTTGAAATCCTGCTCACCACCCCCACCCTCCAATACCTGCTACCAACCACACACACATTGCTCTTTATCAAAAAGCTGATTTTGAATTGTAGTACTTCGGAGCTTCCTCTGAGGAACAGCCAGATGATAGTTGGCAGCAAGCTGAAGGGCTCCCTGCTTTTCACACTCCTGAGACCAGACCTCCCAGTGTGTGTCACACCATTTTTGAAATGTGTAAAAGTGACATGGTAGTATATAGAGATATATACAATGAGGTCAGTCCATTCCAAAAATACCTCTTAGGAGAATCAGCCATGTGATCCAGTGCTGCCATGATTCAAGGAGTTTACACAGTTGTTAGCAGGCAATTTTGTGGTCCTGCTCCTGCCCTAATTTGAGTGCTTACCATTACTGGCATGGAACATCATACCAAATTCCTGAATGATCTCTATATTCCCTTTCCACCCCTTCCAGGCCATTCTCCACATTTACCAGAGTGGTCTATCTAGGAAATATGAATTTCACTGACCTGTCAAAGAGCTTCTTACTGAATATACATTCTCAGCTAGGTGTGCTATCAGTTCTTAGATGTGCTAGAATGAATATGTGAGTGAATAAATTAACATCAAATCTGTCTTCCTCCCATTTGGTAGATGAGGATATTAAAACCTAAGGAAGGTAGTAATAATTGGGTCATGGCCATTTAAAATATTTAATTATTTATGAGAGGGTGAGAGACAGAAATACAGAGGTCTCTTATCCTCTGGTCCACTCCCTGAAATGCCCACAACAGCTGGGGCTAGGTCAGACCAAAATCAGGAGCTGGGAAATCAATCTAATTTTCCCTCATGGTGAGGAACCAAAACCTTGGAGTATGTACAGTTAAAGAGTTTGAATCAGAAGTGGAGCTGGGATTAGAACTCAGGTACTCCAATATGAGATCCGGGCATCCCAAGAAGTGTCTTAACTGTTTCACCAAATGCCCACTTGAGTCATGATCATTGAGCAAGGCAGTGACAAATACGATACTAGAATCTAAAGTTTCTAGTTCTCAGGCCAGAGTTCTGTCTATTGTACTTTTTGGCTCTGGGCTGACTGAGCACTGAGCATGATAAAAACTGAATCTAGGAAAAGAATTATGTAACTTCCTTTGCCTCCTTAGCTCACATTGGATTTTCCAGACTTTGTTATTCCTGCAGCATGGAAACAATAATATGTAATTCATAAGAGTACCATTTCTTGATTGCATACTAGGTCCCAACTATACTCCTAATCCTTTTATGTGCAATATCTTAGTTTATGCTCCCAACAACTATAAAGGTAAATGCCATTGCTGTTCCCAACATAAAAATGAGGAAAGTCATCAAGAGGTGAAGTGACTTGCTAAAGTTGACACATTTAATAAAGCATAGGTTAGGATATGAGTCTAGGAATATCTGATTCTAAGGACCATGATAAAATCCTCCAGAGATACCTATCAGTCTTGCCCTCTTGATCCATCTTTAAATTATTTGAACATGCTCATTAATGCCCCTACTTTTGGTTCCTCTGTGCTCCCAAGGAGCCAGTAGCTTAGAAAAGGAGGAAATCAGGGTCAACACTGTGGCACAGCAGGTAAAGCTGCTTCTTGCAGTGCTGGCATCCCATATGGATGCTGGTTTGAGGTCCAGCCATTCCACTTCCAATCCAGCTCCCTGCTGATGTGCCTGGGAAAGTAGCAAAGCTTGGGCCCCTCTACCCATGTGGGAGACCTGGAGGAAGCTCCTGGCTCCTTGCTTCAGGTCGGCGCAGCTCTAGCCATTGCAGCCATTTCAGGAGTGAACCAGCAAATGGAAAATCTTCTCTTTCAGTCTATCCCTCTCTTTCTATGTAACTATGCCTTTCAAATAAATTTTTAAAAAAAAATTTAAAAAGAAAAGGAGGAAATAACTACATTATTTGCGTTCATTCTCTACAGGCAAAATGTGTTAAAGAACACTTCAGAGTTTAAAATTACCTTTTATTTTCCTGTTAAAACTAACACCATATATACTTTTACAGTGGTTTCCTGCAAAATGAAGTATTTCCAAGTGTCAAATTCACTATGGAAAATCTGTGTTAGCACAAGTGAATTGTTTGTACCCTTACTCTTCCTCAGCTCTTAACACTAACACTCAGAGCTATATAGGTAAGTGGAGTGACGGGGGGAAATGGCTGCAAATAGTTCAAGGGAATAAGACATGCATGTCTAAAGACAGGTGGCAGGCAATGTGATACAGTGGAAACACTCAAGAATCTAGAGAACTGGGTCACAGCCTTTGTTCTGGTTCTGACTCACTCTTGCATCTCAGGCTGTTTCCATTTAATCCCTTTATCACTGTTTCATGCTTGAGAGTGTTGGATTCTCAACTTCATAATTCCTTCTAAGAGCCCTTTGAGCTCAATCTTATTCTGAAAGGGATAACTATTGAAGGGGAGGATCTCCACTCAAAAGGCAAAAGACTTGGATTCTAATCTAAGGCCTATCAATAACTTGCTGTATGGCTTTAAATATCTTTCCCTATCTGAGCCCATCTGTTTCTGCTGTTTAGTCTAGATGCTCTACTGTTTCAACTATGTCATTGGAAAGTTCTTACAAAATAGCTGATTTGCATTAATTTCCTGTTGGTGCTATAAGAAATTACTGCAAACTTAATGGATTCAAACAATAAAAGCATATATCTTCTCATTGTACTAAACATTAAAAATATGAAAGATCTTACTGGACTACACTCAAGGTGTTGGTAGGCCTCAATTATTTTTTGGAGGTTCTAGGAGAGGCTCTGTTTCCTTCCTTTTCTAGCTTCAGGAGGTCATCTGCATTTTTGGGCTCATACTCTTTTCCTCCATTGTTAAAGACAACAAGGTAAAATCTTCAAATATCTTTCACTATGAACCCTACTGCTGATCTCTTATGAGGGCATTTGTGAAGATATTGAGGCTACCAAGGTAATCCAGAATAATCTTCCCATTTTAAGATTCTTAATCACATTTATAAGTGACTTGTGTACCATGTAAGGTAACATATTAACAAGTTTAGGAAATTAGTATGTGTACTTCTTTAAGGGGCTATTATTCACCCTACCGCAACATTTTAACATAAGGTGACACTCATGTCCTAGTGTGAAAGAGACTTAAAGGAGGGGGTAGATGTTTGTAAGCCTTCTGAGTGCAGAGGGTGATTGGCTACTCCAAGCATTAACACCACTTAGATTTTAGTAATAGATGTAGAATACACAGAATGTGGGTGGAGGCAGTTGTTAGGAATGGTCAGACCACATCTAAATTACTATGTACCCATCAGAATATATCATAAATAGAATCAAACTATACAGTGGAAGAAAAGAGTGAGAAGGAGGCAGGGAGTCAAAACTGTAATACAAGAAGCAATAAATGAACCAAAGGTGTTTACCGCAAATAAGAGAACACTTAGAGGCAGTTTGCTAGCACTCCTCAAATATATAGAGTACTATTTAATTGAAGACATATTAGACATTAAATTTGACTTCTGATGGCAGAACCAGGACTTGCAGGTGGAAGCTGTAAAGATGAGGATTTGAGGGCAACATAAACAGGAATAACCCTGCTGGCATTGCCAATCTGAGATTAAAGTGGCCTGTGGTATGTAATAACATATGTATGTTGGTGAGAATGGGGAAGGGAAAAGGAAGATGATACAAAACAGGGGCTGAAAGAATACACAGGAGAAATATTTAGAGGAGATTATAGTGAAGAGTGTTGAAGTAGATAATTTCTTAAACCTGACTGGTCATCAGAATAACCTGTTCCCCATCCTTATCTACTATGATTTCCATTCAGTAGGTATAGGGTGCTGTCCAGGAAGCAGTATTTTAAACTGCTCCCTGGTCACTGTAATAATCACACAAGCTTGGGGCCAGCGCTGTGTCATAGAGGCTAAAGCCACCACCTGTATTGCCGGCATCCTATATGGGTGCCGGTTCGTGTCCCGGCTGCTCCTCTTCCGATCCAGCTCTCTGCTATGACCTGGGAAAGCAGTAGAAGATGGCCCTAGTGCTTGGGCCCCTGCACTCTTGTGGGAGACCTGGAAGAAACTCCTGGCTCCTGGCTTCAGATGGGTGCAGCTCCAGCCATGGCAGCCAATTGGGGAATGAACCAATGGATGGAAGATCTCTCTCTCTCTCTCTCTCTCTCTCTCTCTCTCTCTCTCTGTAATTCTGACTTTCAAGTAAATAAATAAATCTTTTTTAAAAATCATACAGGCTTGGAACCACTGGATTAGATGAATCTATCAATAACTCATTTTAGTGGTTCTAGCAGGTAGGAATGCCTTAGCAATCTATCCAGGTGCTGTGGAGAGTCTCTATGGCCTGTAAGTTATTCCTAAGAATGGAAGCTGGTAGAATAAAGCTGATGGAAACCAGTGAAACCTGATTAGGTACTTTGGAGATAAAACTTCATGAAAAGTTGGCCTCTGAAATCACTAAAAGCTCATGATAATAATCCATAGCACAGAATTATGAGCCTTGTCACCTGGATCCAAATTCCAATTTTCCCATTTACTAACTCTAACTATAGATCACTACTTTGTTTCTCTGTGCCTCAATTTCCTAAGTTGAAAAAATCCTGGAGTGACGAGAATGCATGTATCATAGGACTTTTATAAGTGTTAGGTGAATTCAAAAGCATTCAGAAGACTGTCTACCACATAGTGAATAAGTAAAGATTGTTAATTATATTTATTCATACTATAATATTCTCTAAAATCCCCCAAATAAGAAGGCTCAGCAAAGAAGTCAACTGACATTCAAAATAGAATACTAATTACATGTGTTGCCGCAGCTTGGGTTAACAGAAGAAAACCACATTTCTCCTTGGATGGAGACTACAACTTTATACTTCTTTGAGGACAAAATTGCAGTCATATCTATAAACAAAGATGTATGAAATGACTTCTTTATTTTCACAGTAAAGATCTCAGGAGCCTCAGTTTGAGTCTTTGTTGTGGAACAGGCCAAAGAAGTGATCAGTTGGCCTACATGTCCATCTAAAATGTTGATTTTCGAAAGCTAAGTCACAGAAGAAGTCACGTTTAGAAAATACTAACTTGGTCAATAATTTTTTTTTCTGCTAATGAGATCCCTTCTAAAACATCCCACCTATAATGTATCCAAAACTTTCTGGTACCTTTCTAGTGATTTAAAAAAAAAAAAAATTGCTCATCACCTCCAGAGGCAGCCCTCTGCATACCTTTGACTATTCTAGTTAAAAGTACAACCATTTTGTTAAACATTATGAGATTTATTGGTTAGGATCTCAAGTAGGATCTGACTGGTGTTGACTGAGGTCACTTGGTAATATTCAGCTGAGAAATAGGTTTACCTTGAGAGACTGAGATAGCTTTACTCACATGCCAATTCCTTGGCTGGAAGAGCTGGAAAACTAATGCCTTAGCTAAGATTGAAGACTAGAGTGTGTGTGTATAGCCTTTTCAGCATGCGGATCTCAGGCTACACAGTCTTCTTATATAACTACCTGAGGTCCAGAGGCAGTATTCAAGGTGCATGAATGAGAAGTTGCTAGACTATTAGAGCCTGGGCCTTGAAACTGGCACAGGGATAATTTCACAAAATTCTATTGATTGATGCGATCACAGAGCCTACCTCAATTCATTGAAAGATGACATGTATTCCATCACCAGTGGAAAGAGTATCAAAGAATTTGTAGCCTTCTTTAATTTCCCACACTGACTTTAAAATTTATGTATTTTTAATGAATTATTTATCCATTTGAGGGACAGTTACAGAGAAAGGGAGAGACAGAGAGAGGGGTCCTACATCTGCTGGTTTACTCCCCAAACAGCCGCAACAGCCAGAGCTGTGCCGATCCGAATCCAGGAGCCAAGTTCTTCCTCCGGATCTCCCACATTGGTGCAGGGGCCCAAGCACTTGGGCCATCTTCCACTGCTTTCCCAGGCCATAGCAGAGAGCTGGATTGGAAGTGGAGTAGCTGGGACTTGAAGTGGCACCCATATGGGATGCCAGTGCCACAGGTGAAGGCTCACCCTACTAAACCACAGTACTGACCCTGAAGTTTATCTTATATATGTCTCCCTGAACTCTTGGAAGCCAAAATCTATTCACACTCAAACCAGATGCAGGAAAGATCACACATGTATACTTCAGGAAAAGTTGTTTTCCCGTAGGCATTATATTATCTAGGATCTAGCCCCTGCCCCTTACTGGCCAGCAGACAGACTCTGCTCATTCTTTTTTTAAAGATTTATTTATTTATTTATTTAAAAGGCAGAGTGACAGAGACAGAGATTTTCAATATGGTAATTCATTCCCCCAAAATAGCTGTAACAGCCAAGACTGGGCCAGGCAAAAGCCAGGAGCCAGAAACTCCATCCTGGTCTCCTACATGAGTGCCAGGGGTGTATCTGCTACCTTCCAAGTTGTATTAGCAGGAAGCTGGATTAGAAGTGGAGCAGTTGGGCTCCAACTGGTACTCCAATATGGGATGCCAGTGTCATAACTGGTAGCTTATCCCACTGTATCACAACCCCGGCCCCAGACTCTACTCATTCTGTACAAAATGACCCCCTCAAAATTGAGCTAGCCAATGTCTGTAAGAGGGGACCTATAGAGATATGATGTTAGGACTAACAGTATGAATTTTAGGCATGGTGGTTTGGGAGTAGAAGTTTTGAGAAATTTTAGGAGCCTATAGCTTTCTGGTATCTTCTGAACCATACTATATAGGCCACAGACTTATTAACTCAACATTGGACACTCAGCAACCTTAACACTTTCCAGTCACAGGAGACTTACATTCACCAGAAAGCCTAATATCAGTCCTATTTCCAACATCACCATCCCTTCAACAAAGTATGAAAGCAATGGATTTCCTGTTGTATCCAGGTTCAAGCCCCATTACCATGTTTCTTCCCATTGTCAAAATGAGGGACAATCACTGACTTTAAATTTTGTGCCTCCGGAAAAGCTTTGTAAATATATATGTGTATCTTTTGAATAAAGTCAGGCCTTGCACTTCCAGTGAAGGAAATTCAACTAGACTATGTTTTTCAAAACTCAACTAATCTATTTTTTTTCTGATTTCCAAGATGTAAGTGAGGCTCTGCTATTAGGCAAGGTGAAGAGAGAAACAAAAGTTGTTCCCTTTTATGGAATTTGTTGATGATTCAGGCTTCCCCATACTAAGGAGAGCATACCTAAGTCTCATTAATCTTCTTTTTCCCTCCTTTCAACCTTTCCTAAGACTTCTATAATTCATTCAGGTGTACACAAGGGGAAGTAACACCAATAATACTCCAAGTCACATAAAATATAGATAAAGGTCCCCCTCCAGTGGATTAAATTTAAATTCCAGGCACACCAGCAAAAATAGCTATTTGGGCTATTACTGCTACAGAAATTACTCACTACCACTACATCAAAGCTTCATCAATCTAAGTGGACATCTTCTGTTTACAATGATATTATGGAAGATAAAAAGTAGTCATAAGTAGGCAACATGGGGACAAGAAGAAAGAAGAGGTGACTTTAATAAATCGATGTATTCAGAGTTCCAGTGACACTTATGGGTAGGGAAGTGGAGCATGTTTTACATAAGCGAACCACTAGTCAGTATTAGCACCAGGTCTTAGGGCCACAGTCATATGGCTTAAAAGTCATTGTTTAGGAGTCATGCAGACCTGAGTTTGAATCCTTCCTCTATGATTTACCAGTTTTGTGATTTGGGAAAAATTGTTTTACCCTGATATGTAGATTTCCTTATCCTTAAAGTGATGATAATACCTCATAGATTCAGTGTGGGTATTAAATGTAGAAATTCATTGGGGGGTCTGACATCATGGTGCAGGGGGTTTATGGTGCTGCTTCTGATGCTGGTATCATAAAACAGAGTACTGGTTCAACTCCTGCCTACTTCTGATCAAACTTCCTGCTAATGCACCTGGGAAGGCAGTGGAAGATGGCCCAAGTACTAGAATCCCTGCCACCCATGTGGAGACCCAGATGGAATTCCAGGCTCCTTAGCCTCAGCCTGGCCCAACCTTGGCTGTTCAGGACATTTGGAGAGTGAACCAATAGGTGGAAAATCTCACTCTCTGTCATTCTGCCTTTTGAATAGATCAATAATTTTTTTTAAATGTGGCAATGCATTGAACAATATAGCCAAGGTTCCCATTCATTGAATAAAGAAAGATAGACAACAGACAAGATATATGAATATATAATATCAGATAGTAATAAGTGCTATGAAGAAACCCTACATGAAAGATCTCCGCGAGTGAGATCCCAGTGAAAAGAACAGGTCATCAAAGAAGGAGGTACCTTTCTCTGAAGGGAGGAGAGAACTTCCACTCTATGACCTTGTCTAAATATGATCAGAGTTGGTGAACTCAAAAGGTTTCCATAGCCTTGGCGACTCATGACAAGAGCCTAGAGTGATTACTGATGCCATAAACAAGAGTGTCAATTTGTTAAGTCAACAACAGGAGTCACTGTGCACTTACTCCTCATGTAGGATCTCTGTCCTTAATGTGCTGTACATTGTGATTTAATGCTATAACTAGTACTCAAACAGTATATTTCACTTTGTGTTTCTATGGGGGTGCAGACTGTTGAAATCTTAATATATGCTAAACCGATCTGTATATAAAGAGAATTGAAAATGAATCTTGGGGGGCGGAGCCAAGATGGCGGAATAGTGAGGGCGCGCACCGATAGTCCGGGAAAATTTAGTTTAATAAAAGGGGAGTTACGGTAGCCGCAGAAAAAAGAACCAGGAAAAAAGTGCACGGGAATCGTGAATCGGAGGACCTACTGGGAGAACAAGGTCGCCCACCGCGCGGAAGCCAAGTCACGGGACCGAGACGCAGAAGCCCCAGGGTCTGCACGCCAGTGCTCCAAGGGGAGTGCATGCCACACAGACAACAGCGGGGAGACTTGGGACGCTCAGGGCTCCAAGTCCACACATCGGCGCTGGAAGGGGAGGTGAGCTCAATAACCCGAGACATTGGTGGGGAAACGGGGGTCAGAATCTAGAGGGGGGCCGGAAAGTGCAGCAAACTCACTACCTGAAAGAAGGAAAAAAAAAGCTTCGAGGTTTCTCTTCCCCCTAACCTTGCAAAGGTTACAAGGCTGCAAGGCTTGAAGAATTTGCAAGAGACAAAGAGCAGGCCTCCTCTCTGGATTTACATATCAATGGGGGAGAGCTAAGGAACTGAGTCACTACAATTCAGTAGCCTAGGCAACCCAGTGGGAGTCCAGAGGAGCCAAAGACTGGAAGCTAAATACCATCAATTCTGCACAGCCCTGCCCTGCGGTGTTACTTACCCCCTGAATAAATAAAATAAATAAATAAATAAAAAGAGAGAGATTTACCACGCATAACCTGAGGGTGTCACCTTTGCACACCCTTAACCAGGAAGAACCAGGCAGAGCTCTCAGGCCGCACCCATCTCAAGCCTCCAAGGCTCCTCCAACAGCAGGCAGTCCACTTAACACGGACACAGTCTAAAAAAAAAAAAAAAAAGTGACGCAAGAAGAATTAACTATGCCGAGTAACAAACAGAGAAATAGAGGGAGCAAGATCAACGGTGACACTATGATGCCTCCAAATAAGCAAAACACCCCAAGCCAAGAGTATGAAGATGATGAGATAGAAGAAATGCAAGATACGGATTTCAAAAAATTTATGATAAGAACATTTAGAAGTTTTCAAAAGCAAATCCTTGAAGTACAGAAATCCTTAATGGACAAGATTGAAAATCTCTCTCGTGAAAATGAAATTTTAAGGAAGAGTCAAAATGAAACTCAGAAACTAGTAGAACAGGAAAGTGTTATAGTGAAGAGAAATCAAAATGAAATGAAGAGCTCAATAGATCAAATGACAAACACATTAGAAAGCCTTAAAAACAGAATGGGTGAAGCAGAAGAGAGAATATCAGACTTAGAAGATAGAGCACAGGAAAACATACAGTCAAACCAAAGAAAAGAAGAGGAAATTAGAAATCTAAAAAATATTGTTGGGAATCTACAGGATACTATTAAAAAAACCAACATTCGAGTTCTAGGAGTTCCTGAAGGCATGGAGAGAGAGAAAGGATTGGAAGGCCTTTTTAGTGAGATACTAGCAGAGAACTTTCCAGGTTTGGAGAAGGACAGAGATATCCTAGTACAGGAAGCTCATAGAACCCCCAATAAACATGACCAAAAGAGATCCTCACCACGACACGTGGTAATTAAACTTACCACAGTGAAACATAAAGAAAAGATCCTAAAATGTGCAAGAGAGAAACGTCAGATTACTCTCAGAGGATCTCCAATCAGACTCACAGCTGACTTCTCATCAGAAACCCTACAAGCTAGGAGGGAATGGCGAGACATAGCACAGGTGCTAAGAGAGAAAAATTGCCAGCCCAGAATATTATATCCTGCCAAGCTCTCATTTGTGAATGAAGGTGAAATAAAGACCTTTCATAGCAAACAGAAATTGAAAGACTTTGTGGCCACTCGTCCAGCCCTGCAAAAGATACTTAAAGATGTGCTACACTCAGAAACACAGAAACACGGCCATCAATATGAAAGAAGGGAAAGGAAGAACACCTACCAGTAAAAGAGCATGGGAAGCTCAAAGCATATACTAGAAAATATTTCCGGGAAAATGGCAGGGCAAAGTCACTACGTATCAATAGTCACATTGAACATTAATGGTCTGAATTCTTCAGTTAAAAGACACCGTTTGGCTAACTGGCTCACAGAACACAACCCAACTATTTGTTGCCTACAAGAAACACATCTCTCTAACAAAGAGGCATGCAGACTGAAAGTGAAAGGTTGGAAAAAGATATTCCATGCCAACAGAAACCAAAAAAAAGCAGGTGTAGCCATATTAATATCAGACAAAATAAACTTTAATACAAAAACTGTTAAGAGAGACAAAGAGGGACACTATATAATGATTAAGGGTTCAATTCAACAGGAAGATGTAACTATTATAAATGTATATGCACCTAATTACAGGGCACCGGTCTATTTAAAAGATATGTTAAGGGACTTAAAGGGAGATTTAGATTCCAATACAATAGTACTGGGGGACTTCAATACTCCACTCTCAGAAATAGACAGATCATCCAGACAGAAGATCAACAAGGAAACAGCAGATTTAATTGACACTATTGCCCAAATGGATCTAACAGATATCTACAGAACTTTCAACCCTACATCTACAGACTTCACATTCTTCTCAGCAGCGCATGGAACCTTCTCTAGGATTGATCACATACTAGGCCATAAAGCAAGTCTCAGCAAATTTAAAAGAATTAGAATCATACCATGCAGCTTCTCAGACCACAGCGGGATGAAGCTGGAAATTAGCAACTCAGGAAACCCCAGAAAGTATGCAAACACATGGAGACTGAACAACATGCTCCTGAATGAACACTGGGTCATTCAAGAAATCAAAAGAGAAATCAAAAACTTTCTGGAAGTAAATGAAGACAACAACACAACATATCAAAACTTATGGGATACAGCAAAAGCAGTATTGAGAGGCAAATTTATAGCAATAGGTGCCTATATCAAGAAATTGGAAAGGTACCAAATAAATGAGCTTTCAGCGCACCTCAAGGACCTAGAAAAACTGCAGCAAACCAAACCCAAATCTAGTAGGAGAAGAGAAATAATTAAAACCAGAGAAGAAATTAACAGGATTGAATCCAAAAAAAAAAATTACAAAAAATCAGCCAAGCGAGAAGCTGGTTTTTTGAAAAAATAAACAAAATTGACACCCCATTGGCCCAACTAACTAAAAAAAGAAGAGAAAAGACCCAAATCAATAAAATCAGAGATGAAAAAGGAAATGTAACAACAGACACCACAGAAATAAAAAGAATCATCAGAAATTACTACAAGGACCTGTATGCCAGCAAACAGGAAAACCTAGCAGAAATGGATAGATTCCTGGACACATGCAATCTACCAAAATTGAACCATGAAGACATCGAAAACCTAAATAGACCCATAACTGAAACAGAAATTGAAACAGTAATAAAGGCCCTCCCAACAAAGAAAAGCCCAGGACCAGATGGATTCACTGCTGAATTCTACCAGACATTTAAAGAAGAACTAATCCCATTTCTTCTCAAACTATTCAGAACAATCGAAAAAGAGGGAATCCTCCCAAATTCTTTCTATGAAGCCAGCATCACCTTAATCCCTAAGCCAGAGAAAGATGCAGCACTGAAAGAAAATTACAGACCAATATCCCTGATGAACATAGACGCAAAAATCCTCAATAAAATTCTGGCCAATAGAATACAACAACACATCAGGAAAATCATCCACCCAGACCAAGTGGGATTCATCCCTGGTATGCAGGGATGGTTCAACATTCGCAAATCAATCAATGTGATTCACCACATTAACAGACTGCAGAAGAAAAACCATATGATTATCTCAATTGATGCAGAGAAAGCATTTGATAAAATTCAACACCCTTTCATGATGAAAACTCTAAGCAAATTGGGTATAGAAGGAACATTCCTCAATATAATCAAAGCAATTTATAAAAAACCCACAGCCAGCATCCTATTGAATGGGGAAAAGTTGGAAGCATTTCCACTGAAATCTGGCACCAGGCAGGGATGCCCACTCTCACCACTGCTATTTAACATAGTTCTGGAAGTTTTAGCCAGAGCCATCAGACAAGAAAAAGAAATCAAAGGAATACAAATCAAGAAGGAAGAAGTCAAACTATCCCTCTTTGCAGACGATATGATTCTGTACTTAGAGGATCCAAAGAACTCTACTAAGAGACTATTGGAACTCATAGAGGAGTTTGGCAAAGTGGCAGGATATAAAATCAATGCACAAAAATCAACAGCCTTTGTATACACAAGCAATGCCATGACTGAGAAAGAACTGCTAAGATCAATCCCATTCACAATAGCTACAAAAACAATCAAATACCTTGGAATAAACTTAACCAAGGACGTTAAAGATCTCTACAATGAAAATTACAAAACCTTAAAGAAAGAAATAGAAGAGGATACCAAAAAATGGAAAAATCTTCCATGCTCATGGATTGGAAGAATCAACATCATCAAAATGTCCATTCTCCCAAAAGCAATTTATAGATTCAATGCAATCCCAATCAAGATACCAAAGACATTCTTCGCAGATCTAGAAAAAATGATGCTGAAATTCATATGGAGGCACAAGAGACCTCGAATAGCTAAAGCAATCTTGTACAACAAAAACAAAGCCGGAGGCATCACAATACCAGACCTCAGGACATACTACAGGGAAGTTGTAATCAAAACAGCATGGTACTGGTACAGAAACAGATGGATAGACCAATGGAACAGAATTGAAACGCCAGAAATCAATCCAAACATCTACAGCCAACTTATATTTGATCAAGGATCTAAAACTAATTCCTGGAGCAAGGACAGTCTATTCAATAAATGGTGCTGGGAAAACTGGATTTCCACATGCAGAAGCATGAAGCAAGACCCCTACCTTACACCTTACACAAAAATCCACTCAACGTGGATTAAAGACCTAAATCTACGTCCTGACACCATGAAGTTATTAGAGAACATTGGAGAAACCCTTCAAGATATTGGCACAGGCAAAGAATTTCTGGAAAAGACCCGGGAGGCACAGACAGTCAAAGCCAAAATCAACTATTGGGATTGCATCAAATTGAGAAGTTTCTGTACTGCAAAAGAAACAGTCAGGAGAGTGAAGAGACAACCGACAGAATGGGAAAAAATATTTGCAAACTATGCAACAGATAAAGGGTTAATAACCAGAATCTACAAAGAGATCAAGAAACTCCACAAAAACAAAACCAACAACCCACTTAAGAGATGGGCCAAGGACTTCAATAGACATTTTTCAAAAGAGGAAATCCAAATGGCCAACAGGCACATGAAAAAATGTTCAAGGTCACTAGCAATCAGGGAAATGCAAATCAAAACCACAATGAGGTTTCACCTCACCCCGGTTAGAATGGCTCACATACAGAAATCTACCAACAACAGATGCTGGCGAGGATGTGGGGAAAAAGGCACACTAACCCACTGTTGGTGGGAATGCAAACTGGTCAAGCCACTATGGAAATCAGTCTGGAGATTCCTCAGAAACCTGAATATAACCCTACCGTTCGACCCAGCCATCCCACTCCTTGGAATTTACCCAAAGGAAACTAAATTGGCAAATAAAAGAGCTGCCTGCACCTCAATGTTTATTGCAGCTCAATTCACAATAGCCAAGACCTGGAACCAACCTAAATGCCCATCAACGGTAGACTGGATAAAGAAATTATGGGATATGTATTCTTTAGAGTACTATACCGCAGTAAGAAACAACGAAATCCAGTCATTTGCAACAAAATGGAGGAATCTGGAACACATCATGCTGAGTGAAGTAAGCCAGTCCCAAAGGGACAAATACCATATGTTCTCCCTGATCGGTGACAACTGACTGAACACCAAAAAGGAAACCTCCTGAAGTGAAATGGACACTATGAGAAATGGTGACTTGATCAGCATAGCCCTGACTGCTAATGGACAACTTAATACATTATCCCTCATAGTATTTTTTTTTGTCTGTTCTACTTAATATGACTGGTTTAATTCTGTAATTATCACACAGTTATTCTTAAGTGTTGAAAATTAACTGAAATGTGATCCCTGTTAAACATAAGAGTGGGAATAAGAGAGGGAAGAGATGTATAATTTGGGGCATGCTCGGGCTGACTTGCCCCAATTGGTAGAGTTGGAAACATACCAGGGGATTCCAATTCAATCCCATCAAGGTGGCATGTGCCAATGCCATCTCACTATTCCAAGTGATCAATTTCAGTTCACAATTGATCATAATGAAAGGACTAAGAGTCAAAGGGAGCACATAAACAAGTCTAGTATCTGCTAACACCAACCGATAGAATAAATAAAGGGGAGAGTGATCCAACATGGGAAGTGAGATACTCAGCAGACTCATAGAATGGCGGATGTCCTAAATAGCACTCTGGCCTCAGAATCAGCCCTAAAGGCACTCGGATCTGGCTGAAAAGCCCATGAGAGTATTTCAGGCATGGAAAGCCAAGACACTCTGGCAAAAAGATCTCTGTGAGTGAGATCCCAGTGGAAAGAACAGGTCTTCAAAGAGGGAGGTGCCTTTCTCTGAAGGGAGGAGAGAACCTCCACTTTGACTATGACCATGTCTAAACAAGATAAGAGTCGGAGAACTCAAGGGGCTTCCATAGCCTTGGAAACTCATAACTGGTGCATAGGGAGATTACTGATGCCATAAACAGGAGTGTCAATTGGTAAAGTCAACAACAGGAGTCACTGTGCACTTACTCCTCATGTAGGATCTCTGTCCTTAACGTGCTGTACACTGAGGCTTAATGCTATAACGAGTACTCAAACAGTATATTCCACTTTGTGTTTCTATGGGGGTGCAAACGATTGAAATCTTTACTTAATGTACACTAAACTGATCTTCTGTAAAAAAAAAAAAAAAAAAAAAGAAATTATCAATTCCCAACTTGATTCTCACTGGGATTAAACATGACAATAGGTCTGATCTGATTTCATCATCATTTAAAAAAAATCATCTATTATATTTCACTTTATGTTTCTGTGTGGGAGCAAACTGTTGAAATACTTACTTAAGGTATACTAAGCTGATCTCCTGTATATTAAGATAATCGAAAATGAATCTTGATGTGAATGGAAGGGGAGAGGGAGTGGGAAAGGGGAGGGTTGTGGGTGGGAGGGACGGTATGGGGGGGGAAGCCATTGTAACACATGAGTCGTACTTTGGAAATTTATATTCATTAAATAAAAGATAAAAAAAAATAAATAAAAGTGTCAATTGTTAACAAAAAAAAAAAAAGAAAAGAAAATGAATCTTGATGTGAATGGAAGGGGGGAGGGAGAGGGAAAGGGGAGGGTTGCGGGTAGGAGGGAAGTTATGGGGGGGAAGCCATTGTAATCCATAAGCTGTACTTTGGAAATTTATATTCATTAAATAAAAGTTAAAAAAAAATTAAGTCTGAGGGCCGGCGCCATGGCCACTAAGTTAATCCTCCGCCTTCAGCACCAGCATCCCATATGGGTGCCGGGTTCTAGTCCTGGTTGCTCCTCTTCCAGTCCAGCTCTCTGCTGTGGCCTGGGATAGCAGTGGAGGATGGCCCAAGTCCTTGAGCCTCTGCACCTGCATGGGAGACCAGGAAGAGACTCCTGGCTCCTGGCTGCAGATTGGCGTAGCTCCAGCCGTTGTAGCCATTTGGAGACTGAACCAATGGAAGGAAGACCTCTCTCTCTCTCTCTCTCTCTTTCTCTCTCTCTCTCTCACTGTCTGTAAACTCTACCTGTCAAATAAATTTTTAAAAAATTAAAAAATAAGTGCTATGAAGAGAAATATGTGTGGAGCAATTGACACACTCCCTGACATGAATAAGAAATTAAGAGTAACCACCACCTTGTTCAATTCTCATAACAACCTAACATCTCTGATTTATAGATGAGAAAAGATCAATGAGTTAAAAAACTTGCTTCAAAGTGCACAGCTAGTAAGTCCCAGTGTTAAGCCTGGTAGATACTGTTGCCCATATTCTTTCTATTCTGTTGCTACTCAAACTGGATTTTAGGTCATAAAATAATAAAGGATTGATGTTGAAAATGTTTTTTTAAATAGTTTATTTTTTTGTTATTGTTTTCAAGCAGTGGAACCCCCCCATTATAAAAGAGATTTTAAAAATCATTGCTGCTTTAAGTGGGTAAAGGGAGGGCTTAGAATTTTGCCTTTTCTGTCACCCTCTTACTTCCTAAAACTCACACCATGAAAATCCATGGTCCTATGGCTAGTCCAAGTCCCTCTGCTTCAACCTCCAATAATATGGATGCAGAAACAGAAGGCTGAAAGAGTGAAAATACCCACTCAGATTTATATGGGACTTTAGTCTGGAATTCACACTAATGATGAATGTGCAATAAAAGATCTGAGAAGGGACAAGGGACTCAGATCACAAACTCTTGTATTAACGAATATGCACTGGGAGAGGTGGTGCAAGTGAATGCAGTCAGTCTCAAAAGTTGTACCAAGTAGTCACTATATGATTTTAAAAAAATGCTTAATTGAAACAGAAGTGATGTTAGCAACTGTTACATTATACCCATATGAGGGCATATCAGAAAGTAAGGGGATAATGCATACTATGGAAAACTATGCATGTATTTTTAAAAATTGCCCCTAAATAACGATAGTTTTAAATTTCATCTGTATGTGAACTTGCAGTGATACCCTTGTATGTGGTATGGTTGAATGGGTCCTATAGAAAGGCAGAGGTTTGATCCAAATAACCCACAGTGAATTCTTGTAATATGATTATTCTAGAGGAAGAAGTAGTACTCAGTGTTCAATCCAGTCATAAAATATCCTGCCTGTTGCACTGGTTGTTCTTAGAATCAAATTAGAAATCAATTTGAAAGTGCTTTGAAAATTGTAAAGTATCGTGCAAATGTAAGGGCCTGGAATATTATTGTTATTACCATTATTCTAGGTCACAGCTTCAATCTTACAGAATCCTTGACATGAATCTTCAGAGGTTTGCTATTTCTACCTTCCATGCTCCAGAAAGTTTTTCACTAACTAGCTCTCCTCTGTACTTGATGGTTATTATCAGCATCCCCAAAGATCGAATGTACCCAACAAAGGAGTTTGCTGAACTCATCTCAGCTGTGACAGACCTGAAACCCTTCCCTATACCAGCTGAGCTCAGTCAATTAAACCACATTTATTAGACACCCACTCCACAGAGCTCATCATGGAACAAGGGCTTTGCATAGGATAAAACAGCCAAAAAATGTCTGGAGAGGCTGGGATGATGCACTCAAACCAAGAAGTTGTTTAATTGGGACATGCATGTAATGCTATGCACTCGTTTCTTTAACTTTTATTTAATAAATGTAAATTTCCAAAGTACAACTTTTGGATTATAGCGGCTTTTTCCCCCCATAACCTCCCACCCAACCACAACCCTCCCATCTCCCACTCCCTCTCCCATCCCATTCTTCATCAAGATTCATTTTCAATTATCTTTATATACAGAAGATCAGTTTAGTATATATTAAGTAAAGATTTCAACAGTTTGCACCCGCACAGAAACACAAAGTGTAAAGTACTGTTTGAGTACTAGTTATACCGTTAATTCTCATAGTACAACACATTATGGACAGAGATCCTACATGGGGAGTAAGTGCACAGTGACTCCTGCTGTTGACTTAACAATTGACATTCTTATTTATGACGTCAGTAATCACCCGAGGTTCTTGTCATGATATGCACTTGTTTCCAAAAACAAAAACAAAAACAATAAGAAAGCACTATTGACACCAATGAAATGAAATGAAGCTTAGTATTAGCATCTGTAAACAAAACTGAGGGCCTTAATTACCCAAAAACTCAATATTATTTGATAGAAAGATGTAGTTAACAAAAATACATATTTTAAGCCATATAAATTAAACATTATGTAATATCTGAGTATCTATAGTACTCAGTCTAGTAAAGCAATTCATAGGGCCAGTGCTCTGTACAGTAAGTTAATCCTCTACCTGTGGCACCTGCATCCTATATGGGTGCTGGTTTGAGACCCAGCTGCTCCACTTCCAATCCGGCTCTCTGCTGTGGCCTGGGAAAGCAGTAGTGGAAGATGGTCCAGGTTCTTGGGCCCCTGCACCCACCTGAGAGACCCTGAGGGGACTCCTGGCTCCTGGCTTCAAATTGGCTCAGCTCCAGCTGTTGCAGCCATTTGGGGAGTGAGCCAGTGGATGGAAGATCTTTCCCTCCGTCTCTCCCTCTCTCTGTCTTTAAATCTACCTCTCAAGTAAAATAAATAAAATATTCTAAAAATAAAATAAAGCAATTCATATATTTATTTGAAAGTAATTCATTTTAAAATCATACCTCATATATATATATATATATATACATATGAAATTTTTCAAAAAATCCCTATCTTGAATTAATGAGTCAGTGTAGAAAAAAAGCTCTGAGTCAATAAATTTAGGAAATGATGAGTGGAAGGAAATTAAAATACATGCTTTACAGATTGGATTTCTAAATTCTCTAAGATACTATTATTCCACAAAAGTGAATTACAGCATTCAGTGTTTCCCAAACTTATTCAAACATGAGATGTTTTTCCTTTGCAGAATACTTATGTGACCAATGTTCAGCGAAGTACAGCCAGAACCAAAAAGTAATACTCTATTGGTTCAGATTCTACTTAAGTCTCATACTTTAAAAGAGATCCATAGAAATGGAAATCTGTGCACAAGGACACCACTGGGCTGAGGAATACATAAAAATAAATTCATTTTTGTGAGCTAGAACTGGGGCTATTTGGCTTAGAGAATCCTCAGGAACACTCAGCCTCTATCTTCTAAGCTCTGTGACACCTGACAAAGGATCAGAACTTGGATGCATAGATATAAGCAATGACAAAGTTTTTAGCTCACATAACAAAGCAGAACTTTCTAAGAGTTGGTTGGTCAAAGATAGAATTGATTCTCTTGTGAATTTCCTATTGCTGGGTATATCTAGGCTGAAGCCTTGGGATCACTTGTTAGGATTCCGAAGATCAGATGTTTTGGATAGGGAGAAAATGTACAGTTTCACCTAACACTGAGATGCCATGGTTCTAAATCAAACTGTAATTGGCATCATGTGAGAGGGACAGCCGTGAGAGGCTACGCAAAACTCATGGTTAGCAAACTTAGGCATACATTAGAATCACCAAGAGGGCTTGTTAAAACACAGATTTCTAACTTCAATTTCAGATCAAGATGGAATCATTACCCATTCCCTCAATAACTAATAAAATCCTGGGTATAATATCAGAAACAAATACAGAAATATTCTAAAAAGCGGAAAGAAGGCATCAAGCTACCTAGGGTCTTCAGGACTTGAGGAACAATATGATGGGGACTTCTCTAGGTTTCTTTCTAGGCTCTCATATGTTCCTGATGAAGCACTGGATTAAGCCTGAGACCTGGAACATGCAATTGTATTTCAAAAAGTTGGGAAAAACTAGTACAAAAAATTTTTACAATCCATGTTTTTTATAATATACATTTTTAGAAATATATTTGTTTATTTGAAGGAAGGAGAGAGAGAGAGAGAGAGAGAGAGAGAGAGAAAGAGAGAGAGAGAGCATGCGCTTCCATCTGTTCGCTCACTTCCCAAATGGCTGAAATGGCTGGGGCTGAGCCAGACCGAAGCCAGGAGACTGGAATTCCATCTGGGTCTCCCACACGAATAGCAGGGACTTGTGCCATTTTCCACTGTTTTAACGGTCATATTAATAAGGAGCTGGATCAGAAATGGACCAGCCAGGACTCGAACTGATGCTCAGAAGTGATGCGGGTGTTGCAGGCAAAGGCTTAACCCACTGTACCACAATGTCAGCCTCCATAATATATATTTTCATGAACTTTTTGAAGAATTCTCATATGCATGGATTTCAAAGATCTTTGTACTAAATTAAATATTTTAAAAATTCCATTTTCCATGACATTTTTTAAAAAGTTTTATTTTGCTTATTTAAAAGGCAGAGAGAGAGAGAGAGAGAGAGAGAATCTTCCATCTACTGGTTCACTCATCAGATGGCTGCAACAGCTAGGGCTAGGGCCAGGCCGAAGTCAGGAGCCAGGAACTCCATCCAGGTCTCCCACATGAGTGGCAGAAACCTAAATACTTGGGCCATCTTCCACTGCCTTTCTATGCGCATTAGCAGGGAGGCGGGTTGCAAGCAGAGCAGCAAGGACTCAAACAAGTGCTCCAATATGAGATGCTGGTACTACAAGGTGGCAAATTAGTCAAATGCGCCGCGCCACAGCACCACAACTCTATGAACTTTTTAAAATACATTGTACAATAAGAACAATTTTAAAAAGCTTTAAGAAAATGTCTCTACCTATAGCCAAAGTATTGACAAGGATGATATAAATGAACAGAAAACTTTTTTGGCAATATCTATCCTCTCCAACCAAAAAAAAAAAAAAACCAGAAGACGAAATAGTGCTTTCACACACTCACCTCTCCAATATCATCAGCAGGCCTAGAGCAGGAAGGTTAACATTTGGAACCTTTTAGTGGCCATGGGGCAGAACATGGTGGTACAAGGCAGTGCTAGTCAGTACTCCATTTCCCCTCCAACAGAGCATGAGCAGGACTAGGTAGCAAGCTAAACTTCTAACCTGTGCAAAGTAGTGTGAATTGGCACTCTGCTTCTTCTACAACGGTGCCAGCAGAGCTCAGGCAGCTGTGATTCTGAACTTCAATCTCACTCAGCAGCAGTGAAACAACATAGTGATGTGCGGCAGGACTGGCCACTTGTTCTCCATCCAGGATCAGCAGGACGCAAGGGAATGTTGATTTTCTCTCTCCACCAGGCAGCAGCAGGGAAGAATGAGGCGATGGAAGGTGGTGAGACGTGGTACTCTGACACTCTGTTTCTCTACACTCTGTGGCAGCAAGGCCCAGGAGGAAGCTGAATTGCCATTCCCCTCTGGCAACACAGCAGAGCAAGGCAGTGCTAGGCAGTGTTAGCTCTGTACTTCCAGCTCATCCCTGCCAGTGTCAGTGGGGCACAGAAGGGAGGTGGTATTACACTCCAACCCAGTAGCAATACAGCAGAAATAAGCAGAGCAAAGTGGTGGTTGTTGGTACTTCTCTTCTGTTTCCTCCCTACCTTCCTCTGCCCTATCAGTAGGCCACATTGGAGAGCTGAATTTCCAGCTCTCAAACAAAAATATTGAGCAATGTCAATCAATGCTATAATCTGTTAATGCTGTAAGAGATGTTAAGTAGGACCAAACAGGAAGCAGAACTTTAACTCCAATACCCTGACAATGAGGCAGGGCAAGCCAGTGGGAGTCCAAGTTCTGCATTTGCTAGCGGTTGGGTCCAGCAGAAAGGTTACTATCCACTTCCCCTTGAACCCATGTTCTATACATAAACAAAGTGAATGGCCAAAATTTTTAAAAAGGATGATTAAATACAATCAGGAGCTTCACATAACAGCGAAAAAGTACAAAATACAATGAAAAATCACTTATAATAACCCAGAATACGCCAAATCTCAAACTTGAGAACAATTTTAATTAATTCTATTATCATATTCCCAAAACAAAGATACAAGAAAATTAAAGACTAATATCACATAAATATTAAAAATAATCATCAAAAAAGTAGTAAGTCACATCTAGAAATATATAAAAAGGATTATACACCATGACCAAGTACAATTTATTTTAGGAATGCAAGTTTGATCCAAAAATCAATTAATGGAATATGTTACAACAATAAAGTTAAGGATTAAAATGACATGATTTTCACAATACACACAGAAAAAGCATTAGAAAATATTCAATACACTTTCCTGATAAAAGAACTCACAAAACTAAGGACAGAAGGAAATTTCCTCAACTCAATAAAAGGCATTTACAAAACCCCACAACAATTATCATACTTAAAGTGAAAAACTGAATGCTTTTCCCCTAAGCTTAGGAGGGACAAAAGTATTTCTATTTTGATACTTCTATTTTACACTGTACTGAAGTTTCTAACTAGGACAGTTAGGCAAAAGAAAGAACAAAACATTTAACTTGGAAAGGATGAAATGAAATAATCTTTATTCCCAGAGTCATGATTCTGTATATAGGGAAAAAAACAGGGGGTACAGTGCTGTGGCATATCAGGTAAAGCCGCCACCTGAAGCACCGGCATCCCACATGGGCGCCAGTTCATGTCTTGGCTGCTCCACTTCCAATCCAGCTCTCTGCTATGGCCTGGGAAAGCAGTAGAAGATGGCCCAAGTCCTTGGGCCCCTGCACCCACATGGGAGACCTGGAAGAAGCTCTTGGCTCCTGGCTTCAGATCAGCGCAGCTCTGGCCGTTGTGGCCATATGGACCAGTGGATGGAAGACTCTCTCTCTCTCTGCCTCTCCTACTCTCTCTGTGTAACTATGACTTCCAAAAAAGTAAATCTTTAAAAAAAGGAATTCACTGAAAATACATCAGCAACATTGCAGGATATAACATCAATGCCAAAAATCAATTGTGTTTCTTTATACTTCCAATGAACCATCCAAAATATGAAAAATATTCATTAACAACAGTATCTAAAAGAATATTGAAAAACAAAAATTGACAAAAGAAGTGCAAAACTTATATTCCAATAACTACAAAACATTTTGGAAAGAAATTAAGGTGCTAAACTAATGAAAAATCATTCTTTGTCCATAGATTTGAAGATTTAAAAATTCAAGGTGATAATATTCCCCCAAATGATTTCCAGATTCAATACAATTTTTAGATAAACCCAAGCTAATTTCTGAGAGGAGGTTGGCAAGCTTATACTAAATTTCATGTTGATTTGTTATAATCCTCATGCTACCTAAAATGATCGAGAGATTCAATGTGAACCACAACAAAATTCAAAGGTTTTGTTGTTTTCTTTTTTACAAAAATAGGGGGAAAAAATCCTAAAATTCCTGTGGAGTTACAAGCAAATCTGAATAGGCAAATAATCTTAAGAAAGAAAGAGCAATGCTTGAGGCATCACGCTTTCTGATTTCAAAATGTGTCACAAAATTGTAATGATTAAGATGGTATGGTACTGCACAAAGACAGAAACATAAACCAATGGAACAGAATTGAGAGCCCAGAAACAAACCAAAGTCTGTAAGGTTAACTGACCTTCCAAAAGAGTGTGAAGAACACACAATGGGGGGCCAGTGCCGTAGCCTCAGCGAGTTAAGCCACAGCCTGCAGTGCTGGCATCCCATATGGGTGCTGGTTCAAGTCCTGGCTGCTCCACTTCTGATCTAGTTCTCTGTTATGGCCTGGGAAAGCAGAAGATGGCTTGAGTCCTTGGGCCCCTGCACCCATGTGCGAGACCCAGAAGAAGCTCCTGGCTCCTGGCTTTGGTTCAGCTCAGCTCCAGCCATTGCCGCCATTTAAGGAGTGAACCAGCGGATGGAAGATTCTCTCTCTGTAACCCTGCCTTTCAAATAAACAAATAAATCTTTAAAAAAAAAAAAACTCTCAACTTGACCAGATATGAAACAATTTAAAAAGTTTTAAAAGTGTATTGAGAAAAACCATTGGTATTGGTTTGTCATTACCAAAAAGAGACACCTTTAGGTAACAGTAATAAAAATCCCATTCTGCATCGGTAATTCAGATAGTTCCAATAATCTGGTCAACTGGCAAAAAGCAAGCACTTAAAGTCTCAATCATTTGTTGCTGCAATTTCATATTCATTTCTTCTTGTTGGACGACCAAATCAGATGATGTTTGAGATGCTGAACTGGCATTTGCTCAGCCCTGCTCCGGTGGATCGGCTGCTTTTGTCTCTGTCTCTTTGCCATCTTCTGGGTTAGGGTTATCTGGGTGTCTGCATTGGTAATTGAAGTTGCGGTGGTACCAACATTGAGGTGGCTGCTGACCGTGGGTCTCATCTCCTTGATTTTCCTTATCCTCTTCATTGCTCTCTCTCTAGGCTGTCTTTGGCGAGTACCTCTGCAGAATCCTGGCCTATAAATCCCCAATACATATTCTGGCTCACTGGTCTACCTTGTTCTGCACCCTGGTTGGCAGCACCTTCCATCACTTCTCCCTGCATAAGGGGTTGAGGATGCTGTGGATCATGCCCATGGTGTCCACATGTAGTAAGGTGAGAGCCTTCACCTGTGGTAGGGCCAGCATTGTCAGCCCTCATTCTTTTCCCCACTTGTCACTGTTCCAGTAATTCCGCTGATAATTGCATGGAGGACCCCTACCACGTGGATAGTGTCTATAAGGGTTACAATCTGCTGTATATTTACTTCCTTGCCCTGGAGTTTCACCATTGCATCTCTCCCTGTCTCAAAACATGGCAGATGTGTCCCTTGGAAAAGAGAATGGGAATTTCAAAAGTTTTGGGAATTCCAAAATAGAATTCTTTCATCAAGCTTGTTTCATTATTCATTTAACGACTTGCCCTCCAGTTACTAAATTATAAATTAAGTAGAAGTCTGTCTTTTCTGCTTTGTCTTTTCAGTTTTTGTTCCTGTGGACATAGTGTATTCTGTGTCAAAGTCTAGTTGAATTCTAGAATGGATGTTGCCTTTTGTGTATGAAGAAAAAAAATGAACATGAATGGAGGGGTCCCCTCTTCCAAGGCTGTAAAGCCAGATTTTGAAAGTGAAATATTTATTCATTAGAGTTACAACAGAGTTATCCTATGAGAACATCTCCTAGTCAAAAGGAATTAATCAAGCCAGGGCAGGGTATGGATTCCCTGCCCCCGAGCATGTTGGTCAGCCCTGTCTTCCTGTGCGGCAGCAGCAGGCTGCTGAATGAGAGGAAAATATGGATTCAGAATCCATCAAACTCAACTCTCAGTCCTGGTTCTGTAGCCAGTTACCAACAATAATCTTGGGCAAGCCCCTCTGCCCAGGGCTTCCTTCCTCTATACTGTGGATTCATTGTGGTCACAGGAGAGAGGCTTTTAAGATGTGAGATCACTGTACAAATGTTAATTCTTATTGTGTCTAACATTTTGCCTTTTCAACTTAGAAAAATTTAAAAAAAAATCTTAACATGGAAAAAAATCTTGACACCAAAGCACAATTCATGAAAGGAAAAATTAATTATTTGGACCTCACTAAAATTAAAATCTTTGGCTTGGTGAAAGACCATGCAAAGAGAATACAGAGAAAAGCAGGGAGACAATATTTACAAACCACATATACATCAAAGGACTAGCATCTATGAAGAATTCTCAAACTGGACAGTAATCAATCTAATTAGAAAATGAGCAAAAGTTCTGAAAAGATGTTTCATTGAAGAGGATATACAGATGAAAAATAAACAGATGAAAGGATATTTAGCATAATTGGCTAACTGGAAAATTCAAATGAAAACCATTATGCAGTATCATTATACCTAAAAGAAAAGCTAAAATCTAAAATGGTGACAAAAACAGATGAAGATAAGGATACAAATTCCATTACTTAGACATTATTTGTAAGAAAGGGAAATGATAAACCCACTGTAGAAAATAGCTAAAAAAATTAAACACTTAACCATATGGGACAACAATCATATTCCTGAGCATTTATCCTACAGAAATAAAAATCACGTCCACATAGAAATATAAATATTAATATCAATTTCATGTACAACAACTCCAAACTGGGAAAAACTTACCATCCTAGATATCCTTTGAGGGAGGAATGGTTAAGCAAACTGTGATGCATGCATTACATGGAATGCTACTCAGAAAAAAAAAAAAAAGGACTGAACATTCAATCACAATACAGGGAATTTTCCAGGGAATTATGCTGAGTGAAAAATGTCGCTCCTTGATATCCAAGGGAAGTATATTATTGCTTAATTAAGACAGAGGTCAATCATCAAACTCTAAATAGTAATTCACCAAATACTTACTGGGTCCATAATTTAGGCACTGAACTAGGTTGGGAAGGATGTCATGTTTTATAAGAAACATATCCTGTTCTTGAAATGTTGATTTTCTTAAACATCCATTACTATGAAGTAATTTTGTCAAGGGGCTATGAGTTATTGAACTTTGTGCTCTTCTCCACTCTCTTTTTTACTTTCTTGAAACTTAGTAGATTTTGACTAAACAGTAAGTTTCCTAACAGTCAGTCTATCCCAGAATTGGCAAACCCATTCCTTTTATTGAGCTACCTCAAAAATCTCATGAACAGCTTGAAAATAGTCAACAAAGAAATACAACACAATATTGCTAGAATGAAAGAGGATTTTATGGGAGGAGAAACAGATTCTTTTGAATATTTTATTTATTTGAGAGGTAGAGTTACAAACAGTGAGAGGGAGAGACAGAGAGGTCGGTCTTCCATCCGCTGGTTCACACCCCAGTAGCTGCAACGGCCGGAGCTATGCCAATCCGAAGCCAGGAGCCAGGCTCCTTCCAGGTCTGCTTCTTACCACACAGGTGCAGGGGCCCAAGGACTTGGGCCACCTTCCACTGCTTTCCCAGGAGCATTAGCAAGGAGCTGGATAGGAAGAGAAGCAGCCAGGACATGGACCAGTGCTGGCTGGGATGCTGGCACCATAGGCAGAGTCTTAGCCTACTGCCCCACAGTGCCAGCCACAAAACAAATTTTTTTTTAAGATTTATTTTATTTATTTGAAAGGCAGAGTCACATGGGTGGGGGAGGGGGAGAAAAAAGACATCTTCCATCTACTGGTTAACACTCCGAATTGCCTGCAACTGCTGGGTCTAGGCCAGATTGAAGCCAGGAGCCTGAAACTCTTCCTGGTCTCCTAAGTGGTTACAGTGGCCCAAGGACTTGAGCCATCTTCCACTGCTGTTTCATGTGCATTAGCAGGCAGAAGCAGAGCAGCCTGGACTTCCAGCACACATATGAGATGCCAGCATTGCAGGCGGCAGCTCAGTCAGCTGCGCCACAGCTGTAGACCACCAAGAAACAGATTTTGAGTAAGCAGTAGGCAGTTATGATCACTGAATATATTCAGCAAGCATAAAAAAGAAACAAAATAAAAAGGAAAATTTGAGAATGTGAAACATATCAAGGCTAAGATTCAAATCCAGACTTCCATCATTTACTATCTATGTGTGGTTAAGACACTTGTCCCCTCTGTCCTGGTGTCCTTATGTAACAGTAAGTTCTAGGAGTCACTTTCAGGGATAAGAGTTAAAACTGATAAAACAAAATCACTACCATTCATTAAGGTTGTGTGAAATTCAGCCTGTAAACTCCATGGTTAACTCATTACCTAAAATACACAGAAGGGGGCAGTATAGTATTATAAATCAGAGTATTATCTCCTATTTGGGGCTTGTGCTGAAGGTTCTTAAATCAAGAACCTTGGAAGGGGTCAGCAGGTTAAGCAGCATCCCATTTGAGTTCCAGCTACTCCACTCCCGATCCAGCTGCATGCTAATGTCCCTGGGACGACAGTGGAAAGATGGTCCAAGTCTTGGGACCCTGCCACCCACATGGGAGACCTGGGTGGAGTTCCAGACTCCTGGCTTCAGCCCAGCCTAGTCCCAGCCATTGCAACTATTTGGGGCAGTGAACCAGTAGATGGAAGATCTGTCTCTCTCACTCTCTCTGTAACTCCTTTCGAATTAATAAATAAACCTTGAAAAAAAAAAAAAAACTTGGAATGGACTGCTTGGGACAAGACCAAGGAGCTTCAGAAGGCAGCCATGATGGACTGTTGAAAACCAGATGTTCATTTTTGCCCTCCTGTAGTATCAGCATCTAACCATTTGCATTTGTGTTCAGAGCAATATTGACTAAGTTCGTGGTGTTTGGGAGTAAAAGGAAAGGGTGCAGGGCCAAGGGGAATAAGAACTCAATTATGAAAGGCCATGGTGTCACAATAGGGAGTTTCAACTCCTTTTACTGTTGGCATAAGAGGGCCTTTACAAGATTGAAACAAGGTTGTTAAATCCTAGTTTAGTTCACTCTGGGAGCAAAGGTGTGAATGGCCTACATTGTTAAATGGGATGTAAAGAACAGAGTACTTCCATATTCCCATAGATCAAAACGAAACCTGTTCATACAGATCCTTCCATAACAACCTTCCAATTTTGTAGAATGAAACCTGGAGAGGTCACCTGAGGAGTCAAATAACTAATGAATCGGCAGAGTTTCAATTTGAAACAATCTCACCTGATTCCGGAGGCCTGTCATTACTACTTCCAGGTTTGAAGCCAGGGGGCAATCAGTAAGAAAGACTACAGGTATGGAGACATTATACGTATGAACGAGAAGATTCTGAGAAATTAGAAGAGGAGTTCTTATACTGGGGTCGGGTGCAAGGTTCGTTTTGTTTTGTTTTGCTTTGTTTTTTTTTTTTTTTTTTTTTTTTTTTTTTTTTTTTACAGCTAAAAACAAGCAACCAAAAGAACGTCAGAAAGCCAAGGAATGGTAAGACGTCTGGAGGGGCTGTGTGCTAAAAAAGTGTATGCAATCTGCAAACGAAACATGAAATTTCAAACCCAAAGAGCCGCTCAGAAAATGGAGATTTCCGCATCTTTGGCTAGGACCACAGCCTCCAACTAGGAAAGATGTACTCCAGCGCCCTCTGCTGAATCTCAAAGGCTGTTTACCTAGACTCAGAAAATCTGAGAAAAACCTAAAACGGCGGCGACGCCCCCGCACGCTGTACGGCAGAGCATGACGAGAAGGACTCAGGGGCACGGGCTGGAGGTTGGACCCCATGCCCTGGCCGCTGGGGTAAGCTCTGACAGCTGCTTGTGAAAGTGCTTCAGAATACATGAAGAAATCTCTAAACTTTAAGTATGGTCATGTCATTACTGCGTGCCATCCAGCAGGTGGCGGGAGAGGGCAGCATGAGAGCCACAGTCACTCCCTGTTTTTTCTAGAACTGGGCTGTTGTGACAAGAGGTTGAAGCAGAGTCGGAGTTTAGGAATGGTAACATTTAAACCTTAGAGTTAGGACCTTTCATCTGAGCACTCTGGGCGAACCAGATGACAAAGGGTTTTGGCAATAGTGAAGATCAGGGAGTGAATTCCTTGAGATAGTCTATAAAACCTATATGTATAAATTTCTTTTTATTTTAGGCATAGGGTAGGGAGGAAGGTCCATCTGAGATTTCCAAAGAAATTGTTGAGGCCTCAAAGTAAGGTATGGGGCTTTGGGCCAGGGATAACATAGCATAATGAGTATACAGAACTCCAGAACCAGACAATCTGGTTTCACAGCTTAACTCCACTAATCCCTTGGTGGGTGATTTTAGGCAAGCCTTATTTTAACCTGTCTGTGACTCGGTTTTCTCATCTATAAAATGGAGATAATATCAGTGCCTATCTCACAGGGTTGTTATAAAATGAGTTTTGTTGTTTTTATTTTCTAAAATTAATGACGTACCACAGTGTTTACTAACCCTTGGCAGCTTTGTAACAGTTTATAGCATTTACAAACACTGTAAGCATCCATTCTTTCTTTTGATTTTACTTATGATTTGGTGAGGTTGCTTTACACAAAAGGGAAGTTCAGACAGAGACATGCTAAATAATATGGGTGAAGACGTTTAGCTGGTCAGTGACAAAGTTGAGATTCTAGAACCAGATCTGCCAGATTCTTGGCCTCGTGTTCTTTTTTGCTATGATAGATTGGTGCACAGGGCCTTGTGGAAACTTGAACTAAACCATCCAAACCTGACTCTCATTTTATAGTTGAGAAAAGACATCCTGAGGGTGGTTTTTGTATCCAGCCCAGGCTTAAACACATGTGGCAGGGAGCAAATTGTATACTGGGACGACTCATTCTCATAGAAGGGAAACTTCCTTATGCTGTGACCTGTTAACATTCAGACTTACATTTTTGCATATTAAAAGAAAAGCTTTCCTTGACACTGGTCTCTCTCTCTCTCTCTCTCTCTCTCTCTCTCTCTCACACACACACACACACACACACACACACACCACCCCTCCCCTTCCCTTCCCTTCTCAGCATGCTTTGAAGAAGTGGGCTGTTTATTCAGCATTTGAGACTCTTTACATCAACTACACCCATCAACTCCCTTCCTTAAGCATTTTATCCCTGTGCTTGTTGGCAAAACCTGTGAGCACTCTTCAGTTCTTGTCTTACCTGACTCGGATGCTACTTTTAATCCTGATGGTTCCTGGCCTCTAAACTACCTTACTGTTTTTATTTTTCTCTAACTTCTCTGCCCTCTCTTTCTCTGTTTCCCGTTGTGGTTTGTTTTCCCCTTCCTATCCCTTAAGTGGTGATGTTCTACAAAGATATGTCCTTGGCCCTCTCTCCTTCTTATGTTACACTCAATCCCAGGATGATCTCATCCCCTCACTTAGCTTCAACCAACACCTGGAGCTAATGGCTATTAAATTTATGTCCATAGCTCAGGCCTCTTTCCCCAATTCCAGACCTGCATATCAAACAACGTTCTCTATGTCTCATAAGCACCTCTAACTCCTCCTAAAACTGAGTTTGTAATTTCCCTTCTGCCTCTTATCTAAAGTGCTAAAACATAATTTAATCACCAAAGCCAGAAACTGAACTGTAATTGTTCATTACTCTTTATCCCTTAAGTCCCACATTGAGTCAATCATCAGTTTTTTCTTTTATTTAACAAATACTGAGTAATGTTTTATTTCCAGAATTATTCTAGGCACTGAGGATACAGCAGTTAGTACAGGCCCTGCCTCCATGAAAATTTATCCCTGAGCCAAGCCCAATATTAACTTGTGATTCATATATACCAAATTAATTACATTTTAAAATGATAAATATTTTTAAATTAATGTACCTCATTTTTTTACCTTTTATTTAATGAATATAAATTTCCGAAGTACGGCTTATGGATTACAATGGCTTCCCCCCTATACCGTCCCTCCCACCCACAACCCTCCCCTTTCCCACTCCCTCTCCCCTTCCATTCACATCAAGATTCATTTTCAGTTCTCTTTATATACAGAAGATCAGTTTAGCATACATTAAGTAAAGATTTCAACAGCTTGCTCCCACACAGAAACATAAAGTGAAAAATAATAGATGATTTTTTAAATGATGATGAAATCAGATCAGACCTATTGTTATGTTTAATCCCAGTGAGAGTCAAGTTGGGAATTGATAATTTTTTTTTTACAGAAGATCAGTTTAGTATACATTAAGTAAAGATTTCAACAGTTTGCACCCCCATAGAAACACAAAGTGAAATATACTGTTTGAGTACTCGTTATAGCATTAAATCTCAATGTACAGCACATTAAGGACAGAGATCCTACATGAGGAGTAAATGCACGGTGACTCCTGTTGTTGACTTTACAAATTGACACTCCTGTCTATGGCATCAGTAATCTCCCTATGCTCCAGTCATGAGTTTCCAAGGCTATGGAAGCCTTTTGAGTTCTCCGACTCTTATCTTGTTTAGACAAGGTCATAGTCAAAGTGGAGGTTCTCTCCTCCCTTCAGAGAAAGGTACCTCCTTCATTGAAGACCTGTTCTTTCCACTGGGATCTCACTCACAGAGATCTTTCATTTAGGTTTTTTTTTTTTTTTTTTTTTTTTTTTTTTTTTTTTTTTTTTTGACAGGCAGAGTGGACAGTGAGAGAGAGAGACAGAGAGAGAAAGGTCTTCCTTTGCCGTTGGTTCACCCTCCAATGGCCGCCGCTGCAGCCGGCGCACCGCACTGATCCGATGGCAGGAGCCAGGAGCCAGGTGCTTTTCCTGGTCTCCCATGGGGTGCAGGGCCCAAGCACCTGGGCCATCCTCCACTGCACTCCCTGGCCATAGCAGAGAGCTGGCCTGGAGAAGGGCAACCGGGACAGAATCCGGCGTCCCAACCGGGACTAGAACCCGGTGTGCCGGCGCCGCAAGGTGGAGGATTAGCCTATTGAGCCACAGCGCCGGCCCTGTTTTTGTTTTTGTTTTTTTGCCAGAGTGTCTTGGCTTTCCATGCCTGAAATACTCTCATGGGCTTTTCAGCCAGATCTAATGTACTTCATTTTTAAAGCAACTTCAGGTTTACAAAAACGTTGAACAGTCTTCTATTGATGGGCATTTACGTTGATTCCATGTCTTAGCTATTGTGAATTGAGCTGCAATAAACATTAAGGTGCAGACAGCTTTTGTGTTTGCCAATTTCATTTCCTTTGGGTAAATTCCAAGGAGTGGGATGGGTGGGTTGTATGGTAGGGTTATATTCAGGTTTCTGAGGAATCTCCAGTCTGACTTCCATAGTGGCTTTACTAGTTTGCATTCCCAGCAACAGTGGGTTAGTATCCCTTTTTCCCGACATCCTCACCAGCATCAGTTGTTGGTAGATTTCTGTATGTGAGCCATTCTAACCAGGGTGAGGTGAAACCTCATTGTGGTTTTGATTTGCATTTCCCTGATTGCTAGTGATCTTGAACATTTTTTCATGTGTCTGTTGGCCATTTGGATTTCCTCTTTTGAAAAATGTCTATTGAGGTCCTTGGCCCATCTCTTAAGTGGGTTGTTTATTTTGTTGTGGAGTTTCTTGATCTCTTTGTAGATTCTGGTTATTAACCTTTATCTGTTGCATAGTTTGCAAATATTTTTTCCCATTCTATTGGTTGCCTCTTCACTTTCCTGACTGTTTCTTTTGCAGTACAGAAACTTCTCAGTTTGATGTAATCCTAATTGTTAATTTTGGCTTTGAATACCTGTGTCTCCCAGGTCTTTTCTGAGAAGTCTTTGCCTGTGCCTATATATTGCAGGGTTTCTCCAATGTTCTCTAATAATTTGATGGTGTCAGGTCGCAGATTTAGATCTTTAATCCATGTTGAGTGGATTTTTGTGTAAGGTGTAAGGTAGGGGCCTTGCTTCATCCTTCTGCATGTGGAAATCCAGTTATTCCAGCACCATTTGTTGAATAGACTGTCCTTGCTCCAGGAATTGGTTTTAGATCCTTGATCAAATATAAGTTGGCTGTAGATGTTTGGGTTGATTTCTGGTGTTTCTATTCTGTTTCATTGGTCTATCCATCTGTTTCTGTACCAGTACCATGCTGTTTTGATTACAGCTACCCTGTAGTATGTCCTGACATCTGGTATTGTGATGCCTCCAGCTTTGTATTTGTTGCACAAGATTGCTTTACCTATTCGAGGTCTTCTGTGCCTCCATATAAACTTCAGCACCATTTTTTCCAGATCTGAGAAGAATGCCTTTGGCATTTTGAGTGGTATTGCATTGAATGTATAAATTGCTTTTGGGAGAATGGACATTTTGATGATGTTGATTCTTCCAATCCATGAGCATGGAAGATTTTTCCATTTCTTGGTACCCTCTGCTATTTCTTTCTTTAAGATTTTGTAATTCTCATTGTAGAGATCTTTAACGTCCTTGGTTAAGTTTATTCCAAGGTATTTGATTGTTTTTGTAGCTATTGTGAATGGGATTGATCTTAGAAGTTCTTCCTCAGCCATGGCATTGTCTGTGTATACAAAGGCTGTTGATTTTTGTGCATTGATTTTATATCCTGCTACTTTGCCAAACTCTTCTATGAGCTCCAATAGTCTCTTAGTAGAGTTCTTTGGATCCCCTAAATAAAGAATCATATCCTCTGCAAAGAGGGATAGTTTGACTTCTTTCTTCCCAATTTGTATCTCTTTAATTTATTTTTCTTGCCTAATGGCCCTGTCTAAAACTTCAAGAACTATATTGAATAGCAATGGTGAGAGTGGGTATCCCTGTCTGGTACCAGATTTCAGTGGCAATACTTCCAACTTTTCCCCATTCAATAGGATGCTGGCCATGGGTTTTTCAGAAGAATGGATAAAGAAATTATGGGATATATACTCTACAGAATACTATACAGCAGTAAAAAAAAATGAAATCTGGTCATTTTCAACAACATTGAGGAAT
This sequence comes from Oryctolagus cuniculus, assembly GCF_051225735.1. Lineage (NCBI taxonomy): Eukaryota > Metazoa > Chordata > Mammalia > Lagomorpha > Leporidae > Oryctolagus > Oryctolagus cuniculus. Next base: position 46,650,004 of record NC_142888.1, on the reverse strand, counting down.
CTGGAAAACATCATGCTAAGTGAAATAATCCAGTCGCAAAGGGACAAATATCATATGTGCTCCCTGATCGGTGACAACTAACTGAGCACCTAAAAGGAAACCTGTTGAAGTGAAATGGACACTATGAGAAACAATGACTTGATCAGCCCTTGTCCTGACTGTTGAGGAACAACTTAATACTTTATTCTTTTTAGTATTTTTTTGTTCTACTTAATACCATTGGTTAAACTCTTTAATTAACACACAATTATTCTTATGTGTTTAAATTTAACTGAAAAGTGATCCCTGTTATATATAAGAGTGGGAATAAGAGAGGGAGGAGATGTACAGTTCAGCACATGCTCAATTGGACTTACCCCTAATGGTAGACTTAGAAACCTGCCAGGGGATTACAATTCAATCCCATCAACATGGTATGTACCGGCCGGCGCTGCGGCTCACTAGGCTAATCCTCCGCCTAGCGGCGCCGGCACACCGGGTTCTAGTCCCGGTTGGGGCGCTGGATTCTGTCCCGGTTGCCCCTCTTCCAGGCCAGCTCTCTGCTGTGGCCAGGGAGTGCAGTGGAGGATGGCCCAGGTGCTTGGGCCCTGCACCCCATGGGAGACCAGGAAAAGCACCTGGCTCCTGGCTCCTGCCATCGGATCAGCGCGGTGCGCCGGCCGCAGCGCGCCGGCGGCAGCGGCCATTGGAGGGTGAACCAACGGCAAAGGAAGACCTTTCTCTCTGTCTCTCTCTCTCTCACTGTCCACTCTGCCTGTCAAAAAAAAAAAAAAAAGATGGTATGTACCAATGCCAATTCACTAGTCAAAGTGATCAGTTTCAGTTCATAATTGATCATAATGATATGATTAAGTGACAAAGGCATCACATAAACAAGACTAGTGTCTGCTAATACTACCTGATAGAATTAAAAAGGAGAGAACAATCCAACATGGGAAGTGAGATACACAGCAGACTCATAGAATGGCAGATGTCCTAAACAGCACTCTGGCCTCAGAATCAGCCCTTAAGGCATTCAGATCTGGCTAAAAAGCCTATGAGAGTATTTCAGGCATGGAAAGCCAAGACACTGTGGAAAAAAAAATGAATGATCTCCGCGAGTGAGATCCCACTGGAAAGAACAGGCCATCAAAGAAGGAGGTACCTTTCTCGGAAGGGAAGAGAAAACTTCCACTTTCACTATGGCCTTGTCTAAATAAGATTGGAGTTGGCAAACTCAAGAGGCTTCCATAGCCTTGGCAGCTCATGACAAGAGCCTTGAGTGATTACTGATGTCATAAATAAAAGTGTCAATTGTTAAATCAACAACAAGAGTCACTGTGCACTTACTCCCCATGTAGGATCTCTGTCCATAATGTGTTGTACTATGTGAATTAATGGTATAGCTAGTACTCAAACAGTACTTTATACTTTACATTTCTGTGTGGGTGCAAACTGTTGAAATCTTTAATTGGTATATACTAAATTGATCTTCTGTATATAAAGATAATTGAAAATGAATCTTGATGAAGAATGGGATGGGAAAGGGAGTGGGAGATGGGATGGTTGCGGGTGGGAGGGAGGTTATGGGGGGAAAAAGCCACTATAATCCAAAAGTTATACTTTGGAAATTTATATTTATTAAATAAAAGTTAAAAAAAAACGTTGAGCAGAGATTTCAGATTTTCCCTATACTACTACTACTTACATCCCGACGTTCCCTTGATGTTAATATCTTGCATTTTTTGAAATGGGAGAGGGAGTGGGAGATGAGATGGTTGCAGGTAGGAGGGAGGTTATGGGCGGGGGGAGCCACTATAATTCAAAAGTTGTACTTTGGAAATTTATATTTATTAAATACAAGTTAAAAACAAAACAAAAAATATCTTGCATTTTTGAGGTATATTTGTTACAATGGGTGCCTCAGCATTGATACATTATTTCACCTTTTAGATTTTACATTCATATGGGGTTTTCAAAATGAATAATACTTTTAAAATATAATACAGAAGAGTTTCACTGCCCTAAAAATCCCATATTCTCCCTATTTACCCCTCTTATCGCAACACTTGGAAGACACTGATCTTTTTACAGTCTATATAGTTTTTTTTGTCTTTCTCAGAATGTCACATTGTTGGAATCAAACAGTGTGTATCTTCTTAGACTGAGTTCTTCCATTTAGCAATATGCATTTAAGATTTCTCCTTGGACTTTTTATACCTCATTTATTTTAATACTGGATAATATGTATTTCCATTTATGGATTTATCAGTTTGTTTCTCCATTCACCTATTGAAAGATATCTCAGTTGCTTCCAATTTCTAACAAATACAAATAAAGCTGCTGTAAATATTCCTACATAGGTTTTGGTGGGCATAACTTTTCAATTAATTTAGGTAAATATCTAGTTATATGATTGCTGATCATGTGGTAAAACTGTTTAGTTTTATAAGAAGCTGCCAAACTGTCTTCCGAAGCGGGTATGTCATTTTGCATTTTCTCTGTGAATGAGTTAAGGGTCATGTTGCTCCACATCCTCATTAGCATTTATTTTGTCAATTTATTGGACTTTAGCCATTGTAATAGTTGTGTAGTAGGATTTCATTATGGTTCATTTGCATTTCTTTAATGCAAATTATAAGTTTTTAAAAAATTATTTGAAAAGAAGAGATATGCAGAAAGAGTGTGTGTGCATGTGTATGAGAGAGGGTGTGTGTATGACAGAGACGTCTTCCATCCTCTAGTTTATTCCTCAAGTGCTGCAACAGGCAGGACTGGGCCAAGCTGAAGCAGGGAGTTGAGAACTACACCAGGTATGTCATGTGAGTGGCAAGAACGCAACCACTTTAGCCATCACCTGGTGCACCTCCACCCAACCCACCACACCCATGCACAGGTTGGGTGTTACCAGGAAGGTAAAATTGGGAGTAGAACTAGGACTTGCACCCAGGCACTCCAATATGGGATGTGGGCATCCCAGCTGGTATCTTAACAGCTAGGCCAAACACCTGACCCAACTAATTATAAGTTTAAAATCTAAAAATGTGAAGACAAATGTGCTATGAAAGTCCATAGCAGAGATGCTGACCTAGTTTGAGATCATGGGACACTTCCCTGAAGAGTGATGTTTGAGTTGAGGAATGAGGAGTAAATAAGAATTAAATAGTGAAAAGTTAAAGAGTCCTGGCAGAGAAGAGAGCATGTACACAAGGTCCTGAGGCAGGGAGCAGGACAACACATTTGAGCATCAGATGAAAGATGAGTTTTCTGTACTTACAGAGCCCAAAACAAGGTGCATGACACAAGGCTGCAGACATGGACAGGGGCTTAGTAGGCCACAAGAATAATTTGGACTTTTTCCCCAAGACTAATAGGAGCTACTAAAGAATTTCCACCAGGGATGTGATGGTTTAATTTGGGTTGGGAAAAGATCACTCAACCTGCTGAACAGTAAGTCAGAAGATTGGAGACACCAGTTAGGATGCATTTGAGATAAACCAAGAAAGGGAGTATGTAGCTTTTATTAGGTCCATGGCAGTAAGGTTTGGAGGTGAGTATAATTGGAGATTATTTTGGAAATAAAATCAATGGGATTTAGAGATTGAGTCGATATAAAAAGTAGGAAGTGGTGAAGTAGAGCATGGAGGACATTGCAGCTTTCTGGATTCTAGCCTGAGTAACTAGGTGAATGGTGGTACCATTTTCTATGTTTGGGAATGCTACAAGGAGGAGCAAGTTTGGGATACAGTTAGATGATTAATATAATTTGGAATATAATAGTTTAGGGTTTTTTTTTTTGCTTTCTTAGTAGTACATAATAATGCTCCTTGAGATGGATGATATATTACTTTTAGTTAGGTTTGCAGGTTGAAATCAGGCGCGCAGATGAGATTACCAAGGGAGGGAATATAAAGTCAGGAAAGAAGGAAACCAATGGCTGGGCTTTGAGGCTTTAAAGCTTTTCTAGTTTTCCTCCATCCAGTAGGGGGATATGAACTGGAAAGGGAGGCTGAGCAAAAGCACGCAGAGACATGTGAGGAAATCTAAGAATACCTAGTATTCCAGAGGCCTAGAGAGGAGAGTACTCTGAAAAAGATTAAAAAAAAAAAAAAAGAAAGGGGAGAGGATCAGGACACAGAAAACATGTCCATTGTCTTTATTGACATGGAAATCGTTGGAAGGCTTGCAAAAATGAACTGGGGTAATTCTGTGGAGGTGAGGGGCCGGCATTGTGGCATAGCAGGTAAAGATGCCACCTAGCAATGCCAGCATCCCATATGTGGGCCGGTTCGAGTCCCGGCTGCTCCATTTCCGATCCAGCTCTCTGCTATAGCCTGGGAAAACAGTAGAGGATGGCCCAAGTCCTTGAGCCCCAGCACCCACGTGGGAGACCTGGAAGAAGCTCCTGGCTTCAAATCAGCATAGCTCTGGCTGTTGCAGTCTATTAGGGAGTGAACCATCGGATGGAGGACCTCTCTCTCTCTCTCTCTCTCTGTGCCTTTCCTTCTCTCTGTGTGTAACTCTTTCAAGTAAATAAATAAATCTTTAAAAAAAAATTCTGTGGAGGTGGAAGCCAAATTAGAGTAGCTTGAAAACCACATGAAAGGTGGTGAAGTGTTGTCAGCCATTGTAGACAGCTCTGTTGAGAAGCTTAACTGTGAAAGACAAGAGAAAAATTGAGGGGTGTTCAAGGGATGTGGAATCTTCTTTTTTTACTTTCTAGTTAGCTGTTACATTTTTATTTTTTCTGGCTACCCATTGCAGCTGCCTACATTCAGGTCCTCATGTCTATTATCTGAAAAATTGCAACAACATTCTCACTGGATTCTGTGAATCTGCCCCCTTTTACTATGTCCCCTACACTGCTGACAGGATGTTTTGTCCAAAACCTGCTTCAGACCATGTAACTCCCTTACTTGAAGGTATTGAGTGATTCTGTAACAGGTACAAGATAATGTCAACCTTTATTTGTTTTCTGTTGCTATAATTGAATACATAGACTTAGTAATTTATAAAGAATAATGGTTAATTCATGGTTCTGGAGGTCCAAGGTCAAGGGCTATACCTGGTGAGGGCCTTTTTGCTAGTGGGAACTCTCCAGAGTCCCAAGGCAGCATGGTGAAAAAGTGCAAGGCTGCTAACTCAAATAGCCCTCCCTTTTCTCATAAAGCCACCTATGCAGTCCTGGGAGTTCTACCCTGATGACCTCATCTAGTCCTAATTATCTTCCAAAGGCCCCGCTTTTTTTTTTCTTTTAACTTTTATTTAATGAATATAAATTTCCAAAGTACAGCTTATGGATTACAATGGCTTCCCCCCTATACCGTCCCTCCCACCCGCAACCCTCCCCTTTCCCACTCCCTCTCCCCTTCCATTCACATCAAGATTCATTTTCGATTCTCTTGATATACAGAAGATAAGTTTAGTATACATTAAGTAAACATTTCAACAGTTTGCTCCCACACAGAAACATAAAGTGAAAAATAATAGATGATTTTTTAAATGATGATGAAATCAGATCAGACCTATTGTCATGTTTAATCCCAGTGAGAGTCAAGTTGGGAATTGATAATTTCTTTTTTCTTTTTTTTTTTTTTTACAGAAGATCAGTTTAGTATACATTAAGTAAAGATTTCAACAGTTTGCACCCCCATAGAAACACAAAGTGAAATATACTGTTTGAGTACTCGTTATAGCATTAAATCTCAATGTACAGCACATTAAGGACAGAGATCCTACATGAGGAGTAAGTGCACAGTGACTCCTGTTGTTGACTTTACAAATTGACACTCCTGTTTATGGCATCAGTAATCTCCCTATGCTCCAGTCATGAGTTTCCAAGGCTATGGAAGCCTTTTGAGTTCTCCGACTCTTATCTTGTTTAGACAAGGTCATAGTCAAAGTGGAGGTTCTCTCCTCCCTTCAGAGAAAGGTACCTCCTTCATTGAAGACCTGTTCTTTCCACTGGGATCTCACTCACAGAGATCTTTCATTTAAGTTTTTTTTTTTTTTTTTTGCCAGAGTGTCTTGGCTTTCCATGCCTGAAATACTCTCATGGGCTTTTCAGCCAGATCCGAATGCCTTTAGGGCTGATTCTGAGGCCAGAGTGCTGTTTAGGACATCTGGCATTCTATGAGTCTGCTGAGTATCTCACTTCCCATGTTGGATCACTCTCCCCTTTATTTATTCTCTCGGTTAGTATTAGCAGGTACTAGACTTGTTTATGTGCTCCCTTTGACTCTTAGTCCTTTCATTATGATCAATTGCGAACTGAGATTGATCACTTGGACTAGTGACATGGCATTGGTACATGCCACCTTGATGGGATTGAATTGGAGTCCCCTGATATGTTTCTAACTCTACCATTTGGGGCAAGTCAGCTTGAGCATGTCCCAAATTGTACATCTCTTCCCTCTCTTATTCCCACTCTTATGTTTAACAGGGATCACATTTCAGTTAAATTTCAACACTTAAGAATAACTGTGTATTAATTACAGAATTAAACCAGTCATATTAAGTAGAACAGACAAAAAAAAAAACTACTAAGAGGGATAATGTATTAAGTTGTTCATTAACAGTCAGGGCTATGCTGATCAAGTCACCGTTTCTCATAGTGTCCATTTCACTTCAACAGGTTTCCTTTTTGGTGTTCAGTCAGTTGTCACCGATCAGGGAGAACATATGGTATTTGTCCCTTTGGGACTGGCGTATTTCACTCAGCATGATGTGTTCCAGATTCCTCCATTTTGTTGCAAATGACTGGATTTCATTGTTTCTTACTGCGGTTTAGTATTCTAAAGAGTACATATCCCATAATTTCTTTATCCAGTCTACCGTTGATGGGCATTTAGGTTGGTTCCAGGTCTTGGCTATTGTGAATTGTGCTGCAATAAACATTAGGGTGCAGACCGCTTTTTTGTTTGCCAATTTAAATTCCTTTGGGTAAATTCCAAGGAGTGGGATGGCTGGGTCGAAAGGTAGGGCTATATTCAGGTTTCTGAGGAATCTCCAGACTGACTTCCATAGTGGCTTGACCAGTTTGCATTCCCACCAACAGTGGGTTAGTGTCCCTTTTTCCCCACATCCTGGCCAGAATCTGTTGTTGGTAGATTTCTGAATGTGAGCCATTCTAACCGGGGTGAGGTGGAACCTCATTGTGGTTTTGATTTGCATTTCCCTGATGGCTAGTGATCTTGAACATTTTTTCATGTGCAAAGGCCCCGCTTTTAATGCTGTCACAATAACAAGTAAATCTCAAAGTGATTATCGAAGGAGACAAAAACCCAATCCAAAGCAATCTCCAGGACACTTAACCCATGGCCAATCTCTTGACATCATCTCTTGCCACTTGCAATTCTCTGAAGAAACCACGCTGCTTTATCTTGATGCCTATGACTGTATTTTTTTTCTCACTCTAATGTCTCGCCCTCCCCTGGTTTGCCAAGTAAATGCCTGTTTGTTCTTGTTCAAGCCAACACCTCCTTGCTGAAAATTTTTCTAACACCTTACAAGAGTGTTTTTTTCTTCCTCTACAATTCTTGTGTTTTGTGTATATTTCTATGATTATATCAAACACATTGTATTGTAATTACATTTGCTGACATGTCTGTCACCCCAAGTAAACTGTGTAAATGTACGTACTGGTCATGCCTTTTGCATCTTCATCCTTCAACAGTGCCACATGCTGTGCCCAGCCCATAGTCAGTAAACCAATGAGAAAACAAATTTTTTAAAGATTCCTCTTTTTAAAAAAGTTTTATTTATTTATTTGAGAGGCAGAGGTACAAACAGAGAGAGGGAGAGACAGAGAGAGAGAGGTCTTCCATCTGCTGGTTCACTCCCCAAATGGCTGCAATGGCTGGAGATGGGCCGATCTAAAGCCAGGAGCCAGGAGCGTCTTCTGGGTCTCCCATGCAGGCACAGGGGCCCAAGCACTTGGGCCATCTTCTACTGCTTTCACAGGCCACAGCAGAGAGCTGGATCGAAAGAAGAGCATCCAAGACTAGAACCGTCGTCCATATGGGTTACTGGCACTGCGCGCGGAGGCTTAACCTACTATGTCACAGCTCTGGCCCCCAAGAAAACAATATTTTTAAGGCACAAATATAATGAGCCTTGAAGGAAATTATTAGAAAATTTGAATATATTCAAGTGAAATGAGGTAAACTGTGTATAGCAAGCCACTCTCAGGGAGGACTTCTATCATTACCCTCATGATATCTTCACTGTCCCACTAGAGACAGAAACTGCCCTCCCATCCAATGCTTTTCTATTCCCCAAAACACTCCTCTAAGGGCCTAGTAAACCACTATCATCCTAGAGTTTATCCCGATTTTCCTTATTAATTCATAGTCATTGCCTATATTAGAAAGGTTTTCTCCAGAGACACAGAACATACATATCTTTATAGATAGATACACATACAGATATATATAAATGAGAAGAAATTCATTAGAGGAATCGCCTTAAAGAGCTATGAAGACTAAAATGTCCCATGGCAGATCATATGTAATCGGTAAACCCTGGTATGCCAACAGCGTGGCTAAATCCAAGTTCAAAGCCTCAGTTAATGGTGTAAGTTAGTCTGAGGTGAAGGCCTGAAAAGCTGTGAGGTGGCTGATTTAAGATTGGAAGTCCAGGCCGGTGCCACGGCTCACTAGGCTAATCCTCCGCCTGCAGCATCAGCACCCTGGGTTCTAGTCCTGGTTGGGGCACCGGATTCTATCCCAGTTGCTCCTGCCTGTCAAAAAAAAAAAAAAAAAAAAAAAAAGAAGAAAAAAAGAAAAAAAGAAAAAAAAATTGGAAGTCCAAAGGCTGAGGAGCCTGTTATTCTGGAGTCCAAGGACAGGAGAGCAAGAGTGTATCCTAGGGGCCCGCGCTGTGGCGTAGCGGGTAAGGCCGCCGCCTGCAGTGCCGGCATCCCATATGGGTGCCAGTTCAAGTCCTGGCTGCTCCTCTTCCAATCCAGCTCTCTGCTGTGGTCTGGGAAAGCAGTAAAAGATGGCCCAAGTCCTTGGGCCCCTGCACCCGCGTGGGAGACCCAGAAGAAGTTCCTGGCTCCTGGCTTCAGATCAGCACAGCTCTGGCCTTTGCGGCCCTCTGGGGAGTGAACCATCGGATGGAAGACCTCTCTCTCTCTCTCTCTGCCTCTCCTTCTCTTTCTGTGTAACTCTGACTTTCAAAAATAAATAAATCTTTAAAAAACGAGAGTGTATCCTAGCTCAGGAACCTGATAGACACATTCACCTTGTCTCTATTTTTGTTCTCTCCAGGCTCCCAGCTGATTGGATGGTGCCTGCCCACATTGAAGGTGTATCTTTCCTGCTCAGTACTCTCAGACTCACCCACTAATCTCTGAGAGTATCTTCAAAGATATAACAACAACAACAACAACAACAACAACAAACCACAATGCTTTATCAGGTTTCTAGGTATTCCTTATCTAGTCAGGTTGACATCTAAAATTAACCATATAAACTGCCTGCCCAGCTTACTGGGGGGAAACAAGAACATGAATTTACATCCTGCATGGCAAAGTACTACTTTCCCTTGTTTATCCTGAATCTACCCCCATTCAAGCATCCCTAGCCAACAAATGCTCTGGATCTCAATTGAAGAGGCAGAGTCATGAGAAGGCTGCATTTCCCTTTCAGTGTGTGTTTATTTTTCATTGCCATTTCTATTGCACTCCAAATGTAATTGTGTTTATATAGAGCGTTAGTGTCCAAATTAAATAGCATATGCTGTTTCCTCAATTTACATTCCATGGAACATTGCATCCAAAATGATTCCAGAGGATATTATTACGCTGTGTATAGGAAGAGGAAAAGAGAGAAAGAATATGAATTTTCTAAAGCATTTTCATTTAAGTGGGAATTGGGAAGCTTGGGTTATAGTTCTGAACATGTTATCATTAATTCACTCATTCATTTAATCAAAAAACACATCAAGGTTCTGTGATGTGCAAAACACAGTACTAGGTTATTTTTTTTTTTTTAAGATTTATTTATTTGAAAGAGAGAGAAAGAGAGAGAGAGAGGGAGGGAGAGAGGGAGAGAGAGAGAAAGGATCTTCTCTCTGCTGGCTCACTCCCCCAGATGTCCACAATGGCTAAGAGTGAGCCATGCTGAAGCCAGCAGCCAGGAGCATCAGATGAGTTTCCCATGGGGGTTTCAGGGCCCCCAAACACTTGGGCCATCTTCCACTGCTTTTTCCAAGGGTTGGAAGTGGAGTGGCCAGGACATGAATCAGTGCCCATATGGGATGCCATCATTACAAGAGGTGGCTTTATCCATGACACCACAACATCAGTCTCCGTATTAGGTTGTATAGGGAACATATAGTCCAATAATTTTCCTTCATCAGTTTCCTGTGATTTATCAATGTCAACAAGTATCTCACTTGTTTAGAAAACATCATTCATTAAGTAGATAAGTATTGAAAATCTATTGTGTAGAAGAAAAGATACTAGATACAAGTGACAATCAAGACAGACCAATCACCCTTCCCCTCAGGGATCTTATAGCTTTACTCTACTTGAGAGTAGAAGGAAACAACTCATTAACTGGATGAAGAAGAGGATCCTCCATAGAGAGGATGTAGTGACTTCACGATGTATCTATTGCCTCCATGACCTGCAGCTCCTTGAAATTTTTTTTTTCCTTTTCTCTTAACTACATAGTTTTCCAGTGTAGAACCTATAGTACAAGAGATTTGTGGGCTGATAGACTCCACCAGTTCTGATATTAGCTGCATTGGGAATAGTCCAGACAATGATTCTTTGCTAAATAATCTTTGTCATTGGAACTCTTGAACCACCTCCTGATCTTTGAGGAGCTACATATAATGCTGGATAATAACTGACTCTTCGAGATTTGGATATATCCTACCAATAACTACAGTCCTATTAATACTGCTAAAAGTGTTATGGATTTTTTTAAAGCCTGCTACCTTTGGGGAAAGGTTAGTATTAAACACTTTTACCCTTTATAACAAGGAATTTTGAAAATTGAAAGAGAAAAGAGTAAAAAGAAGGATTTACTAAATTTGGTAGAAAGTAATATAAAATACACATAAACTATGGAATTTATCAATAAACCCAATAACTGGTTTGAATGTTTGTCTATTCCCAAACTCATATTAGAATTTAATTGGCGGGGCTGGCGCTGTGGCTTAGCGGGTTAATGCCCTGGCCTGAAGAACCGGCAACCCATATGGTCGCCTATTCAAGACCTGGCTTCCGATCCGGCTCGCTGCTATGGCCTGGGAAAGCAATAAGAAGATGGCCTGGGTCCTTGGGCCCCTGCACCCACATGGGAGACCTGGAAGAAACTCCTGGCTCCTGGCTTCAGATTGGCCAAGCTCTGGCCATTGCGGCCAACTGGGGAGTGAACCATCGGATGGAAGCGCTCTCTCTCTCTCTCTCTCTGACTGCCTTTCCTCTCTCTGTGTGACTCTGACTTTCAAATAAATAAATAAATCTTTAAAAAAAAAATTTAATTGGCATGGTATTAGTATTAAAAGTTGGGATTATTTTAAGAAGTGAGTAAACCAGGAAAAGTCTCTGCCCTCATGGATGGTTTAGTGCTGCTACCACAGGAGTGGATTCCTTATAAAAGGATCAGTCCATGACAGAGTTTGTGGTCACAAAATGCTTCCATAGCCTTGGCAGCTCATGGTAAGAGCCTTAGGTGATCACTGACATCATAAATAAGAGTTTTAATTGTTAAATTAAAACAGAAGTCACTGTGCACTTACTCCCCATGTAGGACCACTGTCCTTAGTGAGTTGTACTTTGAGAATTAACTGCAAAACTTGTTCTCAAACTGTACTTTATACAGAGTGTGTGTGTGTATGGAGGGGTGCAAACTGTTGAATCTTTACTTAGTATAGAGGGAGTCTTCTGTATATAATTAAAATGAATCTTAATGAAGAATGAGATAGGAGAGGGAGTAGGAGGTGGGACGGGAGTGGGAGTGGGAGTGGGTGGGTGAGCATAGGTGGAAGAATCACTATATTCCTGAAGTTGTACCTATGAAATTTGCATTCATTAAATAAAAGCTTTGAAAAAAAATAAGCAAAAAACCAAAACCAAAAACAAAAATGTAAAAGAATCAGTTCAATCCCCTATTACATATGTCCATGTGCCATGTTCCTGTCCCTCTTCTCTTTCTCCAGCTCTCCCTTCCTCCCTTCCCCCTCCCCCTCCCTTCTTCTTTTCACCATGGGATGATGCAGCAAGAAGGCCCATACCAGATGCCAGACCATTGTCTGATATCAGCCCCTTGATCTTAGACTTCCCATCTTCCAGAACTGTGAGAAATAAATTTCTGTTTCTGATAAATTATCCAATCTGTGGTCTTCTGTTATAGCAACAGAAAATAGTCTAAGACAGATAATTTTTATCACATCAATAAAATAGACAAGACATTGACAAGTATGTTCAAGAAATAAAAAGAAAAGACACAAATAATCAGCATTAGGTAGAAAATAGTAGACTAGACGTAGGAGCAGATGTTTGGCACAGCAATTAAAATGCCAGTGAAGATGTCTGTGTCCCTTGTCAGAGTGCCTGGGTTTGATACCTACCTCTGGTTCCTGACTTCAGCTTCCTACCAATGCAGATGCATGGAGACAGCGGTGATGGCTTAAGTGATTGGGTTTCCACCAGTGTAGGAGACATGAATTGAGTTCCTGGTTCCTGGCTTTGGTCCTCACTGCTGCAAGCATTTGGGAAGTGAATCAGCAATTGGGAGCTCTTTCTCTATTTAACTCTGTGTGTGTGTGTGTGTGTGTGTGTGTCTCAAATGAACAAAAATTTTAAAAGTAGTACACATAACCTCAGGTATAAAAGGAAAACTTTTTAAATGGTATTGGGGAACAGAAAGGAGTTTGGGGCCAGTGTTGTAGTGCAGTATGTTAAGCTGCCTGATATATCAGCATCCCATATGAGCATTGGTTAGAGTCCTGGCTCCTCCACTTCTGATCAAACTCCCTGCTAATGTGCCTGGGAAAGCAGCAGAAGATGATGCAAATACTTAGGCTCCTGCCATCCATGTGGGAGACCCAGTTAGAGCTCCAGGCTCCTGGCTTCAGCCTGGCCCAGCCTTGGACATTGTAGCCAGTTGGGGAGTGAACCACTGAATGAATGATCTCTCTCTCTCTCTCCCTCCCTCTCTCTCTCTCTCTATATATATATATAGATAGATAGATATAGATATAAATATATATACCTATATAGTTTCTATATACAGAGAGATATCCTCCTCTGTAACTGATTTTCAAATAAATAAAACATTTTTTAAAAGAAAGTTCAAAAATAAACTGAAGTGTACATGATAATTTAGTATAAGCTAATAGTCCAAATGAATGAAGAAAGATTGGCTTATTTAAAAATTGGGATTGAGATGTGGGCATTTGGTGCAGAGGTTAAAATGCTGCTTGGGACTTGGGATATGTGCGTTCCAAACTGTACTGCCTGTGTTCAAGTATTGGCTCTAGTGATTACAGCTTCATGCTAACGTGCACCTGGCAGGGATCAGGAGTTGGTCTCAAGTACTTATGTCCCTGCTACCCACATGGGAAGCCTGGATTGAGTTTCAGGCTCCTGGCTTCAGTCTGGCCTATCCCTGGCTGTTATGGGTATTTAGGGGGTGAACAAGTGGATGGCTTATCTCTGTGTTTGTCTCTCGATGCTTTCAAATGAAATGGGGGGAAAAAAAAGACACATGTGTCCCACATCAGTGTTCCTGGGTTCAATTCTTGACTCCAGCTCCTGACTCCAATTTCTTGCTATTACAGACTCTGAGAAGCAACAGGTGATGACACCAGTAGTGGAGTCCTTCCACCCATATAGGAGACCTGGGTAGTGTTTCTGGCTCCCAACTCCTGCCTGGCCCAGTCGTGGTTGTTGTGAACATTTGATTAATGAATGAGCAGATGGGAGCCCCCACTCTCTGTCTCAAATAAAAAGGAATAATGATAAAAATTTTGAAATAAAAATGGTATTAAGACAACTGGCTAATAATATGAAAACAATTGTCCTTGGATACCAAATATAATTATCAAAACTTATATCAACATTGAAAAACTACATATTAGAATGCATTTATAAACTTGTAGTATGAAAGATTCTCTTTTCAGTGCTTATTTATTTAACTGATAGGCAGAGTTACAGAGATGGAGGGAGACAGAAAGAGAGAGAGAGAGAGAGAGAGACTGATCTTCCATCTGCTGGTTCACTCTCCAGATTGCAACAGCCAGGGCTGGGTCAGAATGAAGCCAGGAACCCTGAACTCCATCCAGGTCTCCCACATGGCAGGAGCTGAATCACTTGGGCCATCTCCTGCTGCTTTCCCAGGCACATGAGCAAGGAGCTGGATCAGGAGTGGAGCAGCCAGACCTTGAACCAGTGCTCATATGGGATGACAGCATCTCAGGTAGCAGCTTAACCCACTGTGCCACAACACTGGCCCTGAAAGATTTTCCTGAGGCACAAATGCAAAAAACCATGGAAGAAAAGATTGATTGAAAAATTGATTATATAAATATTTAAGGTTATGTGTATTAAAAGACAGCATAAATAAATATTAATGGAAAGTGACAAACTACAGACTAAATATCTTCAACATACATAACAGGTAAATTAATGTTCAGAATATACATATATCTATGTGTGTTTATAAGGGTATTTTAAAAAGTTCATGGAAAATACAATTAAAATGTTATTTTGGTGAAAAAGCATTTGAAATCCATTCACACTTTTTTCTTTTTCTTTTTTTTTGAAGATTTATTTATTTTACTTGTAGGTCAGAGTTACACAGAGATGAGAGGCAGAGAGAGGGAGAGAGAGAGGTTTTTCATCCATTGGTTCACTCCTCAATTGGCTACAATAGCTGCAGCTGTGCTGATCCGAAGCCAGGAGCCAGGAGCTTCTTCCAGGTCTCCCATGTGGGTGCAGGGGCCGGAGGACTTGGGCCATCTTCTACTGCTTTCCCAGGCCATAGAACAGAGCTTGTTCAGTGGAGGAGCAACCAAGACTCAAACCGGCGCCCATAAGGGATGCTGGCACTGCAGGCAGCAGCTTTACCCGCTATACCATAGCACCAGCCCCCCCCCCACACGCACACACTTTTTTCATAATGCACATTTTTCATGAACTTTTTTATATTCATCATATGCAAGGATCTCAAAATTCTTTGAACCAAAATAAACTTATCTTTTAATCCTACTTTCCAGTAATTTTTAAGTATTTTGTATTAAAATGAGTATATACATATATGTATATGCAGTCGTGCATCTCTTGATGGATGGGGATATGCTCTGAGAAATGCATTGTTAGGAGATTTTGTCACTGTGCAAACATCTTAGAGTGTACTTACACAAAGTCTACACTTTGCTAGATGATATAATCTTACCGAACCACAATCATGTATGTGGTGCAGTGTTGATCAAAACATCACTATGTAGCAGATGACTATATGTATCAATCAATCAATAAGATTATAAGCTAACAGTAAAAAAGACAAATGAAATGAATAGATAATTCACACAAAAGAAAATATATCCAACCTCACTAATATTAAGGGTAATGAAGGCTAAAAGAAGATAGCAAGTTTTATTTTTTTAAATGTTTATTTTCATCTATATGAGAGAGAGAGAGAGAGAGAGGAGACATCTTTCATACACTGGTTCATTCCCCAAATGCCTGCAACAGTCAGGGCTGGACCAGGCCAAAGCCAGGAGCCCACAACTCCCTCCACATCTCTGATGTAGGTAACACGGGCTCAGGCACTTGAGTCATTCATTATCTGCCACTTCCCCAAATGCATTAGCTAGAAGCTGGGTTCAAAG
Organism: Oryctolagus cuniculus; assembly: GCF_051225735.1. Taxonomy (NCBI): domain Eukaryota; kingdom Metazoa; phylum Chordata; class Mammalia; order Lagomorpha; family Leporidae; genus Oryctolagus; species Oryctolagus cuniculus. The sequence goes on along the minus strand of NC_142888.1, from coordinate 46,634,173 downwards.
CAGAGGTGCCAGGACTCCAAGTGATGACTCAACTCACTGTTCCACAATATCTGCCCTGATTCCAATTATTAGTCATGAGATAGGGGAAAAATTAAATTTGGGATAGCTTGTATAGAGAGAATCTTGGATAATACTTTGATAGATACTACTGTGGGAGTATAAATTGTTATAGTCTCATTTGGGGAAACATTTTGGCAGTGTCTTAACATTTTAAATAATGTTCTTTTTGACACAATTTTGATTCTTAGTATCAGCTCTGGAAAATTAGTCAAATATATGTACATTAAAATGTGCATATGGATGTTCTTTTACTATTATACTATTTGTAATAATGGAAAATTGATTAAAATCTAAATGCCCATATATAGGAAAATGGTTAAATGAACTGGTATATTCATACTCTGGCTCATATACAAAGTATAAAACTAATGTGTAGTATGGAAAGATATATAAGACATTGTAGTTTCTGTTTTTAAGATTGTTTAATTTATTTGAAAGTCAGAGTTACAGAGAGGAGAGGAGCAGAGAGAGAGAGAGGGATTTTCCATTGCCTGGGCTGGGCCAGGCCAAATCCAGGACACTGGAACACCATTCAGGTCTCCCATATGGGTGCAGAGATCCAAACACTTGGACCATCCTCCACTGCCTTCCCAGGTACATCAGCAGGGAGCTGAATTGGAAGTGGAGCCTGGACTCGAACTGCTGCTCATATGGGATGCTGCATTGCAGGTACAACACAACCTGCTTCATCACAACAGTGGCCTCAGTTTTAAATAGTCGAAAAGCATTGTGTTCAGAATGATGTAATTTATATACAATTATATAAATAGAACCCTACAGGCTTCCAAATTTCCAAAAATGCATATATGTATATATATGCATAGGGAAAGATCTGGAAGGATGCTTGTCATTAGATTTGAATATGTTTGTTAAGTATAACAGTAGTTATTTCTGGAGAGGGAACTGGGATTGAAGATGGTGGTCAAGGAAGATTTATAAAAAATGTTTGAATTGTTAAATAAAGCTTTGATGCATATTACTCATTTAAATAAAAATATATAAAATTGAAAACAAAATGTGAAGGTATAGGCAGAGTCACAAATGTTGTAGGAATTTCAGAATCCTAGAGATATGTAAAGCCGAAGAAAGCCAGAATCTCATGTCAGAGCTGAGATACACAAGCCAAGAATCAGAGGCCAAGAAGAATGACAAAGGAGTATACTTTGAACTCCATTGCCCCATTTTGTGTTGAGGGGGCGAAGCATGGTACTATAGGAGTAAAGGGTAAGACCTCGCTGTGTCAGGCAAAGCAGGAAATGTTGAGAGCTGGGCTGGCTCTATGTGAACATAGATATTTGGAGCTGGAGTGTCAAAGGCTCTGTAACTTTACATATTTCTTAGCATGGGATCTCCCACATTCAGCAAAGCAGATGACCTATTCTTGTTAAGTGGAAAGCCTGACAGAGCCTCCTACTGGGATGCTCTCTTCCCCTAATATATATCTATACTGTTCTTTAGACTTCTCAAAGGTAGCTTGCATATCTTCCTTAGGATCTAGCTGGTAACTTTTCAGGTAGCAGGTAGCTAATAATAGTAGTCCGGTGTCAATGGTGGTGGGGAGGCTGAGAAACAGTGTATTCTGTTTGGAAAGTGTGGGGAGCAATCCGGACTGGACTGAGTTACTGGAATTAAGACTTATTCTATGCATCTGCTCTCCCACAATATGGCGCTGGGAGAGAAGTAAACAGCTTCCGCACAGCTGCCTCCAGTTCAACTAATAAACTGTAGGACTTGCTCCTGATTGGAGAGCAGCGTACTTGGCGTGTGGGCAGCCGAGTTAGGATTGGCGGAGGAGGACTATAAAGGAGGAGAGAGACGGCATGCACGGAGGAACATCTAAGGGGAACACCTGTGCAGCCCCCGAGAGAGCCGGCCGGCGGTGTGACGCTCCCCCGCGGAAGTGGGGAATGTGGCAGGGGGAACCGCCCTTCCACGGAGGTGGAAGGGTCGGTAGCCAACCCGGGAAGAACCAGCAGCAAACCCGGGGAGGGCCGAGCAGACGAAAGAACAGCGCAGGGTCCTGTGTCGTTCCTCCACGAAGAGGGGGAGCGACATAATGGTGCCGTGACTCGGATATGAAGCCTAGGCAGGGTTTAGTGTCGTTCCTCCACGAAGAGGGGGAGCGACATAATGGTGCCGTGACTCGGATTAGGAAACCTAGGACGGATAGCAAACTTAGGAGGGAAGAAACGGGAAGAACTGGGAAATTACCGGAGAGAGAGACTAGCAAACAGCCTAGGGAAAAGCCGGACGAAAAGGGTGCCGGAAGAAGCTATTGAAAGCCTAGGCATAGACTCAGATACGGACTACAGGGGGAAGCTGGGAGAAATCTCTAAGGTCGAAAGCGAAAAGTGAAAGCTAGAACAAACAGACTCGGACGCGGACTGTGGGGAGAGGCCAGGAGAAATGAGGGAGGAATATCGTTGGAGGAAAGTTTGGGGAAACATACCGGGTAGAGAAAAGTGTTAGGGAAATTGAAGCCGCGGGGGGCAGGCCAAGGCTGAAATGAAAGCCACTTTGGGATTCTCAAGTTAGCCCGGGAATGGGGGGCGAAAAGTTGAAACCAGAAGCTGAAACGTAAGCCAGATTGGGATCCGTCTGATTAGCCCGGGGAGCAAAGGACGGGAAGCCAAATCGTGGGGCGGAGACGTATGCTGGGTTGAATTCGCCAGGCTAGCCCGGGGAACTTAGATTGAATGCTAGTGGCGGACACATAAGCTACGCTGTGTGACTCGCGGAGGCTGCTGTGCGCAGAGAGAGCGTGCGGGGCACAAGTAGATAGGGAACGGGGCTGGCGCGAGGCCGTGGTGCAGACGCGAAGGGCGTGGAGACCGCGGAGCGCGCGAAGCCAAGCCGCGCAAAGCCGGGAAGCCCTGCAGATGAGAGAGATGAGGGCTGAAGCGGCTCAGCCGGAAAGCCGCCGAGAAATAGCCTTGGGGCGGAGCCTGCCGGCAGGGCGAGGCGCCGGGAAGCCGCAGGGATAAGAGAAACAAAAGTTTAGAAGTAAAATGAGAGAAATGGGAATGTTGGCAGACATAAGTAAAATGGGAGAAATAGGAATGCCCGGAGATAGAGAAATAGAGAAATAGAAAGGCCTCCCCTCAACATGGCAATTAGAAGGCTTGGATTCGGTCTGCCCGATTAAGTGAGGCGATGAGCACCTGCAGCGGCTAGCAGCTTATGCGCCGCAGGTCACCGAAGACAGGCACGAATTAACATCAGAAAGGCCTCCCCACAATACAACAATGAGAAGGCTTGGATTCGGTTTGCCTGATTGTTAGGGCTTGTAAGCCCCTGCAGGCAGAGCAGAGCATGCGCTGCGGGGCACCGAACACAGGCACGCTGATGCGCCTAAAAACCTCCTCACAACATGGCGAAGAGAGGACCCGGATTCGGTTTGCCTGATTGATAGGACTTGTAAAAACCTGTGGTAACTCTAGCAAGTAGAGCAGAGTGTGTGCCGCGGGACACCGAAGACAGGCGCGTATCAACGCCAAAAATAAAAAGAAAGGGGGATCTGTGGGGAGCAATCCAGACTGGACTGAGTTACTGGAATTAAGACTTATTCTATGCATCTGCTCTCCCACAATATGGCGCTGGGAGAGAAGTAAACAGCTTCCGCACAGCTGCCTCCAGTTCAACTAATAAACTGTAGGACTTGCTCCTGATTGGAGAGCAGTGTACTTGGCGTGTGGGCAGCCAAGTTAGGATTGGCGGAGGAGGACTATAAAGGAGGAGAGAGACGGCATGCACGGAGGAACATCTAAGGGGAACACCTGTGCAGCCCCCGAGAGAGCCGGCCGGCAGTGTGCCGCTCCCCCGCGGAAGTGGGGAATGTGGCAGGGGGAACCGCCCTTCCACGGAGGTGGAAGGGACGGTAGCCAACCCGGGAAGAACCAGCAGCAAACCCGGGGAGGGCCGAGCAGACGAAAGAACAGCGCAGGGTCCTGTGTCGTTCCTCCACGAAGAGGGGGAGCGACATAATGGTGCCATGACTCGGATATGAAGCCTAGGCAGGGTTTAGTGTCGTTCCTCCATGAAGAGGGGGAGCGACAGAAAGCAGGAAAATGATTATAGGTGAATCACAGAGAAACAGTAGAGGGGTCAGTGGAGTTGTCTCTAAGAAACTTAACAGTAGAGATCCTTTTTCTAGCCAAATGTCTTCAGGTGCTACGTGATAAGCAAGCAGATCTCAAAATAGACTGATGTGACCACTATTTACTAGAACTGGATACATACAAACTTGAGGATGATATTTAGAGACCAAGAGACTGAGTAGTCTCTTTAGGGTACGGATATTCAGTCAGGTTTTGGGGGTGTGAGAGAAACACAATCTCTCATGCTGCTTAAATTTCTCCTCCCCATCAGGCCATCTAATGTCATGTTAGCCACCCGAGTTTCATTTGAATTACCCAGGGACCCTCGAATTTGTATGTATGATTGGCTATAATCATACATGAATGTATGATTGGCTATAATGATTAGCCCACGAGTTGAATTATGTCTTCCTCGAACTTCCTAGGAACAAGCTTCAGCCTTCTCCATTAGTAGGGAGAAGCTGAAGTAGTACATACACAACTTATCCCAGTGCTTTCCGGTCACTGTAGGTGCCTCTAGGGGGGGCTCAGTTCTCTATTAATGAAATTGAAGAGCTGCTAAACAGTTCCACTTCAGGTTCCCTTTCCTATGAATGCCCTTTTTTCGTTCCAATACAACCGGATTTAAAAAAGAAAGCCTCTGAGGATCACATCACATCACTTTGTTTTTATAAAAACTCAGGCAAACTTTTTTCCTAATTTAAACATCGCTATATGCTGCCTGTATAAAACTTGAAAAATATAAAAAAGAAAGAAAGAAGTGAAAATTATATTCTTGTTACACAATGATAATCACTGCTAATGTTTAGGTCTGTTTCATTGTAATCTATTTTCCGTAGATAAATGTGTTTACATAGCTGAATTCATAGTATATGTACAGATGTGTGATTTTTAAATAACTTGGTGTCAGAAACATAGTTCAACTTTGTTTTGTAAGGTTCTATAACTTTATCACCTGTGATTTATTTAAACTGTTTACTACTGCACATTGAGGTTGTCCATAATCTGTTACTATTATAAGCCTCACAACTGTAACGAAAAAAAATTATGCACAAGGTATTTCTATACTTTTCTTTAAACTGCTTTATTTAGGTATTATTGACATACAAAAAGCTATACATTTTTAATGCTTATAACTTGGCAATTTTGGCAATAAGTATATAACTGTGGAACCATCACCACAATCAATGCCAGAAACATATTCATTACCTCAAAAAGTTTCCTCTCACCCTCTTACCTTTTTTATGGTTCCTTAGGATTAATTCTTAAGATGGGGACTGCTGGATCAAAGTCCATGAATGTTTCTCTAACAGTTTTGATTATATACTGCAAAATTGCCTTCGAATAAATAAGTGCCAACACCATTGCCTTGTAACAAAGTGGCATGCCTGTCTTTTTTTGTTGTTGTTTTTTTTTTTTTTTTGGTTTTGTTTTAACAAGCAGAGTTAGACAGTGAGAGAAAGAGAGACAGAAAGATCTTCCTTTTCCATTGATTCACCCCCCAAGTGGCCACCGCTGCCAGTGCATTGCGGCCGGCCAGCGTGCTGCGCCAACCCAAAGCCAGGAGCCAGGTGCTTCCTCCTGGTCTTCAATGCAAGTGCAGGGCCCAAGCACTTGGGCCATCCTCCACTGCCCTCCCAGGCCACAGCAGAGAGCTGGACTGGAAGAGGAGCAACCGGGACAGAATCCGGCGCCCCAACCGGGACTAGAACCCGGGGTACCGGCGCCACAGGTGGAGGATTAGCCTAGTGAGCCGTGGCGCCAGCCAGCCATGGTGCCGGCCATAAAGTGGCATGCCTGTCACACAATCTTTTATGTAAAGATTCATCTTTTAATTTATTTTGAAAGAGTGATGGTCTGGGGAAGCTCTTCCATCCACTGTTTTCACTCCCCCAAAAAGGCTGCAATGGCCATGGCTTGGCCAAGCTAAAGCCAAGAGCCAGGAACTCCATATGGGTCTTCCATGTGGGCAATCAAGGTCCAGGTATTTGAACCATCGTCTGCTGCCATCCCAGGCAACATTAGCAGGGAACCAGATGGGAAGCAGAACAGCCAGGTCTCTAATTAGTGCTCTGATATGGGATGCCAGCACTGCAACTGGCAGCTTAATCTGCTGTGCCACAATGCCCACCCCGTAACAAAATCTTTTCTCAGATCTGGGAAAGTGACTATTCTCTACAGAGAACCCTAGACATTTTCTGGCAGGAGCAGTGAAAGAGCGAGGTGACAGCATTTTGAGTTGTCCCAAGTGTCAGCTGGTAGGTAATCAGGAATAGTTGCTTTTTAGAAGTTGCTAGACAACTTAGGTTATACTTAATTCCCAAAACCTGTTCATTTCTAGCCAGGTCTCACTTTTTACTGGAATTTTAAATTTGACCTCAACAACATCAGTTGCCCTCTTTTCTAAGGAAAAAGTTTGTTCTATCATTTCCTGAGCTTCCAGTCCTGGTTCTCTACACAAGATGACATATGACAGACCCTTTGCCCTCATACTGCTGAAAGTTCCGTATCAAAGTGAACATTACTTATAAACATTGTCAAATAACTTAGCAAGCCTCAGTTATATGCATCAAGCCCATATATAAACAAAACAGCCTAAGAAAGGCACAGGAAAATAAAGAAAGTGAGTTTATGGAAAACATTTTCCTTATTCAAATTCAAAGGACTGTACATTTCTGTAGTGTTGTATGATGTACTGGGAATCTGTCAAAATCCAACGTCCACTAATTACTGTTTTCATACAACTGTAAAACCACAAACCATAATTCCTTCCAAGAATTATGTGACTGGTGAATTCTTCTTGTTATTCTGGTTCCTGTCATGATACATACATAAGTTCCAGTCACTCATATGTTAATTTCTTTTTCCAGTGGTTTTAAGCCAAGATCAGACTAATTCTGACTGGAGAGCAGTGAGGGAGTCTGGCCAGAAGTTAGAAACTGAATCCTCTAATTCAAAATGCTTTATTTATTATTTATGCCTCACTTAGTTCCATAAAATGGTTAAAATGACCTGTCTCTTGCAGCATTACTTCTGGCTCTGCTGTCCTGACTTTGATACTAGCTCCACCTACTATTTCTCCACATTTAAGCTGACCTTTGCCCTGTAGTGTAGATCAACTCTGCCTTCAGACAAAAAGAAACCTCTTCTTTTACCCCCCTCTTTCCCAAATTAAAAAAAACAGTGGGGGGAGTACAGAGGCTTAGAATTGAGTCACTGTCCTTGAATCCGTCTAACAAAGTAGTCCTGTGCTAATGACAGGGACCCTAGATGGTCAGATGCCTGCATTCTACTCCCTCTCTTCCTTGCCTCGTCATGGAAGGAAAAGTGAGAGAGTAGATTCTTCAGGGCCAGAAAATCCTCATTATCTCCCTGAACAAGAAGATGCCACAAGGGCCCAGAGATGCATACAAAACCCAAATGTAGACAAGTCAAGGCCCCAAATGCAGGAGACAGGATGGAAGAATTCTGTCTGCTGAGGTCAGAGCCAGTGGCTAGCATTAGAGCAGAGGGCCATGAATTTAACAAACAAAGGAGGGTGAGAACAGAGGATGCCTGAATCATCATGAGTGTCACCTAGCAATTGTGACTTGCATCTCTAGGGGTACATATGCCAGGGACATCAGAGTTCTCTAGCGCAAGAAGGCCATTCATGTACCTTAGTTCGTAACAATATACAACTGGGCTTTGTTTTCCATCCTGAGAATGGGAAGAAGCAGGAAGAGGACAATAATACCTTCTGCCCCTCTACATGCGAGCTCTGTTGTATGTAGGTACTTTCATGAATCTTCTCAACTTTATGAGGCTGTTATAGTCCCAGTTTTAAAGATGAGAGGACAAAGCTTCCTGACTCTGAGACTAGTGCCCTTCCTCTGTGTACCATCATGACTTACTGCTTTTCAGCCCTGTTGCCAAGGAAGCAGTCTTCACCCCCATGCTAAATATCTGTCACTCTATGTGATGTCATTCTAGTCTCTCTGCCAGTAGAGGAGAGGATTGTGCTTCCTACTTCTGGCTGCCTCATCTCTGCTAATGTTCTTTTTTATGACTCCTCCACCAAGAGTCTCCTCTTCTGACTCATGCATCTAATTCAGGCTTTGCCACTTGTGTAGCAAAACTAAGGATGATCAACCTGATAATAATAACAATGATGGCATGTATCAGTTTCTGAGCACGTACTGTGTACCAGATTTGTAGCAAGGTCTTAGCACACATTATGTCATTTATTCCTTACCCTAGCCCTATAAATAATATTATCATCCATGTTTTATAGATGAGAAAGAAATTACCTCTTGTTTGCATCACAGATTTCTTCTAGTACAGCTGTTTGCCTCCTTCACCTTCTCTTAGGCACCGTGGCTTTCTTGCTGTTCTCCAAGCAGATCAAACTTGTTCCCACCTCAGGGTCTTTACCCTTGCTCTCCCCTCCGCTAGAAACTTCATATTCCCAGGTTTATCCTCATGGCTGACTCCTTCATATCATCTAAATCTCTACCCAAATATCATTTGGAGGCTCTCTCTGACCACTTTATATCAAAAATAGCCTGCAAGTACACACACTGCCATCACTCTTTTTTCTCCTGACCCTGATCTATTTTTTATTCACGGTAATTATCATTTTTTAAAATATCTTAATTCGTTGATTGTTTACTCCTTTTCTCCTCCACCAGACTCTAAACTCCTTAAAGGCAGTCATTTAATCAATGTATTGTCCCTAATGCGTAGCAGGAAATTAACATACATGTAATGCTCAGATAGAAGGATGGATGAGTCATCCAGTGATATCTGACTCCACAGTGTTCTAATTGTGATAGGATGCTACTTTTAGAAATTTGTGGAAAATGGAATTAAAGGCTAAATTTTTTTGGTGCAAAACATTTTTGAAATTTACGCATACATAGGTTTTTCAGAATATGCCTTTTCCATGAATTTTTGAAGACCCTTTATATGCACACATTTCAAAACAATTTTTTGAACCAAAAATTTATCTTTTGATTCCATTTCCACAAATTTTTTCAAGTAGTCTTATACCTGACTCCTAGCTCAGCAAAGATGGGTGGCACTTCCTTTGGGTCAGAGGTAATTTATATGTTGATCTTTCCATGACAATTATATTTTTACATTGCAATTAGGGAAGAATTATCTTTCCAACTAGTCTATGAGCTTTTCAAGTGCCCTGTTTTTATTTTCTCCCTAGTGTTATAACAGAGAGAGGATGAACTTAAGAGCTAAAAAGAACATGTTTCAAAATCCTGTTCTGCCTTCGGTCCCTCTGTGATTTAATTTTCAGGTTTTTTTTAATTTATTTAAGTGACAGAGATAGAGATGTGTGTGTGTGTGTGTATGTATGAGAGAGAGAGAGAGAGAGAGAGAGAGAGAGAGAGCACATGAGAGCAAGATCTCCCCAATCCACTGAGTCACTGCTTAAATTCCCACAGTGGTCAGGAATGGGCTTGGCCTAAGCCAAGAGCCCAGGATTTAATCCAAGGCTCTTTTATGAGTGGCAGGAATTCAATTACTTGAGCCATTACTGTTGCCTCCCAGGATCTGCATTAGCAGAAAGCTGAAGTCAGGAACCAGAACAAAGACTCTAACCTAGGCATTCAATATGGGACATGGGTATCTTACCCAGATTCTTAAACATTAGACTAAATGTTGGTCCCCCCCTTTGTAACTTTAATTAACTTATTTGGTCTCCTGTGAATATTAATTTCCATATCTTCAAACTAGGCATACTATGTCACATGTAGTTATTGTGACAAGTCAAATGATTTATTATAGGGAACCTGACCAGTTAACCGCCTAGTGCATAGCAGGCATTCAATAAATTGAAACACCTCATCTCTTTGTACTTCTCCCAGAATGCAGCTTACCCTATTAGTTCATTAGTGAACTGAACGTTTCTTTTGAATTTCAGTATCATCTATTATGGGGCTCTTTATATGGAGGGTACTGGGAACTATATTATTAAATTATTTTACTGTATTTTTAACTGCTACTTGGACACGGATTTGGAAGGTGTGTCTGTCCATTGTGGGCATGTTATTAAGCTGAAAGGGAGCTGGCGCCGCGGCTCACTAGGCTAATCCTCCGCCTTGCGGCGCCGGCACACTGGGTTCTAGTCCCAGTTGGGGCCCCGGATTCTGTCCCAGTTGCCCCTCTTCCAGGCCAGCTCTCTGCTGTGGCCAGGGAGTGCAGTGGAGGATGGCCCAAGTGCTTGGGCCCTGCACCCCATGGGAGACCAGGAGAAGTACCTGGCTCCTGCCATCGGATCAGTGCGGTGTGCCGGCCGCAGCGTGCCGGCCACGGCAGCCATTGGAGGGTGAACCAACGGCAAAAAGGAATACCTTTCTCTCTGTCTCTCTCTCTCTCACTGTCCACTCTGCCTATCAAAAAAAAAAAAAAAGCTGAAAGGGACAGCAAGTAAGTTTAATAATAAATCTCCACAGGCTGAACTAATTAATAAAATTTAATAATGATTATACATGTAAAGTTCTTCATCTGAGTATAAAAATATAGTTATTCAAGTTCAGGCTAAAGGTGGCATCGCATAGCTCAGTATAAGGGTTCTTTTAAAAGTTTATGGAAGGGCCGACACTGTGGCTTAGTGGGTAAAGCTGCCACCTATAGTGCCAGAATCCCATATGAGTGGGTCAGGTTCGAGTCCCGGCTACTACACTTCTGATCCAGCTTTCTGCTATGACCTGGGAAAGCAGTGGAATATGGCCCAAGTCCTTGGGCCCCTGCACCTGCATGGGAGACCCAGAAGAAGCTCCTGGCTCCCAGCTTTGGATTGGCCCAGCTCCAGCCATTGTGGCTACCTGGAGAGTAAACCAGTGGATAGAAGACCTTTCTCTCTCTCTGCCTCTGCTTCTCTGTAGTTCTGCCTATCAAATAAATAAATAAATAAATATTTTTTAAAAAGTTACTAGGGAAATATCTATAAAAATCTATGCATAGATTTCAAAAATTTTACACAAAATAAACTTATCTTTTAATTCCATTTTCAATGGTATACCTAGGAGCTTTCATCTCATGGAATTGGATCATTTACAGAATCTTAGATTTATCTTATTAAGACCACATTTTTATATTTTTCTGTATTTCTCCTTTAGTCCTACTCAATCCATTTTCTTTCTCTTAGACATCTCTACTCTGATTATTCAGGTTTTCTCCATAGTCTATCACTCACATGTCTCCATTTCTTTCACTTACACAGCCTGGACACCACAATGCATCATGTTAATCACAACTTCAATGCCAAAGTCCCTTCATACTTTCCTCACACGTACCTTGATATGTGATTCTCAACCAGTAGTGGGGCAGGGGCCAGGAGCGAGGGAGGAATGTTTTAACTCTATGTTCTTCCCAGAGATTCTGTTCCATGTCCACTCCAGCCTAGGTGGATAACCACTGCCCTATAGTTATACTGCTGTGGTTCTAAGCAAGGACTCATTCAAAGTACACATATTTGAATCCTATCTCCTTACTTTGCTAGCAGTGTGGATAGACTCTGCATTTCACCTTCTAGATCTGTAAAATGAGATTGAAAATAGACTCTTAAACTCTGGGATTGTTTCATGTACTAAGTATTATTTCATGTATTCCAAACAGTCCCTCGGAGATGGAATTGTGATTGTTTGCAATTGTTTGTGTCATAATCTTTAGGAGCTTAAGGTTGAACAAAGTTGGCAAACCCTCTTGATGTGGTCTCCTGTAGAAAAGCTGTTGAATGAAAATAAAACTACCATACAGCAAGACACATTAGGTCTCCTGCAAATCCAAGTGTCCCTTCTTTAGCTGAGCCTTCTATGATGTATGTGGCATTCTTTGTAATGTGTCCCTGGTCAGCCTTCTTCCTGATTCCCTGCAAAAGGTATTCCATATCTTTTTTTTTAAAGATTTATTTATTTATTTGAAAGTCAGAGTTTCACAGAGAGAGAAGGAGAGGCAGAGAGAGAGAGAGAAAGAGAGAGGTCTTCAGTCGCTGGTTCACTCCCCAACTGGCCGCAACAGCTGGAGCTGCGCTGATCTGAAGCCAGGAACTAAGAGCCAGGACCCAGGAGTTTCTTCCATGTCTCCCACATGGGTGCAGGGCCCCAAGCACTTGGGCCATCTTCTACTGTTTTCCCAGGCTATAGCAGAGAGCTGGATCAGAAGTGGAGCAGCCGGGACTCAAACCAGCGCCCATACGGGATTCCGGTACTGCAGGCAGCGGCTTTACCCACTACGCCACGGTGCCAGCCCCAAATCACTCCTTCTTAATTCCCTCTATAGGTTTCTCTTCTTCACATACCTATTAGATTATTATACCTAGATAGGTTTCATGTATTGACCCTCTTCTTTTCTCAGTTTTCACATGTATGTTGGACAACCCCATGAACCACCAATACTTTATTTATATTTACAGTAGTGGTCAAGCATGCAGACACTAAAGCAGGACTGACCTAAGTTTAAATCCTAACTCTGCCACTTACACACTGGGTGAGTTATTTAACCTCTTCTAAGCCTTGGTTTCCTCACTAGTAAAAGGGGGGAATAATGTGCTTTCTAAATAAATAATAAAACTTTCTGAGTATTAAGTTAGATAATGCTTGTAAAATGATGGGTACATAAGTACTCAAAAATGTTAAAAATAATAATTCTAAATTCACACCCAGTATTTTTCCCCTAAGCCATTTCCACATAGTTAATTGCCTACTGAAAATAGCTACCATCATACCTTCAGGAAACAAGCTCACTGTGCCTAAACTTGTACAACTAATTGTTCCCTCCAAGATTGTTTTTCATTGTGTGTTCTTAGCCTTACTGAATGATTTTTGTCACCCAAGCTATAGCATAGACCTGTATATGTATCATCTTAGAGCCTTTCCTTTTGTTGATGTTCTATATTCCAACTAGTAACTAAGCCTTAATTTTGCTATTGATAGTATCTGTCTTGTTTGTGTCCTCCTCCCCATCTGTCTGGCTGATGTCTTAGTTACACCTTCATCTATATCCTTATAATTTGTTCTCCCTTCATTGAAGTGCTCTTTTAATTGACCCCCCCTTGTCTCCTGAAGTCTTATTTCCCTTTAGTCCATTCTGTGAACTATTTCTAGAATGATCCTCTATTAGCTCCTTAATACTTATAGAACAAACCATCCACATTCTTTAGCATGACATATAAGGCTCTCAGTGATTTCACACTTTCATGTCAAACAGCTTATACTGCTTTCTCTAAGCCTACATTCAATGGCCAGGAATCAGCTCCAGGCTCATCTCATCCAGGAAGACTTTCATGACTGTTTTATAAACCCTTGCTCCTATTACAATTTATTTCCCTTTCTAGTATTCTCCTGCTTGCTCTATCTACAAGTATTTACTTAGATACTTACATATCTCCTTAAACACTTTGTCTCACATATACATGAGACATATATGGCCACCTTGCCCTACTTAATTATGAGCTAGGACAGGAACTTTGTCTTGAGCCAACTATCATGTGAGTAATTGCTTATTGTAGCACCTAGTATCACAAAACTGTTGGCCAATGGAATTTACGAATGAATGAACAACTTGTGAGCTATGTCAAAAATGCACATTTTTAGGAGGATGAAAGATGATTATACTGTCCTCATTGCTTTTTTAAAAATTTCCTATAGTTAGAATACAATTTAAAGTGAGTACCCAGTTAAACTATCTTTCAGATTCTTTCCATGTATAAGCCTTGTGATTCTACCTTGCCCTCAAAACTATGGAGAATAGTGAAGTATAAGATGTGATGTTCACTCCTTGTGTACTTACAATACATATGAGGAAATGTGTTTAACCCCCTGAAAAACCTAATTAATAGCACATTAAGAGTGATAAAGCAATAGAGTTAAACATCAAATTAGTTATACAGCAGAAATGGAAATTCAGGGTAGGGTGTTTTAACTCTGTCCTTAATGTGCTGTACATTGTGATTTAATGCTATAACTAGTACTCAAACAGTATATTTCACTTTGTGTTTCTATGGGGGTGCAAACTGTTGAAATCTTTACTTAATATATGCTAAACTGATCTTCTGTATATAAAGAGAATTGAAAATGAATCTTGATGGGAATGGAAGGGGGGAGGGAGAGGGAAAGGGGAGGGTTGCGGGTGGGAGGGAAGTTATGGGGGGGGAAGCCATTGCATCCATAAGCTGTACTTTGGAAATTTATATTCATTAAATAAAAGTTTAAAAAAATGTACATACTAAAAAAAAAAAAAAACAAATGGCAGGAGTAATTAGACAACCCTTTCTGAGAGGGATGGGATTTCAGCTGGACTTTAGCAGGTAGGAAGGCATATGTAATATACTCACAACAGCCAAAAGGCGGTATAGCAAACTGGTCTGGTTAAGAGCAGAAACCCTTTAGTGTAGTTTTTTTTTTTTTTTTTTTTTTTTTTTTTTTTTTTTTTTTACTTTAAACCCAACTCTCCCACTTACTAGCCCTTCAATTTGGGGAAGTGACTTCATCTCTCTGAGTCTCAGCAACTTCCATACACTTAATAGAGTAATCATATTTCCCTCATGTTGTGAAGATTAAATAACATTGGGTATAAAGAGTTTAGAAGTGTACCTAGTTAGGGGCCAGGGTAGTGGCATAGCAGGTAAAGCTGCAGCCTGCAATGCTGGCATCCCATATAGGCACCAGTTCCTGTCCTGGCTGCTCAACTATCAATCCAGTTCCCTGCTAATGGCCTTGGGAAAAGCAGTAGAAGATGGCTTAAGTGCGTAGGCCCCTGCACCCGCATGGGAAACCCAGAAGAAACTCCTGGCTCCTGGCTTCAGTCTGGCCCAGCCCCAGGCTATTGTGGCCATCAGAGAAGTGGGCCAGTGAATGGAAGATCTCAGTCTCTCTATTTCTCTCTCTATTTCTCCCTATCTCTTTAACTCTGACTTTCAAAGAAAGAAAGAAAAAAGGAAAGAAGCATGCCTAGTTATAGTAAACATTACTGAATCAGTTAATGCATGTCCATGCTGTCTTTATTATGCTTCACATATTCTGCAGACTTTCATTTGTCATAAATTCTTTTGCAACCGTTTTCAGTGACCCTATGAGAGCAGGAAAGGCATTATTATTATTTGACAGATGATAAAACTGAGGCCCAGAGAAAGACAGTGACTTATCAACAGTGAGCAAATGGAACAGTCAAGCCTTCCTTTGGCCATCAGTTGGCCCCTTAGGCTCAATAGTATCACAGCTTCTTTACTATTTCTTTGTATCTAGGGGATAGAGTAGAATGGAGTAGAGCAAGGTGGGGGGAGGGGAGAAGAACAATGTTTAGGAGATGGCAGAACTATCTATAAGATTTAATGTTTATGGGGCCGGCGCTGTGGCGTGGCAGATAGAGGCGCTGCCTGCAGTGCTGGCATCCCAATATGGGCGCAGGTTCGAGTCCTGGTTGCTCCACTTCCGATCCAGCTCTCTGCTATGGCCTGGGAAAGCAGTAGAAAGTGGCCCAAATCCTTGGGCCCCTGCACCCGCATGGGAGACCCAGAAGAAGCTCCTGGCTCCTGGCTTCAGATCAGTTCAGCTCCAGCAATTGCAGCCATTTGGGGGAGTGAACCAGTGGAATGGAAGACCTCTTTCTCTCTCTCTCTCTCTCTCTCTCTCTCTCTCTCTCTCTCTGTGTGTGTGTGTGTGTGTGTGTGTGTAACTCTGACTTTCAAGTAAAATAAATAAATCTTTAAAAAAAGATTTGATATTTTAAAGATTTATTTATTTATTTTAAAGTCAAAGTAACACAGAGAGAGGAGAGGCAGAGAGAGAGAGAGAGAGAGAGGTCTTCCATCCGATGGTTCACTCCCCAGAGGGCCGCAACGGCCAGAGCTGTGCCAATCCGAAGCCAGGAGCCAGGAGCTTCTTCTGGGTCTCCCACATGGGTGCAGAGGTCTAAGGACTTGGGTCATCTTCTACTGCTTTCCCAGGCCATAGCAGAGAATTGGACAGGAAAGTGGAGCAGCCGGGTTTCGAACCGTTACCCTTATGGGATGCTGGCGCTTCAGGCCAGGGCGTTAACCCTGGAGTCCATTTCCCAAAGAAGAAGGGAGAGTGTTGGTGCAATTATTAATAACATCTGGCAAAATCATTTCTGATTGGCCAGCATGTGTTCCTAGGGTAACTGCGTTTATTGTTGGGAATTTCATGTCTGGTTGTCACAGTGAAACAAATACAGCAATAAATACACTTTCCTCACTCAAATCACTCATCGGAACCACTCCACCCAGGGAAAAACTACATCTTGGGATAGCATTTTTTTTGGCAGCTTCTACTTCAAAGGGGTCCTCTCTCCCATTTCTCTAAGGCAGGGTCTTTGCCACAAGAAAGCAACCTCACTATTTCTGTCTTAAGCACCTCTCTATTTCACCCCACCCACCTTATCCCCTCCCTCCCTTTTTACCCTTCCTTTTTTTCTCTTTCTCCACATACACACATACACACACACACACAAAATCCCATTGCTACATCTCTGTGCTGAGCTGGGAGTTTGATACACTCTCAATACAAGTGTAATTTCTAAACACAATAGCCCAGAGTACCTGTAATAATAAGAACATGCCATGTGTCTGCCGTATGCCAGATATTGTATTTTCTAAAATTAATTAATTAATTTGAGAGAGAGAGAGAGATCCTTCACTTGCTGGTTCACTCCCCAAAAGCCTGCAATGGCTATGCTTGGGCCAGTCTGGAGCCATGAACCAGGCATTCAACCCTGGTGTCCCACTTGGATGTCAGAGATCCAACCACTTGAGCCATCATCACCTCCTGCCTCCTAAGGCATACATTAGCAGGAAGCTGAAATTTTTTTGAAGGGTGTGTAGAGGTGCAAAGACAGGACTTGAACCCAGGTACTCCAGTATGGGCTACATGCATTCAAAGCAGTGTCTTAACCACTAGACCATATGCTTGCCCCATACATTTTTTTCCTAAAAAATAAGACTTCTTTCATAAAACTTGATCGGAGGTTACTATTTATTTCTATTTTACAGATAAGCAAACTGAGGCCTGAAAAAAAAGGCAAGGGAAGCAATGGAACTAGAAATTAATGTCAATTATCTATGGCTCCAAAGCCATATTCACTATGCATTAAAACCGCTTATAGAAAAAAACAGAATACTGGAGCCAGCACTGTGGCATAGGGGGTAAAGCCACAGCCTGCAGTGCCAGCATCCCACATGACCTCCAATTTGAGTGCCAGCTGCTCCACTTCTGAAACGGCTCTCTGCTATGGCCTGGAAAAGCAGTAGAACATGGCTCAAGTTCTTATTGCCCTGCATGCGCTTGGGAGACCCAAAAGAAGCTCCTGGCTTCGGGTCAGCCCAGCTCTGGCCACTGCAGCTATTTGGGGAGTGAACCAGCAGATGTAAGACCTCTCTCTCTCTCTCTCTCTCTCTCTGCCTCTGCTTCTCTGTAACTCCACCTTTCAAATAAATAAATAAAATATTTTTTTAAAAAAAGAAAAAACAACACCAACTAGGCACTATGCTTGATAAAATTTTACCTGTCTTATTTAATTCTCACAACAAACTGATGAGTTACTTAGTGCTCTGTTATCTCTAATTTTGAGATGAAGAAACGAAGGAAAACTCATTTCCACAGCACATAATAAAATTGGAGCAATGGATAGATGATTAGCATAGCCTTGAATAAGGAAACATAAAATCGTAAGTTAATAAAATGTACTAGTTGTTGTTTAGTTATATAATAAAATAATGATGTGACATAAATGAATGAATAACTGCTCTACTCAACATCCTAACTAAATCTCATGTACAATATTGAGTGAAAGAAGACAAAAAGAAAATATAGCATGATTCTATTCATATAAAACTTAAAACTAGGTAAAACTGAACTATAGTGCTCATATACATAGAAAAGGAAAGAAATTATTATTTACTGTTACATATTATCATTAATACCCCCTCTCTCATTCTCTTCTGTTTATTTCCTTTATGGATATGAAATATCTCAAAATAAAATTTCACTCTTTTAGGTCCTAGGGAAAGGCCTGGGACTTTTCCCAAAGGAATTTTTCAGGCTCCACCTTGGGATTCACCACACCCTAAGTTCAGGCATAAGAACTCTGAAAGGACCAAGATAGGGTAGAGGGGCGGGCTGGGGACAGTTACCCTGTATGGTCTTCAAAATGAGTATGTCACATGGCAAAAAATAAAAAAATGAAAAAAGCCTCATGGCTCACTGTATTCCAACTTCCTCTAATGAAGAATTCCAGGAATCCCAAAGGGGCCAAAATGCTAATGTTGAAACTCCATAAATATAAACTCCTATTCCTTGCTATAGTCCAGGAGTTGAGGCACCAGAAAGTTTCTGCTGGTCACAAAGTATATTGGAAAAAGAACAGAGTTTGTGCATCTGACTTGCAGGCATATCTTGGCTCTGGCCAAGCTGTATAAACTTGAACAAGTTGCTTCCTTTTTCTGATTCTCAGCTTCCTCTTACATGCAGGTAAGAATCAATGAAATTAAAATGAGAATAATGTGACTACTAACTTACAAAGTTGTTTTAGGAAAGCACCTGGTATATAGTAGGTACACAATTAATAAAACTTTCCTTCATTTTCTTCATTTTGTGACCCCTGCCAGACTTCTGAAGATAAAATAGAAAACTGAATGCCGGATGACTTGGGAGGTTATGCACCAGTGTATTTTTGGAAGGACATACTTTCAAGCCTACAAATTCATCATTGTCAAAAGAATCAGTCAGTCCTGAAAACCTCACATCAATCTGCCATCACTTCAAGTTCGCTGTTGTATAGGAGACTAGAAAGACAGGAGATATACCTGGCTATATACCTTCATCAAAACAGTATTCTTCTGGTTCAAAATCTACTTTGGGTTCATCCTCCCTACCTTTACATTGTGTTAGCACACAACCACAGAAGCTTAATGGAATAAAATGCTAGTAACACTGAAGCAATAACCTGCTTATCTCCTTTGGCTAACATTGCTTGGTAAAAAATATCCCCTTGCTCTGTATTAAAAGTCATTGTAATATAAGAAATTATAAAAATAACAGGTGACTTCATTGAAATACATGTGATGTCCCAAAGGTAATTATGGTCCCTTTCCTTTTGTCATCCTAGGAAAGTATCAGCTTTTATTACTGCTGTGACTGATGGATTGAACCTCCTCTCCCCAAAACACAGAATTTACAATTGACACACTAGAATTAGTGTGAAGGCTTTTGGTTTAGTAGCCAGAAAGACTTGTATTTGAACTCTGTATATGGTGCTTAATGATTGGGTGGACTTGGGCAAGTCATCTCACCTCTATAAGTCTCAGTGTCCTTGTCTCTCAGGCAGCAATGTCAATAGCATCTACTTCAGCAATTCTTGTGAGGACTCAATGGAAGTATATTATATAAAACTTCCAGTACCACACCTCACATAAATTAGGTTCTGCAATATGAGATCTTGCTTTTCTTGCACACTAAAGCATCTATTGTATTTCAGTGAATGAACTTAGCTTCGGATTTGAACACTCTCAGTGTGAAGTTGACTGGATGTTAAAATACTCAGTACCTTGCTCACTTTCAAAGTGATCTGGGCTTGGATTCTTATTTAGAAAACTATGGCCAGCCAGGCTGCATCGCCCATTTTGGTGTGGTCCGTGAGCTAACATTTGTGGCAGGAAGAAAAAGAGGATGAGGAAGAAGTGAAAGGGACAGCATTAGGCCTACAAAGCCAAAAAACACTTGCTGTCTGGTCCTCAACAGCAACATAAAGTTTGCTAAACTCTGCACTAGAACCTACTGTAATGAGAAAAGCACATGTAGTGGCTAGTCTGTGGCAGTTACTTTCTTTTTTTAATCTGCTCTATCTTTCTTATTCTCTTCATTCTAATAATAGATCCTCCCTAACCTGGGGGAGCACATGATCCAGTCCTGGCCAAATGATTATCCCACTTCTCCAGCAACATTGGTTAGCCCCAAGCAAGGCCAATCTGAGTTCTTCTCTGGGATAGGTGAATTCTAAGAGAAGCTTTTTTTTTCCATTGAAGTTGCCAAACTGAGTCTCCTGGCAGTCATCATTCTTGCCATTTGGACAAAGCCTTCTTAAAATAAGAAAGCATCAAACACATTTGCATAGAGAAAAAGAGAATTCCTGGTTCCAGTCATCAAAATCTTGGTTCCTGCAGCAATTTCTTCAGTTCCATCAGTTACCCTAAGATTCTTCCTAGATCATCTCAGTACTTCTTTTCCTAGAAGAAAGTCTAGAGATACATTTTCTTTTAAATTTAGTTGGTTTTGCCTAAGGTAGGTTGAGTTAGGTTTCTGTAACTTATAACTGAAAGAATCCTGCTCCAATAGCCCACAGATTTGAAACCTAATGCAACTGGAATCAAATCAGTTTCCCAATCAGTATCCTATAACTATATGACAATTTACATCATGTCATCAGGGCCTCAGTTTCCTCCTCTGTAAAATCAGAATAATAATAGGAGTCACAGTGCAGGGTATAACAGGTGTTCAGAAGATGTCAATTTCCTTCCAGAATGACAAGATTTAATAAGTCAGCTGACCTGCAGGCAGGAAAAACATCCATGATTTTAGCTCTTAGACATTTTTAAACAGCTCATGAGCACAATAAACCTTCCAGAGCTTTGCCTTATAAATCAGTCTGTGGACTTCACAACCAGACTGGCAGGTATAGTTTAGTTAAGTTGGGCTCAACAAGTCACTGAAACTCCTGCAATCCCTTTTGAACCAAGTCAGTCCCTCTTTCCATATCTATCCAGCCCCCTAAAGTATACTCTGTATGCTCTCAGGTCTTCCAATCAGTGAACTGGGTTTCTCTGTTCAGAACCTGGCTTGGAATTCAGTAATAAATGATATTTTGGCCTCCCTGAGTGGGGAAAAAAACAAAGATTAGCAAACCCCTTCAAGGGACAAGATTCATTTAACTTAAGAGACAATTCTTACTGGCCTTTAAAAAAAGCTAGATAGAGAATAAGCAGGGAACCTCAGATCTCTCACTTGTACCAACTTTGGTTCTATCCATCAGAAGGGAGCTGAGCCTGTCTATCCTGCTCTCAGACCAGGCTCCCTTTTGGCAATGTTGGGTCAGACCGAGGGCCATCTGGCTGGAACCTTTAAGTGTGACTTTTTCAGGCTGTGAGGGGAAGAAGAATAGAAGATCTTCAAGGGATAAGCTAACACAGACTCAATCCTGCCTCCCAAAAGAAGATGGGCTCCCCGACACAGGAGACAGGACCAAGAAAAGCAGCCCTTTCACTCTCCCTGTACCTATACTGGGGAGCAAATAAACCCAGGCAATTATACCAGGGCCTAGCATCTTCAATGGCCTTATAAAGGGTAGGGAGAGGAACTGATTAACAAAAAGGACCTCTTGTTAAAATTGCTGGTTTTGAGGTGACATAGATGGGAGCCCAAAGGATGCTTATCAAGTAAGGTCTATCTTACATACCAAAGAACTTGAGGCAAGCTTCCCTGGGATGCACTTCATTGCCACAGTTTATTATGCCTTTAGATCAACATGGGAAGCAAAGCAGGAAGGACATTAAAAGAAAGTAAAACCACAGACCAATCTCTTATGAATATATTTAGATTTAACACAATCTGAAGCAAAGGGTTTATTTTGTTTAAAACTGTCAAATTTATTCTAAAAATTGTATAGAATTTCAAAGGGTCAAAAATAGCCAACACATGGAAAAAGAACAAATTGGAGGGTTTACACGACCAACTATCATAACCTACTAAAAAGCTGTGGTATATAAGACACTTTGATGCTGGCACAGAATAAACAGATCAACTGATGGAGCAGAATAAGTTCAGAAACTTTCTTGGTACTCTCTGTAATAGTTACCACAAATAAAAGAAAATATATAATATTTGTCTTTTTGGAACTGGCTTATTTTGCTAAGCATAATGGCTTCCAATTGCAAAAAAAAAAAGTATTTGAGTGAAATTGACATTTTAAGATTTTATTATTGTTTATAGCCCTTGTCTATACTCTTGAGGAAAAGTGGTTTTTCTACTTACTACTTGTTGAATTTCTAATATAGTGGAGGGTTAAGCTTATGATTATAAAGTAAACTGAAAGTACATCATTGTAAAAATTAAAAGAAAAATAAAGGAACGAGAAGAGAGGGTGGAAGTGAGGGATAGAGGGAGAGTAGGGTGGAAAGTTCTTAAAACTGTATATATGGAATACATGAAATTTGTTTCCTTTATATGAATAAAATAAAGTTCAGAAATGGACCCACACATATGTAGTCAACTGATTTATGTTGACGGTAACACCTCAGTGCAGTGAAGAAATAATGATATTTTCAATAAATGTTGCTGTGTCAATTGGATTTATATATGGGGGAAATATATTTTAACCTTTATCACGCTATACCTGGAAATCAACTCTCAATGAACTACAGATTAAAAGGCAAAGGGAAAAACAATAAAGATTTTAAAGAAAAACATAGGACATCTTTATAACAAAGATTTCTAAAACAGTACACAAAAGCCCCATCCTTAAAGATGAAATTTGATAACATGAAATAAATTAAAATTAAGAACTTCTGCTTATTAAAATATGCAATATGCATCAAGTCAAGAAAGAAAAAGCAACTTAAAAATTTGGAGAAGATAGTCATTCAAGAAAGGACTTATAGCCAGAATATATAAAGAATTTCTATAAATACAAAAAAGTTGAAGGGTCTGTTAAAAAAAATAGACAATAGACAAAAAATTGAAGATCCTTGACCAAAAAGATATCTAAATACCCAATAGCCATATGAAGAAGTGCCAAATTTCATTAGTCATAAGGGAAATAAAAATTGAAACCATAATATGGTAACAACAGATAATCACATATGGTAACACTTATCAGAATGACTAAAATTAAATAGATGCAAACACCATATTTTGGATAGGGTGTGGAACAGTTGACACTATTGATAGGAATATAAATTGGTGTGACCACTTGGGGAAACTGACAAATCATACCACTCAAACTTAATATATGCATACTTCATGACCTAGTGATTCCAGTCCTAGTTATCTAACCACCAGAAACACGCTAATCAGAAGACATAATCAAGTATTTTCATAACTGCACTACTCATAATAGCCAAAATATGCAAACTCCCTATATGCGCAAAATACAAAAATATATAAAATTAATAAATACATCCTACATAAGGAATACTTCACAACAATACAACTGAGACTTCTGCAGTTACATAGGACAATGTGGAATAATCTCACAATCAAGCAAAACAAAAAACAAATGTAAACTGTATGAACTATATATCAATCATAAAATAGTTAAAACTAATCTGTGCTGTTAGAAGTCCCAATAATGGGTACATTTGGATGGATAATGACTATAATGGGGCACAGGAGGGACTTCAGTGGTGTTGGTAATATTTTTGTATGTTGATCTGGGTGCTGATTACTTGTGAAAATTCAATGAGCTGTATGTGTTTTTATATGTTTATACGTGTATATTATAAAGAACATGATGCAGTATTTCTAGGGCTGACATAAATTGGCACGGATTTCATTAGTTAAAATGGAAATTTGCTTTTTCATAATTCTGGAGGTCAACATCTGTCTGAAATCAAGGTGTTAGCAGGGCCGCATTCCCTCTCAAATTTCTAAGGGAGAATACTTCCTTGTTTCTTCCAGCTTCTGGTGGCTCCAGGTGTTGCTTGGCATGTAAGCGATTAACTCAAATCTCTGCCTCGACCTTCACATGGCTTTCTCGTTCTGCCTCTGTGTCTCTCATAAGTATGCTTGTCATTGGATTTAGGGCCCATATGAATGATCCAGAATGATTTAATCTCAACAGCCTTAATTACATCTACCAACACACTTTTCTCAGTAAGGTCACATTTACAGGTTCTGGAACTTGAGGACCTGGGCATATCTTTCAAGGGCCCACCATTTAACACATCATAAGCAGAAAGGGAAAAAAATATTTAGTAGGAGATGTCCTTAATTATCTGAGATCTGTAAGGACCTCTTGCTCAGGGTTTTGGTATTTATTGTTACTCTTTCTGGCCTTCTGAATTGCAAATGTTTTTAAATGACTCCAGCATTGTGTACTTGGTAACATAATTTTGGGCAAAGGCTTATCTGACACTGGAACCCTAAATGATATTTGGAACCAAGACTAAATACAAAACAGTCATAGGATCAGCAACTGTGGTACTGCCCAACTCCCACACTCCCAATAGGTTTCTCTGGCAAGCAGGGTCCATCTAGCCCAACTGTTTAGTTTGCTTTGTCTCCAGCTGTCACCAGTGACTGTTTCCATACTTATGTCTTTTCTGAAGCTGAGCCAAGTCTCACAGTGTGGGTGGCAGGGCAATTAAAAAGAACAATCGTTTATATTCAGTTATGTCATTCTCAAGGTGTCCTCACATTAAGATATGTGAGGACCTCTTAGTGTGCTTTTATTTACTATTGCACAGAAGATCTTTTGGTGAGCCTGAATGGGTTTATTTGTGAAAGAAAGCATGACATTACTGAATAGGTCCCTGGAAAGACTGGAATTCAGGGTTGCAGGCTGAATTATATGCAACATGATTATTTCATTACAGACTAATTAGATGCCTATAAAATTGATACTGTAGCCAAGACAATGACACAAGAATACAATTTCCTTTTGTTATTCTCAGTCAGATATCTCTCATTGGTGGTTAATAGGCACCTAAAACTTACCATGGCCAAAACCCAACTTTGACCCAAATCAGTCCTTCCCTCATCATTGTCCATGTCAGTAGTTGGCACCACTTTTCAACCAGCTGCTCAGGCCAAAAATTTAGCAGTTACCTCCTATTTGTGCTTTACCATATACAGCCTACTGGTATATTGAGCCAATTTCACCGCCAAAATTCAGTGTATTCTGAATCATAACTATTTTTACTCTACCATCATTGCTACCTGCTTAGTCCAAGCTTCTATTATGTCTCTTATTGGTTATTACAACAGCCCCCTTAATAGTCTCCCTACTTTTACTATCTTCCTATAATGCATCCACCACACAGAACCCAGATTAATATTTTTAACAAAAATATATTATAAGATGATGAATATGCATTTTCCTGTTGTCCTGATTTTGATAATGAGGGTCTAAAGAAGGAACAAAAAAATAAGGGGCTGGCGCTGTGGTGCAGCGGATTAATGGCCTGGCCGGAAGTGCCTGCATCCCATAAGGGCACTGGTTCAACTCCTGGCTGCTTCTCTTCTGATCCAGCTCTCTGCTGTGACCTGGGAAAGCAGTAAAAGAAGGCCCAAATTCCTGGGCCCCTGCACCTGCGTGGGAGACCCAGAGGAGGCTCCTGGCTCCTGGCTTTGGATTGGTGCAGCTCCGGCCGTTGTGGCCATCTGGGGAGTGAACCATCGGATAGAAGACCTCTCTCTATCTCTCTGCTTATCCTCTCTCTCTATGTAACTCTGACTTCCAAATAAATAAATAAATCTTTTAAAAAAATAAGGAAAGGAATAAGAGAAAGAAGGAAGAAGAGGAAGAGGGATGTGAAGTGCCTCATTCTAAAAATATATACACATATTTGGGCCAAATATGCTCTCAAGGACTTTCTGG
Source organism: Oryctolagus cuniculus (assembly GCF_051225735.1). Taxonomy (NCBI): domain Eukaryota; kingdom Metazoa; phylum Chordata; class Mammalia; order Lagomorpha; family Leporidae; genus Oryctolagus; species Oryctolagus cuniculus. Next base: position 46,608,416 of record NC_142888.1, on the reverse strand, counting down.
GAGGTGGCAACACCAGCCTAGTCATATCAGCTCAGGTAGCCACCTAGAATTAAGCATCATACAAGAGACAGGGAAAAGGACTCTCAGATTTGTATTTCACTGGTGTGGTGGATTATACTGCAGCTTTTTCCTCGCTTTTCTGGGTTTGGTTGTGGGGATGTCCTGACTCAAGACAAGTGAGGGGTGCTTTAATACAAGATAATCACTGAAACTGATTGCAGGAGCCTTAAAAATTAAAAAAATGTAACATCTTATCCCTAGGTCTGCAAGGATAAATGAGTTTGCTGTGCATCAAATAGTCGCTCCATAGGATAGCTGAACTTGAACTGCTTTGCTACAAGGCAAGTGATCCCCAGCAGCACCAGCCTTTGAGTTTTATAGGTAGGGTTGGCAGCTGAGATTGTTTGGAAGAGGATTAGCTGGAGCTGGATCTCCCACATCAGGAAAATAATAGGAAATCTTCTAATAAATCAGATATGAACCTTAGGAACTCAACGGTCATCAGTATCCAGTCAACATTATCCTGTGAAGGCAAGAAAAAGAACAGAGAGGAACACAAGTGTGAAAGTTAGGGAATATTTGCTTCTACTTCCTAGTTTCTCCTTCATTTCCAAAAGAGGTGGAAAAGTATTTTGAGAATTTGACAAACCTCCTATACGCACACATACACACATGTATACCAATTCCAAATTCCAGAGAGGGAGGAGGAGGGAAAGAATATTCTATATTGTTTTCATGATTTAAGCCCCTGAAGCAAGAAACCTGGCTGTGATGCTGAAGGGAAAGCGTTGAAGCTGATATGAAATGACAATTTTAGATTGGGTTGACTCTTATTTATTTATTTACCTATTTATTTATTTTTTATTTGACAGATAGAGTTAGACAGTGAGAGAGAGAGACAGAGAGAAAGGTCTTCCTTCCATTGGTTCACTTCCCAAGTGGCCGCCACGGCCGAACTATGCCAATCCGAAGCCAGGAGCCAGGTACTTCTTCCTGGTCTCCCATGCAGGTGCAGGTGCCCAAGCACTTGGTCCATCCTCCACTGCCTTCCTGGGCCATAGCAGAGAGCTGGACTGGAAGAGGAGCAACCGGGACTAGAACCCGGCGCCCATATGGGATGCCGGTGCCGCAGGCGGAGGATTAACCAAGTGAGCCATGGCGCCAGCCCCCTGGGTTGACTGTTAATAAGAAATGTGACCATGTCATTATGGAATCTGCCCAGTAGCAGAGAAAGAGAATTTCATATTACACAAAGAGACATTGCAGAAAAACAAGAGTTTCGTATTCCTAGTTTAATGAATGACACTATTGGAAAATATTGTGCATATAAATCAAATCATGTAACTTTCTTAAAACCCTCCAAAGGCCCCTCATCACACTCAGGAGAAAACATCAGCTCAACTCTCTCCTCCTGAGAGAGATCTCTGTGGATCACTCTACCTAAAATGGATCTCTCAGTCCCTTTTCCTTCACTTATATCTGAGATTATCCTGATTCTTACTTGTTCACTTGTCTGTCTCCCCTCTACAGAATGTAAGTCTTATGAGAATTGGGAACACTTCTTGTCTTATTCACTGCTCTATCCCCAGCACAATTTTGGGCATATACAAGGTGTTCAAAAAGTAGTTGTTGATGGAAAAGATGAAATTCCCATAAAATCATAGTCAGTAGAATTTATGGATTAGAAAGAAACTCTGAAATGCTTCAATGCAACTTTCCGTCTTATGCTTATTTACATCTACAGCATTACTAGCCACTTCAATTATTTCCAACTCTGCTTGAATACTTCCAGGAAAAGGGAATTTGTTACATCTTCAGGCCACCCATTTTGAGTGGTGAAAATTTTGTGAAAGGGTTAAATGGAGTAGCCATACCTTTCCCTATTCCTCCTGCTAGTACTGAAAGCTGTGGTCATTACACAGAAAAGCAATCATTAGAAGACTGAGAAATTTGTGGAGAAGAATTAATACTTTCCTCTGGCTAGGGTTTTGGAGACCCAAGGAATGACACAGTGGTGAGTTCCTTGCACTTTCTTTTTGCCTCATATGTTCCAGAGTGAATACTGGAGAAGCTGGCAAGTCATAAACACTAAATGTCATAGGAAAGGTCTCTTGAAAAGCTTGTCCAATTGCCAGGAAAGGAGCGGCTCATCAAGACAGAAACTTTTTAAACAATAAGAGCTCTGTAAACCAAAATCCATAAACCACATCCAGCTCTCCCAATATAGATTGTGACAAATATACTAATCTAAGAGATTAACAATAGGGGAAGCCAGGTGTGGGGCATATGGTAACTCTTCATATGACTTCACAATTTTTGTTTTGTATACTTAAAACTATTCTGAAATAAAAGGTTTTTAATAATAACAGGTCTACTCCAAACAAATACCAAAGGGAAAAAATATGACTCCAACCTCACTAAACAGCAGCAAAACCCAGATAGGGAGTGCAGAATTTCACCCTTGCCAGGCTCTAACAAAGTATTTCCAACTTCCTCCTACTCTGTGAGTATGGTTTAAGGAAGGATAGGTTTGAAGCCTGGATTTTCACCATCACTCAGTGCTAATGAGATCCACCAACCCTCCCCCAACTTCATTGCTAGTGGAAATCATGTGGTTAGCATTGTGTCTGCACATTTTAAACAAAGGTCCTCATTCTTTTATCTGAGGCAACACTAAACAAATCTAATTCACCCTATTCCTCATGACAGCTTTTTGGACACCTAAAGATAGCAATTGATTTGTTTCCTATACCATCTGCTTCTGAAGTCTTCACTTTTGTAAGTTGAGTGTTACTGGTACTTTAGTGGTGCCTAATAGAACATGAATTCAAGTTCCTTCCCCAGTCAGAACTTTCATCTTCTGACACATCTCGCTTTGTATTAGAATTTCCAAGGTATGACATTCCCGATCTGTTACAATACAATTAGCAAATTAGGGAAAATTTTTATGTCTTGGGTGTATTACTACTGGCATTGGTATTGATTTATGTCTCCTTCCAACATGACTGTTAAGACAGGCTAGCCATTCGTATTAATTTCCCAGACTTCTGGATTGGAGAAAGCACAGGGATGAGTGGAGGAAATATGATATGATCAGTGAGGAAGACACATCTATTGGGGAAATGATAGAAAGGGACTGCCACCTGAATTCCTTCAAGTGATGGAAATCAGTGACTTCAAAAGCCTGGAATAACTGAATCTCATCACTTGAGGTAATCAAGAAGAAGTTGGATTCATTTGGTGACATGGTGTAGATAGGATTCCAGGATCAGATAGTAGGTGGTTATGTGATGACTTTTATGTTTGCTTCTAGCCTTAAGATTCTGATTTGGTTGATTTGAGGGTTCTAGATATTTTGTATCATTTTAGTGCCCCTTTTTTCTTATTTTCCCAACTCCTGTGAGAGGGTCAACCTCAGTCAACCTCTCATTATTTGTGTGTGTGTGTGTGTGTGTGTGTGTGTGTTTTGTCTCTTTGACAACTTCTGCTGTCTGAACCCAGTTCTCAATTAGTGTGTGCTAAGTCTTGGAAATATAATACCAGACTAAAATTTAATATGTGCAAAATCATGAACCTTTCCCCACCCTCCACAAAATTTGGTCTTTCTCCAGTCTTCCCATATGAATAAATGGCAACACCATTCACCCTCTTGTTCAAGCCTAAAATATAGGAGTCATCCTTGATTACTATCTTCCCTCATATCCATCAAATACAGAATTCAACCATTCTGTATCATTTTCATCAAAGTCTAAAGCAACATACCTGTTGCCTGCATTATTGCATTATTGCTAGTATTGCTATAGCTCCCCCACCCCAGATTATCTCTTCATACTCTCTCTACTCCTAAAAATATTTTTCACGAAGAAAGCAGAATCAGCTTTAAATTAAAATGGAAGTCTGATTATGTTTCTCTTCTGACAAAAACCCTACAATATCTTCTCACCACATTTAGAATAAAATGCAAATTCCTTTCCATGGCCTGTAACAACTGCCACCTACCAACCTCTGACCTCTTAATCTGGCATTCTTCTTCTTATTCAAGCATCCCACCTCTAAGTCTTTGCCCTTAGTGTTCACTCAGTTTGTAACACTCTCACCCCAGACCTTAGCATGGTTTGAGTCCCCACATCATTCAGGTCACTGCTCAGATGGCCCTGACTCAGAGGCCTTCTCTGACAATGTTCTCTGAAACCCCCATCATATACTCTTTTTCCATATTTTATTTTTTCTTCCTAGTGCTTATCAACAATTCAAATTACAATGTATATGTATTAATCACTTGTATATATTTGTGTCTATTCACAAAAATAATAAGCATCCGTTATTCAGTTTCTCCTCTGATGGGAGAGAGAGACATGAGAGACGAGAGAGAGAGAGAAAGAGAGAGAGAGAGAGATCTTAAAATTAATGATATTAGGTTCCACCTACTTATCTGTTAAAGGAAAGATACGACAATGAGAAAATAATTGATTGGAGGTAGAGAAGCAAGTCACACTAATATGTATCCGAAGTAGAGATTTTTGCAACTCTTGTAGTGTCAACTAGAAGGACATGGAAATGGGCCATAATAAATCTCCACCCCAGATTCCGCCCCTTTTGAATAGTCAATTAAGTCATACCCAGACACCACTCCCTAGGTCTTCAAAATCATGGATGGGGAATTTTTTTATCTGCCAAGGGACATTTGGATATTTATAACATCACTCATGGGCCATAAAAAATTAGTAATTTAAAAATTAGCCCTCAATAGCCCTCATGTGGAACTAGACTCTGTCTTGGGAAAAGTTAATGCTCTAGATAATCTGGGGGGGGGGGTAGCAATAACAGCAATAATCGAAGTAACTGCTGTGGTTTTAATGTGTCCCTTCCAAAATTCAAGTGTTACCAATATGATAGTACTAAGAGCTGGGGCTTTTAATAGGTGTTAGGACATGGGAACTAGGGGCTTGATGCCCAGAACAGCCTTTAATCACTGCTTCCCACATTCCAGTGAAGTGTTCCTTGGCTGCCCAGCCATGGCTCAAACCAGCCCAAGAGCAGCTTGGGCTACTGCTCTGGAAGGCACAAGCTGTCAACCTTGGTGGCATCCACATGGTGCTAATTCTGCAGGCTCTCAGAGTTCAAAAGCTGTAAAGGCATAACTGCCTTCACCTAGATTTCAGAGGATGCCTCAGAGAGTTTCAGGGCCCACAAAGAGAACTGCTGAAGGGACAGAGTGTCCATTGGAGAGCCCCTGCTAGAGTAATGCTTAATGAAATGTTGGGGATCAGGGCTACTTCCCCAAACCTCAGAATTGTAGAGCCACCAGCATGCAATACCAGCCTGAGAGAGCCTCAGATGCTGGACTACAACTGATGAGAGTACCTGTGTGGGCTGCATCCAGCAAAGCCTTGCTTATGGGACTGCCTGGGACCTTGGGGACTCAATTCCCACCCTCATCTATCTAGAAGGTGGTACATGGAGTAAAATAAGACCATTATGAAACCTCAGGATGTAATGACATTTACCGTGTTCTGGACTTACTTGGGACCAATACTGTTATTCTTTCCTATTGTTCCCTTTTGGAATGGAAAAATCAGTTGGTGCTGCCTATCCCACCACTATATTTAGGAAGCATGTAACTTGCTTGATTTCATAGGTTCATAACTGGTCAGAAATTTGCGTAAGGGTAAAACATGCCTTGAGTCTCACTGGTATTTAATTTGGATGAGATTCTGGACTTCAGACTTTTGAGTTGATGCTGGAACCATTTAAGACTTGGGCTATTGTGATGGAATCAATGTACTTTATATGTGAGGAACGTGAATTTACTGGGAGAGGGGACAGCCCAGAGTAGAATGCCATATGTTCCCTCCAAAATTCAGGTATTCCCAATGTGATATAAAAGAAGCATGTCCTTTGGGGCCAGTGCCATGGCTCACTTGGTTAATCCTCTGCCTGTGGCACCGGCATCCCATATGGGCTCCGGGTTCTAGTTCCGGTTACTCCTCTTCCAGTCTAGCTTTCTGCTGTGGCCCCGGGAGTGCAGTGGAGGATGGCCCAAGTGCTTGGGCCCTGCACCCGCATGGGAGACCAGGAGGAGGCATCTGGCTCCTGGCTTCGGATAGGCGCAGCACCATCCATAATGGCCATTTGGGGAGTGAACCAACGGAAGGAAGACCTTTCTCTCTGAGTCTCCCTCTCACTGTCTATAACTCTACCTGTCAAATAAATTTAAAAAAAAAAGAAGTGTGTCCTTTAAGAGGTAATTGGGCCATAAGAGCACCTCTCTCATGAGTGAGATTAAGGCCCTTACAAAAGAGGCTCCATGCATTAAAAGTTAGCTGGTTTGGGGGCTGGTGCTATGGTGCAGCGGGTAAAGCCATCGCCTGCAGTGCCAGAATCCCATATGGGGGCCGGTTCGAGTCCGGGCTGTTCCACTTCCAATCCAGCTCTCTGCTGTGGCCTGGGAAAGCAGTAGAAGATGGCCCAAGTCCTTGGGCCCCTGCACCCACGTGGGAGACCCGGAGGAGGCTCCTGGCTCCTGGCTTCAGATCGGCCCAGCTCCGGCTGTTGCACCCATCTGGGGAGTGGACCAGTGGATGGAAGATCTCTCTCTCTTCCTGCCTCTCCTTTTCTGTCTGTGTAACTCTGACTTTCAAATAAATAAATAAATCTTTAAAAAAAAGTTAGCTGGTTTGCACTGGCATCCTATATGGGTGCTAGCTCAAGTCTCAGCTGCTCCCCTTCCCAGCCTCTCCTGGCTGGTGCGACTGGGAAAGCAGCAGAAAATGGCTTGTGTATTTGGGCTCCCACACCCACATGTGAGACCTGGAACAAGCTCCTGGGTTCCAGCTTCTGGCTTTGGCCTGGCTCAGCCTTGGCTGGTGTGGCTGTTTTAGGGAGTAAATTTGCAGATGGAAGATTCTCTCTCTCTCTCTCTCTGCCTGTCTGTAATTCTGCTTTTCAAATAAATAAACACATAAATAAATCTTTTTTAAAAGTTAGCTGGTTTGCTTTCCCTTCTATCTTCTGCCATGTGATGATACAGCAAGAAGCCCGCCACTGGACATCAGAAGCTTGGACTTTCCAGCCTTCAGAAGTATGGGAAATTAATATCTTTTCCTTATCAATTTCCCTGTTTGTGGTATTCTGTTATAGCAACACAAGCAGACTAAGACAGTAACTACTGCTGAAATTCTCAGTAATTTCACCTAGTGATATGAAAGTATTGAAATCATATTATTCACCTGTCACTCATACGTGGGACCAGAGCTCGCCTCTTAGCCTTTAAAATAGTCTTCAGGCAGAAAGCTTTTTTAGCAACCAGCCAAAGTCTAGAGTACTGGAATTAGCAAAACAAAGTAAGAGTAGGGGATATAGATTGGATGAGAAACCCCAACTAAGGATGTTGAAAAACAGGGCTCTTAAGAGCAACAGCAGGAGGAAACTGGAGAGAAAAAACAATGTCTGGAAACTGGAGAGAAAACAGGAGCTTATGGTATGCTCCTGTAGACCTAAGTGGTAAGGCTTCCTCCTCTAGTACGGTATGAGGAAACTAGAAAATTGTGCAGTAAAAGTGCACTGTAGCATTTCCATCCTCTATCAAATCCAATGTACTTACCTCCTTCATTTGTAAATGTATTTGGTCAAAGGAATATGGCAAGGCAGGAGGTAAGGCTTGCTCTAGAAGAGCATACTCAGGTAGCATGGTCACTGAGTATTTCCAGCTGTGGTACAAGGAGCCTGTGGATCAGCAGTTGTAGAGAAATAACTACCCAGGTGGTTAGGTGACTAATCCCTACTTACCCTCCACCTTCACCAAACAGCTCATCTAAATGGTAGCAAGTAGCACGTAAGGGATCTAAAAGAAGGGACTGACTCCAATAAAAAGATATGAGGTAGAAAGGTGTTAGATTGATATTCGCAGTTGCTGAATACTTACAATCACATTTGATTATCACAAAAGCTCTAGAGGCTTAGTGTTCCATTCATATTTCAGACAAAGAAACTTGCCCAAAGTCATACATATGTAGAGAACTCAAGATTCTTTCTCAAAAAAGCCTATGTCCTGGCCGGCGCCACGGCTCACTAGGCTAATCCTCTGCCTTGTGGCGCCGGCACACCGGGTTCTAGTCCCGGTCGGGGCGCCGGATTCTGTCCCGGTTGCCCCTCTTCCAGGCCAGCTCTCTGCTGTGGCCCGGGAGTGCAGTGGAGGATGGCCCAAGTGCTTGGGCCCTGCACCCCATGGGAGACCAGGAGAAGCACCTGGCTCCTGCCTTCGGATCAGCGCAGTGCACCGGCCGCCGGCCATTGGAGGGTGAACCAAGGGCAAAGGAAGACCTTTCTCTCTGTCTCTTTCTCTCACTGTCCACTCTGCCTGTCAAAAAAAAAAAAAAGCCTACGTCCTTTCTATGATATCCTAATCCTATTTCACTATTGATTGATGGAGCCAAGATTCTATAACTGAAAGAGCAAGACTTTTTAAGTTAGAGACAACTGGTTCTATGTCAATTTTTATATACGCTTTCTAGCATAGCCACCATAGATCTGTCACTTTCTGTGTTTTAATAGTTCACTCATAAAGTGCGGATATAGTATCTATCTCATGATATGATTGTATTAAATGAATTAACTAACAGAAAGAGTTTAATTTAGTGCTGGTCCCATATTAAATCCTGATAAATAGCAGTTGCTGCTGGTTGCTAGTATTTTCAAACTATACCTGGCTTAACACATGGCTCATGTTAGTGACTTCATAGCAGTTAAAGTTATTAAGGGGTTTGGTGTCAAAATGGAAGCTGTGCTTCAATCTCAATGTTGGGAGTTTGAGTAGTGTGAGCGAGCTGAATGGCTGTGATGGTTGAGTCTTGGGAACCAGGTAGAGCTTGCAGCTGACTGAAGAGTAGATTGTAGAAATCAAAGGAACTTTTTTTCACTATTAGACAAGAATGATGATGGTACTGTAACAACAAAGGATTCGGCAGCTATAATGAAGTGTCATGGGCAGAATCCTACAGAAGCGGAGTTACAGGGCATGACTAAATAAGTAGATACTGATGGTGATAACACAATTGACTTCCCTGCATCTCTGACAATGATGGCAAGAATACTGAAAGGCTGTGTTGAAGGAATTAGAGAAGATTCCATGTGTTTGATAAGGATGGTGATGGAGAGCCTCTCTATGTGATGCCAAACCTTGGAAAGAAGTGAACAGATGACGAGGTTGACGAAATGATCAGGGAAGCAGATATTGATGGTGACAGTCAATTAAACTATGAAGTTTGTAAAAGTGATGACATAACAGTGAAGACATGGTACAGAATGTGTTAAATTTCTTGTACAAAATTACTTATTTCCCTTTTCTTAGTTTGTAACTTATCTGTTAAAGGCTCCCCCGTCCTCTCAAAAATATGTATATATAGTTGTTAAGACCTTTTTCTTTCATGTTTTCTTCCTGTATCTTTTTTTAAAGATTTGTTATTTATTTATTTGACAGGTAGAGTTACAGACAGTGAGAGGGAGAGACAGAGAGAAAGGTCTTCCTTCTGTTGGTTCACTCCCCAAATGGCCGCTACGGCTGGAGCTACACCTATCCGAAGCCAGGAGCCAGGCACTTCTTCCTGGTCTCCCACGCGGGTGCAGGTCCCCAAGCACTTGGGCCATCCTCCACTGCCTTCCCGGGCCACAGCAGAGAGCTGGACTGGAAGAGGAGCAACCGGGACTAGAACCCGGCACCCATATGGGAGGGATTCCAGCACCACAGGCGGAGGATTAGCCAAGTGAGCCACGGCACCGGCCCTTCTTCCTGTATCTTAATGTTATTGTCTTGAAGCATTTGTCGCTCCCCCTCTTCATGGAGGAACGACACAGGACCCTGCACTGTTTTTTTGTCTGCTCGGCCCTCCCCGGGTTTGCTGCTGGTTCTTCCCGGGTTGGCTACCGTCCCTTCCACCTCTGTGGAAGGGCGGTTCCCCCTGCCACTTTCCCCACTTCCGTGGGGGAGTGGCACACCACCGGCCGGCTCTCTCGGGGGCTGCACAGGTGTTCCTTCAGATAGATGTTCCTGGTGCATGTTGTCTCTCTCCTCCTTTATAGTCCTCTTCCACCAATCCCAACTCTGCTACCCACACGCCAAGTACGCTGCTCTCCTCCAATCAGGAGCAGATCCTACAGTTTATTGGTTGAACTGGAGGCAGCTGTGTAGAAGCTGTTTCCTCCTCTCCCAGCGCCATATTGTGGGAGAGCAGATGCATAGAATAAGTCTTAATTCCAGTAACTTAGTCTAGTCCGAGTTGCTCCCAGTTGCTCCCCACAAGCATTATTTTAGAAATTTATCAAGTAACATATTGCATATGGCTTACTCTGGATATATCTAAATACTTCTGCACATCTAAACATATATATCATTAGTCAAGTGAGGGAATATCTGGGTTATGCTTTTTTTAAAAAAGTAGTTTTTCTTTAGGAACTGTCAGCATGTTATTGTTGAAGTATGGAGTTGGAACACTGTGTGGACTATGGAGAATCAACAATACGTACTTAACAGTTGCACTATTGTAAAGCAAGTGTATTATGCAGGTACTTGTACACTAAATTTTTAAAAAATATTTATTTGAAAGACAGAGTTACGGAGAGAGGGAGAGGGAGAGGGAGAATGAATTATCTTCCATTCACTATTCACTGGTTCACTCCGCAAATGACCACAATGGCTAGAGCTTAGCTGATCCGAAGCCAGGAGCCAGGGGCTTCCTCTGGTCTCCCACATGGGTGCAAGGGCCAAAGGACTTGTGCCATCTTCTACTGCTTTCTCAGACTATAGCAAAGAGCTGGATCAGAAGCAGAGCAGCTGGGACTCGAACTGGCGTCCATATGGGATACCAGCACTGCAGGCGACAGCTTTACCTGCTATGCCACAGCACCGGCCCAAGCAGTATTTTTTTTTTGTACTGCTGATCCTGTACCAGAAATATCTTATTTTTTGCTACTTGCTTTTAAAACTGTTTTTAGCCACTTAAAGAAAATCTGCTTATGGCTCAATTTGCCACAGATCTGATCCAAGTTGTATATTTATTTTCCAATTAAAATTACAATTTAAAAAAAGATCTTGAGGAGATGGCACTATTAACTACATGGCATTGGTTAAATCATTTCACCTCTCTGAGCCTCAATTTGATTATTTTTAGATAATCTACTTATCTACTACTGAACACAAATTTATCTGCTTGTTCCTTCTATCCTCAGGTCCTCACTTTGCCCTCTTAAATCACAAGAACTCATCTATTTCTTCTACCCTGTGAGAGCTCCTCAGATAGTGACAGAAAGTGACCAAGTCCTCCTGAGTCTTCTCAGACTACACACAGTGGGAGGAGTGCTAGTGCAATGAGTATCCGATCAATACTAAGCAGAATGAGAATATTAGTATCTGTTAGTTTAAAAGAGATTTTTTTTTATAACTTTTGACATGCTTTGGTAGGAAATGCTGGAACATTTTTAACAAGAAATTGATATGGTGATGTTAAAAATGCATGTTTTATTACTATAATAAACATTAACAAACTAAAAAAATAATTTTATTATCTGCCTTCTGGACACTAGGTAAATCTCTTACTTGAGTATGTATCTTATATGTAATTATGTATCTCCTAATGTTATCAATTCCCACATCTTTATCCTTTTTTTTCTATTATTTATTTTGTTATTTTTTTTTTGTGCCAGCCAAATCATGTTTCAGCTTTTTTTAAAGATTGAAGTGAGAGGGGCTGGTGTTGTGGTATAGTGGTTTAAGCTACGGCCTGCAATGCCAGCATCCCATATGGGTACCGATTCAAGTTCTTGCTGTTCCTTTTCTGATCCCGCTCTGTGTTAATGCACTTGGGGAAGCAGCAGAAGATGGCCCAAGTGCTTGGGCCCCTGCCAACCACATGGGGGACCAGAATGGAATGCCAGGCTTCTGGCTTCTGCCTGGCCCAGCCTGACTGTTGTGGCCATTTGGGGAATTAACCTGTGGATGGAAGATCTCTGTCTCTCCTTCTGATTCTGTAACTCAGCCTTTCAAATAAATAAATCCATGTTTTGTTTTTAAATATTGACACAAGCTAAAAAAATCCTAAACTTTTGAACAAATGCTGCTGCAGAGCTGTATGGCCTTTGGCTTAAAAGTAGTTTAGAGAGAAGTCTCTAAAACTATTTTTGCATCCCCAGTTAATTGCAAACTTTTATAGGCTGTTTGTAGGGGAGAAGCAGTATGGTATAGTGAAAAGAGCTTTGGGGATTGCCTTAGCAAATTCATATTCAAATGTCAACACCTCAGCTTAACATACTGTGCATGCTTGGATGTCAGTTAATGGTTTTGGTTTTACTTGATTTTATCAGCTTTATTAAGGTATAACTGACAAATTTGTGTGCTCTTTATGGTATAATCCAGATGTCTTGGTATATGTATATTACAAAATGATCAGACCAAGCTAATTAGCATACCAATAGCATCATATGTTTATAATAATTTTGTGGTAAGAACATTTAAGAGCTATCTTTTTAGCAATGTTCAAGAATTAAATACATTATTATTAACTATAGTCACCCTGGTGTTCAATCAATCTTCAGAATTTACTAATCTTACATAAGTGAAACTTTGTACCTTTTGACCTACATATCTCCATTCATCTGCTGTCGCTCCCCGTCTTCGTGGAGGAACGACACAGGACCCTGCGCTGTTCTTTCGTCTGCTCGGCCCTCCCCGGGTTTGCTGCTGGTTCTTCCCGGGTTGGCTACCGACCCTTCCACCTCCGTGGAAGGGCGGTTCCCCCTGCCACATTCCCCACTTCCGCGGGGGAGCGGCACACCACCAGCCGGCTCTCTCGGGGGCTGCACAGGTGTTCCTCTTAGATGTTCCCCTTAGATGTTCCTGGTGCATGCCGTCTCTCTCCTCCTTTATAGTCCTCCTCCGCCAATCCTAACTCGGCTGCCCACACGCCAAGTATGCTGCTCTCCTCCAATCAGGAGCAGGATCAGCTCCTGGAGGTCATCACTCAAGTTGGCAAGAGGCAGCTGCGTAGAAGCTGCTTTCTCCTCTCCCAGCGCCATATTGTGGGAGAGCAGATGCATAGAATAAGTCTTAATTCCAGTAACTTAGTCCAGTCCGAGTTGCTCCCCACAATCTGCTTACTCTTACTTAGCCCCTGGCAACCACCAGCCTCTTTCTCTGCTTCTGTGAGTTCAACTTTTCTAGATTCAACATATAGGTGAGATCAGGAAGTGTTTGTCTTTCTGTGCCAGGCCCCACTCTGGTGGTCCTATCAATTAGGTTTACAAGGATGGGACTAGAATGTGGGCCCATTGGGAAGATCTAGTGCCTGAGTCTAAAGGAGCCTTCCTGGAGACCAGATCTGTAGTGAATGACTTGGAGCCTGGGTCCATGGGTCCTTGGGGCTGGCCTGGTAATAGGGTAGGCTTGAAGGCTGGGGCTATGAGGCAGGACTGTGTCCTGGAGCTGTGGGGTCCATCCTGGAACCTTGATCTGTGTGGTAGCAGTCCCAGACACTGTGGTCATGGGGTTGGCTTGACACTGAGATCTAATGAAGAAGGCTTGGTCCCTTAGTATTAGAAATAAGGGACCACAGGGACGAGCTTGGATTCTGAGTCTTTGAGTGCTGACCTGACTCTGGGATGGTTCTGAAGCCTGGAGTGATGGGAGCTAACTTGGGGCCATAGGGGCTGTCCTGGCATAGGAGTGGGCCTGAGATCTCAGCCTGGTGTCATGGGGCTGGCAGGACCCCACTTTCACTGGGACGTGCCTATGGTCATTTCATTCTCCTTCTTCCACATAGAGGATGTCTTTCCCCACACTGTGCCACCCAAGCTTAGGAAAGGGCTGTTGTAATTAATGTGAAACTTCCTTTCCTACACTCTTTGATGTGCCCGACCTTATTTCTGTGCTACAAACTGGTGCTGTAATCTCTCGCTTGTATTTCTTGGCTCTTGTAAAGGTATTTTAATGCTTGGGTAGTTTTTCAAATTAATGTTTCTGCAAAGGCCTGAGTGCTGGCAAGTCCTATTCCACCATCTTGCTGATCTCACTCCCACTTAATGTTTTATATGTTCATTGTTTTCATTTTTTTTAACTGGAGCCAATCATGGAAGAGCTCTGGGAGGGTTAGTGAAATAAAATCTAAATTGCTTACCAGAGTGACTACATCTGACAAATGGCAATTCTGCCCTTTTCAAGTAATGAATTGGCATAATAAATAGTAACACAACCTTCTTGTTATTTGAAAATTGAAAGAGATGCACATGTACAGAACTCTAAAGGCCTAGGCCCCACGTTATTTTAAGGTGATAGTATTACAGATAAATGTGTAAGAGCAAGAACTGCAGAGCTTTCTGGTCAGTGTGTGCTGAGCTTCTCAATTGGGCCTGATGAGATAGTGTGTAGAAAAAACACAGGGGTTTGGCTACTTTCCTCTCAGAGGAGGTCTGAGGCAGGCAAAACCAGGAAATAGTAACAAGGAAGTAGACTGATAAGTTAAAGTTACACTAAGGGTTGAAAAATTAGTTGGGGAGAGTGTTTCAGTTTGGGCTGCTATAGCAAAATACCATAAATTGGGTGGCGTACAAACAGCAGAAATTTAGTTTCTACTGTTCTGGAGACTGCAAAGTCCAAAATCAAGGTGCCCACAGATGTGATGTCTGTTGAGAGCCTGTTTCTTATAGATGGCCACCTTCTTGTGTGTCCTCACATGCTGCAAGGGGTGAAAGATCTGTATGTGTGTGAATTTTCTTATAAGAGTACCAATCTCATGAGGCCTTTGCTCTCATTACCTGTTTACCTCACCCAGGGATCATCTTCAAATACCCTCCCATTTGGTATTAGATTTCAACATATGAATTTTGGAGAAAACAAACATTTATAGCATAGCAGGTGGCAAAAAAGTTACTATAGTCATCATTATCCCCACAATCCTACCAAATCTCAATTATTGAGTTCCTCTGTCTAGAACTGGGTTAAAGAATCTACAAACATTCCTCTTTCATCCTTCTAGAAACTTTGCTTCTTTCCCTTTTACAGTTGAGGGTGCTGAGGTTCAAAGAGGTAAAGTTACTTGCCCATGATCTAAGATCCCAATTCAGAATCCAAAATCACTTTACTACATGGCCTTACTCAGGGAAGAAAAACAATGTGATGTGGTATGGTTAGATTCAGATTTTGGCTTTCATTACGGATTGAGCTTGTACTTCCTGTGTGTTGTTAGACGATTCAGTCAAATTCTCTGATTCTCAGTTGCTCCCGTGTAGATGATAAATAATAATGCACTTCAATTGGGTGTCTCATGGAATAAATGAGTTCATGCGTATAAAGTGCCATGAGGGTCTCGACTCAACCAGATATTCAGAGTAAGACAAAAATATCCAGTGCCACAATCTGCAGGGGTTAGAGAAACAGAAGGAAACCATGAGACTGGGTTTTCTTTTTCCAACACAAGAAAAAAGGAGTCACCATCATCAGAAAATGCTACAGATAAAGAAAAGGGTCCCCAACATTGGAAAAGCCTACAGAAAAGTAAGGAAGTAAGTGGAAATGTTCCCTATAATTTGCAGTAAAAACTTTCCTTATGGCCTCAAGGAAAGTGCATAGGGCTCGAAGTCAGATTATAATAGATTTGGAACAAATGGAAAGTTAAAACATGGGAGTGGTGAGTGGAGACTACTCCGGCTAGAAATTTGGCTGAGAAAAGGGGATGAGACTGTTAGTTTGGGAGGAGTCAGGATAGAAGTATGTTTGGTTTTATTTTGCAGTGCGAGGTATTTGAATATGTTTGTACATGGAGGGGCTGAGCACTAGAGGGACAGAAAACAATCATGCCAAACAGAGTGGTGATAATTGTTGGACTTTGGTCCATAGCAGACAGAGAAGGGGAAGTGGTTTATTCTCTCCTCTTTTCCTCCAAGAGAAAAGGCTAGTATGGGTAGAGAAAGAAATAGGTAAAAAGGGAAGAGGTGGAAATGGGACTAAATGCCTAACCACATCTCTTTTCTTTTTGAGGAAAACACAGCTCCGTTTTCTTGACAGAGAATTTGGTGCCAGAGTACACATTTTAGGATAAATGTGGAGGCTTAGAATGGCTCTCTAGGGAAGATGGAAGAGCTTCTGATTGGGAAGCAAAGAAAGGATTGTACTTGTGAGTGTACCAGTGATAAATTTAGACAGAAACTATTCTTGAGAATTCTGGGCCAATTGCCATTTGTGGTTGTGGCGAGTTACCATGAACAAGTTACCTACCATTTCTGTGCCTAAACATTCTCATCTGTAAAATAGGAGTGATATTATTTACCTCATAGAGTCATTATGATTATTGAATGGGATATCAGATGTAGAACATTTAACACAGAGCCTGAAATATAGAATTGATCAAGCACGGATCAAGTGTTAGTTATGATTACATTGTATGTAGGCTTCAATTTTTGGTTTTTGGCCATTGTCTTTTGCATGGTGGCCCACTTAAAGCTTAGCAGATCATTCCAGAAGGATCAGTTGAAAGGTGAGCATTCCACACCTTAGACCCACCCATTCAATCATTTGTTAATTCATTTCTTCAACAGACATATTATTCAGTATACAATATGTAAAGATTTATTGAGTACTTTATATGCTAAAGGTGCTGTTTTGCATGTGGAAATTATTCAGTGAGATAATAATTAAGGTCTCTGCCACATAAGCTGATAGAGAGAATCTGGAAAACTCCATTTGAGAGACAAGTAGAGAAGAAGAATTTATAAAAATGTTATAGGGAAAGGAGTGAAACTGGAGACAGGTGTTCCATGAAAGTCAGAGTCAAGCAGGAATGGAATCAATTTTGGGTGTTTTAAGAGAATTCAACTAAGAAGATAGGAAGAATCCATTGGTTTCATAGCAAGTAATGAGTAACCTTGAGGAGTAACCTTTTGAAGAACATAATATAGTGAACTTAGAAATGAAGCTGAAGAGGTGAGGTTATAGAATCAATGGCCATGGAAAACCTTTTCCAGACTCTTGGCTTGGAATGGAAAGGCAAATCTTAGGGGAAGAAGGCAGAGGAAGAGACACTATGACAGTATGAGATAAAGCAAAGTAGAGCAGACAGAAGGAATGAACACAAATATTTATTCTGGGACAGGAAGAAGCTCTGCAAAAAGAGACAAGGGTGAGTTTGTAAGTGGAGAGCTCAGAAGTTGTTTAGATGTTTCAAACCTAGTACTCTTTTACATTCTGAGTAAAAACAAAGGTGAGGCTGGTGCAGCGGCTAACTAGGCTAATCCTCCTCCTGTGGCGCCAGCATCCCGGGTTCTAGTCCTGGTTGGGGCGCCGGATTCTATCCGAGTTGCTCCTCTTCCAGTCTCTGCTGTGGCCCGGGAGTGCAGTGGAGGATGGCTCAAGTGCTTGGGCCCTGCACCTGCATGGGAGACCAGGAGGAAGCACCTGGCTCCTGGCTTCGGATCGGCGCAGTGCGCCGGCCATAACGGCCACTTGGGGGGTGAACCAATGGAAACGGAAGACCTTTCTTTCTCTCTCTCTCTCTCTCTCTCTCTCTCTCACTGTCTATCTCTGCCTGTCAAAAAGAAAAAAAAAAACAACAGAGGTGAAACCGTCTGCTAGAAATTTGAGAATAGTATTTGGTGCTTGACTGAGAGGAGTGAGTTTGTAAAAACCATCTGGGACAAGAGTAAGGGAAGATGATTAAGGATGAGAGAAAAGATGAACTATGCTAGAACCCAACTGAAGTTAAAAAAAAAAATCCCAGGACTTGAAGTAACTCTTACACTTTAGCTTTCTTTTTTTTTTTAACTTTTATTTAATGAATATAAATCTCCAAAGTACGATTTATGGATTACAATGGCTTCCCCCCCATACCGTCCCTCCCACCCACAACCCTCCCCTTTCCCACTCCCTCTCCCCTTCCATTCACATCAAGATTCATTTTCGATTATCTTAATATACAGAAGATCAGCTTAGTATACATTAAGTAAGGAATAGATGATTTTTTTAAAATGATGATGAAATCAGATCAGACCTATTGTCATGTTTAATCCCAGTGAGAGTCAAGTTGGGAGTTGATAATTTCTTTCTTTTTTTTTTTTTTACAGAGGATCAGTTTAGTATGCATTAAGTAAAGATTTCAACAGTTTGCACCCCCATAGAAACACAAAGTGAAATATATTGTTTGAGTACTCATTATAGCATTAAATCTCAATGCACAGCACATTAAGGACAGAGATCCTACATGAGGAGTAAGTGCACAGTGACTCCTGTTGTTGACTTTACCAATTGACACTCCTGTCTATGGCATCAGTAATCTCCCTATGCTCCAGTCATGAGTTTCCAAGGCTATGGAAGCCCTCTGAGTTCTCTGATTCTTATCTTGTTTAGACAAGGTCATAGTCAAAGTGGAGGTTCTCTCCTCCCTTCAGAGAAATGTACCTCCTTCTTTGAAGACCTGTTCTTTCCACTGGGATCTCACTCACAGAGATCTTTTGCCAGAGTGTCTTGGCTTTCCATGCCTGAAATACTCTCATAAGAGTGGGAATAAGAGAGGGAAGAGATGTACAATTTGGGACATGCTCAAGCTGACTTGCCCCAAATGGTAGAGTTAGAAACATACCAGGGGATTCCAATTCAATCCCATCAAGGTGGCATGTACCAATGCCATCTCACTATTCCAAGTGATCAATTTCAGTTCAAAATTGATCATAATGAAAGGACTAAGAGTCAAAGGGAGCACATAAACAAGTCTAGTACCTGCTAACACTAACTGATAGAATAAATAAAGGGGAGAGTGATCCAACATGGGAAGTGAGATACTCAGCAGACTCATAGAATGCCAGATGTCCTAAATAGCACTCTGGCCTCAGAATCAGCCCTAAAGGCATTCGAATCTGGCTGAAAAGCCCATGAGAGTACACTTTAGCTTTCTAATCCAGAAGAACCGAGTCTATATGTGCCATTGCATCAGACATCCATGGCTAAGGTTATCTACACATATCTTCAGGATGGCTTAAAGGGCTCCAGAAGCTGCTCTTCTATCTAGGGATATCCCTAGAGATTCTGGAATCCATAGGGGATACCTCACAGGCCACAGCTCTGGCTTTATTGCTTCTCCATGTCTCAGTCCAGAGGGGGCTATAAAGCCTCCTGTCTTCCTGGATAACCATAAGGCTTTCCCATGAGAGATTGTGTTGTCTACATGGAACCCTAGAATTAGAGGGTATTCAGATTTCTTTGAGACACAATCAAGGTCAATATTCCCCCTGAGTGACCCTAGATAATCTCCAAAAAACCCTGAGGAGAGCAATGGGGAGCCCCCAAATCTCCCACTTGACCCTGGAATAACCTGTTTGGGCCCCAGAAATTAGCAGGGATATACTGTTCCTTCCTATCCCACTATCAGATTCAGCTGGTTCCAGTGGTGAAGGGTAGTCAGATAAACCCTTCACCAGGGAATTTCCAGTTTGGGTCCACAAAATAACTTAGGCTATCATGAGAGGAGGAGTTAGGGAACCCTCTCCCACAATGAGTCCACCACAGTTCTGCTGCCCAAGTACATGGGGCCAGAGTGATGCGCCTATAGAAAGCACAGCTGAGCATCTTAACCCTTAACACTGCCACATCGTACCTGATACTTAGGGCTACTGCTTAACAAAGTCCGTCTACCCAGTGGAGTCTAAAGGCCCTGTCACTCCATTAGCTTATATATGGTATATATGGTATTCTGGAAATTCTTCTTTGATAAGGTGCCACTTGAGCAGAGATCTGGAGGAGGTAAGGGAAGGAGCCATGCAGATATCTGGGGGAAGAATTGTACAGGCTGAAGGAACAGAATTTCAATGACCAGTGTCTGCAACACACTTTGGAAGAAAGAGTAAGGAGGCCAATGCGGTTGGATGTGGTGGTTTAGGAGAGTAGTAAATGAGATCAGAGATATACGGGCAGGTTTTTAGGTGGGGGGTAGAGTGGGGGTAGATTGTAGATTATTATAGATCGTAGATGAGGACTTTGACTTTTTCTCTAAATAAGAAGCCAGACAGTGGAATGGTTTGGGCTGAACTAGACTGATTTACATTTTCACAGGATCACTCTAGATGCTATGCTGCAAATTTATAGGAGTGGGATAAGTACAAAAACAAGGAGGTCTGTTGAAGGCTATGGCAATAACCTAGGAGAAACGTAATGGTGGCTTGCACCAGAGTAGTTGCTGTGAAGGTTCTGAGAAGTGGTGGATTCAGAATATCGTTCAGAGATGAAGATAGATATGCTGATGAACTGGATGCAAGGTGCAAAGAAGAGGTGAGGCAAAGTTGTGTGTGGCTTTTCTGTGTGTGTGTGTCTAACATTTTCTTTATCCATTCATCTGATGATGGACAACTTGAGTGTTTCCATATCTGGCCTATTGAAACAGTGCAGCTATAAACATGGTGGTGCAGGTATCTCTTTGATACAATGTACTCGTGTCCTTTGGGTATATACCCAGTAGTAGGATTGCGGGATCATATGGCAAGTCTATTTCAAGTTTTTTTTTTTTTAAGAAATTTCCATATTTTTTTTTGCACAGTGGCTGTGTAGAATATTATTCAGCTGTGAATAAGAATGACATTCTATAATTTGCACCAAAATGGTTACAACCAGAGGACAATCGGGTTGAGTGAAGTAAGCCAGACACAGAAGGACAAATATCATATGTTCTCCCTTATATGTGATGCCTAAAATTTTTTAAAGATTTATTTATTTATTTGAAAGTCAGAGTTACAGAAAGGGAGAAGAATAAAGGCCTAATTTAAAAAAAATAAAAATATGCCTTTGTGTAACAGTATGCTGCAAATATAATTGTCATATTTTGTTTTATATCTTTGTCAAATTGCTAAGAATAATATACTACTACCATAGTTTTAATGATCTGTGAGTATTTTAAAATTTACTGTACATGTGTGAAAAAAACAGAAAAGGAGAACTGAAGATGATTCCAATATTTTTTGCCTCATAAATTGTTGAGAGAATGAAATTAATTAATTCATGTAAAATATTTGCAGCAGTGCCCAATGAGGTTCAGCTACTATTACAGTATTACTAGAAAGTTATAGTGAAGGACAGTAGCTTCTCTCTTTTTTTTTTTTTTTTTGGACAGGCAGAGTTAGACAGTGAGAGAGAGAGAGAGACAGAGAAAGGTCTTCCTTCCATTGCTTTACCCCCCAAATGGCAGCCTCAGCCGGTGCGCTGCGCTGATCCGAAGCCAGGAGCCAGGTGCTTCTCCTGGTCTCCCATGGGGTGCAGGGCCCAAGCACTTGGGCCATCCTCCACTGCACTCCCGGGCCATAGCAGAGAGCTGGCCTGGAAGAGGGGCAACTGGGACAGAATCTGGCGCCCCTACCGGGACTAGAACCCAGTGTGCCGGCGCCGCAAGGTGGAGGATTAGCCTATTGAGCCACAGCGCCGGCCTCTCATATGCTTCTTATATAGTCATTTTCCAAAAAAATCATGTAACAGCCTGTGGATGCTGAAGTTTCCCTGGTAGCTTTATCTCAGGTTTTCTTCCATCTTTCCAGGAAGCATCACGGAGTGTAAGCAGCTTCTTCATGTGTCAAAGAACAATTGTCAGGTATGAATGGGCACACTGACATGATTTACAGTTGCTCAGTAAATGTTGTTCCTGCCCAACTTCTAGACCCTTGCTATTAAAAGCATGGTGTGTAGCCCAGCAGCATCAGCCTCGGAATGTTGTTAGAAAATCAGAAAATCAGTCTCGGGGCCAGCACTGTGGCATATATAGCAGGCTACTACGCCTCTGCCTGCAGCATGGGCATCCCATATGGGAGCTGGTTCATGTCCTGGCTACTCCTCTTCTGATCCAGCTCTGTGCTAATGGCTTGAAAAAGCAGTGGAAGATGGCCCAAGTATTTGGGCCCTGCATCCATGTGGAAGACCTGGAAGAAGCTCCTGGCTCCTGGCTTCAGACTGGCCCCGCTCTAGCCATTACAGCCATTTGAGTAGTGAACCAGTGGATGGAAGACCTCTTTCTTTGTCCCTCCTTCTCTGTCTGTAATTCTGCCTCTCAAATAAATAAATAAAATCTTTTTTTTTTTAAAGAAAATCACATTCTCACATTCTCAGCCCCACACTATAACTAATAAATCACAGTTTGTTTTAACTGGATGTCTAGGTGATTTGTGTGCTTATTAACATGTGAGAAGAGTAGATCTATGGTTTCCAGGTCATCTAGTTCAACAACCTCTTTCCTCTTCACATTATAGCTAGAAAGAGACTTACCTTATTTTTCTTTTTTTTGTTTTTAATTTTTTTCATTTGATTTTCTTTATTTTTTAAGAATTATTTATTTGAAAGAGTTACAGAGAGAAGTGCAGACAGAGAGAGAGGTCTTCCATCCGCTTGTTCACTCCCCAGACGGCCACAACGGCCGGAGCTGCACCCATCCGAAGCCAGGAGCCAGGAGCTTCTTCCGGCTCTCCCACTTGGGTGCAGGGGCCCAAGGACCTGGGCCATCTTCTACTGCTTTCCCAGGCCATAGCAGAGAGCTGGATTGGAAAAGGAGCAGTCAGGACTTAAACCGGCGCCCATATGGGATACTGGTGCTTCAGGCCAGGGCTTTAACCTTCTGCGCCACAGTGCCAGCCCTTTAACTTATTTTTCACATGCATTAGTTTTGCCAAGACTCCTAATCTCTACCCAGAGTTCTTTCTACTACACAAGAATCACTGTGGGTAACACAGGATGGAGAAAAGGCAGAAGCTTCCTCCTCTGCTTCTTTAGATAACAATTAAAAATTGCATAGGGTAGCTATTTTCATTTTAATATTATAGCTAGCAGAGGGCCCTAAATTGGAGCCATCCTTGCATTTCATTATTTATATTTAATAAACACGTGTATCCTATTATGTTCCAGACATTATTCTAAGCCCCTTATACATTTTAATACTGTTTGTATATTGTCTCATATAATCCTCCAAAAAATTCTGTGAGGAAGTAATTATTATTGTTCCGATTTCATAAATGAGGATACTGAGCTATAGAGTGCTTAAGTAACTTGCCCAAGGTCACACAGTTAGTAATGGCGGGCCTGGGAGTCCAACTCAAGCTGTTTCCCTTCTGTGCCTGAGCCCACAGTAAGCAGTCTAAATGGTCACATTCTAGTCTCACCTCTAACAAGGGGACAGATATGGACTTCATTTAGGATAGTTTCAATGTCATCTCAGGGCTTATT
This sequence comes from Oryctolagus cuniculus, assembly GCF_051225735.1. NCBI lineage: Eukaryota > Metazoa > Chordata > Mammalia > Lagomorpha > Leporidae > Oryctolagus > Oryctolagus cuniculus. Next base: position 46,585,195 of record NC_142888.1, on the reverse strand, counting down.
CAGTCCTTTTCCACTAAAGGTCATTGCAGAGTCTACAGAGTCTGCCATACTCATGCTCTACATGAGCTTCTGCCATACAGCCTCTGCCTAGCACAACTGAGACCCCTTAAAGTCTAACGGCATATTGCTTGTTCCCCACCCTCTACCTTGGTTCAAGCTTTCCTTTCCCTGTAGCCATGCTATTTGCTTCTCCACCTCTTTTGAGCCCTTGCAATCCACTGAAGATCGTTTGCCTTGCACGGCCATATATTCTATTATTCTTTCTTTCTGCCCCCACCCCCAACTGCCCTTCTAGCCTGTACTCCATAGTTTTGTCCTTCATCCTATTCTGGGTGCTATTATCTCCTAACTTCTCTGCAAGTTCTTCAAGGTCAGGGACTAGTAACATTTCAGGACTTCCCCACTGCTGCCTCTGAGATCATAGGTTCACAAACTCCCAAAATGGCATTGCTGGGAGGGCCCTTAAAGACAATGTAGTTTAACCTCCTCCTTGTATAGACAAAGATCCAGGGCCCCAGAGTCCTAGGTCCAGAATCCAGTTTTCCTTCATTTTTTAGTGGCCTTTCCCCTACTTAATGTCTCCCCTCCTTCATCAAAATCCCACCTCCCTGCTAATTGGAGGGTTATAAAACAGAACAAAACAAAAACAAACAGCAATAACAAAAACAGAGCCAGAGCTGGGAAGTGGCTTTTCTATGTGTTTGAAATTCCTTACCTTTCCAACATTAATTTTTTTCTCTGTCAAACTACAACTCTGCTAACTCATGCACAAAATTTGGATGAGCTGAGCTGCATTCAACTGTGAACGAGTCACAAGAAATGAAATCTGCAGAGCGCCTCCAACCACTTGACACTCCTTCTGTTCCCACAGACTGGGCTGGACTCAATTCCCTGGCCCTCTGCCCTCTCGCCCCCGCTTCAGTCCCCAGAGCATTACAGCTCCTGCCTTACCAGTGGCTTGATCGCTGTTAACCCCCCAGACTCACAGTGTCCCTCTCAGGGGCAGGATTTCTTTGCATAGCCACGCCTAGATACACTGAGTAGACCAATAGCTGCTCTCGGAGTCTCACCGGGGCGGAGAAAGTAGGCGTAGCATGAAAGGAATAGAGGGCTGGTTTGGGGGCTGCCGTTGCTACACGTGGATGGATGTGAAATGAGTCAAACGGAGTTCTGATCGCAACGGGATTTCATCTATTGTGAGTATGGTATGCAGGCTGGGGGTGGGGGGCTGAGGGGTGAAACCTGGGTGGGATGTCTGGTCTGAGCTGAGGTGCTTTTGTTCCGGAATTTAGTTGTGGCAAGATCCACCCAGCCAGCCAGTACGGGGCACGTCTGAGAATACTGCTTAGCGTGACAAGGAAGCTGAGATCTATGGCACCTAGGTGTGGGTGCACAGAATGGTCAGGATGTTCCTACTAGTTAGAAAGTCAGGCTGGGAAGGTGCCCCGTGGCCATCCGTCTGTCTGTAAATTTGTGTCCAGAGAGCACTGTCTGAGGTGCCAGGAACCTAGGCTAATATTCTCAGTGCCACGGCAAGTTTAGTTCCTGCCTGTACAGGCTCTTACTGGACTGGGCGGCATCTGGGAACATGCCCGGACCTGTCCAACTACCTTGAGCATCTGGTGTTGGGAGATAAGGAGAAGGAGCCTGAGAGTTAGGAGAGGGAAGTTGGGGGTGGGTCAGACATGTGGAGCATCCCGAGGGAAGCTGAACTGCTGGCCCACCCACGTGGCTCTTGGGCAAGTCAGGGCTTGTATAAAGAGCCTGCTGGCTGGCTCTCTATGGGGGCTTTCAGTCCACCCCCTCACCCGCCGGGCTGGGTTTCACTTGATCCCTCACTCCTGGAAGCTGAGCCCGGGGCAGTGATATTTTGATCCTGCCTCACCCAAACACTGGCCAAGGCCCAGGCAGCTGTGAGAACTGGGGGACAAGAAGAGACCCGCCAGAGACCTGGCTGGGAAAACAGGCTGCAGGGTCTGATTTTGGACAGGTGTTAACAGCGTAGGCCAATGTCATGCAGGGTGGCTGGGACAGGAAAGTGTGGAGCATCTCCCCTTGATAACTTCTTCACTCCCACATGCCTTCAATTAAACTTAACAGACTCAGTGAGCACCTACTTTTTGCCATCATGTGTGAAACAGTGAGATACCTAAAACACAGGCTGTGCCCTTTGGAGGGAGACTGTCTCGTCGTGGGTATATAGGAATGCAGATAGATATACAAAATAGGTTTTATAGGTGCAATAAAAATGCTCCAAGGTTGTCAAATAAAAATTATATCAAGTTGAGCAAGAGAAAAATCAGAAAAGTTTTTTTGTTTGTCTTTTGAAATTATAACACCAAGGCTCCAAAGCCAGACTACTTGAGTTCAGAGCCTATTATTAATTTGTATGACCTTGGACAAACAGAATTACTTCCTTCTTGCTGAGCTTCATTTAACTCACAGCTAAAGTGGAGATAATAATAGCACCTACCTCATCGGGTTGTTGTGAGGATTAAATGAGATAATCCATGTGAAATATTTGCACATGCTTAGCACAGGGGCTGACCCAAAATAAGCACCCAATAAATGTTAACTATTATTATTTAAGATAGACCAAGGAGCACAGCTAAGATTTCAACAGGTGGAGATGGGAAGAGAAGGCAATTTAAGCATAGAAAACAACAGGAACAACTGCTTGAAGGCAGGGAAGCCTCAAGCATGTGAAAAGAACACCAGCTGAGCTGGGTTTTAGAGTACAATTAGGGAGAAAGGGGAAGTTAAAGTTGCCCTGGTTGATTGGTGGTAAAACCGCAGAAGACTCTGGATTCAACAGTTTTGATTGGATTGGGGAAAAGTGAAAGCTATTGGAAGTTTCTGAACTAAAGAAAAGGTCAGTTCTGTGCTTTAGGAAGGATAATCTGGTAAGTGTGAGTCAGCCAGATTGGAACAAGAAAACACCAAAAGTGGATAAACTAGATGCAGAGAGGGGACACGGCCCTGAAACTGAGGCATGGCTGTGGGAATATAAAGGGGGCAGTTAACTTAATAAAACATTACACAAGTTGAGTCTGCAGAAGTTAGAACTCGGTAAATTTATTGGGAAAGTAAATGAGAAAATCACAATCACCTGGAGTTGACTTAGACTTTAAAAGGTTATGCATTCCCATCCCACTTCTGTAAATGATGCAACAGAAAGGATACTTATCTTCTGAATTAGACATAGCTGTCTTCAAGTCCCTGGTCTTCTACTTACCTGTCTGTAATCCTGAATACATTCTGCATTTGGTATTCCCAACCAGGATCAGTATTTTCATACAGCATTTAGAAATGAAGATTGAGGTGCTACTGCATTTAGTATCAACCAGTTTAAACAACATGGAATTATTCTTTCTGCTCACCTATAGTATCAGCAATAAGTCTGATAAGAAATACTGAATTTCTTTGGGCTTCAGTTTTCTATCCTGAAAAATAGGGAGAATAGTACATCATAGTGTTCTTGTGTTCTTGGAAGAATTAAAAGAAATAAACCCTGTAAAGGATCTAGCACAGTGCCTGACACATAGTAGGCTTTCATGAATCATGTTTGTCTTTTACCCCAATTGATTTTACCTTAAGGCATCCTTGCTGGTCTGCCTGAACACTTCTAGTTCTACTTACTGCTCTGAGACAGCCCATTCCCTTCAGGGAAAACCTTTACAGTTTAAAAGCTTTTCCTTTCACTAAACTTAATTTAATGGCTTGCACTCAGATGTCCTTGTCATTTTCCTGGGGCCACCCAGAGCAGTCTACTCTGACTTCCATAGTATTTCTTCAGAGTTCTTACGACCAGAGACCAGAACTCCCTATACCTTTTGTTCCCAGGTCAAACAACCCGGTTACTTCCATTTCCAACATGACATGCTGTCAAATTCAATACAACTCTGAAGTTTTGAAACTATATAATGTCAGGTGATGGTGGCAACTTCATAGCAGTGGGTGACACTGCCAGAGGAACAGGATGGGTGAATGTGAACTCTTTGCTTATAATTTATCTTGTATCATTTTGCCCACCAGGTGCCAAGTATTTTCAAACCCATCATCCCACTGACTCCTCATGCCAACTAGGAAACGTGCAGATCTTTTTGTCTTAATTTGTACAGGTGGCCAAACAGCCCCAGAGAAGATGAAACGTGCCAGAGATCATTTAATTAGTAAGTTTCTGAGCCAGAACTGAAAGCCAGATTTCTCTTACTCCAGATTTACTGTAGTTTTTCATTTTCCACAGCTGTTTGGTTTTAAGGTGATGGCTGAGCAATTAGACTGACACTGGAGGAAGAGACAAGAGAAAGATCCATCCCCTGGTTGCCTTACACTAGTTAGTCAAATCTTTGAAACATTTCAATAAGGAAGCTCTTGAGGGAGACCAAGCCCCTAGTTTCAGGAGAGGAATAAATAATACTTTTTTCCAAGTACCATCTGGTAGGCCAAAAAGCCCTCCTTTAGATGTCTTTTCTACCTGCTCCACTTGAATGTCTTCTGCAGGGAGTGAGGCATCTTTTGGAGCCTCCGAAGTAGAGCTTGATTTTTAAAGCAGAAGCTGGTTTTTTTTTTCTGCTTTCGCATTGGAGATGGGTACCATCCATGTACTTTTCCCTTGGAAGCTTAGCAGGAAAAATTCAGGATAGTTTCACCATCTGTCTATAAAATAAGCCTGTTATTCTTCAGCCTTTGTGGGAGATATCAGGATGGCTGTAGTCAGTCTTGGAATATAATTAACCGTCTCTTTTCTGCATTTGACACAAGACTATGACCTCTTAAAGGTGGAGAACAGCTTTTTTCCACTTTGGATTGCCTTCCTGCTACTTTGCCGTAATATAATGCTTAGCATGGAAGGTATTAATCAAGTGAGTTTTGAGGAACCAAAATCCCATCTTTCTCACCTGGGTTGACTACAGTTATGATATCTCCCAGTACCCCAAAGACATCACACGATTCTCAAAAATAAAGGAGCTGTCATGTAATATGTGGTGTAATAAACAGTAAGATGCCGTTACTTCAGGAGGCTGTGAGTCATCATGGTGGATAAGCCAAAAAGAGTGGGCAGCACTTCTTCCCTTCCATGAGGCATCCCTCCCTGACCCAGCCCAACCTTTGGAATTGTTCCTCTTCAGGGTAAAATGAGCCAGTATTGGACTGTGGGTGTGAGGGAAAAAAGACGTTGGAGCCTTGGTAGCATAGTCATTGACTCATCAGTCTTATAGCTCAGCCCACTCCTCTCTTTAAATATGGGAAATAGAGAAGCCGCAAGCCCTGGAATATGGAGACTTGGATTCCAGTCCCAGCTCTGCTACTGACCAACTATGTGACTTTAAGAAAACTCTATCCCTTTTTTGATCTTCATTTTCCCCATCTAGATCATCGGAGGGGGAGGTGTTCAGTAATTATGAAGAATACTTTTGTGATTTTATGACTATAGATATCCAATTCTTTAGGTGTTTGAAGTTTTACCAGTTTCCAAAGAGGAGAAAAAATAAACAATAATGTAATGTGCTGTCTTGTGAGTACTAAGGTGCCTATTACAAAAAGGATTCAAGCAGATCCGGACAGTATATCTTTACTAGGCAACAAGCAGCTGGGACTAAGATGACTTTAATGTGCATTTATATGTAAGATCATAGGCAGCTTGTTAGTCAGTTTCACCTTCTCTCTACAACCCTTACCAAGTTCTATATCTTTGTTTCCTTTCCACGTGCACTCTAAAAAAGGCAAGAAATATTTTGGCAGTAATGTCTCATCCTGGACAAATAGGCCTCATTCCCTGGGCTACTTCTCCCAGTCCTATTGTAAGGATATGGCTGTAGGTTTTGCTAGCAAATGCCCATTAGTTTGTATCCCTACTCTTTTAGAATAGTTCATTCCTTGGCATAGGAGGAAGGGATGAAGTACTTCATAGAATTTGGATTGCTATGGGAAAAGGGAGATTGTTCTTATTGACATCTTCAGAGAGATATAGCTATTCCAAATTACTTCATAAACAGGACAGGATGGAAAAACTATAGGCAAGACCAAACAAATTAATAGAAATCAGAACACTCGATGGAGTTTTATCCAGTTCCTAGCCCTGAAAAGAAGTCATACCGTGAATTCAATTCCCAGCTGGGGCAATTCAGCCAAAAGCCTCCTTGAGAAGTCAAGGAATCTCCACTCCCAGTACTTGCTGGTGGGGTAACTATGTTTCGATGATGCCATAATTTCATGACATCTTGTGGTGGTCTGTACATGAGCAAGTGATTCACTTTGGCTAGGGAGACAGCAGAGCAAACCAGAGGGCTTGGGTGGCTGGCCTGTGGCTTGTCTCCAGTGCCCTTTGCTCCTCAGCTGTGGGTGGGATAGTAACAATCACAGCAATCCCTCAAATGTGTAGCAGGATCTGGAGTTTCCAGAGCACTCTCACATATATTATCTCATTTTTCCCTTGAACATCATCCAAGGAAGTTTCTGTGTCTTTGCTCCCACTTGGGAAGATTGTTTCAGCAATCATTAAAAGGTTATTTTCCCCTCGTAATCAGCCCAAAGTTTGCTGTTCTTAATTTCATCCTATTTATTTTATTAATGATATCTCTGTATTCTTGGCTACAGAGTTCCTCCCCCCCTCCCTCCCTTTCACAATTGTTTCTTAGTAGTTGCCAGACACTAACCAAATATTTACAATTTTTAGCTTTTTCTTCTGCTCGGTTTACAGTCTGTTAAGCTGTGTTTGTATTTTGAGGTTTGTGCTTTTATTGTTCTATGTGTCCATGCACACACATGTTTTGAAGGAGAAAGAATTTGACTCATATGGTTGGTGTTTGCTTTTGGCTGAGTGGAAATAACCCAGTTCATTTGGTTATTAATTTTATCTGTATAGTGACAATGGGTTTAATGTGATTTTTTCCTTATTTTTCTACCCCTGCTGGGGCATTTAATCATGCTTTATGCACAGAAATGAAGAACAAAATAAATAGATGGGGTTTCTTTCATTTTCCACAGCTTCCTTCATTCTCTTTTTTTGAGGTGCTCATGCTGACATTGGTGGACCAGATGTTGCTATCACTAACAGTTGAGTTCTTCAGCCACTTTGTAAATGGCAAGAGAAGCCTGTTAAAAGTGTGGTAACCACCTGTGGTCTCTGAGTTATTTCTATTCCAGGCACATATTTGAACATACTTGAACATTTTGGACATATTTGGTCATATTCAAACATTTTTGAACAATTTAGTTTTTATCACACACCCATGAAATAAAATAATACTTCACCAGTCCTGGCCCTCCTCTCTCCCTGTACCAATAGCAGACACCCCTTCTTGAAATGTTGTCCTATATTATCCTATCCAGTTTCTATTCTTTCTTTCCTAGCTTTTCTTTCTAGGTTGCCGCTCTCTATTCTTCTTCTTCCAGCTTAAAATATGGGTGTCTTTCAATGTGCTGTTCTTTGCATTCTTTTTTTTTAAAGTGAATTTCTTTTTTTTTTAATATTTATTTTATTTATTTGAAAGGCAGAGTTACAGAGAGAGGTAGACTCCCCAAATTGCCACAATGGCTGAAGCCAGGAGCCAGGAGCCAAGACCTTCTTCCTGATCTCCCACTTGGGTGCAGGAGCCCAAGCACTTGGGCCATCCTCCTCTGCTTTCCCAGGCCATAGCAGATCTGGATTGAAAGTGGAGCAGCCGGGACTCAAACTGGCACTCATGGGATGCCGGTGTTACAGGCTGGGGCTTTAACCCGCTGCACCACAGCACCATTCCCTACTCATCCAAGCTTCTGACATTATTTACCAGGGCGAGTAGTTCTCAGCTCCCAAGAAGTTTTGATTTGATTAGCCTAGGGCATAGGTGTTTTCTCAGAAGTCTTACAAATGATTCTAATGTGTAGTCATGAACAAGAGCTGCTGTTCTTTTTTTCAAAAACGATTGATTGATTGATTGATTGATTTGAAAAGCAAGGGGGGGGGGGAGAGAGAGAGAGAGATCGTCCACCCTCTAGTTCTTTCCCAAATGGCTATAACACCCAGGTCTGGGTAAGGTCAAAGCCTGGAACTCCATCCTGATCTCCCATTTGGGTGGCAGGGACCCAAGTACTTGGGCCATCTTCCACAGCTTTCCCAGGAGCATTTGAGGAAGCTGGATTAGAAGTGGAGCAGCAGCTGGATCTGGAACCAGGGCTCCTGTACGGGATACTGGCATCTCAAGTGGTGGCTTAACCCACTTGAAAGCTGCTGTTCTGGCCTTTTTATGCATTTAACTCATCTTTAACTGCAACCTGTGTTATAGATATTTTAATTACCTACTGGACACAACCACTGAAATAATCCTCTGTCCTCTCCAACTCTACATAATTAACATAGTTGCAAAATCATGCATTGTCTTTTGTCTGCCAAGCAACTCCCATTTCACACATTTCATGGTCCTGAGATTCTCCTGGTTTCCCAGGCAGTAACTCTAGAATTTTCTGTGACTCATATCTTTCTTCCCCTTTCCTATGGCTACCCCCATTGTCCTGACCCTTATCTCCTAAGGCCAAGGCAGTAATTCTATCAAACTGTTATTTTAAAAATAGATTAATTTCAGATGATGCTTTTGCACACCTTGAATATTATTGAAGCGAAATAAAATTTTAGTGAAGGCTGAAGGGACCTGCATTCCATATTTTAGAGGTCAATACTGCCTTGAAAACCATGCTGGACCATGGGCCCTAACTTACCTTTGAGTTCTGGTTTTGTTTCTTACTAAGTAAGTAAACTTAGAGGAAGCCTTCTTCTCTGTGCTGCAGCTTTTAAAAAATCTGCTAATTGCTGACGACAATCCATAACTTCTTTCTGGAGTTATTGTTCAGGCTAGAGATTGTTATAATTACTTTGTAACTGTTTTACTATTTGTTTATCCAGCAAATATTAATTTTGTGCCCAATTTGTGTCGGGTACTGTTCTAAACACTAAGCTCATATGAAGTGAACATAGCAGGCACCACGATTTCATGGTGTCTAAATTTTAGTTGGAAAAAGAACAGACATGTCAGATCATAAGTGCTATGGAAATGAATAATACAAGAAAGGGGGAAAAGGAAATAGGGTGGGAAGTTGCAATTTTATAAAAAGTATTCCTACTTTTTTAAAGGAGAAGCCTTACTAAGAAGATGGTATAAGAACAAAGAACTGAAGAATATGAGGGGGATAGCCATGTGAATATCTTGGGGAAGAACATTGCTGACTTGAGCAGATATGAAGGCCTTAAGGTGAGAGCATTCGTGGTTAGTTTGAAAAACAGCAAAGAGACCAGCATGAGTGGAATGAAGAGAGTAAGGGGAAGAATAGTTGAGCTTAGAGTGAAAGAGCTCATGAGGTAAGCAGATCATCTAGGTGTCATCAACCATCAGAAGATTTTTCCTTTTATTATGAGTGAAATAGGGAGCCATCAATGGAGCTTGGGGTTGGAAGTGACATGATCTAACATTTCTTAAAGGAACCACTATAAGTTCAGTCCTTTTACTTTCTATTCTTCATAGAAAAAAAATAAACGGGTAGACTCTAGGTTAGTCCTTTACCAGATTCCCTCTGAATATGGGGGACAAAACCCTTTGCCTGACCACACCATATATTCAGACAAGACAGACAAGGTCAGAACCGAAAGAACCCTTAGAATGGTGATATTTTTATCGTGGGTTGTACATGAAAATCAGCTGGTGCACTGCATGAATTCCAGATGCTCAGGCCACATGGCTGACTAAATGCGTCAGGATCTCAGGGGTGGTACTCAACATGTATCAGTATTTTTGGAGCTTTCAAGGTGCAGCATAGCCTGAAAACTGCCAGTCTAAGAGATGGACCTCATGGCAGAAATGGGACCTTGAATAGAGCACCAATGGCACAGCTGGACCTGAGACCACTCACTGTATTGAGCTAAAACCAGAAATATAAAATTCACAAGTAGCCGAAAAGGTGGAAACTAACATGTTTCATACTTTGGAAGCGGCTATGGTCAACAGAAAGCTGGGTATAGGAGCAGCCTTGGGCCAGACCAGGAAAGGAAAGGTTGAGAGCCAGCACCAAATGGTGAAGCAACATGTGGATTATCAGCCAAACATCTGGAAATGATGAGGGCACTATACAAATAATGTGCATGATTTTCAAAGACAGACGTTTTCTCAAGTCTGTGATGAGCAACTACATTGGTTTTTGCCAGTTGTGTGCACGTGGGTGGGTGGGCTCATAGTTGAGTAATGGGCAGGGCATGGACCAGTTGTCGCCTTCCTCACCCTTTTTAATCCCAGACCTCCTGCACTGTCCATGCAAAGCAAATATCCTGAAGGCCTTAGTTCTTAATATAGAACTGTCATCCTGTCTTGCCTACCCGTCCTAGATAGAGAGAGCATGCTTCACCCCACAGGCATGTGTGCAAGTTGAGAAGAACAGCAGTCGCAAGCTGTGGCCAGAGGCAGCTGCACCCCCAGCAGCCTGAGTACCTCACATCCAGCAGAAACTTGGCCAACATCAATTATTCAGGGCACAATGAGGTAATGTGGGGATTATTATTAATGTCAGCCTCATGCCTCATGGCTTCTCCTCTTCCCTGTTTGGGAAGAGCATTCTTACTCTTCTAGGTTGTTTTTTGGAAATCATGACAGGGAAAGCAGCCACATAACAAAGACTTAATAAAGAGACAGTAGTATTTTGCCACTTGTCACTCCCTCTAGTTAAGCCCAATCAAAATACATACAGAACTAACTGGATATATTTGAGTGCAAAGTTAGGTTAAAAAAAAATCACACTTGGAGGCACATATAATAAAATCCTTAGGAGCTCTGAAAAATAGTATTTTGAAATTAATTTAGGTAACATGTATTAAAAATGTAGGGTAGTTTACTGTATTAATGAGAAAGTTGAAGAATCATCTTCTTAATAAAACACAATACAAATACCACATAATTCACTTTTTGCTAGTGTACAGTTCACTGGTTTTTGGTATATTCACAAAGTTGGACAACCTTGACCACTATCTAAGTCTAAACCATTTACATTAGCTCCCTCCAAAATTCATATTCATTTATGCAGTCATGCCTCTTCCCTCCCCCCTAGCTCCAGGTAACCAGTGAATCTGATTTTTGATTCTATGGACTGCCTATTCTAGAATTATTGTTATCCTGGAATCATACAATGTTTGCCTTTTTATCTCTGGCTTCTCTTACTTAGTATAATGTTTTCAAGTTTCATCCATATTACAGCATGTAATAAATACTTCATTCATTTTTCTAGCTGTATGTGTAGGCCACATCTTGGTTATCTACACACATAGTTGATGGTCACTTTTGTCCACTTTTGGCTATTATGAATAAGGACATTCATGTACAAATTTTGGTGTGGGCATATATTTCCATTTCTCTTGAGTATATACCAAGGAGTAAAATTGCTGGGTCACATGGTAATTATATGTTTAACATTTTGAGAGCCACAAAACCATTTTCCAAAAGGACTGTGTGCCATTTTACATTCCCATTAACAGCATATGAATGTTCCAGTTATTCCACAGCCTCCTCAATACTTGAGTATGTTTTTTTTATTATAATCACACTAGTTGGTCAAAAGTGATATTTCATTATAGTTTTGATTTGCATTCTTCTTATCACCAGTGATACTGAGCATGTTTTAATGTGCTTATTGGCCATTTGTATATCTTGTTGGAAAGCCAGCTGTTACTGTTCCTGTTTGTAATGGGAAACCTATTCCTAAGTTTATTGATAATTGAGTTTTAGATTTGAATGAATTAAATAATAGTCCTAGTGTTTTCAAATACTTGACCCATTTTCAAATTGGGTTATTTATGATTTTTATTTTGAGTTACTAAGAGATCTCTATATATTCTAGGTACAAGTCTTATGAGATGTATGATCTTCAAATGTTTGTCTATCAATTATGTGGATTGTCATTTCATTTTGTTAGTAGTGTTCTTTGAAGCACAAGTTTTTTATTTTCTAAGCTCTGTATTTAAGTGCAGTTTGTCCATTTTTTTGTTACTTGTACTTTAGCATCTAAGAAACTGTTGCTAAATCCAAGATCACAAGTTTTATACCTCTATTTTCTTATAAGAAAAGAAATAAAACTATAGAATTCTTATGTATTATTAAAAAAGCTTTGGTAAAAATTTTAAAGTTATAGCTGTTTAGTGTTGTGATCCACGGGGCCGACGCTGTGGCGTAGCAGGTAAAGTCGCTGCCTGCAGTGCCCACACGGGCACTGGTTTGAGTCCCAGCTGCTCCACTTCCAGTCCTGTTCTCTATGGTCTGGGAAGGCAGTAGAAGATGGCCCAAGTCTTTGGGTCCCTACACCCATGTGGGAGACCTAGAGGAGGCTTCTGGCTCCTGGTTTTGAATCGGCACAGCACTGAATGTTGTGTCCATTTGGGGAGTGAAGCACTGGGTGAAAGATCTCTCTCTCTCTCTCTGCCTTTGCCTCTCTGTAACTCTGCCTTTCATATAAATAAATCAATCTTTTAAAAATAAAATAATAAAAGGAATAAATGAAATCTATAAAAATGCTCATGGTAGGTATTATTTAAGTCCCTATTTTATTTTTATTTATTTTTTAAAGATTTATTTATTTATTTGAAAGTTGGAGTTATGCAGAGAGAGAAGGAGAGGCAGAGACAGAGAGAGAGAGAGAGGTCTTCCATCTGCTGGTTCACTCCCCAATTGGCCACAATGGCTGGAACTGAGCCGATCTGAAGCCAGGAGCCAGGAGCTTCTTCCAGGTCTCCCACGTGGCTGCAGGGGCCCAAGGACTTGGGCCATCTTCTGCTGCCTTCCCAGGCCACAGCAGAGAACTGGATCAGAAGTAAAGCAGCTGGGACTCAAACCAGAGCTCATACCAGATGCTGATACTGCAGGTGGCACGCCACAGTACCTGTCCCTAAATCCCTATTTTAAGAGTGGGTATTTAGCCTAGCTGTTAAGATGTCATTTAAGACCCATGTATTCTACATTGGAGTACCTGGCTCTATTCTCAGTTCTGGTTACTGACTCCAGCTTCCTGCTAATATAGACCCTGGGGGCCAGTGGTGATGACTCTAGTAGTTAGGTTTCTGTCACCTATATGGGAGACCTGTATTGCATTCCCAGCTCCTGACTTCAGCCCCAGCCTACCTCTAGCCATAGCCATTGTGGTCATTTGGGAGAGTGAACCAGTGGGTGGAAACTCTGTCTCTACCTCTGTGTCTCATTACCTCTCAAATAAATATAAATAAATAAAATCTATATTTTGTAGATGAGAAAATTGATACTGAGAAAGGTGAAAGTATTTTTTATGAGCACACAACTAGTTAGAGTTGGATTTTTTTGCGTTTCATATATTTTTCTATTTACATAGAGAACAGATTTTATGTATTTCATATATACAATTTTAAACCCATAATGATACTTCACACCCTGCCTGTCATCCTCTCTCCCTTCCTCCACCTTTCTTTCTTTTAATTTTTGTGATAACAAACTTTCTTCTTTTTTTTTATTTTTTTTGAAAGACGGAGTTACAGAGAGAGGTAGAGCCAGAGAGAGAGAGAGGTCTTCCATTCCGCTGGTTCACTCCCCAAATGACCGCAACAGCCAGAGCTGAGCTGATGCAAAGCCAGGAGCCAGGAGCTTCTTCCGGGTCTCCCACACGGGTGCAGGGGCCCAAGGACTTGGGCCATTTTCTACTGCTTTCCCAGGCCATAGCAGAGAGCTGGATCAGAATCGGAGCAGCCGGGACTCGAACCTGTGCCCATATGGAATGCCCGCACTGCAGCTCTACCCGGTACGCCACAGCACCAGCCCTGATAACATACTTTCAATTCACTTTATAGTCACAGGCTTAATCCTATACTCAATAAAGAATTCAACAAGTAGAAAATAGAAAGACCACTGTTTCACACTAGTATGGACAGGTCTAAAACAATAATGAAATCTCAAAATGTCAATTTCACTCATATATATTGAATTTTTTGTACTCTATGTATTAGCTACCACAGAGCAAAGAAAACATGATTTTTGTCTTTTTGTGTCTGACTTATCGTGAGTCTGTGTGTCTCTAAAACCTTTGCTGTTCCTTGATGTGGGGATATTACCTTGTTTGGAAAGTCATTATGAAAGAGATTTCATAAGCCCGGTGGCTAGACACATGCACAGTTAACCATAGATTAGGCAACATAGCATGCTGACAAACTAATAGATTGGGAAACTTTTCTGGCAAGGGCCATTTGGATATTTATAACACCATTCACAGACCATACAAAATGATCAACTTAGAAATTAGCCTGCTATAGGTTTTTTTAACTTTGTGTCCCATCCTGTGGTTGCTTTGGCAGGGCCAGACCAAATAATTTCACAGGCCTTGTATGGCCCGTGGTCAGATGTTCCTCACCCTGGCAAGCACCGTTGAGGTATCCACTCTGTGTTAGGTACAGGGTTAGCACTGGGCATGCGTGATCTCTAATTCCGGGAATTTTATACCTCTGTTCACGTTGCCATTTTGGAGGATTCAGCCACATTCTCTGTGATACCTTCGAAGAGTTCCTAGGTGTACTTAATGGTATACCTCAGAAAAGCATGGATTTTATTAAAGCCTAGTTTTCCTGTCTTGCCACCTCTTAAAATAAGAAGGCTGTTGCATCTTCTACAAGACAAGGCTAACTATAGGGGAAAATTTGATGTAAGGTCTACCTGTGTCCCTAGATAATGCCATTTAATATTTAACCCTTATGAAGCAGTTTTATACGTATGCTTTACCTTGAATTCCTCAGAATAGTCTAGAGTCTATGTGATTTTATTCTCTTTGATAAAGGCAATTTGTGAAATTTCTCATTTTGATATATTTTGGATAAATGGCTTGACTAAAAAGAGGAGAAAAGAAGCTTTCTGTTCATTGCCAAGGTCCTGATACAGAACTTTGGCCATAAGCCTGTGTTGTCTAGACAAAGGAACGTGTTAGTGGTAATGCCATATGAGCTTTATTAGGTGGGTGTGGCTCTGCAAACCAAACATAACGGGGTTTCTCACACTTAAAGGCCAGTAGTAGCTGCCATGGAGATTTCAGATGCCTGTGTCAGGAGTTTATCCCAAGGGATGGGCTGCCTTTGGTTACTACCAATGTTTTCCTGTTATGGGAGATTTGTCCAGGCTAGTATGCTGGTCCTGTTTCTATGGTCCGTTGTCATGAAAGCTATGAGACTACTAATGTTTTTGTCTTCATGACAAAGATAGATAGCAAGGCATGGAGAATTTGCTTACTGAGACTGACACCAGGGACAGTTATCAAAATAACACAGGAAAAGATGTTTATCTTCTGGAAAAAAATGGATATTGTAGCTCACTTGCTGGGAATGAATGAATGGAAAAGAAAGGCCCAGGTGATGGTGCAAAAATGTTCACTTAAACAAGAATGTCACCCAGCATGAGTTACCCCATCTTTTTTGGGAACTTCTGAGGGGAGAAATAGTAGCCTTGAATTGTACATATATACATCTCTCCTGTCTTGACTACAAGTATACTTTTAGGACTTTGACTGCTTTGAGAAAGCACCCAAAATTTGCCCTGATATGGGGTCAGGAGTGAGCAAAAGAATCTCATCCCACCATTCTCTCTGAGCAGGACACTCCCCATGTAATGACTACCTGAGCCTCCTTTACTAAAGTTCCTCTCTGCAGAAGACTACCTGGCTTCCCATGTCTAGTTCTCCACAGCCTTCAGAACAGTTTGATGGACCTCACCTCATTTAATCCTCCTAAGAACTATGTTAGGTACATGAGGAACATATGGCCCCTTTTTCTTAGATCAAGTAACTAAGGCCAGAAAAGACTAAGTCATTCATCCAAGATCATAAATTGAAAGTGGAAGAACCAGGTAGGGTGACTAACCATTCCCTGTTTGCCCAAGACTATCTCAGTTTTAGCATTGAAAGTTCCATGCCCTGGGAAACATCTTTGTCATGAGCAAACCAGGATGATTGCTAACCATAATTAGAATTCATATTGTCCAATTCCCAGTCCAATGCTAATGCTACTGTCCTATGCCATCCATATTCCTTGAAATTTGACTTATGCCATCCCTTTTTTTACACCTTAATGTCCCAGGACATTTCTACATGATAGGTTATCCTTCCATCCCATTCTGCCTAGGAGTGAAGCAGAGGCAGCTAGCAGTTCTCAGACATATTAAAAACCCCTGTTGCAAAAGAGAGGCATGCTGATAATCCCTATACTGCTTATTCACTGGGGTGTTACGTTGACCAAATAATAAATGTGAAAATGCCTTCTAAGCCATAAAGAGCAAATCATACATGAGTGATTGTGGTTATTCTATACTTTATGGGCAGAAGCAAACAACTTACCATTGTCTACAAGTTCTGCTTCTGCTGTAGCCACCAGTTGTGTGAATTTGGGCAAATTTCTTGACCTTTGCATCTCACTTTCTTTATCTGAAAAATGGAGCTAATAATAATCCCAGATATGGTTGTTTTGAGAATTATATGAGTTATTATATGTAAAGCATTTTAGAAAAGTTCTTAGCATATGGTCAAGGCTATGTAAACATTAGCTATTTTGGATTGACTTCCTTGGTCTCTAACTCACAGAGATACTAGATTAAGATGACCCAGAAGCCAAATGTCATGGAAACCACTACTTTCTAGGTATCCATTGAAACTAGCTGCCTAGTTTTTGTGTTCTGTACTCACAGCCTTCCCACCATGGATTGCCAAGAAAATGAGTACTGGGACCAATGGGGACGGTGTGTTACCTGCCAACAGTGTGGTCCTGGACAGGAGCTCTCCAAGGTAAGACACACTAGTCAATATATTTATTTTCCCCCCACAGCTTAGGAACCAACCTGGAAACTGATGGGGACCAAGTTTAGGTCAGTCAGGCTTCACTATGACTGCTCCATTTAAAGCATGAGATTCAAAGAGTGGACGATAGAAGTCACAGTTCCAGCAAGAATTCAGCTCAGCAGGGTCAGGGTCAGGGGAAGATTTCATGAGATAATGAGGTATCCCAGAAGGAGATGAGGAATGTAGATACATGGGAGGGCTGTTTAGCATTAGGAAATCTGTCAATTAAAGCAAGGTCTGTTTTGAATATCAAGAACCAGATATCAGGTCTTAGGAATGGGGATGAGAGAAGAAATGAGAACGCTGAAGTGTGTCCTCCATCCAGGAAAATGTGGGCTACTGGGAATCTGTAAAGGAGGGATGGGCAACCATAAAGATCCTGGAATCCCTATTAGAGGTAAGAATCAGCTGAAAATCACCAGCAAGTTAGAGACAGGAGCAAGGCTGGAACTCTATAATAGCTCTGCCTCAGGTACTTTGTTGGTCCCTAAACCTAAAGGTGGTATTAACTTTGAGCTGCAGCTAGAGCTGGAAGGAAGCTAGCCAGAAGATGGTCTCTGCCCATTTGCATCATATTTTATGCAGTCATTCACTCATTAATTACTTATTTCAATACCTGCAAAGTGGTAGGCATGGCTGTAGGCTCCATGGATATGGCAAAACAGACAAAAATGTTTCCCTTATTGACCTTACATTTTAATTACTGAAACAAATAATAAATAAGATACATATATAGATAAGTGAGGACTCTAAATATGAAGCTATCATAAGAATTTAATTAGAGTGATAATATACAGAGGATTTGGCAGCTTGATCAGGAAGCAGAGGGCATCCTAAAAGAGATTCCTTCTTGGGGGAGGTTACAGCAAATGCAGAATCCTCATGTGAGAATGAGCTAGGCATGTTCAAGGAAGAGAAAGAAGGTTAGTGCAACTAAGGTTCTGTAAGTGAGAAGGCGAGTGGTACACAATGAGATCAGAGAGGGAGGTATGGGCCAGAGTATGTGGAAGTATGAAGTGTATGATGGGAGATTTTCTTTCTTTCTTTCTTTTTTTAGTTTTTTTTCTAAGTATTCTAGGAACACTCTGGAGGGATTTAGGTAAGAGCATGACATGATCCCGTGTCTGGAAAAAATATAGAAATTATTTGGATAAGTACTTCTTACCTCCATATTTCAAAAACATGGAGAATAAAGCTCAGAGATATCAATATAAACTAGCACTAACACTATACATAACATTATATCCAACAATGGTGTGCCAACATGGTTGACAAGGGATTCTAGGACCAAGGAAGACCAGAAGTTAGGTCATACTAGATACTAAAATAGATCCAGTCGAATAAGCTGCTTGACTTGACAAAATCTTTTTGTAAAAGATTTATTGATTTGCTAGGCAGAGTGACAAAGAGGGGGGCACACACACACACACACACACACAGATTTTCCATCTGCTGATTCACTACCCAAATGGACTCAAAATCCAGGTCTGGGCTAGGCTAAAGCCAGGAGCCAGGAACTCCAGTCTGGTCTCCCACATGGAGTGCAGAGGCCCCCATACTTGGACCATCTTCTGCTTCCTTCCCAGTACATTAGCAGACAGCTGCATCTGAAGCAGAATAACTGGGAATCAAACCCACCCTCCAATACAAGATGCCAACATCATAAGCAGTGGCTTAAACTGTGGTGCCATAACACCAGCCCTACAAAATCTATTTTAAATATCACATCAGTCTTCATGATAAAAAGCCTTACAAATGTTCCTATCATGCACATGTCTGTTACTTTTAAGCTATTCATACTTACAAACCTGAACTCTCCAAGGGAGAAAAAAATCAGTCTGTTTATCAAACTACTGGTACCAGACTCTTAAGAGGAAGCCTATGATGGAATTCACATTTGGTTTAGTACCTCTCAGACTGCCATTTACTTCAGCACCACTAGAAAGCTCAGAGAAAATAAATGAATTGGAATAGTATACTCCTGCAAAAGCCTTATATAAATTGTTTGTACTAGTCAAATATCTGCTTTTTAAGCAGCTCTTATGCGCATTATCTCATTTGACTCTTACAAGAGTCACATTATGAAGGTATTCTGAGGCCCATTTTATGCATAAGATAGCTGAAGCTCAAAGAGAATATGTGACTTGCTCAAAGTCACAACAGTGCGATAAAAATAAACAAGAAATTTGGAGTCAGATCTACCTGGTTTTCAAGGCAAATTATTTTGCCTCTGAACCAATTAAGCTATGTTAAGTTGCAAGTTACATAGTGACTTCAACCATAACTGAAGTCTAGAGATAGATAACCTTTCGGTTTGTTGAGCGGGTCAAAAGTGTAATCAAGGACCCAGACTCTTTCATCTATCTTGGCCACCTTCCTGGTTTTTTTCCCTCATGCTTATAGCTTCAAAATTGCCACAGCTCGGCTGGCACCGCTGTTCACTAGGCTAATCCTCCGCCTGTGGCGCCGGCACACCGGGTTCTAGTCCCAGTCAGGGCGCCGGATTCTGTCCCGGTTGCCCCTCTTCCAGGCCAGCTCTCTGCTGTGGCCTGGGAAGGCAGTGGAGGATGCCCCAAGTGCTTGGGCCCTGCACCCGCATGGGAGACCAGGAGGAAGCACCTGGCTCCTGGCTTCAGATCGGCGCAGTGTGCCAGCCACAGTGCGCCGTCCATAGCGGCCATTGGTAGGTGAACCAATGGAAAAAGGAAGACCTTTCTCACTGTCTCTCTCTCTCTCTTTCACTGTCCACTCTGCCTGTCAAAAAATAAAAAAAAATTAAAAAAAATTGCCACAGCTCAAAGAATCACGTATTCACACTGTTAGCAAAGTCAGGAAGCAGAGACAGAGTCAACATAACTTGTGTTTCACTAGGGAAGAAGTGTTTCCCCAGAAGCTCCTCAGCAGATTTCCCTATATGTCTTAAGATACAGAACTGGGTGATGTAGCAATCTTACCTAGAAGGGAGGCTGGCAAAAGAATATCTGGCAAACAAAAATGGGATTGCCGTGATTACCCAAGACCAAACAAGAATCCATTCTTGAGGGTGGTCATCATGCCACCTAAAAAGAAATCAATGTTCTGTTACTATGGAAGAAGAGGATATTTGGATAAGCAGCTAACAGCATGTGAGACAGCCGTTTTTTTTTTTTTTTCTTTTTTTTTTTTTCTGGTTACCTTTATTTTAAAAGTTTACTCATGAATTAGAAATATAATTGAAAATAAATCATTGCAAAAGAAACACTATTTCCTCAGGACATTTTTCTACAAGTATAATTGCCACGCTAAATAATGGATACAATTTTAAGATTCTTGAAATATATTAGTAGATAACATTTCTGAAAATCCTTTACTAATATCCATTACAATTACATTTATTTTCAACAGGGCATAAAATTCCCATATCCCAGAAGCGTAACCATAAATGAATAATGCATGTTTCATTATGTATTACTTTTATGCCTTCTTTTGTAATATTAAATTGCTAATTTATGAGGGCTTTATGAGGATTTTGTTTTAGCTTTTTCAATTTGATAAGGAAATATACCAGTGTTTTCTGTTTATTTGTCTATTTAGATTCCCAAATTTGTTATTTGTTTCTGATTGTTTTTTCTACTCTGAATATATGTTGCTTATTGTTCATTCTATACTCTTGTAGGGCACCTGAGTAGACAGACATTACAAAATATAGAATATGTTTTAAAATCATTTATATAAGATATATAAATATAAATTTTATATAGTTTAAAATCAGAAATGTTGATTTTATTTTTTAAAAATTCTCTTCAGTCTTTGATATGACATATATATATTCTCAGTTTGTCATTTGTCTTCTGTTTTTCATATTTTACTTTGCAAAAATTTTTTTGAATTTTTATGTAATTACATCTTTTTTATTGCTTCTAGATTTTGATTTATAATTAGAAAAGATTTCTCCACCTCCATATTAATGAGAAATCCACTTATATTTCATCTCAGTATTTATAGCGTTTCATTTTTTATATTTAAATATCTGATGCATTTGGAATTTATTCTGATGTGCAGTTTGTGAGGAATGAATCAAATTTTATAATTTTTTTTCTCATATGGCAGTTCAGGTATCTAACAGAACATACACAGGACAGTTTTTCCCTATTCTTTTGACATACTCCCTTTGTTCACTTGATTTCCTGTGGTCTTAAAAATCATATAAGTTAGTCTTATTCCTGAATTGATTGACAAAACTCAGGTCCAGTGAATTGCCCAAGGCCACATGGTTTGTTAGTGGTAGAGGTAGGAGTTAAAGTTAGGTCTCCCTGGCCCTAGGTCAGCATTTTTCATCACTCTGCTGTATTTTTTTTTATTACTTTGATCCTCAGCTAATCCTGTAAAGCAGATATGGCAATTATCACCATTTTGCTGCTGCACATAGCAGAGGCTGAAAGAAGTCCTTTACCTTCCCAAGAAACCCAGAATATAAGTAAAACAGAAAGCACCCATTTTAGAACCCTGGTATGTATCAGAATAGGATCTTAGTAGAAAAGATTATTGCGAGTAGAGCTGTGAGGTATTAAGACCAGAAGAGGCAAAGAAGAGGAGCATGATGGCAGGAATATTTATTTAGAGAACCTCAGTGGCTGAGGTTCACTTAATCTAACCCCTGTGAAGGCATAACTTACCTAGTGTATTAATTCAGGTAATGCTAACTGCTATCACAAATACATTTTAGATGTTGTGATATAATAGATTAAGGTTTTGTTTATGACTAACACCAATCAAAGTTGGGAAGTGGGAGGATTATTCTCATTCATTTTGGGATCCAAGCTTTTAGATGCTCTGTCACTTTTTAATGATTTTATTGAAATACAATTCACATATCATATAATTCACTCAGAGTATAGTGATCAATGGCAGTTGGTATATGGCATTATTTTTTAAAATTATTAACAGTAATTGTACATATTTATGGGTACAGTGTGATATTTTAATATGTATAAATTATACACTGCTAAATTAGGGGAAACAGTATTTCTCCCTGTTTGACATCACATTATGAGTGGAACCCTGGAGCTCCTTTTTTCTATTTGTCCTTAAAATACATGTTATTGTCAACAATAGTCACCCACTATGACGTATACCACTAGAAACTTATTCCTTATATCTAGTTCTGTTTTGGTACCCATTATCCAGCCTCACTCTACCTCATCAACCCCTCCCAGCTTCGAATAAGTGCTATTCTGTGTTCAGATTGAGGGATTTTTTTTTATTTTAGTTTGTTTTGCTTATTTGAAAGGAAGAGTGACAGAAAGAGGGAGAGAAGCAAAGGGAAAGAAAGATCTTCCATCCACTGATTCACCTCCCAAATGGTCCCAAGTGGTGGGTCCTGGTCCAGGCCAAAGCCAAAAAAGCCTGGAAATCCATCAGGGTCTCCCACATGGGTGACAAGGGCTCAAATATTCGGGCCATCTTCTGCTGCTTTTGTATGCACATTATCAGGGAGCTGGATTGGAAGCAGAGCAATGGGGACTCTAATTTGTGCTCCAATATAGGATACCAGTGTCACAAGCAGCAGTGTAACTAGATGTTCCAGAACTCTAGTTCTAAGGTTGCATTTGTTCGCTTGTTTTTTTTTTTTGTTTGTTTGTTTGCAGTATTTCTCTTTCTTTGCCTGGATATGTCACACATTTTCTAGTTTCATCCATTTTGCTATAAATGGTAGAAGTTCCTTCTTTTATGGCTGAATAATATTCCATTGTGTGTACATACCACATTTGGCTTATCCATTTATCTTATGATGGACACCTTGGTTGACTCCATCTCTTGGCTATTGTGAACAGTGCTTCAGTATACATGGTGGAGCAGGTGTCTCTTTGATGTAATTATTTCATACTTTTTGGATATATACACTGTAGTGATCATACATCTTATATGTAAAAATTTTATAAAGGTGATACTGCTGTGGGTAGTGATTATAGCTGTTTGACAGATATTTCCCTGTCTTTTGGCGTATGGTACAACTGTACTATCTTGTACCCTTTGAAGTTACTAATGATTAGTTGGTATGTGTGGCAAAGGACATATGAGCAAAGTGGAATGAGTCATTTCTGGGGAAAAACTTTAAGAGCCAGTGCACAGTTCACAATGTTCTCTTTTCCCTGATGCTGCAATCATTTCAGCACAAAGATGAAGTCTCTGTTACCCTGGGAACCTCATCGAGGATAATGTAAAGCCGAGCCCTCAGAAAAACTCGAGTAGGAAAATTGTGTTTGTGAGAAATAAACTTTTTAAGACACGGGATTCGGATTTTCTTTTTGCTGTACTATAACCTAGCCTATGCTGACCTGTACCAGTACTTAGCTATGCTACATGCTATGTACTCTAATATTTGATAACATTATCCTGTTTTGTTCTATTTCAATTTCCAATGCTGACTATAACCTAGTACATTGATTTTATGACCCAGTAATGGGGTTGCAACTTGCAGTTTGAAAAATACTACTCTATATCATGTTTACTTGTCCCATACCTTCTTCTTTCTCCAAGCTCCTGGACAAAAGTTAATCACTGTCCCATCTCTTGGCAGGACTGTGGTTATGGAGAGGGGGGAGATGCATACTGCACAGCCTGCCCTCCCCGCAGGTATAAAAGCAGCTGGGGCCACCACAGATGTCAGAGTTGTATCAACTGTGCTGTTATCAATCGTGTCCAGAAAGCCAACTGCACGCCTACCTCTAATGCTGTCTGTGGGGACTGTCTGCCCAGGTGAGCCTGCAGTATTGGGCCAAGCTATTCTGGGATGTTTCGATCTATTTATTGTTGATTTATTTCTTTATTTTTACATTGAAATGCAGAGAGAGAGAGAGAGTGAGAGAGATGGAGGTGGAGACTGAAAGACAGATAAATTCATCCTCTGGTTCACTCCCCAAATTCCTTCCACAGACAGGGCTGAGCCAGGCTGAATCCAGGAGCCCAGAACTTAATCCAGGTCTGCCATGTGTGTGAAAGGACCCAACTCTTTGAGCTATCACCTGCTGCCCCCAAGGATGGATGTGCATTAGCAGAAAACTGAGTAGAATGAGGACTCAAACCCAGGCCCTCTGAAATGTGATGTGATCATCCCTAGTGGTTCTTAACCCCTGCACCAAATGCCCATTCCAGGACATTTTTAACCTCTGGAGATGTCTCTCATCCTCACTTCTCAAACCCTAGTTGAAGTATTCTCTCTGTACATATCATATTCATTTGAACTCCTAGAGGGGGAGAACAGTATCTTCCCAAGATCCCTCTGTGATGTTCCTAGCTCATTGTCAGCCATAGATGAGTACCTAACAGCTGTTTTGTGATACTGACACTATTAGTACAGGACCAAAATTCAAGGTAAATTTTACTGTTGACCTAGAAATGTATGAAGTGGTGAGTATCAATGCAATAATTCTCTTTTGGGACTAGCTCCCCATTTTGCTGTAAGGGATGGTGAATGGGGAAAGAGGTGGAATATCTGGGCCTCTGAGTCAGAATCAGAGCTGGTGCCAAAGAGATCATCAGAAGAGACAGGTGCTGGTTTCTGGAGGGTGAGATTCTTAGAAGCTGCCTATTGGTGATCCCAGGAAAGATTGGTCCAAGTGCATTGCTATTTGTTCACCCTTCCATTTCTTATTGCGTTGACCACAGGTTTTACCGAAAGACACGTATTGGAGGCCTGCAGGACCAAGAGTGCATCCCCTGCACGAAGCAGACCCCCACCTCTGAGGTTCAGTGTGTGTATCCAGTTCTCTTTTCCCGCTTCCTCCCTGACCCACTAGGTGGCAGCAAGATAGTCTAGTAAAGACTTCCCCTCTGTTGAGGATTGAAGTTCCCCTCAGTTAGATTTGAACCCTGGTTTCACAATGTAATATTCATGTAACTAACCTTTTGCAAATCATTCAAAATCACCAAACCTCGTTCCCCTCATCTGAAAAAAAAAAAAGTGACATAATAATTTTCTTCATACCTTATGTGATAGTTGTCTAGGTCTAATAAAATAAAGGATGCTTAAAAACACTTCTAAATTACAACATTTGAATACTTATCAATTATTATTATTATTATTATTATTATTATGTGAAGTCTATAGGAATCCCTAAGGCTTAGGACTCATGAAAGGCTGAATGAAGAACTAGGGCTTAGTAAATGGCTTTATCACTATCTGTTTATCTATTTGCCTGCCATCTTTTTCTAGTATCTATCTAATTTTTTTAAAAGTTACTGATATATTTTTAAAATTATGAGTTATTTAAAAACTATAGAAATATTTTTAAATGCAGAAATGCAAAATATTCAGTTATTGAACATGAAGTTACTAAATCTTACCATTTTTTTTCAGTTTTTGTAAAGATTTTATTTATTTGAGAGGCAGAGTTATAGACATTGAGAGGGAGAGACAGAGAGAAAGGTCTTCTGTCTGCTGGTTCACTCCCCAGACGGCCACAATGGCCAGAGCTGCGCTGATCTGAAGCCAGGAGCCAGGAGTTTCTTCCAGGTCTCCCATATGGATGCAGGTGCCCAAGGACTTGGGCCATCTTCTACTGCTTTCCCAGGCCATAGCAGAGAGCTGGATAGGAAGAGGAGCAGATGGGACTAGAACCAGCACCCATATGGGATGCCGGCGCTTCAGACCAGGGAGTTAACCCACTACACCACAGCGCCAGCCCCAGAATTCTCTTCTTGATACTTTCTGAGTCCCATTCTCTATCTCCTCAGATACCACTACTTTTGGTAGGCTATGCTACAGTAACAAACCCCGGCCTTTGTGACATAATACAATACAAATTTGCTTTTCACCATATGAAGACCTTTCTCTGTATGGCTTCAAGTTGCCAGTAAAGGGAAAGAGGTGGAGGAGATATACTGACTGTTAACTACCTCAGTGTGGAAGTGATACATGCTATTTCTGCTCACAGTCCATTGGCCAGAACTATTCTGATGGCCTTACTGCAAGGGTGTAAAGAGGAACAAAAGGGAGTGTGGGGGTAATTGGTGAGCTCTGTAGGTCTCTGCCACACTCTCCCACTGAGGTTTTAGTACTTGTATTCTTTTGTGGAATTTGTGGATATTCATGAGAAATCCACGTTACTAGTGTATATTTTATAATGTTTATGAACATGATGTCAGACTATATGCTTTCTACAATTTTCTTTTTCCCTCTGGATTATTTATATTGATGCATAAAGATCTTTTACTTTGACTGCTATATAATAACATTAGACCTTAGAGTCATATCATGATTTATTTATCTTCAGCTCTACTCACAAACATTTTAGTTCATTTCCATTTTCTAGGTTATATAACTAGTTATGGCATGGAAAAACCATAGGATATGTACATATTTGATTAACTATACTAATTTATACCATACCAGCAATATAGGCAAGTGCCACTGCTTTGTTCTTTATAATTTTGCCTATTCTACAAAAACTTGAAACAAGCATAGGGGCCCTAATGGAGAAAGGCCCCTCACAGGGAGGGTGACGGCCTGAGAAAATCCAGGCCCGGAAGCACAGTAGCTGTTGACTGCTCACACTGACTACCTCCTCTACTTTTTTCTCTCACAGGTGCCTTCCAGTTGAGCTTAGTGAAGGCAGATGCACCCACAGTGCCCCCTCAGGAGGCCACACTTGTTGCACTGGTGAGCAGTCTGCTAGTGGTGTTTACCCTGGCCTTCCTGGGGCTCTTCTTCCTCTACTGCAAGCAATTCTTCAACAGACATTGCCAGCGTGGTAAGGGTGGCTGCTTCACATTTCACATGAATGAGGAGCGATGTTCTTAATGGCAGAAAAGAGGCATTTTCTGGGAGTGAGAATTAATGGACCTTTTCTATCATATTGAAAATCCAAGTGGGGTGCCTCAGGAAATATCTGGGGTGGCAATAGAAAGTATGGGACTTCAAACATGACTGAGGCCAACTTTGAGAGTTTAGGGCACTTGGTTCTTTAGTTCTCAGGGGTTCGTAAAGAAACAGCATGGAGGAAAGCTCTTGGGAGAGGAATCAGGAGACATGAGATCTAAAATCTATCTATAAACCACTGTGTGAATGTAGACAAGTCAGCTCTTCGAGCCTCTTTCTCTCTAACCTTTAAAATGAGAGAGAGAACTGGATTAGTTGGTTTCTAAGCTGTTTTACAAAGCCTTCATATCCATACCAATAGGAATAGATTCTACATATGTCAAGAATAAGAGAAGTCTTGGCTATATCTGAGATATAACTGTAATAAAAATGCATGAGTTCTAAGGACACTGATCTCCGTATAGTTATTTCTCAAATGGGAATAACTCAAAGCCCCGGGTCCAAAGGAGTTAACAAGCTTAGACTTTTTTCCACAAGCAGTATTGATGCAGTGGAAAAAAGCAGTGCAGAGGAAGTGACCAAATGAAATTCCACATGCATGGTCACATTTAAAATTGCAATATCATTGTGATCTGTTTTCAACACAACTTAATCGAGTAGCCAAGAATATGGGAAAGAAAGATTAGCTCACTGACAGAAAAGATGGAGAAGGTGGGACAGTGGCTGATCAGGACCAGGTAGAGTTAGAACTCCAGCCAAGGGTACCAAGATTCAGTGTAGCACCAGTGAGAGCTAGGCAATGACATCAGTTAATCCAGCAAGAAGATAAAGTTTTCTGGATGCAAGATTGCTCAGGATTCCTCCTCAGCCTACTGAGTTCAAAGCAACACTACTTTTTAAAATATTTATTTGTGTATTTATTTGAAAGGCAGAGTGACAGAGAAGGAGATATAGAGATGTCTTCCATCTGCTGATTAACTCACCAAATGGCTGCAACAGCTAGGTTTGGGCCAGGCCAAAGCCAGAGCCAAGAACTCCATCTGAATCCCCTGTGTGGGTTGCAGGGACCCAACTACTAGGGCCAGCATCTGCTGCCTTCCCAGGCACCTTAGTAGGAAGCTGGATTGGAAGTAAAGTAGCCAGGACTCAAGGGCATCCTGATACAGGATGCTGGTGTTAGAAGCTGAGGCTTAACCTGCTGCATTGTAATGCTGGCCCCACAACACTACTTTTTAAAGCCTTAAAGCCTCATTCTATTGGTATGGGAAGATCCCTCTTATATAGATCTGCCTCCTGGGGCCTCCCAGGTGATTTTGAAAAAAAGTTATTGGTGTATTTGGCTATGCCCCTGGCTTATGCAGAGATGAATCTAGCATATCATGGGATGTAGGATACAAAGGAAACAATTTTGTCCCCTTACGACACTTCTTAAACTCTGTTTCCCTCTCCTTTACTCTTGGGTAGCTCCTGGGACATTGTAGCTCTGGGTGGGCCACCCAGTGTCTGACTTAAATAAGAAGTATTGCCCAGTATGTAGGCATGGATATGCAACACAGACAATGAAGCATCTGAGACCTAGGGCCCAGCAAGATGAATTTGAGAGAATATCTGGGAGATACCTGTCTTCTTCCTCTTCCCTCAGCAAAGTAGGTATGAGTAATCCACCTTGTGTCATTAAGATAATAATGTAGTACCTATCTGTGGGAATATGAGGACTGCCAACTTCCTCACAGTCTCCATAGAGTGAAGGAGGGCTAGGCATGTCCTCACTTGGGGAAGGTGCTGTGTAGGTGAGATTAATATGCAAGTTAGATCCAGTGAAAAGTGCAAGAGAGAGAAGTAGGGTCTGTGGCAAACTAGAGGGCATATACCTTGACTAAACAAAAACCCACTACTTATCTCCAGCTCTTTGTTACCATGTGGGAATTTTTCAAGAGAATCCAGAAATCTGGATTGTTATGTAAAATAGTGTGAAACACTGGCAAAGAGTCTGATTAAACAACAGAGCTACAATAACAACGGGGGAGGTCAAACAAACACCCACCCAATAGGCTCTCAGTCTGTAACCTGCTGTTGAATCAGACTCATGCATTAATGGTGTATTATTTTTCTGTCATTGCTGTAACAAATTGTTATACATTTAATAGCTTATCTTACAAGTTCCATAGTTCAGAAGTTCAGCAGGCTCAGCTGGGTGTCTGTTTAGAGTCTCACAAGGCTGAAATAAAGATGTTGGTAGAACTGCATTCCTCTTGGGAGGCCCTAGGGGATACTCTCTTTACATGATCATTCAGGCAGATGGCAGAATTCAGTCCCATTGGGTTGTAGAACTGCAGTCTCGGTTTCTTGAAAGCCATTCCCAGCTTCTAGAAGCACCAACATGCTTTGGCTCATGGACTCTTGCTATTTTCAAAAGTATCTATGGCAGGTTGAATCCTTCTCATGCCACATCTCTGCCACTTTCTCTTTGTCTCATTTGTCCTCATTTTCCACTTTTAAAACATGTTTATTTATTTTCATCTCCTTGAAAGGAAGAGTGACACAGAGAGAGTGACAGACACAAAATTGAGAGAGAGAGAGAGAGAGAAAGAGAGAGAGAGAGATCTTCCATCTACTGGCTCACCCCCCAAATGACCACAACCCACAATACCCGTGACTGGGCCAGGTTGAAGCCAGGAGCCAGGAACTCCATCTGCATCTCACATATGGGTTCCCGGGGCCCAAGAAGTTGGCCTATCTTCCATGGCCTTCTTAGGTGCATTAGCAGGAAGCTAGAATGGAAGCAGAGATGTCAGGACCTAACCTGGTACTCTGATATGGGATGCTGCCTTGACAAGTAGCAGCTTAACCTGCTGTGCCACAACACCCATCCCCCTTTTCCACTTTCAAGGATGTGTGATCACATTGGGCTCATCTGGATAAACCAATATAATAATTTTGCTATTTTAGGGTCCTTCACCTTATTCCATCTGCAGCGTCCTTTTCGCCATTTAATGTAACATACTCAGACATGACATCAGGGAATGAAGATCACGGTAGCAGTGGGAGTATCAAAATCCTATCTCCCACAAAGAATTTCTCTTTCTCTGGAAAAATTAACTCTTCTTGGGCCAGAACTAGGTAGCCTCAATCTGATGCGGTAATGTAAGTATGTTTTCTCAAACATGTTATCTCAGCCTGGTGCTAGGTACTTTGGTCCCTACAAAGGGGAAGGGGAGCAGTAGCTTGAAAACCAGGTGTCCTGCTGAGAAAAGCCCCTGCCTTTGGGTGACCCAGTGGCTTTCTGCTTCGAGTTGCAGGAGGTTCGGTGCAGTTTGAGGCTGACGAGGCCGCAGAGGAGGAATCTCTCTTCCCCAAGCCACCTGGCCAGGAGACCAGCACAGAGTCCCCAGTGAGTGAAAGCATCTTTGAGATCCAGCCACTTAACCCCATCCTGGATGACGACTGCAGCTCGACTCGTGGCTTCCCCACACAGGAGTCCTTTACCATGGCCTCTTGCGCCTCAGAGAGCCACTCCCACTGGGTCCACACCCCCATCGAATGCACAGAGTTGGACCTGCAAAAGTTTTCCAGCTCTGCCTCCTATACTGGAGCTGAGACGTTGGGGGGGAACGCAGACGAAAGCTCTGGAGACAGGCTGGAGCCCAATGTGCCCTTTGAAGTTGCCAGCCCTTAACTCTACTGAGGTGAGCTGGAGAGGTGGGGCAGAACGACCAGAAATTAGGGAATGGCCCTCCAGGAATTTCCCTCTGAAGTGCTATTGTGCAGTATGGCTGGGGATGGAGGAAAAACAGCAGGCTAAGAACACTGGTGGTGGGTAGAGGGGCAACAGTGGTAATGCTAATCTTTTGATCGAGTCAGACATCACACTTAGGGGCTGAACAATTGCCAGGGAACTGACCAAGCTGCCATGACATAAGTCTCTCCATCCTGGCCTTTTGCAAACTCATTCAGGGTATAATAGAAAGATTCAGTTTATATCCTCTCATGTGTACAAGCAGCGTAGCACAGTAGGAAAAATAGAAAACCTTGTCATTTAACAACCCCATATATCAAATCAACCTCCACTACCTAATAGCTATTGAACCTTGTGTAAATCTCTTTACCTCTCTGAGCCTCAGAGCCTTCACTTGTAAAAAATAAACAGTACTACCCTCCTCATAAGGTCTTGGGAAGATTGAATGGAAAACATTTGTGCAGGTACCTTTTGCAGTGTCTGATGTATTAGAAGTCTTTAAACCACGCTAGATTTTCTGCCCCGCCCCCCCGCCTCCAGTCACATTTTATATATCCTTTCTACATCTACTACATTCATATGACCTTCATAACAGCCCTTTATGCTAAGCAGGTACATTAGCCTCATTTCACAGTTTCAGAAACTGAAAAGCAGAGAGGAAAAGAGATTTGCTCAAAGTCATAAAGAAAATCAGTGGCAGAACTGGGCTAAAGCCTAGACCTGGAGTTTTCATTCTAGAGCTCATCCAATGCCACCATTGTAATTATTCCATAGCCAACACTACTCTCTCAAGACTTCAGTAGTGTGTAGCAGTATGAAGCAGAGTGGGAGGAGTCCTAATTTTCAACTAACCAACTACTTTTCGCCACCTATTTCCATATAATTTTTCATTAGGATATTGCCATGTACCCCAGTAGTTTTCCCCTTTCTACATCCTACCTAAGAAAATATGACTAATGTCAAACCAGCTAGTCTAAATACCTTCCAGGTCATCTGATCTAATTCCTCCTGCAAGACCTTTAATTCATGGATAGATCCCTTTTATAATACAGGCTGAGTATCCCTTATCTGAAATGCTTGGGACCAGAAGTGTTTCAATTTTCAGATTTTGGAATATTTTAATAAACATAGAGAAATGTCTTGGGATAAGACCAAAACCTAAATGCAAAATTAATGTATTCCTTATACACATAGCCTGAAGGTAATTTCATACAATATTTTAATGCACCTTTATATTGATTGCAACCCATCACATGAGGTCAAGTGTGGAGTTTTCCATCTGTGGCATCATGTCAGTGCTAAAGATTTTCAGATTTTTGGAGCATTTTAGATTCTTAGATTTGGGATATTCAACCTGTTTCCTCACCATAGTCTGTATAGTCCTTACTCACATACTTGCAGTGGTAGAGAGCTCACTATTACCTACTATATAGTATATGATTGGTAAATTTGAGCTCAACATAAAGGAAAAAACTTTGATTGTCAACAGTACCCATCTGTGAGTCCTGGATTTGTTCCTTGGACCACACAGACCTCATCTGCTTCCTCTGCCTTGCGATATCCCTGAACAGGCCTGAAAACAGCATCTCCCCTCTAGAAAATATTGCTTTAGATTCCTCTGAAGTATGGAGGGCTTAGAACTAGATCCAATTTCATGAAGAATGTTCACAGTAGTTTAGAATAGGGTGAAATTGTCATCTCCCTAGCTAGCTAGGTGGCCAAATTCTGATATTGGCATCCTAAACTATTGGCCTAACCCGTGTATTCGGTGTGGAGTGGGGGTGGGGAGAGGGGGGGAGTCGAATCAAATTAGGAGAGGAGGGAGCTGGTGAGATTGCCTTCATGTTTCTAACTTGCTCTGCTCCCTCTCTAGGTCTCTTGGGCTCCTGGAAGCCTTGTCCCATCATTCTCTCTGGACTCTCCTGCCTTGTTCCTATAGCACAAGAACAGCAGGGACCTGGGATTTGGTGTGTGCAACAGACAGTACACTATGAATGGGATACATCATATCCCATCCCACCAAAGGATTCATTCTCCGCCATTTCCCCAGGACTGATCTGCAGCATTTCTTGCTTCCCTGCATTAGCCTGGAGAGCCAGAGTCACCAAACATGGGACTGCCAGACATGTTCCTACCTCGACTTGATTATAAGAAAAGGGGAAGGAACAACAGTGAATGGGGTAAGATCTTCTGGCCTGCATTTTTGTCAGGTGGGCCTGAAGGGAAGCCTCTCAGAACTCTATTGATAACATCTGTCTAGCACTTCAGGGAAAAAATTATACTCTTCCCCTTTTAGCTCCTCTGCACTGCCTCTTTCCTCAACACACACACACACACACACACACACACGCAAGCATCTCTTGGGGTAGGCCTGGTGCCATGATTCCCCAACTCATGTCCTAGACTTTCATGGCTGTGATAGCTCTGGAGCCACTGCGATTGCCAATGTCTTACTCCCCACAAATAGGTCTCTATTTTTCTTTGGTGGGGATTCAAATCAATGTCTTTTTATCTTTAATATGGTACTTCCTAAAGTTCCTTTAATTTTGATTTCTCTTCTATTCTTGCCTCTTTTGTCCCTTCCTATTGCCTAGAATTTTAAAGCTCCAAACTCAGTCTGTAAATCCCCAGGGCCAAAACAGAGCTCAGAGCATTTGTCTTTGGGGTGACAGTGAAGATCATGAGGTATGGGACGAGAGGCACTGAGAAACTAGAGTTCTCACTGGGGCCTGGCCCTACAGCAGCTCAGGGACCATTTGGTGCTTTCTTGGTTTAAAGTAAAACCAATCCATTTCTCCTGAGCTCTTGCCACTAATTTTACATGCTTCTCAGCATGAAGTGGAACTGCTCTCTCTGTGCTTCTCCAGAGCATGACAGATGAAACCTTCAGGGCTCAGGTATGAGCTTCATGGGTTGTTTTTTTAAGTCTCCCCGTCAGTCCATAATGGGCCACTTGGGCTGATGTGCATTCCCTCATAATGGGTCAAATTAGAAGAAAAAAACAACGTCCAGAAAAATAGAGCAACCAGCTTCTTTGGGAGCACTTTATCTAATTCTGGATGTTGGTTATGGCTCAGTTTGTAAATATCAAGAATGTAAGTAAGGTCTAGTTTTCCTGGATTAAGAATGCTGGAATTTATGGTATGTGTATGCACACACATGCACACATATACACCACACTTTACATTTTGCAATGTGCTTTCACAACCATCATCTCCTTGGATTTTTACATAGACCCTGAAGTGGGCAACATAGTGATTGTCATCCCCAATTTGCAGGTGAGAAAACAGTCCCACAGATGGAAAGTGAGGATTGGTCTTAAGTTAATGATATAGTAGTGAACAGCAAGGCTAGGATGCCTTCACAGACTCTTGAATATCATGGAATGTTCTGGAAGACAGTGTTGTGGGGTAGAAGGTTGATTTTTCCTAGCACATCTGCTCCAGAAAACAATTCACTTTTGAAGGAAAAAGGTTGGAAAGAAAAATAAGACCCTTATTCTTGCCACTCAATGAGGTAATGTCCTTGCCCATCATACAACATCTATCCTCTCTCTTTACTGCCCAGGTCTCCTCCCCCAGACTACCAATCTGGCACATTCTCTGCCAGGTCTAACACTATTGGGAAGCTAAGAGATTTTCCATTCAACATTGTTTCACTAGAGGTCAGAAAATGAGAGGGGTTACAAGGCCAGACAGACTTTTTCCTTTTCTTCCTGTATATCTTCTTTTGCACCTAGCTTGTGAAATAGGCAATAAAGGCTGGTTATTAGTAAGAGCATCCATCCTACTTGTCCCCCCACATTCCTCCTTTGTGCAATTTAGGAACCTCTGCTTTTCATATGGATAACTTGAGTCTCTAACTTGAATTCAAAGGTGAGAGAGACCTATTCTCCCATCTTTAAAATCTATAGGTACATTGTAGATATTCGAGCAAAACTGTCAATATCACTTCAGTGCATTACAGTTTAAAAGGTTCATTCATACATTATGCCTATTTTAAAGATGAGGAAACAGAGGCCAAACAGTAGTACCTATCTTGCCCAGAGCAATTAACATTTAAGGAAAATTTCCTTATCTCACATATCCACCCCTAGACTCAGGTGTGGATCCCATGACTTACAGTAGAGACCAAGGAAGCAGACATAGAGCAGAAACTGTCCCTATGGTATAGGGACAGGCGGGAGTGTTAATGGCTTTCTTCAGTCATTTGTCTTCACTAGACACTGCCTCGATGACCCTTAAAATGAGCATAGGGAAAAATTTAGGAGATTGAATCAGCCCTTCCCCACCACCAGCTAAAAGCAGCTAGCCTCATAGTCTAGTTGAGGCATCAGTGTAGTGTTCTTTTGAAATGTTGCCATGATTGCATTTGTATCTTAATGTAACTGGGGCAGGATGGAGGGGTGTTTTGCTTTTCTCTCCCTATAATTCCTGCCTTCTATGGTCTATAAGGTTTTCAGGTTTCCCTAGGTGCTCCACACTCCCTTGCTCAGTCAGAGGGTCTTGGACATGTATAAAAAGCAATGGTATTGTGTTGCAGCATACTGCAGGGCAAGCAATTTCTCTCTGAATCTCTTGGGCTCACCCTATATTTGATGTGCTGTAACTCTACCCTTCCAGCAGGTAGCACCTGGAGTTTGCCTTCTTGGAACCTTGCAGAACATTTCTGAGCCAAGATGACCTTCCCTTGGAGGCTTGGGTTCCCCAAGCTACCTCACAGAGTCCTCCCAAAACAGCCCTCTCTCTCCCACAATCCATTTAGGAGTAGCTAAGTGAGGAGAAGGAAGGGCCCCACTGCTCCTTTTATTGACATGTCAATTGATCCCAGCTCTCCCAGTACCTTTTCTCCTTTGAGTCTTTCTGAAGTGTCTTTTTGCCTTTTTTTTTGATCCCAGCTATATAACTGAAGACCAGCAAAGTCCCAACCTCCTTTGAGACTGCATTATTCTTTATTATTTGAGGATGTTTCTGAAGTTTGTACAGCAAGTCCTCTCTCACAGGACTAGTCTAACTAGTGTTTAGTTAAGTACCTTAGGCAGAATATATCCTTCATCATCAGGTCTTACTACTATAAAAGGAGGGTTCTTTACAGAAAGACTTTGGCTTATAGAATTTTATTAATGGCAACTTAGGCACTAATCTATCTACAAATGCACATAAAGGGCCACTGGGGCAACCCATTGATCAGGGTGCTTCAAGCACCTGGGAAAAAGCAAAGTGATCCCATTGTACTGGACTAGGGATTAGAAGCAATTGAATTACAAGCCTGCATCAACCAGCCTGGTCTCACACAGGTATTAGCAAATATGTGTGAGCCAAGGTATAGGCCTTGGCCTTGAGGTTCTCTGTTCTTTTCCCTTTGGGACAGTTTATTCTTATCCCACTCACTTTAATTAATCATGTCTACACCTTCTGGTAGCGGAAGAACTAGTACCCAAACAGAGGATGGATGATTGAGCTGGAGCAAGCCGAGGGACTTAAAGGTCACCATGTGCCTGGCTGTGGTTCAAACCCACGTCACATATCATGCTGCTGCTCTGTGGGAAAGATAGTGATTGTAACACAATAATAATAACATGATAACATTACATCCAGCCCCCTTCACTGCACCTTGTTTATAGCATGAACATTGTGTGATTATCCCAAGTTGTACTCAAGAATCATCTTGGTTCCCATTTTCTAAAGTTCAAAGCCATTTAAATAGGGCAAATAAGTTTTGTTTTTCTTTGCTTTGTTTTTTAAGGTATCTTGGATAAAGGTGAAGTGAAGGATGCTTTTCTTTTTAATAATTGCTGTTTGGCCATGGCCAATGTCATATTTGAATGTTTTCTCCAGGACAGTCCTTGTAAAGATCTCTTTTTTATTGCTTTTAAAGCAGGGACATCTTTGTTTGAGCACTGTACTTTTTGTGTTTTTTTTTTTTTTCCCTTGGAGGTTTTTGGTCAGTTGAAGCATAAAAATACATTTGATAGAAACGTTTTCCATATATCTTTGAGCCTAGAAAATAGTTGACTTGTCCATATTTGAATTAGCAAAAGAAAGTTGTTTTGTTTGTCAGGGAAAGGGTGTGTTTGCTGAAGATGAATTGAATTTTATGATCCATTATTTTCCCGTCCACACACCTTGACTTGGTTCTTGACAGAAGTCTAGGAGAGCAACTTTCCCCTTCAAGGTTCTCAGATCCATTCTAGGTAAGGGTGTTGATACTAAAGCACCCCTGCCTTCCCCTTCATACAACACACAGCCCTGCCACATTGAGATATTCATCTCTCCTGTCTCCCATCTATCCCCTCTTCTGCTCACTATCAAGGCCATTGATGTTTTACGATGTTTTACATTTAATTACCTTTTTCCTCATAAATGAGTTATTTATAGAGATTTTGTTAAATCTTGAACCGTATGCATGTGTGGATGCTGGCAGGGTTGTGTTCAGTCTATGATGCTCTGCAAACATTTCATATTAGTCAATAAACAGAATTACACTCAAATATCTTGTTTATTCCTCTGTTTTCAGAGAACCAGGGTTCTTCCTTTGGCTGATGTGTCTTTGATCATTGAGCACAGATCAGATCACTGGATGTATGTGCTGAGGTTCACTGTCTTATCACCCAGGAGACCTTGGTTATAGCTCTTGCTCTCCTAGTTTTTAAAAAAATTTTATGACGTTTATATTCTCATTTGGGCTACAGATCCTTGTCAAGGCTCCCATAGCTCTGAGAGGACAGAATACATTTTTCTGAGGTCTGTAAAATCTCTAAGAATTTGTGTATGTATGTGTATTTTCATTTTGTTCTGAATATTTTTTTAAATGCAAGCATTTTCTAGCTAGAACATCTGGGTGATTAAATCTTAAGAGTACTTTCTTGCCATTGCAGGGCTTATAATTATGTTTACAATCTCATTGGATTCAAGGGACCACCTAAAGAGACATCATTTAACTTTGAATATTGTTCTTCTCTTTAATTTTATTTAAGCAGTAGGGAAAACAAGCTTTTCCCATTTTTAGTATTCTGTGAGCCTGACAGCAACATATGTTGGCAAGGATTGGGGAAATGAGAAACCCTCATAAATTGTTGGTGGGATTGTAAAGTGGTATAGCCACTTTTGAAAACAATCTGGTGCTTCCTCTAAAATTTGAAGTAATCATATGATCCAGTAATTCTACTCATAATTATATACTAAAAATAATTTTTTGAAAAATCTGTCAGCACAATATTTTCAAAGAAATATTCATAGAAACATTATTTAAAATGGTACAAACTGGAAACAACCCAAGTATCCATTAACTGATGAATGGATAAATAAATTATAGTATATACACAAAAAGGAATACTGTTAGACAAAAATAAAGAATTGAATTTCTGACACATGGTGCATTGTAGATGAACCTCAGCATATGCTGGGTATAAAAGAAGGCAGATATAAAAGACTACATATTGTATGATTCCATTTATATAAAATATCTGTAAAAGACAAACTAATAGAACCAGAAGGTAGTTTAGTGGTGTCCTGGAATTGGGAATACGAAAAGATGATGAAATGTTAACAGGAATGATGGATCTTATTTATATAATGAAAATGTTTTAAAATTGCTAATGATGGTTGCACCACTCAGTAAAGTTAGTAAAATCTTTTGCTTGTACATTTGAAATGGTTGAATTTTACAATATACAAAATATAACTCAATAAAACCTTTATAAAAATTCTTTGGTCACCGATCTCTGTTGTTGGTTTACCAATTTAATTATTTTCCAAACACTTGTGTTGTCAGGGCTAATTCCATACACAATCTAAATCCCTCTCTCTCTCTCTCTCTCTCTCTCTCTCTCTCTCGCACACACACATGCATACACACATGCCACTCAATTCAGTGTCAAAGGAACAGAACCTGAGACCTATTCAGTTATCTTCTCTTTGGGCTCTTGACATAGCATGGAGGAAATAGAAGAAGCATCTAGAAAGAACATAGAGGAGGAAGATTTAAGAAGTATCACTCAGACCAAAAGAGGAAAGACAGAAACTACTACAGCCTCAGTGGTGGGTGTAGGAAAAGTGATATTGGGAAGAGGAAGTGCCAGAGCAGCTACAAATGGACATGTTGAGGCAGCTAAAACAGAATGGGGAAAAAGGATTGAGAATCACCCACAAGTAAGAGGCGAGAGCTTATGGTGTGTTTGTACTGCCTCTGTATGAAAAATGGCCTTTTATAAAGTCCAACCAGGCTTTTCCATTTTCACTCATAATTATAAACACTAGTACAGTAGGAGAGGTTGAATCCTCTAATATGTGTATGATACTGATGCCAGAGGAAGGACTAATATGTGAATAGCTCCTATTTTGTTTTTTAAAGGATTTTTTTTTTATTGTTTGAAAGGCAGAGAGAGGGAGAGAGAGAGGTCTTCCATCTGTGGGTTCACTCCGCAATGTCTGCAATAGCTGGAGCTGGGCAGATCCAAAGCCAGGAGCCAGGAGCTTCTTCCAGGTCTCCCACGCGGGTGCAGGGGCCCCAGGACTTGGGCCATCTTCTACTGCTTTCCCAGGCCACACCAGAAAGCTGGATCGGAAGTGGAGCAGCCGGGGCTCGAACCGGCACCCATGTGGGATGCTGGTGCTTCAGGCGGTGGCTTTACCCACTACACCGCAGCACCGGCCCTGCTCCTATCTACTTTGGAGTCAGTGTGTGCCTGTGCCTGTCTCTGTCAGTAAATTCCCACTCTGTATGCTAGAAGGATGTGGAGAAACCAGATCTTTATGAAAAGATGGATCAAAACAGCAGACAAGTCATCTAACTATCAAATAGGGCATTCTTAGGTGATTGTTAATATTTTTATTAGGGACTAGGAACACTTGCATATTTCTGGGTTGATATGTATGACATTACTTCACTTTATGTTCATAGTGTGAGTGGCAAATTTCTATGTACCTATCAATTATCCTTTTAAGGTCTCAGAAGTTGTGCACATGAGTACTGGGAGTTCAGCTGCTGCCTGACAAAATGGATCTCTATTGAGGGTAGCTGTGCAATCATGTGGCTGTCATCCAGAAAGCCTTTTCTTTAGTTTCTAGTGGCAAAATATTTCTTTTTTTTTTTTTTTTTTTTTTTTTTTTTGACAGGAAGAGTGGACAGTGAGAGAGAGAGACAAAGGTCTTCCTTTGCCGTTGGTTCACCCTCCAATGGCCGCTGCAGCCGGCGCGCTGTAGCCGGCACACGGCGCTGATCTGAAGCCAGGAGCCAGGTGCTTCTCCTGGTCTCCCATGGGGTGCAGGGCCCAAGCACTTGGGCCATCCTCCACTGCACTCCCTGGCCACAGCAGAGAGCTGGCCTGGAAGAGGGGCAACCGGGATAGAATCCGGCGCCCCGACCGGGACTAGAACCCAGTGTGCCGGCGCCGCAGGCAGAGGATTAGCCTAGTGAGCCGCGGCGCCAGCCAAAATATTTCATTCTTAACAATATTTCTAAGGAATAGTACAGTTAAGACAAAGTAAATGAGAAGTTAATATTTTGCGATGACCTCTCCCACGCTTTTCTATTTCCATTCTTTGTCCTATTCTATTCTCATGATGTCCATAGGTGGTAGGTGCTCTGTCCAATCTTAATTTTAAAAGAGAAGAAACTGCAGTTAGACAGGCTTAATGATTTTTCTATGGTTTTACAGGAATAAGTGATGCACGGAAATTGCAGCCCAAGTCTGTGTGACTCTGAGGCCCAAGGACTTTCTGTGATTGCCACAGCTGCCACCTTAATAGAGGAAAGAGAATGCTTACCCCTTGAGTCCCTCCCTCACAGTGGCATCTGAAAGGCTCCACCAGAGAGTCTCAGGAGTTCCCAAGCTTTACTCACCAGTGTAACATCATCCGCTTCTAATATGCTAATCATCCTCATGTAGTCTCAGTGACTATATTGATTACACTTTCTCCTTGCCCCAGTGGTAACACTGAGAGAGCATGCAAAAAATCTGAATTCTTATTTCACCTCCACTGTTCCCTTGCTGGAGTAAGTAAGGTCCTTTCTCTTTTTACTGGGCCTCAGTTTCTCAGTTGGTAAACAAAGGATATTAGGTTTATGAACACTACTAGTCTTTCCAACACGAATGCACAATGAATGAGACCTAACTTTGCTGTAGATTCACTCTCTGTGAGATCCCAAAGAGGAAGAAAACAGAAGACAACTGGAAACTGCGGTTTGAAGACAACTGAGTGAATAACAAGTCTTTTATTTTTTTTTTAATCTATGAACATGAACTTTACTGATATTTTCCATCTTCTTTTTAAATAAGCTCTTTTTTTTTCTTTCTTTCTCTTTTTTTTTTTTTTTTTTTTTTTGGACAGGCAGGGTTAGACAGTGAGAGAGAGACAGAGAGAAAGGTCTTCCTTCCGTTGGTTCACTCCCAAATGCCCACCCCACCACGGCCGGCCTTGTGCCGATCCGAAGCCAGGAGCCAGGTGCTTCCTCCTGGTCTCCCATGCAGGTGCAGGGACCCAAGCACTTGGGCCATCCTCCACTGCCTTCCCGGGCCACAGCAGAGAGCTGGACTGGAAGAGGAGCAACCCGGACAGAATCCGGCACCCCAATTGGGACTAGAACCTGGGGTGCTGGCACCGCAGGCAGAGGATTAGCCTAGTGAGCCGCGGCGCCGGCCGGAATAAGTTCTTTTAAATCCTGACATTTAAATAAAATTTGATTAAGATTACCCTTGGGGATTATTTCCTATCTTCAAACTGTATTTCAGAAAGCGAGCTTCTTGTAATTGTGGACAACCAAGAAACATAGATTGTGGTATGTTTTTCTACTCAATTATATGTAGTCTATAAAACCAGATCTCATGGTTCAAGCAATAAATCAGTAATAATAATATATACACCACTAGTGTTTAATGTTACATTGAGCAGTATAATATTGTAGGAGCCAGCCTTTTATCTAACAGGGATGCAATCCAAGATCCCCAGTGGATGCCTTGAAACTATGCATAGTACTAAACATTATATACTCATATACTCATATACTCTGTATTTTCCTGTACTTATTACCTGATATGGCTATTAATTTTGCAGTCTGATTTGCAACAGCAAAATTAACAGCAATTTCTTTTTCCTTCATAATTTTATGGATAGAAGTCTTTTTAAAGATTTATTTTATTTATTTGAAAGACAGAGTTACAGAGAGATAAAGAGAGGTCTTCCATTGGCTGGTTTGCTCCCCAAATGGCTGCAACGGCTGGAGCTGAGCTGATCTGAAGCCAGGAGCTGGGAGCTTCTTGCAGGTCTCCCACGTGTGTGCAGGGGCCCGAGCACTTGGACCATATTCTGCTGGTTTCCCAGGCCATAGCAGAGAACTGGAATGGAAGTGGATCCAGCGGCCATATGGGAAGCAGTCACTACAGGAGGTGGCTTTACCCACTAAGCTGGCTCCTAGTAGGCTGGGGCTTTAACTCACTGTGCCACAGTGCCAGCCCCTTGAAGTTTGTTTTTACTAAGTTGAGTAACCTTAAGTTTACTTAAATTGAGAACTCAGATCTTTTCACTTAAAGGAAGCACTTTCCAGCTTCATTTTGGCATATCCACATTGCCAGCATACTACTCTGGCATTTTGTTTACTTGAAAGCAAGCACTGCCATATTGTCGATCTGATAACCTGGAGGGCTACTGACTGACTAACTAGTGGGTAGCATGTACAAAACGAATATGCAGGATAAAAGATGCTTCACTTCCTGGGTGGGGTGGCATGGGATTTTATCATGCCAGAATGGCATGTAATTTAAAACTTACAACTTGTTTACCTCAAAAATTTTCCTTTTAATGTTTTCAGACTGCAGGCAACTGACACTGGAAAGTGAGACCACTGTGCACTGAATAAAAACAGTAACAATATGATATTGAACAGTGTGTATAAAGATTCGAAGATCTGTCTTTTGTTAGAAATTTTTCCATGAAGCTTTAGTTGCCAGTCCCCAATTCATATTTTCTTGATTCTATCTCTCCACCATCTTTTTTTTTTTTTTGACAGACAGAGTGGATAGTGAGAGAGAGACAGAGAGAAAGGTCTTCCTTTTGCCGTTGGTTCACCCTCCAATGGCCGCCACGGCTGGCGCGCTGGTCAGGCTGGCGCACTGCGACCAGCGCACCGTGCTGATCCAATGGCAGGAGCCAGGTACTTCTCCTGGTCTCCCATGGGGTGCAGGGCCCAAGTACTTGGGCCATCCTCCACTGCACTCCCTGGCCACAGCAGAGAGCTGGCCTGGAAGAGGGGCAACTGGGAAAGAATCCGGCGCCCCGACCAGGACTAGAACCCGGTGTACCGGCGCCGCTAGGTGGAGGATTAGCCTATTGAGCCACGGCGCCGGCCCACCATCTTTTTTAAAAGACTTATTTATTTATCTGAAAGGCAGAGTTTACAGAGAGAGAAAGAGGCAGAGAGAGAGAGAGAGAGAGAGAGAGAGAGTTCTATCTGCTGATTTACTCCCCAAATGGCTACATTAGCTGGAGCAATACAGATCAGGAGCCAGGAGCCTTCTCCAGGTCTCTTGCATGGGTGCAGGGGCCCAAGAACTTGGGCGGTCTTCCACTGCTTTCCCAGGCACATTAGCAGGGAGCTGAATCAGAAGTGGAACAGCCAGGACTTGAACAGGTGCTCATATGGCATGCCGGCATTGCAGGCAACAACTTTTCCCATTACACCACAACACTGCCCTCTGACTACCATCTTTTATAGGATATATTTCTAATCCACATTCATTGAACCTTCCGAACTCTAGTCAAAAATCCATGTAGAAATTATTCTTTTGTAAAATTTATTTGAAAGAGAGAGAGACAGCGAGAAATAAATCTTCCATTCCTTGGTTCACCTCCCAAATGCCTACAACAGGCAGTCCAGGCTTATACAAGGTGCCAGGAACTCAATCCAGATCTCCCACGTGGGTAGCAGGGAACTAACTGTTCGAGCCATCACTGCTGCTGCTCAGGGTATGCATTGGCAGCAATACTGAATGGAGAATAGAGCCAGGA
This sequence comes from Oryctolagus cuniculus, assembly GCF_051225735.1. Classification (NCBI taxonomy): domain Eukaryota; kingdom Metazoa; phylum Chordata; class Mammalia; order Lagomorpha; family Leporidae; genus Oryctolagus; species Oryctolagus cuniculus. The sequence continues at coordinate 46,541,811 of NC_142888.1, read as the reverse complement.
TGCAAACCAGGCACTCCAATATGGGATGTGGACATCCCAACTACCAGATCAACACCCTAACCCAGAAGCGATTCTTAACCTTGGTTTTATACTGGAACAATCTGGTGTATTTTTAAAATAGTGAAGCCTAGGCTTCACTTCTAGAGGTCCTGACTTACCTTTTTGGAATGTAGGCTGGATCTAAGAGGTTTTTTAAATCTCCCTGGGTAGTTCTAATTAATAGCCAGTACTAAGAACCTCTTCCATATAGGGAACATTTCTCTTACTAATGGATTTCCTTACTATGCTACAGGTAATCTATCTACTCTGCCAAACATCTCCTAAATTTTTTCCAACTGTCTTTTTCCTGCTTCCCCATTTGCAAGAAGAAGTTGAGGAATGAGCCTCTAAAGACTATTGGTTTTCGTTCTCTTCAATTTATTGCTTTGCCTTTTGAGGATGGAACCTGTATTCGTCCTAGTCTGTATCAAATCCTCCCTTATAAATAGCCCAAATTATTGGATCAGGTATAAATTTTTTTTAACTTTTATTTAATGAATATAAATTTCCAAAGTACGGTTTATGGGTTACAATGGCTTCCCCCCCCCATAACGTCCCTCCCATCCGCAACCCTCCCCTCTCCCACTCCCTCCCCGCCTCCATTCAAATCAAGATTCATTTTCGATTCTCTTAATATACAGAAGATCAGTTTAGTATACATTAAGTAAACATTTCAACAGTTTGCTCCCACACAGAAACATAAAGTGAAAAATAATAGATGATTTTTTAAATGATGATGAAATCAGATCAGACCTATTGTCATGTTTAATCCCAGTGAGAGTCAAGTTGAGAATTGATAATTTCTTTTTTCTTTTTCTTTTCTTTTTTTTTTTTTACAGAAGATCAGTTTAGTATACATTAAGTAAAGATTTCAACAGTTTGCACCCCCATAGAAACACAAAGTGAAATATACTGTTTGAGTACTCGTTATAGCATTAAATCTCAATGTACAGCACATTAAGGACAGAGATCCTACATGAGGAGTAAGTGCACAGTGACTCCTGTTGTTGACTTTACCAATTGACACTCCTGTCTATGGCATCAGTAATCTCCCTATGCTCCAGTCACGAGTTTCCAAGGCTATGGAAGCCTTTTGAGTTCTCCGACTCTTATCTTGTTTAGACAAGGTCATAGTCAAAGTGGAGGTTCTCTCCTCCCTTCAGAGAAAGGTACCTCCTTCTTTGAAGACCTGTGCTTTCCACTGGGATCTCACTCACAGAGATTTTTTTTTTTGACAGGCAGAGTGGACAGTGAGAGAGAGAGACAGAGAGAAAGGTCTTCCTTTGCCGTTGGTTCACCCTCCAATGGCCACCGCTGATCCGATGGCAGGAGCCAGGTACTTATCCTGGTCTCCCATGGGGTGCAGGGCCCAAGCACTTGGGCCATCCTCCGCTGCACTCCCTGGCCACAGCAGAGAGCTGGCCTGGAAGAGGGGCAACCGGGACAGAATCTGGCGCCTCGACCGGGACTAGAACCCCGTGTGCCGGCACCGCAAGGCAGAGGATTAGCCTAGTGAGCCACGGCGCTGGCCACAGAGATCTTTCATTTAAGTGTTTTTTTTTGTTTTGTTTTGTTTTTTTTTTTTGTTTTGTTTTTTGTTTTTTTGCCAGAGTGTCTTGGCTTTCCATGCCTGAAATACTCTCATGGGCTTTTCAGCCAGGATCAGGTATAAATTTGAGCACAAATACGTATGGCTTCTTCTATGTCAGCTTCCTGCAGAGTCTGCAGGCTGTGAAATCAAGCTACATCCAAATTCACCTCATAGCAAAGCCATTGAAGTTTTCAGGTCCCAGATCAAAAAAAGACAGAGGTACTTCTATTCTTCCTGATAAAGTGCAACTAAAAATTCCTGGGTATTATATGCAAAACAAATATGAGGAAGGTCCTGAAAGAGAGGGCGTAGGGATATTGGAGCCATATGATCTGATGAATAGCATAAACATTCCCTGGACTTTGTTTTATCCCCATGTATCCCAGGTTGGGTATGAGAAAATCCAGCCAACCAAGAAATGCCAAGGAGGAGCACAGATGAAGAAAGTCCCCAAAGTAATCTGACTCCCTCCAGTCGAACTGCAAGGAAAGGGGCAACCTAGCAAGATGTAAACCTTTTAGACAATAACTAAATAACTGACCTAACCCAGCCAAACATTAGGAAAAAGAAAACAAAAATAAAAGTGTATTTTTCTCCACCTTTGTTAGTAAAGATAGTATGGGGAGCCAAGACTTCCACCTTTGTTCCACTGTAATAAGATGTGCCCCAAAATGGGTAAATACAATACTTTATTTCCCTTTTTTTTTCAATTTTTAAAAAATGTATTTGAGAGGCAAAGAAAGAGAGACAAAAAGCGAGAGACAAAGACAGTGTGTAAGCTCCCATTTGTTGGTTCACTTAAATGCCTATAATGGCTAAGTTGGGGATGGGGTGACTAAAGCCAGGAGCTGGGAACTCAATCCTTGTCTCACACATGGTGGTAAGAATACAATCACTTGAGCCATCAGCTCTGCCTCCCAGAATCTGGATAAGCAGGAAGCTGGAATCCGAAGCCAGAGCTGGCAATCAAACTCAGGCACTCTGATGTGGAATGACAGCATCCTAATCAGTGTCGTAACTGCTAAGCCAAATACCTGCCCTTCCATTATTTTTTATAGTTACAACATAAAGTAGGATGCAGCTCCCATTGTAAGTATAGGAAATATTTAAGACAATTCTTGAAAATGGGAGGATGGGCAGGCATTTGGTCTAGTGGTTAAGATGCCAGTTAAAACACTTGCATCCCATATTGGAGTGTCTGGATTGAGTCCTTTCTCCACTCCTGATTGCAGCTTCCTGCTAATGTGGACTCTGGAAGGCAGCTGTCACAGCTTAAGTAATGGGTTCGTGCTATTCATGTGAGAGAGCTAGATCGAGTTTCTGGTTCACAGCTTCAGCCTTGGCTCAGCCTTAGCTGTCACATTTGGGGCATGAAACAATGGAAGCTCTGCCTCCCTGCCTAGTTAATCAATTAAAAATAAAAAATGCATACTTGAAAACAGAATGAAGAGACCTACATGATAGTGTGACGGGGTGTTCAGTGACCTTCCCCCAGCAAAGCAACCATTAAAAATACAAAACAATCAGTCTCTTGAAAACGTCAGGATTTTATAGCATATGAAGAAACATTTTTTAAGAAATCTAGTTTCTGCAAAAACAATGAGAATCTATAACATTTAAGCCATACTCTTTCTTTACCTCACTTCCAAGCTCAGTGTGTTTAAGCTCTATTACAGGCAGATGTACCCAAGAGAAGAGGACTCCCTTTCCCTCTAGCTCTCACTCTAGGGCTCTCATTCAATCCTGAGAGGGATAGTTCACAGGCATTTATGAGCCTCCAGCTCTGTCTTACAGAAATGATTCCAGGCAACCATAGCCAAGAAGTCTATGGTTCCCTGCCTTTGACCAATTTCTCCAACTCAGGGTAGAATGCCTGTTTCAAGGATAGCCCATAAAGAATGTTGTGCTCTGATTTCCCCCATCCCAAGGTACTCTTAAGGTGAATGATTCATAATAGAGGCAAGCCAAGAAGACCAGAAGCTTCCAGCCTTCTCAGGAACCTTGGTCATAGAGCAAGAGCATCACTCCAAAAAAGTGGTGCTTCACTGTTTCCACCCACAGCAAAAGTGTAGTGGTGTAGACATCTACCCAAATAGAGAGGTATATTATAAAACAGAGTTCCACCTATCTCCCTAAGTTGGATTGACTTTATTTGCAGACACTGTCAAAACAATCAAGATCTTCATGGTCATCTATTCAGATGTTAGTAACTACACAATAGTTACAAGCAAAATGGTGGACCAAGTAGAAGTTCAGTAGAGGGCCAGCGCCGCAGCTCAATAGGCTAATCCTCTGCCTGCGGCACCGGCACCCCTGGTTCTAGTCCCGGTCGGGGCGCCAGATTCTGTCCCGGTTGCTCCTCTTCCAGTCCAGCTCTCTGCTGTGGCCCGGGAAGGCAGTGGAGGATGGCCCAGGTTCTTGGGTCCCTGTACCTGCATGGGAAAGCAGAAGGAAGCACCTGGCTCCTGGCTTCAGATTGGCACAGCATGCCAGCTGCAGAGGCCATTTTGGGGGTGAACCAACGGAAGGAAGACTTTCTCTCTCTCTCTCTCTCTCTCTCACTAACTCAGCCTGTCAAAAAAAAATTTAAAAATTAAAAAAAAAAAAGAAGTTCAGTAGAGAGAGCCACAGCTCAGCAGAACACTCCTGGAGACAGACAGGCATTTCATTCAGTGGTTAAAATGTTGCACAGGGTACCTGTACCCCACAGAGGCGTGCCCAGATTCAAGTCCTGACTGTGCTTCCAATTCCAGCTTCCTGCTAATGCACACTATGACAAGCAGCCAGTGAAGGCTCAAGGGCTTCTATTGCTGCCACCCAAATAGGAAACCTGGATTGAGTTTCTGGCTCCTGGTTTCAGCCTGTCCAACTCCAGTTGTTTCCAGCATCTTGGGAGTGAACCACCATATGGAGGATGTATGTCTGCCTTTCTGCTTTTTAAATAAATAAAATAAGTTTTCAAACATGATAAACCTTCCTGAAGTAGAAGAAACTCAAATGCTAATCTCAAAGTCTCCATCTGTAAAAGAACGCAGAGTACCAAGTTTTATTACTTAACAGTACCCGAGAGGAGCTTTTTGAGAAATAAAAGATTTTTGAGGTTACAGGATCAGGTGGGCCTATAAGTCCAGGGTCTGTTGGAATCTGGTCATGTGGGTGCACAGGCTTATGTGGTGAGCCAGGAAGCAGAGGCAGAGGAAACCTAGTTCAAACTTGAACTCAAATAATTAAGCTTTTTGTGAGAACTACCCTTTGAGGGAGTGTCCCCAAAAACCAAAAGACCTTCCAAAAGCCCCACCTCTCGGATTCCATCATTTGGGGCCAACGCTGTGGCGTAGCAGGTAAAGCCACCGCTTGCAGTGCCAGCATCCCATATGGGTGCTGGTTCGAGTCCCGGTTGCTCCACTTCTGATCCAGCTCTTTGCTGTGGCCTGGGAAAGCAGTGGAGGATGGCTCAAGTCCCTGGGCCCCTGCACCCAAGTGGGAGACCCAGAAGAAGCTCCTGGCTCCTGGCTTCGGATCAGTGCAGCTCCGGCCGTTGCGGCCATCTGGGGAGTGAACCAGCGCATAGAAAAGTTCTCTCTGCGCTCTCTCTCTCTCTCTCTCTCTCTCTCTGTCTCTCTCTGCCTCTGCCTCTCTGTAACTCTGCCTTTTAAATAAATAAATAAATAAATCTTAAAAAAAGATTCCATCATCGGATCGAGTCACCATCAATCAATCAATCATTAACATGAATATATCAGAGTTTAAACATTTGCATGAATTTTGGGGAGAAAAGTCCTTCTGTGCCCATAACAGACACCAACAGAAGCAAATTTGCCAGAAGCTTAACAGAAAGATCAGACAAACAGGTAGTCAACAAAGCCTGACTAGGGACTGGTGGTGTGGCACAGTAAGTTAAAGTCCCTGCCTACAGCACTGGCATCACATACAGACGCAGGTTCGAGTCCCGGCTGCTCCTCTTCCAATCCAGTTCCCTGCTAATGCACCTGGGAAAGCAGTGGAAGATGACCCAAGTCCTTGGGCCCCTGCACCCACCTGGGATACCTGGAAGAAGTTCTTGGCTCCTGGCTTAGGCCCGGGCCACCCCAGTCATTGCAGCCATTAGGGGAGTGAACAAGTGTATGGAAAATACCTCTCTCTCTCTTTATCTCTCTCTCTCTCTCTCTCTCTCTCTCTCTCTGTATCCATCTCCGTAACTCTGTCTTTCAAATAAATAAAGTATTTTTTTTTAAAAAGCCTGACTAGTAGCAAAACCATCCATGATGATGGAGGAAAGGAACTATTTTTTTAAAGTATTTTGTTTATTTATTTTTATTTATTTGAAAGAAGGTGAAAGAGAGCAATAGAGAGAGAAGAGATCTCCCATCTGCTGCTTCACTCCCAAAAGCCAGGAGCCAGGAACATAACCTGGTTCTCACCTTTGGGTGGCAGGAACCCACACACTTGAGCTTCCTAGGGTGCACACTAACAAGAAGCTGGAATTCAGAGTAGAGGCAAGACTTGTACTCAGGCACTCCAATGTGGGATTTGGGTATCCCAGGCAATATCTTAACCACTGTGAAACACCTTCCCCTGCATTTTCTGCTTTTATTTAATGATTTGTTCATTTGAATGGCAGAGCTACAGAGAGAGACAGGGGATTGAGAGATAGAGATGGATAGTTGATAGATGATAGAAGATAGATAGGTAGGTAGGTAGATAGATAGATAGATAGATAGATAGATAGATAATAGATATCTTCTATCTGTTGATTCACTCCCCAAATGGCCTCAGCAGACAGGCCAAAGCCAGAATCCAGGAACTCCATGCTGGTCTCCTATGTGGGTGTCATGATCTCAAGTACTTCCACCATCTTCTTCTGCCTTCCTAGGTGCATTAGAAGGGAGCTGAATTCAAAACAGAGTATGCCGGGCTCAAACTGGAATTCCAACTTGAGATGCCAGCATTGTAAACCGCATTTTCACCATACACACCACAATGCTGACTCCTTCATTTTCTGTTTTAATTCATAGCCTATCTTGTATTGTATTTCAGATTTCATTGTCTTTTGTTTTAATACCCATTTCGTTCCATTTGATAATCTATACTGTATTTCTTGTCTTGTTTCAGTTTCTACATCATTCCATCCAATTTGTATAACACTTTTTTATTTTTAAAGATTTATTTTATTTATTTGAAAGTCAGAGTTACACACAGAGAGAAGAAGAGGCAAAGAGGGAGAGAGAAAGAGAGAAAGAGAGAGAGGTCTTCCATCGCTGGTTCACTCCCCAATTGGCCACAACAGCCGGAGCTGCGCAGATCCGAAGCCAGGAGCCAAGAGATTTTCCTGGTCTCCCACGCTGGTACAGGGGCCCAAGGACTTGGGCCATCTTCTACTGCTTTCCCAGGCCATAGCAGAGAGCTGGATCAGAAGTGGAGCAGCCAGGTCTCGAACCAGCACCCACATGGGATGCCTTCACTGCTAGGCAGTGTCTTTACCCGCCGGCCCCTGTATTCCACTTTATTAAATTCATTTTCTGATTTTATTTTTCATTTAATTTCCTTTTCCTTGAATTACACTTCTCAAACATGTTCCATTTGTCTCATACAACATTCTGTTTTGAAATATATTTATTCCCACATAGAAGTTTTAAACTAGTGCATAGTTTCCATGTACACTTCAACCCACATTTCACCAGCATTTTACATTCTCTACTGTGCCTTATGTATGTGCGTGTGTTTATCAACTTTTATCACATTTGTAGAAAGATCTTCATAAGCACCACCACAATCTGGATATAGAATTGTTCAAAGAACTTCCTGATAGTGCCCTTTATAGTACTGTGCTCCATCCAGCATTTTATATTTAGAACCACAGTATATATTGAGTTAATTTTTATATAAAGTATGAGATTGAGATCAAAGTTTCTATATGGGGGGAGTGAGTGTGGATGCCTAACCACTGTTGAATTCAAGAGCTCTCTGTTATCTGTTGACTTGTTTTTACGTTTTTAGTCGAAATGTGGTTGGCTGTGCTTGTCTGAGTCTACTTTGGGACTCTCTCTTCTGTTCTATTGACCTATGTGTCTCCAAATCCCCAGCAATAATGCCCTAGTTGATTAATGTAGATCTACAATAAGCACTAACATAGGAAGAGTGAGCTATCCTACATTATTCTTCTTTTTCAAAATTTTTATACCTATTTTAGTTCCTTTGATGTACCATATAATTTTAGATTAAGAATTTCAGTATATAACATGGAATAAAGCTGAGATTTTTGTAGGAAGGAATGATGTGAACATATCAATCAATTCGGGGAGAATTTATTTCTTTGACTTTTCCAATACATGAATAATGTTTTCTTTCCATTTATTGGGTTTTAATGATGTCTTTCACTAGGATTTTGTAGTTGTCAGCATATGGATCCTGTATATATTTTATTAGATGCACATTTAAGTATCTTATTTTATTTGAAGCTATTGACAAATGATATGATGTTCTAATTGTTCATAAAAATGCAGTTGATTTGTCTCGAATTGACTTTTTTTTTAAGATTATTTATTTATTTATTTGAGAGATAGAGTTACAGAGAGAAAGGTCGGTCTTCTGTCCGCTGGTTCACTCCCCAAATGGCTGCGCCGATCCAAAGCCAGGAGCCAGGAGTTTCTTTCAGGTCTCCCACTTGGGTGCAGGGGCCCAAGGACTTGGGCCATCTTGTACTGCTTTCCCAGGCCATAGCAGAGAGTTGGATTGGAAGAGGAGCAGCCAGGACTAGATCCGGTGCCCATATGGGATGCCAGCACCACAGGCAGAGGATTAACCTACTGTGCCACAGCGCTGGCCCCTTGCATTGACTTTATATACTATATTATTGCTAAACTCTCTTATTAGTTCTAGCATACCTCCAACTCCATAGATTGAGATTTTTTCTATATAGACTGTCATGCCTCCAAAAGTAATGGCAAAATAATTTATTTCTGCCCAGTTTGTATGTATTTTCTTTTCTTGCCTTATTTCACTAGCTAGAAAGATATTATGTAAAATTGGTATAGTTGATAGAATTTGTCAATGAAAACTTTTTCGAAAGATTTCTTACTATGAATTCATTTTTAATCATAATAAGGCTATCCATATTATCTAATTGATTTTGTATGAATTTTGTAATTTGTGATTTTTGAGGAATTTGTTTATTTCATCACCGTATTGTTGACTGTGTGTATAGAATTATTAAAATATATTGCTATATCATCTTACATAAGATAATCTTTAGACCTGCAGTCATATACCATTACTCAATCTTGTTACCAGTAATTTCTATCTTCTCTTTTTTTGTGTGTCAGTATTGCTAGAGGTTTACCAATTATGTTGATATTCTTGAAGTACTGGCTTTGGATTATATTAATTTTTAATTTTCAGTATCACTGCTTTTGCTTCAATTTGTTTATTTTTTCTCCTTTTTCTAGTTTGTTAAGCTGTGAACTTAGATTATTTAATGTGTTTATTAATTTTTAAAGATTTATTTGTATTTATTTGTTTGAAAGGCAGAGTTAGAGAGAGGGACAGACAGAGAGTGATAGATCTTCCATCTCTTGGTTCATTCCCCAAATGGCTGCAATGGCAGGGCCTAAGCCAGGCTGAAACCAGGAGCCAAGAACTCCAACCAGGTCTCCTATGTGTGTGGCAGGGACCCAAGTCCTTGGGTCATTTTCTGCTGCTTTTCCCAGGTGCATTAGCAAGGACCTGGATCAGAAGTGGAGCAGCTGGAACTCAAACCAGTGCTCATAGATGATGCTGGCTTTGCAAGTGAGGCTTAGCCCACTGTGCCACAACATCAGCCACTCACTATTTGTGGTTTTCTTTAAATATTTATTTATTTATTTGAAAGTCAGAGTTAGAGAGAAATCTTATATCTGCTGGTTCACTCCCCAAATGGCCGTAATAGTTCGGCCAGGCCAAAGCCAGGAGTCAGGAGCTTCTCCCAGATCGTTCACATGAGTGGCAGGGGCCCAAACACTTGGACCATCTTCTGCTTTTCCCAGGCCATTAGCAGGGAGCTGGATCAGAAATAGAGCAGCCAGGACATGAATCAGCACCCATATGTGGCACCCATACACCTCAATATTGGCCCCTCATTATTTGTTTCTAATGTAAACATTTGGAGACATAAATTTCCCTTTTGGTATAGATCTAGATGTTTTACAGTTGTGAATAAGATGTTACAAGTATACATATTGAGTTTTTTTGTGTGGACATAAATTTACACTAATTTGGATAAACATATGAAGAAACAGTATGGCTGAGTCATATGGTAAGGCTATGTTCAGTTTTTTAAAAATCTGCCGAACTGTCTTTCAAAGTGCCTTTACCATTTTGCACTCCCACTAGTGATTAAAAGAGAACTTCTGATATTTCATATCCTTACCAGTATCTGGTGTTGTTAGCATTTCGGGTTTTAGCCATTCTAATTGATATATAGTGGTAACTTGTTTTAATTTGCAGAACCAAATACCAATGATTTTCATGTGCTTCCACATGCTTATTTGATATCTGTATATCCTCTTTGATGTTGTATCTCTTCAGAAGTTTGCTCCATTTTTAAAGATTTATTTACTTGTTTGGCAATGAGAGAGAGAGAGAGAGAGAAAGAGAAAGAGAAATATCTTCCATCTGTTTGTTCACTCTCCAAATGGCTGCAATGGCAGGAGCTGGGCCAATCCGAAGCTGAAGCCAGAATTCAGGAACTTCATCCAAGTGTCCCATGTGTGTAGCAGTTGCCCAAGCACTTGTGCCATATTCCTCTGCCTTACCTGGTGCATTAGCATTGGAAACAGAGCAGCCGGTACTCAAACAGGTGCTCTAATATGGTATGCCTGCATTGCAGGATGAAGCTTAATCTGCTGTACCACAACACTACCCCTTCTTTGCCCCATTTTTAAATAGGTTTGTTTACTTATGTATTTATTGTAGAATGTATATTTGAGAGGCAAAGAGATAGAAAGAAGTAGAGAGAGAGAGAGAGAGAGAGAGAGAGAGCACTCCTATTCACTAGTTCACTCCCCAAATGCCTGTAATGGCTGGTGCTGAAGCCAGGATCTGGGAATGCAGTCCTTGTCTCCTATGTGGCTGGCAGAAACTCAATTGTTTGTGTTATTACCAGAGACTCCAAGAGGCTGCCTTGGCAGGAAACTGGAATTGCGAGCCAGAGCCGAGAATCAAACCCAAGTATTCTGATAATGGAACAAGAAGACCTTTAACTACTTGTCTAAACACCCACTCCTTATGTTTGCGTTGTCAGACTTATTTGCCTGTTTTGGGTAAAAGTTCTTTTTTGAGATATGGATTTTGCAATTATTTTCTCATGATCTGTTAGCTTGTTTTTCCATTTTTTACACTACATGATTTTTAATTTCCTTCAAGACTTCTTTGAGTCATGGATTACTTTGAAGTACATGCATTAGTTTTCAAGTGTTGGAAATTTTCTTAATATTTTTATTTTACTGATTTCTACTTTGACCCCATGATTACCAAAGAGCATGCTTTATGTTATTTCAATTATTTTAAATTTGTGAAGTATTTTCTGTGGTTCAGGATTGTTTGTGTAATAGTCCATGGCCAAATGTGGAGGGAAATGTGCATTCTGCTTTGTTGGGTGAAGGTTTTGAAATATGGTCAGTAGATCTGTTGGTTAAATGTTATTCATATTATTAAAGATTTCTTATTTTTACTATTAATTATGTTAGTTACTGGGAGGAAGATATTGAAGAATCCTATTATAATTCTGGATGTATCTATTTTTCTTTTCAGTGCCTCATTTTTTGCTTCATATGTTTAGAAGCTCTGTTGTGTGGTGTGTACACATTTAACATCACTATATTTTCCTGGTGTATTGATCCTTTGATCATTACGTAATGCTTTGTTTCTAGTAATTTTTTTAAAAGATTTATTTATTTATTTATTTATTTATTTATTTGAAAGGCAGAGTTAGAGAGCTAGAGCTAGAGCTAGAGCTAGGGCAAGATGTCTTCCATCCACTGGTTCACTCTCTCAATGGTCACAACATCCTGAAGTGGCCCAGAACAAAGCCAGGACCCTGCAAATCCATCCAGGTCTCTCATATGACTGGCAGGGTCCCAAGTACTTGGACCATTGTCTGTTGCTTTCCCAGGCATAATAGCAGGGAGTTGGATCAGAAGAGGAGCAGCTGGAACTCAAACTGGTGCTCATATGGGATGTGGGTGTTGTAGATGGCAGCTTAACCTGCAGTGCCACAACCCTGGCCTCTCTAGTCATTTCATTTGTTCTGAAGTTTATTTTATCTAATATCAATGTAGATATACTCACTTTATTTTTTGCATATTATGTTCAATCTCTGTTATTGCATTTGAAATGAGTTTCTTGCAGATGGCATATTATATTGTTGGATCAAATTTTTAAAAAAATCTATTCTACTAAACTGTCATTTAATTGATGCTCTTAGACCATTTATGTTTAAGGTAATTATTGATATGTTAAGATTCAGATTTGCTATTTGGTATTTTGTTTTCTTTTTTCTTCTATTTTTCATTCATGCTTCTATTTTCATACCTTCCTGTTGGATAGAAGAACACTTTATAGAATTTTACTTTTTCAGTTTGAAAGGCAGAGACAGAAACCGAAACACGGATGAGTGGAAATCTTCCACCTGTTGGTTCACTCCTCAAATGCCTGCAATAGCCAGGGCTGGGTCTAGGTAAAGCCACTGGCCTGGATCCCTGTTAAATATAAGAGTGGGAATAAGAGAGGGAGGAGATGTACAGTTCGGCACATGCTTACTCGGACTTGCCCCTAATGATAGAGCTAGAGACGTATCAGGGGATTCCAATTCAATCCCATCAAGATGGCATGTACCAATGCCATCTTACTTGTTAAAGTGATCAGTTTAAGATCATAATTGATCAAAAAGATAGGACTAAGTGTCAAGGGGATTACATAAATAAGACCAGTGTCTGCAAATAATTGATAGAATTAAAAAGGAGAGAATGATCCTACATGGGAAGCGGGATACACAGCAGACTCATAGAATGGCAGATGTCCTAAACAGCACCCTGGCCTCAGAATCAGCTCTTAAGGCAAATTGGATCTGGCTAAAAAGCTCATGAGAGTTTTGCAGGCATGGAAAGCCATGACATTATGGCAAAAAAAAAAAAATGACCTAAATGAAAGATCTCCACGAGTGAGATCCCAGCAGAAAGAATGGGCCATCAAAGAAGGCAGTACTTTTTCCTGAAGGGAGAAGAGAACTTCCACTTTGAATATGGCCTTGTCTAAATAAGATTGGATTGGTGAACTCAAGAGGCTTTCATAGCCTTAGCAGCTCATGACAAGAGCCTCGGGTAATTACTGACATCAATAAATAAGACTGTCAATTGTTAAATCAACAACAGGTATCACTGTGCACCTGCTCCCCATGTAGGACCTCTGTCCTTAATGTATTGTACTATGAGAATTAACGGTAAAACTACTCAAACAGTACTCTATACTTTGTGTTTCTGTGTGGGTGCAAACTGTTGAAATCTTTACTTAGTATATTCTAAGTTGATCTTCTGTATATGAAGATAATTGAAAATGAGCTGGCTCCGTGGCTCACTAGGTTAATCCTCCGCCTTGCGGCGCTGGCACACCGGGTTCTAGTCCCGGTCGCGGCACTGGATTCTGTCCCGGTTGCCCCTCTTCCAGGCAAGCTCTCTGCTGTGGCCCAGGAGTACAGTGGAGGATGGCCCAAGTGCTTGGGCCCTGCACCCCATGGGAGACCAGGAGAAGTACCTGGCTCCTGCCATCGGATCAGCGCGGTGCACCGGCCGCAGCGCGCCGGCCGTGGCAGCCATTGGAGGGTGAACCAATGGCAAAGGAAGACCTTTCTCTCCGTCTCTCTCTCTCATTGTCCACTCTGCCTGTCAAAAAAAAAAAAGATAATTGAAAATGAATCTTAATGAAGAATGGGATGGGAGAGGGAGTGGGAGATGGGATGGTTGTGGGTGGGAGGGAGGTTTTGGGGGGAAAAGCTGCTATAGTCCAACAGTTGTACTTTGGAAATTTGTATTTATTAAATAAAAGTTGAAAAGAAAAGGCCCTTGATTATACAAAAGAAGTATTCTGGAACTGTTATGTATAAACATATTACTGTAATTTGAATCCTTTCAAACACATTAAAGGAGAAACCACTGAAAGCAGCTGCACCCTTTTTTATTGAAATGGAAACATACATCCTTCATTTATGTGGATTATAAATTAATAATCATCCTCCACATTTAAGTGGCACATCACCTGTTACTAAGAACGCTCCTCCACATAATCTCATTGCAGTGCCTCGCAACCTTGTGAGAGTTGCCCCACTGTCCAGATAAAAACATACCAAATGTGGATTGGTGCCCTGCATTTCTCTATTTCTCCTATTGCTTTACTTTTTTTTTTTTTTGTAGATTTGGCTACCTTAGTAGCTGCCTACCGTTTCCTTCTCCCTCTCAAGCCCCAAGGACTGCTTTGGATCTGTTGGTTCTTTTCCTCCCAGGGAATGACTTTGGGCAAGTCTCTATCAACTTTCTCGTTTGTTTCATTGAGAAAGGAGAGGAGAAATTGAGATTGTGGGGATCTGGAAACTTTTTTTTTTATTCCTTCTAGACTCTACAACTTTATCCCCAGTCACATTCTGACCCCCTCAGGTATTTCTACCATTACCAGGCATTGTGTTGGATGCTAATAGGAAGATAGGTGGTAGTAGATAGAAATCATACAGAGCAAGGAAAAAAAAAACATTATTTTATGAGGATTTTTCTAGGGTATGTTCAGTGTGTTCTGTGCTTTATACGAATTAGAGACTTGCAATGCTGAAATTCATATCACTATTATTTTAAATATATAAATAAACTTAGATTCAGAAAAGTAAATTGGCATGGTAGAGTCAGACTGGATTCCATATTTGACCAATTTCAAATCCATCATGCTTTCCACTAAACTTTAATGTTTCCCAAGAGAAAGAGGTAGCCTCTTGTTCTTTTCTATTCATTAGACAGCTCATTGCTGCTCTCAGGTGTCTGTTAAATGCCTGGAAAACCTCCTTTACTTCTTATTCAAATTCTGTTCATTAAAATATTTCAACTACCTCGAAACATTTTCCTCCCTACTCAAACACCCTGTAATATTAGTTGTCATTATCATATCTTGGAAGAACCAATTCTTTGCTGTCCAGAGTTTTTCATAGGAAACTAAGCATATTGTTTTTGGAAATCATCACAGAATGTCAGCGTTACTAAACCACTTACTCCAGACCTCTTACATATTGTATACAAAGACTAAAGCTGTGAGAAAGAAAGAGATGAGCTCAGGATCCCACAGTGGCTCTGCAACAAAGCCTGGATTAGACCCCAGATTGATGACTCCGCAGCCTATAGTAGAGAACAGGTGGCCTAGTGATGGGACAGCAGTGACAGATATTCATAAAAGCAGCCTAAGGAACACAGACTTCAGTACAACAGAACACCTGTCTCCTAACCCGTATTGGTCAATTTCACCTTATCTTATTTGAACGTCCAAAATTTTCCCCTATTTTAATTTATATATGACTTCTAGTGAGATTTGACAGTTCGTCATGCAGCAACATCAGTTATATAGCTTTATTTTTTTAAAGATTTATTTATTTATTTAAAAGTCAGGGCTACACAGAGAGAAGGAAAGGCAGAGAGAGAGAGAGAGAGAGAGAGAGAGAGAGAGAGAGGTCTTCCATCTGCTGGTTCACTCCCCAATTAGCTGTGATGGCTGGAGCTGCACCAACCTGAAACCAGGAACCAGGAGCTTCTTCTGGGTCTCCCACACAAGTGCAGGGGCTGAAAGGACCTGGGCCATCTTTCACTGCTTTCCCAGGCCACAGCAGAGAGCTGGATTGGAAGTGGAGCAGCTGGGACTCGAACTGACAATCATATGGGATGCTGGCATTGCAGGCGGTAGCTTTACCTGCTATGCCACAGCACCAGCTCCCCAGTCATATAGCTTTTTTACTCATTGCATAAGCAAATTCCATCAAACCCAGACACAATTTTGGCAAATCCTGATAGCCATTTAATTAAAATATATCCTGAATCATAGCACTTTGCTCTAATTTGACTATCAGCCTACACTAAATTATCATTATCCCACACTTGGACTGCACAATAACCTCATGTCTGTTCTTTTTTTTCCACCTTGCTACTCTAAATCTATTCTCCACATGCCCACTAGAGGTATCTTTAAGAGACATACATCAGATCATATCAATCAAAACCTCAAGTGGCTCGAAGTTCCATCAGAAGTAATCTAACCTCCAAGTCTTACATGATCCTTGCAACCCTTATCACCCTCATCTCCTTGACTCGTTCCTCATTAACCACCCTGACCTCCTTTGGCCATTTATGGAATATTCAAGATATGCTACCGCTTCAGGGCCTTTGCCATTACCATTTCCTCTGCAGAGCATGACTCTCCCCCCCCCCCACCCCGTTATGTCTAGTGGCATACCTCCTCACTTCTTTCAGGTTTCTGCTCAAATGTTACCTCCTGAGAGAGGACTTCCCTGACCATCTTACCCAAAATAGCACTCTATTCTCTTTCTTCTACCTGATTTTTCTTCATAGTACTTACTGCTGCATGTCTTTAAGTTATATATACATGTATATCTGTAGTCCTCTTCCCTCACCCCACCAGTAAACTGTACATCTTGTGAAGTCAAGGTATTTGTCTTATTTTTTTCACTGCCACAGCCCCAACACCTAGAAAAGTGCCTAGGCCCAAGTGGTTTTTGCAGCAAATATCTATCGAACAAATGTGTTGAGTGACTGAATCATCAACATCTTTGCTGATGGTGACTACATTAGCCTCATAGCAGTTCAGATGGTACGTGGGGAAAGTTTTCATTAAATCTATTGAATGAATAAATTAAAGGGGGGAGGGAAATTAGATACAATTTGCTTCAAGGCACCCAGTGGGTTTTTAATAGGCTGAGCATAGAACTGCTATATCCTGTAATGTAGATTAGCATTTGCCACAGAGACAACTCCAAGACAAGCTCGTTACAGCAAAGTGTTTTTGAGGGACATATCTACTTAGAAAACAGGGCTGATTTCTGGAAGTTGAAATGAGCGTGAGAAGACATTAAGACCTTTACAATTTTGTCCATAAACAGTGACAAAACTGTGAAATTATAGAATGCATCATGGTTATTCAACAATTAAATTTAGAAACTGAGAGTGAAAAGAATACAAACACACCTGTATTTATCCACCAGCTATTTTACAGGTGACAAAAATGGCTATTTTGCATTTCTCAAGACATGAAAGTGTCTATCTCTGAAACGGAACTACCTTAACATGTTTTTTTTTATTTTTCTAAAAAATGTATTTATGCATTTGAGAGGTAGAGTTACAGAGAGGGAGAGAGGGAGAAGGAGAGGGAGAGGGAGAGGCAGAGGGAGAGGGAGAGGGAAAGAGAGAGTCTTCTATCTGCTAGTTTACTCCCCAAATGGCTGCAACAGATGGGGCTGGGCCAGGCGTAAGCCAGGATCCTGGAACTCCATCCAGGTCTCCCACATGGGTGGTAAGGGCATAACCACATGGGCTATCTTTTATTGCTTTCCCAGACACATAAGCAGGGATCTGAATTGGAAGTAGAGCAGCTGGGACTCAAACCGGTGCTCATTATGGGATGCTGGTGTTGCAGGTGATGGCTTAACTTGCTGCACTATGCTAGCCCAGGAAAATTTTTTCTTAATGCAAGCAGGTTTGGCAAGGCCCATTCTGGATGTAACTAAATGGCAAAACCATAACACCACAAGGTTAGTCTTGTCTTGCATTATTTATTTAGTGTGTTCCTTTTGAAAAAAAATCTAATTTAATCTCTTTATTCACCTCTCCTATTCTCCCTCTAACTTTAGTCCAAGGCAAGTAGAAAGAACTGTTTCCATTATCAAACTAACTCTGAAGTAGAATAGTGAAGCAACTGGTTTTGGGCCACACAGCACACCAAATGCAGTAGCAGAATGACCACTACATGTTTACAATCCACCATTACAAGATTGTTTGTCTGCTGTGCTACTCTACCTTCACAATGCTTATCCCCAGTATACAGCAAAGAGTTGTGGGGAGCAATCCGGACTGGACTAAGTTACTGAATTTAAGACTTATTCTATGCATCTGCTCTCCCACAACATGGCGTTGGGAGAGAAGTAAACAGCTTCCGCACAGCTGCCTCCAGTTCAACTAATAAACTGTAGGACTTGCTCCTGATTGGAGGAGAGCAGCGTACTCGGCGTGTGGGCAGCCGAGTTGGGATTGGCGGAGGAGGACTATAAAGGAGGAGAGAGACGGCATGCACCAGGAACATCTATGGGGAACATCTAGCTGAGGGAACACCTGTGCAGCCCCCGAGAAGAGCTGGCCGGCGGTGTGCCGCTCCCCTGCGGAAGTGGGGAATGTGGCCAGGGGGAACTGCCCTTCCACGGAGGTGGAAGGGATAGTAGCCAACCCGGGAAGAACCAGCAGCAAACCCGGGGAGGGCCGAGCAGACGAAAGAACAGCGCAGGGTCCTGTGTCGTTCCCCCACGAAGACGGGGAGCGACATAATGGTGCCGTGACTCGGATATGAAGCCTAGGCAGGGCTTAGTGTCGTTCCTCCACGAAGAGGGGGAGCGACAAGAGTAACTGTTCATTATTCAGGAAATATTGAGCAGAGTTGCTAAGAGCATAGCTGTGGGAGCCAAATGGCCTGTGTTTGATTCCCCAGCTCTGCCTCCTAGATGTAAACTTGGGTTTGGCAGGCACATTCCTCACCAGTAAAATGAGGGTAATAATAGCTGTGGATAAGGCGACATATGTCCAAAACTTAGAACTACAATGCCATATCATGTGAATATATGCTATATTAAAGGTTTCCACAATAAAAATAACTGTTTTTTTTCCTGATGGAGTATTCACTATGTCCCTTATCCCACATTAAGAGCGGGGCTATAGATAAAGAGGGCATCTGAGTTATTGTTAGGTATAAACACCACATATCTCTGGTTCCTCCCCTTTTTTCATTTTCTTCTCTCCCCTCTACCTTGGATAAACTCATCTCTAACACAGAATAAAAGATTTCTTGTCTGAGTGTGGGTGGGAGGGAGGGGAGAGTGGGAAGTATCATCATGCCCCTAAATCTGTATATATGAAATACATGAAATTTGTTCAACTTATGTAAATAAAAAAACTAAAAGGAATTTAAAAATGTATATGAATGAAAAAAATTCTCTGACTACTTCATATAAGGAAGGGAGCTGAAAAAGCCCAGGTTAGCTTGGGGTTGTGGCCTCAGGTTACCTTACATCCAGGGCCAGAGTGACTGACTGGTCACTCCCATCCAGTGTCTGACTTCTCCCCAGGTCACCCACTTGGACTTGGTCTGAGATTTTCACTTTCTTTTTGTCTAGAATTTCCTCACACTTACCCTTCAACCATCTTCCCCTGTCCTACCTCCTTAAGCCTTCCTTTCCACTCAAGGGCTCCTGAAGTTGAGTTTTTGACAGTCTTCCCTGTTTTCTTCTTTGCTTCTCTCTGCCTTACATAAGTTTCATTTGCTTCCTGGACAAAGTCTCTGTGAAAGGCTACAGTTTTTAGAATGAAGTGTCTCTGGTAGCTTTACAGTTAGGTTGATAAGGAAAGGTAGGGCCAGTAGGGGCTTCCTTGTAGCAGAAAAGTGCCTTGTGCCCTCTGATATGAGATGAGAAGCCCAGCATATTCAAAATGAAAATCCTTTTGTTAAGAATACTAGTTCTTAAGAGTATAGACAAAGGCTATAAACAATGATCAAATCTAAAAATGTCAATTTCATTCATATACAATACATTTTTTGTACTCTGTATATTAGTTACCACAAATCAGGGCAAACATATGATATGGGTATTTTTTGAACTGACTTATTTCACTAAGAACAATTGTCTCCAGGTGCATCATTTTGTTGCAAAAGAGAGGATTTCATTCTTTTTATGGCTGAGTAGTATTCCATCGTGTATATACACCACAATTTCTTTTTCCAGTCATCCAGTATTTTTTCTACTCACTATGTGTTGAATTCTTATTTATTAGCAGGTTAAGCTTGTGATTATAAAGAAAATTAAAAGTATGTATTTGTAAAAATTAAAAGAAAAATAGAAAAGAAGGAGAAGGAGGTGAGGGAGGCAGTGACAGAGGATATGGTGAAAAGTATAATTATGCTCTTAAACATGCATGTATAAAACACGAAAAACAAAGATGGGAAAGAAACAAGAAATTTGAGGGAAGGAGAAAAGCAGGCAAGTGTTATTATCTCTTTTAGAATTTTATATATGAAATTTGTTATCTTTATATTAATAAAAATTTTAAAAATAAAACAAGTTCTAGAGCCAAACTGGGTTCTAAATCCATTTTTGCTTCTTACTAGTTTGTTATCTTGGACAATTTATTTAGTTATTTTCTGATTTTTTTTTAAGATTTATTTTATTTATCTGAAAGGTTAGAGGTACAGAGAGAGGTAAAGACAGAGACAGAGGTCTGCCATCCACTGGTTCACTTCCCAGATGGCCACAATAGCCTGAGCTGAGCCAATCTGAAACCAGGAGCGAGGAGACTCCTCTGGGTCTCCCACGTGGGTGCAGGGGCCCAAGGACTTGGGTCATCTTCTACTGCTTTTCCAGGCCGTAGTGAGAACTGGATCAGAAGAGGAGCAGCCGGGACTCAAACTGGCT
Source organism: Oryctolagus cuniculus (assembly GCF_051225735.1). Lineage (NCBI taxonomy): Eukaryota > Metazoa > Chordata > Mammalia > Lagomorpha > Leporidae > Oryctolagus > Oryctolagus cuniculus. The sequence continues at coordinate 46,521,439 of NC_142888.1, read as the reverse complement.
CCCATATGGGATATCTGTGCTTCAGGCCAGGGCTTTAACCCACTGCACCACAGCACCGGCCCCTCTGATTGGTTTTCTTAAGTATATCATGATAATAATATGCATTTTGTTGCATTATGGTAAGAATTAAATAGAGTGGAACACGAGAAATTCTTGGAATAATGCTTAACACATATGAACTGCTCAATGAAAGACAATTATTATCATTTTATTATTTCCATGATACTAGTTTCCTATTGCTATTATAACAAATTTTTACAAACTCAAGGGCTTAAAACAACATAATTTTATCTCAGCCAGAAACCTGGCACAAGTCTCACTAGGATAACATTTAGTTACTGGTTTATTACATTCCCTTCTGGAGGTTCCAAGAGAATGCATTTCCTTGCCATTTCTGGTTTCTGGAGGCTGCCTGCTTGTGGTCTTCTCTTCCATCTTCAAAGCCAAGGAGTTGAGTCCTTCTCACATCTCACCATTTTTTCGCCTCTGATGCCTTTGTCTTTTATTTACTCTTTTTTACTGTAACAAAATTACAAAACAAAAATTTACCTTTTTTAAACAAATTTTAATAGCACAGTCTAGTGGCATTAAGTGTGCTCACACTGTTGTGCAAACATCATGAAGAATTGTACTATTTTGTGTCTATAAGAATTTGTCTATCTAGGTACATCATATAAATGGAATAATATAACATTTGTTCTTTTGTATTTGGTTTTACTTATCATAATTTATTTAGGGTATACTCATGTTATAATATGTCAGAATTTCTTTTTTAATTATTTTTTATTTTTATTTTTATTTTTTTATTTAGTAAATCTAAATTTTCAAAGTACAGTTAATGGATTACAATGGCTTCCCCCCCAATAATTTCCCTCCCACTCACACCCCTCCCATCTCCCACCCCCTCTCCCATTCCATTCACATCAAGATTCATTTTCAATTATCTTTATATACAGAAGATCAATTTAGTATATACTAAGTAAAGATTTCATCAGTTTACACCCACACAGAAACACAAAGTATAGAGTACTGTTTGAGTACTAGTTATACCGTTAATTCACATAGTACAACACATTAAGGACAGAGATCCTACATGGGGAGCAGGTGCACAGTGATACCTGTTGTTGATTTAACAATTGACAGTCTTATTTATGATGTCAGTAATCACCCGAGGCTCTTGTCATGAGTTGCCAAAGCTATGGAAGCCTCTTGAGTTCACCAACTCCGATCTTATTTAGACAAGGTCATAGTCAAAGTGGAAGTTCTCTCCTCCCTTCAGAGAAAGGTACTGTCTTCTTTGATGGCCCGTTCTTTCTGCTGGGATCTCACTCGTGGAGATCTTTCATTTAGGTCATTTTTTTTTTTTTTTGACAGAGTGTCTTGGCTTTCCATGCCTGAAATACTCTCATGGGCTCTTCAACCAGATCTGAATGCTTTAAGGGCTGATTCTGAGGCCAGAGTGCTATTTAGGACATCTGCCATTCTATGAGTCTGCTGTGTATCTCGCTTCCCATGTTAAATCCTTCTCTCCTTTTTAATTCTATCAGTTAGTATTAGCAGACACTAGTCTTGTTTGTGTGATCCCTTTGACTCTTAATCCCATCATTATGATTAATTATGAACTGAAACTGATCACTTTTACTAGTGAGATGGCATTGGTACATGCCACCTTGATGGGATTGAATAGGAATCCCCTGGCACATTTCTAACTCTACCGTTTGGGGCAAGTCCGAGTGAACATGTCCCAAATTGTACATCTCCTCCATCTCTTATTCACACTCTCATATTTAACAGGGATCACTTTTCAGTTAAATTTAAACACATAAGAATAATTGTGTGTTAATTAAAGAGTTCAACCAATAGTATTAATTAAAACAAAAATAATACTAAAAGAGATAAAGTATTAAGCTGTTCCTTGATAGTCAAGACAAAGGCTGATCAAGTCACTGTTTCTCATAGCGTCCATTTCACTTCAACAGGTTTCCTTTTTGGTGCTCAGTTAGTTGCCACCGATCAGGGATGACATATGATATTTGTCCCTTTGGGACTGGCTTATTTCACTCAGCATGATGTTTTCCAGATTGCTCAATTTTGTTGCAAATGAATATGTCAGAATTTCAATGATTAATCACTATATATATATGTATGTATACACACACACACCACATTTTGTTCATTCATTCATTAATGAATGGACGTTTGGGTTGTTTCTGCCTTCTGTATATTGTGATTTGTACTACTATGTACATGGATTACAAATATCTGTTTGATTATCTGATTTCAATTATTTGGGCTATACACCCGGAAGTAGAATTGCTAGATAATATATTAATTCAGTGCTTAAATGTTTAGGATCAGTCACTCTGTTTCCACAGTGACTGCACTATTTTATATTCCCACCAGTTCTATACAGTGTTTCTAATTTCTCCACATACTTGTCAACACTTATTTTCTCTTTTGATAGTAACTATACTTTTAAATATTTATTTACTTGAGAGGTACAAAGATATAAAGATAGAGACACAGAGAGACAAATAGAAAGAGACAGAGAGAGCTCTTATCCATTGGTTCACTCTCCAAATGTCTGCAATGGCTGGGACTGGGCTGTGGTAAGCAGGTAGCTTGGAAGGCAATCCAGGTGTTCCACGTGGGTAGTAGAAATCCAATTACTTCACCAATCATTGCTGCCTCTCAAGATATGCATTATCAGGAAACTGCACTCAGGAGTCAGAGCTGAGAATTGAACCTAGGTACTGAGGTATGGGAAGTGGGCATCTTAACAGATAAGCCAAATGTTCACGCCCAGTAATAGCCATCCTAGTGGATATGTAGTGATACATCACGGTGGTTTTGATTAGCACATTTCTGATAGATAATGATGATTGGCATTTTTCATGTGTTTATTGGCTATTTGTGTATGCTTTTAAAGAAATGTCTATTCAAGTCCTTTTTCCATTTTTTAAAAAATTTTTGTTGCTGTTGATGTTGTCACCCACATTTAAGGACCTTTGTAGTTACACTGGATGCTTCTGGATAATTCAAGATAATCTCCTTATGTTAAGGTAAATTGATTAGTAACCCTAATTCCATTTGCAACCTTAATTTTCTTTCATCATGTAATGTATTATATTCACAATTTGAGAAGATAATAAATCACAGCAACAGAATGAAGAACAACCATGTAATCATTTCAAATAAATGCAGGAAAAGCATTTCATAAGATTCACCATAGTTTCATAATAATAAATCTCAATAAATTTAGTATAGAAAAGAATACTTCAAAATTAGCAAGGCTATATATGACAAACTCACAGTCAATATCATACTGAATGGGAAAAGTTTCGCCTTAGAACAGGAACAAAACAAGGGTGTCTGCTTTCATTACTCTTATTAATATAGTATAAGAAGTATTAAAAGCAATTAAGAGGCTCACTAGGCTAATCCTCCGCCTGCGGCACCGGCACTCCGGATTCTAGTCCCGGTTGGGGTGCCGGTTCTGTCCCAATTGCTCCTCTTCCAGTCCAGCTCTCTGTTGTGGCCCTAGAAGGCAGTGGAGGATGGCCCAAGTGCTTGGGCCCTGCACCTGCATGGGAGACCAGGAGGAAGCACCTGGTTCCTGGCCTCGGATCGGCGCAGCGCGCCAGCCGAGGCATCCATTTGGGGGGATGAACCAACAGAAAAGGAAGACTTTTCTCTCTGTCTCTCTCTCTCTGCCTAACTCTGCCTGTTAAAAAAAAAAAGCAATTAAGGAATAGAAATAAAAGCGCATCAAAAGTGGGAAAAAGTCAAAATATTCATGTTTGCTGATGACACGATTTTGTACATGAAAACATCTAAACACTCCATCAAAAAGCTTTTAGAACTAATAAAGCAATTCAGTAAAATTGCAGGATACAAAATCAACATACAAAAAAAGTCACACATTTATACATCAGTAATGACCTTGCTGAAAGAGAAATGAAGAAAGCAATGCCATTCATAGTAACTACACAAAATTAACTATTTAGGAATAAATTTAAGCAAGGAAGTGAAATATCTCTATATAAAAATTATAAAACACTGACAAAAGAAGTCAAGGACATACCAACAAAAGGAAAGAAATTAGATCTCTACTTCTCATCATATACAAAACACACTCAAAATGGATCAAGGATCTAAATGTTAGATGGACTTGAAACTATGAAATAACTAGAAGAGAACAGGGGAAACGCTTTAAGACATTGGTATAGGCAATGATATTTTGGTGTAAGACCCCCAAGATGTTGCACAGGCACCAAAAGCAATATTAAACAAATGGGGTGATATCAAACTATAAAGATTTTCTAAACAGCAAAGCCAACAATCAATAGGGTGAATGGTATCCAAAAAATGGGAGAAAATTGCAATCTATTTCTCCAATAACTGATTAATATCCAGAATATACCAATAAATTAAAAACTCAGCAGTGGAAAAACAACTAATCCAGTTAAGAAATGCACAAAGACTTGAGTGGATATTGCCATAAGAAGAAATACAAATGGCCATCAAATATATGAAAAAAATGCTCAGTATCATTATCTCTCAGAGAAATACAAATGAAAAGACAGTAATATTTCACTTATTCCTGTTAGAATGGTTATGATGATAAAGAAAGCAACAAATGTTGACAATGGTGTGGGGAAAGGAGAACTATAATACACTGCTTTTGGGAATGTAAATTAGTACAGCCACTGTGGAAAACAGTATTGAGATTCCTTTGAAAACTGGAAATAGAACTACTCTATGATGCAGCAATTCTGCTATTGACTGTGTATCTAATAGACATGAAATCACTGTATCAAAGGGATACCGGCTCTGCAGTGTTTGTTGCACCACTATTCACAACAGCCTAGATATGTATTCAGTTAAAGTGTCCATCATCAGATGAATGGACGAAACAAGTGTGGTATGTATACATAACTGAATACTACTCAGCCATAAAAGGAATAAACCCCTGCCATTTTCAGCAAAATGGATGGAACTGGAGGACATCATGTTAAGCGCAATAGGTCAGACACAAAAATAAATGCTTCATGTTCTCCCTCATATGCAGAAGCTTAAAAAAAAACTTTCAATCTGAACATATAATGGTGACTACTGACTATTAGAGACTGTATGGTGTAGGGAGAGATAGAGGCAGTTTGGCTAATGGTTGCCAAATCAGGGTTAGTGCAAAGGAGTAAGTTTCTCATATTACATAGCATGGTAGGGAGACTACAGTTTGTGATAAACTGCTATATATTGTAAGAACAAATAGAAGAAAGAAGTTCCAAGTCTCCAATCATAACATAATGTCAAAGAAGGGGAAATGTTGATTATCTTGTTTTGACCACTACACATTATATACGTGTGTTGAAATGTCACATTGTAGCCCAAAATGTGTATAATTATTTTTAACAAAAAATTTTTTAAAAATATTCAACAGATTTTGTTCATCTCCAGAGCAGTCCTGGTGTTCATTTGGGTGCCAAGAGCCTTGGCCTTTGGTTAACTCCAAAGTCTCCCAGGAACCACAATACATAAGGGCCAATGTAGTTGAATTACACAATATTGTGTAGATGAGGATCCCAAGCCTCAGCAAAAGACAATAATCCAATCAAGGTCATGACAGAGTTGAGACTAGAATTTAGGTTATGCATGCAGACCACTCAGAAGATTCACTAACAAGAAAGGGGGGAAGGAAAAGCATCTTCCATCTCTATTAATTGCTAAGGCTCAGAGAGAATGTATGCCAGAACAGTTGAGAAAACAGAACTCATCCATGGGCAAAGGGATAAAGACCTAGGAGTGGTATTTAGAGGGGAATTCAGTGCACCTTTATAAAACACCAGCACTGAGTTCTTCATTTCTGAAAAGTGCTTTGAAAGCTCCCAGGTATCCCCATTATCCACCAATCATTTCCTATAGTCATTGGGTAAATACTGAATAGGGGGTGTGGGGAAAGGGAAGAGTGGAAGAGGAGTCCTTTAACAGCACTGTCTTTGTCTCTTAATTGTCATGTCTTCACAATAACAGGTCAACCTATGGATATATGAAGGTCTTGCATTTTTTCTGAGAAGCAAAACTCTTATGTGTTTTTGTGAAAACAGCACAAATGTAGGTGAAAGTTCTACAGTGTGATAGTGAGAGGAGAGATAAGTGTGTTTAGATTCGATCCTTTCTGGGGTAGGTGTTGTGGTGCAGCAGGTTAAGCTGCTGCTTGGGATGCTGGCATCCTATGTCAGAGTGCTGATTCAAGTCCCAGATCCTCTGTGTGCTTCTTTTTTTTAAAAAAAAATTATTTATTTATTTGAAAGTCAGAGTTACACAGAGAGAGAAGGAGAGGCAGACAGAGAAAGATCTTCCATTCACTGGTTCACTCCCCAGTTGGCTACAATGGCCAGAGCTGCAACAATCCGAAACCAGGAGCCAGGAGCTTCTTCTGGGTCTCCCACATGGGTGCAGGGGCCCAAGGACTTGGGCCATCTTCTACTGCTTTCCCAGGCCGCAGCAGAGAGCTGGATCAGAAGAGGAACAGCTGGGGCTCGAACCAGTGCCCATATGGAATGCTGGCACTGCAGGTGGCGGCTTTTACTCACTATGCTGCAGTGCTGGCCCCCTCTGTGTGCTTCTAATCCAACTTCCTGCTAACGTGCCTGAGAGGCAGCAGATGATGACTCAAGTGTTTAGGCCCCTGCCACCCATATGGGCCACCAAGATGGAGTTCCTGGCTCCTGGTTTTAGCCTGGCCTTGCCCCAGCTGTTACAGGCATTTGAAAGATGAAAGATCTTTCACTCTGTGTTTCTCTCTGTCAATATACCTCTCAGAAAATAATTCTTGAAAAAAGAATCAGTCCTTCCCATACAAAAATTGCAAAGCAATTTAAAAGCCCATAGGGAAATTAAATATATTAGGCAGATATTGAGAGCTTCCTGTGGTTATGTTTTTCCCCTTTGAGCATATGAGCCATCAATATACCCTATCTCCAGTGTATGTATAAATTTATGATATACTGTATGTCCACTGAGGCCTCAGATAAGAGAGAGATCATCAGAATTCCTACTGGTCATCTCAGGACCTTTAGATTCCAGTTTTCACAGTTCTGGTTATCATCCTTCCTGATGGCAGAGGGAAAGACAAATTGGAAATGGGTACCAGAGAAACCATGAAATAGAATATCAAGGGATTAGTTCTGGTTCTGGTTTTCCTTCCTCCATGACTTTGCTGTAAAAGTTGAACAGTAAAGCTCTTTGCGTGTCCTCCTATTTTCTTAATAATGATGACAAGCACATTCAAAAATTATACAATATACCTGGGACAATAAGGGGTACTTTATATTTTCTATCTTATGCATCATAATAGTTCTAGGTTGTTGATACTCCTGTTATGCCCAAATTACAGTTCAGGCCATAGGAGCATGAAGAGGCTAAGAAATTTGCCAGTTAGGAAATGGTAGAGTAGGAATGCATACTCAAATACCCTGGTTCGAGAATCTGCTCTTAAAATCACCATGCATCCTGCTTTCCCTCTAGAAAAAAAAAAATGAAATAAGATTAATTATCTCATTGGGCTATTGGGAATAGCAAATGTAATATATAGACTAACGTGAGATGTTTTTAATACTAGAAAAGTCATAAAATTATTTGCCTAGATTTAGACCTGTGAAATCTTGGGCCATTGATTTCATTCTCAGAGACTCAATTTCCATGACTGCAGGTCAAGAGGGTTAGACTCCTTTGAGTACTTGAATTGACAGACCCCTAACCAGTGCATGTGAACACAAAATTTTGGATTGACTTGAAAGTGTTCATGGGCAATTCTTGCAAAGTTTAATTATGGAGCCCAAGTTCAGTATACTTGATATAGCATCAAGTCTTGTTGCTTATGGACCCAAGAAAGCCTCTTTTCTCAGAATTACCAGGCTTCCTTTCTCCTCACTGTAATGACAACCCCTTATATGAGCATCAGATGCTTTTATTTTTAAGTTCGCTTTCTTCCTTAGGAACAAGGGTTCCTAAGACCTTAGCCAACAATTAGCTCCATGTTACAGATATAATGAAACTAAGGCCAAAAATATGTGACTGGGTGAGTCAGTAACAGAACTAGGACTAGAACACCCAATTTCTTTCTAATGTTTCTTTCTGATCCTTCTAGGAGTATTTATGCCACATGGCTGTATGATGCACTGGAAAAATTCCAAGCCAACTTAGTTTGTTTCAAAAAGGTTGCTTGAATTTATAGGCAAACTTTACATTTAATATTTTAAAATCCTCATATATCTTGAAAGAATTTGTCTCTACTTCTTAGTAGCAGAGTGGAGGCTTAAATGAAGTGATGACAAGTCAGGGAACCAAGATGAATTTGCTGATTGACTCAATTGCTTCTAGAGCATGCTGGAAAAATGCCAATGGCTTAAGTCCCCCTTTTGGATCTCAATCGCATCATCAGTAAAATGAATGGCTAAACTAAATTGGATGATAGTACATGTCCTTGTTTTGGCCCAAATTTAGCAAGAGATACTGAAACTCTGGTTACCTAAATTGATTTGGGTGCAAAGAAAGATACATAGACAGCCACTCAGTTGGGAGGGATAGATTCTATAAGGGTCATGAGATTCTTGGTTGATTGCTATTTTTGCATTTCAACATAAAGGTTACTTCTGCTTATATCACAATTATCTAGAATTTTTAGTTACCCAGTGTCCCAATCATCCAATCTACATTCATTCACTTATGAACCAGAATCTAGCTGGTTCCACACATAAATGAAGCTGTGGAAATTGACTAGATCTGTTCAAATATCAGAACCAAGCAGGATCTCTTCTACCTAACAGATGCATGAAACTATCCTGCCCTTTTATACAACACACTTCCTACCCAGGATTCAACATAGAAACTACATACACATAGCTTCTTTGTCCTCTTAAATTCACTTGTCTCATTTCTACAAAAAAGAGGTCAATTTTTGTTAATGGGGAACCTGAATATAATCTGAAGATGGCCATTCCTATCAGGTTAGCTAGAAATGATATTAAAAGACCTAATTGCTCCCACCATCCCTGGGCTGAGACACTGATCAAGTTTCTAATGTCAAAAACTGCAGTGAGTGATGTCACCAAAATAGTGGACGAGCAAGCTGCAAATTCTTGTTCCTCCACAGAGACATGGAGAGAAAGTAGCCAAAAGCTACATAATATAACCTTATAGAAGCTGTGGAAAACAATAGACTTCTCCAGTAACCAAGCAAAGACCCAGTTGGCTGATACTAAGACTCAGAATATATCATATTAATTAGTAAAGGACTTTACTAGCACAGAGCCAGTCTTTTTTTAAAGATTTATTTATTCATTTGAAAGTGGGAGTTACACACGGAAGGAGAGGCAGAGAGAAAGAGAGAGAGAAGCCCTCCATCTGCTGGCTTGCTCGCCAGATGGCCCCGAAATGGCCAGAGCTGTGGCGATCCAAAGCCAGGAGCCAGGAGCTTCTTCCAGGTCTCCCACGTGGGTGCAGGGGCCCAGGGACTTGGGCCATCTTCCACTGCTTTCCCAGGCCATAGCAGAGAGCTGTACTGGAAGTAGAGCAGCCGGGACATGAACTGGCACCCATATGGGATGCCTGCATTGCAGGCAGCAGTCCTACTCGCTATGCCACAGCTCTGGCCCCATAGAGTTGATCTTAAAAGACTTTCAGAAGTAGTTGTTCATTCCAATGCCTAATTTTAACCAAAAGTAAAAAAAAAATGAAGAAACAAGAAAACATGATCCATTCAAGGGCAAAAAGTAAAGTGGCAGAAAACAGCTTCGAAGGAACAAATGCATCTAACTCACTAGACAAATTCTTAAAAATGCTCAAATAAGGGCTGGCATTGTGACAGAGCAGGTTAAGCCACAGCTTATGACACTGGCATCCCTTATGAGCATTGGTTCAAGTCCCAGCTGTTCCACTTCTGATCCAATTCCCTGCTAATGTGCCTGGGAAGGCAGCAGAAGATGGCTTAGCTGCTTCAGCCCCTGCACCCATGTGGGAGACCTGGATGGAGTTTCAGGCTCCTAACTTCAACCTGATCCAGCCATGCTCTTGTAGGCATTTGAGGAATGAATCAGGGGATGGGGGATTCTCTCTCTCACTCTCTCTCTCTCTCTCTCATACTGCCTTTCAAATAAAATACATCTTTCAAAGAAATAAAAAATTATTGCAGTGACTTAAGGTAGGGGAAGAAAATTAAGAGAGAAGGAGAGAGAGAGAGAAACAGGAAAAATAAGAGGAGGAAGAAGAAAAGGAGGAAGAAAAACAATAAAACTTTCCACAAAATCTTAGACTCTTTTGCTAATATAATATTGCTAGAATTCAGGCACATTCCTCAGCAGTGTTTTTAATTGATTTATGACAAATTACAGAAAATGGATTGAATTCTAAGCAATAGAGCTTTTAAATCATTTTGTCCAATAAACATTTATTTAGTGTTTGTTAGCCACTTTTCTAGGTTCTGGAGATAGGCCTTACTCTTGAGATGTTCAAGAATGTGGAGAGGAGTTCAGAATTTGAAGACATATAAACAAATACTTATAATTAGTATGGTCACTTTGTAATAAGAAGGTATGCTTGAGGAAGAAGGAAATAAATTCTGTCTGGGTGGAGAAAGAATTCTGTTTGAGTGCTCTGGAGCATATTGGAAGGTAGACAAATGCGCATCAGTCAGAAATACTATCAAAGGTGAACTAGCTCATAAAAATTAAATCAAAAGAGAGGGAAAGAGTGGACATATGGTAGAGCAGTTAAGACGCTACTTGGGATCCCCACATCCCATATCAGGGTGCCTGGGTTCAAGTCCCAATTCTGATTTCAATTTCAGTTTCCTGCTAATGTGCCCCCTGGGAGGCAGCAGGTGATGGCTCAGGTACTTGGCTCCTCGACACCCACATGCGAAACCCAGATGGAGTTCCAGTCTCCTGGCTTAGGCTTGGTCCAGACCTGGATTTTGTGGGCATTTTGGGGAGTGAACCAGTGGATCTACTAACTTCAAAGTATGTGCCTTTAAACAACATGCTATGATGCTTACACTCTTGGGATTAAAAAAGGAAACAAAGGGATTAGAAAGCCAAGTTAGGTGACTATTGTGACAACTCAGAATAATAAAATTGATGTGAGTCTGAACCAAGGCAATTGGTGTCCCTATTTTTAATAAATATGTCCTATAGACATGCATCCAAGTTCAAATCCAGTATATGTAAGGGCTTCCAGTTTTGCCCAGATTGACTAGCCATATCCTACTCAGGTCCTTCCTCTTATAGCTAAAAAACTATACATTTACCAAAACTAATGTACAAATGAAGACCCTGAAAGGTGGAAGGAAGATAAGGCATGCTACTCAAGGATGTCGGGACTTGAGGAACATACCAGGCTAAGTTTCCTAGGTTTCCTATTCATTTCCCATATAACATAGACAGAGTACTTGAAAAGCCTCCAATTCATAACTACCAATAGGCATAGGCAAAAAAAAATCTACAAGAAAAACCTCAGGTAGGTCCTTGGAGCCAACACTGCAGTGCAGCAGGTTAAGCCACTGTCTGTAGCACAGGCATCCCACGTGGGCACCGGTTCGAGTCCCAGCTGCTCCACTTCCAATCCAGCTCTCTGCTAATGCACCTGGGAAAGCAGTGGAAGATGGCCCAAGTGCTTGGACCCCTGCACCCTCGTGGGAGACCCGGATGAAACTTCTGGCGCCTGGCTTCAGCATAGCCCAGCCCTGGCTGCTGCAACCATTTGGAAAGTAAACCAGTGGATAGAAGGCCAATGCGCTCTCTCTCTCTCTCTCTCTCTCTCTCTCCCTGCCTCTCCTTCTCTCTCTGTATAACTCTTTCAAATAAAAAAATGAACATTAAAAAAAAATAAAAAGGAAAAACCTGTCCTCCCTATCCAAAGGAGCTGGAAAAGGATATCCCAACAAAAAAAAAGGATATATACATCATATTCTACTCTAATATCAAATGGAAAATCTTCACTCTGTCCTCATGGGGACAAATATGGAGCTGATTTTCCACTCCATTCCCCTCTGCTATACAGAATAAGTCTCTGATTTCTTTTCCCCCTTTCAGCCTTTATTTGAATGACTAAGTGGGAAGATGATCTTCCATTCCCAGAACCTCAGAAGTATGGGAAGTGATCAGAGTTCTTTGCTGAGTAGTGTTAGCAGGACCGATCAAGGAATTTGTGTTCCATCTATCAGCAGGTAAAATCAAGCATTGATCTGATTTCGCCCTCCATAATAGTGCCAGTGGAACTAAATGAGGAAATTAGCTTCATTTCCCACCTGGATGAAGCAGACCATGCTCTTACTAACTTATCAAGGGTAGCACCAGGCATCCAGTGTCACATTGAACCACCATTTCTACCTAGCAACAATATTTAATTAAGCAATTCAAGATGAGGTTAGTCATCTGTAGGTTTTACTGCCTTGCCTTTGTGCCAGTGGAACTCACTGGAGAATTCAACCAGCATCACTGAGACTGAGGAAGGCAGTGCAATTGGCTACTTTCCCCACAGTTTTGATGTCAACAAAAATAAATGAGGAATTGATCTCCATAGGTTAAACATTACATAAGTGGGAAAGGGTGTTACCAGCAGGGTAGTTGAAAGTCTGCTTCTTGTTCCCCCTGGAGACAGCAGTGCCCATATGAGAACTGAGCCTCCAACTCTATCCAGTAACAAGGAGAGGAAGAAGATGATTTGCAATTAGGTAACAACCATTCTGTCACCCTTCTTTCTTGCAGCAGCAAAATAGTGTGAGTTCATTCTCTGCTTTTCCCTCATGTATTGTCAGGGAACTCAAAGGGAATTGATTTTACACTCCCCTCACCACAAGGATGCAAGGATAAAGTGCAAAATAGTGGTCTGTTTTCCTTTTTTAAAGATTATTTATTTACTTGAAAGTCAGAGTTACACAGAGAGAAGTAGAGGCAGAGAAAGAGAGATCTTACATCCACTGGTTCACTCCCCAGTTGGCCGCAATGGCCGGAACTGTGCCAATCCAAAGCCAGGAGCCAGGAGTTTCTTCCAGCTCTCCCATGATGGTGCAGGGGCCCAAGCATTTGGGCCATCCTCTACTGCTTTCCTAGGCCATAGCAGAGAGCTAGATCAGAAGTGGAGCATCTGGGACTCGAACTGGCGCCCATATGGGATGCTGGCACTGCAGGTGGTGACTTTATCCACTATGCCACAGCACCAGCCCTGTGGCCTACTTTCACCAAGAAAGTGTCAGCAGATCTGAAAGGTCAGGTGGACTTCCAATCCACCCTGACACTGACAATCAGTGTCTCACTTTGTCAGAGTGGTATCAACAAATATATGGAAAAAAAAATGCTCAATATCACAAGTAATCAGGGAAATGCAAGTCAAAACCACAATGATATATCAATTAACCCCAGTTTTTAAACAGTTATTTATTTATCTGAAAAGCAGATTTACAGAGAAGCAGAGGCAGAGAGAGAGAGAGAGAGAGAGAGAGAGAGAGAGCACACTTCCATCCACTGGTTCACTCCCCTACTGGTTGCAATGGCCAGAGCTGGGTTGATCCGAAGCCAGGAGCCAGGAGTCTTTCCGGGTCCCACACGTGGGTGCAGGGACACAAGGATTTGGGCCATCTTCTACTTCTTTCCTTGACCATAGAAGAAAGCTGGATCAGAAGCCAAGCAGCCAGGTCTCAAACCAGTGTCCATATGGGATGCTGGCACTGCAGGCGATGGCTTTACCTGCTATACCACAACCCTGGCCCCAACTAGCCCCAATTAAAGTGGCTATTATCAAAAAAACATAAAATGACAAAAGTTGGCAACGATGTGAATAAAAGGGAACTCTTACACACAGTCTGTAGGAGAGTTAAGTCAGTACATTCATTATGAAAATACAGTAAGAACTAAAAATAGAACTTCAATATGATCAAAAAGTCCAAGTGAAATCATTGCACCAAAAAGATGATTGTGATCCCATATTTATTGAAGTATTGTTCACAATAGCCAAAACATGAAATCAAGTACGGTGTCCATCAACAGACAAATGGGTAAATAAAGTGTATATACACAATGGAATAATATTCAGCCATAAAAATGTAATCTGTGGTAATATGGCTGGAACTGGAGATCATCATATTAACTAAAATAGGCAGGCACAGACAAATAATGCCTGCTGACTTTTTGTGGCAACTATAAAACTTGAACACCTAGAGGGATAAGAGTAGAATAGGGGATAATGGAGGCTAGGAAGTATAGCATAAAGGAGGGCAGGAAAGAGACTAGATAATGGGTACCAACTGTTACATGAGAACTAGTTCTGATGTTATACAGCACAGAAGAGGACCACAGTTTGCAGTATAGTTTTATATATTTCAAAATAACTAGAATAGTATGAAGATTTTCAATGAATAGATATTATAAATGTTTGAGATAGAAAAACTAATTATGCTGATTTGATCATTATACTATATATATATATATATAAATATATACATACATACATATCAAACTATCACACTATACCCCACAAATACTTATGAACATTACGGGTTGATTAAAAATAAACAATATGTTAAAAGTGCAGGAAAATACAACAACCAATGAAGAAAAAAATGGAACACACTGTATTCCACATCCAAAATCTGATGCCAAAAGAAAGTGATACAAGCGTTTTTTTTTTTTTTAAGGAATTTATTTATTTGAAAGGCAGAGTGGTAGAGAGAGAGGGAAAAAACAGAGAGGCAGAGGGGGAGGGGGGAGGAGAGACAAACTGAGACTCCATCCACTGGTTTACTCCTCAAAGGTCCACAATAGCCAGAGCTGATTCAGGCTGAAGCCAGGAGTCAGGGACTCCATTTGGGTCTCCCACGTGGCAACAATAATCCAAGTACTTGGGCCATCATCTGTTGCCTCCCAGATGCAATAGCAGGAAGCAGAAGCAGAGGACCAGAAGCAGAGGTAGGACTTGATCCCAGACATCCCATCAGAGATGTAGATGTTGCAGGAATCAACTTAACCCATGGCACTACAACTACTCCATGGAATAACCTTTCTTGAAGTATTAAAAGAAAATAACTGGGGGCCGGCACTGTGGTGTAGTGGGTAAAGCCACCACCTGCAGTGCCATCATCCTGTATGGACGCCAGTTTGAGTCCTGGCTGCTCCACTTCTGATCCTGCTCTCTGCTATGGCCTGGGAAAGCAGTAGAAGATGGCCCAAGGCCTTGGGCCCCTGCACCCGTGTGGGAGACCTGGAAGAAGCTCTTGGCTCCTGGCTTCAGATTGGTGCAGCTCCGGCCATTGCAGCAAATTGGGGAGTGAACCAGAGGATAGAAGACCTCTTTCTCTCTCTCTCTCTCTCTCTCTCTCTGTCTGTCTCTCCTTCTCTTTCTCTGTGTAACTCTGACTTTCAAATAAATGAAATAAATCTTTTAAAAAAAGAAAAAAAATAACTGTCAACCACAATTAAATAGGAGGGATCAATAAAAATTATGGAAAATACATATTATAAAAATTCTGCATAGATTTCAAAGATTATTTGCATGGAAATACAATAGTCTTTTTTTAAAAGATTTATTTTATTTATTTGAAAGACATAGTTATAGAGACAGAGAAAGGTCTTCCATCCGCTGGTTCACCCCCAGATGGCCACAACGGCTGGAGCTGAGCCGATCTGAAGCCAGGAGCCAGGAGCTTCCTCCAGGTCCCCCACACGGGTGCAGGGGCCCAAGGACTTGGGCCATCTTCTACTGCTTTCCCAGGCCACAGCAGAGAGCTGGATCGGAAGAGGAGCAGCCGGGCCTAGAACTGGAGCCCATATGGGATGCCAGCGCTTCAGGCCAGGGCTTTAACTCACTGCGCCACACTTCCAGCCCCATACACTAGTCTTTTAATTCCATCTTCCATGAACTTTTTGAAATTGTTGCATATCTGGTAAAAATGCTATTCAGTGATGAAGGGGAAATACAGACATTCTTGGCCTTGGATCTCTGCATCCATGTGGGAGACCCAGAGGAAGCTCCTCATTCCTGGCTTCTGATCAGCTGGCCTGTTGCACCCATTTGGGGAGTGAACCAGTGAATGGAAGACCTCTCTCTCTCTCTCTCTCTCTCTCTCTCTCTGCCTCTCCTTCTCTCTCTGTATGACTCTTACTTTTAAATAAATAAATAAATCTTTTAAAAAAATTAGTGAATTAGTTGAGAACAATATAATCAACCATACAATTCAATTATATATATCAGAACACTCCATTCAACAATAGCAGAATGTTACTTCTTTAAAGTGTCCACAGAACACATTTTCCAAGATAGGTCAGATATTGAGCCATAAAACAAACTTCCAACAAATGTAAAAGATTTGGAATAGCACAGAGTATGTCATATGGTTATAATGTAACCAAATTAGAAAGAAAATAAGAGAAAAACTAAGAAAATCTCTAAAAATTGATACTGACACAATAAATTTTAAAAACCGCATAGAATTGAAGGTGCAAGCATTGTGGCATAGTAGATTAAGCTGCCGCTTGCAGTGTTGGCATCCCATATTTGGGGGGGGTGCCATTCAAGTCCTGGCTGCTCCACTTCTGATTCAGCTCCCTGCTAATGGCCTGGTAGAAGCGATATAAGATGGCCCAAGTGCTTAGGCTCCTGCACCCACACGGGAGGCCTGGTTGAATCTCCTGGCTCTTGGTTTTGGCCTGGCTAAGCCCCAGTTTCTCTCTCTCTCTCTCTCTCTCTCTCTCTCTCTCTCTCTCTCTTCTCCCTCTCATTCCTGCTCTGTAACTCTCCCTTTAAAATTAATAAAATAAATCTTTTTAAAAAAATTACATAGAATTGAGGCCAGCATTGTGGCACAGGGGATTAAGCGATTGCCTGCAATGCTGGCATCCCATATGGGGCCCCATTGAAGTCTCAGCATTTCCACTTCTGATCCAGCTCCTTGCTAATGTACTTAAGAAAACAGCAGAGGATGGTTCAAGTGCTTGAGCCAATGCACCCATGTGTAGTCCCAGATGATGCTCCTTGCTCCTGGCTTCAGCCTGACCCAGCCCTAGCGATTGCAGCTATTTGGCGAGTGAACCAGTGGATGGAAGATTCTCTCCCTCTCTCTCTGTAACTCTGCCTTTCAACTAAATAAAATAAATATTTGATAAATAATTCAATAAATAAATCATAAAATTACATAGAATTGAATGAAAATTAAACTAGAACACTTTAAAGTATTTGTTATATAATTGAAAATGTGCTGAGAATAAATTTACAGAATATACTCTTACTTTATGAGAGACTACATGAAATATATAATTTAAGTTTCTACCTCAAATAGCTAGAAAAGTAAGATTAAATGAGGAACTGGGCCAGTGCCGCGGCTCACTAGGCTAATCCTCCACCTGCGGTGCCAACACACCGGGTTCTAGTCCCGGTCGGGGCGCCGGATTCTGTCCCGGTTGCCCCTCTTCCAGGCCAGCTCTCTGCTGTGACCCGGGAAGGCAGTGGAGGATGGCCCAAGTGTTTGGGCCCTGCACCCGCATGGGAGACCAGGGGAAGCACCTGGCTCCTGGCTTTGGATCAGCGCGGTGTACCGGCCACAGCGCGCCGGCCACGGCGGCCATTGCAGGGTGAACCAATGGCAAAGGAAGACCTTTCTCTCTGTCCTTCTCTCTCACTGTCCACTCTGCCTGTCAAAAAAAAAAAAAAATTGGAGACATCACAATACTAGATTTCAAGACATATTACATGGTTATTGTCATCAAAACAGCATAGTATTGGCATAAGAATAGACACATAGATCACTGCAACAGAATAGAAACCCCAGAAATGAATCCAGTCATCTACAACCAACTTATCTTTGACAAAGAAGCTGTAAACATCCCCTGGGACAAGGAAGTCTCTTCAATACGTGGTGTTTCAAAAACCGGATTTCCACACACGGAAGTCTGAAATAATATCCCTACCTTATATCTAATACAAAAGTAAACATAATAAACATAATAAAAGTTAGATCTAAAATTATGAAACTACTATAGGAAAACATACTCTAAGACATTGGCACAGGCAATGATTTTTTGGATGAGACAAAAGCACAGGCAATTAAAGTAAAAATAGACAAATGGGATTATATCAAATTAGGAAAATTCTACACAGCAGAGGAAACAATCAATAGAGTGAAAAGACAAGCTACAGCATGGGAAAAATATTTGTAATCTATGCATCTGACAAAGGATTAATATCCAGAATAGTAAGGAGTTCAAAAAATTCAATAACAACAAAACAAACAATCCAGATGAGATGGGGAAAGGTTCTAAATATGTATGTTTTGAAGAAAATCAATGGCCAAGAAACACGTGAAAAAATGCTCAGTACCACTAACCTTCAGGGAAATGAAAATAAATAACCACAATGATGTATCTCACTTCAATTAGAATGACTGTTATCAAAAGTCAAAAAATAAAAATATTAGTGAGGATATAGAGAAAAGGAAACCTTTATGCACACTGTTGGTGGGAATGCAAATTAGTACACCCATTATAGAAAACAGTATGGAAATTCCTCAAAAAACTAAAAATAGATCTACTATACGGCCTATCTGACCTATCTGACTTCTATGAATATATTAAAAGCGAGTGAAGTCAGCATATAAAAGGGACACCTTTATTTATTTCCATGTTTATTGCGGTACTATTCATAATTGCAAAGAGATTGAATCAGCCTAGATGTCCAACAATGGGTGAATGGATAAAGAAAATATGGTATGTACACACATAAAAAAGAATGAAATCCTGACGTTTGCAACAGAATGGATGAAACTGCAGATCATTATGCTAAGTGAGATAAACCAGACAGAGAAAGACAATTAACAGATATTTTCTCTCACATGTGAGTGAATATATGTATGTTAATATGTATGTATATTTTATACATACACACATATATAGTTATATATAGTAATATATTGTGTACTTATGTGTATATATACTGTACATATATAGTAAAATATAGCAATATAAAATATATAACTTTATATGTGTGTATTTATATATACATATATAGTAACTTGTGTGCTGCCATATTATTCAGAATATAGATATTTATAAATGTCTTCACTGAATTATACTGAAATTGTATGTATACATTGTATGTATACAATGAATTGTCCTCACTAAATTATACCCCTCAAAAATAATGTAAATTTATTTCTTTTTTTTACATGTTTTAACTTGTTTTTAAAGATTTATTTATTTGAAAGGCAGAGTTACAGAGAGAGAGGGAGAGACAGAGAGAGAAAGACAGAGATCTTCCATCCACTGGTTCACTCCCCATATGGTCACAACAGCTGGGACTGGGCCAGGCTAAAATCAGGATCCAGGAGCTTCTTCTGGGTGTCTCACATGAGTGCAGGAGCCCAGGAACTTGGGCCATGCTCTGCTGGTTTCCCAGGCACATTAGCAGGGAGCTAGATCAGAAGTGGAGCAGCCAGGACTCCATCCGGTGCCCATCTATGATGACAGCCTTGCAGGCTGTGGTTTAACCTGATGCGCCGCAATATTGGCCCCTGGAACTTTCTTTGTACATGTTAGGATCTTTGTCATGAATCCCATGTTAAGTTACATTAATATATCCATCCCTGCTTTAAAAATTATATGTATGTGTGCACACACACACAATGTTTACATATGAAGCAAGTTAAAATGTCAAAAATTGCTAAATCTTTGTATGTTTATTGAATTATTCTGTAATTTTTTCTGTATTATTTGAGATCTTTGAAAATAAAAACAAAAAATAAAACAAAAAGAGAAAGTCAATTCACTTAAGAAACCCAGTGAGGGTAAGGGAAATTACCTCCTGCCTGTCACCTTGGGCGTGCTTATTCTGAGCATTACTAACTTTCAGTTCAGTATTAAATGACAGGGATGCTCAGCACTTCTGCCTGATCTTCACCGGGACACGAATTAAAACAAGCGCTTTGATCTCGAAACAGAGGAGAGAGGGTTGCTTCAGCGGGAGAAGAGGATAAAAGGTCGGAACTCAGAAGTGTTTTTGTGAAGGGACAAAGTGTGTTGATAAGTGTGTAAGCTGCTGCAAATGAGCTCCATTATTTTCCAGCTCCATAGACTCTCTTTGCCTCCGTTTTCTTATCTGTCATGTGGAGGAGATAATATCCATGTCATTAGGTTGTTGGGAGGGTTAAATGACGTAAGATATGCAAACACATAAGTCAGCATCTGGCACATAAGTTCTGTAGTTGGTGAAGTTGAAAAAATTTTGAAAATAACACGCTGTTAAAGATGTGGCAGCTATGGAAAACAGGCACTATCGCATAGTTTTGATGAGAATATAAATTGATGTGCAACCTCATAGCAGATCAATTTTGTATTTTCCATCAAAATGTTCAGTCTATTCACCAATTCTACTGGTGACAATTTTCTGCTGGTATATTCATTTATACATGTATCAAGAAATATATACAAATGATATTATTACATAATATAATAACAGCAAATGGCCATCAATAGAGGACATGTTATATTGATTATGCAGCATACAACCAGTGGAATACTTAGCAATCATTAAAAGAGAGTGAGGCACCTTTGTATGTGCTAATATAGTTAAATACAAAAAATATAACAAATTTTTAAAACTATATATAGGATGCTTCCATTATTGAAGAAAGGAGCATGGAAATGCTTTTATTTGCATATGCATAGAATATTTCTGAAATGATTCATAAGAAGCTTTCAACAGTGTTTGTCTCTGTTTAGGGCTCTGGTAAGTTTAGAGTCTAGAGGGAAAAAGCAGCTTAATTTCATTGCATATTATGTGAATATACATTTTGCCAAGTGAAAACATTACTTTTTCAGTAAAAACTACTTAATGAAAACCATCACAGAACAATTGGAAATGCTTAAGAGATCTTCTCAATTAGATATTTTACATTTAAAAAAGATAATTACTTAAACAAATATGTACTTGACTTGAGGGGATTTTCAGAAAGAAAACAAAAGTTCATTCCTAACCAGATATGAGGCTCTTGTTTCATCTTTATGGAAACCTGCTGGTCTCCCCTTCATAGTCCCTGGTCCATCCTTTGGGAGAAGGCAGATTGCTGGGGCAAAGAGCATGACCTCAGCTGCTGAAGGAGCCTGTGTTCCACTCCTGGTCCTGCAAGATAGCAGTGGTGGAACCTTAAGAAGGTCTCATCCTTTCTCAGGCTTTCAGGCTTCCGTATCCAAAAGGGGGAATCAAAATATCTATTTCACTGGATTTTGCAACTGTTTTAGTAATTCTTAAAACTCGTGAAAGAATAGCTCTCTCCTCCCCAACCTGCCATCCTTCATCACTCTTTCCCACATTTCAGAGAAAAAAAAAATTTAAAAATTGAGAAAACAGTTCATTTTTGGAACTTCTTTAACAACAACAATGATGATGGCAGATAGCCTACATAGAGTTTATGATGTATGAAACACTGTTCTAAATACTTTACATATATTAACTTAGATTAGAAAACCAACATACAGAGATATTAAATGAATTGTCCAATGTCACATATCGGGAAGAGATAGGGCTAGGATTCAAACCTGGGCAACAAGATCCATCTGATATACTACCTGCTAGCTAGCTGCAAAATGTTATCTTATTGTGTTAATTTTCATTTTTAATTTAGTGAGATTGAGAAGCTTTTCATATGTTTAAAAGGTATTTGCTACTCTTCCTGGGTGAGTTTCTTATTTTGGTGCTTTGTCTATTTCTCCATTCAGTTATTGATCTTCATACTGATTTTTAAAAAATATTTATTTATTTATTTGAAAGGCAGAGTTAGAGGAAGAGGTAGACAGAGAGAAAGATCTTCCTTCCCTGGTTCACTCCTCAAATTGCTGCAATGGCCTGAGCTGTGCCAATCCGAAGCCAGGAAACAGGAGCTTCTTCTGGGTCCCTCACGTGGTTGCAGGGGCCCAAGGACTTGGGCCATCTTCTACTGCTTTCCCAGGCCATAGCAGAGAGCAGGATCGGAAGTGGAGCAGCCAGTTCTTGAACCAGCGCTTATATGGGATGCTGGCACTGCAGATGGTGGCTTGACCCGCTATGCCACAGCATCAGCCCTGAGTCTTGTTTTTTTGTTTTGTTTTTGTTTTTGTTTTTTTTTTTTTAACTCCAATTGCCAGCATATATCTACTGACTGGGACATTTAATATTTAATCCAATAAATTTAATACAATTACATTCAAGGTTGATTTTGGTGTCATTTTTTTTTTTTTTTGACAGGCAGAGTGGACAGTGAGAGAGAGAGACAGAGAGTAAGGTCTTCCTTTTTCCGTTGGTTCTCCCTGGGGGTGCGGTTGATTGGTTGTTAATTGTAGCGGCTTTATCCACTATGCCCGGACACTGGCCTCTTTTATATTTGTTACATATGTTTCAAGTATTTTCCTGTTTGCCATTTGTCATTTTGTTTCTTTTTTCTGCATAGCAATGTTTAATTTTCTTGTGTTTCATTTATCAATCTCAATCGTTTTCTTTTTTCTTTAGTTTTTTTAATTTTTATTTAATAAATATAAATTTCCAAAGTACAACTTTTGGATTATAGCAGCTTTTTCCCCCATAACCTCCCTCCCACCCGCAATCATCCCATCTCCCACTCCCTCTCCCATCCCATTCTTTATTAAGATTCATTTTCAATTATCTTTATATACAGAAGATCAATTTAGTATATGCTATTTTCTTTAGTTTTTACAATGACATACTTTCAGTTTCTTTATAATCATAAGAGTGACCCTCCAGTAAGTAAGGAATTCAACAAAGAGTAAGAAGAAAAAAACACTGTCACTCAACAACAGACAAGTGCTGCAAATAATAATCAATTCTCAAAATGTCAATTTTGCTCATATATGTGACTTTTTGTACTCTTAGTTACCACAGATCAAGGAAAATATATGGTATTTGTCTTTTGGGGACTCGCTTATTTCACTAAGTATAATGGTTTCCCGTTGCATCCTTCTTGTTGTGAAAGACAAGCCTCCATTCATTTTTACAACTAAGTAGTATTCCACAGTGTATATGTAGCCCATTTTCTTTATCTAGTCATCAGTTGATAGACAGCTGGGTTGATTCCACATCTTAGCTGTTGTGCATTGTGGTACAATAAACAGATTGCTCTTTCACATGCTGATATCATTTTGTTTGGGTACATTCCCAGGAATAGGATGTCTGAGTCATATGATAGACCTAGTTTCAGATTTCTATCAGTCATTCTCTCGCTTCTGGATTCAATATCTTGCTCAAAGTTTCAAAATTCCAGGAGTATGGAAAGGAGGGTAAGGGAGGGAGGGAGGAAAGAAATATCCTCATCTTATAATTGTATCTACAAATCACATTGAATCTGTTAAAACTAATTAAAAATTAAAATTAAAAAATCCATGATGTATGCCTTTCATTCTTGGCTTGAAGTTCCCTGAATTCACCATGGTTTTTGGTACTGTAATAACTTTGTAAGGCTAATTCCTTCTGTGTCCCCATCCTAACTCTTTATTTTGCAGAATATCTACTTTTTACATATTTTTCAACTTTCAGATCAAGTATCTATCACCTCATCTCACTTACATTATTAAGAGTCCTTGAGTCTTGCAAGTAGAGATGACAATCTCTGCAATGCAACCTCAGTGTCTCATATAGCAAGTGTCATGTAGTATTGACCTTGCTAACTTCTGTCCCCTCCTAGATTGAACTCCACCATCCTCTTGTCTCAAAATACATGTTCATTGAATGTCATCTGTGTATCCCCAACACCTTGCACTCAATTTAGTAACCATATTATACATGTTGAATCAATAAATGATTAAGTGACAAAGTGATTGTCAGACCTAGAAGGGACTTGAAGACCATCTTATCTAACCCCTTCACTATACAAGATGTAGCAGCAACAAGGCCTACAGAGAAACTTACCCATGATTACATAGAAGTTAGAATAAAACTCTTAATTCCTAAGCTCCCATTTAGGAGGAAAAAGCGTAAATGGAAAAGTAGGGTACTAATCTCTGATGTCCGTATCTTTCTCTATTCCATCTTCTTCAAAACCCTATCATGCAGTAATCTACCATGGATTTGTTGTAAACAAATTGGCATGGTTAACACTGCTGTTTCCTAGTGCTCTGGCTCCCTGCTGGTCTCTAAACCTATCAGTTTCCCATCTCCTGCATTCAGCCACTCCCATTTCTCTCTTGGTCCTTCACTTTTACCCTTGTACTTCCTTCCCTACATTTCCTCCTTCCTGCTTAATATTGTTTCTATCACAAATCCTGCCTCTGTAGCTTAGTTTCTCCAGGAAGCCTTTGTAAAATTTCGGAGGCAAATTCATCATCCATTTGAGAGATAACATACCCCTCAGGTCCTGCCTAGATCACTGAAGTCCAAGAAACAGCCAAAGGACCCTCCTCTGGCTCCATTGTTGACTCTAGACTTATATTAGCTCTGTGAATCAGGATTTGTAGCACACAAAAACTGATCTCTGGAGTGCCTAGAAAGATAATAGATTGATGATGGTTGGTGTATGGGCTTTAAAAACTAATGGCTAAAGTTAACATTTCATAGACAGCACTTATTATCTATATTACTACAAAGAATATATTGAATTAAAACATGAAATTGCTAACATTCAATAGTTTTTGAATAACATAAATGGAAGCTTCATATAGTTTGACATAATAACCTAAGTTTCAATTTGATCATTTGTATATTAGAATTATTTCTTTTTATGGAGTCATTATGAGGTCTAAACAGGAACCTACGCAAAGTATTTAGCTAAGAATAACCAGTCCACAAATGTTTATTATAAACATTATTCTTATTAGTTCTTTTTAATTAATTAATTATAGTTGAAAGCCAGAGAGACAAAGAGGCAGATGGAGAGAGATCTTCAACTTGTTGGTTCATTCTCCCAATGTATGTGACAAACAGGCCTGGGTCAGGACAAAGCCAGGAGCCAAGAACTCCATTCATGTTTCCCACTTGAACCATAATCATCTGCTGCTTCCTGGAGCACACATTAGCAGAGAGCTGGATCAGATGCAGAGTAGCCAGCACTCACCCCAAGCATTCCAATGTGGCATGTGGGCATCCCAAGAGGTGACTTAACCACTGTGCCAAACACCCTCCTCTAGTTGTGTTAACTCTCTTAATCTAAAATTAAATTATATGGGGCTGGTGATGTGGTGTAGCAGGTTAAAGCTGCCGCCTGCAGTGCCAGCATCCCATATGGGCACTGGTTCGAGACCCTGGTTGCTCTACTTCCCATCCAGCTCTCTGTTATGGCCTGCAAAAGCAGTACAAGATGGCCCAAGTGCTTGGGCCCCTGCACTCGCATGGAAGACCCACAAGAAACTCCTGGCTCCTGGCTTAGGATCAACACAGCTCCAGCCATTTGGGTCATTTGGAGAGTGAACCAGCAGATGGAAAACCTCTCTCTCTCTGCCTCTGGCTCTGCCTCTCTGTAACTCTGCCTTTCAAATAAATAAATAAGTCTTTAAATAAAAAATTAAATTATGGAAGCATCTATTAGAGAAATATAAATCGTTCAACTATATAAATGATTCTTCAAATGCCATTGATTTATTCCTACCATATGTTTGGAACTATGCTGGAACCAAGAGACCAAATAGCAGGGCATCATGAAGATGTGCTAGTCTACTAATTGGGTAATCATTTCTGGACACATACCACAACATCCTAAGGGGTCTCATTCTGTCACATATTCTTACTCTCTTTTCATTTTATACACTATTTCTCTTTACAGGCTCTTGGCATTCTAAACATCTTCAATGCTTTTTCGTTTAGCAAAACAAAACAACCATCTCTACCCTCTACAGTGATACACTTTCCCTCATCAGTGAAATTTCATTAGTTGTCATTATTTGATGTCTTCACTTCTGTAGGTTGCATTATGATCATGCAATAGTCTCCTATTATTACTCTATCTCTGTAGTAGCTCTTATACTGTAACCTTTGATTTGTTTTTGAGCTGTCTCTCTTTCTAGACTTTAAGATCCTTGAGTCAGCAACTGGTTAGATTTATTTTTATATCTGCAGAGCCTATCCCAGTGCCTGGAGCTTAGTAGGTGATCAGCACATGTTTATTAAATATATAATGGATGGCATGCTCAGTTCAGTAACTCAAAATAAGTAGCTCTTTCATTTTGTTATCCAGCTACTCAGAGGTAGAGTATATATTTTTTTTAATTTTGGTAATATAGTACTATAGAAAAGCAGCTATGATTTTGATATTGGCCCCTTCTTTTCTCTGTGGGGGCCTCATTTGCCTGATGAAGATATTGACTGGTCTAGATGATCCTTGAAGTTTCTTTCAAATATCAACTTGAAATGATAAATATCCTCCTGCAAGAACACTGAAGACTAATACTGGAAATGACTTTCAACAGGAATGGCTATCTCAATTCCCTTACCCACCAACATGATGCCATGTGACTTATAGAAACTCAATACTGCACATACTAAATTAACTACCTAGGTAGAAAGTTGATGGTAAGAGTATAATTAAACAGAACAATTGAGCTATCATGTAATTCATTCTTGCAGTCTGCCTTAATCATGACAATTCTTTTCCTTTTTGAAATTGTTTCATTTACAATGCTGTTGCATAAGTTATGTACGCTTATATCAATAGCAAGAAGTTAACACAGATCCATATCCCTCCTGAAGGCAGATTCCACAGCAAAGGAGATTTTTTATCAGTGCTTTTGTAATATCTTTTTTTAAAAAGGGAGTAGTCTTTTTCTTTTAAAGATTTTTCATTTATTTATTTGAGAGAGAGTTACAGATAGAGAAAGGCAGACACAAAGAGAAAGGTCTGCCATACACTGATTCACTCTCCAAATTGCCGCAATGGCTGGAGCTGGGCGGATCCGAAGCAGGAGCCAGGAGCTTCTTCCGGGTCTTCCACGTGGGTGCAGGGGACCAAGGAGTTGGGCCATCCTCTACTGCTATCCCAGGCCACAACAGAGAGCTGGATCGGAAGAGGAGCAGCTGGGACACGAACCGGCATCCATATGGGATGCTGGCACTGCAGGCAGAGGCTTAGCCTATCACGCCACAGCACCGGTTCCTTGTAATATCTTTCAATTGAGGAAAAAAAATACCTTATTATTTTTTTAAATTAGCCTACAATTACATGTTTCCCTGCTGTATTGAAAAGAAAGTCAGATGATGCAAGTTACTAAATTAAAGGAGATGGATTATCATTTAACATTTATTGTCTTCCAACATTTCTCAGCCAGAAATTGAGTGAAGAGATTTTTGTCTCTTCCTAGATTCAGGCCTGAAGATCTTGCTTGCTCCTCTCTCACATTCAGTCCCAGCAAAAAAAAAAAATTATGTTCCCTTTCTCCATGCTTCTTCTCCAGTGAGTCACATTCTGGATCTTGGAGCTGCCCTTGCTGAGCGTCTATTATTCTACCTGATAGCATGGAGGCTAGAGACTCTATAAGCTTCATCTCTTCTGTTGTCCTTGAAGACGATTCAGAACATGAGAAAGCAGGCCTTCAAATTTCTGGAGGATGGGTATAGATAATGACAAAGTGTTTCTTTTGAGAAGACAGGAATTATCCTCTAGTGAAGCTTGGTTGCCAGACAAACCCTCCCACCTTTACTCCCACACACACCCCCAAGTCAATATAGCTCCCTGCTTCTTTGAGAGCACTTTGGTACTGCTTTCTCATTTTAAGGGAAAAGGTCACACAGCCCTGGAGAAAATTGTTCTACCTTACTCTCTTCTTGAAGGGGACAGGACAAAGTGTTCTGATGATGGTGAAATGCCAGTCAAAATCATACAAAAGATATTTGGTTACGACTTCTGTTAGGAGAAAAACCCAAGGGAGTGGGGAAAACACAAAATTCAAGGAATGGAGCCTGAGACAGAAAGGGGTCCCTATATCATGAGCCAACGAAGTGTCCAGTCTGAGGTGAAACTCAGAAATTTCAGAATGCGAGACAGACGTGCTCCA
The DNA here is from genome assembly GCF_051225735.1 of Oryctolagus cuniculus. Classification (NCBI taxonomy): domain Eukaryota; kingdom Metazoa; phylum Chordata; class Mammalia; order Lagomorpha; family Leporidae; genus Oryctolagus; species Oryctolagus cuniculus. The sequence continues at coordinate 46,493,432 of NC_142888.1, read as the reverse complement.
ACAAAAGACAGAAAGAAGAGGCTGCCATATCACACAAAGGGCAGTGTCCTAAATAATCACATGGAGCTTGAGAAAAATGATCAGACCCTCAGTGTGTCTGGACTAGTGAAACATTTCCGTGAGTTGCGATTGGCTCCAGGCACTGTGTAAGGGCTGATTCATTGTCAAAAACCTGCTACTTGGCATTGCAGCCTTCCTCTACTTGAGGACTGCCTCCTCTCTGGCAGGACTGTGATGCATACGAACAAAGGACCAGTGCATTTTCTAGTCAGCACTTAGCTCAGGTACCATCTTCTGCCCAGCGAACAATGCGCGGGCTTGAGCTAACACCATTTGCTTAATGTTCCACCCTAAGTGGAACTGGCTCTCTTTAGCTTGTTAGATGGAAGCACCAGCAGTGAGCTAATAATCAGTGAGTCAGCCACTTCTGATATTCCATTTTATCTTCGAAAGTTCTAACTAGAACATACTCTGGGGACCTTGTACCTCAGCTTTAACAAGCTTTTCATCTGATAGATTTCATCAAGTCTAATCCTGTTTTTTTTTTTTTTAACACATTTGTTAAAGTACGAAAGTAAAATATCCATAGTACTGAAAGTTTGGAAGAATACAAAGAAATCAAACATCAGAGTAATGCACGCCATCGTTGATCCCTCTGTTCTGTTCTTTTCATTTCAGTCTGTTCCCCCCTACCCCTGTGCAAATACTTTAAAAATGATTTTTAGATAAAGGTACTTCAAAACATTCATGGAAGAGTGGAATTGAAAGGAAAGTTCATTTTGGTGCCAAAAACTTTGAAAGCTATGTATTGTTTTCCATAATATGCATTTTACCTGAACTTTCTGAAGAAACTTATTTGCATGAATTTCTGATTTTTGCAACAAAATAAACATTTCTCGTTCTATTTTCCTACAAATGTTTTGAAGTACCCATGTATTATGAGGATTCAGCTAATTATTTTCTTTTTGGCTTTTCCTTTTACCTTTTTTCCATATTCCTTCTGGCTCATCCAAACCATTTTTTTATTGAAAAAAGATTGTGTGATTCTTAATGTCTGAAATGAAGGAAAATGGCGTCCTTCACCAAATCACCCTAACATTGTGCTTCTGCATGCTTCTCTCTAGTAACACCTTATGCACAGGCAGAACCAGTTTGACATAACTGCAACCACCCTTTCAGTGTATTCTGTGAGGTGTCCCTAGATAGTCTTCTTAATTACCCCACAACAATCTAATCACATTTTATAATATCTTTGAAATTAAGAATATGGCCAAAAATTCTTTTAATCCACCTCTAAGAACAAAAACATGGAACAATTTGCAGTGTATCTTTCCAGACTTTTTTTTTAATGCATATTTTCAAATACTTCGAATCCTGTTTTTAGATACAATCTTCTGTTCTGTTTCTTGCTTAATATTACATCTGATACATATTCATGTGCTATATAGAATCCATTTTTAAATTTTATAGAGAAGATGATCATGTTGTAAAGAATATAGAAAATGGGGAAGGAGGAGATAATTCTTAATCTCCATACCTTGCTTGATCACCATCATCAGCAGCAATTCAATATATTTCTCTCTAGTTTTTATTTATTTTATTTAAAAATGTATGTACAATTAAAATATGGCTATATTTTAATATATTGAATTTAGTTTTAAAATTATGTTTCTAATTATAAAAAAGCATGATATTTTGTATTTTGTATATTGAAAGATTTTAAAAATATGTTTCAGGGCCAGTGTTGTGCCACAGTGGATTAAGGTATCACTTTGGGCACCCATATTCCATATCAGAATGCCAATTCAAGTCCTGGTTTCCTGGCTACTCTGCTTCCTATCCAACTTTCTACTAATGTATCCTAGAAGGCAGTGGATGACGGTGCAAGTACTTGGGTCCCTGCCACCTATGTGGGATTCCCAGAAGAGTTCTTGGTTCCTGCCTTCAGCACGGTCCATCCTTGCATGTTGCATGCATGTAGGGAATGAACCAGCAGATAGAAGCTCTTTCCATCTCTCTCTCTCTCTCTGTTTCTCTCTCTCGTTCTATCTTTCAAATAAATAAAAACAAAATAAAATTAAAAATAATAGAGAAAAATATGTTTCCATAGTGATACTACACATAATTTAGAACCTGAATTCTGTTTGGTTCTGTGTCATAAACATTTGTATCCTTTTTTAAAAAAGATTTATGTATTTATTTGGAAGTCAGAGTTACAGAGAGAGAGGAGAGGCAGAGAGAGCGAGAGCGAGAGCGAGAGAGAATCTTCCATTCGCTGGTTCACTCCCCAACTGGCCACAACGGCCAGAGCTGCACCAATCTGAAGCCTGGAGCCAGGAGCTTCTTCCAGGTCTCCCATGTGGGTGCAGGGGCCCAAGAACTTGGGCCATCCCCTACTTCCTTCCCAGGCCATAGCAAAGAGCCGGATCGGAAGTGGAGCAGCCGGGTCTCGAACCGGCGCCCATATGGGATGCCAGCACTTAAGGCTAGGGCATTAACTTGCTGCAACACAGTGCCAGCTACAACATTTGAATCTTTTAAAGTCCTTTTTTTTTAACTTTATACAACAATAATAGTGGGGACATTTGTGATCTAGTGTAAGAGTACTACTACTATTGTATCCAATTTTGTATGCTGCATTTTTATCCACTTTGTAAATACTGTTACAACATTATCTTCTCATTGTATTAGCTTAACAAATCCTAACATAATGTTCATTGTATGTCAGACACTATTATAACTACGCTTACATCTAATTCAATCTGGATTGCGACTATATGAGATAGGGTTACAGAAATGGAAACTGAGGCACAGAGGAGTTAAGCAACTTGCCCAGATCATAGAGCTAGTAAATAGCATGGAGTGGAATTAAAACCTATACATTCAGCTTCTAAAATTCATATTCTTAATCATCATTCCATGTTGCCTTTCCGTCATTGTAATGATTTCAAAATATTCCATTTAGTGTCTATGCTATTTTCCTAATGTCCAGCTTTGTAGTTACCTTCAATTTGTTGCTATTAGAAGAAATAGTACCAATACACACATATACCTTTGAATGCATCATGGTTTATTTTCAACCTTCCTCAATTTGTAGCTAAGGAAACCAGCCTGGGTAGAGAAAAATGATTTACTCAAGGGAAGCTGCCACAAAGGATCAAGAAGGATGTTTATAAAGTCAGACAAGTGGATCAAAATAAGGCCCGCAGCAATTACAGTGAAGAGTAAGAACTAGGATATCTACAGTGCCTGGGAGAAGGAGAGAATCAAGTACAGATGTAAGAAAAGATGCAAGGCATCCAAGGGAAGCTTGGGCCTCAGTGACTCACAGTAGAAACTGTAACTTCTACTTCTCTCAAGGCAGGCAGCTTAACAGGTGCCAAAAGCTCCTTCTCAGATTTCAGCAGAATCTGTTTAAACCCCAGAGCCTGGGTAAACAAATTCTTTTGCCTTTTTTGTGTGAGCTTCTTCAGATGCAAAATACTACTAGTCACTTCATCCTTAAATCTCCTTGGATTCATCATTTGCTGACCAGTCTTTGTGCTTTCTTCTGAGACACACACACACACACACACACACACACACACAGAGAGAGAGAGAGAGAGAGATTTCATCCCCTAGTTCACTCCCCAAATGCCCACAACAGCTGGGACTGGACCATGCCCAAGCTTGGAGCTAGGAACTCCATCTGGGTCTCCTACATGGGTGGCAGAGGTTCAAGTACTTGGGTCATCCCCTGCTGCCTGCCAGGGTGCACAATAGCAGAAAGCTGGAATTGGGAGCAGGGCTGGGACTCGAACACAGGTACTTTTATATGGGATGCAGGTGCCCCAAGCAGGGTCTTAACACTTGTGCTGTCTTTCTTCTTGATTTCTCCTGTTTTCTCTTTAAGTTGTTAATTTTGCAGTGCTGCTAGTTATCTATTCAGCCATAACTTCTTATGCGATACAGCTGCATGGTTTCAACTATCATCTACACAATAATGGCTCCCAAATCTATTTCTCCAGTCCCACCTTCCCAGAGCTCTGGACTCTACAATAACAACAGCAAACACAACAGCAACCAGCATTTTGCCCCAAGACTCATAGTCTAAGCATGCTGAATATATTATTTTATTCTCACAGTTCCTCTGTAAGGTATTCTTTCTTTTTTTTTACTACTAAGGAAAATGAGGCAGAGATTGCTTATTTCACTCTTTAAATTGTCAAACAGCTAGCACTGATATTTGAACATTGGGAGTCTGAGTCCAGGGTCCATCCATTCAACCACTGTGCTGTACTCTCCTTATGTAGCTAACTGCCTGTTGGTCATTTCTGGGGTTTTTCTACAGGCCACTGGCATTAGCATGTCTTCAACAGCCACCTAAATTCTTGTTTGGAATAAGGTAGTAAGTAAGGAGAAAGCAATATTTTATAGATTGAATTCATCATCTTTTTCTCATGTCTCTTTATCTGGCATTATCTTTTTAGGTGTTGGCACCATCTTTTTACCCACGCTACACTTGAAGATAATCATAGACACCTACTCTCTTTATTATCTACCCAATCTCAAAAGCAATAATCAAGTCCTGCCTATTTGAGTTCTTAATATTTCTTGAATCCATTTACTTTTTTCCACTCCTGGAAATTGCCCTAGTTCAGGCTTTCATCATGTCTCAGTTGGCTATTATTACAATAGCCTCTTACCTCTTCATTACACAAAATGTGGCCCAAGGAACAACGACTTCAGCATTCTTTGGGAATTTGTTAGAAATGCAGAATCTCAGGCCCCACCACCAGCCTACATGATCAGATACTGTATTTTAATAGGATCACCAAGTGATTAATAGGTACTTTAAACTTCAAGAAACAATGAACTGGTTTTCCTGACTTTTCACTATGTTCCACATTGCAACAGTGATTTGTTCATAACTCAAATGTGACCATGGTACTTTCCTTCTTAAAACCTGTCATAGGTTTCTCACTGTCCACGTGGTCAAGCTCAAGTTCTTTAATATGTTATGATACATTCGGTATAGATTTGCTCAGAGTTCCTTCACCCCTCATCATGCTGTTTCTAGATTCTGTGCATTTGCTCATGCTGGCCTCTTTTCTTTTAATATCTTTGCACATCAATCAGCTAATTAATTTCTATTCATTATTCAAGATACAGTTCACATTTCCTCCTCCAGGAATCCTTTCCTAACACTCTCAGGCTGGATTAGGTAGGTGTCTTTGCTCTGGTTTCCCAGAATACATTAGGCATATCTATGTAATCACTGTTACTAGATTGTAGGCTATCTTTCTGTTTATAGATTAGATGAAAATAGATTTTAATCTGAGGGCAGAGACCATTCCATTTACATCTGTGTTCCCAGTATTTAGTTAAGTACATCACACATAATAGAGTTATTAATATTTGAGAAATGAGTAATATATGAATGTACTTGATATATATTTCAATGTACTTCACTGAGTTGTTTAAAGGTTATGTGAGAGGCCAGCACTGTGGCATAGCAAGTAAAGCCAGCGCCTGCAGTGCCAGTATCCCATATGGTGCCAGTTCAAGTCTCAGCTGCTCCTCTTCCAATCCAGTTCTCTGCTGTGGCCTGGGAAATCAGTGGAAAATGATTCAAGTCCTTGGGCCTCTGCACCAATGTGGGAGACTTCAGAAGAATATCTTGGCTCCTGGTTTCAGATTGGCTCAGCTCTGGCCATTGTGACCATCTGGAGAGTGAGTCAGTGGATGGAAGACCTCCTCTCTCTACCTCTACTTCTGCCTCTCTGTAACTCTGCCTTTCAAGTAAATAAGTAAATCTTTTTTTAAAAAAATTAAAGATTATATGAATTAACATAAGGTGGCTGGCAAATAATGAGCATCATCTATTCATTTGAGTTTTTGTTCTGAAAAAGGGCTTGTTTTGAAAACAGCAAATCTTAATTACTATCAATGTAATATTTATAAGAACAATATATAAGAAAAGATTTCATGAAGCATAGAAATCATAAATATAATTATATATCAATTTAATTCTGGAAATTAGAACCCATCTGGCCCAGTTATTCCCAATGTGTTGTACTTGAACTGCCGACACTATTGCCCAGGGTTGACGGGCAGAAGGGCGGATTAAAATGCAGATTCTGGACCTCATCCCTACATCTCCAGAACCTCCATCAGTGGTGCTCAGTAATCCACATCTTAAACAAAGTCTCTGCAGGCATTTTTTGCAATAAATTGTAAGAATCATTGATGTAGTTCCATTACATTATAGCTGTCACATTGATGAATGGGAAGATTGAGGTCCAGGGATGAGTGAAACTACTTATCCAAGGATGTACATACATACACACAAATAAAGAAGTACGGAAATGTACTCAATAATGTAAACAAAATAGAAATCAGAAGGCAATTCATGGTAATTGTAAGAAACTTTCAAATATAGAGTGAAATATGAATCATCTGAAGTCTTAGCTCTCTATAGCTAGTTTGTGCTCTCTCAGCAATAGAAGTCATTTGCACCATCTAGAATTCTACTCATAGAAATCCAGTGTTGGCTGGCGCCATGGCTCACTAGGCTAATCCTCCACCTGTGGTGCCAGCACACCGGGTTCTAGTCTTGGTCGGGGCGCCGGATTCTGTCCTGGTTGCTCCTCTTCCTGTCCAGCTCTCTGCTGTGGCCCGGGAGGGCAGTGGAGGATGTCCCAAGTCCTTGGGCCCTGCACCCGCATGGGAGACCAGGAGAAGCACCTGGCTCCTGGCTTCGGATCAGCGCGGTGCGCCGGCCGCAGCAGCTGTTGGAGAGTGAACCAACGGAAAAGGAAGACCTTTCTCTCTGTCTCTCTCTCTCTCTCACTGTCCACTCTGCCTGTCAAAAAGAAAAAAAAAGAAAAAGAAAAAGAAATCCAGTGTTGACAATTTGGTACAATTATAAGTAAATATGCATATACATTTTACATTTGGGAGAAAAAGAATGAAGTTACTCTACTTAATATTTTGTTATATTTTTATTAACTACCTTAATATTATTCTTTTCTACTGTTTTTAGTGGTGGCAAGTTACTCAATTATATGGATATACTATACTCATAATTAATTATTCCTGCATTTTACCTTCTAATCATTTCCTATCGAGCTTATGTTGTTATGTTCAACACCCAGCCTAGGCTATAAATATCAGAGAAAGCTTCCTGGAAGAGGTGACAACAGCCGAATTTCAATAATAAATACGAATTAACTAGATAATGTAGGTGAAGAGAATATCTCATTAATTGCAGAAAGAGAGCTCAGTACATCTTTTAGGGAGTCACGAGGACTATGAGGCACTTTCTCCAGAGGATAGCTGCCACTTGGCTCCAGTTAATTGTTGCTATGAAGAAATATACGTCAAGAGCTTATAGATTCCTTAAATTTCTAAAATAAACTAGAAATCTGAATTTACAGAAGAAATCATGTAATTTTTAAACATTAGTCCTCAATTCTCAAATGTTTCAATACCCACCAATCGGTCATATCAAACACGTGGGTGGGTATGCGTGTGGAGATTGCTGTGAAGATTCCTGCGGAGGCCCTGGCCTGGCCACTCCTGCACGTAAACATTTGTTCCTATGCCCAATTTTTCCCTAAGGGCGAATTTGTAAAAGTAGAATTATTGAATCAAAGGATATATGCATTTTAAGGCTGTTAGTATGTATTACTAAACTGCTTTCAGAAAGCTTGTACCACAAGTTCTGTGACGGTGCTATTTCCAAACCATAACCAGCAGTGCATACTATACATATTGTGAAACCTTTGCTAATTTGCAAAGCAAAAACAAAGAATATCTAGCCTTTATGTACTTGAACTTTTTTTCATATTCCTAATAACTATTTCTATTTCTGTCATCGACTACCTCCAAAACTGGTTGGAAGAATTGCCATAGAACTCCCAAGACTGTGTCTTTGCCTGACATGCAGCATGCCAATTAGTGACATTGGGGTGGTAGAAGAAAGTAGGTATTTATTGCAAAGCACAGAGCAACAAGTTGGGCAGTTACCATTTAATCCCTGGTGTCCTTAAGTGATAGTTTTTACAGATTGAAGTTGGGCTTGTGAAGTGCATATTCAGCTCGTGTCCAATTCCCTGGGTTGATCTGTGGTTGTTGAGGCCCTTTTTTGATTTCTCGGCGATATCATGTTCTTTTGGTAATTTTGATAACGGCAAAGGGTGTTGCAGTCAGTCAAGTGGTATTTACTTCTTCCTCAGAGCTGGAAATTCCTGGAAAAGAAAACCCTTAAGATCAACATGTTATCTATAGAGGAGCTAAATGACCTCATGAATCTTGTGTTCAGGGATGGTGTAGGGCCAGCTGCACCACTCCCTCAATTTAGTGAATTAATTTTAGGAAAAGCAGGGCAAGGGAACTGAACTAAGGGAGGGAGGCTAGGAGAGTGGGGGAGACTGGCACCTGATAGTATCTAGTATCTGTATCCAAGGCACTACCTAGGGGGATCTGTTTCACTTTTTTGCATTACCATATTAAAAATTCAACAGTCTTCGTTGTCTGCCTAGGGCTTTATCTAGAGAAACTGTGTTGTTCTTAGCAGCTTTTCTTTCTTTCTTTTTTTTTTTCTTTTAAGATTTATTTATTTTAGGGGCTGGCTCACTTGTAATCCTCCGCCTGTGGAACCGGCATCCCATATGGGCCCCGGGTTCTAGTCCCTGCTGCTCCTCTTCCAGTCCAGCTCTCTGCTGTGGCCCGGGAGGGCAGTGGAGGATGGCCCAAGTGCTTGAGCCCCTGCACCCGCATGGGAGACCAGGAAGAAGCACCTGGCTCCTGGCTTTGGATTGGCGCAGCGCGCCCGCCGTAGTGGCCGTTTGGGGAGTGAACCAATGGAAGGAAGACCTTTTTTTTCTCTCTCTCTCTCACTGTCTATATCTGTCAAATAAATAAAAAAATAAAAATAAAGATTTATTTATTTTACTTGAACGTCACAGTTACAAACACAGAGAGAAAGAGAGGCAGAGAGGCAGAGAGAGAGGTCTTCCATCTGCTGGTTCACTCCCCAGATGGCCACAATGGCTGGAGGTGTGCCAACCCAAAGCCAGGAGCCAGGAGCTTCTTCCAGGTCTCTCACATGGGTTCAGGGGCCCAAGGACTTGGCCCATCTTCTACTGCTTTCCCAGGCCATAGCAGAGAGCTGTATCGGAAGTGGAGCAGCCAGATCTCGAACCAGTGCCCATAGAGGATGCTGGCACTACAGGCGGCAGTTCTACCCACTACCTCACAGCGCTGGCCCCTTAGGGGCTTTTCAAAATCCTGGAGTTGCTTACACAGCTCTTTGGAGTCACAGCTCAAATTTTTCAGCTGTGTTCTCCAGTCAGATCTTTAGCCTCTGTCTTTCCCTTACTCAGTTCTTGAAGTCATCCTTAGAGCGTTTTACTTTTTTGCTTCTAGGTTTTCTACTTTTCCCTTTCAGGTTTTGGCAGAAAATGAGGAGCCTGCTTTTTCCTGGGGAGACATCATTGCCACTGAGTACTTCAGGTGAAAAGATGTTTTTTCCTCATCCATTAGTTTCTAGAGTCCCTTCCTTTGAAAACAGAGCTTAAGTGAATCCAATTTGCATCAAAGACTTCAAATGTCCATGAATATACATGGACTCCTAGAGCAGCAGCGCTTCTGAAGGAGGCAGACAGCAACTTGTAGACTCCATCCGTGTAAAGCTGCTGCTGATTTGGGGAAAGGGATCACGCCTTTTCTGGAGCATGCAAGTGATATGCACATTTAACCTACTTCTCCATTTCCGGAAATAGATGAACTTCATGGCCCAGCTCATCACTGACGACACACTTCTAGTGAAATAGGAGATGATCCCCTAAAATTTATATAAAAATGGGGCCCCTTAAAGTTCCCCAGAAGTGCCATCTGGGGTACCACATATGCTACCAGAATGTTGGGTTCCATACAATTTCACCATATGCTTATTACTAAATCCCCAATATTAATAAGCCCGAGAGGGTTCTTGCCTAATATTTAGAGAAGAATTCTAAGTACCGGCACAGGTAAATGAGGCAGCATGGTGCATTTTAAGCCTTTATTTAGTGAGAAAGATGCATAAGAGAGAGAGGTAAATCTGGGTTCATACCGAGCACCAGGAACCAGCCTTGTGGAGGAGCATGTAGGCCAGGAAGCCTGGAGGCACAGGGCTACAGCAAGCCCTCTCCTGGCAAGAGGCCAGGGAAGAAGAGAAGGGCGGGACACACCGTGTCCCAGGCTTTTAACCCACTTCCAAAGGGGAGTGGTTAATTAACCTGACTGGCTGGTGGGCACCCAGGTGTGGCCAGGTAGGGGCGTGAGGACACACAGGGGCTTGGTGAAGGTATCAGGTAGGGCGTGGGTCACACAGAGGCATGGCGAAGGCATGGTCTTCTAGCTCACAAACCTAATCGATTCTAACCTATATACCTAGGTCTAGGCTAACTGGGAAGCCAGGGAAGCTTCTTTACTACAAAACAGAGGCAAAAACCACAATTTCTATTATGGAAATCCTCAGCACATCAGAAAATGGAAGGAATAGTATAATCAGTTCCTGAATACCTTTTTTTCTCAGCTTTATTTTGCCAAGCATGTTTTTCTATCTATTTATTTGCTCCATCTATCTAATCAATCAGAATGGTTTAAGGAATCTCAAACATCACTTCTTTAGGCTTCATTTCTAACTGATTGCTTTTTTTCTCTGAGCAGCCGCACTGCCATTATGACACCTAATATAAGCACTTATGATTTCTTTGTTATCAAAAATCCATTCAACTTTCTCCAATTGTCCGAACATGTCTTTTTACATGAGTGATTTGTTCAAATTTCAAACAAGGTCCACAAATTACATTTGATGGATTTGTCTCCAAAAAGAGTCTTCTAATTTTTAATCAAAGTGATGGGAGGGTATTTAAAAAAAGACTTGAACATGCAAGACAGTCTTGCTAGACAGAACAGAGATTGTGAGCTTGGCTTTAATAGGTCGGAAACAGGAGGAATTCTCCAGCCCCTAAGTTTCCATATAGTTTTCTTTCTGCTCAAGTCAAACTAGCTCACATTCTCCTGTGATTCTCCTATGATCTAATTCTGACTTCAGCACTGGTCACAAGGTATTTATCTTTTAATATGCTTCTCTATTTTTATATTGGTGTCCTATACTTTTATTTTCATATTTTATATTATCTCTGCTTCTCCAGTGAGAAAACCAGAATGTTTAAGTAACAGGTTTAACCAAGCATTGAAATTTGACATACATTAATGCCTGCTGTTCACAAAACTTCTCTGCCTTTATAAACTATCACTGAAAAAAAACTTCCCAGCTGTGGTAGTCCAACTGCCACAATTTATCAATGAATATACTAAATTCCAGACAGCCTATGCAGCTTAAAGTACACATCTGGCCTCGGATCAGACATTTCCAGGACTAAAGTAGGGCTCTCCGGCTTTTATGAGGGTATTTAAGAAAATTTGTGGCAAAAAATAAAAATAGAATTGAAAGTATGACTTTATTTTGGTGCAAAAGAAATTGTTGTAAAATTTTTTAGAATACATGGAAAATGTAAATTATGAAAAAACTAAGCATGGATTTCAAAATTTTTTGCATCACAATAAACTCATGCTTTATTAAATTCCATTTGCTTATGAACTTTTTGAAAAACGCTATTAAACTGCTATTTTTCTACTTTAATATAGTATTTGATTGGAAAGAGACTGCCTCCAGAAGAGAATCAGCCTTTACATATCAATGCCAATTAACTCAACAACAGGCTCCAGTAATTAACATATACAAGTCTAACTTTTTAGCTTAATTGAGCAGAAGGGGACTACTTCCTGAAAGCCGCCCCCCCCCAAAAGTGCTCATAGATCCAGCCACACAGATATATGCATCATTATTATTACCCTTATTTGATTTCTGGAAGCATTTCATCAGTTTGCACACTTGTTATAGTGTTTTCTTTGGGGACAATTCTCAGAAGAGTTTCCTAAGTGGACTAAAATTGAATTTACCCAAACGAACTGGATGAAGGGTTCCTGCTTTGAAATTCTTCCAAAATCTTTTCATCCAAAAATGCCTTATGAGGAATACTTTCAGCCCTGTTAAACATGGCCCCAAATTACATAGCTCAATCCGGGCATAGGGTTAGTGGCCCTGATGTCAGCAATGCTACCCCACTGTCCCCCAAGCCTCTCTTCCGTATTCAGCAACCTGGGCTCCCCTGTAAAGCACTAGTTAACTACTGCTGCCCTCCTGTCGGTAGCCCGAAGGTAGGCAAAGAGGAAGGGGAGATGCAGAACACAGAAATGCCAGTGGGCAATTACTACTGAATCTCTTCATTCTTCCCATTTAAATTTCATAGCTAATGTCCAAATAATCTAGGAACTTGTAATGTGTGAGAAGTGCAGTAGAGCAGGGTCTGGAGGGCCAGCTGGGCCTGTCTTTCTCAGGTTCTCTTCCTCTATTTGGAGGGCAGACTTATAGATTAGAATCCCTGGCAGGTTACTGAAATGAATTTACCAGGTGAAAAAAGGGTATTGAAAAATGGGGGAGGGGAGGCAGCGCTGTAGTACAGCGAGTTAACGCCCTGGTCTGAAGCATCCCATATGGGCGCCGGTTCTAGTCCTGGCTGCTCCTCTTCTGATCCAGCTCTTTGCTGTGGCCTGGGAAAGCAGTGGAAGATGGCCCAGGTCCTTGGGAACATGCACACACGTGGGAGATCTGGAGGAGGCTCCTGGCTTCGGATCGGCACAGCTTCGGCCATCGCGGCCAGAGAGTGAAGCAACAAAAGGAAGACCTCTCTCTCTGTCTACACCTCTCTCTGTAACTATAACTCTGTCTTTCAAATAAATAAAACAAATCTTTTTTTTTTTTTAAAGAAAAGTATGAGGGGCAGATATTGCAGCGCAGAAATTAAGGTGCTACTTTGGATGCTTTCATTCCTTATTGGAGTTAGTGAGTTTGAGTCCTGGCTCTGCTTCCAATTCCAGCTGCCTGACTAATGTGCACTCTGGGCGGCAGCTTTCTGACTCAGGCACATTTAAGGAGTGAATCAGAAGATGATCGATTTCTCTGTCTCTATCTCCCTCCTTGCCTTTCAAATAAAAATAAATAAATATATTTTTAAAAATCTTGAAAACAGGGACCGGTGCTGTGGTGCAGTGGGTTAAAGCCCTGGCCTGCAGGACCATCATCTCATATGGACGCTGGTTCGAGTCCCCGCTGCTCCACTTCCGATCCAGCTCTGCTATGGCCTGGGAAAGCAGTGGAAGATGGCCCAGGTTCTTGAGCCCCTGCACCTGCATGAGAGACCCAGAAGAAGCTCCTGGCTTTGGATCTTCCCAGCTCTGGCTGTTGCAGTCATTTGGGGAGTGAACCAGTGGATGGAAGACCTTTCTCTCTCTCTCTCTCTCTCTCTCTCTCTCTCTCTCTCTTTCTGCCTCTACCTCTCTAACTCCATTTTTCAAATAAATGAAACAAATCTTTAAAAAAATCATGAAAACAGGATAGAATGGAAAATATCAGAGTGCATCACTTTTAATGGTGGTAAGTAAGGAAAGGTAGTAAAACATAGTAGTTAAACGCATGGCTGATGGAGCTGTACTGCTTAGGGGTGAATCTCATATTTACCAATTACTCCTTCATTATATGACCTGTCTGCCTAGGGTTTCCCAGTTGTAAAATGCAATAGTTATTACTATCATTTCATGCTTATAATTACTAATTATTATTGCTGTCACATATATTTTTATATAGTTCCAAGTACATAGGAATCATCATGGGAATTGTGTGAATTAACACCCTGAACAATATCAGGCACATGATAAATATATTAAATTGTTCCATGAAACTTTTGTTTCAGATATATGTTTGAATATGAGTACTGATTATTGCTGCAAACTGTATTACAAAGCCCAGTTTTTAGCCAAATTCTTAAGACATTGCTTGAGATGCCAGCCTCCTGTCTTAGATTTGATTCCTGACCCTGACTGCTTGCTCCAGGTTTTTGCTAATGTGCACCTGGAAGGTATCTATGATGGTTCAAGCGGTTGGATTCGTGCTACCCAAGTGGAAGCCCTCAATTGAGTTCTTGGCTCCTGTCTTCAGCCTAGCTTGTCCCAGCTTGGGCCATAGCAAGCATTTGGTAAGTGAACCAACAAATGGGAGTGCTCTATCTCTCAAATTAATATATAATATTTAAAAAAATAGAAATGTATTAAATTCTGTGGCTAGAGATTAGAAGATGTTGAGAAACAGCTTCTGTTTCAGGATCTGTGACAGTTATTCACTTCTGCTACTCAGGCCTTCCAACTACAGTGCTATGAAAAGCTTATTAAGATGCCAACAAAATGTTACTTGAAATGGCCTTAGCATCCAGTCATGGTTTAAGTACCATGAAAGTTGACCATGGGTTTGGGCTACATCTGAAGCCCTCAGTAAACAGCCATAGTAAAAATCCTTTCCTGGTCTCAGGGGCTCTCCTTCCCTACCTCATCTGTACCTCCCAGATTTCTGCCTGACAAAGGCCCAGGACTAAGTGGTTGTGGACATGTCACTTCCTTCTGCATCTCAATTTCTATATTTTCAAATTAGCGGTTGGTTAGAGGACAGACCTGGATTATTTTTGAAAGGCTCTTCCAACCCCAGGTCTACATTTTACCATAAGTAGTCCAGGGTGAGCAAAAAGTTGTCCTTAAGCATTTGGGTAGACATTAAATAGGGGATGCAGAGGGACACAGCTATAATAAAGTGTATTGGAAAGGCTAGCTAACGTTCTTTTTTGCTGACTCTGAGCCCTAGCAGCACCATGAAGAACAGAGGCAATTCTAAAACAGATCACTTCTAACTGTTCTTACAGCTCTGAAACCAGGTCTGGGCATTAGTGGATTCAAATATGTGATCCCATATTCCAAGTTTCTTTGAGTTGACCAAGCAAGATAATGTACACATGGAATAGGAAATCAAGATTCTAACCTTCTGGGGCCAGTGTTGTGGTATAGTAGGTAAAGCTGCTGCCTACAATGCCAGCATCCCCTATGGGTGCCAGTTCAAATTCCTGCTGCTCCACTTCTGATCCAGCCCTCTGCTAATGCTCCTGCGAAAGCAGTGGAAGACAGCCCAAGTGCTTGGGCTCCTGCACCTACATCGGAGACCCAGAAGAAGCTCCTGGCTCCTAGTTTCAGACCTGCTCAGCTTGGGTCATCGTAGCCATTTGGGTAGTGAACGAGCAGATGGAACTCTTCTCTGTGTCTCTGCCTCTCTCTGTAAGCTCTGCCCTTTCAAATAAATAAATAAATAAATAAATAAATCTTTAAAAAATTCTAACTTTCTGCCCAACTTCAGACAAGGCCCAGCTCTGGGATGGAGCCATGTTGGGTATGGGCACCAGTGTGACTCTGCAATGTCAGTTTCCCTGCCTACAGTGCTCCCTTTATTAACTGGAACATGTCCAAATCCCTAGATTCATTTTGGAATCACCAAAGACTCAAAATCTCCAAGCAGGCAAACTCAGCAGCTCCATACACCTATCTTCAATTATAACAGCAAATGTGGTTCATCTGGCCTGCAAAGGTAGTCAGCAAGAGAAAAAAAGGTTCAAAAACTGAGGTCCTGGAGTGGAAGGGCAAGGACTTTCTCAGTGTCACACAAGTTAATGGCAGATGTTGAAATACCACATGGGTCTTCTGCCTGCCTATGTTCTTATTGATTCTCTGGTTTGGAGTTAGGAGTTCTATTATTTTCTTATGGCTATAACAAATTACCACAAATTTGGTGGCATAAACAACAAAAATTCATTACACAGACACAGGGGATAGAAGTTCAGAATGAGTCTTGTGGGGGCTAAAACTAAGGTGTCAGGAGCAGGACTTCCTTTCGTTGTTCATGTCTTCCAGTTTCTGAGACTTCTTGCATTCCTTGGCTAGTAGCTACATAACCCTGACCTCTTGTGACACCACATCACTTCTCTGACCCTCTGTCCATCTCTGTCTTCAGGACTTCTGTGATTACGCTGGACTCACTTGAATAATCTATGATAAGATCACATCTACAAAAGTCCTTTTTGCCACGTAAGGTAGCGTACTCACAGGTTTCAGGATTATGATGCAGACATCTGCCTAGCTGTATTACTCTTATTGCCACTGGAGTTTTCCCCTCAGGCAAATGAAAGTACACGTTGAGATGTCTCAACTCTTTTCAGCAGCATAATTAGGAGACAAAGTATAATTCAAATATGATAGTCAGTAAAAGCCCCGTGATACAATGTCTGACTGTGTTGCAGATTAGTTTTATTATGAGTCAGCCTTTCATGGAGCGTGAGGAATGCTGCATTTCACTCGGTGTATTATGGAAAACACCCTCCTTGGGGAAATCTGGAGGCCACAAGATTGCATTATTCTTACACAGAAATAAAATTCTCTCTTCTGTCATCCTTATCTTCTATACTCTAATTTCTCATAAGTCTTCCCCATTAGGCTGCTCTCTTTCCCCCATCCTCCCCCAATCACCTCCTCCTACTTGTTTACTATGTATATATAATATATATATGCACACACATATATGTGTATGTGTATACATACATGCACAGACACACACACATATTTTCCAGAGCTAGGTTGACTCATCTTGGGGGATGAAAAACAAAATCTGTGGAGTTAATAGTAACCTTTACCTGTAGTCAGAGAGACATATTGCTATCAAACAAGCACGTCTTCCCTTTTTCCAGTTTCTTTCCATCATGGGTGGCTGTTTCAACATTTTCTTGGGTCCTATTCGTTCAAACTCCTCTTCAGGAAAGCAAGGTTGCTCTGTTATCTACTCTTCCGTCTGAGTGAATTTCTTTCACTTGGTCCTCTGAATAGAAGTTATTTAAAAACACTTTAGGTTAATTCTGCTGTCTTCAATTAACACGTTTCTGTAATTAGGGAACGCAAATGTTTGCCCCTTTCTTGAGCCTATAGATTCTCAGGTGCCCCTCTCTACTTACCAGCTATTAACACATTACCGAAGGTGGTAAGTAAGGGTGCAGCCCCTTAAATATTCTGAGGAGCTGCCAATAAATAGTTTCCTTTTAGCTGATCAGGTATTAGCTTGAGAATGAGCTGCCACCAGCTGAGAGGAATTAATGGATTAGAGTTTCTTTCCATTGCTAAGTGTTCTCTGTTGCATGCAGATCAAGTTTCCTCAACCTCTTATATCATGGGAGTGGGGAGAAGGAATGAGAGAATGTAGGAAGGTACTTCTTTAAAAAAAAGGTCACAGATTCATTAACTTGGATGGGAGAAATGAAAACCTTAATTAAACTAATCTCTAATTGAAATTTAGTATTCTCTTCAATGAAACCTCACACACGAAACCACAGTAGTGTTAATAGTACCTGAGAATTTGTCACCAATAAAAATCACAGATGATTTTGCACCACATTAGTTATTGCAGTTATCCCTAAATAATATTAAAGTGCGTCACTGTCAAAATAAAGACAGTAATATGACTTGATGCTAAATCTCATTATTTATGCCTTATCAAAGGAATATGTATATCACGCATTTGGTTTTAAAAAAGCATTTCCCTGTTTCAGTTTGAAGTAATGTTTATCGATGCATTTAGAAATATTCATAGAGAGATCTATAGGCTTCATGTGTATGTATCGAGTTATACCAGCACCATTTTTTTTTTTTTTTGACTGGCAGAGTGGACAGAGAGACAGAGACAAAGGTCTTCCTTTGCCCTTGGTTCACCCTCCAATGGCTGCCGCGGCTGGCGCACCGCACTGATCTGATGGCAGGAGCCAGGTGCTTCTCCTGGTCTCCCATGGGGTGCAGGGCCCAAGCACTTGGGCCATCCTCCACTGCACTCCCTGGCCACAGCAGAGAGCTGGCCTGGAAGAGGGGCAACTGGGGCAGAATCCGGCACCCCGACTGGGACTAGAACCCGGTGTGCCAGCGCCGCAAGGCGGAGGATTAGCCTAGTGAGCCGCGGCGCCGGCCGCCATTTCTTGAAGAGATTACCCTTACTCCACTGACCATATGGCCTGAGTGCTTTTGTTAAAAATCAGTTGGCTGTGGTATGTGGATTAACTTCTAGGTTCTCTATTCTGTTCCATTGATCCACTGGTTTTTTATGCCAGCATTATGCTGTTGTAATTACTATAGCTTTGTAGTATGCTTTCAAGTCAAGTATTGTGATGCCTCCAGCTTGATTTTTCTTATTCAGTATTGCTTTTGTCATTCCATATGGATTTTAGGATTATTTTTCTAATTCTGTAAAGAATGTCATTGGTATTTTGATAGGGATTGTATCAAGTTTGTAGACTGCTTTAGGCAGTGTAGCCATTTTAATTTTACTGATTCTTCCAATCTATGAGCAAGGAATATCTTTCCATTTTGTATACTTGATGATTTTTATCAATGTTTAATAATTTTCCTTGTAGATGTATTTCATTTTTTATTAAGTTTATTGCTAAATATTTGATTTTTGTGGATATTGTGAATGGGATTTCTTTCTTGATTTCTTTTTTTGGGAGCTCATCATTAGCACATAAAAAAGCTACTGTTTTTTGTGTGTTTATTTTGTAGCCTGCAACTTTACTGAATAGGTTTATCAATTTTCACAGTTTTGGGGGGAAGTGTTTAGGTTTTCCCATGTACACCATCATATTGCACACTGCACAACTTCTCACTGCTGAGTATGCTGCTGTCTGGCAGTAGGGGAGGGGAAGGAAGCAGCACAGTTTCCCTGCTCCAAGCCTGGCAGTTGCTCAGAACACAGTCATCTCCCTAGGCTGAAGGAAAAGTCAGTGGATGAGTGCGGAGTTCCCTCTCAGCTAAAACTGCAAGTGATGGAGGGCACGGGGATTTCTTCCTACCATGACGTGGAAAGATGGCTGCTCACAGTTGGCAGCTGGCTGTGCCACGCAGCTGTCTACAGTGGTGTCTGTCTTCCCTTGTCCCACAGAGTCTTTATTGTTTTTTTGACTTCTTTGCTGAACATTTCCATCAGTCAGGCCCCTGAAAACATGATCCTTGCTTTGTTCTTTTCCTATCCCAGAGCAGCTGAAGTTCATGCAGCTACACCTTATTCAGCCACGTTGGATCTCCCACCAGAGATTTTTCTAGCAGAGTCTTCCCAGTCCACAGTACACACTTGTCACTGCAGGATGCCCACTGAGAAATCTTGAACTTCATTTTGTCCACTTTGAAAACCGAAGCAGAAGCCACTTCAGCCTAGAAGGCCAAACCTGAGAAGTGCAGACGTCTGAGAAGTGTCTTCAAGACTCCCAGGAAACCAGCACCTGAGAAAATTGAGGAACCAGGAAGAGGTAATTAATTGCAAAACCCTGTTTTCTCCCTTGTTTCTAATGGTAGTGGCATTGATCGACTGTCCAGAAGACTGACAGGGCTCAATTGCCCCTTAGAAAGCCACCTAAATGAAGTATTTTGGCTAGATAAAAGGGGTCTTTCAGCCCTAGAAGACATGATTTAGCAAAAAGTTTTCTAACAACAATGGAAAATTTTTTCCAAGTTTTCTTTTTTTGCATAAAATATTGGTCTCAAAATTGTGATGTCAGCTCATGGCATGTTTACTGAGCTGGCCAATTGCTGCGCTATTGTGAGGTAGTGCTGGCTTTTTAGTTCAAGTTGGATGTGTGTAGCAAAACAAAGGACAGAGAGCAAAAACATATTTTAGCACAGTCTTGATATTCATAATAAGTGTCTCTCCATTAAATCAATGCTACAAACCACCAGGTGATATTAGAATCAGCAAATGGCCCAGAATCCAGAGAATTAAAAATTGTCTTTTTCACCTGTTATCAGCCAACAGGAAGTTATTCTTAGTCCATACTCAAAGTGATAACCCTTTAGCTGCCGGATCAGAACAAATTCCTCTCCTTACTGTGTGCTTGGTATTGCAGGCTCTGTGCAGCTTTCTTGAGAGATATCATGGTGGGAATGAGCAGACTAGGTATGGGCTTGCAAGCCAACTGGATCAACATTCAGTGCTACAGCCAATCCTTATTTTGCTGTGGGAATTTGGGAAAATTCAACTCCGTGAATCTTGGTTTCCTTATCTATAATTTGCCTAATAGCCTTCACAAGACAGTAGCAGGAATTCCTCAAATGCTATTTCCCCAACTTTCTATGTCCTCTCTTATTTTTTAAAGATTTATTTATGTTTTGAAAGTCAGAGTTACAGAAGGATAGATAGAAAGAGATCTTCCATCCACTGGTTAACTCCCCCGATGTCTGCAACAGCGAGGTCTGGGCCAAGCCAAAACCAGGAGCTGGAAATTCCGTGAGTCTTCCACATGGATGATGGAGACCCAAACACTTGAGCCATCATCTACTGTCTTCCTGGGTGCATACACTGGAAACTAAATCTGAAGCAAAGCAGTTGGGACTCAAAGCTGCACTCTAATATGGTATTCCAGCATCCCATGTGGTGACTTAACCTGCTGTACCACAACATCTGTCCCTAGAGCCTGTAATTTGGTTATCACACAAACAGTAATTAATCCTGCAAGGTTGGGCATGCACTGTACTCATATTGTGGTAGGATTCTGTAGAATACTGTGTATAGAGATATACTTTCCTAGGCTTCACAAAGGTAAAATATGGGCTAGCAGCTGGGGGTCATTTTTCCTCCCTTGTCCATGTTGCATCAATTCATGCAGAATTAAATGCACTGTGGATGTGCAAAAAAATGATGTGTTGATGGATGTGGAAAAGAGTTACAGAATGATTTTTACTACTATGACTGCCCACTGTCCTTTATATCTGATGCAGCTTTCAGAGACAAGGTGAAGCAGCAAAGTAGAAAATCAAGCCCAGCTGCTCTCTTCAGAGCTGAGAGAAAGGAAAGGACTCCTCACAAGTTTCCAGGATGGCACACACTAGTCAAGCCACCCTAAAAATAATCAGCCTTTTTTTCTACCATGAGTGTCAACTAGTGCATCGGTCATCATAATACCATCTTCAAAGGAAAATCATAAAAATACAATTGAAATAAACCATTTAAGTGAGCAAAATACAGCATTGTGGATACCCACATGGCTTAATTTCTTCACTTGTCTGGAAAGATAAAAATACTGGGGTCGGTGTTGCAGTGCAGCAGGTTAAGCTGCCACCTGTGATATTGGCAGCCCATGTGAGCTCCAGTTCAAGTATCAGCTGCTTTACTTATTATCCAGCTCCCTGTTAATACACCTGGGAAAGCAATGGAAGATGGTCAAGTATTTGGGTCTTGCACCCATGTGGGAGACTTGAATGGATTTCCTGGTTCCTTCACTCAGTCTTGTCCAGCCCCAGCTCTTGGGGGCATTTCAAGAATTAACTACCAGATGGAATATCTCTTTCTCTCTTTCTCCGCCTCTCTCTCTCTCAATCTCTCTGTCACTCTGCCTTTCAAACAAATTAATATTTTTTAAAAAAATATGCTGAGAAATAAAAAGTTTTACAAGTGTAAAATGCTGAGAAATAAAAGTTTTTTTTTAAGTCAGTGAAACTATTTCCAATCCACAATCTGATGAAAGTATTTGTGGGGAGCAACTGGGAGCAACTCGGACTAGACTAAGTTACTGGAATTAAGACTTATTCTACGCATCTGCTTTCCCACAATATGGCGCTGGGAGAGGAGGAAAGAGCTTCTACACAGCTGCCTCCAGTTCAACCAATAAACAGCAGGACCTGCTCCTGATTGGAGGAGAGCAGCGAACTCGGCGTGTGGATAGCAGAGTTGGGATTGGCGGAAGAGGACTATAAAGGAGGAGAGAGACAACATGCACCAGGAACATCTATCTGAAGGAACACCTATCTGAAGGAACACCTGTGCAGCCCCCGAGAGAGCCGGCCGGCGGTGTGCCGCTCCCCCTCGGAAGTGGGGAAAGTGGCAGGGGGAACCGCCCTTCCACGGAGGTGGAAGGGTCGGTAGCCAACCCGGGAAGAACCAGCAGCAAACCCGGGGAGGGCCGAGCAGACGAAAGAACAGCGCAGGGTCCTGTGTCGTTCCTCCACGAAGATGGGGAGCGACAAGTATTATAGGGCCAAAATATTTTCAATTATTTTATTTATTTGTTTATTTTAAAGTCAAACTTGAGACGGGGGGCAGGGGAGAGAGATTGATTTTCTTTTTTCTTTCTTTCTTTTTTTATTTATTTGACAGAGTTAGACAGTGAGAGAGAGAGACAGAGAGAAAGGTCTTCCTTCTGTTGGTTCACCCCCTAAATGGCCGCTACAGCTGGCACTGCGCTGAATCGAAGCCAGGAGCCAGGTGCTTCCTCCTGGTCTCCCATGTGGAGGGTGCAGGGGCCCAAGCACTTGGGCCATCCTCCACTGCACTCCCGGGCCACAGCAGAGAGCTGGACTGGAAGAGGAGCAATCAGGACTAGAACCTGGCGCCCATATGGGATGCCAGAGCCAAAGGTGGAGGATTAACCAAGTGAGCCAAGGTGCCGGCCCCCAAGATTGATTTTCCATTCAATGGTTCACTCTCCACAGGGATGTAATGTCCAGGGCTGAGCCAGACAAAAGTCAGGATCCTGGAACTACATCCAGGTCTCCCACATGGGTGGTGGGGGCCAAGCATTTTGACCATCTTCTGCTGCTTTTCCAGGCACATTAGCAGGGAGCTGGAGCAGAAAGTGGAGTAGCCAGGACTCAGTAACCAGCAATCGTATGGGATGCTGGCGATGCAGTGATGCTGGTGGTGGCTTAACCCATTGCGCCACACAACACCAGCCCCCAGAAAATATTTTTGAGTAAACCTTAAGAACTTTAAATGCAATCAGTTGTATTTTTCTACCTATCATACCCTTTGAGTTTTGTTTTTAAATTATTTACTTTTAACTTGAAATGGATATCTATCTCTAGGGATAACATCACTTGCAATGTATCTTTAGCATTAGGCAAATACATGGATGATTGATAAATATATTTTGCTATTCCTTTGTGGAGTGATGAGCCTGATAGCTATTTCCAAAGATATGAGTCAGTGAGAACTGAAGCTCTCTATTAGTATATCACTCAGTTCACATTTTACTAACTGGAATCAGGGAAGCTAGAGCAAGAGTTTTGTGAAATCTGAACTGTAGGTAAAAGAGAATTTCAACTTCAAAGTGCAGCAAGTTGAAGACAAATTAAATGTAGAAGACTCGAAGTCAGTAATTCAGAAAGCGGTGAGTCGTGATTCTTCAGTAGGAAAGGCAAATAAATAGAGTTGTTTAGGAAGAAGTCCTCTTGGGCTCTATTTATAAAGCAGCACATAACTGTGTCATATCCTCAATTAGCCAGTTAGGGAGAGAAAACTTAATAACTGCCTTCAAGTGCATGAAGGATCATAATGTGGACACTTCTCTCCCCCGCAGAGCTCGAGTTCTTGGAACTAAAGGAGAATTTAGAATATTAAAGCTAATCAAAGAGATTATCTTTAGAAGTGGAAGAGATTGAAATAATCTCTTTTTAGAGTATGAGACAGCAAGGGGGAAAGACTTGAGGATCGGGAGGCAGGGGGGAAAAATACAGTGGAAAAAGAACCCCAGTCTATGCACAACCAATGAGAACTGCTCTGTAAGCAAAAATTTTAAACTTGCAGAAAATATACCTTTATATAATTGCTCAGCCAGAATACTATAGGTTATAGGGTCTTTCAGTAGCATTATCTATAGAGGCATTTATAGTTGGGGAAAGGTTGAAAGGGGCAAGGTCAATATTAATTGGAATAGTAATTGCAAACCAAAAGTACTAAACATTTTGACTTATATTTCCTGATCCAATCCTTACAATAATCCTATGTTGACGGTATTATTATTAAACTTAGGGACAGAGAGGTTAAGCAACAACTTGCCTAAGGTTTTGCAAGTAGCAGAGGCAGGATTTGAAGTTGTAAAGTCTGACTCCAAAGTTTGTGCTCTTAAACATCTTGTTATATTGCAAGAATCTGTGGTAGAAAGAGCCCTAGATTGGAGTCAGAAAAAAACTTGGGTTTTAGACCTGACTGTGCCACTAATGGATTATGTGGCCTGGGGAAAGTCACTTCTTGTCTGTGGGATCCAAGTTTCTTATTATGTTCACTTAAACTCTAGCAGTCTGTGGTGAACTTGAAACAGTTTGTATTAGTGGCATGTACGTAAGTGCATGGAAACAGTTATTCAGAGTTTTGCAATCTTCTCTTCCATGGTAAATTGCCATCACTGAGGAGAGTCCATAGAGGCAGAGATGTGGAGACAGCGTTTTGATGGAGCTCAGAATGTTGGGACTGAAAAAGACTCAGAAGGATCAAGAATTCATGGCTAGAATCCATAGGGGGTCACATTTCTAAAGGACAACCAATGAAGAGAAC
Organism: Oryctolagus cuniculus; assembly: GCF_051225735.1. NCBI lineage: Eukaryota > Metazoa > Chordata > Mammalia > Lagomorpha > Leporidae > Oryctolagus > Oryctolagus cuniculus. Next base: position 46,469,116 of record NC_142888.1, on the reverse strand, counting down.
TGATATTTACTGAGCACTTACTAAGTATCAGGTGCTTCAACACTAGGATGATAAATATGTCCTTCATTTATTTCAGGAGAAAGGTGGCTCATAGTGACAAAACGACTTACTTCGGGCCACACAGTGACTGTGTGATAGAGTTGAGACTCACTTGAACCTAAAGAAGATGCTTGGGGCCGGCACGGCACTGTGGCATAGCAGGTAAAGCTGTAGCCTGCAGTGCCCACATCCCATATGGGCACTGGTTCAAGTCCCAGCTGCTCCACTTCTGATCCAGCTCTCTGCTATGGCCTGGGAAAGCAGTAGAAGATGGCCTAAGTCCTTGGGCCCCTGCACCCACGTGGGAGACCTGTAAGAGGCTCCTGGCTCCTGGCTTCGGATCAGCCCAGCTCTGGCCATTGCAGCCATCTGGGGGAGTGAACCAGTGGATAGAAGACCTCTCTCTCTCTCTCTCTCTCTCTCTCTCTCTGCCTCTCTTTCTCTCTGTGTGTAACTCTCACTTTCAAATGAATACATAAATTTTAAAAAAGATGCTACTTGTACTCTACTGCCTCAGAGCTTTTAAATATTGTACCTAGACAAAGAAAGAATGAGCTAGTGGGGGGTTAGGAATTGGTAGTGACATTCTAAGGGCTATGGAAGTTGACTTTGACTGACTGTTCCATGAGTAAGTTGTAGGCAAGATTTGGATTCCAAGATAGGAAGAAGGATGGGAAGGTTAGAAGTGCAGAGATACTACAGAGGGAAGCACAAGAATTCTTCCTGTGCATGATACTCATGTTGCATAACTTCAACAGGTCCCATTTATAACTCCCTGCAGTTGTGCAATACAGTGGTCCAGTTCCTTTTCTGAACCATTTCTTTCTTTTTACTTTTTTAAAAAAACTTTTATTTAATAAATATAAATTTTGAAAGTACAACTTTTGGATTATAGTGGCTTTTCCCCCCATAACCTCCCTCCCACCTGCAACCATCCCATCTTCCACTCCCTCTCCCATCCCATTCTTCATCAAGATTCATTTTCAATTATCTTTATATAAAGAAGATCAACTTGGTATATACTTAGTAAAGATTTCAACAGTTTGCACCCACACAGATACACAAAGTATAAAGTACTGTTTGAGTAATAGTTTTACTGTTAATTCGCATAGTACAACACATTAAGGCAGAAATCCTACATGGGGAGCAAGTATACAGTGAATCCTGTTGTTTATTTAACAATTCACAGTCTTATTTATGATGTCAGTAATCACCCGAGGTTCTTGTCATGAGCTGCCAGGGCTATGGAAGCCTCTTGAGTTCACAAACTCTGACCTTATTTAGACAAGGCCATAGTCAAAGTGGAAGTTCTCTCCTAACTACAGAGAAAGGTACCTTGTTCTTTGATGGCTTGTTCTTTGTGCTGGGATCTCACTCACAGAGATCTTTAATTTGGGTCATTTTTTTTTTTTGCCACAGTGTCTTGGATTTCTATGCATGAGAGGCTCTCATGGGATTTTTAGCCAGATCTGAATGACTTACAGGCTGATTCTGAGGCCAGAGTGCTGTTTATGGCATCTGCCATTCTATGAGTCTGCTGTGTATCATGCTTCCCATGTTGGATCCTTCCCTCCTTTTTAATTCTATCAGTGATTATTAGCAGACACCAGACTTATTTATGTGATCCCTTTGACACTTAATCCTATCATTATGATCAATTATGAACTGAAACTGATCACTTTGACTAGTAAGATGGCATTGGTACATGCCACCTTGATGGGATTGATTTGGAATCCCCTGGCACATTTCTAGCTCTACCATTAGGGGTAACTCCAAGTGATCATGTGCCAAACTGTACATCTCCTCCCTATCTTATTCCCACTCTTGTATTTAACGGGGATCACCTTTCAGTTAATTTTAAATGCCTAAGAATAATTGTGTGTTAAGTAAAGGGTTCAACCAGAGGTATTAAGTAGAATAAAAAATTATTAAAGGAATAAAATGGTAAGTTGTCTCTCGACAGTCAGGACAAGGACTGATCAAGTAATTGTTTCTCATAGTGTCCATTTCACTACTACAGGTTTCCTTTTAGGTGCTCAGTTAGTTGTCAAAGATCAGGGAGAACATATGGTATTTATCCCTTTGGGACTGGCTTATTTCACTTACCATGATGTTTTCTAAATTCCTCCATTTGGTGCAAATGACCGGATTTCATTTTTTTTTTTACTGCAGTATAGTATTCTATAGACTACATATCTCATAATTTCTTTATCCAGTCTTCTGTTTTATTTTTAGTATTTTTTTCATTTTTAATTCTCTTTATATACAGAAGATCAATTTAGCATATATCAAGTAAAAATTTCAACAGTTTGCACCCACATAGAAACACAAAGTGAAAAATACTGTTTGAGTACTAGTTATAGCATTAAATCACAATGTACAGCACAATGAGGACAGAGATCCTACATGAGGAGTAAGTGCACAGTGACTCCTGTTGTTGACTTAACAAATTGACACTCTTGTTTATGGCATCAGTAATCACTCTAGGCTCTTGTCATGAGTTGCCAAGGCTATGGAAGCCTTTTTTTTTGACAGGCAGAGTGGACAGTGAGAGAGAGAAACAGAGAGAAAGGTCTTCCTTTGCCGTTGGTTCACCCTCCAATGGCGGCCGTGGCAGGAGCGCTGCGGCCAGCGCACCATGCTGATCCGATGGCAGGAGCCAGGTACTTCTCATGGTCTCCCATGGGGTGCAGGGCCCAAGGACTTGGGCCATCCTCCACTGCACTCCCTGGCTACAGCAGAGAGCTGGCCTGGAAGAGGGGCAACCGGGACAGAATCCGGCGCCCCGACCGGGACTAGAACCCGGTGTGCCGGCACCGCAAGGTGGAGGATTAGCCTAGTGAGCCGCAGCGCCGGCTTATGGAAGCCTTTTGAGTTCACCGACTCTGATCATATTTAGACAAGGTCGTAGTCAGAGTGGAAGTTCTCTCCTCCCTTTAGAGAAAGGTACCTCCTTCTTTGATGACCTGTTTGAACCATTTCTAAAAGGGTGCCAAGTTATGTTTATCTCCTTAACTCCTCTGCTTTTAATTACAAAGTTACAAATATCTCTAATATTTATTTTGTTGTTGATTTTCACCTTGGGGCTAGGAAATCAATACTTTAAAGTTTCAGCCATAGAATGACCTCTTACTGGTAATTTTTTAAATAGCTTGATTAGTTATCTCCATCGTAAATTGTAGGGGAACCTTTTAAGTTTCCCCTAACATCTTAATAGCTAACACATCTATCCAGAAAGAACCTGTGGAAGGTTTTCAGTGAGGCCTGGTAGAGCAAAAATAGACTTGGAAAGAAGGCATATGTTTTTTAAAAAATCCTACTTATTTTTATTTAACACCTTAAAGCAAGTAACTCCACCATTAAGGTTTTTTTCTTCATCTGAGTACTATTATGGGATGAAGAGCATTTGGTTCCCCACACTAATGCAGATGTTTAACAATTCTTATTTGAATGATTTTTGGATGAGGGGGGTTGGAACAGCATTGAAGAAGGGGACCTGGTGGAAAGTCTTTAGGTCATCTGGGACTTGCCCTCAGAAGGTAGCTCTTCTGAGGGGGTTGGTTATGTAAGCCCAGTTTGGCCTAGCTTCTCTTTCTGTTTCCAGGCTCACCATGTGATTATTCCAAGTTCTAGAGCTATACTCAAGAAATATGTAATGTTGTTCTCAATGTTCCTGACATACTTGGTATCACAAGCCACTTGGCCCTTCTTGAAATAGTTTCTTCCCTGAGCCTCTGGGACACCTTCAATTTCTCTTGGGGGTGCTCCTACCTAATTGACCATAGTGACAGTCAGAAATATAAGGACAACTCTTTGGGTGCCGATGCTCCAGGAAACCAGATTTTACTGCTTGTCTTCTTTCCTTGTTTTGTTTTACTTCCTTCTTTGGACTGGAAGTCTATTTTAAATTTAAACATTGATTTAAAAAATATATTTATTTATTTATTTGAAAGGCAGAATGACAGGGAGAGACAGAGCGACAGATCTTCCATCTGCTGCTTCACTTCCCAAATGGCCACAACAGCCAGGGTTGGGCCAGGCTGAAGCCAGGAGCAAGAACTCCATCCTGGTCCCCATGCCCTTGGCAGGAACCCAAGTACTTGGACCATCTTCTGTTGCCTTCTCAAGTGCATTAGCAGGAAGCTGAGCAATCCACTGTGCCACAGTGCCCTTTAAACATTACCGTAAACCATCACTCTCTACATAGTGTTCCAAAGCATTATTGTTAGTATCCATAGCATCTGATGCACATACCCTTCTTGCAATCCCATTCAAAAGGAAATTACGCCTATTTGCATGCCTTAAATAGCACTATGGGTTAGTGATGGTGGCCTCTTTACCTTCTTCACAGGTAAAGAAATTATTGACAGAGAGAAACATAAATGGACTAATTAACCTAAAACTATGCCATAAAGGAGAGTTCAGGACAGGAATCAGCATTCATTGATTTATTGCCTGCCTTATGCCAGCCACTTGGCTAGGTACTTTCACATCCCCTATGCCATCAAATACTCCCTATCAGCTCTGCGAATTCTAACTTTATCATCTTTGTTTTATAGATGTGAAAACTGAGGTTGAGAGATAAATTACTTGCTCCAGGTTATCCAGTTAGGAATGTCGCTCCCCCTCTTCGTGGAGGAACGACACAGGACCCTGCGCTGTTCTTTCGTCTGCTCGGCCCTCCCCGGGTTTGCTGCTGGTTCTTCCCGGGTTGGCTACTGTCCCTTCCACCTCCGTGGAAGGGCGGTTCCCCCTGGCCACTTTCCCCACTTCCGCAGGGGAGCGGCACACCGCCGGCCGGTTCTCTCGGGGGCTGCACAGGTGTTCCTTCAGATAGATGTTCCCCTTAGATGTTCCTGGTGCATGCCGTCTCTCTCCTCCTTTATAGTCCTCCTCTGCCAATCCCAACTCGGCTGCCCACACGCCGAGTACGCTGCTCTCCTCCATTCAGGAGCAAGTCCTACAGTTTATTGGCTGAACTAGAGGCAGCTGTGTAGAAGCTGTTTTCTCCTCTCCCAGCGCCATATTGCGGGAGAGCAGATGCATAGAATAAGTCTTAATTCCAGTAACTTAGTCTAGTCCGAGTTGCTCCCCACAAGGAAGTGTGAGGTCGGGGTTCAAGCTGGTGTCTTCCTGACTGCAAAGTCCACATAGTGGGTTGGAATAGCCATGTCAGATCCAGTTTCAAAGAAGATATTTTATTGAGAAGGAGGTCATCCCCTCTTTTTTTTTTTTTTTTTTTTTTACTCCCTTGGAAAATGAAGCGAAAACAGGAGAAATTCACCAGTTCGTAACAGGGTGGTCTTCTTGACTTTTTGGAAATCTGACACAAGCTGCACCTATTCCTCATCACACCCCCTGGTCATCAAAACTCTAACTCTAGAGTATGCTATTCTCCCTCTTTGTCCTTGTTTCTCCCATCTTCTGTAACTAAAAACAGTATTTCTCTTGCCTTTATCCTCCTCTATCTTTTGAAGCATTCATCAATGAAGACCAGCTGCTACTCTCCTTTGGCCTCCATTGACCAATTCTCTTCCTCTGTTTTGGCCTCAGTGTCTCCATCTGCATAATATCCTCATCCAGGATATTGGACCAGATAGATCAGCTCTAAAACTTAGCTATTCAAATTTCCCTCCGGGATTTTCTACCTCTTCCAATCTCCCTTCTTTGGATTTTGTTGTTGTTGTTGCTGTTGGCTCATTTCATCCTTCCTGCCCCTCACCTTAGAAATTTATCAGGCTCAGTTCCACAGTGTAAGTGGAACATCCATAGTTTTTTTTTTTTTTAATTATTTATTTGAAAGACAGAGTTACACAGAGAGAGAGTCTTCCATCCACTCGATCACTCCCCAAATGGTCACAAATGCCAAAGCTGAACCAATCTGAAGCCAAGAGTCAGGAGCTTCATGTGGGCCTCCTACATGGGTGCAGGGTCCAAGGACCTAGGCCATCCTCCGCTGCTTTCCCAGGCCATAGCAGAGAGCTGAATCAGAAGTGGGGCAGCCAGGACTCAAACCAGCAGCCATATGAGATACCGGCACTGCAGGCCAGGGTGTTAACCTGCTGCACCACAGTGCCGGCCCCCATCCATAGTTTTTACTTCAGACAATTCATTCATGTTTTTAGTGAAATGATTTGGAAATTTCAAGGGTCTTGCTGTCTTACAGATCTGGGTTTCAGTTTTCCTGACCTTGTCTGTAAAAATGTGGTGGTATGCCTCATAACATACTAATGGGTTATCAAAAAGATTAAATGCAATGATGTTTGCTTTCCCCTATCAGAATCTCAACAACGTTCTTTCCATCTCTCTCTATTTTAAACTAATGATTAAAAATCTACTGACTCAACACCAAAAAGGAAACCTCCTGAAGTGAAATGGACACTATGAGAAATGGTGACTTGATCAGCATAGCTCTGACTGCTAATGGACAACTTAATACATTATCCCTCATAGTATTTTTTTTTGTCTGTTCTACTTAATATGACTGGTTTAATTCTGTAATTATCACACAGTTATTCTTAAGTGTTGAAAATTAACTGAAATGTGATCCCTGTTAAACATAAGAGTGGGAATAAGAGAGGGAAGAGATGTATAATTTGGGACATGCTCGGGCTGACTTGCCCCAATTGGTAGAGTTGGAAACATACCAGGGGATTCCAATTCAATCCCATCAAGGTGGCATGTGCCAATGCCATCTTACTACTCCAAGTGATCAATTTCAGTTCGCAATTGATCATAATGAAAGGACTAAGAGTCAAAGGGAGCACATAAACAAGTCTAGTATCTGCTAACACCAACCGATAGAATAAATAAAGGGGAGAGTGATCCAACATGGGAAGTGAGATACTCAGCAGACTCATAGAATGGCGGATGTCCTAAATAGCACTCTGGCCTCAGAATCAGCCCTAAAGGCACTCGGATCTGGCTGAAAAGCCCATGAGAGTATTTCAGGCATGGAAAGCCAAGACACTCTGGCAAAAAGATCTCTGTGAGTGAGATCCCAGTGGAAAGAACAGGTCTTCAAAGAGGGAGGTGCCTTTCTCTGAAGGGAGGAGAGAACCTCCACTTTGACTATGACCGTGTCTAAACAAGATAAGAGTCGGAGAACTCAAGGGGCTTCCATAGCCTTGGAAACTCATAACTGGTGCATAGGGAGATTACTGATGCCATAAACAGGAGTGTCAATTGGTAAAGTCAACAACAGGAGTCACTGTGCACTTACTCCTCATGTAGGATCTCGGTCCTTAACGTGCTGTACACTGAGGCTTAATGCTATAACGAGTACTCAAACAGTATATTTCACTTTGTGTTTCTATGGGGGTGCAAACGACTGAAATCTTTACTTAATGTACACTAAACTGATCTTCTGTAAAAAAAAAAAAAAAAGAAAGAAAGAAATTTTCAATTCCCAACTTGACTCTCACTGGGATTAAACATGACAATAGGTCTGATCTGATTTCATCATCATTTTAAAAAAATCATCTATTATTTTTCACTTTATGTTTCTGTGTGGGAGCAAACTGTTGAAATACTTACTTAAGGTATACTAAGCTGATCTTCTGTATATTAAGATAATCGAAAATGAATCTTGATGTGAATGGAAGGGGAGAGGGAGTGGGAAAGGGGAGGGTTTTTGGTGGGAGGGACGGTATGGGGGGGAAGCCATTGTAACCCATGAGTCGTACTTTGGAAATTTATATTCATTAAATAAAAGATAAAAAAAAAATCTATGATTTCAAATCAACTCTTTCACTCAAAATTCAAGCTCATATTTCTAATGATTTGCTAGTGCCTCAAATTCAACCCATCCAAACTGGGTGCACTTTACAGATATAGCAATGGTCACTAAGAGAAGGGGAATGGTCTAAAATATTACAGCTGAAATTTTAGCTCACATCTATCCAAATTTTAGACTTTCTCCTATCTATCTGGTTCTCATCACCCCACATTTGTTGTTTGTGGTAACATGTATGAGAACTGAAAAAAATCCATTAGAACATACTGCAATAACAGTGAATGTAGCATCATAGGGGGACAAAATATCTAAATATTTGTCAATTTATTTCTTAATAAGCAATTAAAAGAAGGAAGAAAACTAATTTTGGCTATAGGGCCAACTTATTTAAGGACTGGTTCCACCAGTTAATAATGTTTTTTAACCCAGGGAAGTTATTTATCTGAGTCTTTAGACTTCATTTATAAAATATTACATAAGGGGTCGGCGCTGTGCTGCAGCGGGGATAAAGCCCTGGCCTGAAGCGCTGGCATCCCATATGGGCACTGGTTCTAGTCCCGGCTGCTCCTCTTCTGATCCAGCTCTCTGCTATGGCCTGGGAAAGCAGTAGAGGATGGTCCAAGTCCTTGGGCCCCTGCACCCACGTGGGAGACCCTGGAGAAGCTCCTTGCTCCTGCCTTTGGATCGGCGCATCTCTGGCCATTACAGCCATCTGGGGAGTGGACCAGCGGATGGAAGACTTCTCTCTATAACTGTCTTTCAAATTAAAAAAAAAACTTAAAAAATGAATTAATAAAATAAAATAGTACATAAAATACCCAAGTTTTAGGGATTTATGAAGATTAAAGCAAAGTAGCCAAAAGGCTCAGCACAATATATGGTATCAGATGCTTGTGTTTCCTCTTATATGAGGTACTTTAGAAGTTTCACAGCAGTAGTGATGGTCATGATAATAAATAACAACAATTAGACTCTGATAACGTACAAAGCCCTAATTTAAACACCTTATTCTTTCTTCACAATAACCTTAATAGGTAGAGAGTGTCATTATCCTCACTCTGTAGATGAGCCATAGGAAGGTTCAACAATTTAGTTAAGGGTTGTATTTAGTGTCCCACCTGTGGTATAATCCCTGATTATCACTATATCATTCTGAAAAGGAACAGAAGTATAGGACAGCTGCTCCATTCTCATCACACACACTACTAGGACAAACTACTAGGACAAAACTTGGTATTGAACTGCTTGGCATTAATTCCAGATGCAAAGGGAGTTTAGAGTGCTATTAAGCTCAATGTAAGGGCTAGTACTGTAGTACAGTAGGTTTGTCCTCCGCCTGTGGCACCGGCATCCCATATGGGTGCCGGTTCTAGTCCCGGCTGCTCCTCTTCTAATCCAGGTGTCTGTTATGGGCTGAGAAAGCAGTAGAGGACAACCCAAGTGTTTGGGCCCCTGTACCTGTGTAGGAGACAGGAGGAAGATCTTGGCTAAAACTAAATGGCCTGGCAAAGCAGTGGAAGGTGACCCAAGTGCTTGGGCCCCTGCCACTCATGTGGGAGACTGGAATGAAAGTCCTGGCTTTTTCTTGGTTCATCCCTGGCCACTGTAGGCATCTAGGAGGTGAAATAGCCATTTGAGGATCTCTGTCCCTGCCCCCGCCTATCAAATAAGTAAAACTTTTTAAAAAAATCTATTTCCAAATTTGGAGTCATGAGGACATATGCCTATGTTTTTCCTAATAGCTGTGTAGTTTTAGCTCACACTGATAAGTCTTTGATCAATTTTAAGTTGTCTTTTGTAAATGGTGCAAAATCATTTTTTGTTGGAAAGAATATTGTTTTTTAAGCCAGTGTTGTGGTTTAGCAGGTAAAGCCATTGCCTGCAGTGCCAGTATGCCATATGGGCAGCTGTTCAAGTGCTGTCTGCTCCACTTCCGATCCAGCTCTCTGCTATGACCTGAGAAAGCAGTAGCAGAATGGGTCACCCAGTGAATGGATGACCTCCCTCTCTCTCTCTTCCTCTGCCTCTGTCTCTCTGTAACTCTGCCTTTCAAGTAAATAAATAAGTCTTTTTAAAAAAGAATATTATTTCCTCATTGACAATAAATTTGCCATAAATAAAAGGGTTTATAGTATATCCTCAATTCTATTCCATTAATCTATATTTCTATGTTTATGCAGAACAACACTGTTTAGACTATTGTTGTTTTGTATTAAGTTTTAAATTGGGAAGTGTTCTTCTTTTTCAAGATTTCTTTAGCTATTCTGGGTGCCTTACAAATTTATGTAAATTTCATAATATACATGCTAATTTCCTCTTTTATTAAAAAGATTCATTTATTTATTTGGAAGGCAGAGTTATATAGAGAGAGGAGGAGACAAAAAGAGAAATTTTCCATTTGCTTGTTCACTCCCCAGTAGCTGCAATGGCCAGGGCTGGGCCATGCTGAAGCCAGAAACCAGGAGCTTTTTCTGGGTCTCACACGTGGGTGCAGGGACTCAAACACTTAGGCCATCTTCCACTGCTTCCTCAGGCCATTAGCAGGGAGCTGAATTGGAAGAAGGGCAGCTGGGGACTTGAACTGACATACCTATAGGATACTAATGTCGCAGGTGGCGGCTTAATCCACTGTGCCATAACACCGGCCCTTATGTGTCAATGTCTACAAAGAGTCCAGCTGAGACTCTACCTGGAGCTAGCCAAACTCAAAGGTAACTGCACAATTCCCAGAAGATTGCTCTACTTCAAACTGGAACTTGAAGTTTGTGGATCCCTAAGACCCCCTAGTGATTCCCTTCCCCCTACATTGATAAATGACTAGAATCATACACAGGGCTCAGGAATATTTTCTAGTTATTATTAGTTATATTATAGTCAAAGAATACAAGTCAAAACCATACAAGAGGAGAGATGAGACACATGAAGGAAAGTCTTAGAAGGGCTTAATGTTAAGCTTCTGCCATCTTTAAGGATATATTATAACCTTATTTCATTGATGAGTGACAGTATGCAGTCTTGCCAACCAGAAAGCTCACCTGAGCTTCAATGTTTGTGTCTTTAATTGATGTCCCATTACATAGGCAGGATTCATTGAATCACTGGTCATGTGACTCTTATCTCTAATCTCCTCTCCTCCTGAGATTGGACTCATATGTTGCTTAAAGCTCCAACATCCTAATGACATGGTGGTCTTTCTAGCATGCCAGCCCCCATCCTGAGCCATCTTGTTAACAAAAATGCTCTAGGGACTCACCAAGACTCATCTCATTAACATAAACTATCAGCTGTGGCTTGAGGGGATTACTAAGAAAAGCAGAGAAATTCTAGTCACTTGAAGTTAAAATGTATCTCATGTGATGTCATATAGTTTGGTGTTGTTTTTAATCCTGACTGAAAGTCTCTCCATTTTGACAAGATTATGCAATCCATTTTCCTTTAATATTTTTGACATAACTGGTTTATTTATTTTTTGAGATTTATCTATTTATTTGAAAGGCAGAGTTATAGACAGAGAGGGAGGGGAGAGGGAGGGGGAGGGGGAAGGGGAGGGGAGAGAGAGAGAGAGAGAAAGAGAGATAAATGTTCTATTTGCTGGTTCACTCCCCAAATAACCACAAGGCCACAACTGGTCCAGACTGAAGCTGGGAGTCAGGAGCTTCATCAGGGTCACCCACATGGGTGCAGGGGCCCAAGCACTTGGTCCACCTTCTACTATCTTCCCAGGCACATTAGTAAGGAGCTGAATCAGAAGTGGAGCAGCTGGGAGCTGGGACCTGAACAGGTACCCATATAGGATGCTGGCATTGTAGGTAGTAGGTTAACCTGCCACTCCACAAGGCTGTTCCCTTTATAACTGCTTTATGTCTGCTATTTTACATTTACTTCAATTGTCTCATATATTTTATTGTTTACTATTTCCCTTTGTGTTAAATGAATGTTTTAGAAGGTGACATTTAGGCCGGCGCCACGGCTCAATAGGCTAATCCTCCGCCTTGCGGCGCCGGCACACTGGGTTCTAGTCCCGGTCGGGGCGCCGGATTTTGTCCCGGTTGCCCCCCTTCCAGGCCAGCTCTCTGCTGTGGCCAGGGAGTGCAGTGGAGGATGGCCCAAGTACTTGGGCCCTGCACCCCATGGGAGACCAGGAGAAGTACCTGGCTCCTGCCTTCAGATCAGTGCGGTGTGCCGGCCACAGCACGCCGGCCGTGGCGGCCATTGGAGGGTGAACCAACGGCAAAAGGAAGACCTTTCTCTGTCTCTCTCTCCTGTAAAAAAAAAAAAGGTGATATTTAATTTCTTTAATTATTTTATCACTGTATATAAAAATAATTTCCTTAGCTGTTCCTTAGGGCTCACCATACACAGCTTTACTTAGCAGAATTAGCATTATATTTATATTCACTTAATTCTGTGTTAGAGAGGAATGTTACTCCTCTAATGTTATATTATCTTTTTTGTACATGTCGTTAAATGTATTGCATGTATTTATGCTAAAATACTACAATATATTATTATAATTATTTATATAATCTTTTAAAGAAGATAGGGGAAGAAAGAACATAAAGTGTACATTTATATAACCTATTATATGTATACATTGTGAAATGTCTGATCCAGGTAAATATACTTATTCTTTCAACTATTTAACATTTCTTTCTAGTGAAAACATTCAAAATCTCATCTTTCAGCTTTTTATAGAGAAATATGCAGTATATTAACATTATCTATAATCACCCTAATACACAATAGAACTGCAGAACTTCTTACTCCTATTGGGCTGTAACCTAGATCCTGTCAATCAACTTTCCTCAACCTTCTCTGCTTACTTCATATTTTCCTGTGGATTAAAATTATTACCTAGGTTTGCTTGCTTTTATTCTGATGAACATACATATTTATTTTAAGTGAGCCAGATAGCAACAAATTCTTCCAGCTTTGACCTAGGATCAGCTTTATTTTACCTTCATTTTTGAAAGATAGCTTTGGATACAGTTTTGACAATGGTTTCAGGCTTGCTTGGTAGTGTAAGATATACTCAATTTGATCTGGAGGAGAAATGAAGTTACTTGGGCTGCTTTCTGTTACAGAATTGGGGCTATGCTATTAAATGCCATGCATTTCCTTAAGTCTAGGGGTCCCATACAAGTTTATCTTTTTACCGCCTCTCAGAGTTCTCTTCCGGCTGCCTTTTTAGTTATTTTCAGAGTTTAATTGTACTTTGTCTGAATGAACCTTTCCATTTTGGTTAAACGAATTTACACCATCTTTTTCCTACCATAAACGTCCTGATGAAAAGTTGTGAAACATAAAATTGCATGAGTAGAATGTAGTTAGATTATGGAAGAGCTACACATATTGGCAGAACTTAGACCTGAAGTACCAAGCAGTTATATGACAGAATTGGTATTTTATGAAAATTCATCTGAGGCAGGCATTTGGCATAAGTAATTAAGATGTCTCTTGGCATATATGCATCCCATATTGGAGTCATGTCCTGGCTCTGCTTCCAATTCCAGCTTCCTACTAATGCTCACTCTGGGAAGCAGCAAGTTATGACTCAAGTAGATGGGTCCATGCCAGCCACATGGGAAACTGGGATTGAGTTCCTGGCTCCTGGTTTCAGCCTATTCCAGCCTAGCAATAGCTATTGCAGGCACCTGGGGGGAATTAACTACCTGGTGGGCTCTCTCTCTCTCTCTCAAATAACTAAATAAAAATTTTAAAAGAAGAAAGGAAAATTAGTCTGGCATATGTGCAGAATTGATTACAGATTCAAATTGTTTCTATTCGATTATATTCCAGTTGAGCTGTGCTGCTCATGACAATATTAAATTTCACAGGCTCTGGTCCAATGAATACACAATTTATTATGCTGTCTCCCCAAACTAGAACTGTGACTACTAAACATGCCTCTAAACCAAATTTCACCCCAGGCCAATATCAGGCAGCAAGAATTATGAGTACCTGTATGCCATGTTAATTTTCTTATTGTCAAAAGGTTTGTACCAGATCCCTGAAACAAGCCTTGGTCATTTGCTATTCTAATCAGCAGCTTCATTAGAATGAAAGAAACCAAGTGACTAACCCCTTTTACCCAGTGATATTGTCTCAACAATGATGAGAGAGCTACTCCAAGAGAAGCAAGGAGATAGCTATCCAGGGCAGGGAGCAGAAGATAGCATGTGCCTCCCAGAAACTGTTGTGCCAGGGTCTTGGGAGAATTTAAAGGGAAATTGTTCCTATTAGGTTATCATTGAGGTCTATGTTTGGCTGGAAAACATAAACCTGGTATCACTGCTAACTTCAGAATTAGAAACCAATTATCCATCTTACAAGAAGTTGAAAAACTACCTATTAATCTGGTAGGGCAAGGAAATGTGGATAATAAGGAGAGGGGATGTCAGTCTCAGTCTATCCATCTTGCCTTACTCTTCTCCAGTTGCTCACAGCAGGGTCATCTACAGGCACAGCACCCTACCCCAACTTCTGTGCCAAGTCCTGTTTGTTCCTATCTTACTGCATCCCATTTACAACTCCCACTGCAGGATGAACAAAAACACCTACCATTCCTTCATATCCTTCTCATCACCAAGTAGAATAATCTAAATCCCTTGAAGTTCTCAGAGAATTATTTTCCAGCCATTTCATCAGGTCTAACTTTTTTTCTCTGGACCATATTCACATACGTTTTAGACAACTTGGGGATGAAGATGGGATACACAGACATTCATATAAAATTTTGCATAAAGACAAATATATGTTAAAGGAATTACTTGATAAAATGAAATGAACACAGGTCAGGGAGCTAAAAAAATGCAAGTTCTAGGTTTGATTTTGTTGCTATGTTACCTTTTCAAGCCTTAACCAAGCAGACTCCCCCTTATAGTCCTAATTTCCCTTATATATCTGTAAATGATCATTTCTAGTTATGTCATACCATGTTATTGCTTATTGCATGACAAATTATTTTCCAAATCCCAGAATTCTTTTGGCTTTTTTAATGACCAGATTCACATTCTGCTTGTGGTCTGCAATATCTGTGCCCCTACCTTTCTTTATCCTGACTTTCAAATTTTATTTCTTAGTTTCTTGGGTGCCTATGTAACAAAATAATTATTACTTCTCATATATAAGATATTAAAATAGTGAACAGTGATTTTCTTCTCTGGACAATCTAAAATTTGCTATCCTATGGCCCTTTCACTGGCATGCACATGTGAGAGATTGATAATGAGGTTTTGTTCCAGATCACATTTCTGGTGGAGTTTGGAGAATTGGAAATAAAATGCTTTGATCCCTTGAAAAGTAGAGGAAAATTTTAACAATAAGCCAAGCTGGAGCAGGCACTTGGTGCAGGGTGAAGCAGTTGTCACTACTTGGAATGCCCATATCCCATATTTGAATGCGTGGAATTGAGTCCCAACTCCATTTTCAATTGTAGCTTTCTGCTAATGTACACGCTGGGAGGTAGCAGATGATGACTCAAGTATTTGGGTCCATACTGCCCACATGGGAAGCCCAGACTGGGTTCTGAGCTTCTGGGTTTGGCCTGGCCTAGTCTCAGCTGTTACGGACATTTGGGAAGTAAGCCAGCAGATAGAAGGTCTCTCTCAGTGTCTCTCTGTCTCACTGCCTTTCAAATAAATAAAGACAAATAAATAAATTTTAAAAATAAGCCAAGTTAGCAAGAGTATTAAATCAAGGATGTCAGTCTAGATGTATCCAACCACACTGGAAAATGTCTGTCCAAGTTTTAGTGCCTCCTAGTTTCATTAATGCACTCTTCTCTGTCCAAAAGCAACTGCCTAAGAACTGTGGAGGGGACTATCGCCATGAAAAATAAGTGTTTCTGATTAAAATAATGGTAGAAAATTGATTCTGAAGAGTGGGAAGATGTACGTGAGCTACTCACTGTCAGCATCACTTACTTGGCACTTGGTATATCATTTTATGCCTATTTTTCTTTTCTCCTTAGCTAAAAATGTGTTTTTTGAGGGCAGCAAATTCACAGATCTTTAAATCTCATAGCAGAACATGATATCGCAGCAGCATATTACCTTGCACATAGTAGGCACTAATTTGGGAATCTTGGGTCCTAATTTCCCTGAGTCCAGACAGTTGGAATCCTGTGACACAATCCGTGTGTTCAATTCCACTCATTCCCTAGAAAAAACTGATTCAGGCTAGCATATACCAAGACAATTCCATACCATCACTAGGACTGAAATTAGTCTTGCTGCCCTAAGGAACTGATTCTATCATGTTCGGTGCCTTGTCCTTGCCCATGTACTAGGAATACAAAGATAAACACATATTGGGACCTATCTTTGAGAAATGCAGAATTTGTAGCACGTTTGAAGACTCCATCCACACTTCTGCACTGAGGCAGACTCTAGCATGGCTCCCAACAGCATAGGTTCATGTCTGTAGGATGATTCTTGTCTCCTCTCAAAACGCCAGCCTGAGAAAGTTTAACACTGATGGGAAAACTTATTGTTTCTTTTAGTCTTTTGTACTATGCCTCTGACTTTCCTTAGAATGTTTTCTTAATAGAACTTTTTTCATTTAATTTACTTTTATTTAGCTTTTAACAGATTCAATATGATTTACAGATACAATTCTAAGAATATAGTGATATTCCCTTCATCCCTCCCTCTCTCTCTCCCTCCTGCCCTCCTCGCTTCTACCTTTCTTTCTGTCTTTTTCTGTTTTTTGAGATAACATATCTTAAATTTACATTACAGTAAAAATGCTTACTTACATCACTGAATAAGAAGTTTAGCAAGGAAAAAGCAAAAAAAAAAATTTATTGGGACTATAGACCAAGAATATAGACCAAGGCTATAAACAGTAATTGAATGGAAAAAGAATAGTGAATCTTTCCATGTTCCCTTGATATGGAGGGTACTTCAAATAGTTCATGGAAAATGGAATTAAAGATAAGTTTATTTTGGTGCAAATAAATTCAAAACGTGCAAAGTTTTTTCATAATAGGCATTTTCATGAACTTTTGAGATCTCTCATTGAAAAGCTTTGTTATTTAATTCCATTTTACATGAACTTTTTAAAAAAATATTTATTTTATTTATTTGAAAGTCAGAGTTACAGAGAGAAAGAGTATGAGAGAGCGAGCGAGCGAGTCTTCCATATGCAGGTTCACTCCCCAAATGGCCGCAAAGATCAGGGCTGAGCCAAGCTGAAGCCAAGAGCCAGGAGCTTTATCTGGATCTCCCACGTGGGTACAGGGGCCCAAGGACCTGGGCCATCTTCCACTGCTTTCCCAGGCCATAGCAGAGAGCTGGATTGGAAGTAGAACAGCTGAGACAAACCAGCACCCATATGGTATGCTGACCTTGCAGGTGGTGGCTTAAACTGTTAAGCCACAATGCCAGCCCTGTCCATGAACTTTTGGAGTATTTTCAAATCTCCAGCAAGTCTGGAGTGTCTTTCTTCAGGATCTTAAAGCCATTCCTTTGCAGTGTGATAATTAAGAAAGATAAGACCTTAGTTTCCCTCTCTCTGTGAGAAGATAGATCTCTCACTTCCATAATTGCCAGCTAGTAGGCACAGCTGATCTAATCACATTTACACTGACCAATCCTTTATAATTTTTCACTTGAACTCCTGCTCTCTCCTCCTTACTCCTCCATTCTCCCTCTAAAATGATTAGTCACCTCTGCACAAATTGGAATGGATGTGATCTCATTCCTCTACTATCAGTAGTTACTGAATTAAATATGTTTTCACTACTTTAGCTAGTGTCCAGTTTTGTTGATATTTGATACTCTCAAGGTGCTTACAGAACAGAAGGGATGACAGACAAGTAAAAAGTTTTTTTATTTATTTTTAAAGATTTATTTATCTGAAAGGCAGAGTTACAGAAAGGCAGAAGCAGAGAGAGAGAGAGGTTTTCCATCCACTGGTTCACTCCCGAAATGGCCACAGTGGCCAGAGCTGTGCTGATCGGAAGCCAGGAGCTAGGATCTTCTTCCAGGTCTCCCAAGCAGGTGCAGGAGCCCAAGGACTTGGGCCATTTTCCCCTGCTTTCCCAGGCCCATTAGTGGGGAGCTGGATAGGAAGAGGAGCAGCCGGGACTTGAAACAGCACACATATGGGATGCCCACACTGCAGGCAGCAAGGTTACTCGCTACACCACAGCACCGGCCCTGACAAGCTAACTTCAGCAATTATGATTAGTGTTAAGATAGGAGTGTGCCTAAGGTGCTATGGGAGCATGCAGGAAAGCAATATAATACATACTTGATTCTACCCATCACAAAGATATGTTTCACCCAGCGTCCCCCAGCTTAGCAAATGCTACCACCATTCATCCAGTTTTTCAGTCCAAATGTTTGAATTAACTCTTTACCTCCTACTACCTTTTGCCTTGATTAACGCAACAGGATCACAACCAGGTCACTTCAGGTTCATCTTACCTCCTGCATTAGTTTCCTAACACTGTTGTAGCAAATTACCATAAACTTGGAAGCTTGAAACAACGCACATTTATTTTCTTACAGTTTTGGAGGTCAAAGATAATGGAATTAACTTCTTGGGGCTGGAATGAGGTTGTTGGTAAGCCACAGTTGCTGCAGAGATTCCACGAGAATCTGTTTCCTTGCCTGCTCTGGATTTAGAGCTGCATTCCTGACCCTTGGTTTGTGACCCCATCTTATTTTTTTCCTTAAGATTTTTAAAAATTTCTTTGAAAGGCAGAGTGATAGAGAGAGGGAGAGAAACAGAAATCTTCCATCTGCTGGTTCACTCTCCACATGGCCACAACAGCCAGGGAGGGATAGGCCAGGCTGAAATCTGGAGCCAGGAACTTGCTCCTGGTATCACACATGGATGGCAGGGCCGCAAGTACTTCAGCAATCTTCTGCTGATTTCCCAGGTTAGCACGGATCTGGATGAGAAACAAAGCAACTAGGACTGAAACTCGTGCTCTGATAGGGCATGCTGGTGTCATGAGTGATGGCTTAACTCGCTGCGCCACAGTGCTGCTTCACGTGACTCCATCTCCTGTGTTCCTAGCCATCTTGTTTCAGGGGTTATATACCCTTAAATCTCCCTCTATCTCTCTTCTACAAATAAAATTGTGATCTCATTTAGGGTCCACTCAGATAATACAGGACAATCGATATTCTTTTTTAAAGAATTATTTATTTATTTAAAAGGATGAGTTAGTAGAGGGAGAGACAGACAGAGAGAAAGAGATCTTCCATCCACTGGTTCACTCCCCAAATGGCCACAACGGCCAGGGCTGGGCCAATCTAGACAGGAGCCAGGAGCTTCTTCCGGGTCTCCCATGTGGGTAACAGGGGCCCACACACTTGGGCCATCCTCTGCTGCTTTCCCAAGCCATTAACAGGTAGCTGGATCGGAAGTGAAGAAGCCGAGACTGAAACCTGCGCCCATATAGGATGGGGGTTTACCTGCTATGCCGTGGCGCCGGCCCTGAAAACCAATATTTCTCAAGATTCTTAATCAAGTCTGCAAAGCCTCTTTAATTTACTGAAACCAGGAGTAGACATATTAGTATCACATTATATGGAATTCATGACAAAGATCAAACATGAGATAAGAAGAGTATATTATGATGGTAATGGGTATAATTCAGTGAACACAATATATGTAAATATTTATATAACAAATAATATGGTATCAAAATGATTTTACTATATGCACACACATATGTTATCTATGTATGATTTATATATATGTATTAGAGAAAACATGTAGTACTTGTATTTTTATATCTGTGTTATTTCACTTAGCATAATGATATGCAATTGCATACATTTTTTGATATTGTGAGAATTTCATTCTTTTTATGGCTTAATAATATTTCATTTTGGTATAAGTACACTTTCTTCATCTGTTCATTTATTGATAGACTTCTAGATTGATTCCATATCTTCGTTACTGAGAATAGTGCTGCAATAAATATGGGAGTGCAGGTACATTTCATGTGCTGACTTCATTTTCTTTGAATATAGTCTCAGAAGTGGGATAACTGGGACACATGGTAGATCTATTTTAGGTTCTTTGAAAGTCTCCATACTGGTTTCCGTAATGGTTGCACCACTTTGCATTCCCACCAGCAATGTATTAAAATTCCCTTTTCTATACAACCTCATCAGCATTTGTTATTTTTTAGATAACAGTCCTTCTAGCTGGAGTGAGATGATGCATCCTTATAATTTTTACTTGAATTTCCTTGATGACAGGTTATCCTGAAAATTTTTCCAGGTGCTTGTTAGTAATTTGTATTTTTCTTTTGAAACATGTCCATTCATATCCTTTTCGCATTTCTTAATTGAATTAGTTGTTTTGTTGTTTCTGAATTTCTTGAAGTACTTAAAATAAATTCTGGATATTAATACTTTATCAGATGCATAGTTTGCAAATATTTTCTCCCTTTCTGTCAATTGTCTCTTCACTTTGTTAATTCATTTGCTGTGCAGAAATTTCTTAGTTTTATATAATCCTGTTGCCTATTTTTGCTTTGATTGCCTGTGCTATTGGGTTCTTATCAAAAAGTCATTGCAGATGCCAATGTTTTGGAGTATTTCCCCTTCCTCTAATAGCTTCATAGTTTCAGATCTTACATTTAGATCTTAGATACATTTTAAGTGATTCTTGTATTGGGTATAGGAAGGGGTCTTATTTCAAGTTTCTGCATATGCAAATACTTTTCAAAATACCACTTATAGAAGATATTGCTGTCCTTTCTTCCCTTTTCAAGATAAATTGGCTGTAAATGTATGGATTTATTTCTAGGGTTTCTATTCTATTACATTGGACTACGGCTCTATTTTTTTATGTCAGTACCTGCTGTTTTGGTTACAATTGCTCTGGACTATGCCTTAAAATTGCTATTGTATTGACTCCAATTTTGTTCAAGATCATTTTTAAACACTTATTTTATTAGAAAGGCAGAGTCACAATGAGAGAAAGAGAGGTCTTCCATCCACATGTCCACTCCAAAATGGCTGCAACAGCCGAGACTGGGACAGGCTGAACCCTGGAGCCAGGAGCTTCTTCCAGGTCTCCCACAAAGCTGCAGGGGTCCAAACACTTGAGCCATCTTCCACTGCTTTCCCAGATGTGTTAGCAGGGAGCTGGATCAGAAGCAGAGCAGCAGGGACTGAAACCCCCACCAGTATGGTATTCTGCTGTTAAAGGCAGTGGCTTAACTTGTTATGCCAAAATGTTCACTCTGCAAGATCATTTAGGCTATTTGGTATCTTTTTTGTTTCTATATGAGTTTTAAGATTTTTTTTCCTAAATCTGTGAAGAATGTCATTGGTATTTTCATGGAACTGCATTGAATCTGTAAATTGCTTCAGGTACTATAGACATTTTGAAATGTTAATTCTTCCACTCCATGATCATGGGTGATCTTTCTTTGATTTCTTTTATAATGTTTTTACAAATTTTCTTGTAGAGGTCTTTCACCACTTGGGTTAAATTTATTCCAAGGTATTTAATTTCTGTACAGCTATTGCAAATGCGATTGTACTTATAAGTTCTTGCTCAGCAAGATCATTGCTGGTATATAAAAATGCTACTACTTTTGTTTATTGATTTTGTGTCCTGCAACTTCACTGAGTTCACCTATCAGTTCTCACAGTCTCTTGGTAGGAACATCTCTTTTGCTACATTCACAAATGCCAGAGATATGACCTCATATCTTTGGGGACCATTGTGTAGCATACCATACTCACTTAAAATACGCTTGTCTTACACAACAGAAAACTTTTTATGAAACAAATCAGCTCATATCACATACCTGATCAAAAACTCTCCAATGATTACATATTGTCTCAAAGAAAATAATATCTGGGATAGGATAAGCTATTGCTTGGGACACCCACAGCACAAATTGGAGTGCCTGTTTCTTTTTTTAAACTTTTATTTAATAAATATAAATTTCCAGGCCGCAGCTCACTAGGCTAGTCCTCCGCCTGCGGCGCTGGCACACCAGGTTCTAGTCCCAGTCAGGGCGCCAGATTTTGTCCCGGTTGCCCCTCTTCCAGGCCAGCTCTCTGCTGTGGCCAGGGAGTGCAGTGGAGGATGACCCAAGTGCTTGGGCCCTGCACCCGCATGGAAGACCAGGAGAAGCACCTGGCTCCCAGCTTCGGATCAAGCGTGGTGCGCTGGCCACAGCTCACTGGCCGCGGTGGCCATTGGAGGTTGAACCAACGGCAAAGGAAGACCTTTCTCTCTGTCTCTCTCTGTCACTGTCCACTCTTCCTGTCAAAAAAAATTACAAAAAAATAAATAAATATAAATTTCCAAAGTATAGTTTTTGGATTACAGTGCCCCTCCCCATAATTCCCTCCCACCCGCAACCCTCCCATCTCCTGCTCCTTCTCCCATTCCATTCATATCAAGATTCATTTTCAATTCTCTTTATATACAGAAGATCAATTTAGTATACATTAAGATTTCAACAGTTTGCACCCACACAGAAACACAAAGTGTAAAATACTGTTTGAGTACTAGTTTTACCATTAATTCACAGTGTACAACACATTAAGGACAGAGATCCTACATGAGGAGTAAGTGCACAGTGATTCCTGTTGTTGACTCAACAAATTGATACACTTGTTTATGGCGTCAGTAATCCCCCTAGGCTCTTGTCATGAGTTGCCAGGGCTATGGAAGCCTCTTGAGTTCCCCGACTCTGATCTTATTTAGACAAGGTCATAGTCAAAGTGGAAGTTCTCTCCTCCCTTCAGAGAAAGGTACCTCCTTCTTTGATGACCCCATTCTTTCCACTAGGATCTCACTCACAGAGATCTTTCATTTAGTTTTTTTTTTTTTTTTCCAGAGTGTCTTGGCTTTCCATGCCTAAAATACTCTCATGGGCTCTTCAGCCATATCCAAATGCCTTAAGGGCTTATTTTGAGGCCAGAGTGCAGTTTAGGACATCTGCTATTCTATGAGTCTGTTGTGTATCCCACTTGCCATGTTGGATTGTTCTCTCCTTTTTAATTCTATCAAGTTAGTATTAGCAGACACTAGTCTTGTTTATGTGATCCCTTTGACTCTTAAACCTATCATTATGATCAATTGTGAACTGAAACTGATCACTCTGACTAGTGAGATGCATTGGTACATGCCACCTTGATGTGATTGAATTGGAATCCCCTGGCACGTTTCTAACTCTACCATATGGGGCAAGTCCAGTTGAGCAAGTCCCAAACTTTACATCTGCTCCCACTCTTATTCTCGCTCTTATATTTAACAGGGATCACTTTTCAGATAAATTTAAACACCTAAGAATAATTGTGTTAATTAAAGAGTTCATAATCATAATTATTCTGAACTTGCACTCCAGCTTGCACTCCCAGTGTGCCTTGAAGGCAGTAGATGGTGGCCCAAGTATTTGGGTTTCTGCCACCGAAAAGGGAGACCCGGGTAGAGTTCCTGGCTTCTTACTTTGTCCTGCCCAGTCCTGGCTTTGCAGCCATTTGATGACTTAGCCAGAGATGGTATCTCTCTCTCTCTCCCTCTCTCTCTCTCTTTCTCTTTCTTTCTCTCCCTCCCTCTCTTTGTCACTCTGATTTTCAAATAAACAATTACAATTTTTTTAAAAAAGAAAACCAAAGTGCTCATATTCAAGATATATAAATATTTATACAAATGTTGTACAGATCAGAAAAAAAGACAAACCACACAAGAAAAAAATAGACAAAAACTTCATTTCACAAAAGACTTTGGATTTAGAGACTTAGCTGGTGGAAGTAACTGGTACAACCGTTTTGAAAAACCATTGAATTCCACCAAAGCACAATATTTGCATGCCTATGATCTATGAATTTTATTCCTGGTGAATACTAAAGAAAAATTTTCATCCAACATACATGTACAATAATTTTTTTAAAGATTTATTTATTTATTTGAAGGTCAGAATTACAGAGAGGAGAGGCAGACAGAGGTCTTCAATCCTTTGGTTCACTCCTCAATTGGGTGCAATGGCCGGAGCTGAGCCAGTCTGAAGCCAGGAGCCAGGAGCTTCTTCTGGGTCTTCCATGTGGGTGCAGGGGCCCAAGGACTTGGGCCATCTTCTACTGCTTTCCCAGACCATAGCAGAGAGCTGGATGGGAAGTGGGGCTGCTGGGAGTCGAATTGGCACCCATATGGGATGCCGGCATGGTAGGCAGTGGCTTTAACAGCTATGCCACAGTGCTGGCCCCAATGTACTAGAATTTTTAAAAATCAGGGCTGTTTTCAATGGAAAGTAGCCAAATGCCTGATAATAGTAGCTATTAAGACTGATCTTAAAAGTTCTTTCTCAGCCATGGCATTATCTGTGTATGCAAAAGCTGTTGATTTTTCTGTGTTGATTTTTATATCATGCTGCTTTAACAAACTCTTTTATGAGTCCCAACAGTCACTTGGAGGAGTCTTTTGGATCCCCTATATATGGAATCATGTTATCTGCAAATAAGGATAGTTTGACTTCCTCCTTCCAAATCTGTATCCCTTGATTTCTTTTTCTTGCTTAATAGCTCTGGCTAAAACTTCTGAGACTATATTAAATAGCAATGTGAGAGTGGGCATTCTTGTCTGGGTCTGGACTTTAGGGGAAATGCTTCCAGCTTTTCCCCATTCAGTAGGATGTTCGTTGTGGGTTTGTCATAAAGTCCCTTGATTGTTTTGAACAATGTTCCTTCTATACACAATTTTCTTAAGGTTTTCATCATGAAAGGATGTTGTATTTTATCAAATGCTTTCTCTGCATCAATTGAGATGACCATATTTTTTTAAAAGATTTATTTATTGCCGGCGCCGCGGCTCACTAGGCTAATCCTCCGCCTAGCGGCGCCGGCACACCGGGTTCTAGTCCCAGTTGGGGCGCCGGATTCTGTCCCGGTTGCCCCTCTTCCAGGCCAGCTCTCTGCTGTGGCCAGGGAGTGCAGTGGAGGATGGCCCAGGTGCTTGGGCCCTGCACCCCATGGGAGAGCAGGAAAAGCACCTGGCTCCTGGCTCCTGCCATCGGATCGGCGTGGTGCGCCGGCCACAGCGCGGCGGCCATTGGAGGGTGAACCAACGGCAAAGGAAGACCTTTCTCTCTGTCTCTCTCTCTCACTGTCCACTCTGCCTGTCAAAAAAAAATAATAAAAAAATAAAAAAATAAAAAAAAGATTTATTTATTTATTTGAAAGGCAGAATTACAGAGAGGCAAAGGCAGAGAAAAAGAGAGGTCTTCCATCTGCTAGTTCACTCCCCAAATGGCTGCAACGGCTGGAGCTGAGCCAATCTGAAGCCAGGATCCAGGAGCTTCTTCCAGGTCTCCCATGTGGGTGCAGGGGCCCAAGCACTTGGGCCATCCTCTACTGCTTTCCCAGGCCATAGCAGAGAGCTGGATTGGAAGAGGAGCAACCGGGACTTGAACCAGCGCTCATATGGGATGCCAGCACTGCAGCAATGGTTTTACCTGATATGCCACAGTGCTGGCCCCGACCATCTGGTTTTTGTTCTTCAGTTTGTTATTGCAATGTGTCACATTATGCAAATATTGATCCATCCCTGCATTCCAGGGATAAATCTCACCCTTGTTCCAGGTGAATGATCTTTCTGATGAGTTGCATTCTACTGATTTCTGTATACTGACTTGTTAACCAGGAATGTTACTGAATTTTTCCTGTGGAGATTAAATCAGTAATCAAAACCCTTCAACAAAGAAAAGGACCAGATGGTTTCAGTGGTTAATTTGACAAAGCATTAAATAAGAATTAACACCAATCTGTCTCAATTTCTTTGAAACTGTTGTTTCATCTTGTAAAGTCAGCCTTACTCATACCAAAGATAGACAAAGATGTTATTTAAAAAAGAAAGAAAGAACACTATATGTCAATACTTCCTGTAAATATAGAGGTCAAACTCCTCGAAGGGGAAAAAAAGTACTTGCAAACTGAATGTGACAGCTGATTAGAAGCATCATCTACCGTGACCAAGTGGTATCAACCCCTGGGGTGCGAGTATGGTTGAACAGAGGAAAATCCATTAATGTGATATACCACATCGAGATAAAGAAGAATAAAAACCACATGATCATCTCAACCAATGTAGAAAATGTGTCTGATGAAATTCAGCACCCTTTCATGGTAACAACAACAACAAAAAACTATCATCATGCTAGGAACAGAAGAAAATCACATCAACCTGATAAAGGCCCCATATGAAAAGTCCAAAGCTAAAATTATACCCAAGTTTGAGAAACTGAAAGTTTTTTCCTCTAAACTCAGAAACAAGGTAATAATGCCCAGTCTCAGAACTTCTATTCAATATAGTATTAGAAATCTTAGCCAGAGAAGTTAGACATGAGAAAGAGTTAAAAAGCATCCAAATCAGGAACAAAGAAAGAAAATTATCTGCTTATAGATGATGTGATCTTATTTATAGAAAATACAGAAGACTGAAAGAGCTTATTACTCCCTCATCTGCTTTATTTCTTGGAATGCTTTTCACTACCTCTCACTATATAGTATTAATGTGCTTATTTTGTTTGTTTTCTGATTTGTTCTACTGGAATGTAAATTTCACAAGGTGAGTGTTTTGTTCTTTGGTAAATCTTCTATGTTTTAAACAATACCTGGCATGTGTAAATATTCAACTATGGTAGTTCATAAGGGGCTACCCAAGAAGTAGCTATAGAAGAGAAGTCAATGGTTCATTGAAGGAACTCTATGGAACAAAACTATTATGATGTAATTTGTGCAGGAAGAGAAGGGCTTCATAAAATATTCTGAAATGAAGTGGCCTGAATGGAAAGTATGGGGGTACCAGCAGAGAGCAACCTCATGGAGGTTAAAAAGAGATTTAAGAAGAAACGAAAGGACAATAGTCTCAAGAACAGTTAAATCTATTAAGAGGTGAGCACAGATTCAGTAATAAAGGCATAATCAGCAACTAAGAGCAAGAGTAGTAGCTGTTATGTTGTGTTACAAAATCCCTAATTGTGCAAGTTCAGGGGTGAATGGAAGGTGAAGAAGTAGATTTAAGGAATATAGACCATCATTATTTATTGAATACCTTTTGTGTACTATATGTTAAGTGTTGAACGCATAATACTTTCTGTATCCTACAGCAAGGTATTATAATCCCTATTTCATAGATGAGCAGACTGAGACTCACAGAACACAAACAGGCTGTATTCTTCCCACTGCCGTGTGCTCCTTACTTAGGCTTGTTTTATTTTATTTTTTTTGAAAATTTTAATTAGTTTTTAACAGATTCAATGTGCTTTGTAGATACAATTCTAAGAACATAACGATACTCCCTTCCTCCTTGCCTCCCTCCCCCTCTCTCCTTCCCACCCTCTTTTCTACAGTATTTTTTTGTATTTGAGATAACATTATAAATTTACATTAAAGTAAAAAGGCTTAATATTTCAACAAATAAGTTTAACAAGTAAAAATCAAAAAGACTTTAGTTTAGTGGAAATATGAACAATGGCCATAAACAATTGAATGGGAAAACGATCATTTTACCCATATACAATAAGTTTTAAAGTAATCACAGATCATTAAAACTATAGTAGTATGGCATTCTGAACCATTGGCTTCACAAAGATATAAAACAAATTTTACAAAACTATATTTTAGCACTTTCTTAGGCTTCTGAGCTTTACTTTTGCCCAAACTTTTTGTCTGTCATGATTGTCAAGTCTACAGGGTGACTGTTTTAGCATTCTTAGTGATGTTTCTGTTTCCTTTCTTGTACCCCAGGGTGCCTGATTTTACTCTTGTTAGTCTTCTCACCACAGGATGGCCCTTCATCTCATGTTCTTACCACTAGTAGGCATTCTACTATGAACAAGGAGGACTACCCAAGCTATATAGGTATCTGAGAACATCAAGAGTGCCTAGAAACTCCTCATGCCATGCTTTTATTCTTCCCATTTCAATTATAAGAAACCTCCTTGGTTAACACAGTAATTCATTAGCTCATTCCATAGAATCTACTAAGTACCTGTTCTATGTCAGGCATTGGACCAACCTAAGATTCCCTCTGTGCTTAAATGATTTAATATTCAGTATTTGATAATTATTCTATTTAAATTAAGGAAGAATGTAAATGTGCATGAACCCTCAACCATACTTAGCACTGAGAATGTTACCAAAGCCCCTGCATCCACCAATTTGCTTTTTTTCTACCCATCTCTATACTTTTCTTTGGAGAGACATCAAAATAGCACTGGTTTGATATAATTTGACTTGGGCTCAAACCAAAGTTTCCTATGGAACAGCTGTGTGTGTTAGTATGGAATGCTTTCCCTCCTTGAGCCTGAATTGCCTCATCTCTATAGAGAAGATTATGATGAAGCTCATAGATAACCTATTGTTAATTCAAATGTCTAGCAGGCAAACATAATGGAAGCTACAATTAGTTCTAGGCATCTGGACAGCAAGACATAAAGTGATCTGGAAACTAGTGAACAGCCCCATTTTATAGTATATCAGAGAGTTTATTTATTCATTTATTATTAATATAAAGAACAAATTTCATGTAGTTCATAGATACAATTATGACAATATACTGATACTTCCTCCTCTTCCTCCTCATTCCTTTATTTCTCTTTTTCTTTTTAAATGATTGTTGTATCATATATTCATTTACTTCATAAACATAGGCTTAACATTCCACTAAATAAAGAGTAAAACAAGTAAAAATGAGAAAGACCACTAGTCAACAGCAGGAATATAGACGAGGGCTATAAATGATAATCAAACCCCAAGATTGCAATTTCAATCACCTTCATGAAATTTTCTCATACTCTATATATTGGCTACTACAAATCAGAGAAAATATGTAATAGTTTTAAGACTAAAAGTGGGACCAAATCAGGACAAATATTTTCCTATATTCTGTGTTTTTTATTTATTAGGCAATGGACATGAACTGAAAAAAATTTAAGAAGTCTCAGCAATAATTCAAAGACATGCAAGACTATAGAATTATTCATGTCATGAGAGACAAGATTTTTTTAAAAGATTAGATACATAAACAGTATCAGAGGCTACCAGAAAATAAGGATATGCAATTCATTGAAAGCTCCTGAAGGAACATACTATCTCAAAAAATTTTTTTTGCCTTTACAGCCTTAGGGGCATGTACAGTGATATTTATGAAGTGCATGTTCTGTGATTATTGGAAAAATCAATGAATGAATCATTGAATGTGAGAAAGGGAATGGAGAGTGAGGAAACTACTTTTGCAAGGAGTTTGATAGTAAAAGGCAAGAAGGAAACTGTGTGATAGAAAGAAGTAAAAGGTAGAGGGTATTCTAAGGCCAGGCAAAACTTAAGTGTGTTAAGGAAAGGCCTAGGAAAGATACTTAAGGTTCAAGGGTAGGAGTGAGTAATTGATGAATCAGGTCCAAAAGGAGGCCAGAGGAGTAGCTGAGATGGCTCTTACTGAGGACAAAGACGATGATGATAGTTTATTCTGGACCTCACTGATTTGATAATGAGGAGATGGATGAGGTGCTCCTGCACTCAATTCTGGTGAAAGGCAATCTGTGGACTTTTCTATAAAGTAACATGGAACAGGAAAAGGAATTAATTAAAAATATAACTTTCATGCTGGGCATTAACCCTCAGAGAACTCCAGTGAGATAGATATTATTATCCCCAGTAAACCTATGACCAAACAGTCTTAGAAAGAAAAAGTGACTTGGACAAGCTAGAAAATGATAGAAATTTTATGAGTGTTAACATGATTTGTTATGTAGCTAACAGTATATATTAGTATTAATAGCTGGAATTTATTTAGCACTTGCTATGTGCCAGATACTTTTGTAAGTATATTCAGACCAAATATACTTGATATATATTACTGTTGTTATTCTTGTTAAGTATAAGGTAACTGAGACAAGTAAGACTGGGGAACTTGCCTAAGGTCAGAATGCTACTAGGCTTATTTCACTAAGCCTAATGGTCTCCAGTTGTATCATTTTGTTGAAAAAGACAGGCTTTCATTATTTTTTAATGACTCACTGGTATTCCATTGTGTATATATACCACATATTCTTAATGCAGTCATGAATTGATGGACATTTGGATTGATTCCATATCTTAGCTATTGGGAATTGAGCTGTAATAAGCATGGGGGTAAAAAATAACTGCTTCATATGCTGATTTCATTTCCTTTAGGTAAATTTCCAAGGAGTGAGATAAGCCAGTCCCAAAAAGACAAATATATGTTTTCTCTGATATGTGGTAGTTAGTATGGAATAAAAAATGTATAAGGATGAAACTGACATCTTATGATTTGATTACTGTTTTTAGCCCTTTGTCTATACTCCTGTGGAACAGTGATTGTTCTGCTTTTTACTTGTTGAACGTTATGGTTGGTGGTGCATTGAGGCTGTGATTATAAAGCAAATTGAAATTATGTTGTTGTAAAAATTAAAGGAAAAAAAAGAAAACAAGGAAGGAGGAAGGAATGAGGGAATAATGGAGACAGGGAAGTGTGGTTATCTTTTTAGAATTGTATCTATGAAATACATGAAATCTATTCTGTTTATATAAATATTTCTTTTTTTAAAAAGTAATGCAAGTAGGCCAATAAGAGCAAGTTTGGAACCCAAACTCACTACTAAATTCAAATTTTAGAGAATATCTAACACTGAGTCAGACAAATTAAGCTTGTGGTTTAGGGTGATATATCTGGAGCACACATCAAGGAACAATTTATGCTAATTAGTCATGACTCTATTAACACTATAACATAGGCCAACACAAGTGTTATCATTTCTACTAGGTGGATAATGGAGTTTGTGAACAGTGTTTAGGCCTGTAAATGATTAGACCTGAATTATTTTTAAAGATTTATTGATGTATTTATTTGAAAGGCAGAGTTACAAAGACACTCTCCAAATGCCCACAACAGCCAGGGTTGGACCATGCTGAAGCCAGGAGTCTGGAACTCCACCTGGGTCTCCCATGTGGGTAGCAGGGCCCAAGCTCTGGGACCATCTTCAGCTTCTTTCTCAGGTGCATCAGCAGAAATATGGATTAGAAATGGAGCATCTGAGACTGGAAGTGGTGTTCATATATAATGCTGACATTGCAGGTGATGGTTTAACCCACTGTATCACAATGCCTGCCCCTAGACCCGAATTCTTATCTATACTCTGTTATTAAAGTTGTAGTGAAACTTCGGGAATTTTGCTTTAAGGCCTTATTTTCCCTGTTTGCGAATGGAGGTTATACATCTGATGATCTCTTTAGACCCATGTTGCTGGCTCATGTAGCTACTCCTGTGGTCGGAATTCTCTTTGGGGATCTTGGGGACTCATTCAGGATGAAATTACTATTTCTTTAAGGATATGGATATATACGGATGGTTACTGTGATCTGCAAGGTCTGCCAGAGAAATATTTTGACCTTGTGTAATATTTGTCTGTAGAGGTACTTTCTGTCTGGGGGCCACATGATAGAGGACATTAGAGTGGGCTTTAAGGCAATGAGACATCACCAAAATCACATAGGAGAATGAAATTTGAGATCTGTTTTGCTTTTGGCTCTGCTACTAATGAGCTACAGCGTGACTTTAGGGAAAGCAATGTCTAATAACCTCAGTCTCCTAATCTGTAAAATGAGAATTCCATGAAGATCCTGCCTTATGTTTTTACAGTTTAAAAGATCATTTGAGGCCGGCGCCGCGGCTAAATAGGCTAATCCTCCTCCTGCGGCGCCGGCACACCAGGTTCTAGTCCCGGTCGGGGCACCGGATTCTGTCCCGGTTGCCCCTCTTCCAGTCCAGCTCTCTGCTGTGGCCAGGGAGTGCAGTGGAGGATGGCCCAAGTGCTTGGTCCCTGCACCCGCGTGGGAGACCAGGAAAAGCACCTGGCTCCTGGCTTCGGATCAAGCGCGGCGGCCATTGGAGGGTGAACCAATGGCAAAGGAAGACTTTTCTCTCCGTCTCTCTCTCTCTCTCACTGTCCACTCTGCCTGTCAAAAAATTTAAAAAAAAATTTAAAAAAATCATTTGAAAGAAAAACAAAACGTATCAGCGCGGTGCACTGGCCGTAGCGCGCCAGCCGCAGCGGCCATTGGAGGGTGAACCAATGGAAAAAGGAAGACCTTTCTCTCTGTCTGTCTCTCTCTCACTGTCCACTCTGCCTGTAAAAAAAATAAATAAAAAAGTAAAATAAATAAAAAAAGAAAAAAGAAAAACAAAAATCTGTTTGCAAATGGGAATGTTAAAATAGCCTGGAATTTCTGTGGGTTTACAGGGATGAAACTTTCTTTTGTGCTGGTAGATAAGGAAGCACTTACTTCCTTATGGAGATAATATTGTATCCTATAATTGGCACTGGCTGCATGTTATTACTTTTCAAAGAATGGATTTTATTCTATTCTGTTAATTTCATTACTCAGGGTAGGAGCAAATTTAATCATACAATCACTTGCTCAGTTTGTTTGACAAATATTTTATTGGCATTTTACTCTGTGCCAGGCACTGTACTAGGCAACAGAGGAAACATAATTAAATAATAGAAGCTCCATTGTCAAGAATCTTATATCTAATTAGAAAATAAAGAAATCAACAATTAACACGCAGTACAGTTTAAAAGGTTACAGAGCTACACAAGATAAGGTAAGAGTACAAATGTACCAAAAGCAGCAGTTAGATGAGGTGTTTTGTAGAATGCTTCCTGGAGAAAGTACATCTGTAAATGGACTGGGGTAGGTGTGGGACTGAAGAGTACTCCAGACAGCATGAGAAAATGTGTGATTCTTCATTATTTGGGTTACATAAAGCCTTCATAGATAAACCAAAAGCACAGTGACCCAAAAATTAGAAAAACTATATTTATATATATATATATATATATAGTTCATTTGAAAATAAAAATATGTATGGTTTATTTGAAAGGTATACAGAAAGAGGGAAGAGAGAGAGAGAGGGAGGGAGGCAGGGAAGGAGGGAGGGAGGGAGAAAGACAGAGAGAGAAAGACAAAGGAATATCTTCCATTCACTAGTTCACTCACCAAATGGCCTCAATGGCTGAGGCTGGATCAGGTGAAGCCAGGAGCCTGAAAATCCATCCAGGTCTACCACATAGGTCATAAGGGCTCAAGTACTTGTGCCACCTTCTACTGTTTTCTGAGCTGCATTAGCAGGGATCTGGATTGAAAGTGGACCTGGTCTCTTAACTGGGTCGTTTGTTTTGTTGTTGTGGAGTGTCTTGATCTCTTTGTATAATCTGGTTATTAATCCTTTATCAGTTGCATAATTTGCAAATAATTTCTCCCATTCTGTCGGTTGCCTCTTCACTGTCCTGCTTTTTTTTGCAGTACAGAAACTTCTCAAATTGATGTAATCCCATTTGTTAATTTTGGCTTTGGCTGCCTGTGCCTCTGGGGTCTTTTCCAAGAACTTGTTGCCTATGCTAATGTCTTGCAGGGTTTCCCCAATGTTCTCTAATAATTTGATGGTGTCAGATCATAGATTTAGATTTTTAATCCATGTTTAGTGGGTTTTTTTGTAAGGTGTAAGGTAGTGGTCTTGCTTCATACTTCTGCATGTAGAAATCCAGTTTTCCCAGCACCATTTATTGAAGAAATTGCCCTTGCTCCAGGGATTGGTTTTAGCTTCTTGGTCAAAGACAAGTTGGTTGTAGATGTTTGAATTGATTTCTGGTGTTTCTATTCTGTTCCACTGGTCTATCCACCTGTTTTTGTACCAATACCAGGCTGTTTTGATTATAACTTATAGTATGTCTTTAAATCTGGTATTATGATGCCTCCAGCTTTGTTTTTGTTATATAAGATTGCTTTAGCTATTTGAGGTCTCCTGTGCTTCCATATGTATTTCAGCATCACTTTTTCTATATATGAGATTAAACAGATATTTTTCAAAAGAGGAAATCCAAATGGCCAACAGACACATGAAAAAATGTTCGGGATCACTAGCTGTGAGGGAAATGCAAATTAAAACCACAATGAGGTTTCACCTCACCCCAGTTAGAATGGCTTTCATATAGAAATCAAAAACAGCAAATGCTGGTGAGGATGTGGAGTAAAAGGTGCCCTAACCTACTATTGGTGGGAATGTAAACAGTTACAATCATTATGGAAGACAGCATGGAGATACCTAAAAAATCTGAATATAGCCTTACAATATGACCCAGTCGTCCCACTCCTAGGAATTTACCCAAGGGAAATTAAATTAGCAAATTAAAAGAGTTCTTTGCACCTCCATGTTTATTGCAGCTAAATTCACAATAGCCAAGACATGGAATCAACCTGAAGGCCCGTCAACCAAAGATTGGATAAAGAAATTTCGGGATATGTACACTATGGAATACTACACAGCAGTTAAAAAAATTTGAAATCTGATCATTTGCCAAAAAAATGGATGAATCTGGCAAACATCATACATAGTGAGATAAGCCAGTCCCAAAGGGACAAATACTGTATGTTCTCCCTGAACTGTGAGAACTAATACAGCACCTAAAAATAAATTTGTAGAAGTGAAATTGACATCTCGAGAAAGGATGATTTGAGCTTCCCTTGTCTTGACTGTCAAGGAACAGTTTCAGGTTTTTTTTGTTTTTTTTTTTTTTTGTTGTTGTTTTCTTTTTTTTTTTTATTCATACTATTTGTTGAACACTTTACTTAAGATAGAGTCAATCCTATGTGTATAAAGTCAATTGAAGGTGGATCTCAGTAAAAAAATAAGAGTGCAAATAAGAGAGAGAAGAAGGAAGGTTGTAACTGTAAAGCTGTATAGTTCTGCATACATTCCTATGGACTTACTTCCAAGGGTACAATCTAAAAACTTAAATCCCATTAAGCTTTGTGGTAAAAATGCCATCTTAATTGTTAAAGTGATCATATTAAGTGTTAAAGTGAACATATAGATAGGATTAAGTATTAAAGCGATCCTATAAATAAGATCAAGTGCCTGGTAATAATAATAGAATGAAAAGGAGAGAATGTTCCAACATGGGAAGCAGTCCACAGAAGATTCATAGAATGACAATTGCTTTAAGTAACACTCTAACCTCAGAATCAGCCTTTGAGGCTTCTTGGTCTGGCTGAAAAGATGATGTAGCATTTCAGGCATGGAAAGCCAAGACACTGTGGCAAAAAATGCTCTACATGAAGGATCTGTGTGAGTGAGACCCCATCGGAAAGAAGTGGCCATCAAAGAAGGATGTACTTTTCTCTAAAGGGAGGAGAAAACTTCCAATTTGCTTATGGCCTTGTCTAACAGCTGATTGAGTTTGTGGACTCAAAAGGCTTCCATAGCCTTGGCAGCTCATTTCAAAAGCCTTGAGTGATCACTAACATCATACATAAACGTGTTAATTGTTAAATTAACAACAGGAGTCACTGTGCACTAGTTCTCAGTCTTGTGTGTGTGTGTGTGTGTGTGTGCAAATTGTCGAAAACTTTACTTAGTATATAGTTGGTCTTCTGTGTATAAAGTTAATTGAAAATGAATCTTGATGGAGAATGGGACTGGGAAGGTAAGAGAGAGGAGGAGGAGGAGGGATGGGAGTGTAGGTGGGAAGGCGGGTATGGTGAGAATAACTCTATTCCTAAAGTTGCCCTTTTGAAATTTGTATTCCTAAATAAATAAATAAATGTGGAGCCAGGGCCTGGCACTGTGGCATAGTGGGTAAAATTGCTGCCTGCAGTGCCAGTATCCCATATGGGCACCATTCGAGTCCCGGCTGCTCTACTTCTGATCCAGCTCTCTGCTATGTCCTGGGAAAACAGTGGAAGATGGCCCAAGTTCTTGGGCCCCTGAACCTGCAAGAGAGACCCGGAAGAACTCTTGGCTCCTGCCTTCCTCTCGGCACAGATGAGGCCATTGTGACCATCTGAGGAGTGAACCAGCGGATGGAAGACTTTCTCTCTCTCTCTCTCTCTCTCTCTCTCTCTCTCTCCCCTGCTGCCTCTCTGTTACTCTGTATTTCAAATAATTAAATAAATATTTTTTTAAAAAACTAGTGGAGCCAACAGGACTCAAACTTGCACTCATATTGGATGCTGGCATTGCAGGCAATGGCTTAACTTACTGTACCATAATGCCCACCCCAGAAAAACTAGATTTCAACAAATTTAAAAATGCAAGCTCCAAATGTTACAGCCATTTGAAAGAAGTTAAAGGACAACCCACAGAATGAGAGAAAATGCTTGTACATCAAAGAACTCTTAAGGGACTTGTACTATAGAATATTTAATAAATAGAAAATAATAGATAATAAAGTAATAATAACCCAAATTTTTAAAATGGACAAAGGATCAGAATAGCTATTTTTCTGAAGAAGATTTACAAATGACCAGAAGCATACAAAAAGATGTTTATAGGGGCAAGTGTTTGATGAAGTATTTAAATAGCTGCTTGAGATGCCTCCATCCAAGCTCCTGGTTCAATATTCTAACACTGAGTGTGTTGATGACTGGGCAATTCTGAATATTTTTTTAAAAAAATTGAATGGTGCAATTTAAATGGGTGAGTTTTGTGGTATGTGAACTATTTTTTAATAAACTCTCTATAGCATTAATAAATAAAGTATCCTCTTTCACATGGATACCAAAAATAAAAATTCTTCAGAGGCAAAAAAAAAAAAAAAGAAAATGCGTAAATAAGTAAGAGAGGAGTATTATGGTCCAGAAGCTATCATTCGTTTTCTGGAAAGAAAAGCAGCCAGAGATGAGACTGGAAAAGAAGGTGGGCATGTTCAACTATATCCTTTGCATGCTATAACAACATGTGTGACCTTTATGCCAACCTGGACAAGGAACCATAGTAACATTCTGGGTAGGATAATAGAGTGATGTGAATGAGAACAGGGAGAGATCACAGTTCTGGCACTGGTGTGAGCGATGGAAAAGAGAGAGGAGAATCTGCAACCAGGCAGAGCCATTAAGGAGGCTTGCACAATCCAGTGGGATTTGACTGGCTGCATGAAAACCAAGGGGAGAGTAGGTTTAGGAGATGTACATGTTTGAATAGCTCTGAGGGATATTTAGTGGGAGGATGTCTACTGAGTGATATGGAAATATCACTAGCCTAAGAGACAAGTGGATATAAATGAAGACCACCTAAATGAAAATAAGCAAAGTACATTTTTTCAGAGCTTACTGTAGTTTGCAAGCTAAATACCGTGTGTTTGGCAGGGAAGCAAATGCATGGAGGAAGCTGGGGACCTTTATAGCAGAAAAAAGAGAAAACTTCAAGCATGCCCTGAGTGGAGGCTGTTGGCATGAGGAAGTTGGGAGTCAGCTGAAAAGAAGGAAGGCATACTACATGGTTGATGCAGGAAGCATATTCGGCTCTCTTTGGTTGGTTGTAAATCAGAAGTATGGGCAAAAATTATAGAAGCTATTAGTTGCTAATAATTTTAGACCAATTATTACAGAAATTGTGGATTGGATCCCAGGCTGGTTACTGCAAGTTGTGGGTTAGAGTTCTATTTTGTCCATTTGTGTATTCAATCTCTCACATTAAAAACTTTCTCTGTCACTAACTGTACGAACAACTGAGGTAATGCTAGAGTATTCTCTAGCTTATAAGATTCTTTTGCATTTCTTCTGAGCAGACAAATGAGAAATGAGAAATAAGCCTTACTTTTGGGCCAAGGCATCCCTGTGCATACACAGGTTGGTGAGTAAGGCCACACTTTGTAGGAAGTAACAAAAGAAAACATCTTTGACCTTGAATATACAACTTGGCAAGCAGAGTACAGGAGAGATTTTCACACATCCTCATCCCCTTAGCAAGGCATCATTGTGCAACAACCTATATAATCATATTTATAGATATCAAAAATAAATGAAGTACTCCTATAAGCTAATACATGGATAAACCTTGGAAACATTAAGTGAAGTGAAAATAACCACCCACAAAAGGCCACACATTGTATTCTTTCATTTGTATCACATTTTCAGATTAAGAAAATTGATAAAAACAGAAGGTAGGTTAGTATTTTTCTACAACCGGAGAATGGAGGGACTGTGAAATTGGTATGGAGTTTTGGGTCCAGTATGATGGAAATATTTTAAAATTAATTATTTTGGCTTCACAACTCTTGGAATATGCTATGAACCATTAATTGTATATTTTAAATGGGTGAATAATATGGTATGCTGTTTCTCAGTAGAGCTGTAATTAAAATAATACAGAGCTCCATGTAGCTTTTATGTAATTTACCTCAATGTAAATATCTTGCAAAATTATAATACAGTACCAAAAATGAATATATTTCAACAATGACGTGGAATTTTAAATCTAGAGAAAACTTTGAGGATGATATTCCCCAAGTTGAGGAAATTCATAGCATTAAAGCATGTGTGATTCAAAGTGCATTTCCTTTGGCTACATACCCAGAAGTGTGATTTTTGAGTAATTTGGTAGTTCTACTTTAAAATTTTAAGAACCTCCATACTGTTTTCTGTAATGGCTATACTAATTTACATTCCTACTAACAACGCATATGGGTTCCATTTTTCTATCTTCACCAACACCTGTTATCTTCTGACTTTTTTTAAAAAAGGATTTTATTTATTTGAGTGGTAGAGTTACAGAGAGAGAGAGGGGGAGGCAGGGAGAGAGGTCTTCCATCCACTGGTTCACTCCCCAAATGGCTGTATCAGCCAGAGCTGAGCTTATCCAAAGCCAGGAGCCAGGAACTTTTTCCAGGTGTCCCACGTGGGTGCAGGGCCTAAGCAGTTGGGCTGTCTTCTGTCACTTTTCCAGGCCACAAGCAGCAAGTTGGATAGGAAGAGGAGCTGCTGGAACACAAACTGGCGTCCATATGGGATGCTGGTGCCAAAAGCGGGGGCTTTACCCACTACACCACAGCGCCGGCCTCTATCATCTGACTTTTATAACAACCATCCTAACAAGTGTGAAGTAATCACTCATTGTGCTCTTGGTTTTCATTTCTCTGTTAATTATGGTGTGCACCCTTTGAAATACCTGTTGCCAATTCTATATGTTCATTGGAAAAATGTCTATCCATTTTTTTTTTTGCTATTTAATTTCATGAGTCCCTTATATATTTCAGGTATTAACTTCTTATGAGCATATATTTTCCATGTATTTTACCATTCCAGGGATCTTGTTGATTGTTTCTTTTTTCGTGCAGAAATTTTTTACCTTGATGTATTCCAATTGTTAGTTTTGCTTTGGTTTTCTATGCTTTTGGTGTCATATCACTTAATCACTTCCAAAATCAATATCATAAACTTTTTCTAAGTTTTTTTCTTCTCATTTCCTGGTTTCAGACTTGACGTTTAAATCTTTAATCCATTTTGAGGTGTGTGTGTATGGTGTAAAATAAGGATACAATTTTTTTACTAGTATAATTTATTGAAGAAGCTATCCTTTTCATATTGTCTATTGGTACTTTTTTCAAAGTTTAATTAACTATACATGCTTGGCTTTATTTTTGAGCTTTTCTTTCTGTTCCATTGATCTATGTTTCTGTTTTTATCCATGTATCAAGCCAGTTTTTAAAAACATACATTTATTTTACTTGAAAGGTAGAGTGAGGGGATTGGAAAGGGAGAGAGAGACACACACACAAGCAGAGAGGCAGAGAGAGAGCGAGCATGGCTGTTTCACTCCCCAAATGCCTACAACAACCAAGGTTAGGCAAGGCTGAAACCACGAGTCAGGAACTCCATACAGGTCTCCCGCATAGGTGGCAGGAACACAAATACTTGGGCCATCACACACTGCCTTCCAATAATATTAACAGGATGCTGGCCAGGAAGCACAAAGTATTGTGGGCATCTCAAATGGCAGCTTAACCTACTATGCCACAACACATGCCCTGCTTCTATGCCATTTTGATTACTATTGTTTTGAA
Organism: Oryctolagus cuniculus; assembly: GCF_051225735.1. Taxonomy (NCBI): domain Eukaryota; kingdom Metazoa; phylum Chordata; class Mammalia; order Lagomorpha; family Leporidae; genus Oryctolagus; species Oryctolagus cuniculus. The sequence goes on along the minus strand of NC_142888.1, from coordinate 46,429,484 downwards.
ATACAATTTAAAATCAGGAAGTGTGATGACTCCAGCTTTGTTATTTTCCCTCAAGATTGTTTTAATTATTTGCAGTCTCTTGGAGCTCTATATGAATTTTAGGAGCTTTTCCTATTGCTGTGAAAGATGCCATTATTTATTTATTTTCAGTTGTAACCTAGAAGTTGTATGGGGCTTTTATAAAAAGTTGTACTGAATCTTTTAGATCAATTTGGGAAAGGGTATTATTCAAGGTACACCAGAGAAACAAAACCAATATGATATACGGAAAGAGAAGCAAGAAGAATATTATTATGGGATTTGCTTATGGAATTATGGACTTGAGAAGTCCCATAATATGCTGTCTGTGAGCTGGAGAAACCAGAAAAACAGTAGTATAATTCAATCTGAGAATGAAGACCCAGAGACTGGAGAGATACTGTTGTAAATCTCAGTCTGAGAATGAAGGCTTGAGAACCAGGAGAGTTGGTATAAATTCTGGAGTTTATGAAAACTGAAGACCCAAGAACCAAGCATTCTGATGTATAAGGTCAGGAGAAAATGTTCCAAAAGAGGGAGAAAATTTGCCCTTCCTCTGCCTTTTGATTTTGTCTAGGCTCCCAATGGTTTGGATGAGGCATGCCTACATTGCTGAAGTTGGGTCTTTCAGTTACTTAGTCTATTGATGCAAATGGTAATCTCTTCCAGAAATACCTTCACACACACATATCCCCAGAAATAATGTTTAACCAGTTACCTGGGTGTCTCTTAACCCAATCAACTGATACATAATTGAACAACTCAAGTCTATCTGTTGTCAACTAGGCACCCATATGTATCTCTATAAGAATAAATATTTAACATTCAAATAAAGACAATAACAAGATCACATTTCTACCTAACGTGATGCAACTATGTTGCATACAAAAATGGAATAACTGATTTCTTGGAAGAGGACAAAAAATCCTTGAGTGATGTTTACTCTTCTCCTGATATCTCATAATTAAAATATTGATATGAAATTAACAATATTTAAATGCTGATATAAAATCAATATATCTCATATTTTTGCATGATAAGGGAATGAGAGAGGAAGGAAGACAGATTTTAAAGATAGGAATTTTTAAATACATGTATAATGTACACACAAATGTAATAAAATAGGGAGGAAACACTCAAGGTAATTATAGTCCTCATTACAGTAAGGAGCCACATGGTCATAGCTGACATTTATAACTATCTTCTTCTACTACTCATATCTGTCCTCCATTTCTCTCCAGCAGGCATCTCTGCTGGTCATTTTTCCTTTTCTTGTGGGTGAACCAAATTGTAATTCCTGAAAAATCTAGATCAGTGGTGGGGAACATCTGGTCCATGGGTCAGATAAGGCCCACAAAATCATTTTGTGTAGCCCTATCAAAGCAAGCACAGGCACGACTCAAAATTCAATGAATCTATAGCAGGATAACTATTAAGTTGATAATTTTCATTTCCCACAAATGATGTTATAAATATCAAAATGGCCCTTGGCAGAAAAGAAAACAAAAGGTTCACCAGACCTGGTCTAAACCATTTGCAGTCTTTCCTGGATTGGGATGTTGTGGTTTTCCATTGACCTTAATTTAAGAGCATGGTAATACTAAGAAGCCCTAAGGGATCTCGTATAGATCCAACATACCCTTTCTCACCTCCACTACATATATTAGTCCAATTTCCCTTTGGTAGCTGAGATAAATTATTCTATCTGACACCATAGCTTATCTGTTGACTTACTGATTCAGTCAGGAGAAGGCTAAAGTGATTGGGTAACTGTCTTCATTTATCATTCAACGGAGTCAATCTTGTGCATCCTGGTAAAACCCTTCTCCCCCTGGAACTAAGTCCTCTAGGCCAGAAGAACATAAGTTCTCAGGAACAGAAAACAAAACTTCTAGTGGGTTGGTTGCTAGTGGCAATGGTGATTGATGCTACTCCCACTCTCCCCCCACCTTTACTTGTAGTCTCCCGAATTCTGTCAGAGGAACAGCACCATGTTGAATGCTGATGTAGAGCACAAACAGCCTTGTTCCAGATCTGCAAAATGTTGCCATATCGATGACGCTGTAACTGGATTTTCTTTCTTTTTTAAGATTTATTTTATTTATTTGAAAGAGTTACAGGTATATATATATTATATATACACACACATACATGTGTGTGTGTGTACGTATAGAGATAGAGAGACAGACAGACAGAGAGAGAGAGACAGAGAGAGAGAGACAGAAAGGTCTTCCATCCACTGGTTCACTCCCCAAATTTCCCCAATGGCTGGAGCTTAGCCAATCCGAAGTCAGAAGCCAGGAGCCCCCTCCGGCTCTCCTTACATGGGTGCAGGGGACCAAGGACTTGGGCCATCATCTGTTGCTTTCCCAGGCATGTTAGCAGGGAGCTGAATTGGAAATGGTACAGCTGGGACTTGAACCGACGATGCCCATATGGAATGCCAACACTGCAGGCCGGGGCTTTAACCCACTGTGCTATAGCACTGTCCCTTTTCTTTGCCTTTTTTAATTAAAAGTTATTTATTTTTATTTTGAATAAGAGAGAGAGAGAGAGATATCTTCCATCCGTTAGCTGGTTCACTCTCCAAATGACCACAATGGTGGGGGCTGGGCCAAAGCCAGGAACCCAGAACATCATTCTAGTCTCCCATATGGGTGGCAGGAGTCTATGCATTTAGGCTACCTTCCATTGCTTTCCCAGGCACATTAGCAGGCAGCTGTATCTACAGTGGAGTATCCAGGACATGAACCAGAATCCACATGGGATGCTAGTGTGGCAGGTGGCATCTTTACCTGCTACGTCACAACAGCCCAGAAAATGATCTTTTTTAAATGATGTTTAATTCAGTTGCTAATATTTTGTTGATGATTCTTACCTGTATGTTCATTGGGGATATTGGCCTAAATTTCTTTTATTGTAATGTTTGTGTCTGTTTTTCTTTTTCTTTCTTTCTCTCTTTCTTTCTTTCTCTCTTTCGCTCTTTCTTTCTTTCTTTTTCATTTTTATTTGAAAAGAAGAGAGAGAAAGAGAGAGAGAGAAACAGCGACAAAAAAAGGAGAGATCTCCAGTCTGCTGGCTCACTCTTCAAATAACTGCAACACCCAAGGCTGATTTGGCTCAAAGCCAGGAGTAAGGAACTTCATCTAAGTCTGCCATGTGGGTGGAAGGTGCCCAACCACTTGGGCCATTCCCTGCTATCTTCCAATATCACATTCGTAGGAAGCTGGATAAGAAGCATAGTACCTAGGGATGAAGCCAGGCACTTCGATGTGGGATGTGGGCATCCCAAATGGCAGCTTAAGCTCTGCACCAACAGTCTCCCCCTATGTGTCTGATTTTGTGTAGGGTAGCCATATTAAGAGTTAAGAAGAATTGCTTCTGGGGCCACTGCTGTGGCACAGTGAGTTAAACTGTGGCATACAGCGTTGGCATCTCAGTTGGCTAGTGGTTCAAGTCCTGGCTGCTCCACTTGTGATCCATCTCCCTGCTAATGTGCCTGTGAAAGCAGAGGAGGATGGTCCAAGTACTTGGGTCCCTGCACCCATGTGGGATACCCAGAAAAAGCACCTGGCTTTGGCCTAGCCCATCCACTTCCATTGCAGCCTGTCATTTGGGGAGTGAACCAGTGGATAGAAATCTCTTTCTCTTGGCCTCTCCCTCTCTGTCTCTGTTATTGTGACTTTCCCTTTTTTTTTGACAGGCAGAGTTAGACAGTCAGAGATAGAGAGAGACAGAGAGAAAGGTTTTCCTTCCGTTGGTTCGCCCCCCAAATGGCCGCTACGGCTGGTGTGCTGTGCCGATCCAAAGCCAGGAGCCAGGTGCTTCTCCTGGTCTCCCATGCGGGTGCAGGGCCCAAGCACTTGGGCCATCCTCTACTGCCTTCCCGGGCCACAGCAGAGAGCTGGACTGGAAGAGGAGCAACCAGGACAGAATCTGGTGCCCCGACTGGAACTAGAACCAGGGGTGCTGGTGCCACAGGCAGAGGATTAGCCAAGTGAGCTGCGGTGCTGGCAAACTGTGACTTTCAAATAGATAAATCTTTAAAATATGTTGGTGCCCAAATCTCTTAGCAAATATTTATAACAATTTTATGTATAATTGTCAAAATTTGAAATCAGTGAAGATATATTTCAGTGTGTGAATGGATAAATAAGTTTTGGTATATCTATACAATGGAATATGAGTCAGAAACAAAAAATCAATGAAATATAAATTCACAACAGGAACAAGGGCAAATCTTAAATGTAAATTTGACTAGTGAAAGAGACCAAACCCAAAGGTTGCACATTGCATGATTCTATTTATGCAACACTTTAAAAAATGTTAGAACACATCCTATTGTTTTTGCTTCTCTTGAGAATTCCCAACTAATATAATTGTGGTTACCTATACATAGTCTATTTACAGTTGTCAGGGACAGTCTTCATAGAAATCATATAATAATTTCTAAAGTGTTTTAAAAAACTGTGTTCTGACACCCCCCAATGGGAACGTGAGAATCATTTAAATGTATATGTACTATCTTTTCCATACTCCCTCCTACAGAAAATAATAAAGCACGTTGCTCAATATAATTCTCAGATCATATGTTTTTTGTTGTTCTAAACTAAGAATGGACTCAACAGAAAATTGATTTTATTTTTATCTGTCCTTAGACAAATTGGCTTGGTACTACCTCCTTTAACACCTAAATTATTTTTGGCAGCTGTTTCCCCAAATGTAATTGGCTTTATTTAATGAGCCTGTAGTGATCAGCTCCTGTGTTTTATTAGGAAAACATTTCACAATTAATTTATCTCAGTTTGTTCACTGAAAAAAAAACTAAGATTTTTAAAACCATGTATTTTACATTTGTATTACTGTAGTTTTTCTGTGTTCGTACCTACTTGAAAATGCTTCCATGATTAAAAAGTTCTGGTCATATTTTATGTGATGTACTTTTGTAATTTAGAGACTTTTTGCAACCAAGATTTAACATCCAAAGAAAATAAGAAAAGCCTGATACTTTAAAGAGAGAAATGAATCCTAGTTCTGTGTAGAGAAGAGAGCAAGAGACAGAGGCAGGACGAGGTAAGGACTATCTTGGTAGGCAAGAATTTCTTTAAAGATGCTTAATTTTTCATAGAAGAATGTCACCTTTAATTAAAGTTAGATGAACCAATTTCCAAATAGAAATTGATACATATTAATTGTAACTTAAAATATAGAAAACTATGAAGATGTTAAAAAACAGTATCCTCCCAAAAACTATTATTCCATTATTATTTTAATGAATGTCTTCCTAAAGCACATTGATGGACACACTAATACTTTAAAAATAAAATTGAGATCCTACTTTTTACATAATTTTGAATCTTGCCTTTTTTCATTTCATTGCTGATTTGTTTTCTACAGTTTTTTGCTTATGTGAATTGAATCTCCCTTTCTTTCCCTCTTCCTTCCAATTTTTGATCTCCATGGAATTATTGCTTATTTTAAATGTCTACATTATCCATTTCTAAAGTAAAAAGGCTTAATACTAATAAAACTAGATACCAACAGTCAAATGCTTTACTTGCCATTTGTTAGATGATTTCCAGAAGCTTTCATTTTATTAATTTCTCCCCCAAGCCCCATTAACATAATTTTCTCTTCCACCTCATTCTCTTCCTCTTCCTTTTCATTCTCTCCTCTTCTTTTTCCTCTTTGTGTGTACATGTATATTACGTATACATAATATATTCCACAAATGTTTTCTAGTTTTCATTAGGCTTTGTAATAGTAACACATTAAATCAGAATTCATCTATGAGAAGACACCATAAAAACTATTTGTATATCACTCCAGAAAATTCCTTGGCTTATGAACGAATATACATATATGTATTTTTTAGAAAAATAAGATTTCATGACAATTTCTGGTCCACTGTGTAAGGAAGTCGGAAATCTCCACTATGTCCTAAGATAACTAAGCAGCTTAAACAAACTGAAAAACCAGAAATTCGTTTAAAGATTTTAACAGAAGTGAGGTCTGGTGCAAACTGCTGAACCCCAAATTAGAGAAAATTATGGATGAAAACTGAGAATCACAACTTATGGGAACAGAAACTGACACGCAGAAATCTTGATGGGAACCAGGAGTGGATAGGAAACTTGAATTGCAATTGATGAATTGCTGGATGATCAGTATATCAACTCCAGCTTTCAACAAAAAGTTATTAGGGATACTAATGGAGAAATACAGTTTGACATGACAGAACAATAGCTATAGCCAAACTCAGGAGGCAGATTGGACTAACATGAAAGTAGGAAGTTCCCTAGAAGAGAAGATAGGTGAGGGCTTTCTCCTACACAGGGACATTTCATGAAAATTGAGAGGTAACTGTTTCCACTGATAGGCAAATACCAACATACAGGATTGGAAATAAAGAAATATGAAAACAAGGAAATATGTCCCAAAGAAATGAAACAAATCTACTTAAAGCAGCCCTAATATAACAGAAAAATATAATTTATATGACATATAATTCAAAATAACTTTCAAAAAGATACTCCATGAGGTCAGAGAAAATGTGTAAACAAAGTGAAAATTTTAACAGAGATAGAAAAAAATGGAAAATTTGGAACTGAAGAATACAAACACTGAACTGAAATTTTAATAAAAATACTGAGCAGTAAGGGAAAGGACATATCAGCAAGCCTAAATATAGGTAATTGGAAATCATTCAACCAGATGAACACAAATTGAAAAATATCATAAAGAGTAAAGAAGGGGCTGGTGCTGTGGCATAATGGATTAAGCATCAGCCTGTGGTGTCTGCATCAATATATGGGCACCAGTACGAGTCCTGGCTGCTCCACTTTTAATCCAGCTCCCTGTTGATGGCCTGGGAGGCATTAGAGGATGATCCACATGCTTGGGCCCCTGTACCTGCATGGAGACCTGGAGGATGCTCCTGGCTCCTGGCTTCAGATCGGCCCAGCTCTGGCCATTGTGGCCATTTAGGGAGTGAACCAGCAGATAGAAGAGCTTTCTCTCTGTTTTCTCCTCCTCTCTATGTCTGTAACTATGCTTCTCAAGTAAATAAATAAATCTTTTAAAAAGAGTAATGAAAACTTATATTATACCATCAAATGATACATGCATTATGGGGGTTTAAGAATGAAGAGCGAGATATTTGCATTCCGATTTTCATTGCAGCATTCTTCACAATAGGCAAGACATAAATACAGCATAAATGCCCATCTGTGGATGAAAGGATAAATAAAATGTAATTTATACATACAATTAAATATTATTCAGTCTTAAAGAGAAGGAAATCTTACAATATGCGACATCATGGGTGAACATGGAATGTATTATCTTGAGTAAAATCATCCAAATTACAGAGGGAGAAATTCTGTAAGATTCCATTTATATGGTCTTTCTAAAGGGCTAAAACTTACACAAAGAGAAAGTAGAAATTTTTAAAAAATATTTATTTATTTGAAAGACAGAGATAGAGAGGAGGGGGCAGGAAGAGAGAGAGAGAGAGAGAGAGAGAGAGAATCTTCCATCTGCTGGTTCACTTCCCAAATGGTTGCAATGGCTGAGCCTCGGCCAATCAGAAGCCAGAAGCCAGGAACTTCTTCCAGCTCTCCCACGTGGGTGCAGTGGCCCAAGTATTTGAACCATCTTTCTGCAGCTCTCCTAGGCGTATTAGCAGGGAGCTGGATGGGAACCGGGCAGCCAGGACTTGAACTGGCACCCATATAGGATGCTGGCACTGCAGACTGAGGCTTAACCCTCTATGCCACAGCGCCAGCCTCTGGTAGAATGTTTTTAAAACCTGAAGGTAAAAGGAGATATAGGGAGTTGCTATTTAGTGTATGCTAACTTTTCAAATATCATGCAGGACTACATAGACACTCATGAATAGGCCTGTATCTATTTAAGAAACTAAATCAATATTCAATTATCTTCCAAAACAGAAAGCACCCATCCTTAATGAGTTCACTCATGAATTCTGTCAAACATTTAAGGAAGAAATTATAGCAATTATATATCCTCTATTTCAGAAGACAGAAACAGAGAGAATATTTCCTACAAGATTCACAGTTAATTTAACCAAACCCATATGTAGACATCACAAGAAAACTACATACCATATTCTTAATGAATACAATTATTTCAGGTCTCAACAGTTCTCAATAATGCATTGGCATATGCAGTATAACAATGTGTAAATGTAATTATACACCACAGCCAACTAAGATTTATCTGAAGTATACAAGTCTGTTTCAAAAGTCCAAAAGCAATAAATGCATTCCATCATATCAACAAGCTAAAGCAGAAAATCACATGATCATAGCAAGGGTGCAGATGAAGCATTTGAAAATAAAATCAACATTCATTCATAATTTTAAAAATTTCAGGGGCTGGCGCTCAGGTGTAGCTGGTAAGGCCGCCACCTGTGGCTGGCATCCCATACGGGCGCTGGTTTCAGACCCGGCTGCTCCACTTACAATCCAGCTCTCTGCTATGGCCTGGGAAAGCAATGGAAGATGGCCCAAGTCTTTGGGGCCCTGCGCCCACGTGGGAGACCCGGAAGAAGCTCCTGGCTCCTGGCTCCTGGCTCCTGGCTCCAGCCATTGCAGCCATCTGGGGAGTGAACCAGCAGATGGAAGACCTCTCTCTCTCTCTGCCTCTGCCTCTCCTCTCTCTGTGTAACTGTGATTTTCAAGTAAAATAAATAAATCTTTAAAAAAAAGAAGTAAAGAGCCGGCGCCGCAGCTCACTAGGCTAATCCTCCGCCTTGTGGCGCCGGCATACCGGGTTCTAGTCCTGGTCGGGGCGCCGGATTCTGTCCCGGTTGCCCCTCTTCCAGGCCAGCTCTCTGCTGTGGCCAGGGAGTACAGTGGAGGGTGGCCCAGGTCCTTGGGCCCTGCACCCCATGGGAGACCAGGAGAAGTACCTGGCTCCTGCCATCGGATCAGCACGGTGCGCCAGCTGCAGCGCGCCTGCCGTGGTGGCCATTGGAGGGTGAACCAACGGCAAAGGAAGACCTTTTTTTCTCTCTCTCTCTCTCACTGTCCACTCTGCCTGTCAAAAAAAATTAAAAAAAATTAAAATTTTCAGAAAACTAGAAATAAAAGAGAACTTTCTCAACTGGATAAAGAACAGAGACAAAAAAAAAAAAGAGCAACGTTTTTAGTGGTGAGATATGAGAAGTTTCCCTGATAAGATCAAGAACAGAAATATATCCCCTCCCATCACTTGTTTTCAACAGCTCATTGGGTGTTTTAACTAATGTAATAAAACAAGAAACAGAAACAAAGTATACAGATATAGAAAGAAGAAATGAAACTGTCTTTGTTTGAAGGTAGTATAATTGTCGATCTATAAAATTTAAAAGAATTGAAAGAAAAATCTTATTGCAGGATACAAATTTAGTATTTGAAATTCAAATATTTTATTGCATATCAACAATGAACAAGAGGAATTTGAAATTAAAAATATAGGACTTTGTAAGGTGAGTGGAAAGAGAGGCTAGTGTCCGTGCCGGTTCCCCTTATTTATTTGTTTTTTTCTCTCCTCCAGTCAGCTTGGTGAACTTTCCCCAGTGGGGCTTCAGGCCTCGTTCCCTCTAGGCTCTTTCTGCCTTTCCCTGCCAATGTCTCGGGTTACCGAGGTTTTTGTCTCACCTCCCCTTCCAGTGCTGGCGCACAGACTCTGTGGCTGGTCTTCCACAAGGTGGGCGACCTTGCTCTCCCCATAGGTCCTCCGTGTCACATCCACTAGATCTGGAAGAGTTTCCTCTGCAATTTTTCCTGAACCTTTTCCTGAGGCTACAGTAACTCCACTTTTATTAAACTATCTTTTCCCGGACTATCGGTGCGCGCCCTCACTATTCCGCCATCTTGGCTCCACTCTGGCCTCAGAATCAGCCCTTAAGGCATTCGGATCTGGCTGAAGAGCCCATGAGAGTATTTTAGGCATGGAAAGCCAAGACACTCTGGGAAAAAAAAAAAAAACCTAAATGAAAGATCTCTGCGAGTGAGATCCCAGTGGAAAGAATGGGGACATCAAAGAAGGAGGTACCTTTCTCTGAAGGGAGGAGAGAACTTCCACTTTGACTATGACCCTGTTGAAATAAGATCGAAGTCGGCAAACACAAAAGGCTTTCATAGCCTTGGCAACTCATGACAAGAGCCTAGGGAGATTACTGACGCCATAAACAAGAGTGTCAATTTGTTAAGTCAACAACAGGAGTCACTGTGTACTTACTTCTCATGTGGGATCTGTCCTTAATGTGTTGTCCAATGTGACGTAATGCTATAACTAGTGCTGAAACAGTATTTTTACACTTTGTGTTTCTGTGTGGGTGCAAACTGCTGAAATCTTTACTTAATATATACTGAGTCGTTCTTCTGTATATAAAGATAATTGAAAATGAATCTTGATGTGAATGGAATCGGAGAGGGACCGGGAGATGGGAGGGGTGCGAGTGGGAGGGAAATTATGGGGGGGAAGCCAATGTAATCCATAAACTGTACTTTGGAAATTTATATTTACTAAATAAAAAAATTAAAAATATAATACCATTATGTTAGTACCCCAAAATGAAATACTTAGGTATAATCTAAAAATATGTATAATATCTATATGAGAAAAACCTACCATACTTTGATGATATAAAATTTTAAAAGAACTAATTAAAGATAGATATAGTATACATTCATGTATAGGAAGACTCAATATTGTCAAATGTAAGTTCTTTACAAATTAATCTATAGATTCAAGATAATACCAATAAAAGTCCCATCAATTTGATGAGACAGCAGATAGCTAGCTCAATGAAACAAGCTAGACAGCCCAGAGATAGGCCCATTTAAGTCAAATAATTTTTTGACTAAGGAACAAAGGTACTACAATAGAAAAAAAGATAAAGATAGTCTTTTCAATGTCTGGGGCTGGAAAAGCTGATCCATATGCAAAACAGTGAATCTAGACATACACTTTATATCTTTTACAAAAATTAAATAAAAATGGATCATAGATCTAAGTGCAAAGCAGGAAGTTGTAAAGCTCCCAGGAGATGGGGCCAGCACTGTGGCATAGTAGGTTAATCCTCTGACTGCGGTGCCAGCATCCCATAGGGCCGCTGGTTCGAATAATGGGAATTCAAGACGGTATAGCCACAATGTAAGTCATTTCAGCAGTTTCTTACAAAAATCAACATCTTCTGACCACATGAGCAGCTACTGAGCTTCTCAGTATTTACCCAAATAGGCTGAAAGCTTATGTCCTAAAGGGAACTTGGATATAGGTGTTTATAGAAATTTTATCCATAATTAATAAAAATTAGAAACAACCCAAATTTTCTCCAGTAGGATAACATAAATAAATTATGATATATTCAGACAATGGGATATTAATCTGTACTTTAAAAAGATGAGCTATCAACTCATCTAAGTTGGCTGGATACAAATGCCCTGTACACATCCTTGCCACAGAGAAGAACCAGGAAAAAGGAGAGAACATGTCTCTAGGAAATTAAATGAAGTACATATTCAATAAAAAAGTTATGGGGCCCTAAATAGTATAGAGACAGAAAGCCAAAACAAGGGATTTTTCAACTCCTACCCTGGCTCCCTGATCAAGGAAACATCACCGTGGTGAAAAAAGTTAAGCATGAAAGCACAACTCCATCATCACTGAAGACCAGTCTATCAAACTATAAGAGAATGTCCATCTTCACAAGCTTTAAATTCTGTATTGAAAGCTACCTGGGATCCAGAAACTGCCTTGCCCCCGAAAAGGAGCCAACTTTGTCCCCCTGCACCCAAACCACAAACGTGAGCTGCTATAGTACAGCCACTGTTAAACTCCATTCTATCCAAGGCCCAGTAGGTAGCTCCGTTACTTTCTAGTCTCTGGAACCAGTGTACTTTAGTAAAGGATGTAGTACAGACTCCTCCAAAGATGTGGGATTTCTGTGTACAAACCCCATAGTCACTTTTGCTCACTCTGTTGATTCTTGGGGTTCCTTGCTGGCATCAGCCTTATACATGAACCTCTGGGGAATGTGAGGAAGTTCACTTCCAGATCCTGTAGTTTATGTTTGTGTGCGGCCAGGCTACAAGCCCCAGAACCACTCTTCATGACTTCATAGGATCTGGTAAGGTTCCCACTGCATCTTATAGACGTTGGGCTACTGTTGGTATATTCCTCATACTCACCTCACTTCACAAGTGTAGGACATGAATAAGACCCTTCCTACAATCCACTGCCCCAGGTCCATGGCTAGCAGCATAGTCCCCAGCATAACCTGTACTGGCCCCATGACCTGGGCAAGATAACCTCCCTGACCTGCAACTCTGGAACTATGACTATTTGTGCTACAATCCTCAGTCACCTAAGCCCACCATAAAAGAACTGGGGAAGACACTCTGCCATTCCACTGCTTCAAGCCTGAGCTTGCCAATGCATAATACTCAAAATTAATGTACATTTGCACAGTGGAACCTGGGTGAGCTCTTCACTTTATCCTGTGACTCTGAGATTGTGACTATTGGTGCAATATTCCTTTGCCATCAGAGTTCACTTTGTGAGACATCAGAGAGACCTTACCTGTGTTCCATGCTCCAGGCACTAAATGCCTATCAAAACATTTGCTTTACCACATGGGACCTGGGAAAGGTATCTCCACACCCTCTTGTAATGGGACTATGGTTGTTAGCTCTGTAAGACCTCACATAACCCATGTCCAACCAGCAGGAAATGGGAATATTTATGTTGCACAGTCCCAGGCCCACAATATAGGCACACAAGCCCTGAATTCACGCATATTTACTTGACAGGACATGAGAGTGGTACTTTCTTATTTCCCAAAGCACCAGGAACATGGTTACCGCCATTATAAACTCCAATAGAATTGGCATTCAAGTCTGTGGTGCCTAAAGACACACACATTTGGAAGCCCACACCACTACAAAGTCATATTACTATCTCTGTGAACTCTAGATAAGACAACTACAGCACTCATAAACACTTCTGACACTGATTACAGCTAAAGAAATCACACAGAAGTTATGCTTAGCACCAAAGCCAAATTAACAGCCAAACTGATACCCTGTATTCCATCTAAAAGAGAAAAGTATTCTCCCATGGAAGCTGCTCCATACAAAAGAAGCAACGATGGCATTAGATGTGCAGATGTCAACACAGGAACATAGGAAGCATGAAGAAGAAACCATGACACCTCCAAAGAAACAAAATAGCTCTCCAGAAACATAGCCTCATTTGAAGGAAATCTATGAAAAACGTGGAAAATATTTTAAATAACTATCTTAAGGAAACTTGATGAGATGCAAGAGAATACAGACAGACAAACCAAAGAAATGAGAAAAAAGAATGCATTATATGAATTAAAAATTCAACAAAATTATATAAATCACTAAAGGGCGTCATTCGAAATTTTGGAGCTGAACACTTCAGTCGATACATAAAAGTGAGAGCTTCAACAACAGAATAAGCCAAACATAAGAAAGAATTTCTGATCTTTAGGACTAGAAACAACCCAATCAGACAAAAATAAAGATAAAGGAATTAAAATGAATGAAAAAAGCCTGTGAGACATGGTATACCATCAAGTAAAAAAAAAAGTTATAGGAGTGCATGAAGGAGAAGAGAAGGAAAAGGGCATTGGAAACCTATTTAATAAAATAGTAGCTGAAAAGTTTCCAAGTCTTGAAAAAGATGTGGACATCCCGATATAGGAAGCTCAAAGGACTCCAACCAACCAAACCAAGTATCCGAGCCACATAATAGCAAAGTTTTCAAAAGTTAAATACAAGGAAAAATTCCACAGAGAGTGAGAAAAATGTCAAGTTACACATAAAAGAAAATGCATTAGATTAATAAGCACATTTCTCAATAGAAATCTCACAGGTCATAAGAGAACAGGATGATATATTCAAGTTCCTGAAAGAAAAAAAAAACATTGCCAATCAAAAATAATATATCCAGTGAAGCTCTCCTTTAGAAGTGAAGGAGAAATAAAATATTTCATAGAGAAGCAAAAACAGAGAGAATTCATCGCTACCAGACCATCCCTACCAAAAAAATTTTTTTGAAGATCCTAAATTACAAGTAAAGTGCTCACAACAACCAGGATGAACACACTTAAAAGTACAAAATTCACTAACAAACAGATACCCAAAGTTGTTATGACAGGCAGCTACCGAAACACAAAGATAAATAACAAGGCAGGCAGAAAGAAACAAAGAATGTATATATAAAGCAATCACTAAGTAATCAACAAAATCAGAGAAATTAATTCTCATCTAGTAATATTAAACTTGAATATAAAAGGATAAAATCCCCCAGTCAAAAGATATAGTTGACTGAATGGATAAAAAATTAAGACTCAACTTTGTGCTGCTTACAAGAAACTCAGTTCACAGGCAAAAATACACGTAAGTTGAAGTGAAGTGTTGGGAAAAGACATTTCATGAAAATGGAAACCAAAAGTAAACAGGAGTAGCTACTATTATATAAAACATTTTTAATTGAGAGCTGTAGAAGACATAACAACTGCAAACATGTATTCACCCAACACCAAACTAATCAGATATATACTATTAGAACAAAAAGGAGAGACAGGCTCTAAAACAACACTAGATGGGGACTTCAACACCACATTGACATCAATGGACAGATCATTCAGACAGAAAAATAAACAGACATGTTAGTTGAATCACACTATAGAGTCAACAGACCTAATGGATATTTACAGAACATTACATCCAATAGCTACATAATAGCTTCTCATCAGCACATGAAATATTTTCCCATAACAAATTCCAGTGAGGATGTGAAGAAAAGAGAAGCTTAACATGCTGCTGGTCAGAGTGCAAATTAGTACAACCATTAACAGCCATTGTGGAAAATAGCATGGAGAGTCTTCCAGAAATTAAAAATTGATCTACCATATGACCCAGCTCTCCAACTTCTGGTAATATACAGCAGAAGTCAGCATATAAAAGAGATACCAATGCTCCTATGTTTATTGCAGCGCAATTCACAACAGCAAAGAAATGGAATCAATTCATATGTACGTTGATTGATGACTGGAAAAAGTCATTGAGGCAGTGTGTTGAGCCACCCCTTGAGACACCTACATACCATATCAGAGTGCCAGTTCATATCCCAGCTATTCTGCTTCTGATTCAGGCCCCCACTAACATTCTTGGGAATCAGCAAGTTATGGCTTATGTACTAAGGCCCTACCACATACTGAGAGACCCAGATAGAGTTCCTGTTTCCCAAGTTAAACCTGGCCCAACCCTGGTCATGGTGGCCATTTGGGGAGTGAACCAGTTGATGGAAGATCTCTCTATACCCATTTCTCTTCCTTTTTGCTGTCACTCTGCCTCTCAAATAAATAATAGTAAATGTTTTAAAAAAGAAAATGTAATATATATCCATGAATTAATATTATACAGCTATCAAAAAAAAATGAAATCCTGCAACAAAATGCAGCAGCAAAACAGTATGAGTTCAACCTCTGCTTCTCCCTCACATATTGTCAGGGAACTCAAGGGGAATTGATTTTACACTCCACCCCCACGTGGATGCAAGGATAAAGTGCAAAATAGTGGCCTACTTTCTTTTTTTAAAATGATTGGGCCGGCGCCGTGGCTCAAAGGCTAATCCTCCGCCTTGCGGCGCCGGCACACCGGGTTCTAGTCCCGGTCGGGGCACCGGATTCTGCCCCAGTTGCCTCTCTTCCAGGCCAGCTCTCTGCTGTGCCAGGGAGTGCAGTGGAGGATGGCCCAAGTGCTTGGGCCCTGCACCCCATGGGAGACCAGGAGAGGCACCTGGCTCCTGCCATCGGATCAGCGCAGCGCGCCGGCCGCAGCGGCCATTGGAGGGTGAACCAACAGCAAAGGAAGACCTTTCTCTCTGTCTCTCTCTCCCACTGTCCACTCTGCCTGTCAAAAAAAATGATTTATTTATTTGAAAGTCAGAGTTACACAGAGAGAGAAGGAGAGGCAGAGAGAGAAAGAGAGAGAGAGAGAGAGCGAGCTGCAATGATTTGGCGCTGCGCTGATCTGAAGCCAGGAGCCAGGAGCTTCTTCCAGGTCTCCCATGCAAGTACATGGGCCCAAGGACTTGGGCCATCCTCTACTGCTTTCCCAGGCCAAAGCAGAGAGCTGGATCGAAAGTGGAGCATCTGGGACTCCAACCAGCACCCATACGGGATGCCGGTGCTGCAGATTGGTGCTTTAACCTGCTGTGTCACAGCGCCGGCCCCAGAATACATGCTTTTAAAAGCTATTTATTGGCCGGTGCCGCGGCTCACTAGGTTAATCCTCTGCCTTGTGGCGCCGGTACACCGGGTTCTAGTCCCGGTCGGGGCGCCGGATTCTGTCCCGGTTGCCCCTCTTCCAGGCCAGCTCTTTGCTGTGGCCAGGGAGTGCAGCAGAGGATGGCCCAAGTGGTTGGGCCCTGCACCCCATGGGAGACCAGGAGAAGTACCTGGCTCCTGCCATCAGATCAGAGCGGTGTGCCGGCCGCAGCGCGCCTGCCGCGGTGGCCATTGGAGGGTGAACCAACGGCAAAGGAAGACCTTTCTCTCTGTCTCTCTCTCTCACTGTCCACTCTGCCTGTAAAAAAAAAAAAAAAAAAAAAAAAAAGCTATTTATTGGCTAACGTACAGAAGTTGCTTCCAGTAATTCATTTGTTTCCTATGACAACAATGTTGTAATGAACATCCTTGTATGCATGTTCAGTTAATTTTATAGTACATGGGTCTGTCCTTATTAAGGAATACAAATTACCTAGTACCTAGGATCTTGCTAGGTAAAAAAAAAATACTTAAAATTTCTTTATGCCAAAATTTTCTCAAAAGCCTAGTTATAAGAAATAGTATGCAATTGAGACCATTTTAAGACTATGTAGTCAACTAATTCTTGATTTGTTGTCTTATTCTGTCACAGTGCCATAGAGCAATGTTCTCAGAAAATATTTTTCAATCATGAAATAATGCTCTTTAAATTGTTTCTTTGGGTTACATTTGGAGAAGCCCTAATAAATAACTTTCTGATTTCTTTAATCATCTGTGCACTCAAAAAATATTTACTGAGTGTCTACTATGTGTCAAACATTGAGCTCAGTTTTTGTGACACATCCAAGAACAAAATAAACAACAATTCCTGATTTCTTATAGTTTACATTTCATTGGGGAGAAACAGACAACCTTCAACATACATAAATTAAGTGAATTTTATAGTATGTTACAAGATAATACATGATGAGGTTAAAGAAAAGGTAGAGGAGGGTGAGTGGAAGTGGGAATTTTGGTAGTGAGGTATGAGGGCAAATTGCTCTATTAAGTAGGTCTCTTTGAGAATATGATAGTTCATCAGAGACCAGAAGGAGTTCATAAAATATAAGAAGAAACATCTAAGGCAAATGCCCTATTGACTCAGTGCAAAGGAATTTGTTGCAGGAATAATGATGAAGATGTTATTCACTTCTGTATTACTCATGATCCTCTTTTTTTAAAACAATATTTGTTTATTTGAAAGGCAGAGAGTTACAGAGAGGCAGAGTCAGAGAGAGGTCTATCCATCTGCAGGTTCACTCCCCAAATGGCCACAATGGCTGGAGCTGCACCGATCTAAAGCCTGGAGCTAGGAGCTTCTTCTGGGCCTCCAACATGGATGGGTGCAGGGGCCCAAGGACTGGAGCCTACTACTTTCCCAGGCCATAGCAGAGAGCTGGATCAGAAGTGGAGCAGCCCAGACTCATATAAGATGCCGGCACCGTAGGTGGCGGCCTTACCTGCTATGCCACAGCGCTGGTCCCTATTCATTGCCCTCTTAATAGGAATTCCTGAAAGAATGTTATGTAAGAAAAAACTTAGATTCAACTGAGCAACTGGCAAAACGCATACCAGTTGTTCTGCTGAAACTGGTTTTTTAAAATTTATTTATTTAAAAGGCAGAGTTTGCAGAGAAAGACACACAGAGAGAAACAGAGAGAGAGAAAGAAAGAGAGCTGGACTGATCCAAAGCCAAGAGCCAGAAACTTCTTCCTGGTCTCCCTCTTGGGTACAAGGGCCCAAGTACTTGGGCTGTGCTCCGTTGTTTCCCCAGGCACATTAACATGGAACTGGATTGGAAGTGGGGCAGCAGGGATTCAAGCTGGCACCCATATGGGATACTGGCACTGCAGGTGTCAGCTTTACCTGCTATGCCACGACTCTGGCCCCACTGTTTTTTTCTTATATAACATTCTTCCAGTTTTTTTATTTTCATTAATTTATTTGATAGGCCGAGAGGTAGAGAGATGAGGAGAGAGACAGAGACAGAAAGAGCAGCCATCTGCTGCTTCATGCCCCAACTGTCTGCAATGACAAGTTTTTCACACAAGAGGCAAAGACACAACTGAGCTATTAACACTGTCTCTCAAGATATGAAATAGTGGCAAACTGGAGTCACGAGTCAGAGCTGGGAATCTAGCCCAGGCACAGATATAGGATGTGAGCATATTAACAACTAGGCCAAACACCCACCCCAATTCTTCCAGTTTTATGATTAAAAGATCTGAGTTTGGGTCTATTTTCAAGATCCTGGCCACGTAGGAGTTGAATATGGATTCTATTGCATCAGGGCGTTGGTATTGGATATTTGGTGGTCCTGGATTATGCTGCTGAGTGAGACTGTTGCAGCTTAGAATGTGACAGATCCGTAGCCTGTTCTGAAGAACTATCCCATAGCTTGATCACTTCTGAAAGCAACTTCCCTTGGATTTGAGTTGTGAAGGAGTAGGTTGTTCCTAGAGCATCCCAAATTTAAAACTGAAGTACTGGAAAATAACAAGAATGACAATATAATAATAACAATGCAATACAAGCATTGTTATAGATACTTTCATGTTTGGTATCTCATTTAACACCATAATCACCCCATGGAAATATATATTATAACCCCTCCTGTGCAAATGAGGAAATAATTGAAAGCAGCTGGAAAATAGTGAAGTAGAAATTCAATTCAGATGTGTCTGACTCAAATGTATTTTTAAAAGAAGTTATTTATTTTTTCAAAATAAACGCGTTACACAACACCCTGCAAGAATCTTTCTTTCAAAAAACATCTCTCTGGGACAGTACTAATACCTCAGACATTATTTTCAATAACTAGAATGATTAATAAATCTGGGCCATACATTTTCATTAAAGTAGCATATATTATATATATGAAAGTAATTTTATAAGTAATAAAATTTACTAAATTTTCATAAACTGAATAAATCCTCAGATTACTAAATGAAATCTTGCCAGTTATTGCATATTTTTAATAATTATAAAATATTGCAAGCATATCAAAAAATATGAGATACCCCATGAATTCAACAACCTTATGCAAGTATTTTGTCTTCTGTATTTGTTACTGCCTTAGTTTCAAAGATTTGTTGAGTGATAAGTCGTACTGAGATAGCATCTTCAGGATTGATGACATTTTATGCCAGGTGTCATGTTAGACATTAAGATTGCAGTAAGTAAAGCAGTTCTCATTATCATATAGTATATAATTCAATGGAAAGAAAGACACTGAGGAAATTATTATACATTACACAAATAATACAATTAAGCATGAGTGTTATAGTCTAAGAGTCCATGGAGTGAATTTTCCTGTACTGCATAATTCTGTTTTATTGATAACACTGCTTAAAATGTACATTCAATTTAAGGGATTTTTCTGGGATTAGATTTTTAGACACGGGCAAGATCTGCCTTTTCTCTGCATGAGTACCTTCGGTCAAGATTGAGTAAGATAGAATGAATACAAATGAAAAACGTTTTTTAGTTCGCTAAATATATGAACTATGTTGGAATTCTGATAAGATTTTTTTCTGTAGAAAATGTGAATGTTCTCCTACTTTTGTTATAATAAAGATTTACTGAAAAGAATGCAAGGTTAGGGCAGGCACTGTGGCATAGTGGGTAGAGCCGCTGCCTGTAGTGCCTGGCATCCCATATGGGCACTGGTTCGAGTCCCAGCTGCTCCACTTCCCATCCAGCTCTCTGCTATGGCCTGGGAAAGCAGTAGAAGTTAGCCCAAGACCTTGGGCCCCTGCACCCGCTGGGACACCTGGAAGAAGATCTTGGCTCCTGGCTTCAGATCGGCGTGGCTCTGGTGCAGCCAATTGGAGAGTGAACCAGCGGATGGAAGACCTCTCTCTCTCTTTCTCTCTCTCTCTCTCTCTCTCTCTCTCTCTCTGACTCTTCTTCTCCTTCTGTGTAATTCTGACTTTCAAATAAATAAATAAATAAATATTTAAAAGAAAAAAGAATGCAAGGTCTACCTGAAATAGCTCTCTTTTGGAACAGAGGCGGTTATCATGCCAGTGGATCATGACTATTTCTGAAATAAATGAGAGATTCAAGATGAATTTATATTTTAAAACACATCAGGGTGAATTTAAAGGACTTCAATAATGATAGCATAAACAGTTCAGTGATTCCCTTTAGGAAAAAAAAATATAAAACTGGATACAATTGTCAATAGAAACAATTTCTCAGCATTGAAACCTAACCAAAGAAAGAAACAAGTTGAGAAATGTTTATTCTTTAAAAAAAATGTGCTAGATCTCCAGGTAAGAATGGCTGTAGACTGTGGCCTTTGCTGTATCCTAATTTGGTCTGTGAGAACTAGATATTTGCCAGCCAAGGGCTACCTATGAAAAAGAACAGCTTAAATGCTCAAGGCAAAAACTCAATTGTCCATGGGAGGGTTAAAAATCTATGACTTTGATGGCTAACAATGGAGAGCTCAGGAGCAGTTTAGGAAAACACAGTACATTGCTAGCTCCAAGTTGCATTTTTGGTATAAGATAAGTGGCAGACGATTCACTTCCAAAATGAAACGGAGAACATTGGAAATAACAGTGCAATAGAAAAGCTGACATTACATATCCACGTGTCTCTGGTTTGCTGAGAATATCAGCAGACCCCTTTTTCCAATACTCTAGTCTGTGGATGACCTATAGAAAGTATTGGTGGCAGACACATCCTTGCACTTTATCCCACATTCTTACTGTATATTGGTAATCTGAGTAAGGAAATTGGTGAAGAATGGAGTCTTCTTCCTACCTCCACTCATCAGCTCTGTGTTGAGAAACAGCTGTTCTGATAGGCTTGGTATTCTAAGGGTAGTTTACATCTCGTCTTAGTTGGCTACAACAATTTTGAATGAGTTCTACAGAGAGCAAATACAAACAAATGCCACACTCCCTACTACTGGGATGTGGAAAACATGCACTACATGGTGGTGGAAGCCAAGTGTTTGTACCGCTCCTCTCTCAAACCCCCTCCCTCCAATTCCCCAGGCACACACAACTCTTACTCAGGGAGAATATAGGTGAGCCAGGCTAGAAGGTGATGAGCAAGTTCCCTATCCCACCCTTTCCCCCAAGTCCTATTCCATAGCACACAGGCTTTTCCCAGGGAAGATTTGGAGCAAGCTTCAAAGCCTGGGAGCACTCTGTTTTTGCCAAAGGGCCTAACATTATTTGGATCAGCCAGTGGAGCAATTTATTCCTTCAGGCATTGTAGAAAATACTGCAGCAATCAGCTAGCAGTTAGTGGAGACTAGTAGCCGAGTGTGATACCAATAGAAGTGGATCAGTCAGAAGCATACGGGGGAGTTCAGATAAAGGCAAAAAGAACTCAGCTAAAACAACAGTCATCAGTGATCATACAGAAAACTGGAGATATAACTAATGCTTCTCTCTGTGAGAAACAATCAGAAATGGAATTTCTGATGTACAAATTCCTGGCTGAATTCAGACATACACCTATACTCACTGAACAGTGAAAGCAGTCTTTAAGTCATACTCAGTTCCGAAATAATGGAGCAATTACATTGGAAACCTATCTGGCAGTTCATTATAGAGGTTAAAAAGAAAGCACCGAAGAAAGAATTTTATATGTTTTCACCACAAAGAAATGATAAATGTTTGAAAAGGCAGATACATTTACCCTGATTTGAACATTACACAATATAGAAATGCATCAGATCATCACATGGTATCTCAGAAATGTGTACAATTTTGTATAAATTAAAAATTAATTTAAAAAGCTTAGAGTTCACATATTACCAAAAATTCCACTCTTAGGTTTATACTCTATACAAGTAAAACATACATCCACAAAAATTATGTGTATATCCACAGCAACATTATTCACAATAACCAAAAGGTAGAAATGATCCAAATGTCCATCAAATGATCAACAGATCAACAAAATTTGGAACAGCATGCTGTGGAAAATTATTCTTCAACAGAAAGTAAGGAAGCACCCGCACATTCTACAATGTGAATGAAACTTTAAAACACTATGCTGTGTGGAAGAAGCAAATCACAAAGATGTCATATTGTATAATTATAATTCTATTAACTGTTCAGAACATGTAAATACAGAGAAACAGAGAATAGATTATTGTTTTGTAGAGGATGGGAGTGGAGGGTGTGTAGTGGCTGTTAATGGGAATGTGTTAATGGAAACATAAAAAGATAAAAAAGAGTTACCCCATAGAAACAGTGCTTAAAAGTAAGCTGTGTGGCTATAGTAAATATCAGACAAACTAGACATTAACATAGTGAATTTCACTAGAAACAGTGAGAAATATTTCAGAATGATAGATGCCAGGAAGTCATGACAATTATAAATGTACAAGTACTGCACAATAGAATCAAAATACATAGAGCAAACACTAACAAACTTGAAAAGGAAAAATAGGCACTTGATAGAAATTTCTTTTTTTTAACTTTTATTTAATGAATATAACTTTCCAAAGTATGGCTTATGGGTTACAATGGCTTCCCCCACATACCGTCCCTCCCACCCGCAGCCCTCCCCTTTCCCACTCCCTCTCCCCTTCCATTCACATCAAGATTCATTTTCGATTCTCTTTATATACAGAAGATCAGTTTAGCATACATTAAGTAAAGATTTCAACAGTTTGCTCCCACACAGAAACATAAAGTGAAAAAGATGATTTTTTTAAAATGATGATGAAATCAGATCAGACCTATTGTCATGTTTAATCCCAGTGAGAGTCAAGTTGGGAATTGATAATTTCTTTCTTTTTTTTTTTTTTTACAGAAGATCAGTTTAGTATACATTAAGTAAAGATTTCAACAGTTTGCAACCCCATAGAAACACAAAGTGAAATATACTGTTTGAGTACTCATTATAACATCAAATCTCAATGTACAGCACATTAAGGACAGAGATCCTACATGAGGAGTAAGTGCACAGTGACTCCTGTTGTTGACTTTACAAATCGACACTCCTGTTTATGGCATCAGTAATCTCCCTATGCTCCAGTCACGAGTTTCCAAGGCTATGGAAGCCTTTTGAGTTCTCCGACTCTTATCTTGTTTAGACAAGGTCATAGTCAAAGTGGAGGTTCTCTGCTCCCTTCAGAGAAAGGTACCTCCTTCTTTGAAGACCTGTTCTTTCCACTGGGATCTCACTCACAGAGATCCCTCATTTAGGTGTGTGGTTTTTGTTTTTTTTTTTTTTTTTTTTTTTTTTTTTTTTTTTTTTGCCAGAGTGTCTTGGCTTTCCATGCCTGAAATACTCTCATGGGCTTTTCAGCCAGATCGGAATGCCTTTAGGGCTGATTCTGAGGCCAGAGTGCTGTTTAGGACATCTACCATTCTGAGTCTGCTGAGTATCTCGCTTCCCATGTTGGATCACTCTCCCCTTTATTTATTCTATCAGTTAGTTTTAGCAGGTACTAGACTTGTTTATGTGCTCCCTTTGACTCTTAGTCCTTTCATTATGATCAATTGCGAACTGAGATTGATCACTTGGACTAGTGAGATGGCATTGGTACATGCCACCTTGATGGGATTGAATTGGAGTCCCCTGGTATGTTTCTAACTCTACCATTTGGGGCAAGTCAGCTTGAGCATGTCCCAAATTGTACATCTCTTCCCTCTCTTATTCCCACTCTTATGTTTAACAGGGATCACATTTCAGTTAAATTTCAACACTTAAGAATAACTGTGTATTAATTATAGAATTAACCCAGTCATGTTAAGTAGAACAGACAAAAAAAACTGCTAAGAGGGATAATGTATTAAGTTGTTCATTAACAGTCAGGGCTATGCTGATCAAGTCACCGTTTCTCATAGTGTCCATTTCACTTCAACAGGTTTCCTTTTTGGTGTTCAGTCAGTTGTCACCGATCAGGGAGAACATATGGTATTTGTCCCTTTGGGACTGGCTTATTTCACTCAGCATGATGTGTTCCAGATTCCTCCATTTTGTTGCAAATGACTGGATTTCGTTGTTTCTTACTGCGGTATAGTATTCTAAAGAGTACATATCCCATAATTACTTTATCCAGTCTACCGTTGATGGGCATTTAGGTTGGTTCCAGGTCTTGGCTATTGTGAATTGTGCTGCAATAAACATTAGGGTGCAGACCGCTTTTTTGTTTACCAATTTAAATTCCTTTGGGTAAATTCCAAGGAGTGGGATGGCTGGGTCGAACGGTAGGGTTATATTCAGGTTTCTGAGGAATCTCCAGACTGACTTCCATAGTGGCTTGACCAGTTTGCATCCCTTTTTCCCCACAGTTAGTATCCCTTTTTCCCCACATCCTGGCCAGCATCTGTTGTTGGTAGATTTCTGTATGTGAGCCATTCTAACCGGGGTGAGGTGAAACCTCATTGTGGTTTTGATTTGCATGTCCCTGATTGCTAGTGACCTTGAACATTTTTAATGTGTCTGTAGGCCATTTGGATTTCCTCTTTTGAAAAATTTCTATTGAGGTCCTTGGCCCATCTCTTAATTGGGTTGTTGGTTTTGTTTTTGTGGAGTTTCTTGATCTCCTTGTAGATTCTGGTTATTAACCCTTTATCTGTTGCATAGTTTGCAAATATTTTTTCCCATTCTGTTGGTTGTCTCTTTACTCCCTGACTGTTTCTTTTGCAGTACAGAAACTTCTCAATTTGACGCAATCCCAATAGTTGATTTTGGCATTGGCTGCCTGTGCCTCCCGGGTCTTTTCCAGAAACTCTTTGCCTGTGCCAATATCTTGAAGGGTTTCTCCAATGTTCTCTAATAACTTGATGGTGTCAGGTCGTAGATTTAGGTCTTTAATCCATGTTGAGTGGATTTTTGTGTAAGGTGTAAGGTAGGGGTCTTGCTTCATGCTTCTGCACGTGGAAATCCAGTTTTCCCAGCACCATTTATTGAATAGACTGTCCTTGCTCCAGGAATTGGTTTTAGATCCTTGATCAAATATAAGTTGGCTGTAGATGTTTGGATTGATTTCTGGTGTTTCTATTCTATTCCGTTGGTCTATCCATCTGTTTCTGTACCAGTACCATGCTGTTTTGATTACAACTGCCCTGTAGTATGTCCTGAAATCTGGTATTGTGATGCCTCCAGCTTTGTTTTTGTTGTACAAGATTGCTTTAGCTATTCGAGGTCTCTTGTGCCTCCATATGAATTTCAGCAACTTGATAGAAATTTCAATGCTCTTCTCTCACTAATACACTACTAAACAAAATCATAATGCATGTCCTTTCTATACATGTGCACAGGGGAGAGTATATGTGAAGCCACAAAACAAATCTTAATAAATCCCAAAGGTTTGAAGTAATACAGAGTGGAGGAAGGTATTATAGTGCAGTAGGTTAAACCCCTCCTTGGGACTCCCATATCAGAGTGTCAATTTGAGTTCCGACTACCCCATGCTTCCGATTCAATTTCCTATTATGAACTTGTGAATCAATAGATGATAGTGTAAGCACTTAAGTCTCTGCCACCCATGTGAGAGACCTGCAATGAATTCCTGGCTCCTGCATTCAGTCTGCTCCCGTCTAACCTTTTGCAGCCATTTAGGGAGTGAACCAGCAGATGGAAGACCTCTGTCACTGTCCCTTTCTCTGTCATTATGCCTTACAAGTAAGTAAATCTTTCTTGAAAAGAAATAATACAAAATATGTTTTCTGATAGCATCATAACAAAATTAGAATAATCAACTGAAACACACATTGAAAGTCATCAACTATTTGTAATTATAAATTAAATAATGTATTTCCAAATAACTCATTGGTTAAAAATCAAAAGGGAAATATCTGGAATTGAATAAAACTAAAAGCACAACATCAAAATGTGTGGCATGTAATTAAATAATTGCCTAGAGGGAAATTTATAGCTGTGTACTAGAAGAGTTGACAGTTTTAAAATAAGTAGTTTATGATTCCACCTTAAGAAACTAGAAGGGGCCCCATGTTGTGGCTCAGCAGGTACAGCTGCTGACTGCTAGGGTGGCATCCGATAAGAGCATGGATTGGAGTTCCAGCTGCTCTGCTTCTAAAACAGCCCATTGCTTGCAGAAAGCAGCAGAATATGATCCAAATACTTGGGCTCCTGCCACCCATGTGGGAGATCCTGATGGAGTTCCAGGCTCCTAACTTCAGCCTGGCCAAGCCTGCCTTGTTGTAGCCATCTGTGAAGTGAACCAGCGGATGGAAGAGATTCTCCCTCCCCGCTGCCTCTCTCTCAGTGTGTGTGTGTGTGTGTGTGTGTGTGTGGCTCTGATTTCCAAATAAATAAAATAAATCTTTAAAAAGAAGAAGCTAGAAAAAGAGTAAATCAAATTCAAGGTAAAGAGAATTAAAGGTATAATGAAAGACAACAAAATAGAAAACAATAAATTTAATGAAACTACAGTTTCAAAAAAGTCAACATCAACTAAATCAATTAGTAAGAATAAACAAGAAAAAAGTAGAGAAAAGATAAATTATAAAAATCAAGATTAAATGAGATTGAAATGGTTAATGAAGCATTTTCTGTTTCTGGATGTCATTTCCTTTCCTGCTCTAGTTTTTACTGTGTCTAGCCTTATTTTTATAGTTAAAAAAAGTATTGATTAGTATTATCGTATAAAACATACAATGGAGCACCTACTCTGGCTCCTAAGATTACTCTAACCTAGTCCATTTATCTCGAGGAGTTGGTACTCTAGTCGAAGAAGCATACGAGAAAGCAATTGCATGTTAAATAATGTCCAGTGAAGCACACCATACACAGACATGTACAAATAAAGAGACTGTCCTTTAACTGCTTTGTGGAAAACTTCTTCAAACTCACCTATTTCTTACTTTATCATCACAGAACCGAATTGTTTGCTTGTATGGATGTAAGAGTTGATGTTATAGTGTACCTGATGACTAATTTTCTCTCTCTACTTGTAGGCTGGAGTGTTTCCTATACTGGACTTCTAGAGGCATTTATTTCATACTTAAGGGTAAGTGCCTGGTTGGATTGTGCCTGTTGATACTGAATTCAAAAGCAGTACACCTAGAGGTGACTTCCCAGAGTCTGCAAAATTGTGATGGTTAAGGAGTAAGAATGGTGATCACTTGTAGATCTGTTCCTGGAAGCAAGCTGACAGAAAATGCAAGCTGAAACACATATATATCATTTGTATTTATTTGTTCACTTTAGTGTCTCTCTACCTTCATCTACATCAGACAGGAAGACCCAATATTGTGACGGTTTTTCTCTACTGCTCTCTTACCCCAGCTCCCAGCACAATTCTGAGCACATTTAGCACTTAGAAAATGTGTGTTAAGTGTGTGAGTGAATAAATGAAGAAACAGCATTATTATAAATAAGATTGTAATTGAGACATGTATCTGGGAAGGAGGTTGCAGAAGTTCCTCTTTTTCAATTTAATTTTTTCCCCTTGAAATAGCAGGTGAGATGATTGAGACCAAGAGAGAAGGCAGTGCAGTAGAGTGCTTGAGGAAATTGGTTAAGGGTTTGGCCAGCTTTCAGAGGAATCATGAAGTCGTAGAGAATGGTTGTTGGCCTCTCCCAAACAGTAGGAGAGTCTGGATATACAGTGATGCCATACTCCACTGTGATATAATTTGCTTCACTAACTTTCAATAGCCAAAGTGAAGTAATGGAGACAACAGTTATTTGGGTTAAACATCAAGAGTTTGCAGCATCGATGATCATCAATATGGAGGAATAAATATGGAATGAAAAAATAAGTTGATTCATTAGTGATTGATGGTATATTTCAATTGTTCATAAATATCTCCCATCCTGCATATCATCTTTTGTGTTTGACATAGATAATTCTACAATGAAGAAGTGGGGGATCCATTTTCTCTTAAAGCTGGCAGACCTTTGGTTATGGCATAAATGACTTCGGAGGTTAGAGCATTAGAGGGTTCTTGCTGGTCTTCTCAGAATACTAATTCTCACAAATCAGGCATTATAAAATAAGTCTAGGGGCTATATGAAGAAGACACATATTGGTGTCCTGGCTGATATGTTTAGTTAAGCCTTAGATGACAAGCAGCAACAACTGGCTAGCTATATGAGTGAGCACATTTGAAGGTGGCTCTCTATGATCCCTCAATTCACTATCTCAGTGAAATCCACATGCAACGGACCTAAGTCTTTCCTATCAAGCCATATGAAAATAGTAATTTCATGAGCTACATGAATTACTGTTATTGCTTAAACCACTACATACTGGTGGTAGCTATGAATTCTTCATGAACTATGGTGTATAAGCAAAATTTATGAACGTACTAATAGACTTGGAAAAGAGAAAAATATGCATTAAGGGACTGCTAATTTTCCTGACATTGGAGGGAATGTAGAGTGGGTCTGAAGTGCTGAGATAACTACATAACAGTAGGAGGCTGATAAGGAAGAGAAGTTTGTAGCTAAGATTTAGAAAAGAAATAATTTCAAGTGATGGCTAGATTGAGGCTGGGGACCTGGGAATGGATGATAGAAATGGTGTGTTTGTAGAGGTCAGTGGAATCCTGAGGTCAGGGACTGTAAAACTAGGTTTTTGAATGACTGATTCAGAAGGATATTGAAATAATTATGAATGTAGAAACACCAGTGGTCTGGAGGATCTGTGAAGGGCATTTTGTTAAAACAAGATAAAAGCAGAAAGAGTCCCGAAAAAAGAATATCGTGTATGAAATGTGAAACTAGAAGCCCGTGTCAGACCTTGTTGTGCTGCTAATGAGCTATGTAGCATGAGAGAGCTTCATCAAGCCCATAAAAGCCTCATGCTTTTAATCTTTAAAATGATGACCCTGAGTAGAAAAGTACCTTCTAAAATCGTCTTGTTAGGGTATATTGACACAAAAACAAATACATGCTATAAAAATAGGCTTACGTGTATATAAAAATTCAGTATATGGTACAGGTGGCATGACAAATTGGAGGAAGAAAAGTATTGATCCGAGGCATTCCAATATGAGACACAAGCATCTTAACTGTTAGCCTAAATGCCAACCCTCCCCTTTTTTCAGTCTCTTTGTTGTTCATATTTGTAATTTCTATGTTCTATTTTCAAGTTTATGAATTCTTTCTTCTGCTCTCTTTATTCAGCTGCTGTGCATACAAATTGAGCTTTTTTCAGTTACTGTATTTTTAATTTTAAAATGTTCAATTGTTTCTTTATATTTTCTTTTTGCTGAGCCTTTATTTTGCTATGCTGAGACTTTACACCTTTCACTCACTTCAATAGGTTTCTAATTATTAATTGAAATATTTTTATAATGATCATTGCTTTAAAATCTCTGTAAGTTAATCTAAAATCTGTGTCATTTTTAGTCTTGTGGTTTGTTGTCTTTTGTCATTCCACTTGACATCTTTCTTGTTATTAGTATGATGAGTTATTTTTATCGACAACTGCACAGCTTGTGTTTTTGTAGATTTTGACATTACGCAATAGGAGAAGGAGCATAACCCCATCAATGCCAGATGGACTTCCAAGGTCAGGTTCTCCATTTAACTTCTGTTGACCCCTGAGGAGGAAGGATTCTTCATGACTGTAGGGTGGGAGTGGAAGTGCAGACTCCTGACTTGACCTCACAACACTCTGGCCGTATGGGCAGAGTTGCCTCATACCTGCTGCACACTAGCTTTTCCTGAAACCACAGGGAATTGATCACATTGCCACAGAGCTGTGTGACAATTCTGTTTCTCCCCTAGGACTCTTCTAATATCAACCTAACAGGGACAGGGAGCAGCACCTTGTTACCTCCGGATAGGGATGATGGCCCCAGGTGCCCACTTACGCATCTAGGACACCACTCTGATCGAGGTAAGTTGAACGCTTCATCACATCTTCACAAGAGTGGAAGCGTAAGCTCTTCACTTAGCCTATGGTAGTTAGAATGAAGGTGGCCAGTTTTATCTGTGGTATCCAGCCGGAGTAGAGTATACTGCTTGGAAGTTATCTGGCTTCTAATCCTCCCCCTTGATTGGTCTTTTGGCTACAGGGGTTAGGCTTTTTCTTGGGATTTTTTTGTTTCTTTGTTTTTGCTTTTTTTGTATGTGAGCAATGTACAACCAATCTCCAGAATGCAGTATGGGATATGAGGCAAAAAGTTAGTCAGCAAACTCACTGCCATGTCCTTCTTCAGGTCCGTAGATCTCTAGATGATCTATTTCCTCCGGTTTAAGAATTTTCTTATGTTCGGTGAAAAAGAAAAAATCTGTTCACTCTATCTTTCTGAAAGCTGAAAAACTGTTTACAAAGAAAATGTGATTACATTATAAAATATATTGTTAAATGAGGATAAATATGTATGTATATCACATACACATGCATGTATAAATATATATGTATATACACACATATACGTACACACCAATATTATGGAATAATCACAGAATATGACTGCAGGTGCTTATTTATTGTCCGAGTTTTCAATGATGAGTATATATTACTTTTAAAGTACCAAAAAATTAACATTTTAGATTGTTTCCTTTACCTAAATAATCAGTAACTATGACAGGTAGAAATGTCTACAGGAAAATATGCAACCTGATTTGAAGAAAATTAATTAATTGAGTAAATACAATTTTGTTATAAAAATAGCAAAAATTTTTTAAAGATGTTGCTGTTAATTTTAGTGATAGCATGAGCATACATTGTAGATGTAAATGCAAATAAATATATAACTTTTTTGACCAGCAATTTTACAAAAATTACTAAAGTGCTCATGCCTTTAACTCATTAATTCCCTGCTTATAAACATATCCTAAGATAATTTTAAGAGGCTTTTTATAAAAAGATGAAATGTTATGGGATTTGTAAAATGATCACATGGGGTATTTGTTTAATCACAAAGAGTTTTTAAAATAGGAAATGCTACTACCAGATTTTCCAATGATTAAAGGGATACAAACTACCCATGAAATACAATCACAATTCTACCAAATACACATAGGTATAAAATTGGAATAAATACTATATACTGAAATATTTAACTTTTAGAAGAGAAAATATTGGTTGATGAAAATTTTTATTTCAACTTTCACATCGAAAATATTTTAATTGGAATTTAAGCTATACTAGAATTAAATTTTTGAAATGTTTTATTTTCATTTATTTATTTTTAATTTGTTGTTTTATTTTAATATTTAATAATTTTTTTGGACAGGCAGAGTGGACAGTGAGAGAGAGAGACAGAGAGAAAGGTCTTCCTTTTTCTGTTGGTTCACTCTCCAATGGCTGCTGCGGCCGGCGCACCGCGCAGATCCGAAGCTAGGAGCCAGGTGCTTCTCCTGGTCTCCCATGCGGGTGCAGGGCCCAAGCACTTGGGCCATCCTCCACTGCCTTCCCGGGCCACAGCAGAGAGCTGGCCTGGAAGAGGAGCAACCGGGACAGAATCCGGCGCCCCGACCGGGACTAGAACCCGGTGTGCCTGCACCGCAGGCGGAGGATTAGCCTATTGAGCCGCAGCGCCAGCCAATTTAAGTTTTTAACAGTTGGTCATATTTACTTTATAGATATTATGTACATATACATATATATTATTTTTGTTTGAAAAGGGGATAATATTTACATCACAAAATGTGGGATTTATGACATAAAATGGCGAAAGAAGGGTATATTGTCATGTACATGGTATAATCTAGTGAAACAATATGCATAAGTATATATCAAATAATATGGCATCCACACACTTTTATACTCTATGTATATGAACTTCTACAAATAAGAGAAACCTTGTGATACTTGTTTTTCTGAGTCTGGCTTATGTCACTTAGCATAAGGATCTCCAGTTCCTTCCACTTTGTTACAAATGTCAGAATTTCTTTTTTTTAATCATTATTATTCCATAATGTATGTATACCATATTTTCCTTATTCGGTCATTAGCTGATAAACATTTAGGTTTATTTCTTAATTGCTTTTGTAAATCGGGCTGCTATAAACATGGGAATGCATGAATCTCCTTCATATGCTGATTTCAATTTCTTTGAATATATTCCCAGAAGTGTGGAAGCTGGGTCATATAATAGATCTATTTTTAGTTTATCGAGGAATCTCCAAACTCATTACTGTAATAGTTGTACTAATTTGCATTTCCATCAACAGTATATTAGGGAACTCTTTTTTTCTACAACTTTGCCAGCATTTGTTATATTTTGATTTTCAGATAAAATCCCTTCTAATAGGAGTGAGATGATACGTCATTGTTTTTTATTTGCATTTCCCAATTGGCTAGCAATACTGGACACTTTTTCATTTGTATCTTTACCTTTTTTTTAATTATTTATCTTCTAGGGGCCCATTTGCTCTTTTTTTAGATTTATTTTATTTATTTGAAAGAGTTAGAGAGAGAGAGAGAGAGAGAGAGAGAGAGTCTTCCATCCATTGGTTCATACCCCAAATGGCTGCAATGGCTGAAGCTGAGCCCATCTGAAGCCAGGAGCCAGGAGCTTCTTCCGGGTCTCCCACATGGGCACAGAGACCCAGGACTTGGGCCATCTTCTGCTACTTTCCCTGGCCATAGCAGAGAGCTGGATCAGAAGTGGAGCAACCGGGACTCAAACTGGTGCCCATATGGAATGCATGACCTGCAGGCGGTGGGTTTGACCTGTTGCTCCACAGCACTGACCCCTATCTTTGCCGATTTTTTTCTTCTTTTGGAAAATGTCTATAGATTTTTGTCCATTTCTTAACTGGATTGATTTGTTGTTCCATTTCTTGAGTTCCTTATACATTCTGGATATTAATCCTTTCTCAGAAGCAGAGCTTACAAATATTTTCTCCATTCTGTTAGCTATTTCTGCACATTGTTAATTGTAACCTTTGCTGTTGCAGATGCTTCATAGCTTGATATAATCCCATATGTCTATTTTTGCTTTTATTTCCTGTGCTCATGAGTTCTTATCCAAAAAGTCATTGCCTATGCCAATCTCTTGGAGTTTTTCTCCAATGTTTTCCTTTGGGAGTTGTTAGTGTTAGGTCTTAATCCTTAATCCTTGACCCATTTTGAGTTGGTTTTTGCATAGATTATAGGTAAGTTTTTTATTTCAAATGTCTGTATGTGGAAATTGAAATTTCCCATCACCGTTTGTTGAAGACTCTTTCTTCAGAGAATGTTCGTTGTAAATTTGTCAGACATCATTTGGCTGTGGATTTGTGATTTATTTGTGGTGTTTCTATTCTGTTCCATCAGTCTACATGTTTATTTATATGCCAGTGTAATTCAGTTTTAATTTTCATAGCCTTGTAGTATGTCTTGAAATCTGGTATTGTGATGCCTACACCTTTTTTTTCTCATTGTTTAAGAGTTCTTTGGCTATTTGTAGTCATTTTTGTTCCCATATGAAATTTAGGAGCATGGAATGAGAAACCATGTCTTTGAGTTGAGGGTCCAGTAATTTCCCAGATATTGCTTTATTTAATCTGGTCATATGAAAAAAATTGATTTTATACTATGAAAGCTTTTATTTAAAGATTTTATTTATTTATTTGAAAGTTAGAGTTACAGACAGTGAGAAGGAGAGACAGAGAGAAAGGTCTTTCGTCCGCTGGTTCACTCCCCAAAGGGCTGCTACGGCCGGAGCTGCGCTGATCCGAAGCCAAGAGCCAGGAGCTTCTCCCAAGCCTCCCACATGAGTGCAGGGGCCCAAGGATTTAGGCCATTTTCCACTGCCTTCCCAGACCATAGCAGAGAGCTGGATTGGAAGTGGAGCATCTGAGACTAGAACCGGCGCTCATATGGGATGCCGGAGCCGCATTCAGAGGATTAACCCACTGCGCCACAGCGTTGGCCCCAATATGAAAGCTTTTTAGTTGACTGTAAAAGCTTTAGCAAAGGCCGGCGCCACGGCTCAATAGGCTAATCCTCTGCCTGCGGTGCCGGCACACCAGGTTCTAGTCCCGGTCAGGGCGCCGGATTCTGTCCCGGTTGCCCCTCTTCCAGGCCAGCTCTCTGCTATGGCCAGGGAGTGCAGTGGAGGATGGCCCAAGTGCTTGGGCCCTGCACCCGCATGGGAGACGAGGAGGAAGCACCTGGCTCCTGGCTTCAGATCTGCACGGTGCGCCAGCCGCAGCGGCCATTGGGGAGGTTGAACCAACGGCAAAAGGAAGACCTTTCTCTCTGTCTCTCTCTCGCACTGTCCACTCTGCCTGTCAAAAAAAAAAAAAAAAAAAAAGCTTTAGCAGAGATGTAGAGATATTAAAAAGTACACAACATTTTCAGTGCAGCAGAAACATAGGATATATTGAGGTTAGGGTGAAGATAGTGAAGTGATACAGTAGGATAACATAGCCTTAGCTGTCACAGCAATTAGGGGAGTCTCCAAGGGCATGATGCATTTCCAGATATTACAGATATAAATGTTTAAAAAGCTTCAAGTTTGGTGAAACACCTATATAGAATTGAAGTGAAAGTGTCCTTCTCAAGAAACACAAAACCTATAATCTGCAAATATTAAAAAAATATATTTGAGCAACAAAACAACAAATTACCACATAGCAAAAAGACATCACAAAATCACAAATAGAGATTTTTAAAAATATTTATTTATTTTGAAAGTCAGAATTATAGGGGGAAGAGAGAGAGAGAAAGAAATGAGAGAGAGAGGGTGAAGTCAGGAGCCAGGAGCTTCTTCTGGGTCTCCCACTTGGGTACAGGGGCCTAAACACTTGGACCATCTTCCAATGCTTTTCCCAGGTCATCAGCAGGGAGCTGGATTGGAAGTGGAGCAGCTAGAACTCAAATCAGCACCTAAGCAGGATGCCCCCATCACAGGTATCGGTTTTACTCTCTATGCCAAAATCAAGAGAGTTTTAAAACAAATTTCGTTGAACTGAATTTTAAACAACATAAATTAAAAATTTTAGAATAATTAAATAGAATTCAATATTCTCACAATGTTGCGGAACTACCACTTCTATCTCAAATTATTTTCATCACCTCAGAAATGCTGTACCAATTAAGACATTGGCTTCATATTCTTTCTCTTTCCCATCCTCCAGTAACCACCAAAATATGTATGTTTCCTGATTATGAATAGTTCACTTAAAAGGAATCACAAACATAATTTTTATGTTTGATTTCATTCACTTAGCATAAAGTTTTTGAGATCCATCCATTTTATAGCATGTATGAATATATTCATTTTCATGGGTCAATAATATTCCACTGTATAGATATTCCATATCTATGCATTTACTTTTTTTTAAAATTTGTATCTATCTTATAAATACAAGCTGCCACCTGTGATTCTGATATACCATATGGGCACTGGTTTCTACCCCTGCTGCTCCATTTCTGATCCAGCTCCCTGCTATGGTCTAGGAAAGGAGCAGAAGATGGCCCAAGTACTGGGGACCCTGCACCCATGTGGGAGACCCAGATGAAGCTATTGGCTCCTGGCTTTGGCATAGCCCAACCCTGATCCTGTGGCCATTCCTGCAAATGGAAGGTCTCTCTCTCTCTCTCTCTCTCTCTCTCTCCCCGCCCTTCTTTCTCTGCCTGTCTCTTATCCTCTCTCTGTAACTCTGTCTTTCAAATAAATAAATAAATATGTAGAAAAAGAGAAATAATCTAAATTTAAAATATTCAAACCATTTGAACAGGCATTTCCTCAGCAGTGAGATAAAAATGTCTGGGGGGCTGATGCTGTGGTGTAGCAGGTAAATCCACCACCTGCAGTGCCAGCATCCATCCCATATGGGCGCCGGTTCGAATCCTGGTTGTTCCACTTCCGATCCCCCTCTCTGCTATGGCCTAGGAAAGCAGTGAAGGCTGGCTCAAGTGCTTTGGCCCCTACATCTGCATGAGAGACCCGGAAGAAACTCCTGGCTCCTGGCTTCATGTCGGCCCAGCTCTAGCCATTACAGACATTTGAGGAGTGAACCAGTGGATGGAATACCTTTCTCTCTGTCTCTCACTCTCTGTCTGTAACTCTACCTCTCAAATAAATAAGTAAATAAATCTTTATAAATGTCCTAAAACCACATGAAATAATTCCAAACATGATAATAATTACAGAAATATAAATTAAAACCACTGGGAGAGACCACTCTATATCAATTAGGATATTTATAATTTAAACAGAAAATACAAATTGCTAGTGAGGATATGGAGAAATTTGAATGACATACATCGCACATAAGAATATATAATAATGCAGTTCTTGTGAAAAAAAAATTTGGCAATTCCTCCAAAAGTTTTACAGGTACCAGCAACACCTGGCAATAACCTAGCAATTCTACTTTTAGGTTTATATCCAAGAAAAATTACAACATATGTCCACATAAAACTTTATACATCATTATTTATGCATTATTTATAAGATCTCCCAAAATAAAAACGACCCAAATTTCTGTTAACTGATGATTATGAGTGAATAAAGAAAATGTGTTATACCCACTAAATGAAATATTGTTCAGCCAAAAGATAGAGCAATACTGATACATGTTGTATCACAGATGAACCTTGAAAACCTTATCATGAGTAAAAGCAGACACAATAGACCATGTTTATATTAATTGAAACGGAAGGTAGGTAAATGGTTACCAGGGACTTAGGGGACAATGGAAGAAGGAATGACTGATAATGGGCCCCAGGTTTGTATTTGTAGTGATGGAAATTTCTCATAGTAGGTAGTAATAATGGTTCCAAAACCTTATGAATATACTAAAAACAACTTAATAGTACAAATATACTTCAACATGGTGAATTTTATGTTAATGAATTATATCTCAATAAAAAGTAAGTTCAGATGGTGGAGACATAGTTATAGAAAAATTTTCTGAAAATATAGAGGTTTCAGAATCTACATTAGAGGGGTGATCACCAGAATAGGTGAGTTGTTTGATATTAAGGAATCACATTCAGGCCATCAGGAAGAAGACCTAGTCTACTTTTCATCCCATCAATAATATATCAAGCTTCAATTTATTCAACTTTTAAAATAAGGACAATGGTTATATTACAGCAAACACTTCTTTTTACACTACTGTTCAATGAATTGCTCAAAATATTTGAGAATTTTGAACCTATAACAGGGAAATATTAGAACTATCTCTGGAAAATGAATCTATGAGGATGTTATGATTTCTTAGGGGTCTTGTGAAGGAAGTCTCAGGATTGCAAACTATGACAAAAAGTTGTCATAAATAGTGCCACTGACCTTTGTTTAATTAATGGAATATATAAACTTAGGCATATTATTCCTGTTTCTAGATCACAGCCTCCTATTTCTTTCTTTTTTTTTTGACAGGCAGAGTTAGACAGTGAGAGAGACAGAGAAAGAGAGAGAGAGAGAGACAGAGAAAGGTCTTCCTTCCATTGGTTCACCCCCCAAATGGCCGCTACAGCCAGTGCACTGTGCCGATCCAAAGCCAGGATCCAGGTGCTTCCTCCTGGTCTCCCAGGCTGGTGCAGGGCCCAAGCACTTGGGCCATCCTCCACTGCCTTCCCGGGCCACAGCAGAGAGCTGGACTGGAAGAGGAGCAACCGGGACAGAACCGGTGCCCTGACTGGGACTAGAACTCGGGGTGCTGGTGCTGCAGGTGGAGGATTAGCCTAGTGAGCCACAGTACCGGCCCACAGCCTCTTAATTCTGTAAATTTGTCCAACATGATCATTTCTGGGGTCACATCAACTCTTAACATCCTTTAAATTTGTATTTTAGGACAATTGTTCATTCTTTATTTTTTAAAAATTTTATTTAATAAATATAAATTTCCAAATTACAACTTTTGGATTATAGCAGCTTTTCCCCCATAACCTCCCTCTCACCTGCAACCATCCCATCTCCCACTCCTTCTCTCATCCCATTCTTCATCATGATTCATTTTCAATTATCTTTATATATAGAAGATCAAATTAGTGTATATTAAGTAAAGATTTCAACAGTTTGCACTCACACAGATACACAAAGTATAAAGTACTGTTTGAGTAGTAGTTTTACAGTTATTTCACATAGTACAGCACATTAATGACAGAGATCCTACATGGGGAGTAGGTGCATAGTGACTCCCATTGTTGATTTAACAATTGACACTCTTATTTATGATGTTAGAAATCACCCGAGGCTCTTGTCATGAGCTACCAAGGCTATGGAGCCTCTTGAGTTCACAAACTCTGACCTTATCTAGACAAGGCCATAATCAAAGTGGAAGTTCTCTCCTCCATTCAGAGAAAGTCACCTACTTCTTTGATGGCCCGTTCTTTCCACTGGGATCTCACAGAGATCTTTCATTTAGCTCATTTTTCTTGTCACAGTGTCTTGGCTTTCCATGCCTGAAATACTCTCATGGGCTTTTTAGCCAGATCCGAATGCCTTAAGGGCTGATTCTGAGGCCAGAGTGCTGTTTAGGACATTTGCCATTCTATGAGTCTGCTGTGTATACTGTTTTCCATGTTGGATCGTTCTCTCCTTTTTAATTCTATCAGTTATTATTAGCAGACACTAATTCATTATTTTATTCACTCAACCAATAATTATAGGGTAGTTGCTTTGTATCAGGCACAGTGCCTGATAATGGAAATAATAGTACTTGTCTTAACTCTTAAGAGTTCTCCAGCATAGGAACTGACATTCTGGCTCAGATAGTTAAGCTGAGGACTGCAACACAGGAATCTCATATCCAATGCCCATTGGAGTTCTAGTTCCTTCACTTTCCATCCTGCTTACTGCTGATGTGCCTGGGGAAGTAGTGGAAATGGCCCAAGTACTTGGATTCCTAGCACCCTCATGGGAGGCCCAGATGGAGTTCTAGCTCCTGACTTCGGCTTGGTCTAGCCCTAACTGCTGTGTCTATCTGAGGAATGAACCAGTGGATGGAAGGTTCTCTCTCTCTCTCTCTCTCTCTCTCTCTCCTCTGCCTTCCAAATAAATCAATATATCTTTAGGAATTATTTTTTAAAAAATAACAACAAGATGGACACAACTAGAAACCATTATACTTAGTGAAATAAGCCAGTCCCCGAGACAGATATCATATGTTTTCCCTGATCTGAGGTAACTAATAGAGTTCCTGAAATGTAATGTAGTGAAATAGACATTTTGAGAGTCAATGATTATTTATAGCCCTTGTGTCTTCCATTGAGGAACATTGTTTTGTTTTGTTTCATTTTCTTTTTCTTCATACTATTTGTCGAACTCTTTTAGGGTAGGGTTAACTATACGATCACTAAATATACTGAAAATAGATCATTGTAAAAATTAAGATTGGGAATCCAAAATGGAGTAGGAGGAAGGATTGGATCATGGATGGGAAGGAGGATGGGGGGTGGGGGGGTGCACTGTGTTCCTAAATCTGTATATATCAAATATATAAAACTTGTATAATTTAAATAAAATTTTTTAAAAATTTAAAAAGTATAAGAAAAAGGAAATCACAAAAAATAAATAATTATTATACTTGCTAATGGCAAAGATGTATTTAGTTACAATGAAGTAAAAGAATAGAGTTATCAGTTCTACTTGGAGGATTCAGAAAGTCTTCAATAGAATTGATTATTTTATAGGGAAAGTAAAGTTATTTTTAGCAAATCATGCATATCATGTGCATTAGTGCTAATAGTTAAATCTGTATGCCAGAAATTCTATTTTACTCTAAATCATTACAAAGTCTACTTGAAACGATTTTTTTACTTTTAAAATGTAGTCTGAATTTAAATATTTCAGAATCAAGAAAAGCTGATTCTTCAGATGACCTATTAAAGATGAATATCTGTTCTCCAGGAAGACACAGAGAGAACCTAAAGCTATCTAGGAAAACAGAGAAGGCTAGCAAAGTTATATAGGCGGAAGCAGATGGCACAGAACTGCAAAAAATTTCACATGAGAGCATAACCAGATAGTCAAATGGTGGCAAGTCATGAGAAAAAGATATATGAAGGGTCAGATGAGAGAAGGCTTTGGATGCTATGCATGCACATTCAAAATTTATTTTTAGGGCATGGGAGAAGGGCCTAAAAGAGAGTTTTGGTTAGAATATTGATGTGGTCAGATCTAGTTTGTATAGTAATGAGTTTGGTGGTAGTATAAGGATGTACTAGAGTGGGGATGGTGAAAACTGCAGTCAAGTAAATTGGTTTATGGAAATATTGAAAATTTTCTGGTGAGAGATGATGAAATAAGTGCAGTCCAAACTATCACTATCCAACAAAGCTTTCTGAAATGATGGAAAACTCTGTTGTCAACTACAGTAACCTCTGTGGTTATTCAGCACTTGAAATATGACTAAAGTGATTGAGAAACAGAATTAAAAATTTTACTTAATTTTAACTAAATTAAATGTAAGTAACTATATATGCTGACTACCAAAATGGGCAGCATAGGTCAAAACTAGAGTGGTGGAGATAGAAAGGAGAGTATTTTTGTTTGTTTGTTGTTTTTATGTATTTTATTTTATTATTTTTCCCAGAAGCCTTTTTTTAAGATATACAAACTTCATACATTTCATAAATACAAGTTTAAAGTACAGTTGACAGGACTATTTTCTGTAGAGAATGAAGGTAGGAAGAATTAAATCCTGATTTTCTTCTTGAACAACTGCATAAAAGAAAGTGCAATGAATTTAACTTTAGACACAATTATTTGGAGGTAAATGTAATAATTTAGATAGGGTATACCCAGGAAGCAATTGCCTATATTGCTCTGGTACACTAGAGATACATATTTAGTAGGTAGCTGGGGCCTTGATCAGGGGTACAGTCACCTAGGGATAAAGGGTAGAGTGAGAAAGCTAGAATTAAAGGAGACTGAAGACAAATGTACTGAGAAATAGAAAGAAAAGAACAAGCAGTTTCTCAGCAACCTCAGAAAAAAAGAAATTAAAAAGCTGGAAAACATCATGCTGAGTGAAATAAGACAGTCCAAATGGAACAAATATCATATGTTCTCCCTGATCGATGGCAACTAAACGAGCATCTAAAATGATACCCATTGAAGTGAAATGGACACGATGAGAGACAATGACATGATCAGCCCTTGTCCAGACTATTGAGGAACAACTTACTATTTTATTCCTTTTAGTATTTTTGTTGTTGTTGTTGTTGTTGTTGCTCTGTTTGTTCTACATAAGACCACTGGTTGAACTCTGTAATCAATGCACAATCATTCTTAGGCGTTTAAAATTAACAGAAAAGTGATCTCTGTTAAACATAGGAGTGGGAATAAGAGAGGGAGGAGATACATAGGTTGGCACATCCTCACTCGGACTTACCTCCAAAGGTGGAACTAGAAATGTACCAGAGGATTTCAACTCATTCTTACCAAGGAGGCAGGTACCAATGCCAGGGCACTTGGTAAAGTGATAAGTATAAATACACAACCGATCAAAAAGATAGGGTATGTGTCGATGAGATTTCACAAATAAGACCAGTGTAAGCAAATAATGAAGGATAGAATTAAAAGGGAGAGAACGATCCTGTGGGGGAAACAGGACACACAGCAGACTCATAGAATGGCAGCACTCCTGCCTCAGAATCAACCCTTGGGACATTCAGATCTAGCTAAAAGGTCCATGAGAGTCTCACAGGCATGGAAAGCCATGACACGGTGGCAAAAAACAATCTAAATGAAAGATCCTGGTGAACAAGACCCCAGCAGAAGGAACAGGCCATCAAGGAGGGAGGCGCCTTTCTCTGAAGGGAGGAAGGAACCTCCACTGTGATACGGCCTTGACTAAACAAGTTCAGAGTCGGTGAACTCAAGGGGCTTCCATAGCCTAGACAGCTCATAGCAAGAGTCTCAGGTGATTGCTGACGTCATAAATAAGAGTGCCAATTGTTAAATCAACAACGGGAGTCACTGGGTACATGCTCCCCACGTGGGATCTCTGTCCTTAATGTGTTTTACTATGAAACTTACAAACAACACTACTAGTCGAACAATACCCTATACCTTGTGCGGTTGTGTGAGTGCAGCCTGTTGAAAGCCTTGCTTAGTATATACTAAGTTGATCTCCAGTATATGAAGGTAATTGAAAATGAAACTCGAGGAAGGGCGGGATGGGAGAGGGAGTGGGAGAGGGGAGGGCCACGGGAGGGAGGGAGGTTGGGGGGGGAAGCCACAACAATACAAAAGTTGCACTTTGTAAATTCACATTTATTAAATAAAAAAATAACTATATAACAAACAAACAAAAAAAAACTTAATACTTTACCCTTTTAGTATTTTTTATGTCCTACTTAAAACTATTGGTTGAACTCTGTAATTAATACACAATTACTCTTAGGTGTTTAATTAATGCTATAATTAGTACTCAAATAGTATTTTACACTTTGTGTTCTGTGTGGGTGCAAACTGTTGAAATCTTTACTTAATATATGCCAAATTGATCTTCTGTATATAAAGAGAATTGAAAATGAATCTTGATGTGAATGGAAGGGGAGAGAGAGTGGGAGAGGGGAGTGTTGTGGGTGGCAGGGAAGTTATGGGGGGGAAGCTATTGTAATCCATAAGCTGTACTTTGGAAATTTATGTTCATTAAATAAAATAAAATAAAATAAAAATTTAAAAAAGTGATTAGCACTTAAAGCTGAAGAAAGGTCAAATTAAATGGAAACTGAAAAAAGGTTCATTTGATTTAGCAATTACAAGAAGGTCAGTGATAACTTTTATTAGGGCAAAACTAGAAGAGGAAACCATACTGCAGTGGATTGAGAAGATAATGATGTAAAGATAGTGAGTATGGAACTTGGATTCGGATGGGGGAAGAAAGATAGCATATAGAGGATTCAGTATCATTTTGATTTTATTATTATTTTATATATTTATTAAAATAGGAAAGAGCAGAACATATTTAAATTCAGAGGGCAGAAGAAATTTGTAGAGAGAGAATAGGTGAAATATAGACAGAGTTTTAAAATAGGTAAAGCTAGCTTCCGTATGATTAACCAGAATTTGGAAAACATGTAGAGGAGTTAAGCTGTAAAATAGGGAGTTAACATGTCTTCATTTGAGTGTAGAGGGAAGGGGATAATGTGAGAGGGGTCTTCTTCACTGATATGTTCTCTGTTATTTGACTCGCTCAGTTAGAGAGATATCACTCTTTTATGGAAATTTATCTATAGTGATGTAGCTATAGTCATATAGTCATTATGACCAGGTGACATGAAGTCAGAATATCCACTGTTTACAGAGAATGGGAGGCAAGAGACCCAGTTCTTCTACCTGGCTGTATTTTCTTGACTAAGTACACCTGTAGTTTGTTAAGTGAGGCAAGGAATTAACTTTATGATCGCTGAGGTGTAACATTGAAATACCATGACTTTATTAATCCATTTACTGAGATTGTTTCTATGGCATGGGCTTTCTGTTGGATACGCATTATTTTCCTATGGATTATTTATCTGTGGGGGATCTATATTCCCAGGCTGAGTTCAAGAGGCGTTATCAATGCTAGTTATCAAAGAAAAGTTCAAGACCATTAGTTGAGAACCTTAACTTGGCTCTGTCTCTGCTGGAAACCATTTCTTTAAGTCCTCATGGTGTTTCTGAAGTCTTGAACTTGGTTTATTTTTATTTTTAGATTTTATTTATTTGAGAGGTAGAGTTACAGACAGAGAGAGGGAGAGACAAAGAGAAAGGTCTTCTATCTGCTGGTTCACTCCCCAAATGGCTGCAACAGCCAGAGCTGGGCTGATCCAAAGCCAGGAGCAGGAGCTTCTTTGGGTCTCCCACATGAGTTCAGGGGCCCAAGCACTTGGGCCATCTTCCACTGCTTTGCCAGTCCATAAGCAGAGAGCTGGATAGGAAAAGGAGCAGCTGCGACATGAACTGGCACTCATGTGGGATGCTGATGCCACAAGTGGAGGCTTAGACTACT
Organism: Oryctolagus cuniculus; assembly: GCF_051225735.1. NCBI lineage: Eukaryota > Metazoa > Chordata > Mammalia > Lagomorpha > Leporidae > Oryctolagus > Oryctolagus cuniculus. The sequence goes on along the minus strand of NC_142888.1, from coordinate 46,385,317 downwards.
ACACCACAGTGCTGGCCTGCACTTGGTTTTTTCATATATAAAGTAGGCACACACACACACACACACACACACAATGTAGGTTTGATAGTTCCATTTTCTTTCCTCTTGGCAAAGTGAATATTTCAAACACTTTCAGAAATAATATGAGTTTTCAACTAAGATTCATACTAAAGTGTTGTGGTTGAAATATATTTATTTATTTTTAATATATTCCATTAAAATGAAACAAATGGACAGGAATAGGTAAAATGAAATTGCAAAATTATTAATATTGAAGCTATTGATCTGGTTGGGGAGTATTACTTCCATATTTGTAGAGATGATAGTCAGCTGACATGAATTGTTCTGACAACACCAGTTGTTAAAACAACAAAATACTTCCTTACTGGTTTAGTAAACTAGATTTGGTTCCACTATCCCTTGGTTCCCACCCCCAGCTCCAGCCCCACTTACCCCATATTTCCATTAGCCAGTAACTGATGTGTTGATGCCATGAACTGCAGAGGGCCCCTTAAGACCTGGCTCCAATCTTCACAACCGTGACTGACCTGATTGGTTAATGCCCAGGCCATATTGGTTGATTAATTATATTGAACGACGACCCTTTGAAATTGGATTTATTGTATGGAGTTGTATAGGTAGTCTCAGGATTTGAGAGGTAGCAAGATGGCTTTGCTCACCCTCCTGTTTTGACCAGGTTTTGTTCCTTGTGTTACAAGTTACTTTCTCTTTCTAACCATGTTTCCCTATGGTATGTCCTTCCAGATAGAGAGTGAGTTCTTACAAAGTGGACTAGTGGAGTAGAGAATGCCTGGGGAGAAAATGGACAAGGGGAAGCGGCACAACAATTTCAGATAGTCAGTGTGCTTATGAACCTCTCCAGGGATAAGCCTTTGATTCTCTATCTGCTCTGGAGAGGTTCATAAGCACACTGACTATCTGAAATTGTTGTGCCACTTCCCCTTGTCCATTTTCTCCCCAGGCATTCTCTACTCCACTAGTCCACTTTGTAAGAACTCACTCTCTGTTGTCACTGGTACTTACACTTTTTATTCCCAAAATGCCTCCTTCAGAAGCAAAGACCCAAATGTGACATCCAGAGGCTCTGGGTAATAAAGTTTCATTCACAGGCTGCTTCTTCTAAAATCTGTGCATCCCTTGCCAGACTACTGAATTGTTTTCTCCGGGGTCAGGGAGGGTTTGGGTAGGGTACCATAGGGGTTCTACATTGGAGAAAATATCAGCATTAGCTTAAAGGGATTTCTCCACCAAGATAAACTTTATTTATTTTTAATTGAACTTGTACACAGTCACAAAGTATTAACAAAGAGATACAGTTTGAAGTACTTGAAAATTACCTTAGTCAAGATTCACTCAAGTACAAAAAGCAACTGACACATATAATCACAGGGAGTCAATTTACTTCAATCCCTTCATTTGTGCCCCTCTGAACAGAGACTCTGGGAAGGCTCCAGAGTACAGTTTGGACTTGGAGCTCCAAAATTTTTGCAAACCGTGCTTGTTTGTTATCAAGCAGAACATCATTTCAGAAGCAGTCTTTGTGTTCAGGTTAGGGTTTTCCAGCAAGTACAGCCTGTACGGCATGAACTGAAGAGTAGTGCACCATTCAGAAAGCCACCATAAGAGTTCATTCTTGGGGACGTCTCAGTATTTTACATAAACAGAAATACACAAATAACACTTTGAGAACACTGTGGAGGGTTTTATTTTTTGTGTGTGATTTTTTGTTTCTTCGAGAGCCATTTTACCGGATAAATAGTTAAATTTAACACCATTATACACTTTAAGCACACAGTAGAAGAGCACCTTAAGTTAGTATTGTTACTCACACCTAATATTTTACTATTATATCTGAGACATTGATAAATATGAACATGTAACACAATTATAGAGAATTAAATAGAATCATACATAAACAGGGTTCTTACAAAATAGATGAGGTGCAGAATAGGAATAATGTACAGTGTTTATGCTCTAATTTTCACCACCTAAGCTCCTTCAAGCTTTCTCCTTTGTTTTTGTATCTGACACCTGTTTGAGAACAGAACTGCTAAAGATACTTGAAAACCCATCTCAGGGGTTAACTCAAAAATACACATTTACCTCTAACTTGGTTTATGCTTCTTTTGTTTTTTTTGATAAATCTGTCATTCACAGCTAGTCTCTCTGCCACTGCCCTGGAACCTCTCCTTTCCTCTCAGCAGTCTTCTCCTACCCAAGTTGCCTTTCTATCGAAGCAAGTGTTTTGCATTCAATCATCCAGAGAGAGGAAGCTTCTCTTTTATCACAGTAAGGTATCTCAAGTAATAAATATCTTCGTTGTCCTCTAGCCTGTCTAAAGAAAGGTCAGCATTTGGAAGGGAATGCAACAACATTAGTAGTAACAGCACTGGTAAGAATAATCACAGTAGTAATATAGTAATAACAATTATCACAAGGTAAATAACACAAAAATGAAACTATTAACAACAATGCTAATAATACCTTGCATTTGAGAAAGCATTGTGATGTAAAAATGCTTCCAAATGTGTTATCTGTTCTCACAGACAACCCTTACAACAACCCTGTAAGATGGGTAGGTATTATTATCCTCATTTTTACAGATGAGGAAACTGAAGCATATTAAAGTCAAATGACTTGCCCAAGGTCATACAGATGGTTGGGTCAGAAAAGATATCTTGGTCACATGATTCTGAGTCTTGTCCTTTTTCCATCACACCTATCATCTTGCCTCTGTAGTTAAACCAATCCATAGAAGTGCTGTCTTTTACATGGTACAGATGGTGTTTTTGTCATAGGAATTGGAAATGCACCAGCATCCTTTCTGTTGGAGGGACTGGTTGTGTAGGGCTATCCTATCTTTTTCAGGTCCAAAAGGTCAGTAAAATTTATGGTAAAGTTAGAGGAGACAAAGCTGTCCTTTCTCCAAAGAAATCTGAAATCAGTTAATATTCTTAAAATCACTGTATAAGCAGATATCAAACTAGAATTAATCTATAAGAAGATATAAGCAAAAAGTTTAGCTAGAAAGAACAATCTCCTCAAGGAATGCTGAGATCACAAGGAAACTGTGATACTTTTCTCTATGTCCTTGTGCATGGTGCCCTCTGATGGATGTTTAGTTAAAAAAAAATCATGAGCGTAATGACATTTGGTGTTCTAAAGGGCAAGGAGGAAAGATATGTCACAAACAAGATGCTTAAAACAAAAATACTGTTCATTATTCTTGTCACCATCATAAAGACAGCCTCCCCTGAAGACCCAGAAAGTGTGCCCCCTCATGGAACCACAGGTTCCTCAAGGAGTTCTCTCAAAGTCTCTTGGTTCTACTTCTTTGCTTCAGAAACAAGACAAATATCCAAAAATTAGTGGGATAAAAATAAATACATATTCAAGTGTGTGATTGGCTGCATGTGCACACATGAGTTTGTATATGTGAGGGGCAGTAGCTGAAAGAGGGAGGACTATGTACAAGGAAAAGTAGAGAGTAGTAATATGGAAGTAACATTAATTGTAGCTCAATACCAAAGAGAGCATTAACACTGAGGAGTAAGCAGGGAGAAGTGAAAAGGAGGAGGAAGAGGGAGGAAAGAAGGGAATAAAGAGAAAGGAGGGAAAAGGAGGAAGGAAGGAAAAAAGGAGAGGAGTAGAAAAGCTTACAAAGTAGAGAAAAGGGTAGAGCTAGAACCTAGAGTGGAACAAAGCACCGGAAATGGGGAAACCTTAATTACTGGGAAAATAATGAGCCTCAGGTTAAGGCAATGACCAAAACCCAAGCCTGAATAGCCCAGAGCAAACAGATATGGAAAAGTGAGCACCTGGATGAAATGTTGGAAGGAGAGAGAAGCAGTTTTGCACCGTATGAGGATGCTTCTAAATGTGTGTGTATATGTCATGTCCATGTCAGAGTAGAAGTGTGAAATGAGTGGATGAAACAGAAAGCATTCACAGAAGATGTGATTGAGTTTGCAGAGTATGAATTGGAGTTGTAATGAAAGAGGTGTGAGAGAAAATGTAAAAATATTAGAACCATTATAGATAGAGATAAGTTAGGTTAGAGACCTACATTTACCACAGAGATAATTGGGGTAGAAGAATAGATTAGCATAGAAATAGCATAAGCACAGAAAAGCACAGGAATTTAAGTTGCACAACTATAGAATTGTCACAGGGAAGCACACACATCAAGAAAAATAAGAGGAAAAGGAAATGAAGCACCAACAATAAAACACACACACACACACACAAACCCTGAATACGGGGCAAAAAACAAGATTCACAATCTGAGAGCCTCTACGACTTCACTTTAAGGCATGAAATCACATCCAGGCTCAGTTAGCATGGAACTTACAGGTAGAAATAAGTGAGAGCACCAGGGAAGAGAGTAGGATGAGCGGTCACAAGAGGCAGTATATACATGCTTATACCTGTGTGAACATAAAAAGTGTATGAATGTGTGTGCACACATGCACCTGATCATGTCTTCATTCCAATTTAAGATGCAACAAATTGTAGTTTATAGGGAATAGTTAGGGTTGGGGAAGGCTGATTTAATTGACATGCAAGTATTGGGAGAAGAGCACTAACTTTGAGCCAGTGCAACAGCCAACTGGGATCAGGGGTTCAGACAGGAAACAGACCACTATGCAAGTGCATGCTAGTAAAATGTAATATCAATGGGCTCCTCCAGATGAGAAAGCTCGAGGTTCTGGATAATAAGATGGGAAATCTGAAACCTACAAAACTGAGTTTGGGGAGTCACATTTGAGAAAATGGGGTGACAAGTAGCCCTTGCTCCTTAAAATGACATTTTGTCTCAGGCTATTTTGAGGCAGAAAGCCAATAACACTAAAGCACCAAACTGGTGCTCAGGATACATTGAAGAAAAAGAAGGTATTTCTATTGTTGAGAGAGAGCTATTCATGGTCTTCCGTGTAATGTTTCACTCATGCCCTCCCTCATCCATTATTACTCCAACTTGCTATCACCAACTACTAATGGTAATTTTGCAGATCAAAAATTGGAGTCTAAATGAGTCTCTATCAGAGAATCTAGTTCTCACTCCTCCCATCTCCAAGGAGAGGTATGTGAATTAACAGACTTCTGCAGGATGTAATGTAGTACCAGCTGCCCTTAGGGTGGCACAGCGTTTCAGCACTCAGAATCATCAACCAGAGGGGACTGCAGCTGGACCTGCAGAGATGTCCATGACAGGAAAATGTTGTATCGCCACATGCGGCTTAAGGACTTTACCATCTCTACCTGACTTGTTGTTACCATGTTGAGTAGGAACATCTCACCTAGGCTAAGGATGTGGGCCTAATTTTCCTGGGCAGAGAATGGAATGATCATGACCTGAGCCTCAGGGATACTGTCAGATGGCATGCAACAGTTATACACGCCCAGGTACTCCTTTAAACAAAATCCCAAGGGGTAAGTTGGTCTTCTGTGTGGGTGCCTGCCTTAACGATTGACTGTATGCACCTGAACAGAGAAATAATCATCAGGGGTTGAACATTGCTTCTCCTCTTGATCCAGGGAGACATCTGGATCTTCCAAATCCCCATGGATAGAGATCTGGGAATTCCCCTCCCCTGTAGCTAAACTGATATCCTCCAACACCTGGGGTTCTGGAATTGCCAGAGGTACCTGTGGCAGTGCAGATGTCCGGAGCTCCTGGAGCTCATGACTCTCTTGCACTTGATCTTGCTGCTGAACCCGGGCACGCCTGGATAATGGCATAAATCTTTCACACCAGGATGTTATAGATCTGAGTTTGGCACGGAAGCTCCTATTGAGCCAGCAGTAGATGAAAGGATTGTAACAGGTACTGCTCATAGCAAACCAGTGGAAGGCATAGAAAACTACACTCTCAGCTTCTGTATCTGTGCTGGAAATAAGAACCATATAGCAATTGAGGGGAAACCAACATACTGCAAAGATCATTACAATAAGAATTAGCATTCGGATGCTCTTCTTCCGCTTCTGGTAGTGTGCCAAGAGTTGACGAGCAGATGCATCACCAACAGCATTCTGTATCCACAACCTTTTCCCCAGGTGAGAGTAGGTTATGACAATCACCAGCAGTGGGAGGATGTACAGCAGACCAAATGTACCAAGGTCTACATACTTCACAATCAGCTTGCTTGAGCCAGGAAAAGCAGGGAGGCAATGACTCCTGACAACGCCATCCCTACAGCAGAAGAGAATGTAGGTTATGATAACAACACCAGTGGAAGGAACTTTAAGAGATATAGATTCTAGTATGTCTTTAAGTAAATCCCACCCCTTCCATTCTCTAGATCTTAGTTTATTCAATTTTTTAAAGTATTCCTAGAAATGATTGTTTTTTAAAAAATTATTTATTTATTTATTTATTTATTTGACAGGTAGAGTTATAGACAGTGAGAGAGAGAGACAGAGAGAAAGGTCTTCCTTCCATTGGTTTACTCCCCAAATGGCCACTATGGCCAGCGCTGTGCTGATCCAAAGCCAGGAGCCAGGTGCTTCTTCCTGGTCTCCCACATGGATGCAGGGGCCCAAGCACCTGGGCCATCGTCCACTTCCCTCCCAGGCCACAGCAGAGAGCTGGACTGGAAGAGGAGCACCCGGGACTAGAACTGGAGCCCATATGGGATGCCGGTGCCACAGGCGGAGGATTAACCAAGTGAGCCATGGTGTCGGCCCCAGTTTCTTCAATTTTAAAGTTTTTTCAGTTTTAACATTAAATAATAATTTACTTTTTTTAAGTGTCCCAGTCCAGGCAGTGGTCAAACTGAGGCTGACCAGACTCCTGATCACCAGTGTTTCTAACCCGGCTGTTCATCTTCTTAGTTCCAGCAATATAGATTAGAGTTAGATAAATTTCCTCCATTGAGGAAAATTATAAAGGGACGAGAACACAGATAAGGATTTTTCAAATGTCAACTTCCTGAGGGTCTCTGAAAAGAGGAAGGTAAAATTATATATTAAGTAACCAATCAGACTTACGTGTTCATGAAAGAAAACAGATTTTGATAAATTGCGTGTGGGAGAGCCAGGAACACTGCCAGACTCCAGATCAGGGCAACAGTCAACAGGCTTTGGAAATATGTTAGCCTTGGCTTCATTGGGTGCAGAATTACCTGGAACAGAGAGGCACCAATCTTTACATCAGTTTAGATCTTGTGTTGTTTGTATGGGCAAGCACTGATTGAGGTGTCCATACCTGTACCTTTTATATAATTTACTTGGTCTGTTAATACCATTTACCTTACTCCAGTCTAAACATGGTTGAATTGAAAGTAATTTAGAAAAGAAGAATAATACAATAAAAATGTGTCTCGGAAAATATTAAAAATTCCAAATGGTTCCCAAAGAAGAAGGAGGCAATGTGAAGTGTTGTGTCTGTGTCATTCTATAAACATACTCTATCCTCAAGGCCTATTACATCCTGAAGTTCAGGAGATACCTATTTGCCTGAGTATAGCCTGCCCTTCTATTCTGAAGTGCCCTCCAGAGACCTTACCCGGTGTCGGTCCATGGCAACAGCCATCAGCGTTAGAGTTGAGACATGGAGGGAGCAGTACTGAGCAAATCGACTCACATGGCACATGATCCTGCCAAATAACCACTGTCCACTCAGGAATCGGGCCTGGTAGAAGGAAGCAACGAGAGGTTAGCTAATTACTCAAGTAAGTTTCTCACACATTGCTGAAATGAAAATTTCTAGAAACAGAGCTTAAGGCAAGCTTACATCCCTCTTCCTCTTGCCCCATCACCCATCCCTGGATTGGAGCAGCAACTTCCCTTTGAACTGGAACCAACCCAATATAGTCACTCACCAAAGCAAACGGACTGTTGAATATAATTATCAAAATGTCAGATACAGCCAGATTAAAGATGAGAAGGCCTGTTGATTTGGTGATTTCCTTGTGTTTGATGAAAACTTGGCATACCAACGAGTTGCCGAAGAGGGATATCATTATGATGACTGCATATGCTACAGTCAGTACTATCTTCGCTGCGATGTGGGGTTTGCCCACCAGCCATTTTCTGACGGCTTCTGTTGGCCCTTCCCATTCAGAATTGACAACGTTGGTTCCATTTACATTTGTGCCATTACAGCTTTGATCCTCAATGAGTGGAATCTTAGTGAAATTTTGGACGAGCCAATCAACAGTACTTTGTACTTGTAATAGGGAAGGGGAGGCTTCTTTAAACGAATAGTTCATTTTTGTTTGGGGTTACAAATTAAACCCACTCTAAGGGGCTATAAAAAAAATAGATGAGGAAATCCTTCTCCTATGCCTGACAAACAGAAACTACTGGATCTGCCTTAGATTTGAAGATCAGAATTCGCTGTCTCACAGAGCTCGTTATAAAGTGAGATCCTGAGGAGCCAGGAGCCAAGTCTTCACTTCTCCTGCAGAAGAGAAGCAAGGAGTCTTGCTCATCAGCTTACATTCACCAAGATGAAGGAATCTGTGGAGCCAAACCAGAGCAACAGTTTACTCATGGAACTGAGTTGCTTTTTCCTCCTCTCCATCTCTGTTAAGGAGCATGAAATTCTGTCAAGTCATTTGTAGTCATTACCTATTAAGTGTATTTGAAGTATATTTGATTTCTCCCAAATCATCATCACGGGAAGGGGCAAATAATAACCTTGACACATTATTCTGAGAATGACATCATTCTGTCATCCTTGAGTCAGAAAAGAGTAGCATTCTGTAGTCCAGGCTGAAGGCCAGGGGCCCTGTGCTCTCTGGGAGCTCTGCTGGGAGTCTCCAGATCGGGGTCATAGAGTAGGAGAGGAATGGCCATGTGAAATATGACACAATAGTAAAGCACATTAAGATTCTGGGTGCATTTTACATTTTTAAAATTTAAAATTTGAATGTTCTTTGCTTACATTTTCATCTCCGAGATATATTTTAGCTTTATTTAGGACTAATCTCCAATTAGCACTCACTGGGAAATTGCTAAAGGGACTCTGTAGAGAATAATTTTTTAAAAGCAAATAATCAACTTTGTAATTTAGTTTGCTGTTTTTTTATTTATAAATCTTTTTTAAAAAATATATTTTTAAAGAAATGTACCCCTATACAAAAATTAAATTTCTCCCCTGTGCCAGGTAGTGCTGTCACCACACATTCAAATTATTTAAGAGGAAGAAGTATGCATAAATTCATTTCCAAGGCTTTTGGATGAAAACTATTTTAGTCCCTACCCTCTTCCACTACAAACTTGTCCAAAAATAGCAATTTGTTATTTTTAAACAACTGTACATTAGCCACTGTGAGTACCATTTACCTATATGCTATATGCTCACTAGGCATACTTCGCATTTGAATTCAGATAATTCTTAGACACCATCTGTTTTCTAAGCTGATTGTTTTGATGTGTGACTCATTTTATCTCATCAAGATTTATCTATACAAGTTTATAATCAATCAATCCATCAGCAAGTCCTACCTGAAATCCTTGAAACTAAGCTAGGCTACTGGCCCTGCAGGATGGCAAAATAAATCAATTACTTATAAGTCATAGAGAAACGGCTAACAGCAACTAATTTCAGTACAATCTAAGCTAGAAAATTAATATAGTTTAAAGTGCAGATGGTTTAAATGCTCTCAGTTTTGAGAAGAGAATGCTATCAATGGGGGCTGAGTTAGCCAGAGGAGGTTTGAGAGAGGATAAAATCAAATGTAGATTTTTATGTAAAACTGGCAAGCACACAAGCCTGGTTTCTCATCATCACAATGTTCATCAACTCATGCCCCAGAGTTTCTGTTGAGGTGCTATTGCTTCCTAATCCATATAGCGTTAATTAAGTAGTTAATAAATTATTTCCTAATCAAAAATTGTCAGGACTAGTAGGCTATATACATCTGGTTTCTGGCCTTGCATACATCCTGAGTGTCCTAGGATAAGAGTGAGGGGAGTGGGAACTTTCTAGCTCATCTTAGAGTAAAGACCAGTTCTGGCCCACTCTTCCCTGTGCTGGAGGACATAAATAAAAAGATTAAGCCAGAAGAACTGAGTCTCTGAATAGCTAACTAGTCTCTAACTCTAGAATGTGGGAGCTAGTTAATAAAAGATGAAGTGGGTCCAGTGTTGTGGTGTAGCAGATGAAGCCGACACTTGCTACATAGGCACCCATATCAGAACACGGGTTCCAGTCCTGGCTGCTACACTTCCGGTCTAGCTCCTTGCTAACACAGCAGTGAAAGCAATGAAGATGGCCCAAGTACTTGAACCCTTGCCACCCACATAAGAGATCAACGTGTAGTTGATCCTGGCTTTGATCTGGCCCAATCCTGGCCACTGTGACCAATGGGGATTGAATCAGCAGACAGAAAATCTTTCTTTGTCTCTTCCTGTCACTCTGCCTTTCAAATAAACAAATATTCACACGCACACACGTACACATACATACACACAAAGGCTGAAATAACTAGTGTGAATGTGTGTGTGCATATGTATGGAAGAGTGGGGTGTTGTAATATCATAGACTTAGAAGCAGAAAATCTTTTTATAATTATTTATTTTTTATATAAAAAGAGCCAATTTCACATGCCTTTAGCTTCTATTCGCATTCCACCTCCCTGCTCTGCCACTAAATTACAATGTGACTGAACAGACCCATTTTTTGTGCCTTGCTTTCTCCAATTGTCCTTGTCCAAAAGAGATAATACATGCTTCACAAGGTGGTAGTGAGGATTAAACTAGCATGATGTGAATTGCACAAAAATATATGCTATTAAAATAAAAAATCTTTATCATAATTTTATTTTTATTGTAACTATTATTTTTCTTTCTTGACAGCCCTCACCCCCTCACTGTAATCAACTTCTCTACTGTAGAAAAATCCCTCAGTCCACTTCTATGGGTAATTGATTTTTTGCTATTTAAAATCAATTAGCTCACATTGAAAGGGAGCAAATGGAATATTTTTGTGTATGTGCAATTAGATGATATGTGTGCATGTGTGTGTGTACTTTAGTGGTATGTGTGTGATATATATTTGAGAGACATGTTGTACTTGTGTGAATTTGTGTGGAGCATGTTTGTTATGTTTGCATGGTGTAGATTTGGATGGTGTCTATCTGCTATACAGCAAACAAAGTTTATGTTTGTGTGTGGCATATTTGCATGGAGCATGTGTATATGTGGTACTATTTCTCTGCTGTAAAAGCTTGTATGGTGTACGTTGCATGGTCTGTGTGGTACATATTTGTGTAATGGAAGTCTGTGTTTCCCCACCTAATCTGGATGCTGGAAGATGTTAGGAGTCTCACCCCAGTTTTCTAGTTACAGCTCTGTTCCCTGTCTTGTGCTGTTACTGAAAAGACCCCACACCTCTCCCAGAGGGGAGGACAGATCAAGGAGTAGAGCCAAAATTTCCAACTACAACACCTTCCTAAATTACCAAGTTGAGTCAGGGCTAGGAATAAGATTAGCATCTAGGACTTCATCACTAGCACAGAATCAACATTGCAGAATAGGAAGGGGCACATGAGAGGCATACCTTCTACGTCTAGACCTCATCCCTTCCCCTAATGACTTCCCAGGCTATGGGATGGTGTGTGGCTTTTCTGAGTGGCAGCTGCCTGGAGGAGGGGTGGGCAACCGCAATCGCCGACACCAGAAAGGTTACAGCCTCCCCTTAGTCTGCGTTGTTGCGGAGTCTGTATGAGAGGAGCGAGCACAGCATCGTTTCTGGCTTTTTCCTGTACTCGAAGGTGGTAAAGGGGCTAAGGAACTTCAGTTTACCTAGTTTGAAGATCCGATGCTCCTCAGTAGGACTTCTGTTTAGCCAAGCAGACAGAAGAGGGCAGTGAAGAGGAATACATCCTCTTACATTAGCCCCCTCCTCAAATTTCAGGAAGGCGTGGCTTTAAAGAAACCACGTCACCTTAAGATCTCCCAGCGCCTAGGAAGCCAGGGGTCCCCTCAGGCTGTACCAGCCCATTCCCCATCCTCCCGACTTGCAGCTTGGACAGTACCAGGGAGATGGGCCAGGGTGAAAGAGAGCTTCGATTAGCGAGATTTGGTCTTTTCTATCTCGCAGGCAGAACGGATGTAGTAGATGGATTTACTTACATCCTAGGTTATAGCCCCCTCCCCAATCCTGGAGCAAGGGATTCCGGTGAGGGAGGTGCTTTTCAGGAGAGGAGCTCAGATGGGAGTCCTACCCAGCCCTGCGTGGCCGGGGAGAGCAAGGTGGGGAGGAGGCTGGGGAGTCAGGGACCTGGGAGGGAGTGCAAAGAGGATGCTGACCGTTGGCTTGGGTGCTGGGGTCAGTCTAAGAGTTTGTGTGTACTTTGGTGAAAACAAACAAACACGTATTTTTTTTTTTAAGCGTAGAAGTGTGGTGGCGGGGGAAAGGCGGGCATGAAAGCAGCCAGTAGAAGCAGCCACCGGACTCTGGGAAGACGCAGACAGGGTGTAGGGAATGGGAGAGTGGGTAACCCAGAGGCTTTTCAGGACTGCTACTATAGCTGCTGTGAACAGACAAGAAAGAGGGAATTTCTAAGGACTCCCCCAGAGCTCTCGAGAAAACCCAGGTAACCTGTGGAAGACATGCATTGAGTCCTCGGGAACTGCGAGCGCCCGGTGAACCTGGGGTTGCCAATGCCCTAAACCTTTCCCCTCGGTGGGCACTCTGAGCCCAGTTGAGCGTACAACTGGAGGACCCTCGGTGTGCCCATCAGCCTATTTACCTGGTGCCAATCGCAGCGGCGGCGGCAGCGGCTCCCTCGCGGATTTCTCCCGCCTTTCCTGCAGGCGTTAGTCTTACCTTGGAGCGCTGTAGTCCAGGAATGACTGGGAAACAGAGCGCTTCCCAGCCTGTTTGAGGTTGGGAAAAAGGGGAAAGGGGCGGCTCGCCACCTGCCTTCCGGAGCCAGGACTGCTTCGTCGCCAGGGAGGTCTCTGGGGCGCTGAAGACCGCCGCAGACTGCTGCGGCCAGGGTGGCGAGCGCGTTCGCGGGAACCAGGGGGACTGGGTAGTGACCCTCAGCGGCGGGGGGCGGGGCCTGGGGAGGGCGGGCAGAGCTTTGCGCGAGACTTTGCCTGTGCCACGCGATGCTGTCTGGGTCCGCAACGCAGAGGAGGGCACAGGTGGCTTCCATGGGAGGGGACGCCAACTGTGTAACTGGGGATTGGGTCGCCCTTTTCAAGGCACAGGCACTTTGTGGGGCCATACCAGATAGAGCTTTTCAATGCGCGGAGTGGTTGTCGCCAGCTGTGCGCATGTATCAGTCTTAAACCCCACATATCTAATTGTACACAATTCAATTTACCAATCATCAGGTAATTAGCATTATGCTCCCCGCTGCTCCCATTCCTCCATTCCTCATCTCTGCTATTCCAGCTTCCCAAAGCCTCTCGGCCTTTAGGATTTATTTCGATTTTTCTGACCTGCAGCCCGTCGGGGCCGCACGAGGACTGTGCACCCTCAGGACAGTGGGAGCTTGAAATAGAGAGATGGAAATGATGGGTGGAAGGGGTTAAAGGAGCAGTTTGAGAAAAAGAAGTCTTTGGAAAGCTGCCCACCACTATGCTTCTAGTGATGCAAAACAGCATATGTGAAATCAATATTTTCTTCTACGAAAGCAATGTAGACTGGAACGGGAGGAACATGGGGAGAAAGGGGAAAGAGTGGACAAACAGGGAAACAGAGTAATTTCTGGCTTAAAATCCACAGCAAAGATAGACGTTTCTTGGAAACTTTCCTTGAAACACCTGAGTTTCTACTATTTTACTTCGAAACGTTTTTCTCTCTTTCTCCGTGTGTGTGTGTGTGTGTGTGTGTGTGTACGCGCGCGCGCGCATCTGGAAAAAAGAATCCGATAAAGTATCTTTCAGCTTCCTGAATGGACTCCTCTTTCCCCTTGCACCCTGAATCTTCTAGAAGGAACGCGTAAACACTCCAAAACTCGTATGCGCACTCATGACGCACTGACTGCCTCCTGGATACAACAGGGGCACTGTGATCTCCAGTGGTACATCTCATTTTCCTACAACATCATGCAAGCATTGCGGGTTTCTTCCATAAACTTCTAGTTTTCCCCCAGAAAGTACGAGAACTCTGTTTTCCCCCTGCACCTAGTCGGTTTTCCGCTAGAGAGGGTGGGTACACTTTCTTCAAATTTCGTTATTGGTGACAGTCACCCATTTTCTCTATGCACCCTGTATTTGCTATGGAGGCTTCGGGAGACCTCACAGACCAGATTTCTTTGAGTTTTGATGGTAGCTCCCCAGCCATCTCCTGAGAAAATAAAAATCTAAATTACCTCTGTTCATGGCAGGGATACCTCCTTATTTCTCCTAACACTCCCTTTTTTCCTGGAAGCTTTGGAAATATTTTCAAACCTCTGTTGAGCATGAAATTTTGTAGCATCACCTTGAATTTACCCCAGTCAGCGCGGAAGCGCCCATTCTCCCAGCATCCGAATTCACCCGGTGGTCAGTGCTGCAACATTGAACTCTCTGCTACGCACATTAAATTTACCACAGGCAGGGCCAAGGGACGCTACCTCTCTCGTGAACATCCAATTTTCCTTAGATAGACAAAGAGCACCCCACAACTCTCCTACAGCCAAAAATTATCCCAGGCAAAGCTGGGGATCCATCGTCCCCTATGCTACCCAAATTGTCTCTGGATTATAAAACAGCCATCATCTTCCCTTAACCCCATATTTCCTCTTTCAAAGTACCTAGACGGTCTGCTGAAGACCCGAAAGGCGTCAAGAGCGCTGAAGATTTTACCAGTCGTCTCTCCATTTTGCTAGATCCCAACATCACCTCCACAGCCTTAGCTCTAAGAGTCATGAACAGATGCCCATAGGTGCACAACTCCTGAGGACACCAATAATCCCTCAGCTGACAGCGCAAGATCCTTTCTGGCAACGAAACAGCACAGGCTGGACTCAGCAACTGCACACATCTCCAGACTGGCATCACTAATAAGGAGGGAAAAATACTCGAATTTCTGACCTGCGAATGCCAGCGCTTGATTTAGAAAAGTGAGCTCGACGTCTTTACGGTAAATAACCTGTAAGGCAACATCTTCACGCAGCCCTTTGGGCATGCCTGAAATTCCCAGAACTCCATCTATCCAAAACACCACCAACAAGACCCTCAGCCCCACCAACAGCCCGCTCCCTCACCGCTCCTAACCAAGGAAGGCTCCACGCACCATCACTAACCTGGAGGAATGAATCCGAAGTCTCTACCCCGCAGGGAGTTAGGTTCGCTAGGGCAGAGCGCCCCAGCCCTTTAAGGGTCCACGAGTCCGCTCAGGATCTTCCGACCGCTTCTGGGGCTTTCCGCACTACTTGGTATTCTTCCAAAGTCCTCTTCTCTCCCAAGAAATGCAGCGGCTGCACGTGGGGCTCTCGGAGAGTTAGCCCAAGCCAGCCAATCAAGAGCCGAGGCAAGAGAGCACTGGCTCCAGAGCGGTCTGCCGCTCAGAGCCGGCCAAAGGCCCCCTAGTAACCGATTTATGGAGTTGCGCAGGGAGGGAGGAAGAGGGCGGCGCTTTAGCCGATTGGTTATAGAACGAGGTGCTGGGAGGAGAGGGGGAAAGTGCTGTCCTGTGGGCTCTGCGTTGCCTCCTTTTTTTTTTTTTTTTTTTTTGCCGCCCACGGAGTGCCATTTATGAAGGCTTTAGCTGGCACTCGGTTTTCCAATCGATTCTTTTTCTAAGTTCAGCTTCAAATCGAGCCAAAATTTCTACATTCTTCTCTCCCCTCACCCCAGTTCTCCGAGGCACAGCCCCAGCCTACCAAAAGAGAGATGTAAAGGAGTTCTCTTGGTCGCCTATAAGAGCACTTGTAGTGGATAATTCATGGCGATTGGGATCTAAAGAAAAATCTTGCTAGAATAAATAATGAGAAGAATACGTGTACGTACAGACTTGTTTTCTCACAGTGAAGGGAGCTCTTCTGCATACATTCGCTTGTATTATTATTGTATGATCCAACGAAGCATAGCCAGCATGAAATCTTGTACTGCAGGGCCTGCGTTGTGGTACAGAGGGTAAGGCTGTGGACTGCAATTCACCGTTGCTCCGCTTCCGATCCAGCATCCCTGCTAATGTGCCCAAGAAAGCAGCGATGATGGCCCGAGTGCTTCCCCTTCCCCCACTGTGGGAGATCCAGAAGAAGGTCCTGGCTCCTGGCTTCGGATTGGCCCAGTCCTCCTCATTGCGGTTATTTGGGGAATGAACCAGCAGATGAAAGATCTCTCTCTCTCTCTCCTCCCTCCCTCCCTCTCTTCTGTTCTCTATAATTCTGCCTTTCAAGTAAATAAACGTTAGAAATAAAAATATGAGGCCAGCGCTGGGGCTCACTAGGCTAATCCTCCACCTGCGGCGCTGGCACTCTGGGTTCTAGTCCCGGTTGGGGCGCCGGATTCTGTCCCGGTTGCTCATCTTCCAGTCAAGCTTTCTGCTGTGGCCGGGGAAGGCAGTGGAGGATGGCCCAAGTGCTTGGGCCTTGCACCCTCATGGGAGACCAGGAGGAAGTACCTGGCTCCTGGCTTCAGATCGGCACAGTGGGCCAGGCGTGGCGACCATTTAGGGGGTGAACCAACGGAAGGAAGATCTTTCTCTCTCTCTCCTCTCTCTCTCTCTCTCACTGTCTAACTCTGCCTGTCAAAAAATATAAATAAATAAAGATATGAAAATTTCACTAATGAACAGTGGGTTTGAACTGGTAGATGAATCAATGAACTTGAAGATAGATTGATATCTTTATAGTACTTTTTACCTTTGGAATATCCATTTGTTTCTTTTGTAATTTCTGTTTTTAAATGGATATCTTCTATTTGGTAAGATATTGCCATCTTACCTTTGTTCTTTAACTGATTTCCTTTAGTTTTTGAAATATATTTAAAATAGTTTATATAAAATCAGTGTACTAGATTCAATATATGAGGCATCTCAAAGGATTTCATTGCCTGACTTTCTCCCTGTGAATACATCACACTTTCTTGTTCTTTGCATGTTTTTTTGTTGAAAATTGAAAAATTGATATTTTAGCTGATTTATTTTAGGAACTCTGTAACAAAATCAGAGATAATTGTTCGCATGTCTATTTAGCAATTGGACTGGACAATTTTACCCACATTGTGCAGCCTCTGATGTTGCTCTTCAAATAGTTCAGTCTTGGTTATAACATGGTCACTCTGGGATGACATTAGTTTGAGCAGAACTATCTTTGTCCTTTTTCCTGATATCTCTCTCTTAAGCTGTCTACTTTGTTGCTATCATACCCAGTTATGAGCCTCCAGTAACTGCTGTATGATTCCAATATTGTTTTCCACAATGCCACAGAACATAACTTACTCTACAGTAATCCAGTTAAATTTGGGCTCCTTTGCAGGAGTAGTCTTGTATCCCATTCCTTGAGGCATCCTCAAACCTCAAGTAGAAGACACTTGTTAGTTGTCTGTTTCCCTGATTCTTATTGTTAGTCTTCTAGATAACCTAAAGTTTAGATTGCTGTTCTCATGACGTTGTCAGCCTTATTTTTGTTCTTTACTACCCAAATCGCCCATAGTTTTCAACAGTTCCTTACAGCTTGAGATTCCCTATGCTCTATTCCAGATAAAGTTATCTTTGGGAGGGCTATTGCATTGCGATCTTAAATACGACCTCTCCCCCTGAATAAATTCTCTTTGCCACTACTTCAGATTCTAAGGCAGATACAGTGTCCTGTTTCTCTTGAAGAAGCATCCCTGCTTTATGAATTAAAAGAAAACTCACCCTTACAATCATCCTAGAAGAGAAAGTGTTTCTGATCTTCTTTGTATTGGACATAATTTTTACCTTATGTTTAGTGGCTGAGTGGAGCAAAGGAGCCCCCAAAATCTTAGCAGCTCTTACCTAAATGGGAGCTTCTAAAACAGAGATCTTGGAGAAATGAGAAATGATGTCAGCTTGCCTCAACTAGGAATATATTATAGCTGTAGATGAGGGTCTTGTGAGAAGGGGAGACAGGTTTTTTACCATATCTTTCCAGGGTTGAGCTTCCATCAGGCTAAGCTGTGTTAAGAGAAGTAGCAAGCCATAGGCCAAATGTGGTGGATTCTCACTGTTCTTACTAAGACTTATTCAAAATTTTTGTGAATAAGATCTAGTAGATTTTCTTGAATAAATGTTCCCTCATGTGCTGTTAGGACAGTTTCCAAAAATACTACTTTTGGTTTGTTTCAAGTTTTTTTAAGGTATGGTTGTTTGCCTAGGGTAAGTGTCCATAGATTTCCTTACATCACCAATCTAGAGGTCATTTTATCTTTCTTATCTTCTTAGACTTGTGCTTAGTAAAATGTAGCATGTGATTATATATGCTTTATGTTGGCCATATCCTCTCTGTATTAATCATAGTCCTCTCCTAGGTAGAAAAACTAGCTATTCTCCTACTGCTTCTTCATCAGTCAAATTAGTACTGTGGCTGTTAAATGAGCACTTACTACATCTTCAGTTGT
Organism: Oryctolagus cuniculus; assembly: GCF_051225735.1. Classification (NCBI taxonomy): domain Eukaryota; kingdom Metazoa; phylum Chordata; class Mammalia; order Lagomorpha; family Leporidae; genus Oryctolagus; species Oryctolagus cuniculus. The sequence goes on along the minus strand of NC_142888.1, from coordinate 46,366,819 downwards.
GAATAGGAGTGAAGAGAAGGATACAGTGAGGAGAAAGATACAGTGATGAATCAGACCCAACCCCTTAACCCTCAATTTCCTCAATGTAAGGAGACAGATATGAACATTACTTAAAAACAAGGCATCACATGATCAGTGTCAAAATAAATGAGCAAATATACTCTGCAAACAGTCTAGGTTTCTCTCTCTCTCTCTCTTTCTCTCTCTCTCTCTCTCTCTCTCTCTGCCTTTCAGTGAGGAGGTGATCTCTGCACTATTTGATATTCTATGCTTTCAGGAGTGGCATTTAATCTGGACCTTGATGTGTGGGTCAGGTTCTGATAGAGGCAAATAGGAAAGGGAATATTCTGAGTAGAGGAAAATGAGCCCAGTCATGAATATATTATACAGAAAAATGTATGCTTTCAGCATCTAAATTAGGCAGGTTAAAAAAAATGGTCTGGTCCAAATTATGAAAACCCTTTGAAACCCACACTGTAGATTTGGGACTTCATTTTGTAGACAGTGGGGCATCATAACATGTTTTTGAATAGCATATCAATACAATTACTTGAGAAAGAGCAGATGTCTGACTGAAGAATGAAGAACCAGATTTCAAAAGTGATACCAGAGGCAAGGAAGCTGGTGAGAAGGAAACTATTACTATTTTCTAAGAGGGAAATAGTGAGGGCCTGGTTTTGGGCAGTGACAGAGGGGGTAGAAAATGGTGAAGGACTAAAGTGATTCTGGGAAAGTAGGCATGAGAGGCTTTGGAGACTGATTAGATGACTCCTTATAAACTTGGAATAATGGTTTAAATGCCACATTCTTCTGAGAGCTAATAGAAATGTTCATAGCTTAGAATGGTTAAGAGCTTATTCATTGTGGGCTGTGTGAATTTAAGAACCACTTAATAGCGTGTATGTACTGAACAATTCCTGGGAACTTTCCAAGACTGCAGAGATGAGTATCAAGTCGTGACAACTTTGTGTCATATTGAGGTAGACAGTTATATATGGTTTAGCCCCTGATTTCAAGAAACTTAAAGATGTGGAGAAATAAGTTGATAAAGCAATTTATTTAAAAACTTAAACTTTAACCCTATTTTATTTACCCCAAGGGCTAATAGATAAACTATCATATTAAAATGCCTCCAGATGGTTAATTGGATATATTAAGGTATTAAAGTATAATGTCCAGTATAGGTTTAGTCAGTAGACTAAAGAAATCAGAGAAAACTTCTGAGAGGAGATGGTATTTAAACATAGCATTAAAAGAACAAAGAATTTAGGTAGTCTTAGCAAAGGGGTAAGATTAGAAGTAGGCAGAAAAATGAGGCCTAATTTGAAGAATGACTAGACTTAGGTATATATATCCAGAAAGATGCTCTTTCTTGCTGGATTAGGTATTGGGGTAGGATTAGGGGACAGATAACATTGGAAAGACAAATATTTCATCAAATCATCAAATTCTTCCACCTAACCACAAAATAAAGTCACTGAATACCTATGATACACATAAAGCATTGTCCCAGGTATGTATGGACCTGCCTGAAGAGGAAGAAATACAACAGAAAGAGAACCTGAGATCACTGTTGGTGACTTGGGGTGTCAGGTTTTGGTCTCTAGATATGGAAGATGGAGAGAAAGGAAGGCTGGTGACTTCTCATGTTGGTGACTCAAATCCATAGATCTCTGAGTTCTCCTACTGCCCATCTATCACTTAGAGATAGACTGTTGGATTAGCTCTAAGCCCTTCTGGTGGTGTCAGTAACCCCTTAGTGAAGTCAGGGAGCACGAAACCATTCCAAACCAGTTCTATCCACTGGATAACCAAAATACCTGAAAACTCTGCAAAGGCTTGGGAGGGGCCAGGGAGAACTTTCTGATGAGGACCAAAAAGAAGTCATCATCTAGTTTCTATTTCCAGCAAATTTTTCTGATTTTTTTAAAAAAAATTTAAGAGAGAGAATTCTCCCATATGCACTGGTTCATTTTCTAAATGCTCGAAATAGCCAGGGCTGGGCCAAGGTCACAGCTGGTAATCAGAAATTCAATTCATGTGACCCACATGGATGACAAGAACCCAATTATTTAAACCATCATCACTGCTTCTCAAGGTCTGCTTTAGCAGGAAGCTGGAGTCAGGAACTGGATGTTGGCATCAAACCCAGGCACTATGACATGGAACGTGGAGATCTGAACTCATTATCTTAACCACTAGGTCAAACCCTCACCCCACCTGAAAGATTTAATTGAGTGTCTGCTGCTTACCCAACTCTGAGCAAGACCATGTTGGACTTGCTGGTGAGGACAAGTGGCAGCAGCACCTGTTTACTTCATTCTCTTTATTGGGATTTTAAGGCCTGCACTACTGAAGCAGTGAACTGATAATACTAGGTAGCAAGTGAATAAGAGCTGGATGAGTAGTTCAGACTGGATGGGCTATAGACATTTAGAGAGGGGAGAAATGTATGAGTGTCAAATGAAAACAGAACAGTACTATAGAGAAAATGGGATCCAATACAACTCTTGGAGACTAGGGATGGTTTAAAGATTGGTCTAGAGAAAGAAGAGGCAGGCAGAGCAAGTATCAGAAGCAGGGTAACTATGTAAGAAGGAAAGTGGATTACAAGGAGAGTAAAGTGGTGAAATTACACTAGATACAAGTAAGAATGAAAGGAAGAACAGAAAATTTATTCCTTTTGAATGGCAAGTACAAAAATTTAGATTTTTACCCAAAGCAATGGACATATATTTGATTGTTGATTATTGAGTATCAACTATGTGTTGGGGACTACGGCAGTGTGGCTATTATTCTCAGAAATCCTCATAGTTTCTTGCCATTTGGGTATTCCCTGGAGTGACCAACTGTTCTGTTTTTCCCAGGACTGAAGAATTTCCTGGGACATGAGACTTTCCATGCTAAAATTGAGAAAGTCTCAGACAAAATGAGATAGATTTGTCATCGTGATGTTCTCTTTCTCTCTCACTTTATTTTACTTTTCTTCCTTCTTTCTGTGGATTCATTTTCTTTACTCTATCTCTGTCTCAAACATATCCTGTCCATTATTCTCAAACCTTCAATTCCTATTCTCTTTTTCAAATGGCTTCTCCCAATTGTGTAGCACCAAGGAGATAATGTCTAAAATTTTGGATATGTATAAATTTATTAATGTAAAGTAGAGATAAGGAAAAAGAGAAAGAGTATGAGATACCTCCAAAATGAGGGCTTTATTTCAGTATTGACTCAATACTTCAGAGAAAGCCTCAATTTCATTATTGACTCAGGAAGTAGTAACATAGTAAACTCTCAAGACTCATTTGAGTATCCTCAAGATATAATGAAAAATGCATCCTCAATGTGACACCTCATCAATTTCTTTTTCTTTTACTTTATTAAAATACTGAGTTTATTTCACAAGTATGTTTGTCTCCTCACAATTTCCACGTCTGACAACCACTACTACTATGCCCTGTCATAACATTCATACATATTTAAAAGCAAGCGAAGGGTGGAATTCCATATGTAAAAACTAAATGAGTATTTTGGACAACACATCCTGGGCAATGAAACCTGGACAACATTTATCAAACATGGTAGGGAAAGTTCTCACTCTGCAATATAAAAAGGACAGCCAGATATCAACTGTTACAGGAACAAAATAAGACAGAAAATGTTAACAAATTGTATAAAGTATTTTCTTAAAGGGATTTCTTCTGCCGCCAAAGATTCTGAATAGCCTTCTGATCAGTCATGTGGAAGCAATTCTTCACATAACTGGTGAATTTAGGTTCCACTTTGGAAAGAGAACCACCTTTTTCTATACTTGCATTTTTGCTTTAATGTCTTCTACAGGACCTTTTGGTGTTTTAGGAGATTTTTTTCCTGGTTTTTGAAAGATTCTTGACCCTTTGATCTTGGTGTTGGTGGTTTTGAATCTTTGCCATTCTGATTTTATTTTTGTGCATTTTTGGATGGGGTATCTCATATAGATTTCTTCACTGGAGCCTTTCTTCAGTTTCCTCATCATCAAAATCACCAGTGACATCATCTATTTTTTTTCAAAGATTTATTTATTTATTTGACAGTCAGAGTTACACAGAGAGAAGAGAGACAGAGAGAGATAGGTCTTCCATCCGCTGGTTCACTCCCCAAATGACCACAACAAGCCAGAGCTGCGCCCATCCAAAGCCAGGAGCCAGGAACTTCTTGCGGGTCTCCCACGCGGGTGTAGGGGACCAAGGACTTGGGCCATTTTCTACTGCTTTCCCAGGCCATAGCAGAGAGCTGGATTGGAAGTGGAGCAGCCGGGTCTCGAACCAGTGCCCATATGGGATGCCGGTGCTTCAGGCCAGGTCGTTAACCTGCTGCGCCACAGCACCAGCCCATGTGTCGTCATCTTCTTCATCGTTGTCATCGTCATCATCTTTATCATCTTCAAGCTGCAAGCTTTACTTTTTGCTGTGGTACATTGCTGCCTCACATCCTCCTATTTGCCTTGTGACTGTGCATCTTCCCCCATAGCTACTAAATGCTGTCTGCTAATATGCATAGGCCCTGAACCACATTTCAACCTTAAGACCACAGGTCTTAAGGGAAATCATTGGCTGTACGGACATTTTCAACATTGCCAGTGTTACTTTAATTGTACCAACTTCCTGACTCATTGCCGCTGCTTCCACAATGTGCAGGTTCATCCTTTGCACCAGTGCCTAGACTGACCGTTCTTAAAGATATCTGGTGCTCATTTTCATCATTGTCCACTTTAAAGTAATAATCTTTGTCGGCCTTTAGTTCACAACCGGAAAAATAGTTCTGGGGCCTCAGGGGGCTCGTGTCCATGTCCATGGAGTCTTCCGTGGGGTGGAGGGACGAACCTAGGTGGGAGAGAAGGCGGACGGAGATGAGACACCCACTGCTGCAAGGGACAACCACGCAGGATGGAACCACATCAGTGACACTTCATCAATTACAAACTGATTCCAATAGGTCAATGGTATTGACTTGTTGCTTGAAGTGGATCCTTAGCATTGTTTATTTGTGTTTGATGTTCACATGGACATATAGATGGTAAATAAATGTCCTTAAATCTCCATGCTCACATCTTTGTTTTCATTATGAAAGTGAACCGATAAATTTGAACATCTGCACATACTTTCCTTCATCAGAAGCTAAGAGAAGGCTATCTGAAGAAGTAACAAGTTTGGCATATTAATGAAATTGGTGCCATGCAGATATTACTGGGTATCTCTCTGTAAGGAGAGTAGAGCCTATCTAGTTGTCCTTTCAAATCCAATGGGAGGAAAGAAGGGACGAAAGGTACTTTTCTTCATTTTCTAAGCCTGAGAGAATGAAGCATTGGAAGCTGCCTCATGCATGTTAAGTAAAAACAATTTAATTTAAGAATTTGGTGAGCAGAGGGGTGGAAAGGACAGACAACAGATGAAAGCAGACCATAGATATTTGAGTATGAGCAGAGGACAGTACCATTCAATGCAATTTTGTTAACAAGACTCTGGATCTAGAAGAGAGACTAGAGGTCCAAGCACTGACCAACACCATCTCAGAGTCAGGGCAGGGCAAACTCTGATTAGTACCTTTTCCTCTGGGGTTGTGGACTGAACATTCAAGGAAATTTCATTTTAGTCCACAGGAGGGAGTCACAGGGGATAAGATAGAGAACAAACTTTGAAGGAAGTCAGTAAGAAAACCTTTGAAGTGAGGAAGCGCTTGAGCCTGGAGATTGGTGTTAGATTCAGGAGTCTTAAAGTGAGAAGGAAAAAAAATATCTGTTCACCCTTTGTTAATTCAGTAGCATTTGTACCACAGGGACAAAGTCTTAATACTCTAGAGAGTCACATTTCGGTGTGGACACAGATTCGCTGTATGATCTAACAATAGTTACTTAAGTTCTCTGAACCTCCGTTTACCTATCCTATGAGGGTGATCATTTCTGCTTCACAAGATTTAATGAGCTTTAACTTAGAATAAACGTGGAAACTTTCACAGACTGAGAGGGGAAAGATGGCTTGAGGATCGGATCTGGGTCTCTTTCATCTCTGTTTCCCCACAACACATAGCATACTGTCATGCACAAATAGCTGAACAAACACCCTGCTATACTTGATAGGACGAGAACTTCTAGTCCTCTCTCTTAATCATAATTCTAGTATTTCAGTCTGATGCATCTCCTCCAAATTCCCTAATTCAGCCTCCTCACACTCCCTGATCTTAATATACAACTTCTGCTTCAATATTGCACACTTCAGCATATGTAAAGACCTATGTGTTGGCCGGCGCCACGGCTCACTAGGCTAATCCTCCGCCTTGTGGCGCCGGCACACCGGGTTCTAGTCCTGGTCGGGACGCCGGATTCTGTCCCGGTTGCCCCTCTTCCAGGCCAGCTCTCTGCTGTGGCCAGGGAGTGCAGTGGAGGATGGCCCAAGTGCTTGGGATCTGCACCCCATGGGAGACCAGGAGAAGCACCTGACTCCTGCCTTCTGATCAGCACGGTGCGCTGGCAGCCCTATGTGTTAACCTAGCCCTGCAAAAATTGCCAACAAATTTTTCTCTGCAAAACAGAAAACAAACAAAACAAAACAACTGTACTCTATCCAAGTGTATTCAGATCAAAATACTGAAGAATGGAGGAATTGTCTTTTATTACCAGAGCCTCTGGGTAGGATATCTTTTGTGTAATCCAATGGATGCCCAGGTGAATGTTGTAAAGGCTACCAAGCTCCCTGATGAAATATTGTGCTATCTCTGGTGGTTAAGAAACAGATGGCTTTGGGGTTGGGAAGACTGTGTGCACTGAGGAACTTCTGGCTGCAGTGCAAAAGCAAAAACAAAAGCAAAAGGAATGGGGGGGGGTGCTGGTGCTGTGGCATAGAGCGTAAAGGTGCCGCCTACAGCCATGGCATCTCCTATGGGTTCCAGTTTGAGTCTTGGCTGCTCCACTTCCAATCCAGCTCCCTGCTAATGGCTGGGAAAGCAGCAGAAATGGTCAAGGTGGTTAGGCTCCTGTACCTACTTGAGAGACCTGGATGAAGCTCCTGGCTCCTGGATCAGCCTGGCTGTTGCAGCCATTTGGGGAGTGAATCAGCAAATGGGAGCTCGCTCTCTCTCTCGCTCTCTCTCTCTCTCTCTCTTTCTCTCTCCCCTTCCCTCCCTCTCTCTCTCTCTCTGCCTTTCAAGTAAATAAATAAATCTTTAAAAATTAATAAATAAAAGAATAAGGGATAATCAAAACATGAGTAACAGAACTCTCTCTTCCTATTGAGAGGTAACTATAGGAACCTGAGAAGAAAATGAAGACATTAACAAGGGAATGTTAGATTAGCCAAGCCAAAGAGCTATGGAATTTAAAATAAAGAGAGCCCAGATTGCTAGAAAGACCAGGCAAGAGGTGATGTGTGGATGGATCCTAGGCTAAGGGTCCCTGTTTCAAGTTTTCTCCTCTGCATATACAACCTGAAAGCATGAAATAACTATGAGTCATTTGTACAAGGAGCCACAGAGCACAGGAAACAGAGAGGGGTTTCATTCTTCTTGTTAAAGACACACTTATGATGATTGTATGGTAGGCCAGGAATACTTGTGAGGAACCAAATATTTCTGATATGTCTAATGCACTTCTAATGAACTCAAATCCACTCAATAAGCAGTCACTAAATATAAATTTTGAATAAGATATTGTGCAATACACATGAGTATAACTTGGTGAAGTCTGAATTACAGCATGCTGACAAAAATGCCTGGTTTATTACTCTTTCCCCTATCTTTTTTTTATTATTATTATTTTTGACAGGCAGAGTGGACAGTGAGAGAGAGAGACAGAGAGAAAGGTCTTCCTTTGCCGTTGGTTCACCCTCCAATGGCCGCCGCGGCCGGCGTGCTGTGGCCGGCGCACCGCGCTGATCCGATGGCAGGAGCCAGGAGCCAGGTGCTTTTCCTGGTCTCCTATGGGGTGCAGGGCCCAAGCACCTGGGCCATCCTCCACTGCACTCCCTGGCCACAGCAGAGAGCTGGCCTGGAAGAGGGGCAACCGGGACAGAATCCGGCGCCCCGACCGGGACTAGAACCCGGTGTGCCGGCGCCGCTAGGCGGAGGATTAGCCTAGTGAGCCGCGGCGCCGGCCCTCTTTCCCCTATCTTAAAAATTGCTGCACAAAAGATGATTAAGGAATCTTCCTAAATGATGACATAATAATGGGTTTTAATAAGTATACCAATCGTTTTTAACTAAGTCCTTCCAAAAAAGCTTGAAAAGGATTCTCTTTAATATCCCAATTATCTCCCTAAAATCTGGTCTATATTATCACTTCCCATAGCAACCACTTTAATACAAGATGAGCAAAAATATCTGCTGCCATGTGAATTATCACTCAGGCTGCGAACGAGCAGTGTGACACAGCTGGTTAAGCCCTGCCTGCAAAGCCAGCATCTCATATAAGTACAGGTTCGAGACCTAGCTGTTAAACTTCTGATCCAACTCCTTGATAATGCACCTTGGCATGCAGAAGAAGATGGATTAGGTACTTGGGCCCTTTCTGCTCACGTGGAAAATCCGAATGGGTTTCAGCCTGGTCCACCCTCAGCCATTGTTGCCATTTTGGAAGATAAACCTGTAGAAGGAAGATCTCTCTCTCTCTCTCTCTCTCTCATTTTCTCTCTCTTTCTCCATCCCTTTATAAGTCTTTTTTTTTTATCTTTTATTTAATGAATATAAATTTCCAAAGTACGTCTCATGGGTTACAATGGCTTTCCCCCCCATACCGTCCCTCCCACCCACCACCCTCCCCTTTCCCACTCCCTCTCCCCTTCCATTCACATCAAGATTCATTTTCGATTATCTTAGTACACAGAAGATCAGCTTAGTATACCTTAAGTAAGGATTTCAACAGTTTGTTCCCACACAGAAACATAAAGTGAAAAATAATAGATGATTTTTTTTTAAATGATGATGAAATCAGATCAGACCTATTGTCATGTTTAATCCCAGTGAGAGTCAAGTTGGGAATTGATAGTTTCTTTTTCTTTTTTTTTTTTTAACAGAAGATCAGTTTAGTGTACATTAAGTAAAGATTTCAATCGTTTGCACCCCCATAGAAACACAAAGTGAAATATACTGTTTGAGTACTCGTTATAGCATTAAGCCTCAGTGTACAGCACATTAAGGACAGAGATCCTACATGAGGAGTAAGTGCACAGTGACTCCTGTTGTTGACTTTACAAATTGACACTCCTGTTTATGGCATCAGTAATCTCCCTATGCACCAGTCATGAGTTTCCAAGGCTATGGAAGCCCCTTGAGTTCTCCGACTCTTATCTTGTTTAGACAAGGTCATAGTCAAAGTGGAGGTTCTCTCCTCCCTTCAGAGAAAGGCACCTCCCTCTTTGAAGACCTGTTCTTTCCACTGGGATCTCACTCACAGAGATCTTTTTGCCAGAGTGTCTTGGCTTTCCATGCCTGAAATACTCTCATGGGCTTTTCAGCCAGATCCGAGTGCCTTTAGGGCTGATTCTGAGGCCAGAGTGCTATTTAGGACATCCGCCATTCTATGAGTCTGCTGAGTATCTCACTTCCCATGTTGGATCACTCTCCCCTTTATTTATTCTATCGGTTAGTGTTAGCAGATACTAGACTTGTTTATGTGCTCCCTTTGACTCTTAGTCCTTTCATTATGATCAATTGTGAACTGAAATTGATCACTTGGAATAGTGAGATGGCATTGGCACATGCTACCTTGATGGGATTGAATTGGAATCCCCTAGTATGTTTCCAACTCTACCAATTGGGGCAAGTCAGCCCGAGCATGCCCCAAATTATACATCTCTTCCCTCTCTTATTCCCACTTTTATGTTTAACAGGGATCACATTTCAGTTAATTTTCAACACTTAAGAATAACTGTGTGATAATTACAGAATTAAACCAGTCATATTAAGTAGAACAGACAAAAAAAAAATACTATGAGGGATAATGTATTAAGTTGTCCATTAGCAGTCAGGGCTATGCTGATCAAGTCACCATTTCTCATAGTGTCCATTTCACTTCAGGAGGTTTCCTTTTTGGTGTTCAGTCAGTTGTCACCGATCAGGGAGAACATATGGTATTTGTCCCTTTGGGACTGGCTTACTTCACTCAGCATGATGTGTTCCAGATTCCTCCATTTTGTTGCAAATGACTGGATTTCGTTGTTTCTTACTGCGGTATAGTATTCTAAAGAATACATATCCCATAATTTCTTTATCCAGTCTACCATTGATGGGCATTTAGGTTGGTTCCAGGTCTTGGCTATTGTGAATTGTGCTGCAATAAACATTAGGGTGCAGACCGCTTTTTTCTTTATCAATTTAAACTCCTTTGGGTAAATTCCAAGGAGTGGGATGGCTGGGTCGAACGGTAGGGTTATATTCAGGTTTCTGAGGAATCTCCAGACTGATTTCCATAGTGGCTTGACCAGTTTGCATTCCCACCAACAGTGGGTTAGTGTCCCTTTTTCCCCACATCCTCGCCAGCATCTGTTGTTGGTAGATTTCTGTATGTGAGCCATTCTAACCGGGGTGAGGTGAAACCTCATTGTGCTTTTGATTTGCATTTCCCTGATTGCTAGTGACCTTGAACATTTTTTCATGTGCCTGTTGGCCATTTGGATTTCCTCTTTTGAAAAATGTCTATTGAAGTCCTTGGCCCATCTCTTAATTGGGTTGTTGGTTTTGTTTTTGTGGAGTTTCTTGATCTCTTTGTAGATTCTGGTTATTAACCCTTTATCTGTTGCATAGTTTGCAAATATTTTTTCCCATTCTGTCGGTTGTCTCTTCACTCTCCTGACTGTTTCTTTTGCAGTACAGAAACTTCTCAATTTGATGCAATCCCAATAGTTGATTTTGGCTTTGACTGTCTGTGCCTCCCGGGTCTTTTCCAGAAATTCTTTGCCTGTGCCAATATCTTGAAGGGTTTCTCCAATGTTCTCTAATAACTTGATGGTGTCAGGTCGTAGATTTAGGTCTTTAATCCATGTTGAGTGGATTTTTGTGTAAGGTGTAAGGTAGGGGTCTTGCTTCATGATTCTGCACGTGGAAATCCAATTTTCCCAGCACCATTTATTGAATAGACTGTCCTTGCTCCAGGAATTAGTTTTAGATCCTTGATCAAATATAAGTTGACTGTAGATGTTTGGGTTGATTTCTGGTGTTTCAATTCTGTTCCATTGGTCTATCCATCTGTTTCTGTACCAGTACCATGCTGTTTTGATTACAACTGCCCTGTAGTATGTCCTGAAATCTGGTATTGTGATGCCTCCAGCTTTGTTTTTGTTGTACAAGATTGCTTTAGCTATTCGAGGTCTCTTGTGCCTCCATATGAATTTCAGCATCATTTTTTCTAGATCTGCGAAGAATGTCTTTGGTATCTTGATTGGGATTGCATTGAATCTATAAATTGCTTTTGGGAGAATGGACATTTTGATGATGTTGATTCTTCCAATCCATGAGCATGGAAGATTTTTCCATTTTTTGGTATCCTCTTCTATTTCTTTCTTTAAGGTTTTGTAATTTTCATTGTAGAGATCTTTAACGTCCTTGGTTAAGTTTATTCCAAGGTATTTGATTGTTTTTGTTGCTATTGTGAATGGGATTGATCTTAGCAGTTCTTTCTCAGTCATGGCATTACTTGTGTATACAAAGGCTGTTGATTTTTGTGCATTGATTTTATATCCTGCCACTTTGCCAAACTCCTCTATGAGTTCCAATAGTCTCTTAGTAGAGTTCTTTGGATCCTCTAAGTACAGAATCATATCGTCTGCAAAGAGGGATAGTTTGACTTCTTCCTTCTTGATTTGTATTCCTTTGATTTCTTTTTCTTGTCTGATGGCTCTGGCTAAAACTTCCAGAACTATGTTAAATAGCAGTGGTGAGAGTGGGCATCCCTGCCTGGTGCCAGATTTCAGTGGAAATGCTTCCAACTTTTCCCCATTCAATAGGATGCTGGCTGTGGGTTTTTTATAAATTGCTTTGATTATATTGAGGAATGTTCCTTCTATACCCAATTTGCTTAGAGTTTTCATCATGAAAGGGTGTTGAATTTTATCAAATGCTTTCTCTGCATCAATTGAGATAATCATATGGTTTTTCTTCTGCAGTCTGTTAATGTGGTGAATCACATTGATTGATTTGCGAATGTTGAACCATCCCTGCATACCAGGGATGAATCCCACTTGGTCTGGGTGGATGATTTTCCTGATGTGTTGTTGTATTCTATTGGCCAGAATTTTATTGAGGATTTTTGCATCTGTGTTCATCAGGGATATTGGTCTGTAATTTTCTTTCAGTGCTGCATCTTTCTCTGGCTTAGGGATTAAGGTGATGCTGGCTTCATAGAAAGAATTTGGGAGGATTCCCTCTTCTTCGATTGTTCTGAATAGTTTGAGAAGAAATGGAATTAGTTCTTCTTTAAATGTCTGGTAGAATTCAGCAGTGAATCCATCTGGTCCTGGGCTTTTCTTTGTTGGGAGGGCCTTTATTACTGTTTCAATTTCTGTTTCAGTTATGGGTCTATTTAGGTTTTCGATGTCTTCATGGTTCAATTTTGGTAGATTGCATGTGTCCAGGAATCTATCCATTTCTGATAGGTTTTCCTGTTTGCTGGCATACAGGTCCTTGTAGTAATTTCTGATGATTCTTTTTATTTCTGTGGTGTCTGTTGTTATGTTTCCTTTTTCATCTCTGATTTTATTGATTTGGGTCTTTTCTCTTCTTTTTTTAGTTAGTTGGGCCAATGGGGTGTCAATTTTGTTTATTTTTTCAAAAAACCAGCTTCTTGCTTTGCTGATTTTTTGTAATATTTTCTTTGATTCAATCCTGTTAATTTCTTCTCTGGTTTTAATTATTTCTCTTCTCCTACTAGATTTGGGTTTGGTTTGCTGCAGTTTTTCTAGGTCCTTGAGGTGCGCTGAAAGCTCATTTATTTGGTACCTTTCCAATTTCTTGATATAGGCACCTATTGCTATAAATTTGCCTCTCAATACTGCTTTTGCTGTATCCCATAAGTTTTGATATGTTGTGTTGTTGTCTTCATTTACTTCCAGAAAGTTTTTGATTTCTCTTTTGATTTCTTGAATGACCCAGTGTTCATTCAGGAGCATGTTGTTCAGTCTCCATGTGTTTGCATACTTTCTGGGGTTTCCTGAGTTGCTAATTTCCAGCTTCATCCCGCTGTGGTCTGAGAAGCTGCATGGTATGATTCTAATTCTTTTAAATTTGCTGAGACTTGCTTTATGGCCTAGTATGTGATCAATCCTGGAGAAGGTTCCATGCGCTGCTGAGAAGAATGTGAAGTCTGTAGATGTAGGGTTGAAAGTTCTGTAGATATCTGTTAGATCCATTTGGGCAATAGTGTCAATTAAATCTGCTGTTTCCTTGTTGATCTTCTGTCCGGATGATCTGTCTATTTCTGAGAGTGGAGTATTGAAGTCCCCCAGTACTATTGTATTGGAATCTAAATCTCCCTTTAAGTCCCTTAACATATCTTTTAAATAGACCGGTGCCCTGTAATTAGGTGCATATACATTTATAATAGTTACATCTTCCTGTTGAATTGAACCCTTAATCATTATATAGTGTCCCTCTTTGTCTCTCTTAACAGTTTTTGTATTAAAGTTTATTTTGTCTGATATTAATATGGCTACACCTGCTTTTTTTTGGTTTCTGTTGGCATGGAATATCTTTTTCCAACCTTTCACTTTCAGTCTGCATGCCTCTTTGTTAGAGAGATGTGTTTCTTGTAGGCAACAAATAGTTGGGTTGTGTTCTGTGAGCCAGTCAGCTAAACGGTGTCTTTTAACTGAAGAATTCAGACCATTAATGTTCAATGTGACTATTGATACGTAGTGACTTTGCCCTGCCATTTTCCCGGAAATATTTTCTAGTATATGCTTTGAGCTTCCCATGCTCTTTTACTGGTAGGTGTTCTTCCTTTCCCTTCTTTCATATTGATGGCCGTGTTTCTGTGTTTCTGAGTGTAGCACATCTTTAAGTATCTTTTGCAGGGCCGGACGAGTGGCCACAAAGTCTTTCAATTTGTGTTTGCTATGAAAGGTCTTTATTTCACCTTCATTCACAAATGAGAGCTTGGCAGGATATAATATTCTGGGCTGGCAATTTTTCTCTCTTAGCACCTGTGCTATGTCTCGCCATTCCCTCCTAGCTTGTAGGGTTTCTGATGAGAAGTCAGCTGTGAGTCTGATTGGAGATCCTCTGAGAGTAATCTGACGTTTCTCTCTTGCACATTTTAGGATCTTTTCTTTATGTTTCACTGTGGTAAGTTTAATTACCACGTGTCGTGGTGAGGATCTCTTTTGGTCATGTTTATTGGGGGTTCTATGAGCTTCCTGTACTAGGATATCTCTGTCCTTCTCCAAACCTGGAAAGTTCTCTGCTAGTATCTCACTAAAAAGGCCTTCCAATCCTTTCTCTCTCTCCATGCCTTCAGGAACTCCTAGAACTCGAATGTTGGTTTTTTTAATAGTATCCTGTAGATTCCCAACAATATTTTTCAGATTTCTAATTTCCTCTTCTTTTCTTTGGTTTGACTGTATGTTTTCCTGTGCTCTATCTTCTAAGTCCGATATTCTCTCTTCTGCTTCACCCATTCTGTTTTTAAGGCTTTCTAATGTGTTTGTCATTTGATCTATTGAGCTCTTCATTTCATTTTGATTTCTCTTGACTATTACACTTTCCTGTTCTACTAGTTTCTGAGTTTCATTTTGACTCTTCCTTAAAATTTCATTTTCACGAGAAAGATTTTCAATCTTGTCCATTAAGGATTTCTGTAGTTCAAGGATTTGCTTTTGAAAACTTCTAAATGTTCTTATCATAAATTTTTTGAAATCCGTATCTTGCATTTCTTCTATCTCATCATCTTCATACTCTTGGCTTGGGGTGTTTTGCTTATTTGGAGGCATCATAGTGTCCTCGTTGATCTTGCTCCCTCTATTTCTGTGTTTGTTACTCGGCATAGTTAATTCTTCTTGTGTCACTGTGCGCTTTTTTTTTTTTTTTATACTGTGTCCTTGTTAAGTGGACTGCCTGCTGTTGGAGGAGCCTTGGAGGCTTGAGATGGGTGCGGCCTGAGAGCTCTGCCTGGTTCTTCCTGGTTAAGGGTGTGCAAAGGTGACACCCTCAGGTTATGCGTGGTAAATCTTTCTCTTTTTATTTATTTATTTATTTTATTTATTCAGGGGGTAAGTAACACTGCAGGGCAGGGCTGTGCAGAATTGATGGTATTTAGCTTCCAGTCTTTGGCTCCTCTGGACTCCCACTGGGTTGCCTAGGCTACTGAATTGTAGTGACTCAGTTCCTTAACTCTCCCCCACTGATATGTAAATCCAAAGAGGAGGCCTGCTCTTTGTCTCTTGGGAATTCTTCAAGTCTTGCAGCCTTGTAACCTTTGCAAGGTTAGGGGGAAGAGAAACCCGAAGCTTTTTTTTTTCCTTCTTTCCGGTAGTGAGTTTGCTGCACTTTCCGGCCCCCCTCTAGATTCTGACCCCCGTTTCCCCACCAATGTCTCGGGTTATTGAGCTCACCTCCCCTTCCAGCGCCGATGTGTGGACTCGGAGCCCTGAGCGTCTCAAGTCTCCCCGCTGTTTTCTGTGTGGCGTGCACTCTCCTTGGAGCACTGTCGCGCAGACCCTGGGGCTTCTGTGGCTGGGTCCCGCGACTTGGCTTCCGCGCGGTGGGCGACCTTGTTCTCCCAGTAGGTCCTCCGATTCACGCCTGCTCCATTCAGAAGGGTTTCCCCTGCAATTTTTGTTTGGTTCTATTTTCTGCGGCTACCGTAACTCCCCTTTTATTAAACTAAATTTTCCCGGACTATCGGTGCGCGCCCTCACTATTCCGCCATCTTGGCTCCGCCCTTCCCTTTATAAGTCTTAAAAAGAAAGATTGGCCTGCGCCACGGCTCACTTGGCTAATCCTCTGCCTTGCGGCGCCGGCACACCAGGTTCTAGTCCCTGTCGGGGCGCCGGATTCTGTCCCGGTTGCTCCTCTTTCAGTCCAGCTCTCTGATGTGGCCTGGGAAGGCAGTAGAGGATGGCCCAAGTGCTTGGGCCCTGCACCTGCCTGGGAGACCAGGAGGAAGCTCCTGGCTCCTGGCTTCTGATCAGCGCAGCGCGCCGGCTGCAGCCGCCATTTGGGGGGTGAACCTACGGAAGGAAGACCTTTCTCTGTCTCTCTCTCTCTCACTGTCTAACGCTGCCTGTCAAAAAAAAAAAAAAAAAAAAAAAAAAAAAAGAAAGAAAGATTACTCAGACCAAATGAATGAGGTATGAATTAAAGACATTTTGCTATGCAGACAATAGTCATCTAGAGATTGTGCTAGCAGAGAATGCCTTAAAATAATAGTAAATCATTTTCTTTAGCTTAAGTGCATATTCTGTGACAAAGAGCAGGGGAACTTTACCTGGTAATTCGGTTTTCGTTTTCTAAACCAGATTGGTAGCGGAAGGTACCATCTGTACTGAAGCATGGGAAATAGTCAAAGCAATCTTAGAATTTCATGGGGCTGGCACTGTGGTGCAGCACCTGCAGCACCGGCATCCTTTATGGGCACTGGTTCAAGTCCCTACTGCTCCTCTTCCAATTCAGCTCTCTGCTATGGCCTGGGAAACCAGTAGAAGATGGCCAATGTGCTTGGGCCCCTGCATCCACCTGGGAGACCCAGAAGAAGCTCCTGGCTCCTGGCTTCGAATCAGTGCAGCTCCAGCCATTGTGCCCATTTAGTGAGTGAACCAGCAGATGGAAGACCATTCTCTGTCTCTCACTCTCATTGTCTATAACTCTACCTCTCAAATAAATAAAAGATTCGAATTTCACAATGGATAGTTGACAAAGTAAATGATTCATGTGGGTTAAGGAATGCGTTAATATTTGCAACTCTTCTGTCGACACTGCTTTCAATACTAGAAACTTATGTCCTGAGTTCCCCAAGTCAAGATGCAAGAAAGAAGCCCTTAGCTCCATTCCTGCTGACTGTTGTTCTTACCTGTCCATCACCAGAAGTATGACTTACAGTATTAGAATAGGTAGGGTTCAAGTTCTAACTTTCATTCAAAGTATGACTTTGAGAAATTACCCTAATTCTCAGAGCCTTCATTTCATTATCTGGAAAATTGCTTATCAATTTCCTCAGACTTGGTAGGGGGATCAAATGACATAAAGCAGAAATAAAATTGAACAGAAAATTTCTACACACATTGTATACATCATATCTATAATGTGATTTCTGGTTTTCATGGATCTGGAGTCTTTATGTGAACGTCCATCATATTTGAACCTTTCTGAACCGTTGTTATCATAACTAAACCTTATTTTTTTCTTGAACTAGCCATTCTTCCTAAATGAGAACTGATTATTTTGTAAACAAAGGTTACTTGTATCATTTAACCTTTCTTTCATCCAATGTTCAATATTTTGCGTGTCCTTCAATGCTGCTTTCTAGGCTAAAGTAGTGACTTTCTGAGCTCTTTTGGTCCTGGAAGTTTCTCAAATATTTTCCAAGATCCATAAACTAGCCACTCAATTTGTAACAAACTGTCAAAGAAAGGTAACCAACTCACTAGCCAGGCTTCTGCCCGACCAAAGAAATCCTGTTGATTATATTTGAATCACTTTTCATTAATGACAGACTAAATGGTTTATAAAATCAGTTCAGCGAACTTCTGCAATATATTTTCTATTAGCCCATGGTACAGAATAAATTCTGGTTATCTGAGTACTGTTATATTACTCTCTATCTGGCCAATGCCTTATTCACAGGACTGATCACAGTGGGCCTGTGTGAGTCTAATGATTCTCACTCTCTCCTGCACATTTCTGCTTCCCTGTGGTGATGGCTCAGTTTGTTTTTGAGTTCAAGTTTACTAATATTAGACCTGATTGAATCGTGATCGTTACTTGAGGTTTCCTCAGTATTACTAAAATGAAGATTCTTTGCTTTGTTGTACAGAAACTAGATTTCTTTCTTTCTTTCTTCCTTTCTTCCTTCCTTCCTTTCTTCCTTCTTTTCTTTTCTTTTCTTTCTTTTTTGACAAGCAGAGTTAGACAGAGAGAGAGACAGAGAGAAAGGTCTTCCTTCTGTTGGTTCAACCCCCGAAATGGCCGCTATGGCCGGCGCGCTGCACCGATCTGAAGCCAGGAGCCAGGTGCTTCCTCCTGGTCTCCCATGCAGGTTCAGGGCCCAAGGACCTGGGCCATCCTCCACTGCACTCCCGGGCCACAGCAGAGAGCTGGACTGGAAGAGGAGCAGCCGGGGCTAGAACTGGCACCCATATGGGATGCTGGCACCACAGGCAGAGGATTAACCAAGTGAGCCACGGCGCCAGCCACGGAAACTGGATTTCATAGACCTGATGCCACAATACTCAAGATTTTCCTTACCCATCAGTTACAGCAAGGAAATTGATCTGGACAAAGTTGGTAGACATAAAAAAATCAAAAAACAACTACTCAAAAAGAAAGACAACATGGAGTGCTATGAAAAAGCATAGAGCTATTTGTCAGAGACCTCAGTTCTAGTTACTTTCCCTTTCAGTGCCCCAGGCAATGTGTGTGTGTGTGTGGCCATACATATATTAGCAAGGATTTGGATTAATTTTCTGAAGTCCTTGACAAATGCAATAGTTACAAGGTCCCAAGTAAGATGATCTAGCTATGTCATCTTGAACAACTTTTTGCCCTTACTCTGTTCTTCAGTTTTCTCATCTATAAAATGGGTATAGTAATAGAAAGTCCACTCGGGGGCTGTTGTGAGGATTTAACTGTGTTAATATACATAAAAGGAGAATGGCAGATAGTGCTAAGTCACTAGCATTGTTATTAGCATTAGTAATATGTAGAAAGGTGAACTATTTGATTTTTTAGGAATCTCCCATTCATAATATTTTTCTGAATTGGAGTGGCATTATTTTGCATGTTACATATTGCTACATAGATGAAATAGGGACAACTCTTGTTGAAAGATTTTGTTAAGTATAGAAGCAATGAAAGGGGTGAAGATAAGGGAAGGAGTTCTAAGTCCAGAACAATCCTTTATAGCCTGCCCCCCCCACACACATTTTAGGCATAATGAAATTGATGAGAAGAAACATCTGTATTAGTCAGGGTTATCCGAAGAATCAATAGGATATTTATAGATATTTAAGTGTAGGTTTTGGGGCTGGCACTGTGGAGCACTAGGTTAATTCTTTACTTGCAGTGCCAGCATCCCATATGGGCGCTGGTTCTAGTCCCAGCTGCTCCACTTCTGATCCAGCTCTCTGCTGTGGCCTGGGAAAGCCATAGAAGATGGCCCAAGTACTTGGGCCCCTGCACTCGCGTGGGAGACCTGAAAGAAGCTCCTGGCTCCTGGCTTCAGATCGGCCCAGCTCTGGCCGTTGCTGCCATTTGGGGAGTGAACCATCAGATGGAAGATCTTTCTCACTGTCTCTCCCTCTCACTGTCTGTAACTCTATCTCTCAAATAAAATCTTTTAAAAAAAAAAAAGTAGGTTTGTTATGGCGGAGGCCAAGAAATACCAGATTTGGTATCTGTAACCTGGAAACCCAGGAAAGCTCGTGGTACAATTCACTTCAAAGGTGAAGGTATGAATGGAGAGTGAAGTGCTGGTATGAGTTCTGGAGTCTGAAGGCCCAAAAACCAGGAGTTCCAATGTCTGAAGTCAGGAGAATAGGGATACCCCCACCTATTTGTTCTATCTGGGGCCCTCAGATGATTGGATGTTGCAAGACCATATTGGTAAAGGCAGAACTTCTTTAATGATTGAAATGTTAATGTCTTCAGGAAATATTCTCACTTACACACCTGAACAAATAATATTTTACCCACTCTCTGAGATCCCTAACTCAGTCAAGTTGACATAGTCAGCTATTACAATATCCTTGTATTAAACTGGACAGCAATATAAAAATGGTAAAATATATGCTACAAAGTTATTTTTCAAAAATTCTTGCACTGGATAAATGAGTTTGAAAGAACTGTTTCATCCCAACAACTGAGTGTACTCTTTGTAAAACACATTAATTAATTCATTTAATCCATGGCATGCACTCTGCCAAGTGATACGGATATACAGATCCTGTTTCTCTCTCTTAAGAATTTTGGTCTACAGTTAAGAGCTACAAAGCAAGCACACTTGAAAAGATTTGTTATCACTGAACAAAACCCGCATTTCCCCAAAATTTTCTCCTGGAAATGTTGTTTTATAGTTAGACAAAGACATAGGATACACTAGGTTAGCTCTGTCATTTATAAAAACCAGGTATTTTTCTTTGAACCTCTGGGCATAAAAACTGCATGTAGTAAATGCTAATATAAAGGTGAAAGCAGAATTTAAAGAAATGTACATACCTTGATACAATTCAGCATCTTCTTTCTAGTTATCAGGTATTAATAATTGCTTGACACTCTGGCCTCAAAATCAACCCTTAAAGCATTCGGATCTGGCTGAAGAGCCCATGAGAGTATTTCAGGCATGGAAAGCCAAGACACTCTGGCAAAAAAAAAAAAAAAAAAATCCTAAATGAAAGATCTCTTCGAGTGAGAACCCAGTAGAAAGAACGGGCCATCAAAGAAGGAGGTACCTTTCTCTGAAGGGAGGAGGGAACTTCCACTTTGACTATGACCTTGTCTAAATAAGATCAGAGTTGGAGAACTCAAAAGGCTTCCATAGCCTTGGCAACTCATGACAAGAGCCTCGGGTGATTACTGACGCCATAAACAAGAGTGTCAATTTGTTAAGTCAACAACAGGAGTCACTGTGCACTTACTCCCCATTTAGGATATCTGTTTATTATTATTATTATTTATTTTATTTATTTATTTTATTTATTTATTTTTTGACAGGCAGAGTGGACAGTGAGAGAGAGAGAGAGACAGAGAGAAAGGTCTTCCTTTTCCGTTGGTTCACCCCCCAGTGGCCGCTGCAGCCCGAGCGCTGCGGCCAACGCACCGTGCTGATCCGAAGCCAGGAGCCAGGTGCTTCTCCTGGTCTCCCATGAGGGTGCAGGGCCCAAGCACTTGGGCCATCCTCCACTGCACTCCTGGGCCACAGCAGAGAGCTGGACTGGAAGAGGAGTGACCAGGAGAGAATTCGGCGCCTTGACCGGGACTAGAACGAACCTGGGGTGCTGGCACCACAGGCAGAGGATTAGCCTATTGAGCCGTGGGGCCGGCCAGGATCTCTGTTCTTAATGTGTTATACAATGTGAATTAATGCTATAACTAGTACTCAAACAGTATTTTACATTTTATGTTTCTGTGTGGGTGCAAACTGTTGAAATCTTTACTTAATATATACTAAATTGATTTTCTGTATATAAAGATAATTGAAAATGAATCTTGATGTGAACGGAATGGGAGAGGGAGCGGGAGATGGGAGGGTTGTGGGTGGGAGGGAAGTTATGGGGGGGGGAAGCAATTGTAATCCAAAAGCTTTACTTTGGAAATTCATATTTATTAAATAAAAGTTTAAAAAAACACTACTTTTATTAGGAATTTACACACTGCATTCGGACTTGTTTTTCTTTCAATAGTGCTTCAGAATGGATTTTTTTTTTCTGGCCAATTTTACTGATACAGATGATTTTGTAAATGGATGGTATTTGGGGTTGATTAGAATCATCAACTCATTGGTGATATCTTGGCAACAGATGATAATCCCTACAACAGGAATTTGATCCTAGCAAAGAAGCATATGGGGAACAGCAGGTCTACAGAAAACATCTATCCTGGCTGCCTATTCACACTGTTCAGGCACAATAAAAGGCTCTCACATGTGAATTCTCACTTGAGCTTTTTGAGACTAAAACTGGTAATTCTGAGTTGAGTTAGAAATTATTGAAAATTAAGAATACACACAATTAATCTGATACAGTTTTGATAATCTATGTTGGGATATTTCAATTATTTATTTGAAATTAATTTTGCCAAATAACATTAACAAAAACTCCCAAAAATATTTATGAGAAAAATGGAAGTACTAGTAAAGTTTTTGAAACATATTCTTATGTTGTGCTAACTAATTACACTATTGCCCTTCAAGCAGTAACATTTTGCACATTATAATTTTCTCAATCATATACTGTTAAGTAGAATTTGCTTTCTCTCCATATATTCATGTAACTAGCTAATGTTCAAGATAAATAAAGATGTTCCTATATTTATTTTAAAAAAATAATTGCTTGATATAATCTTTATTTTCTCATAGCACATAAGTGAAATTTTCTGACCAGTCACTTTAATCTTGTCTGAACTTGTCAGGGCATCCGAATGGTTCTGCAAATCCTACTATGTTTTGGCAGGTGTTAAAACTCCTGCAGCATTCTGGTACGGACTGTAACTTCTTATGAAAGTAAGCCTTTTGATTGCCCCACAGTTTTTTTTCTCACTCCATCAGTGGTGCATAGCACTTTTGCTATACTACTGTTCAATCTTGTCCTTTAATGTAAGGAACATTTGCCTCATTTTTTATGTTCAACTTGATAAAACTCAGCAAGATCTTGTACATATCTTATGCATACCTCTCATCACAGTGAATCCAGGGGATTTCCTGTTACTCATTAATAGGAAATTTCATAGTCATTTTTATGTGTTCCTTTTAGATATTTTATTCTTATCCATTCATTCAACATTAACTGAATGTCTACCACATACTAGGCTTTGTTCTAGTCATCAGGGATATAGAGATTAAATTATATATGTTATACAATTATAAACATGGTATAATTATTGTCCTTGAGGAACTCCAACTGTACTGTGGAAACATGACCTTTTACCATCTCCTGTCTCTCCTCCCAGTAATAATCATTCATTGCTTACAATAGAGCATGATAAGTGTTATGGAAGTAAAAGGAGGTAGAATATGAGGCAGTCAAGGACTAGATCATGTAGGTTCTTGAATACAACAGAAATAATTGAAAACCATGGAAGAGTTTTTAGAGGAAGAGTGACATATAGGGGTATCTGTACCATAGAAAGTTCTGCTTGGCAGTTGAGTAGGGGAAAGTTGATGATTAGAAGGTGAATGAAGGCAAGAAAATTGATTTGGAAATTGTTTCAGAAATACAAGGAACAGGTAAAGGACTGTCGTGTTACAGAAAAGGTCAGAGATCCTTAGCTTACCGACCAACCTCCTAGATCTTGCAGGTGGTGATTTGAGGAAAAGATTGTCTTAAATTCTCATTGTCATTGGACTAATTTTGTAGGAAACTCAAGACGTAGCTAAAATTATTGCATGATTAAATAGAAGGGTCAAGATTTTTAAAATAGGAACTTAGATAAACCAGCATTAATAAAATAGCTTGTCCACTTGGGAAGGATTTTTGCCATTGGTTCATGGAGAAAGAAGGGAGCGATATCTTGGTAGAGCCCATTTTTACTTCCTTTAAGCTGTGAAAGAATGAATACACATATGCAATTTCCAACATATGTATTGAGAAGTAGCATAGGATACTGAGTAGAGTGTGGCTCTACTCAGGTGGAGTGAGAAGCTACCTGGTTCAAATTTAGCTTCTGTAACTAAATTTAGCTTCTGTAACTAAATCAGTGTGAAACTTAGTGAGCATTACTTAATGCCTCTGTGCTTTAGTTTTCTCATCTGAAAAATAAAAAAGCTAACATTTAGGGTTAGCATTGTGGTATAGTGGGTAATGCTGCCTCCTGAAAAGCCAGCATTCTACATGGGCATTCTTCCAGCTGCTCCACTTATGATCTAGTTCCCTGCTAATGGCCTGGGAAACAGTGGAAGATGGCCCAAGCGCTTGGGACCCTGCCATGCATGTGTGAAACCTGGGTGAAGCTCCCTGGCTCCTGGTTTCAGCCTAGCCCAGTTCTGGCCATTGCGGCCAGATGAGGAGTAAACCAGCAGATAGAAGACCTCTCTCTGTTCCTCTAGCTCTGTGACTATGACTTGAAAAATAAATAAATAAACCTTTAAAAAACATAGCTAATATTTAAAAGAAATGTTTGTTTAACTCTATTTATTTGAGATGCAGATGGGGGGAGAGAGAGAGAGAGAGAAAGAGAGATAAAGAGAGGGAGAAAGAGAGATGGATGAGGGAGGAGAGAGGGAGAGGGAGATAATGAGAAAGAGAGTGAGAGGGTGTTCCATCCGCTTGCTCATTACCCAAATGTCTGCAACAATAGGGTCTGGGCTGGGGCCAAAACTAGGATCTGTGGACTTAATCCAGGTTTCCCACATAAGTAAAGGGCCCTCACCTACTTAAGCTATCACCTGCTGCCTTCCAGGATAGAGTAACAGGAAGTTTGGGAGCTGGAACTGGAACTGGAACCATATGGGATGTAGGCATTTGAACTGGAGGCCACTACTAGTCCAAATGCCCACCCCATAGCTAACATTTTTTATGTCTCAGGAAGTTATCCAAGTACTTTACAGTTATTGGTTGAGTTAGTTATCAAAACAAGCCCATGAAGTATTCTTATAGTGTCTCCATTTTACAGATTGAAAAACTATGGTAAAGAAAGGTCCAGAGAGACCATTAGAGAACCTGCCTGTATAGCCCTGTCAGATGCATGGCTGTGAAGCAACTCTTTGGTCAAGCTAAGCCACTCATAAGACTTCCATGAATATGAACTCTTTCTCACCTGGAGCCTGAATCACTTCCTCTTCTTCCTGCCCTCCTCTACTTCCCACTTTCAATTGTTTCTCTCCTGAGACCCTGTGTCCATTCCCTTTACTTACTCTCTCCTTTGTGCTGCTCTACCTATCTCTCCTTAATTTTCCATAAATTATCTTCTCTGCCTCATTCATTCTATAGCCCTCGCCCTTCTGCCCTTAGGTGGCCTCAAAGGCCTGAAGGGGACCAGACAGATTCCCTGGGAATGGACTAAGGAACCAAGCATCAATCAGGTTCTCTAATTGTCTCTCTGGAGCACTCATGGGGCCTTACCCAAGTCATACATCCAGCTTCCTTCCAGTCCTCAGCTTTTCAGGAAATATATCTTTGCCAGAGATATTAGAATGTTCTCCACATAACTGTGCATGTGAGTTTATGTGTGTGGTGGTAGCGGGAGAAGGATGGGGTAGGCTGTATTCTGAGTACACACACTCTTCATAGCTTGCCTTCAACTGACAAATACAATTTCAGTCTGTCGCGAAGCTGACACTCCTGCGTGGTCAGCCCCAGGGGAGTCTCTGAGGGATTTGTCACCAAATTGAAGTTTTTAATAATGTCATAGCCCTGAGGCAAGAAGCAGGAAATGGCTGTTGAATCAATAACTCCATGGCCCCCTTGTTATAAAAGTATCCTGACCTTTCATTCTCTATCACCACTCCTCCACACTCCTAGTCATGGTTTCTGCTTATCCCACCCCTCTTAGTGCTTGGACAAGTTTTCTTCTGCAGGTTACAGCTCTAGTTCCAATCTGTAAACTGATTTCCACCAATGTATTGATAATTAATGATGAAACTTAAGACAAAACCACTGAAAATGCCTTTGAAGTGTAACAGAGTAAACTGTGAGCTTTAGATAGGCTAGTGAGACTGAAGGGGCTTCCCTACCAAAAAGAAAGGGAGGAATGGTGCATTCAGAATAAGAAAAGCTACCTTTCTGCCTTTACTGCCCCACATTTTCTGGAAGCATAATTTTGGTCATCTCCCTTAGCCTCTCTGAGACTCCCCTTCCTTATTTAAATTACTCCTTCCTGTCTCCTTATAGGATATATCGTGTTGAGTAATGAGCTAGCAAAAGTAAAGGTAATTTGGAAACAGTAAAAGATTGCACATATACTACAGTTATACTCAGTTCATAGCGGGATGACTCAATATCCTTGATATAGAGTGGGGTGACTATAGCTCATGAAAACTTATTATTATATGTTATGAGAAAATAGAAGAAAGGAGATCCAAGGTTCCAATCATAAAATAATGTCAAAGAAGGGAAATGTTGATTGCCCTTTGATTAATGTACACTGTATACATGTGCTGAAATGTCATACTGCAACCAACATATACATACAATTATTGTTAATGGAATTTTAAAATAACAGAAAAAGAAGATATAAAAGTGGCCAATAAGTATATGAAAAATATAATCTATCATCAGAGAAATGCAAATAAAAAGTACAATGAGATATCATCTATCACCAGTTGGAATGGAAATCATCAAAAAAACAAAAAAAAAAGAAAGATAATAATGGAGGGTATTTGGGTAAAACTAAACTCTTTTACACTGTGGGTAGGAATGTAAATTAATAAGTCATTATGTATGACAGTATAGTGGTTACTGAGAAAATTAAAATTAGATCTATCTTATGATCCAGCTATGCAACTTCTTTTCATATATGTATATATATATATATATATATATATCAGTATCAGTGATATACATGGACTCCCATATTCATTGTTGCACTATTCAAGAAGGCTAGGATATGGGATCAACATAAATTTAAGCATATCAACAGATAAATGACTGAAGACAGTGTTTAGATATATACAATGGAATCTTATTCAACCACAAAAATAAAGAATGCTATGTTACTATTTGCAGCAAAATGGATGGAACTGGAAAGTATCACATTAGCAGTAATAAATCAGACTCAGAGAGGTAAATATCACATATTTTCTCTCATATGTGGAAGCTAAAAAATCAATACAAATATAAAATAGTGATTACTAGGGATTGAGAAAGTGGAAAAGAGCATAGAAGCAGGTAAATAATGAGTACCAGGGGTCGTTGCTGTGGTATAGCTGGTGAGGCTGCTGCCTGCAATGCTGTCCTCCTATATGTACGCCGGTTCGGGTCTCAGCTGCTCCATTTTCTGTCCAGCTCTCTGCTATGGCCTAAGAAAGTAGTAGAAGATGGCCCAAATCCTTGGGCCCCTACACCCGTGTGGGAGACCCGGAGGAGGCTCCTGGCTATTGGCTTCGAATTGGTGCAGCTCCGGCCATTGCAGTCATGTGGGGAGTGAACCAGTGGATGGAAGATCTCTCTCTCTCTCTCTCTCTCTCTCTCTCTCTCTCTTTCTCTCTCTCTGCCTCTGCCTATCTGTAACTCTGCCTTTCAAGTAAACTGTAACTCTGCCTTTCAAGTAAATAAATCTTCAAAAAAATTAATGGATATCAAAGCACATATAGAAGGAATAATTCTAGTATTCTACAGGATAGTCCATTGACTGTAGCTTGCAATCATTTATTATACATTTTATGAATGGATGGAGAAGTTTAAGGGTTACAAGCATAGAGTAATGACAGGGACAGGAAAACATTAATTGCTTTGATTTGACTGACACACTTTGTGAATATATGTTGAAATGTTACACTGTACCACATCAATATGTGCAATTTTTAAAGAATGTTTGAGAAGATGAAAATAATAACTAACCTGATTTGATGATCATCTATCAAGTTCAATTATCAAAGTAGCACACTCTACCCCATAAATATGTACAATTAAAATAATATTGGGAAAATCCCTTTCAGGATCTACAGGATATATTTTCTTTTATTTAAAAACTTACTCTATCTTTTTTTTAGCACTTGAACTATCTTCCTCTGCTTTCTCAAGCACATTAGCAGGGAGCTGGATGGGAAGTGGATCAACCAGGACTTGAACAGGTACCCATATGGGTGCCAGTGCTGCAGACAGTAGCTTAACCTGCTGTACCACAGTGTTGGCCATACTTTCATAGGAAGGTTTCTAAAGTAATTTTCTACTAGAGACACATGTCTCATTTGTCTCAAGATCTGGTACATATTGGAGAAGGGACAATGAGTAGGGGAAACTAGGTTTTATTTTTATTGTGGTGGTTACTAAAGTCAGATGGTGGGTAAATTCTTCTGCCCTTCCTGTTGACCACTGTACACGCTCTTATTTTCAAACTCTGTTCACTTTAGGTATCCTCAATCCTTCAGTCCAAGAGGAGCAGGGGATGTAGGGTGATACATTATCAATGGTCAGAATGTAAAGGACACATCAGGACAGTTATGTATGAGTGGTGTGTGTGTGTGTGTGTGTGTGTGTGTGTTGTAGAGGATGGTCACCAAGGTTCAAGCTGTTCTCCAGATTCCTTTTTCTGTGCCTCTTTGACTAACTAAACAGCTATCATTTCTCAAATTCTAGCTGAACTCTGGCCACCTCTAGTAATCTGTCCCTTACTAGACTGCTTCAACAAGTTTTTGAGTGCCTCTTATACATTACGTTCAGAAGCAAGTTACAAAAATAAATAAATATTCCAAAATTCAAGTTACTTGTGAAGTTTCACTTACTTGAACACTACTTACTGGTTGCATGTTCACATAAGTGCCCACGTTTGTACAATATATGTGCATGCATATATATGGGAAGTACTATGGGGCTCTCTAAGAAAAACACAGGTTTTGATAAGACAGACCTTGGTTTAAAACCTGATTCTGCCAGCAACTTGGAATTTGACCATGGACAAGCCAGTTAACCACTCTAATCTTCCGTTTTCTTGCCTGGAAAATAGAGATAATGCAAGCTACAAAAGTGGTCAGAATTCAGTAAGGGAACGTGTTCTCAGGGCTTTTTTTAAGGTTTACTTATTTATTTGAAAGTCAGGAGTGATGGGGAGGGGGAGATGGAGAGAGAGAGAGAGAGAGAGCGAGCGAGCGAGCTGGATCAGGCTGAAGCCAAGAGCCAAGAGCTTCATCCAGGTCTCTCATGTGGGTGGCAGGGGCCCAAACACTTGGACAATTGTCTGCTACTTTTCCCAGGCCATTATCAAGGAGCTGGATCAAAAGCAGAGCAGATAGTACATGAACCAGCACCCATATGGGATGACAGCTTTACAGTAAGCGGCTTTACCCACTATGTCACAATGTCAGCCCCACAATCTCTTCAGTTTTAAACAACAAGGAGAGGTTAATTGAGTATCAATTACTTTCTCTCCCCTTTATAGAATGAGTTTGGCATTAGAATGTTCCAGATCCTGTAGAATATTACAGCTCTTGTCCAAGGATATTACACAAATTTGTGAAGTATTCTTTTTTACAAATAATTACATATTGCATTTAAAACTTTGGCCTGAGAATGAGGAGACTCTAGTCTTGCCTTAACCTTCCTTGGTGTCTTTGGGAAATTCATTTCACATCTCTGGACTGCAGTCTCTTCATTTGTAAAATAGGTAAATTAGACCAGATTACCCCTGAGGGCTATAACTGTATGCACATTCTATTATTCAGCTTTTCATTATGTTTCCCTAATGTGTTGAGGCACAGCATTTGTGCTTCAAATAGTTTCCTTCACCTAATAAGAACTACTGATTGCATTATTTGTTCTTTTGATATAATATTTTGTTCCTTTGGTTTACCAGTCTTTGCTTTTCATTAATATCTGTTCTGGAACTGTGCATAAATAGGGTTTTTAGAACACCATCTTGTTTGAATTCGCATTCCTTTTTTTAAAAAAAAGATTTATTTATTTATTTTAAAGTCAGAGTTACACAGAGCGAGGAGAGGCAGAGAGAGGTCTTCCATCTGCTGGTTCACTCCCCAATTGGCCACAATGGCTAGAGCTGCGCCGATCTGAAGCCAGGAGCCAGGAGCTTCTTCTGGGTCTCCCACACAGGTGCAGGGGCCCAAGGACTTCTACTACTTTCTTCTACTGCTTTCCCAGGCTATAGCAGAGAGGCGGATTGGAAGTGAAGCAGCCGGGACTTGAACTGGCACCATATGGGATTCCGGGACTTCAGGCAGTGGCTTTACCCACTACGCTACAGTGCTGGCCCCTTGAATTTGTATTCTTAGTACCTCAAGTCTTTTCAGGTGAGGCAAATTGGTGTGACTCTTGTCCAGGTTAGATAGGGAATACTAAAATGACTTTTTCCCCCTCTTAGAGTATGGCTACCTAATTTGGGCCTCTCTGAATGAAACAGAAAAATGTAAATATGGTGAAAAGGCTGATAAAAATGTGGAATTAGGCCCATGGAACATAAGGGCTAGACAGACCCTTAAAGAATATCTATTAAAATACCAAGTTACGTGAAGATCTGAGACCAAGAGAGGAAAGGGATTTTCCAGGCCTTAGGTCTTGATAGAAAGCAAGCATCCTCATGCCTTGTCTAGTACCTCCACCCTCAACAGAACACATTGTACCTGATTAAAGAGAGGGAAAAATTCTGTACCAGATTTTGAAAAGAATAAGTGACAGAGGGAGGGGATCTGTTTTCTATTTCTAGGGAACACAACCAGAGATAAGGATTTGGGTTATTGCTATAATGTACAGCTGAAATGGCATATTAGCAAGCATGCTAAGGCTCAGGGCTCCATTCCACAGTTCTGGTCTTCTCTTCTTCCAAAGGCAGACAACCTGCAGTGGGCGTTGTGCCACAGTGAGTAATCTGCCCCCTTTGACACCTATATTCCTTATCAGAGTGCCTGGGATTGAATCTTGTCTCCACTTTAGATCAAGTTTCCTACTAATGCACTTGGAACGCAGAAGATGAAGGGGTAAGTACTTGGATTCCTGTCACGCATGTGTGAGACCCAGGTGAAGTTCCTTGTACATGATTTTGCCCTGGACAATCTCTGGCTGCTGTGGTATTTGGGGAGTAAATTAGTGGATGGAAAATGTGGATGTCTGTCTCTGTCACTCAGCCTTTCAAAAATAAAACTTGTAAAAAGACTTCTTAAAAAGCATGCAAACAGAGGATTGGCATTGTGGTACAGTCAGTTGAGCCACTGCCTGCCATGCTGGCACCCCATATGGGTACCAGTTCAAGTCTAAGCCATTCCACTTGCAATCAAGTTCCCTGCTAATGTGCCTTGGAAAGCAGAAGATGACCCAAGTCATTCTACCCCTGCATCCACATGAGAGACTTAGTTGGAATTCTGGCTCCTGGCTTTGGCTATTGCTGTCATTTGAGAAGTGAACCAGTGGATGGAAGGCCTTTCTCTCTCTGTCTCTCTCTTTCTCTGTGTGTGTGTATCTCCATCTCTCTCTCTGTAACATTGTCTTTCAAATAAACAATTTTTTTTAAGAAGTGTGAAGGCTGAGCTTGTGCCAGGGGCATGCTAATGCAAGGATCTATGTTATTGAGACTTTGAAAGAATCTTAACATTTCCTAAAATTTAACTTGGGTGGCAGTAGGGAGAAGGGAGGGTAAATCATATCAATGGCAGTGTAGCTTCCATGAAATGAACATCACTCAAACACATTCATTCCCCACTTGATAAACACTGGACACTCACTATGGCTTGGCACCAGATTATGCCATGCTGGATACACAAACATGAGTCAGACACAGTTGAGCTCTCAGAGAGTTCCTGGACTGATAGTTGTCAATCAACACTCTGTTGTGTCAGGAGTTTAGGCCTATGGGTATACAGAATTGAATTCCGGGTCTTTTATCCAAGGGCACCTTGAGAACATCATTAGCCTTCTCTCTGGTCCTCAACTTTTCAGGGTTATCCAGGGTCTAATCTGCATCCTCCACTTGCATTTGTTTTTTTTTTTTTTTAAACTGGGAAGACATATTTGCAGGAGGGGCCTCTTAATAGCAACTAATTCACTTTGTTGTTTCTAGTATGGATTTCTGGGTTTCTCAAAGGAGAAGGGAGTGGTTTCTTCAGGGACCTTGGACCACACCTTTCAAGTTACTCTCTTGGAGTATCATGTATTATTCTCCATTGTTCCAAGGAGGGAGAAATACAAGGTGGTATGGAGAAGTTACGTTTCTTTCCAGGTCTCATTGTACTCATGTGTAAAATTGATTTTAGAGGACTTTAGAGATCATGTTTATCTCTGATATTACTGATAATACCAATAACAAATAGAACTACAATATAATGATGAGTGCCTATTCAACATATGTAAGTTATCTTTGGAAATCTCATAATAATAATAATAAAAGATATAAAGTTGTTGTTATATCATGTTAAAGATGAGGAAAAGGAGAGATAAGGTGACTATCGTTGGTCACAGAACTAGTAGGTAAAAAAGTCACATTTGATGTCCAACTTGTCTGACCCCAAAACTTCTGGTTGTTAACTAGCCCATTACACTGTCATGACAACAATTAATAGATTTGCTGGCCCATCAGGGAAGTGTGGTGCGTTCTTGTGAAATTTGTAATTTAAAATATAAACGGATTTTTATATTTTTACATTATGTAAAGAGGAATCTTTTTTCTAATTGGGTTTAAGGAAAAAGGAACACTGAACTAAGAGTCAGAAAACATGAATTCAAGCCTTAGCTATCTATGCTAAGTTTCACTATGTGAGCTTCAGCCAGATACTTGACTAAATGAATAAATATGAGTAAATAGTCTGTTTCCTTCCAGAGAAAGGAAGGGATTCAGATGAGATGACCATTAATGGCCTTTCTTTGAAGTTGTACATTTATAACTAGGATAATAAGATCTTTGCTCTAGCCAGTGATATAACATTAACATCATATAGTTCTGGCAAGTCTCTTTCCTTCTCAAGGCCTCAGTTTTCTCATCTGTATAATGTATAAGTTGTTCTAGTTGATCTATAAGGAATGTTCTATATAAATTGTCAGGAGAATAAAAATGTGTATAATAAATCATCAAAAGGTGAAATAGCAGAGGATCACTTTAACTCTGCCCCTCTAAAAAATCGAAAGCACTTGCAAAAATAGTCAAAATCAACTTTGTCAGAACTCTGGAAATTAATCAAAGGCTTGCAATGATTTCAAGGATATTTATTCAAGGAAAATTGCTGAATTATGATAAGAACAATGCGAGGTGGGCAATGTTGTGGAACAGTGGGTTAAGCCACTATTTGCAACAATAACATCCCATATTTGAGTTCCAACTCAACTCGTGGCTGCTCTGCTTCCAATTCAGATTCCTGATAATGTGCCTGGGAAAGTAGTGGATGATGGCCCAGGTAATTGGGCCCCTGCCACCCATGTGGGAGACATGAGTGGAGTTCTGGTCTTCTGGCCTGGCCTGCTCCAGCCTTGGCCATTGTAGCCACTTGGGAGTGAACCAGTGGACAGAAGATTCTATCTCTGTATCTCTCTCTTTCCGTCACTCTGCCTTTCAAATAAATCTTTTCTTTAAAAAGTGCCACTTATTTTGGTGGTGGTGTTTGTTTTTATAAAAAGTAACAATGTGTGTTATGGCATGACTACTTGGGTTAAGCCCATTCCCCTCTCCCCAGCTCCATGGTAGCCGTGTAAGCCGGTAGCCTCCAAAACATGGTAGTAATAAAAACCAGCAGTCTTGCAGCCTCTAGAGATGGCAGATTGGCTTTGTGTTGCCACAGAAAGTTTCATCCTTAAAGCATTACTACCACTTGAACTCTCCCATAGTTTACTGGTAAAATCCCATTGTCATGATTTTCCCATTAAGCCTTCATTTTCTCATTTTTCAGAGGAAATTTAAAAGTTAACTGACTTATTTTCTGCATTCTAGTTGCACTCTTGCAATGTTATACCATGTATATTCTCATATCTGTATTATATCTAATTGTCTTTCTTGGTTCTTGCCTTTTGATGTACAAAAAAAGCTCAAATATCTGCAATCTTAAAAACTATCTCAATGCCCTCTATCCTTCAAAACTTCTTCTCTGCTTTATAACATACACCTTGCTAGCAATGGTGGTCTATACATTACGTCTCCATTTCTTCCACTTCTAGTCAGTGTTTTTTTTTTTTTCAGATTTTATTTGAGAGGCAGTGTTATAGAGAGAGAGAGGGAGGGACAGAGAGAAAAGTCTTCCATCTGCTGATTTACTCCAAAAATGGCCACCACAGCTGGAACTGGACCAAACCAAATCCAGGAGCCACGAGTTTCATCCAGGTCTCCCATGCAGGTGCAAGGGCCCAAACACTTGGGACATCCTCCACTGCTTTCTCAGGCCATAGCAGAAAGCTGTATCAGAAATGGAGTAGCTGGAACTCTAACTGGCGCCCATATGGGATGTCAGTGCCATAGATGGAGGTTTAGCCTACTATATCATAGCGTTGCCCCTCAGCTTTTTTAAATATTTATTCATGAGAGAGAGAGAGAGAGAGAGAAATCAAGAGAGATTTTCCATCTGTTGGTTCACTTTTCAACTGGCCTCAATGGCAGGGGATGGGCCAGGTGGAATCCAGGACCCTGGAACTTGATCCTGGTCTCCCACATGGGTGCCAGGAATCCAACCACTTGGGCCATCTTCCACTGCCTTCAAGGTGCATTAGCAGGAAACTGGTTCAGAACCAGGGTGTCCAGGATTCAAACTGGTACTCTGATTTGGGATGCTGGCATCACAGATGGAGGTTTAACCTGCTGCACAACAATGCTGGTTCCTCCATATAGTCTTTAATCCATTGCAATCTGAGTTCTGATCCTACCACTGCTTGGAACTTGTTCTGGAAAAAGTCAATCAATGACAGCGTATATAGCACTGTTTCTGATAATATGTTTTTATCTTATAGAATATTTGCCTCATTCTCTTCGGTTTACTTCTACAGTCTCTCTCTTCCCAGTTTTCTTTCATACCCCTAGGCTATCCTTGTCAATCTTCTTCATGAGGCCCTCTTATTCTGCTTGTTTTTAAACACTTGCGATCCCAGGGCTTTTATCCTTTGCCCTTTTCTATAATTTTAATGCATGCTGTTCATGTGTAGGCTTATCTATGTTTTCTGTACCATAAATATAGCTTGGTAACATCTAAACATCTGTCTTCATCCTAAAACTCTCAGACGGAGCTTCACATAGACAAGTCACAAATGTACTGAGTATAAACCAGAGCTGAAGGGCATGCTCCAAAATCTACGTCTGTTCTACTCCTTAGTTAAATTACCCAAGAGGTAATTTTTTTAAAGATTTATTTATTTATTTGAGAGGCAGAGTTACAGACAAAGAGAGGAACAGATAGAAAGTTCTGTCCACTGGTTCACTCGCCGAATGGCCACAATGGCCAGAGCTGGGTCGATCCAAATCCAGGAGCCAGGAGCTTCTTATGGGTCTCCCAAGTGGGTGCAGGGCCCCCAAGGACTTGGGCCATCTTCCACTGCTTTCCCAGGCCATAGCAGAGAGCTGGATCGGAAGTGGAGTAGACTGAACTCAAACTGGCTAACATATGGGATGCTGGTACCAAAGACAGAGGCTTAAACTAATACACCATAGCACAGGCCCACAGGGGTAGGCATTTAGCACAACAGTTAAGCTGCCACTTGGGACTCCCATATCCCATATCAGAATACCTAGTTTTTAGTCACAGCTCTGTTCTCCATTCCAGATTCCTGTTAGAACACACCCTTGGAGGCAGTGGTGATGGTTGAAGTAATTGGGTCTCTGCTACAATATGAGAGCTGAACTGAGTTCCCAGATCCTTACTTTTGCCTGGCCTAGCTCTGGCCAGTTCAGGCATTTGAGGATGAGGAATGAACCAGCAGATGGGAGATATTTCTCTCTCTCTCTCTCTCTCTCTCTCTCTCTCTCTCTCTCTCATAAATAACTTAATAGTCATCCAAGTGAGGAATCTGAGAATTATCTTTAACCCTATTTTCCTATTATACCCAACCCCTCCCCATGGCCAATCCCTGACCACATTCTATAGAGTATATCTTAAACAATTATGAGAGTCAATTTAAGATTCACCAATTGGAGCCAAAACACCTGAGTTCGAATCCTATTTGATCTTTTAAAGTTGCTTCAAATAGTGGTGTCTTATATATAATGGGAATAATATTTGTTCTTACCTCAAAGAGGTACTTAAAGAATTTATATATATATATATATTTATATATGATAAATTAGCGTAAGTAAAAAAATCAGTACCATGTTAGTGATCATTCTAGTTTTTTTCAGCTATTTTTGTAACCTGTCAAATTCTGCTTCCTATGTTACTACCTTAGTTCAAGCTGTCATCATGTTTGTGTAT
The DNA here is from genome assembly GCF_051225735.1 of Oryctolagus cuniculus. Lineage (NCBI taxonomy): Eukaryota > Metazoa > Chordata > Mammalia > Lagomorpha > Leporidae > Oryctolagus > Oryctolagus cuniculus. The sequence continues at coordinate 46,330,962 of NC_142888.1, read as the reverse complement.
ACTACAACAACCCCTTAATTTGTTTTCCTGCCAACAGTCTTGTCCCTATTTAATCCATATTCTTCACTGTTATCAGAGAAGTCTGTCTGAAATGAACACCCAATTATATTATTTCCTTGAAAAAATAACTCAAAATTTTTCTGTAAGAATATCCAAGATCTTTTATATGGAAAAGAAAGTTCTCTATGCCTTTGTTTCTAGTTTCATTTCCTGTCTAGTTTAATTTCTTTTTTTTCAACTTTTATTTAATAAATATAAATTTTCGGCCGGTGCTGCAGCTCACTTGGCTAATCCTCAGCCTGTGGCACTGGCACCCCAGGTTCTAGTCCCAGTTGGGGCGCCGGATTCTGTCCCGGTTGCTCCTCTTCCAGTCCAGTTCTCTACTCTGGCCCGGGAAGGCAGTGAAGGATGACCCAAGTGCTTGGGCCTTGCACCCGCATGGGAGACCAGGAGGAGGCACCTAGCTCCTAGCGGCCATTTGGGGGGGGGTGAACCAACAGAAGAAGGAAGACCTTTCTCTCTCTCTCTCTCTCTCTCTCTCTCTCTCTCTCTGTCTAATTCTGCCTGTCAAATAAATAAATAAATAAATATTTCCAAAGTACAACTTTTGGATTATAGCGGCTTCTCCCCCATAACCTCCCTCCCACCCACAACCATACCATCTCCTACTCCCTCTCCCATCCCATTCTTCATCAAGATTCATTTTCAATTATCTTTATATACAGAAGATCACTTAGTATATACTAAGTAAAGATTTCAACAGACTGCACCCACACAGACACACAAAGTATAAAGTACTGTTTGAGCAGTAGTTTAATTTCTTGTCTAGTTTTATTTCTTTGCATTTGGCAGGCCAGATACTATTCAAATGTCTAGCATCTACCTCAATGTTCTATGTTCTCTCATGTTTCCTTGTCTTTGTACATCTATTCCCTCCAAACTTCACCTGGGAAATTCCATCTTAACCCATAAGAACTAGATCAATTTCCCCTCAAAATTATTTTCTAACCTCTTTTCTCATCTGAATTAGATGCCTATTTTCTGTGCTCCCATAGCATCCCAAAGCATCCATTATGAATGTCATTACACCTGCTACATGTCTGGCCTTCTCATAGGGCTACATGTTCCTGCAAGCAGAGATCTTTGCCCTATTCATCTTGCTAATTTTCATACTCATCACTAAGCTAGTAACAGAGTACATGCTCAAAAATGTGTATAGAGGGCCCGTCACCATGGTTCACTTGGTTAATCCTCCACCTGTAGCGCCGGCATCCCATATGGGTGCTGGGTTCTAGTCCCAGCTGCTCCTCTTCCAGTCCAGCTCTCTGCTGTGGCCAGGAAGGGCAGTGGAGGATGGCCCAAGTACTTGGGCACCTACACCCGTGTGGGAGACCCGGAAAAAGCACCTAGCTCCTGGCTTCGGATCAGCACAGTGCCGGCTGTAGCGGCCATTTTGGGGGTGAACCAACGGAAGGAAGACCTTTCTCTCTGTATCTCTCTCTTGCTGTCTGTAACTCTACCTGTCAAATAAATAAATAAATAAATTTTAAAAATGTGCATAGATTAACTCAGTAAACTCTATTAGGATTGGAGACTAGATTGGAAAGGAAATCAAGTGGCAGAAGGTCAGAAAATAGGTACAGGAAAGGAAGCCTGTGGTTACTACTGACTGATATTTGGTTCACTGTCTTAGACTGTAAGTTTGGGGAGTAAAATCATCTTGAGCTGGCTTAAGAAAATTGAGATGGAGAAAGGAAACACCAGGATTCCCTCAACAACTTCATCCTGAGAAGTCATTGCCCAACTCCACAATAAAGTCATCCCTCTGTATCTTGGCCGGTTTGGTTCCAGGACCCTCTAGGTATATTACAGTCTGCAGATGTTCAAGTCATTTACATAAAATGGAATAGTATTTACATATAACCTACACAAACATCCTGTATGGTTTAAATTTTATATTGATTACTCATAATACCTAATACAATGTGCTTGCTGCATAAATTATTTTTATTCTGTTTTTTTCTGGGGAATAGCGACAAGAAAATTGTATATATGTTCACTATGCAGTTGTTTTTCTGAGTATTTTTGGCTTTTTGTCAGTTCAATCCATAGATGTGAAACCCACAGACATAGAAGGCAGACTATTTTCCAAAACCTGCTCTGCTGACAGCATTCTTGGTTTCCCTTGCAGTTTATTTATTTATTTATTTTTTGATCCTCAATTTGGTGCTTCTATAAAGCAACTAGAATGAGAATTGCTGGTTATTAGAACACACACACAATTCTGCTTTTTCTATCAAGTTTTCAGAATATAGCCTATTTGCTGTACTTAAAGAGCTGATATCAATTGTATACCTAATAACTCACAAAAGGCACTTTTTTTCTCTTGGAAAGTCTCCATAAAATTACCATGTTTCTAGAGTTGTATTTATTAAATGCATGAAAATAAATTTAAAAAGTGAATCATTGTTATAATCCTCCAGTTGGAAGCAAGCCTACGACATATCAGTGGGTTGAGCCAATTTGACTATTTAAAGGAAACATTTTACCATCAAGGAACCATCTTTAGAGTCTTGTAAATACTTAATGGCCCCCAAAAGGTGCGCCTCTGAAGTTAGTATACAAGGTAAATTTAAAGTAAAGACATACACAATACACATGCACATAGGCAAATATAGGCACATTCATGCATGCATATAAAACAGCGAACATTTTTCAGCAGATTGGATGCTAACATAAGAGAGCACAGGGATCACAGCAGACAACTCTGTGCTGCTTACTATTTTCGGATCAACTCAATCACGGAGTGAGTCACCATTACTGATGGTTAAAATTTTACTGACGCATTCAACATAGACAGGTCAGACAGGCATTTATGTAGTGTGATTTGAAGAGTGCATGGAGACTTCCTTGTACCTCCAAATATAATCTCTTGCAGTCTGCTAATAGTATTTGAAATTTGTACCTCCTAGTCACTCAAAGGATAAGTACATTGACCCATTATGCAATGATCACACTGTCAGCACAGAGTGAGCTGGTCAGATCAAACAACTGTCAGATAGCAAAGTTTGGAGAACCAGAGATGTTTCGATAAAGGGGAGATGCAGAAACAAGTTGTTACTGGATCTTACTTAAAGTGGAGAACTATAGGATTTTTCACACTGAGTTTAAATAATAGCTGATTACAACAGATTGCTGTATGCTGATTCAAGTATGGCACTCATTCTAATAGGATGTACTCATTCAGATGTTACTTTCTATGTACGCCTATCAATTCTAATGGAATCACCATCTCCCCTTTCCCTCCCCCTCTTCTACCTAGTCTGAAAGTGAACACAGATGGTTTTCACCTTTCATTTTGTATTACTTTCTGTTGTCTTGCAGTGATGGCCATTTCTGTTGCTATCTTCACAAACTGTGACACATTATGCTAGGCCAGAAATCTGGTTTTAGTCTCATCTTCTCCTGGGTCCAGTTTCTCTCTCATGATGATGCTCCTACTTCTCAGGAGTATGACTCTCACCATACTGATAAACCTTCAGCCTTTGGTCGTCTTTGACTATCTTCAGTATTAACTCATGTAGTATGAATAGAAAACAGCACACTTACACATCTTGCCAGATAAACTAGGACACGAGTATGTATTGGGCATAACATTTTCCTCAATAATTCTGTGGAAAACAGAAGCTTTTTCCAGGTCTCCCACGTGGGCTCAAGGTCCTGAGGACTTGGGCGATCCTCCACTGCTTTCCCAGGCCATAGCAGAGAGCTGGTTCAGAAGTGGAGCAGCTGGGACTCGAACCAGTGTCCATATGGGATGCTGGTGCGACACATAGCAGCTTTACCCGCTACACCACAGCGCTGGCCACAAGGCAATGATTTTAAGAATGACAGAAAGAGGACCTCAGTGAATCCATTCTGCCACAAAAATAATGAAAATATTCACAAATAACTGAAATTAATTATTTCAAAACTCTTGCAATTAACCAAAGCGGAAGGATGAAATGAAAATCATATATCCCAGAAGAAGTAAACTTAGTAGGACAGCAAATGACTAATTTCTAAAAGTCTGTTTTAAAGTTGTGGTAAAATATATATCATATAAAATTTACCTCTTTAAACATTTTTAAGTATAGAGTTCAGTGGCTTAACTAAAATCATACTGTTGTGCAACATGTACCACTACCCAGTGTTTCCATTAAGTAAAAATTAAGACTCTATACTCATTCAACTGTAACTCCCAATTTCCTCTCCTGACAACCCTTGACACACACTATTCTATTTATGTCCTCATGAATTTGACTATTCCAAGTACTTCACATAAATGAAATCATACAATATGACGGTTCTCAAAATTCCTATGGAAAATGCACATTATGAAACACTATGCATGTATTTCATTTTTTTTGTACCGAAATAAGTGTATCTTTTAATTCCACTGTTCCACAAACTTTTTGAAGTATGTTAGCGTTTGTTCTGCTGTTTCTAGTTTATTTCACTTTGTATGTCTTCAGTGATCATCCATGTTGCAGAACGTATCAGAGTTTCATTCTTTTTAAATACATACTCCTTTTATGTTTTCTTTCTTTCTTAATAGAAAGAGAAAAGATTTTTTCATTTTCATTTTTGCAAAAGCATATCTTTAATTTAGTTTATAATCACAGGCTTAATCACTAAATAGTTCCACAAGTAAAAAGTAGAAATACTATTACTCAGTAGGAATGCAGAAAATGGCTATAAACAATAATCAGATCTAAAGATGTCAGTTCTACTCATATATATTCCTCCACTACATCAGCTCACAAGTAAAAAGTAGAAAGAACACCGTTCAACAGGAGGAGTATAGACACTTTAATACATGTATACTATGTGTACTGATCAGATTAGAGCAATCAATTTTTTGTTTTCTATTACTTTATAATTGAAGGCTTTTAGTTTCATTCTTCTGCTTGTTCATAAAATACATAGTAGGTTATCATGAACTATAGTCACCAAACTAGGCTGTGTAGCACAAGGAACTTATTATTTGAACTATGATTTGACACCCATTACCCAATTCCCTCTATTTCCCTACCCCTCTAAGTCTCTTGTAAAAACCATTCTGTGTTCAGATTGAAACTTTTTAGCTTCTGCATATGAGGGAGACTATGTTGTATTTGTCTTTTTGTGTCTAGCTTACTTCACTTAACCTGATATCCTGCAGTTTGATCCCTTCTGCTGCAAACATCATTCTTTGGTATAGCAGAATAGTATTCCATTGTGTATAGGTATACACAATTATCAGTTATTAGATGGATTGTCAATTCATCTGATGATAGACATCTCGATTGACTCCATATCTTTTTTGGTGTGAATAGTGCAATAAGCATGGTAGCACAAATATCTTTTTGATACAATGATTTCCTGTACTTTACAAATATATTTAGTAAGAGGATTGCTGGATCAAATGGCAATTCTATCTTTAGTTTTAAAGGAATCTCCATACCGTTTTCCATAGTAACTGTAATAATTTAAATTCATATAAAGATGCATGGATCCCACTTTTTCTATGTCCTCACTAGCATTTGTTACTTTCTGTATTTTTGATAATAGTCATTCTGACAGAGATGAGGTGGTGTCTAATTGTAGTTTTTATTTGAAGTTCCATGATGACTAGTAGTATTAAGCATTTCTTATTATACATATTGGTCACTTGCATTTCTTCTTTTAGAAATATCTATACTGGTCCTCTGCCTGTTTCTTAATCGGACTGGTGTTGTTTTTGTTCCCCAGTTTTTTGAGTTCCTGATATGTACTTGATATTAATTCTTTATCAGATAATAAACTTGCAATTTTTTCTCCCATTCTGTCTAATGTCTCTTCATTCTGTTAATTGTTTCCTTTGTTGTACAGAAGCTTCTGAGTTTGAAATAATCCCATTTGTCTAGTTTTGCTTTTGTTGTCTGTGCCTTTGGGGTCTTTAAAAAAAACATTGCTATCCTGATGGATTAAACTGTTTCCCCTAAGTTTTCTTCTGGTAATTTCAGAATATCAGGTCTTTTATTTAGATCTTTGATTCAGCTTTAGTTAATTTTCACCTTCAGTTAATTTTTTATATTGTGAAAGATAAGAATCTAATTCTATTTTTCTGCATATGTATATTCAGCTCACAAATACCATTATTTGAAAAGGCTATCCTTTCTCCTATGTATGTTCTTAGCACTTTTCTCAAAATCAACTGATAGTATGTCTATAGATTAATTTTGGACTTTTCTATTCTGATTCATTGCTCTGTGTGTCAGTTTTTATGCCAGGACTATGCTGTTTTAATCACCATAACTTTGTAGTATAGTTTGAAGTCAGATATTGTGATGCCTCCAGTTCCTTTGTTCTTCTGAGGACCACGATGGCTATTCAGAGTCTTTTGTGGTTTCGTATGAATTTTAGTATATATTTTCTAATTCTAAAAGAATGTCATTGGCATTTTGAAGGCAATTGTATTGAATCTCTAGATTGTTCTAGGAATTATGGATGCTTTAACAACACTGATTTTCCAATACACTTTCCACTTTGTTGCGTCATTTATGTTTTCTTTAATCCATTTTTATAACTTTTATATACAGATTTTTAACTTCCTTAATTAAATTTATTTCTGATTATTTAATATTTGTAGATATTTTAAATGAGATTGCTTTCTTGATTTCCCTTTTAGGGAGATAATTATTGCTGTATAAAATGTTATGGTGACTTGTATGTTGGTTTTGTATCCTGTGACATTACTGAATTGATTTTTCAATTCTAAGAAGTTTTTGATGTTTAGGTTTTTCATGTCTAAAATCATGTCATCTGCAAACACATGTATTTTACTTCCTCCTTTCCAATTTTGATTATCTTTATTTCTTTCTGTTCCCTAATTGGGTTTCAATACTGTATTGAATAATGGTGGTGAAGGTGGACTTCCTTGTCTTGTTCCAGATCTAAGAGGAAATCTTTTAGCGCTTCTTCATTCAGTATGATGTTGGCTGTTGAAATGGTGTATCTAGCCCTTGTTATTTCAAAGTATACAGCTAATTTCTAGAGAGTTTTAATAATGAAGAGATGTTGATTCTTTTCAAATGCTTTTTCCAGGTTTACTGAGATGATCATGTGATTTTTATTTTATTCTGTTGATGTGATTTGTTAGGTTTAATTATTTGTGAGTGTTGAAACATTATTTTATATCTTAGGTAAATCCAACTTCATTGTGATATATGATGTTTTGGATTACTTCTATGTAATCTTTTTTTTTTTTTTTTTGACAGGCAGAGTGGACAGTGAGAGAGAGAGACAGAGAGAAAGGTCTTCCTTTGCCGTTGGTTCACCCTCCAATGGCTGCCGCGGCCGGCACAGCGCGCAGATCCGATGGCAGGAGCCAGGTACTTCTCCTGGTCTCCCATGGGGTGCAGGGCCCAAGGACTTGGGCCATCCTCCACTGCACTCCCGGGCCACAGCAGAGAGCTGGCCTGGAAGAGGGGCAACCGGGGCAGAATCCGGTGCCCGACCGGGACTAGAACCAGGTGTGCCGGTGCCGCAAGGCGGAGGATTAACCTATTGAGCCGCGGCACCGGCCCAGGTTGTCTTCCCTATTCTTATTTTCTTGTTTCTTGGATTGGTGCGATTGTTGTTCGGAATTTGTGGAGATAACCGTTGGTTTCTTCCTCCTCCTCTTCCCCCTCCCCCTCCTCCCCCTTCCACCCTCCTCCTCCCCCTCTCCCTTCCCCTCCTCATTGATTTTGTCTTTGATTTTTCACTGTGGTGGCTTTCATATTTGGACTATGTCTGACTGGATTAGTGGAGTGCCTGCTTTCAAGGAGTACCTAGAGGCGTGTGGTGGTAGTTACCAGGGAGCTCTGTTCAGTGCTCCAGAGTGAAGGGCATGTCTGGGATGACACAGCTGGGTAAATCTTTTTTTCCATCAGAGTGGAGATTTCTTCTTGTCTGTTGGCGCAGACTCAGCTGAGCTCCTCGCCTCAAAGGAGACCAGTGCCTGGGTGCTAGCCCCAGTGGGTATATTATTCATCCACTCTACCACAAGCACCACATAAAGGATCTGTGCAGTCCTCAGTATAAACTCAGATTCCCCAGCCGTGTCTCTCACCAGGTAACCAGGGAGCTCTGAGTGTGTGGGGTCTCCCACGGTGACTGCCCAAAGTCCCAGCCACACCTTGAGTCCTTTCACGCAGCCTCAGTGATTTCACTCCTAGCACACAAGCCTCTCATAGTCCTGGGCACCCAACCCCCTGTCTAATCTCTCCACCAGACTCATGTGGCTCCGCTTGGCTGGTTGCTGGGCATGGACACAAACTGGCACAGCTATTATTTATGTCCAAAATGGCACCTGCTCTCTGTCAGCTTGTTACAGGACATCTTTGCAGGATGATCAGGGAGAGAGAAACGTGTCCCCCCTTTGTTTTTTCTCCTCTAAGCCGAATTCCCTCTAGGCTCTTCCTGCAGCTTTTTCGTCAGTGGCTTGGGCTACTGCAGTCTGTTCTCTCCTTGCTTTCCAGTGTTGGTGTGGAGGATCTCAGCTGGCAGGATCCCAAGTTGTGGACGTCATCACCCTCCATGTAGGTCCACTGTATTCCTCCAATTTATGCAAAGTTTCCTGTGCTATTTTTCTCCTTAACTCTTCCCTGAGACTGTACTCTTTCCACTTTTTTTTATACCAACATAAATGTATCTTTTAATTCCATTTCCATTAATTTTTGGGAGCAGCTTCATATTTTTGGTCTATTCAAATAACTGGTTTGGTTATAAAGGCTAACATCAAAATATAAATTATAACACCTATATATCATCATCATCATCATCATTATATCCAAAGGTATGTCTTGCACATAATAAACAGTTAATACATTTTAGCTAATGTTGCTTTCCATCATAATTCCACGGTAATTATTTAGCTGAGTGGTGACTGTGTCTGATGCTAAAGGTGCTATATTTTTGGTAATATTTATAATCCCACTATTCAATAAACTTTTAAAAAGCAGAGGTCAGGTCTTAATTATTGCCATTCATGCCTAACAGAAAGCCTGGCAGGCAGCTGGTGCTGAACAAATGTTTGCTGAATCAACGAATGAAACAATATCAGATTCATGATAATCATCAACAGCATTACAATTAGGATGTAGGCTAATATCTCTAATATCTTATGAGCAAAAACTGCCTTGTATATGTGTATCACTTTTGTCCTTTAAAATTCATCCTTCCAATTTTAGTGCAAAGGAAATGGCTCAAGCCACCACCATCTCTCACCTGAATTCTGCTCAGCTTCATAGCAGATAGCATCACAGTGGAATAGGATCATGTGTAGAAGAGATTATACGAAAGTCAGGGCTAGGGAAGGGCCAGGATCACTATTATCCCCTCACATGTCCACAATGGTCAGGGCTGGACCAGGTCAAAGCTGAGAGCTGTGGGACCAGTCTTGTGCTATAGCAGATTAAGCTGGCACTTGCTAGGAGGGCATTCAGAATTAGAGTGCCAGCTTAAGTCCTGGTTGCTCCACTTCCAATCCAGCTTTCCTGCTAATGCATTTGGGAAGGCAGCAGAAAATGGCCCAAGTACTTGGGCCCCTACCCGCCATGAGGGAGACCAGGATGGAGTTCCTAGCTCCTGGCTTCAGCCTGGTCTAGACTTGACTGTTGCAGCCATTTGGAGAATGATATTTCTTTCTATTTCTGTCTCTGTCTGTCTGTGTCCCTCCCTTTCTGTCTTTCTATTACATAACTAAATAAACATTGAGAAGAAGTAACTGGAAGCTGGAACGCAATCCAAGTCTCCCCTGTGAGTGGTGGGAACCGTTACTGGAGTTGTCATCCTTGCCTCTCAGGGTTTGCATCAGCAGGAAAGAGTCAGGAGCTGGAGCTGGGCATCAGACCCAGAAACTCCGATACGGAAAGCAGGTGTCTCAACCTATATTTTAATCTGTAGGCCAAACAGCTCTCTCTATGCCCACTATTCCTTTTTTTATTTTTTAACTTTTATTTAATGAATATAAATTTCCAAAGTACAGCTTATGGATTACAATGGCTTCCCCCCCATAACATCCCTCCCACCAGCAACCCTCCCCTTTCCCACTCCCTCTCCCCTTCCATTCACATCAAGATTCATTTTCATTTCTCTTGATATACAGAAGATCAGTTTAGCATATATTAAGTAAAGATTTCAACAGTTTGCACCCACATAGAAACACAAAGTGAAAAATACTGTTTGAGTACTAGTTATAGCATTAAATCTCAATGTACAGCACATTAAGGACAGAGATCCTACATGAGGAGTAAGTGCACAGTGACTCCTGTTGTTGACTTAACAAATTGACACTCTTGTTTATGGCATCAGTAATCACTCTAGGCTCTTGTCATGAGTTGCTAAGGCTATGGAAGCCTTTTGAGTTTGCCAACTCTGATCTTATTTAGACAAGGTCGTAGTCAAAGTGGAAGTTCTCTCCTCCCTTCAGAGAAAGGTACCTCCTTCTCTGATGACCTGTTCTTTTCACTGGGATCTCACTTGCAGAGATCTTTCATTTAGGGTTTGTTTTTTTTTTTTTGCCAGTGTTTTGCCTTTCCATGCCTGTAATACTCTCATGGGCTTTTCAGCCAGATCTGCATGCCTTAAGGGCTGATTCTGAGGCCAGAGTGCTGTTTAGGACATCTGCCATTCTATGGGTCTGCTGTGTATCTCGCTTCCCATGTTGGATCGTTCTCTCCCTTTTTTATTCTATCAGTTAGTATTTGCAGACACTAGTCTTGTTTGTGTGCTCCCTTTGGCTCTTAGTCCTATCATTATGATCAATTGTGAACAGAAATTGATCACCGGGACTAGTGAGATGGCATTGGTACATGCCACCTTGATGGGATTGAATTGGAATCCCCTGGTATGTTTCTAACTCCACTTTTTTTTTTTTTAAACTATCTTCTCCCAGACTTGAGCAGCAAACTCCCTCCTTACTCCGTCATCTTAATCCAATCTTTCTTGTATTTCTGTGCTATCATTTGTATTGTCTCCTTTTTAATATCTAATTTAATTTGTTTGAATTAGTTCTCTTTTCTTTGTTAGTCTAGCCAAAGCTTTTTCTGTTTCATATTTTCAAAAAATCAGTCATTTTATTGACACTTTGTATTTGTTTTAGTTTCAATTTAACTTATTTCTCCTCTGATTCTTATTATATCCTGCCTCCTGCTAATGTGGCATTTTGTTTTTTCTTATTTAAGTTTTCGAGGTACATTGATTGTTTATTTGAAACCTGTCTTTTTTTTAATGTGTGCAATTATTGCTGTAAACTTCTCTCTTAGTACTCTTTTGGCTGTATCCCACAGATTTTGATACATTGTATTTCCCTTTTCATTTCTTTCAAGATATTTTTTCAGTTTCCTTTTAATTTCTTCAATTATCCATTGGTTATTCAAAAGAATGTAATTTTATTTTCATGTATTTGTCAATTTTTCTATTGTCTTTGTTGTTGATTTCTTGTTTTATTATGTGTTATTTCCTCTTGCTGTATGGAAATATTTACCATTATATAGTGCCTTTTCTTGTCTCCTCTTAACTGATTTCAATTTAAAATCATTTGAAGTATGGTCACTTGGACTAACAGTTACAATACCTGCATATCACCTCAGAGTACCTGAGTTGGATTCCTGCCTCTCTCTTTTTCCCCTGATTCCAGCTTCATTTGTGGACCAATATTTTGAGATTGAACCAATAGATGTCATCTCTCTCATGCTTGCTCCTAAATCAATCAATCAATCAATCAGTTAAAATCTATGTTACTTGATATAATTATAGGTATCCTTAACTTTTTTTGTGTCTAATTTGTGTGGGATATCCTATTTCAACCAGCATAGAGTTGAGCTTTGCTCTTTTCATCAGTTTGTCTTCTAAATAAATAATTACTTTCATTTACATTCAAGATATTTATTTATTTATTTATTTTAGGTCATACTCACACTGATAGGGGGAGACATGCACACACACACACACACACACACACAGGGATCTTGTATCTGCTGATCCTCTACCCATATGACTGCAATGGCCAGAACTGGGCCAGGCTGGATCCAGAAGCCAGGAGCTTCATTCAAGTCTACCATTTAGGTGAAAGGGACTCAAATACTAGGGTCATTTTCTGCTGCTTTTCTCAGGCCATTAGGAGGTAGCTGGATTAGAACTGCAGCAACTGGGACAAGAACTGTGTCCACATGGGATGTCAGTTTCACAGGTGGTCGCTTTACCTTTTATGCCATAGCACTGATCCCTATTTAAGATAATTATTTATAAGTAAGATCTTACTACTGTCATTTTGATACTTGTTTTCATTTTTTGGTAGTTCTCTCTTTTTCCTTTGGTTACATTATTTCATTTTGATTAGGTGATTTTCTCTGGTATTGTACCTTGATTCCTTATCTGTTATAGTTTTTACTTTGTGTTGTCCACAAAGCTTACAAAAAGATATTTTGGTTATGACATCGATTATTAAAGTAAGTAAAGAATTTAAAAAAAATTCAAAGAAATGTATATAGAACTTTACATTGTGTTCCATTCTTCCTTATAATCTGAATTTTGATATCCCAGCTTATGTTTTTCTATAATACCTGTCTCTTAACATTAACGTAGTTATTTTTTTAAAGATTTATTTATTTATTTGAAAGGCAGAGCCAGAGAGAGAGAGAGAGGTCTTCCCTCTGCTGGTTCACTCCTAAACTGGCTGCAGTGGCCGGAGCTGAGCCGATCCGAAGCCAGGAACCAGGAGCTTCTTCCAGGTCTCCTATGAGAGTGCAGGGGCCCAGGTGCTTGGGCCATCTTCTGTTGCTATCCCAGGCCATAGCAGAGACCTGGATCGGTAGTGGAGCAGCCAAGTCTCGAACAGAAGCACATATAGAATATTGGCAGTGCAGGCAGTGGCCTTACCCGATATGCCACAGTGTTGGCCCCCGTAGTGATTATTTTTAAATTATTTTTCTCTGCAGTCCTCATACTAACAATGTGATTGTTTTTTGCATCATGTTTACTATGCAAGAGCATTTTGAATAATTCTGTATAATTTGCTCACTCCTTATCAGTGACTTCTCTACCTTGTGATATATCATCTTACTCATTAGTATTTCTTTCAGTCTGAGGAACTCCTCTTCAATTTTCTTGTAAGACATATCAATTGGTGATAAATTCTCTCCGCTTTTGTTTGTCTAGAAATGTCTATTTCTACTTTATATTTGAAAGATCACTTTGTTAGATACAATATTGTTGGCTGGAAGAATTTTTTCTTCCTTCGGCATTGTAAAAATCTAATTCCATTCTCTGCTAGCCTGCAAGATTTCTGCTGAAATGTCTTGGTAAGATCAATTGGGACCCCTTCATCTTTATCCTTGGAGAGCTTGATTATAACCTGTCTTGGGTTAGAGATATTTATTGAATTGAATCTGACAGTGACCTCTGCTCTTCCTATACCTGAATAAATGTATCTTCCTCTATAATTGAGAGGTTTTCTGTTATTATTGTTTGGAATGTACTTAAATCTTTTTGACATTTTCAAGTCCCTCTTGAACTACATTTACTCAGATATGTAATTTTTTCAATCTGTCTCAAAGATCCTGTGAGCTTTCTTTATTCCTCTTGCTACTTTTTTCCCCTCTGGATGTATTTTCAAATAGTCTCTCTTCGGCTGGCGCCTTGGCTCAATAGGCTAATCCTCCACCTGCAGCGACAGCACACCGGGTTCTAGTCCCGGTCGGAGCGCCGGATTCTGTCCCGGTTGCTCCTCTTCCAGGCCAGCTCTCTGCTGTGGCCCAGGAGTGCAGAGGAGGATGGCCCAAGTCCTTGGGCCCTGCACCTGCATGGGAAACCAGGAAAAGCACCTGGCTCCTGGCTTCGGATAAGCGGGGTGTGCCGGCTGCAGTGCGCAGGCCGAACCGGCCATTGGAGGGTGAACCAACAGAAAAAGGAAGACCTTTGTCTCTCTCTCTCTCTCTCTCTCTCTCTCTCTCACTGTCCACTCTGCTTGTCAAAAAAAAAAGTCTGTCTTCAAGCTTACTGATTCTCTCTTCTGTTTCAGCTGTACTGCTGTGAATATCTTCTTTCATATTTTTAATTTTGCTTAGTATACTTTTCAGTTGAAGGATTTGTTTTATTTTTTAACATACCTCCATTTCTTTGTTAATTCTCTCCATTAGAGCATTGAATTATTTGTTTTCTATTTAAGTTCATTGAGTTTCCTCAAAATAACTATTTTAAATTATTTATTTGATTATTTGATAATGTCAGATCTGAGATATCTGGTTAATGGAACTTTATTTTGTTCACTAGGGGAGGTCACGTTTCCATAAGAGTTCGTGACACTTGTTGGCATTTTATGTCATTTGCATATTGAAGTATTGTTACTTTTTGTCAGACTTAGTATTCTAGGTTTGTTTGCAGTTGTTCTTCCTTGGTTTCTAGTCTGCTTGTTAGGAGGCTGTGGACTCTTCTGCCACTACAGCACTAGGTGGCACCCTAAGTTGAGATATCTTGCAAATCACATGCCAATATTCCCTCACTGCCTCAGTGATGCCCTGAGATCAGATTTATCTATTCCTAAATCTGTGTATATGAATACATGGCATTTGTATACCTTACATAAAATTTTAAAAAATTAAATTTTTTTTAAAAAATAACAAACAAAAAAGAATCTTCAGTTTGCATGCTGCTCAGAATCAACCACAGAGGTTTTGAAAAGGAGGTATTCCATCCCTACAAGCCTCCTTCTGGAGCTGGGTCAGGCCCAGACACTTAGTCTGTGACCACCAATACAGCAATAACAGATGACACCTGGAGCTCACAGTTCACCCCTCTAGAGTAGTACAGCACAAGGATGGAACCAAAGCACACACTGTTACGATGCATCTGTTGATGATGCAGCTATCTATAAGTCATGCAGGTTAGAGTGAGAACCAATCAACTGGATCCACAGGACTCCACTAGGTACCTCGGTTGGACCAGGGACTCCTCCCATGGGTTCTGGCCTGGGGTCTGCCTGATAGTCCCTGATAAAGATGTTTCTTCAAGCCCAACACTGAGTCCCAAGACACCATCCTATATATTTTTTCTTTCTGCTCAGAGATGGAGGAATCGTGATTAAAGGCAGTTCCTTGACTGTTCAGGCTGGCATAAGCTGTTTCATACCTGGGTTTACAATCACCAAGGCCTAAAATGCTGCAGGGGTACATTGAAGACCCATACAAGTCTGACACTGATACATAGCAATACAAGTCTGTCCAACCAGGGCGCAGACCTCCCCCTGATGCTGGAACAAATCTGGAGCCTGCACCTGTAATAACTAACTTGGGAGTAGAGACCCTTAGGTCTTACCAGGTGCTGGATCTCATAGCAGAAGTGCAGATCTGAGCTCCAAGGCTCCTAAATTCCCTTTCCTGGTCCACTCCCCAGAATCTGGAGTCTTGACTGTGTGCCAATGGTTGGAGGAGGAAGAGCAGAGGAAATCTCTTAGCTGTCTGGCTAAGCAGAGTCCAAAATTCAGTCTGCAGGTACAAGTCCAAGGACAGGCACAGAAAGACCCTGTCAAGAAGTGTTTATTGTGGCAGAACTGGTGTTGGATTTCAACTATAAGTTCTGGATTTAATTTACTCTTCTCCTGAGCAAGAAGCAATACACTTGTTTCCACTCTATGCTACTTGGAATCAGGAAGAAGAGTGATATACACACTTATGCCTTTTCTGCTCCTTTCAATGCATCGTTTCTTATTGTTACACTAAAGTTAGGCTTTAGTGATCTTTCATCTGGCTTTAGTAGCTTCTGTGAAGGTGACTTGACAAACCTGATATAACCCCAGTGTCTGGAGAGTTAGGTAATCCAGAGAGATATATCAACCAAGACTTCCAACCTGGAGTAGAAGTCATTGAAGTTATACTGGTGAGAACAATTTAATGGTAATTTTGATGAATTGCTGGAAGCTGAGTTGGGATTAGCATGAAACCGAGAAACTCTTGGGAACAACAGTCTTGGAAAGAGACACTTTCTTTTTTTTTAAAGGTAGAGTTTAGTTTTTGTTTTTATTTATTTATTTATTTGAAAGTTAGAATTACACACACACGTGCACGCGCACACACACACACACACACACACACAGAGAGGTCTTCCATCCAATGGTTCACTTCCCAGTTGGCCACAACGGCCGGAGCTGGGCAGATCCGAAGTCAAGAGCTTCTTCCAGGTCTCCCACACGGGTGCAGGGGCCCAAGGACTTGGGCCATCTTCTACTGCTTTCCCAGGTCATAACAGAGAGCTGGATGGGAAGTGGAGCAGCAGGGACTCAAACCAGCGCCCATATAGGATGCTGGCACTGCAGGCGGTGGCTTTACCCATTAAGCCATGGAAAGACACTTTCATAGTATGTTTTTTTTCTCCATCAGGTCCTCGTGATGAGGTTATAAAAATATTCCTTCTAAGAACTGATAAAGAGATTGGAAAAATATTCATTATGAAATGCACCCAGAATTTTTGTCATAAGCATGTACTACTCCACAGGAAAAATAACTTGCCAGATCTCTGTTTGGAAACATCTTTTCATCTAGAAGAAAGAATTTTCTTAACACATTCACACTCCAGCTCCTTATAGATTTTATGTATCATTTAATGGGAAATAACAACAAAATCCCCATAGACTATGATTGTTGATGCTTCAAGAAAATATATTGGGAAATGCATCAGTCATGATAGAGAATAAGGAGTTATAATAAAGACCACAACACTCTAGAAATCATCTCTGATTTTATTTGAGTCTTTTCTCTTTTTTGTTACTACAATGGCTTATCAATTTGGTTTATTTTTTAAAAAGCTGGCTCTTCATCCTATTGATCTTTTTGTTTTTATTTTTTAAAAAATTATTTTATTTATCTGAATGAAAGAGTTAAGAAAGGAAGAGACACATACACAGAGAGATTCTCCATCTACAGACTTACTTCCTAAATGGCCACAATGACCAGAATAGGGCCAGACTGAAGCCAAGAGTTGGGAGTATTCTCTGGGTCTCCCATTGTGGGAGTAGGGGCCCAAGCACTTGGACAATCTTCTGCTGCCTTCCCAGGCACATTAGCAGGGAGCTGGATCAAAACTGGAGCAGCTGAGACTTGAATTGGTGCCCAAATGGGATGCTGATGTTGTAGCTGGCGGCTTTATTTGATATGCCACAGTGCTGGTGCCGATCTTTTAATGTTTTTAAACTTCTATTTTGTTTATTTCTTCTCAAATTATTTTTTGACAGGCATAGTGGGTAGTGAGAGAGAGAGAGAGACAGAGAGAAAGGTTTTCCTTTTGCCGTTGGTTCATGCTCCAATGGCCGCCATGGCTGGTGCGCTGCGGCCGGCGCACCGCACTGATCCAAAGGCAGGAGCCAGGTGCTTCTCCTGCTCTCCCATGCGGGTGCAGGGCCCAAGCACTTGGGCCATCCTCCACTGCCTTCCCGGGCCACAGCAGAGAGCTGGCCTGGAAGAGGGGCAACCGGGACAGAATCCAGCGCCCCGACCGGGACTAGAACCCGGTGTGCCGGCACTGCTAGGTGGAGGATTAGCTTATTGAGCCACGGTGCCGGCCCAAATTATTCTTATTATTAATAATTTCTATTAACTTTTGGTTTGGTTTGTTCTTGTTTTCCTAGGTTCTTCAGGTACATTATTAGATTATTATTCTGATAACTTTCATTTTTTTTGGTGTAAGCACTTAATGCTATAACCTTTCCTCTTCACATTGCTTTTGCTCTATCCCATAAATTTGGATATGTGTGCTTTCACTTTTATTAATTTCAAGTTGTTGTTTGATTTTCCTTTTAATTTCTTCTATAGTCCACTGTTTATTCAGGAGCACATTGTTCAGTCTCTAAAATTTCTAGGTTTCCTTTTTGTCGATTTCCAGTTTCATTCTACTCTGATCATAATAGATACATGATATGATTTTAAATTTTTTGAATTTGTTGAGATTTGTTTTATGGCTCAGTATATGGACTATTCTAGAGAATGTTGCATGCACTGATTAAAAATGTGTATTCTGCAGCTGTGGGATAGAATGTTATATAGATGTCTATTAGATCCATTTGTTCTACCGTGTAGATTAGCTCTGCTGTTTCTTTGTTGAAATTTTGTCTGGTTGATGTATCCACACATGAAAGTGGGATGTTGAAGTCGCCCATCAAAATTATATTAGAGCTTATGCCTTCCTTTAGATATAACACTTGTTTTATAAAACTGGGTACCCTAGTATTAGGTGCATATACATTTACAATAATACCTTTTGTTTAATTGATCCCTTGATCATTATAGAGCGACCTTCTTTGTCTGCTTTAACAGTTATTGTGTTAAATTTTATTTTTTTCTGCTGAGAGTATAGCTACTTATGCTTACTTTTGACTTTCATTTGTGTGGAATATCTTTTTCTCTTTTCTATCCTTTCACTTTCAGTATGCGTGTGTTTTTACTAGTGAAGAGTATTTTTCGTAGGCAGCTTATAGATGGGTCTTGTGTTTTGTCTGTTAAGCTACTCTGCGTATTTTAACTGGGGAATTCAGTGAACTTTCATGAAAGTTTGTTTTTGATAAAGCTGCCATTTATCCATAAAAATTCCTATCCTTTGCTTTTAATATCCTTTGCTCTTATACTAGTAGATTTTCTACCTTCACATTTTTTATGATGCTGAATGTGACATTTCTTAATACCATTTCATTTGTAGTTAAGTTCTAATGTAAATTGTGTAGGGTACACCATAATTTAATTCACAGAAATTGCCTTTCATTGTTCTTATAAGTAGATTCAAAATGTTTCATATAGTCTGGGAGCTTGCAAATAAAACAATAGAAACTTCCAAATCTGCAATACAAAAATAAAAACAATGATATAAAAACATAACAGAGAATCTAAGAATCAATATCAAAAGGTATAATCCTAGTGAAAGTGCTGTACCAAGAAGAGAAGACAGAAAGAACAGAGCATTATGTTATTTTTGGGGTAAAAAATATGAGAACTTTCTAAAATCAGTGATGGATACCAAATCACAGATCCGTGGAAGCTTAGGATGAATTACAAAATAACCATATTAGACATTTTACAGGAATACCATGGAGATATTGCAGCTTTGTTTACAGACCACTGCAATAAAGCAAATATTACAGCAAAAAATGTCACAAAAATGTTTGGGTTTCTTGGTGCATATAAAGATACATTTATCAGTCAGGAAAGTGAAGAGGCAACCAACAGAATGGGAAAAAAATTGCAAACTATGCAACAGATAAAGGATTAATAACCAGAATCTACAAAGAGATCAAGAAACTCCACAACAACAAAACAAAAACTCACTTAAGAGATGGGCCAAGGAGGCAAATAGACATATTTCAAAAGAGGAAATCCAAATGGCCAACAGACACATGAAAAAATGTGCAGGATCACTAGCAATCAGGGAAATGCAAATCAAAATCATAATGAGATTTCACCTCACCCCAGTTAGAATGGCTCACATTCAGAAATCTACCAACAACAGATGCTGGCGAGGATGTGGGGAAAAAGGGACAATAACCCACTGTTGATGGGAATCCAAACTGGTCAAGCCACTATGGAAGTCAGTCTGGAGATTCCTCAGAAACCTGAATATAATCCTACCATTCAACCCAGCCATCCCACTCCTTGGAATTTACCCAAAGGAAATTAAATTGGCAAACAAAAAAGCTGTCTGCACCTTAATGTTTATTGCAGCTCAATTCACAATAGCTAAGACCTGGAATCAACCCAAATGTCCATCAAGAGTAGATTGGATAAAGAAATTATGGGATATGTACTCTATAGAATACTATACAGCAGTTAAGAAAAACGAAATCCGGTCATTTGCAACAAAATGGAGGAATCTGGAAAACATCATGCTGAGTGAAATAAGCCAGTCCCAAAGGGACAAATATCATATGTTCTCCCTGATCGGTGACAACTAACCGAGCAACTAAAAGGAAACCTTTTGAAGTAAAATGGACACTATGAGAAACAGTGACTTGATCAGCCTTTGTTCTGACTGTTGAGGAACAACTTACTATTTTATTCCTTTTAGTATTTTTTGTTTTACTTAACACTATTGGTTGAACTCTGTAATTAACACACAATTATTCTTAGGTGTTTAAATTTAACTGAAAAGTGGTCCCTGTTAAATATAAGAGTGGGAATAAGAGAGGGAGGAGACGTACAGTTAGGCACATGCTCACTCGGACTTACCCCTAATGGTAGACTTAGAAACTTGCCAGGGGATTCCAATTCAATCCCATCAAGATGGCATGTACCAATGCCATCTCACAAGTCAAAGTGATCAATTTCAGTTCATAGTTGATCATAATGATAGGATTGTCAAAGGGATCACATAAACAAGACCAGTGTCTACTAATACTAACTGATAGATTCAAAAAGGAACATTGGAAGTGGGATACACAGCAGACTCATAGAATGGCAGATGTCCTAAACTGCACTCTGGCCTCAGAATCAGCCCTTAAGGCATTTGGATCTGGCTAAAAAGCCCATGAGAGTATTTCAGGCATGGAAAGCCAAGACACTCTGGCGAAAATAATTACCTAAATGAAAGATCTCTGTGAGTGAGATCCCAGTGGAAAGAATGGGCCATCAATGAAGGAGGTACCTTTCTCTGAAGGGAGGAGAGAACTTCCACTTTGACTATTGCTTTGTCTAAATAAGATCTTAGTTGGCAAACTCAAGAGGCTTCCATAGCCTTGGCAACTCATGACAAGAGCTTTGGGTGATTACTGATGTCATAAATAAGAGTGTCAATTGTTAAGTCAACAACAGGAATCACTGTGCACTTACTCCCATGTAGGATCTCTGTCCTTAATGTGTTGTACTATGTGAATTAACGGTATAGCTAGTACTCAAACAGTACTTTATACTTTGTGTTTCTGCGTGGGCGCAAACTGTTGAAATCTTTACTTAGTATTTACTAAATTGATCTTCTGTATATAAAGATAATTGAAAATGAATCTTGATGAAGAATGGGATGGGAGAGGGAGTGGGAGATGGGATGGTTGTGGGTGGGAGTGTGGTTATGGGGGGAAAAAGCCACTATAATCCAAAAGTTGTACTTTGGAAATTTATATTTATTAAATAAAAGTTAAAAAATATATGTTTATGCTATTCTGTAGTCTACAGAGTATGAAATAATATTTTGTCTAAAATGTAAATAAGTTATTTAATATAGTTTATCCAATAGCAGACTCTCTCAGAAAGAACATATCAGAGCAATCCATTCATATTGATGAAAAAATATCCTGGGGAAAATTTAATAAAGGATGTGAAATATTTATAAAATGAAAATTACAAAAACACCAATGATAGAGATGGAAGGGGTTGTAAAAAATGGGAAAAAAACTTCCACTTTCCATGTTCATAGGTTAGAATAAATAACATTAAAAAGTCCATACTATCAAAAGTGGTGTACAGATTCAATTCAATCTCCATCAAAATACCAATGACATTCTTCATAAAACTACAAAGAATGATCCTAAAATTCATATGGGCACAAGAAAAACCTCGAAAAGCCAAAATAATCTTGAACAAAAAGAAAAAAATTGAAGGCATCACAATACCAGATTTTGGGGCATACTGCAGTGCTATTTTAACCAAAACAGTGTGGTACTGGCATAAAAGCAGACATATAGATCAATGGAACAGAATAGAAGCTCCAGTAAATAATCTGCACTTGCAAAGATGTCAAAAGCTTTCTTGATGAAAGAACAACCTCTTATACAAATACTGATGAGAAAACTGGATTTTCTCATGGGGAAGTTTGAAACAAGACCCCTGCCACTTACCCTATACAAAAAATTAACTCAAAATGCACCAAAGAATAGACCAAACAGAAGGAATTTCTGATATTGAGGACAGAACTTTCAAAATAAACCAGACAAAAAAGAAGAAAAACAATTAAAGGTATGAAGAAAGACTCTGAGACATATGGAATATATTAAGCAAACAAATATTTGTATTAAAAAATACTGGAAGGAGAAGAAAAGGGAAAGGTCAGTGAGAATTTATTGAATAAAATAGTAGTTGAAAACTTTCCAAGTCTTTAAAGAGATATGGACACCTGAATAAAGGATGTTCAAAGGACCCCAACCAGACTCAACAAAAAATGACCTACTCCAAGGCAAATTTTAGCCACATTGGACAAGGTGAGAAAGTGAGAGAAAAAACATCATGTTACCTATAAAGGAAAACCCAATACTAGCAGCAGACTTCTCACAAAAGCCCTATAGGCTATAAGTGAACTTAGGGATATATTCAAAGTCTTTGAAGAAAAAAAATATTTCAAATGAAAGAAAAAAAAAAAAACACAACCAAGAATACCATAGCCAGAGAAGGTATCCTTAAGAATTGAAGGAGAAATAAAGTATTTCCCAGACAAACAAAAACTGAGAGCATTCATTACCACCAGACCAGGCCCATAAGAGGTCTTGCATTAGAAGTAAAATAATCATAACAACCATCATAAAAACACATGACAGTATTAAGTTCACTAATAGAGATGGTATATTAAAGAGAAAGATAAGAGAATCCAATCTTATTATGAGAGGAAACTACCAAAACACAAAGATAAATAAGAGACATAAATAACTGGAGAATATAGAAATCAGTAAGCAATCACAGAATGACAGGAGTTAGTTCTTAACAATCATCATTAACCTTAAATTTACCAGTGAAAATATATGTCAGCAGAATGAGTTTAAAAAATGTCATTGCTGTCATTGTTGTGCAGCAGATTGAGCAACCACCTGTAAGCCATATGAGCACTAGTTTGAGTCCTGGCAGCTCCACTTCCCATCCAGCTCCCTGCTAATGAACCTGGGAAAGAAGGGGAGGATGGCCTAAGTAATTGGGCCCATGTTACCCTTCTGAGAGATCTAGATGGAGTTCCAGGTTGCTGGCTTCAGCCTGACCCAGCTCTGGCTATTGTGGCCATTTGGGAAGTGAACCAGCAAATGGATTATCTTTCTCTCTGCTTCTCTCTGTCTTTGTAACTCTACATTTCAAATAAATAAGTAAATCTTTAAAAAAAGACCCCATTATATTCTGCATGCCAGAAACTCAATTCAGAGGTAAAGATCCACATAGACTGAAAGTGAAAGGTTGGAATAAGGTATACCATGCATATAGAAATCAATATAAAATATATTTTTATATTTATATAAAATATAAATATATATTATAAAATATGTTATATATAAACAAAATATATTTCTATAAAATATAAAATATTTTTATAAAATATAAAATATAGCTATAATAATATGCAATAATTCAAAATTTTAAAAAGCTCATAAAGGTGAAATGAAAGAAAACTAATTATTAACCTGAAAATATATGGAAGTTTAATAGTAATTAGTAAAAAAAAAAGTACATAGTCAAATTCAGTGTATTCCAATATCGTAATAGTGATGTATAAATCACTTCTTTTTTTTTTATTTGACAGATAGAGTTACACCGTGAGAGAGAGAGACAGAGAGAAAGGTCTTCCTTCCATTGGTTCACCCCCCAAATGGCCACTACAGCTGGAGCTACACCAATCCGAAGCCAGGAGCCAGGTGCTTCTCCTGGTCTCCCATGGGGTGCAGGGCCCAAGCACTTGGGCCATCCTCCACTGCACTCCCGGGCCACAACAGAGAGCTGGACTGGAAGAGGAGCAGCCGGGACTAGAACCTGGTGACCATATGGGATGCTGGCGCCGCAGGCGGAGGATTAACCAAGTGAGCCGTGGCGCCGGCCCCACTTAATTCTAATTTGAAGATTCAAAGACAAAAATGTTAAAGACAACCATAGTTACAATAATGTGTCCTCCATGATTAGTGGATACAGAATATAAAATGTGTAAGTTGAGAAAAAGTAAAACAAATTTTGTGTGGCATAAGTGTAACAGTGTTTTTTTTTTTTTCATGTTCTTTGAATTAAGTTGTTATCAGCTTCTAATGGACCAGTACAGCCATAAGGTGTTTGATGTCGCTGTATGGTAACCTCAAAGAAAAAAATCTATAGCAGATACAAAGAAGACTCAGAAAAATGAGTCAAAACATATCACTAAGGAAAATCATCAAATTACAAAGAAAAACAGCAAGAAAGGAACAAAGAACTGAAAAAAAACTACAAAATAGCTAGAAAACAATGATTGAAATAGTGTACCTTAGCTACAATAATTACTTTAATTATAAATGGATTAAATTTTTCAATACAAAGACTTTAAATAGCTGAGGACTTTTAAATAATCTCAAATCAATTTTAAAGATACACAGGCTGAAAATGAAGGAATAAATAGAAAAAAAGTGATTCAACGCAAGTCAAAAGCAATAGGAAGCAGGGTTATTTATGTTTATATCAGTTGAAATAGACTTTAGGTCAAAACCGTTACCAGAGATCAAGAAGGTAATTATATAATAATAAAGAGATTCCTCATAAAAGTGATGTTAGATTTGTAAATACACATGCACTCAATATAGTGATACCTCAATGTGTTAAGCAAATATCAACATATCTCAAGTTAGAAATGGACAGAAAGCAATATAGCAACATCAATATCATACTTCCTAAAACGGATAGGCAATCCAGACAGAAAATTAGGAAAGTAATATTAGGCTTGAAATACTTTAGAGCAAATGAAGCTTACATAGGCAAAACACTCTCTCCAATAGCAGTAGAGCACACATTCTCCTCAAATGTACATAGAACATCCTCTAGGATAGATTACAGCTAACAAAATCTCTTAAAATTTAAATAAGATTGATGTCACATCAAGTATCTTTGCTGTCACAATGGTGTATACTTACAAGTCAATAACAGTAGGAAAGCTAGAAAATTCAAATATGTGTAAATTAAATAAACTAACAAACAATAAACTAAACACAAATCAAAAGAGATCTGTTGCTAACTCTGCATATCTGAAATACATGAAATTTGCTCACCATGTATAAATAAAAATATTAAAAAACAAAACCAAGTAAAAAAAAACAAATTTTATGTGACAAAACAGAAAATAAACAAGTCTTACAGATATGCAATACAGAGACATAAAAAATCTTGTGAAGAAGACGGAAAAACAACAAAATAAAAATTATGTGACATAGCAAAAGTAGTTCTAAGAAATAAGTTTACAGCACAAAACATTCACGTTAAGTGAAAAAGAGACTTGGGGCCAATGCCAAGGCACAGTAGGTTAATCCTCAGCCTGCAGCGCCGGCATCCCATATGGGCACCGGTTCTAATCCCGGCAGCTCCACTTCCAATCCAGCTCTCTGCTTTGGCCTGGGAAAGCAGTAGAAGATGGCCCAAGTCCTTGGGCCCCTGCACCCATGTGGGAGACCAGGAAGAAGCTCCTGGCTGCTGGCTTCAGATCAGCACAGCTCCGGCCGTTGCAGCCATTTGGGGAGTGAACCAGCGGAAGGAAGACCAACCTCTCTGACTCTCCATCTCACTGTCTGTACCTCTACCTCTCAAATAAACAAATAAAAATCTTTAAAAAAAGAGAGGCTCAACTTTACATTTCAGAAAGAAAAAACTAAACCTAAAGTTGTTGCTAGAGCCACTTGTCACACAGCTCGACAAGGCTAATGTGACATGTTGGAGAACGGGGAAGAATCACACGGAATCATGATAGTCTTTTCAATATAATTTATTATTCAATAATCAATACCACTCATATATATATATATGTATGTATTCAATGCACACATCTAAAGGTCAATACCACACAACATGTCATTAGTTCACAGGTCATAACACACATCTAGGAGTAAGGCAACTTCCAGAAATATCTAGCAATAGTAATAATTATAACACATACAGAGCATAAAAGCTTAACCAATCTAAACACTCATGGCTAAGGATGTAATATGAATGCTGTGTTCTCAAGGTTTGTATTGTGGTCACGAAAAGTCAAAGTCCAGAGTCCAAAGTCCCTGTTACCACTCGGAGAGACAGATCCCAGAACAGTCACTTATGGACAGGAGTCGTGGGATGACTGGCACTCTGGGCAGTAGGCTTGAATTCCAAGACAGATGGCAAGGGGAAGGGTTGGAGAGGTCCAGTCCGGCTCCAATGTCAGGTCTGGCAGCAGCTGGGATGTCCAGGCGAGGTGGGCTCCAGCAGGGTGGTGAGCAGAGCTTCAGTCAGTGAAGACTCAGGCAGAGTTTCACTTGCGTTGAGCCATGGTGCCCAAGGGGATGAAAAGCAGTTGTGAGACTTGTCTTTTTATCCCCACTCTGGGGTAGGTGGGCAGTGAAGCTGCCCTGGTGTGTTGCCAATCAAAAGCTCATCTGATATTGGTGTCAGGGTGTGACCAATGGTGTTTTACGGGTCTTCCGGGTGTAGCCAATCATGATGCAATGGTGAGGGTGAAGTAATGCAGCAGCCAGCTGGTTGGCTTCTTCTTATGATGTAATGGCCCCCAGTCCTTATCAGGCCTCACCACCTGCATCTGTTCTGACAGATGGTCTGGGAAGTTCCTGGTGCTTTAGTGGCCTTAGCTTAAGTAATTTCATTTTGGTTTTGCTTTTTCTCTTTCTTTTTGGGTTAGCAGTGCTCTGTAACTCTTTTGGGACTTTTGTGGGAGCATAGGGAGCAAACAAATAACTAAGTACAAATAAATGAAACAGTGTAGTAAAATGATAGAAAACATTAAAAAATCAAAAGCCAATCTTAGATAAACCAATTTTCATACCTTATACTGAACTAAGGTAAGAAAAAGAGATGACAAAAAAAAAAAAAAGAGAAAACATTACAACTGATACCATGGGAAAACAAGGGATCATAAGAGACCCATATGAACAATGACATATTTAAAAAGTAGATAACCGGCTGGCACTGTCGTGTAGTGAGTAAAGCATCTGCCTCCAGTGCTGGCATCCCATATGGGCGCCGGCTTGAGTCCCAGCTGCTCCACTTTCAATCCAGCTCTCTGCTACGTACTGAGAAAGCAGAAGATGGTCCAAGTGCTTGGGACCCTGCACCTGCGTGGGAGACCTGGAAGAAGCTCCTGGCTCCTGCTTTTGGATTGGCCCAGCTCTGGCCTTTGCAGCCACCTGAGGAGTGAACCAGCAGATGAGAGGCATCTCTCTCTCTCTCTCTCTCTCTCTCTCTGACTCTGCCTCTCTGTAACTCAGTCTTTCAAATAAATAAATAGTTTTTCAAAAACAGTAGATGATCTAGAATAAATGAATAAATTTCTAGAGATATAAAATCTACCAAGACTGAATCATAAATCAATATAAAATTGGAATAGTGAGGAAACTGACTCAATAATCAAAATCTTCCAAAAAAGGAAAGTCCAGTCAGATGGGTTCACAGGTGGATTCACTGAATTAAACCTCATTTCTTTAAAAAGGTAGCTTTCTTCAGGTATTTCATTTTAGAATTAAAAAACTTATTCATACAGTATAAAATCACTAAATATATCATTAACAGAATGGAAGCATATTTACAAGGTCATCATTTAGATGCATAAAAAGCACTTGAAAATTGTTTTTCATAATGAAAACTCAATAAGTTAGTTATAATGGGAATGCATCATAACACAAAAAGCCAAATATGACAAGTCCATAGCTAACATCATACTTAAGGCTGAACGATTAAAAATTTTTGCTCTTAGATCAGGAACAAGATAAACATACTTACATTCACCATTTATATTCAGCAAAGTATTGCTATTTCTGTCCAGAGTAATTGTGCAAGGAAAAGAAAGTAAAATCATCCAAACCAGAAAAGAAATGACATGACATTATTTGGAGATTATGTGACCTTATATATATAGGTAAACCCTGAATATTCTACCAAAAAATCTATCAGAATTAGTGCATCCAGTAAAGTTGTAGAATACAAAATCAGCATGTAAAAACAAATGACATTTTTATATTATTAACAACAAACTAGAAAACAGAAACCACTTAAATTTATAATAACGTGAAAAAAGTACTTAATGAATAAATTTAATCAAGTTTCAAAGTCTGTACTCTGAAAACAGAATACATTGATAAAACAATTTAGAGAAGACAAAAAAATGGAAAGATAATTTGTGTTCTTGTATTGGAAAAATTTATGGGCAAGAATTTTCTGGGTCAGACCCCAAAAACACAGAACACAAAAGCAAAAGTAGACAAGTGTGATTTAATGAGACTGAAGAGCTTCTGCAAAGCAAGTGATCAACAGAGTGAAGAGACCACATACAGAATGGTATAAAACATTTGCAAGTTATACATCTGACAAGGGTTTATACCTAGAATCTGTAGGGAACATAAAAAATTGATAGCAAAATACCAAATAATCTAATTAAAATAGGTGGTAGATTTAAACAAATATTTCTCAAGGGAAGACATCTAAATAGCCAACAGATACATGAAAAAATATTCAACATCAGTAATTATCAGGCAAATGTAAATCAAAAGTATAGTGAGATATCACTTCACTCCAGTTAGATTAACTATTATGAAAAATACAAAAGATAGCAAGTGTCTGTGGGGAAGTGAAGAAAAGGAAATATTTGCACACTGTCGGTGAGAAGGTAAATTAATACAAACATTATGGAAAAGAGTATGGAGGTTCTATAAAAAAATAAAAACAGAACTACTATATGATCCAGCAATTTCCCTACTGGGCATATATTTAAGGAAAATAGAGTCTGTCAAAGATACATTTGCATTCCCATGTTTATTGCAGCATTACTGACAACAGACAATAAATGGAAACAATCTAAGTGTCTGTTCACTGATGAATGAAGAAATGTACATATACAAAATGTAATACTACTCACCCATAAAAATAGGATGAATCTTGTCATTTGCAACAACATGGATGGAGCTACAGATTATCATGTTAAGTGAAATAAATGAAGTACATGAAGGCAAGAAGTTCGGTGTCTGAATCATATGTGGAATATAAAAATTTGATCTCATAAAAGTTCAAAGTATAATGGCAGTTAATAGAGATCACGAAGTGTGGAGAGATGGAGTTACAGAGAAAGGTTAATTAATAGGTGCTAAGTTATAGTTAGATATGAACAAGAAATTCTGGTGTTCTATTGCACAGTAGAGTGACTATATATAATGTTGTTGTACTGCATATTTCTCTCTAAAAAACCAGAATGTAAGATTTTTCATGTTTTCACCATGGAGAAATGTTCAATATTTGAGGAGACAGGTATATGTATTCTGATTTGATATTATACAATATATACATGTTTGAAAAGTCACATAGTACCCCATAATTATGTATAATTTTTGGGTCTGCTTCAAAATTAAAAAAAAAAAATAGTGCTTTCAGCAAATACTTCTGGAACAAATATGTATCCATATGCAAAATAATATGATTAAACCCCTACCTCATACCACATACAACATTTATTCAAAATAAGATACGGACACATAAGCATAAATATAAAATTCTTAGATAACAACATAAAAGTAAATTGTTGTGACTTTATTTGGGGCAATGTTTTCTTAGACTTGACACCACAAAGAAAAGTGGGAAATATAGGAATAAATTAGACCTCATGAAAACTAAAATCTAAAGGAAGCTATCAAGAAGCTGACAACTCACAGAAGGGGAGACAATATTTGTATTGTATAAAGAGTATATAAAAACCTCTTACAACTTAATTAAAAAACAATCTGATTTCTAAAATGTGCAAGGAATTCGAATAGGCATGTCTCCAAAGAAATTATATGGG
The DNA here is from genome assembly GCF_051225735.1 of Oryctolagus cuniculus. Classification (NCBI taxonomy): domain Eukaryota; kingdom Metazoa; phylum Chordata; class Mammalia; order Lagomorpha; family Leporidae; genus Oryctolagus; species Oryctolagus cuniculus. The sequence goes on along the minus strand of NC_142888.1, from coordinate 46,301,220 downwards.
TGGGTAATAAAATATACACCACCTGATTATTCATCAGTGTGCACTAGCACCTTTAATTTATATTTGGTTATGTGACCTTGCTATGTCCAATATAATATGGTCAGGAATTGAGTACGTGATATTTCTATAATTTAAACTTTAAAAACTATTGTATACGGTTGTTTATTCCTCCTATTCCTTCTCATGTCCATGACAAAAGTATCCATGGCTAAGTCACTGGGGTAATTTAGAGACTCATAGGGAGACCTTATGCTAACTTCTGTCTTAGCTTAAATCAGCTGACACCGTGCCACCACAGCTAAACTACAACTGCATGAGAAATCTGTAATGACTTTGGTATGCGTGTCAATGAGATTTTGTGGTTGTTACAGCATACCTTCTTGAGTTAAGGTTTTTTCATTAATTTGATGGACAACGGAGGGCATTTGACTAAACAGATGAGTGACCCTAGAACAGCAATTTAGATAATTATTGTTCTCGCCAACCTCAGCCTTTAATGGAAATTCATTCAATCCCAATTTTTTAATGACTCAAGAAAGCAGTTACCTTATAACTCTCAGTATAAAGACCCTTCCTCATTTTAGAGAAAATTTGAGAGATTTTCTGCAGAGAGTTTGTGTGTGTGTGTGTGTGGAGCCTAACAATGTTAGTTTTTTTGAAATACATCACATTTTAGGAATGAATATTTCTTTTCCTAATGTTTCATCACTTCTTAGGGAGTTAATAGGGAGGAATCGTGAAAGATTTGTAAAAAAACAAGTCTCTCTTATGAGTGTCTTTGCTCAAAGTACTGTAGGCTAGTCAGGGAGTTAGTGAAGTACAAAGGAGCTGAGAGGTCTCTACTAGTAGTCTTTGTGACATAGCCTTGCACCCAAATTCCATCCCCTTAAGTGTCAATTAAGCATACCCACTGTCCCATCATGCACACAAGCCTCCTCCACCATGAATACGCTTGATGAACACGTGTATGTGGAGCTCCACGTTGAGACACCACGAAAACTTTTCCAAAGATCATCACAGGTACTGAACCCCACCCAAACTCCACCCCATTTGTATATTCATTTAGGGCACCACCCCCAACCCAATAAATGGCAGCAGGCAAATTGAAGTGGGGTACATTTCTTTCCTCATGGGGCTGCCTGAATCCCCTTCTGCATGTGTACCTGTCGCTCCCCCTCTTCGTGGAGGAACGACACAGGACCCTGCGCTGTTCTTTCGTCTGCTCGGCCCTCCCCGGGTTTGCTGCTGGTTCTTCCCGGGTTGGCTACTATCCCTTCCACCTCCGTGGAAGGGCAGTTCCCCCTGGCCACATTCCCCACTTCCGCAGGGGAGCGGCACACCGCCGGCCGGCTCTCTCGGGGGCTGCACGGGTTCCCTTAGATGTTCCCCATAGATGTTCCCCGTGCATGCCGTCTCTCTCCTCCTTTATAGTCCTCCTCCGCCAATCCTAACTCGGCTGCCCACACGCCGAGTACGCTGCTCTCCAATCAGGAGCAAGTCCTACAGTTAATTGGTTGAACTGGAGGCAGCTGTGCGGAAGCTGTTTACTTCTCTCCCAGCGCCATATTGTGGGAGAGCAGATGCATAGAATAAGTCTTAATTCCAGTAACTTAGTCTAGTCCGGTTTGCTCCCCACAGATCCCCCTTTCTTTTTATTTTTGGCGTTGATACGCGCCTGTCTTCGGTGTCCCGCGGCACACACTCTGCTCTACTTGCTAGAGTTGCCACAGGCTCTTACAAGTCCTATCAATCAGGAAAACCGAATCCGGGTCCTCTCTTCGCCATTGTGAGGAGGTTTTTAGGCGCTGATGCGTGCCTGTGTTCGGTGCCCTGCAGCGCATGCTCTGCTCTGCTAGAACTGCCTGCAGGTGTTTACAAAACCTATCAGGCAAACCGAATCCAAGCCTTCTCATTGCCGTATTGTGGGGGAGACTTACTAGTGTTGGTTTGTGCCTATCTTCGGTGACCTGCAGCTCATACTCTGGTCGAGCTTTGCTGGCGCTTACCGCCTTAAATCAGGCAGACCGAATCCAAGCCTCCTAATTGTTGCATTGTGGGGAAGCTTTACTGATGTTAATTCGTGCCTGTCTTCGGTGACCTGCGGCTAGCCGCCCAGGTACTCATCGCCTCACTAATCGGGCAGACCGAATCCAAGCCTTCTAATTGGCATGTTGAGGGGAGGCCTTATTTTTCTCTATTTCTCTATCTCCGGGCATTTCTATTTCTCCCATTTTACTTCTGTCTGCCAACATTCCTATTTCTCTTTTACTTCTAAACTTCTGTTTCTCTTATCCCCGCAGCTTTCCGGCGCCTCGCCCCGCCGGCGGGTTCCCGGCTCTGCGCCTCTCTCATCTGCGCAGCTTCCCGGCTTTGCGCGGCTCGGCTTTGCGCGCTCCGCGGTCTCCACGCTTAACCCTTTCGCGTCTGAACCACGGCCTACGCCAGCGTTCCCTATCTATTCACGCCCCGTGCTCTCTCTGCACGCGGCGGCTTCCGCGAGTAACACAGCGTAGCTCACGTGTCCGCCACTAGCATTCAATCTAAGTTCCCCGGGCTAGCCTGGCGAATTCAACCCAGCGTACGTCTCCGCCCCACGGTTTGGCTTCCCGTCCTTTGCTCCCCGGGCTAATCAGACGGATCCCAACCTGGCTTGCGTCTCAGCTTCTGGTTTCAACTTTTCGCCCCCTATTCCCGGGCTAACTTGAGAATCCCAAAGTGGCTTTCGTTTCCGCCTCGGCCTGCCCCCCGCGGCTTCAATTTCCCTAACAGTTTTCTCTACCCGGTATGTTTCCCCAAGCTTTCCTCCAACGATATTCCTCCCTCATTTCTCCTGGCCTCTCCCCACAGTCCGCGTCCGAATCTGTTTGTTCTAGCTTTCACTTTCGCTTTCGACCTTAGAGATTTCTCCCAGCTTCCCCCCGTAGTCCGTATCCGAGTCTATGCCTAGGCTTTCAATAGCTTCTTCCGGCACCCTTTTCGTCCGGCTTTTCCCTAGGCTGTTTGCTAGTCTCTCTCTCCGGTAATTTCCCTAGGCTGTTTGCTAGTTTCTCTCTCCGATATTTTCCCAGTTCTTCCCGTTTCTTCCCTCCTAAGTTTGCTATCCGTCCTAGGTTTCCTATCCAAGCTAGGTTTCCTATCCGAGTCACGGCACCATTATGTCGCTCCCCCTCTTCGTGGAGGAACGACACAGGACCCTGCCTAGGCTTCATATCCGAGTCACGGCACCATTATGTCGCTCCCCCTCTTCGTGGAGGAACGACACAGGACCCTGCGCTGTTCTTTCGTCTGCTCGGCCCTCCCCGGGTTTGCTGCTGGTTCTTCCCGGGTTGGCTACTATCCCTTCCACCTCCGTGGAAGGGCAGTTCCCCCTGGCCACATTCCCCACTTCCGCAGGGGAGCGGCACACCGCCGGCCGGCTCTCTCGGGGGCTGCACGGGTTCCCTTAGATGTTCCCCATAGATGTTCCCCGTGCATGCCGTCTCTCTCCTCCTTTATAGTCCTCCTCCGCCAATCCTAACTCGGCTGCCCACACGCCGAGTACGCTGCTCTCCAATCAGGAGCAAGTCCTACAGTTAATTGGTTGAACTGGAGGCAGCTGTGCGGAAGCTGTTTACTTCTCTCCCAGCGCCATATTGTGGGAGAGCAGATGCATAGAATAAGTCTTAATTCCAGTAACTTAGTCTAGTCCGGTTTGCTCCCCACATGTACCATCTCTTTAAACTTTTAAATAAGGCCTGGGGGGCCAGCACTGTAGCTTAGCAGGTAAAGCCACCGCCTGCAGTGCCAGCATCCCATATGGATGCCGGTTCGAGCCTGGGCTGCTCCACTTCCAATCCAGCTCTCTGCTATGGCCTGGGAAAGCAGTGGAGGCTGGCCCAACTCCTTGGGCCCCGGCACATGCGTGGGAAACCCAGAAGAAACTCCTAGCTCCTGGCTTCGAATCAGCCTAGCTCCGGCTGTTGTGGTCATTTGGGGAGTGAACCAGTAGATGGAAGATCTCTCTCTCTCTCTCTCTCTCTAACTCTGCCTTTCAAATAAATAAATAAATCTTTAAAAATAAATAAATAAAGCCTGTTCTCATTCTTGTCTTTTATCTATTGTCTCTGTTTGGAATTGTCTCGTGGGGGAGGCAAGAATCTGGAATAAATACAGTTGAGCATCGTTCCCCATAATGAAAAAACTACTTTGAGAGTTTAGGGAAGATTTTGATCATGAAGCTGCATCAACTGCTCTTAGAAACAGGTCACATGCTGTTGTACAGACTGCTCACTGTACAACTCTAGAGTGTGTTATTCTCATCATAGTCTGTAGAGACCGTGATTGAAGAGTAAGGGGCGATAGTCATAGAAGGTGATATATGAGTGCAATGGAAGGCCAAGTCAGTTCAGATCTTGGAGTTCATTATGTAAAACCTAAAATATATACATTGTGTCTAGCACAGAATATGTGTTCACTAAACCTGTCTGTGCATGGGTGTGTCTTATGGGAATTTAAACTTAATTCATCCATGTATAGTAGGTAAAATTGTCGGGAGATTTGGAGTGGAGTCTTATTTTGACTCTGTGTGGTACTGAAGTAGGCAGACATACAGGTTAAAACTATTAGATTTGTGAACTGGAAGACCATGCCTTTGCCACGCCCCTGTGTGACCTCATGCCCCTACCTGATGCTTTGCCATGCCCCTTTGTGGCCTCATTCCCCTACCTGGCCACACCTGGGTGCCCACCAGCCAATCAGGTTAATTAACCACTCCCCTTTGGAAGTGGGTTAAAAGCCAGGACAGGCTGTGGCCTGGCCTGCTTTTCTTCCCTGGCCTCTTGTCAGGAGGGGGCTTGCTGTAGCCCCACGCCTCCAGGGCGCATGGCCTTCGGGCCATGTGCTCTAGGCTTCCTGGCCCAGATACTGGCCTAGATGCTCTTCCACGTAGCTGGTTCCTGGTGCTTGGTATGAACCCCTATTCACCTCTCTCTTAAATAAAGCTCTCACTCTCCTATACATCTTTCTCACTAAATAAAAGCTTAAAATGTACGATGCTGCCTCATTTATCTGTGCCAGTATTTAGAATTCTTCTCTAAATATTAGGCAAGAACCCTCTCGGGCTTATTAATATTGGGGATTTAGTAATAAGCCCATGGTGAAATCGTAAGGCACCCCAAATTCTGGTAGCACATGTGGCACCCTGGATAGCATTCCTAGGGAACTTTAAGGGGCCACATTTCAGTGTAAATTTTAGGGGGTCTTCTCCGATTTCAGTACTGGACAATTGTCCTGGCCTATATTGCCTTCTGTGTAAATAAGGCAGGGTAACCTGTGATTTCTAAGGACTTTTTTTTTATTTCTGTGAAAATTTTCAATGGCTCTCAAGTGGGGGATGGGTTGTGGACAGGAGTTTGCAATGTAACAGATTTTTTTAAAGCACTGGAGAAAACATGGAGCAAACCAAACTAAAAATGTAAATTAAAAAAAAAAAACACACAAACTCAGGAATAGAATTCTCAATGGTATCTGTGACAAAGAGGAAAAATGTAGTAGCCAGAGTCAATTGCACCAGCACTAAGGAGCTGCTCCCAGAGCAGCAGGAAAAACCACAGGCTGGCTGATAGAGCAGGGAGAAACCTTATAAACCAATTAGTTCAACTCCTTCTATGAAAGAGGGGGAAAAGTGATGCCCAGAGAGGATAAGAGACTTTCCCAAAATAACATAGTGCATCTGCGGTAGAAACAGAATTGGATTGAGGCTATCTGAACCCAAAGCCTGTGGTTCCTTGCTCTGTGCCCAAAACTCATTTTCTAAGGAGGGTGTGAGATTGCAAAGGAATAAGCAAAACACTTGAGAAGCCCAAACAGATAGTTGGAGGAGGAAAGATAACTTAGTCATCCAGAAAAAGGAAAAAAATGAGAAGAAATCAACTCTTACATAGCTTGTGGCAACCAAGAAATTTTTAAAGTATGCACACTACCTTGAAAATGAGTCAAGAAGTAATCTCTGATTTATAGGAGACCTTGGAGAAAGTAAAAGGGAAAAGAAATAAAAATATTTAAAAAGTTTACTGCAACTTGTTCTTAAAATGAAGAGGTTTTATAAAAAGAAATTATACTGAGAAGATTCTTTGAACAACTTTGGGAATGGAATTTGATAACTAAAGATAGCTTCAGATAAATCCTGGTTAAGCACTTGATCTATTGCCTAGGCACAGTATTGTATTCAGAGTGGGTACTAAAGAAATAATTCTTGAGTGGAAGGCAATCATGAGTATTAGAGAGAAGATGTAATGGTAATATGAGAAGTAAGAATGTTCTTTAGGTGTGGCACCACCCATGCTTTTATTTATTTGCATTTAAAACTAACATTTAAACAGAAAGAGCAGCTGCTTTACAAACAATTCGAATTGCAAACTTAAATCAGCTGGAACTCACAAGGTCTTTGAATTCTATTTAAATCAGGAATGCGGAAAGGGTGATTTACACATGTTCTCAGGACTGAGATGAAGAGGGAAAAAAAGAGGGAAAAAAGCTGATAATGGTGTGAGAAGAAATAGGGTCTCTTAAATATTACTATCTCTGTAAAATAGTACTACCATCTGGAAAATAACTTGGCAACTGCTTAACCCTGTAATTAAATCTTTTTAAATGTGATATTATTAAGCCAAAATATAGGAAATGCTAAAGGAATACAAAGGTTTAAGTATTTGGGGCCAATGTTGTGGTGCAGCACGTAAAGCTGCTACCTGCATCCTGGAGGTCCAGGCTGCTCCACTTCTGACCCAGCTCCCTGCTATTAACTTGGGAAGGCAGCAGAGAATGGGCCAAGTATCTGGGCCCCTGCATGGGAGACCTAGAGGAAGTCTGATCAAGCCTTGACCTGTGGCCACCTGGGGAGTGAACCAATGAATGGAAGACCTCTTTCTCTATGTCTGTCTCTCCCTCTCTCTATAACTCTGCCTTTAAAATAAATAGATAAGTCTTTTTTTAAGTAAATATTCATCATAGAGGTTGCCAATGCTATAGTTTCTAAACTCCACTTAAATTTCAGGAGTGGGGCTGGGCACTTGGGTTAGCAGTGGAGTAGTGTTTGCATGGAATACGTGAAGGATTTTTATAAACTTTATTTTCTCAGATTGTAGTGTTTCAGCATTTTGTGATTAAAATATTGTTTATGGAGACTTGTAGTTGGAAAAAACTTAGTCTTTAAGGAAGAGTGAAAACATGAGACTAAAATATTGTGATTTCTATGATTACAGCATACAAAATGTAGGTAAAAAGATAAAAGGAACACATGACATGGTATCAGTTGTTATATTTCATTAAGGCGACAGAGTCATTTCACTCTTTAAAAATATTTTTAGATTTTATGCTAAAGCTTATGAAGACTCCATAGAAACACAAGGACATGTGCAGTTTAAAAGGAGAATAAAATAGAAGTTGCAAATAAGTAAAACTGGAACTATGCACATGTATAAATAGGAAACAAATGAACCAAATAATGATAGCAATTGCTATATAAAGCTTAGGGGAGGAGTATTTTTTTCGTATTTTTGTATCAAATTTTAACATTACATAATCTTTTCAACCAAAATAATACTTTTACAGAGTAGGTAAATTCTCTTTCAATCACAAATAGCCTAAAGGCAGGGAAAACTTTATAAACAATATATATACATACGTTAATACTAATATAATATGATATATGAATAGAAAAAAGGCTAAACTGATAACAATGCCTACACTATGGTTTCCCAATTAAGAATGATAATTTATTCTCTCCTTTATTTGCCAGACTGTGCATAATATAGTTATATTATCCTTATAATTACAAAAAGAAATGTATACCTCAAAACAGAAAAGGAAAAACAAACTAGACCAGCATGCATAATCATATATAAAATTATAATAATGAGAGGGAAGAAGAAATGAATTACTGACATTAGATTGTCTTGACAAATGAAAAATATCAAAATATATATAAGCTTTAAATGTGGCAGCTAACACATGCATTTTTATGAAATAGGAAAGTATGAAATCATAGTTAAGGGAACATATATTTTTCTCTTTACCACGTGGTATTTTTTTCTCAAATAGTTACATTAAGTGATGGGAGTTTGGTGCATGAGCTTCAGTCACTGTTTGGGATGCCTGCATCCCATATCAAAGTGCCTAGTTCAAATCCAGCTTCTTACAAATGTGTATCTTGGGAGACAGCAGGCAATGGCTCAAGCACTTGAGTCTCTGCCACCATGTGGTTAATCCAGATGGTGTTCCACGTTCCTGGCTTTAACTTGACCCAGACTAGGCTGTTTTGGGCATTTAGGTGGAAGAGTCTCTGTTTGCCTCCCTGTCCTCTGTTTCACTGCCTTTGAACTATAATGAAAAATATATAAATAAAAATCTTCAAAATTAAAATGGTTATCGTTAGAGGGAGAATAAACCATTTCCCCTCTCCGACTGAACAGTAGTACTACAGACCATAAAATAATGGAGATTTAAGTTAAAATCAAGAAGTATGTGTTGGCCGGCGCCGCAGCTCACTAGGCTAATCCTCCGCCTTGCAGCGCCAGCACACCGGGTTCTAGTCCCGATCGGGGCGCCAGATTCTGTCCTGGTTGCCCCTCTTCCAGGCCAGCTCTCTGCTGTGGCCAGGGAGTGCAGTGGAGGATGGCCCAAGTCCTTGGGCCCTGCACCCCATGGGAGACCAGGAAAAGTACCTGTCTCCTGCCATCGGATCAGCGCGGTGCACCAGCTGCAGCGCGCCTGCCGCGGTGGCCATTGGAGGGTGAACCAACGGCAAAGGAAGACCTTTCTCACTGTCTCTCTCTCTCTCACTGTCCACTCTGCCTCTCTAAAAAAATAAAAAAAGATAAAAGAAGTATGTGCTGAGTAATTCAGGCTGAGATAGATAAATATGAGCTATATACTCATCTCTCTAAGTGTTTACTTTCTAGTTCAGAATATGAAACACAGATTTGTAGAATAAAAAGAGTTAGGGATAGGTTTAGAGACTAGCTATTCCAAACTCTCACACTCCATATTTACAGATAAAGACATTAAGACCTGAAACAAAGAAAATACTTGCATAGTTGGTGGTAAATCCTAGTTCATTTTCTGCCTTATTCATCATATTTTGCTGCCTCACAAATGATGTTAGTTGCAATAAAAGAATTAAACCTTGTTCAAGGCAATGATAGCAGAAATAGTTCAGGCAGTGCATGGCTACTTTCCAGAGAGGTGATATAGATTTATAGATTGTAAATGCTGAAGAAGCAGAGATTAAGTAATGCTAGGGTTCCCGAGGAAAGCTATTCAGGGAAAACAGAATTTGGTAAAGCATGGCAAGGGGAAACAGCATTTAAGGCAACTAACGCTGGGAGGGGCAATGACATTTTTGGAGACATGATTAGAGTGGCACATTGAGTCTCCTTTTGACAAAATCATTGCTTATTAGAACTGAGAAGTATAAATAGAAGTTGGCACTTCCCCATTTGTACAGATGGGGAATTTGTGGCTTTTAAAGTGGAAGAGATGCATTCAAATTATGCATAGAAAATGGCAAATCCAGCACAATAGCTTCAATCTTAATCTTGAGAACCTCCATTCAGTGCTACTTTCACTACGCTGTGAACAAATTGTTACCCAATTGCCTAAGAAACACAAATTAAATAGATGAATAATCCAAATATTATTTAGAGAAAGATGATTTATTGGAGAGAAAAATCACACAGTCTCTGGGAATTCGCCTGGGTTGTAATGAGAAAAAAAATCATAACCTTAAGTACATGATTAACAAAGTAAAAAAAATGATCATTGATTCAGACTTAAAATTATTCTAAAAGTAACACTTGACTAATTATTATTGCAATATTGGAATAAAATTATAACTAAGCAAAGATAAGTGAATTAGGCACAAAAGTAACTTGTTGAATTGATAAAACTTTATTTGAGCTATTGTATTCTTTTCTGAGAACTTACTATGTGCCAAACAACATGCTAAGTTGGCAAGGGAAGTGCAGGAAAAAAATGAGAGATGAACCATGCCAAATTAAAGTTTGCACTTTAATGGGGACATAAACGTGCCTGCCTAGTTAAAGACCCATTTTCTAGTTTCAAACGTGAACTAGGAGAAAAAAAATCATTCTTCAAAAACAGGAGCCATCACAGAAAGATAACAAAGATATAGGTGAAACAAAAACACATTTTAAAATTATGTTTTATCCTTCTAAGATACAGTGTGAAAGAAAGAGGTCCTGTTCAAATACTTTAGGCTGACACACGTATGAAATAGTCATCTTTATTAATTACGAGATTGATCCCTTTGCTTTTCTTTTGTGACTATTTGTAAAATAGCCTAGCAAAAGGCTGTGGATGTTTCTTACCTTTGGAGGCTGATTAGTGGGCATACTTTTGGTAGACAAATAGGAGGGCATTATCCTGGCACCCTGAGGTTCCCTGAAGAATGAGTCTCTGTGAGGAAAGAAAAGGTACACACTCGGACCACAGGTCCAGGTGCTTGCCCAGGAGGAACACCAGCAGTGAGGATGTGGAATTGTCTCTAATTGCCTTCTCTCTAGCTTAGGGAGCAGCTGGGTGTTGAGCTAACTTTTATTGAAAGCAGCTGGGCATTAGGAGCTGGCTACTTTAGCCAGGCACAAGCAAGCCACCAATTTTTCTTCCTTCTTTCATTGGTGTCTTTTGTGTGTATACAACTCTAAAAATTTGCTGTCCTCCATATTAGCTCCACTAGTTTTGTGGTTCCCCAATATCATTTCATGTATCTGTTTCAAATTTTCCGTCTCACTCTCCTCTCTTAACCTTGAGGACATTGTGCTAAATTATAGAAGACTGTCACAGAAGAATAAACTGTCTCTTTCCACTTATGTAAGGTATTTAAAATGGTCAAACTCATAGAAAAAGAAAACATAAGGATTGTTGCTAGGGACTTGCTGGGAAAGCGGGGAAATGAAAGCGTTGCTCTTCAACAGGTGTAAAGTTTCAGTTAAATGAGATAATTAAGTTTTAGAGATAACCTATATAAAACTGTGCTTTTAGTCAACATCACACTGTATACTCAAAATGTGGTTAAGACGGTAGATCTTGGGGTTGGTAGTGTGACTCAGTTGGTCCCGGCTGCTGCACTTCCGATCCAGCTCTCTGCTGGCCTGGGAAAGCAACAGAAGATGGTCCAAGTGCTGCTTGGGCCCCTGCGCCCATGTGGGAGACCCAGAAGGAGCTCCTGACTCCTTGCTTCAGATCGGCTCAGCTCAGGCCGTTGCGGTCAATTGGGGAGTGAACCAGCGGATGGAACACCTCTCTCTCTGTCTCAACCTCTCTCTGTAACTCTGTCTTTTTAAAAAAATCTGAACAATGCAAAAGAAGTAGAAAAGACACTTCACAATTTACCATCATCCTTCATGATAAAAATCATTAAGCAAATAAGGAATAAATGTCATGTCCTTACTGCGTATGGTTGTCTATGAAAAACTGACTGTTAATACCACACTTCATGTTGAAAAAATTGAATGTTTTGCTAGTTTTATCAGAATAAAGCAATGATGTCTTCTCTCCCAATTCTTTCCAATGTTACACTGAAATTGTGATAAACTAAGACAGGAAATAAAAGGCCACATGGATTACAAAATAAATAAGTTATCTGTGCTTATATTAACCAGTGACATTATCACGGATGTTGAAAATTCTAAGAAAGCCATTAAAATCTATTAGAACTAATAATAGAGTTCAGATAGCTTGAGAAATACAAAATCAATATTCAATTATTTTTATACACACTTGGAATAAGCCAACTGAATAAGAAATAAAGAAAACAATTCCACTTTTTTAAAGAAAGAATAAAATACTCAGGATTAATTTCATCAACAAGTGCAAAATGTATACTCCGGACAATACAAAGCATGAGGTGGGCATTTGGTGCAACAATGAAGATGTTGTTTGGGATGACCACATTCCATCTCAAAATACCTAGGTTAAAGTTTCAGCTTTGCTTCCAATTCCACTTTCCTGCTAATGCCATCCTGAGAGGCAACAAGTCAGTGTAGTGGGGTTCCTTCCATTCCCGTGGGAGATCTAAATTGAGTTCCTATCTCTTGATTTCAGCCTGGCTCAACCCTGTCTCAAGTGTTTGGAGAGTGAACTAGTAAAGAAAAAAATGTCTCTAGGGGCTGGCATTGTGGTGCAGTGAGTTAAGATTCTGCCTGCAACACCAGCATATCATGTGGAGCACCGATTTGAGTCTTGACTGCTCCACTTCTAATCCAGCTCCCTGCTAATGTGCTTAGGAAGGCAGCAGAGGATGGTCCAAGTGCTTGGACCCCTGCCACTCACATGGGAGACCTGATGGGACTCTTGGCACCTGGCTTCTGCCTGTCCCAGTTCCAGATGTTATGGTCACTTCAGGGAGTGAACCAGCAGATGAGAGATTCTCTCTGTCCCTCTCTCCTTTTCTCTATTGTTCTGACTTTCAAGTAAATAAATGTATCTTTATAAAAATTTTCTCCCATTCAAATACAATAAGTAGAAACTAAATAAATGAAATCTAAAATGCTATAAAATATATTCAAAAATTTTTAAGTCCTAAATAAATGATTTTTTTTGACAGGCAGAGTTAGAGAGAGAGAGACAGAGAGAAAAGTCTTCCTTTTCCGTTGGTTCACCCCCCAAATGGCCACTGCGGCCGGTGTGCTGCGCTGATCCTAAGCCAGGAGCCAGGTGCTTCCTCCTGGTCTCCCATGCGGGTGCAGGGAGATGGAAAATTATTTCATGTTCATGGATCTGAAGACTCAATCCTGTTAAGAGAGCAATACCATCTGAGTTAATCTACAGAATCAGTGGAACCTCTTTCAAACTACCAGCTGTTTTTGTTGTAGAAATTGACAAGGTAATTTTGAAATCCATGTAGAATTTCAAGGTACCCAGGTGTAATCTGACTCACTGCTCAAGAAGGTACATACTGTAAACCTTGGTGCTGTTTATATGGTGCTAATTCTTTCGGCATAAAGAATGCAAGGGACTGAACACTGTGGCATAGTGGGTAAAGCTGCCACTTGCAGTGCCAGCACCCCATATGGGTGCTAGTTCAAGTCCTGGCTGCTCCACTTCGGATCCAGCTCTCTGCTATGGCCTGGGAAAGCAGTAGAAGATGGCCCAAGTCCTTGGGCCCCTGCACCCACGTGGGAGACCTAGAAGAAGCTTCTGGTTGCTGGCTTCGGATTGGCACAACTCCAGCCATTGGGGCAACTGGGGAGTGAACCAGTGGGTGGAAGACCTCTGTCTCTCTCTACCTCTCCTTCTCTCTCTGTGTAACTCTGAGTTTGAAATAAAATAAATCTTTTAAAAAAAGTATACAAGAGTTGTGGAGCCATGACATTCTCTGTTTAGATTTCAAAGGGCACCAAGGACCCAAGTGGATACTTGTACAGAAGGAGCGACTATAGAAATCAATGCCTAGTGGAGACATGAGAACATGGAAGTCTACTGTGGATGCTTCCCACTAGGGCAACATCTATTTGAAGTGTGTGAGTAGTACTGTCACTGTAATTATAAAGATAGCAGCATGCAACAATAGCCCAAGACAGCTTCTGGGTGGACGAAATCAGCAAGTTTGTTAGCCAGGATTGATCAAGGCCTTGAGTATTGGGGGCCCAACACTCACCCCAGTGTGCCCAGGATGCAAGACACAGAGTCAAGGAAAATTATTCAGGGCCGGCGCTGTGGCATAGAGGGTAAAGCTGCCACCTTTGGTGCTGGCATCCCATATGGGTGCCGGTTCAAGACCCGGCTGCTCCACTTCCGATTCAGTTCTGTGCTATGGCCTGGGAAGGCAGTGAAAGATGGCCCAAGTCCTTGAGCTCCTGCATCATCATGGGAGACCTGGAATAAGTTCCTGGCTCCTGGTTTTGAATTGGCGCAGCTCCAGCCATTGTGGCCATCTGGGGAGTGAACCAGCGGATTGAAAACCTCTCTCTCTCTCTCTCTCTCTCTCCCTCTCCCTCTCTCTCTCCCTCCCTCTCCCTCTCCCTCTCTCTCCCTTTCACTCTCCCTCTCCTTCTGTCTGTGTAACTTTCAAGTCAAATACATAAATATTAAAAGAAAAGCACAAAAACAAAAAATTATTCTCCAGCCATACAACATGATGTTTTTCCTTTTGAGTTTCATACTTACTTGGGACCAACTATTCCTCTTTTCTTCCTTTATCTATCTAGTTGTATCTCTCCTTTTAGAAATAAAATATCTATCCTATGCCTGACTTTTATGGTATTCTGGAAGCAGATAATTTGTTTTAATTTCATAGGCTCGTAGCTGGGAGGAATATGACTCAGGATAAATTGTGCCTTGCAGGGGCCAGTGTTGTGGTGTAGCAGGTAAAGCTGCCACTTGTAGTGCCAGCATCCCATATGGGAGCCGGTTCAAGTCCCGGCTGCTCCACTTCCAATCCAACTCTCTGCTGTGGCCTGGGAAAGAAGCAGAGGATGGCCCAAGTCCTTAAGTCCCTGTACCCGCATGGGAGACCTGGAAGAAGCTTCTGGCTCCTGGCTTCGGATGAGTCCAGCTCCAACCATTGTGGCCATCTTGGGAATGAACCAGTTGATGGAAGACCTCTCTCTGTCTCCTCTCTCTCTTTGTCTCTCTCTGTCTCTCTCCCTTTGCCTCTTTGTAACTCTGCCTTTCAAATAAATAAATAAATCTTTAAAAAATTGTGCCCTGCATTTCATCTATATCTTATTAATTTATTTTTATTTTCAAAATGGCATAGTGTATAAAACCTCTGCCTGCAGTGCTGGCATCCCATATGGGTGCTGGTTCATGTCCTGGCTGTTCCTCTTCTGATCCAGTTCTCTGCTATGGCCTGGAAAGGCAGTAGAAGATGGACACATGTGGGATACCTGGAAGAAGATCCTGGCTCCTGGCTTCGGATTGAGCCAGCTCTGGCTGTTGCAGCCATTTGAGAAGTGAACCCTCAGATGGAAGATTCTTTCTCTCTCTCTCCCCGTCTCTCTCTCTCTCCCTCTGCCTCTGTAGCTCCACCTTTCAAATAAATAAATAAATAAATCTTTTTTTTAAAAATCAATTATGAAATTAAAAAAAAAATTTGAGGGAAAGAAAGTGAGACAGACACCCAGAGATCTCCAATCTGTTGATGCACTGCCCAAATGCCCACAATAATTGGGGCTGGGTCAGAGTGAAGCTGGGAGCAGGGAACTCAATCCAGATCTCACGCATGGGTTACAGGAACCCAACTACTTGAGTAAGCAATTGCTGCATACCATGGTGCACACTACCAGGAAGCTGTAATTAGGAGTAGAACTGAGAATCAAACCCAAGCATTCTGATATGGGATCCACCCAGTCCTGGCCAAGCCCTGGCTGTAGCAGGCATTTGGGGAGTGAACCAGCAGATTGAAGAGTGGCCTCTCCCTCTCTCTCATAAATAAAATAAATTTGAAAGCATAAAAGGGAACTACCATGTGATCCAGAAAATGTCCCTTCTGGGTGTATGCCAAAAGGAAATTAATTAAGCACCTCATAGAGATATCTGCCTTTCCATGTTCATTGCAGTGTTATTCACAATAACAAAACATGGAAACAACTTCAGTGTCTATTGATGAATATCTATATAGGAAATTATATGTATATGTGTATATATACATACATATGTATACACACACGCATGTATTTCAACCTTACAAAAGAGAATTACTGCTCTTTGCAACAAATGGATGAACCAACCTAGTGAATATTATGTGAAATGAAACAAACCAGGTACAGACAGAAAAACATAAGAGTTTTATTTCTTGAGGTACCTGACAAATAGTCAAATGCCTAGACACAGGCTAAACTGTGAGTCCAGAAGTGGCAGGGGAGGAGTGGGGAGATATAAATCAAAAGTTACAAGGCTGCAGTTTTGTTGGATGAATAAGTCCAGAAGTCTAATACACAATAAGAGGACTATGGTTAATATTTTTAAAATTTTTTTTTCTTTTAGAGAGAGACAGAAATAAAGGTCTTCCTTTCCATTGGTTCACTCCCCAAATGGCTGCTACAGCCGGCGCGCTGCACCGATCTGAAGCCAGGAGCCAGGTACCTCCTCCTGGTCTCCCATGCGGATGCAGAGCCCAAGCACTTGGGCCATCCTCCACTGCCTTCCTGGGCCACAGCAGAGAGCTGGACTGGAAGAGGAACAACTGGAACAGAATCCGGCTTTCCAACCAGGACTAGAACCCGGGGTGCCAGCGCCGCAGGCGGAGGATTAGTCAAGTGAGCTGCGGCGCCAGCCAATATGTGTTATACACTAGAAATTTGGTAAGAAAGTTTTAAGTGGTCTTATCACAAAATAATGGTGACTAAATATGGTGACTATATGAGATGATGGATATGCTAACTGGCTTTGGCTTGACTTTAGTAACCCCCTCATTATGTATTTGCATACTGATATATTATGTTGTAAACCTTAAATATATACCCTTTTAAAAAAGAAAGAAGGTCTTTGGTTGTCTGGGAAAGGAGGGAATTGTAGTCAGAAAGGAGTAACAAAGGACATAAGGAAACTTTTGGATTTTTGAAAGTAATGGATATGCTCGGTATCACGATTCTCACAATAGATTCACGAGTTTATACATATATCTAAACTTAACACATTTTACACATTAAATATGTGCTGTCTACTGTATGTTAAGTTGTATTCCAACAAGGTACTGTCTTTAAGTGTACACCAAAATAACCTGAAAGCCTGTGAAAACGACACAGGTTGCTGTCCAAACCCCAAGAGTTTCAGATTGGGTATATGATTATCTTTGATGGAACCTGAGATTAACCATTTAATTAATCTGTGTTGCTTATTTTTTAAGATTGAATTATACTCCATTGCAAATATGTGTGGCACAGTTTCTGTATTCATTCATCTATCAATGGTCCTTCCATTTGTTTCCATGTCTGGTTACTATAAATAATGCTGCAATGATTGTGGGAGTCCAAATATCTCCTTGAGATTTTGCCTTCAGTTTTTTTGGATAAATACACAGAAGTGGAATGGCTAAATTACATGCTAATACCAATTGTAATTTTTTGAAGAATCTTTACATTGTCTTCCATAGTGGCTGCACCATTTCACATCCCCACCAATAAGAAGGATTTCAATTTCTCTATATCCTTGTCAATCCTTGTTATTACTGGTGTAGTCATTTTATTGTTTATAATTGCCAATCTAACAAGTCTGAAGTGATTTTGATTTGCAATTCCCTGATGATGATTTTTTTGTTGTTGTTGTTGACTTTTTTTCATATACTAGTTTACAGTTCTTTTGAAAATCATCTACTCAGGTACTTTGCATAATAGATCATCAGCTTATTTTCTTTTTCTTTGCTATTAAGTTGTGTGAATTCATTATATATTATGGATATAAACTCCTTATAATATATATGGTTTGGAAATATTTCCCCTCATTTTTAAACTGCATTTTAACTCTGAATATTATTTTCTTTTCTCTGCCAAAGGTTTTTGGTTTGATGTAGTCCCACTTGTTTATTTTTATTTGCTTGTGTTTCGGGGAACATAAGCAAATAATTGTCAAGATCCCATGTCATGAAGTTTGTTAACTATGTTCTTATAGGAGCTCTGCAAATTTATATTTTATATTTAAATCTTTTCTCATTTTCAGTTGATTTTTGTCTAGGGTATAAAATAAGGATCCAGTCGAGTTCTGTCATATGTAGATATTCAGTTTTCTCATCATTATTTGTAGAAGAGATTGCTTTTTCCCCACTGCGTATTCTTGGCACCTTTTTTGAAGATCAGTTGGTCATACATGTGTTGATTTATTTCCAGCTTCTCTATTGTACTCCATTAGTCTTTCATCAGTACCGCACCATTTTGATTACTGTATATTTGTACTATGTTTTAAAATCAGCAAGTTTGATGCCTACAACTTGTCGCTCCTCCTCTTCATGGAGGAACGACACAGGACCCTGTGCTGTTCTTTCGTCTGCTCGGCCCTCCCCGGGTTTGCTGCTGGTTCTTCCCGGGTTGGCTACCATCCCTTCCACCTCCGTGGAAGGGCAGTTCCCCCTGGCCACATTCCCCACTTCCGCAGGGGAGCGGCACACCGCCGGCCGGCTTTCTCGGGGGCTGCACGGGTTCCCTTAGATGTTCCCCATAGATGTTCCTGGTGCATGCCGTCTCTCTCCTCCTTTATAGTCCTCCTCCGCCAATCCCAACTCGGCTGCCCACACGCCGAGTACGCTGCTCTCCTCCAATCAGGAGCAAGTCCTACAGTTTATTAGTTGAACTGGAGGCAGCTGTGCGGAAGCTGTTTACTTCTCTCCCAACGCCACATTGTGGGAGAGCAGATGCATAGAATAAGTCTTAATTCCAGTAACTTAGTCTAGTCCGGTTGCTCCCCACACAACTTTATATTATTTTTTCAAAACTACCATTATTTCTATTGCCCCCACACTCAACTTAAAGCCTTGTTCTGTCTTGAAATATTTAAAATGTAAATTTTTTTAAGATTTTTATTTATTTGAAAGTCAGAGTTACACAGAGAGAGGAGCGGCAGAGAGAGAGAGAGACAGAGAGAGAGAGAGAGAGATTTTCCATCCATGGTTCAATCTCCAATTGGCCCCAATGGCCGGAGCTGTGCCGATCCAAAGCCAGAAGCCAAGAGCTTCTTCTGGGTCTCCCATGTGGGTGCAGAGACCTAAGGACTTGGGCCATCTTCTACTGCTTTTCTGGGCCATAGAAGAGAGCTGGATGGGAAGTGGAGCAGCTGGGACTTGAACCGGTGCCCATATGGGATGTGCCACAGCGCCGGCCCCAAAATGTAAATGTTTAATTGACACATAATAATTGTAACCACCTTCCTACACTGTTTCTATGCATTTATTCTTTGTGAGTCACCATATAAATGAGATATTGTAGTATTTGTCTTTCTGTGTATGACTTATTTTACTTAACATAATTCCTTCAGGGTTCATCCATGTTGAAGGCAGGATCTCCTTCTTCTTTTTTTTTTTTTTTTTTTTGGCCTGAATAGTGTTCCACTAAACACATACACACACATACACACACATACACACAAATGAAGAGTCTCCTAAAAGTTCTTGGACATGCATACTGTAAAAGAATTGCAGGTGATTTTCAAAACTATTTTACACCAAGATAAATATATCTTCAAATTACATTTCCCATGAGTCATTTTAAGTATCTCCATAGATACAAATTTTATGTTTCAGTTTAAACTGAAAAAAACCATGCAACTTGTATTTATGATTAAATATAGAAAATGACTTAAAATGTTAGTATCATGATGATGATAATATCTACCAACATTTCTATAGCACCTTAAAATTTATAAAGCATTTTTAAATATTTATTTTTAGGGGCTCACTTGGTTAATCCTCCTCCTGCAGCACCGGCATCCCATATGGGCACCAGTTCTAGTCCTGGCTGCTCCTCTTCCAGTCCAGCTCTCTGCTGTGGCCCGGGAAGGCAGTGGAGGATGGCCCAAGTGCTTGGGCCCCTGCACCTGCATGGGAGACCAGGAGGAAGCACCTGGGTCCTGGCTTCAGATCGGCATAGCTCCGGCCATAGCGGCCATTTGGGGGGTGAAGCAACACAAGGACAATCTTTCTCTCTGTCTCTCTCTAATTGTCTAACTCTATCTGTCAAATAAATAAATAAATAAATAAAAGATTTATTTTTTTATTTATTTGAAAGGCAGAGTTGCAAAGAACGAGACAGAGGCAGAAAGAGAGAGCTTCACTCCTCAAATGGCTACAACATCTGAGCCTGGACCATACCTAAGCCAGGAGCCCGGGGCTTCTTCCAGGTCTCCCATGTGAGTGCAGGGGCCCAAGCATTTGAGCCATCTTCCACTGCTTTCCCAGGCACATTAGCAGGGAGTGAATCACAAGTGGAGCAGCCATATTTCAAACCGGTGCCCATATAGGATGATTGCACAGCAGGCAGAGGCTTAATGTACTATGTCACAGGTCACAGCACTGGCTCCTAAAATAATTTTTTTTTGACAGGCAGAGTTAGACAGTGAGAGAGAGAGAGAGAGAGAGAGAGAGAGAGAGGTCTTCCTTCCATTGGTTCACTCCCCAAATGGCCACTACTGCCGGCGCTGCGCCGATCCGAAGCCAGGAGCCAGGTGCTTCCTCCTGGTCTCCCATGCAGGTGCAGGGCCCAAGCACTTGGGCCATCCTTCACTGCCTTCCTGGGCCACAGCAGACAGCTGGACTGGAAGAGGAGCAACTGGTACAGAATCCAGCGCCCCAACTGGGGACTAGAACCCAGTGTGCCAGCGCCACAGTACGAGGATTTGTCTTTCAAGACAAAATAACTTTTGTGTAAGAACAAAAGGCCAGATTATTAATTATCAGAGAAAAAGGAGGTATAATAAAATGAATATGTGCTTTTGAACAAGAACCTAGTAAATATTCATCAAATTCTGCTATGAAGGGAAGTTATGCCAGAGTTGTGGTGTAGCAGGTTAAGTCCCCACCTGCAGTACCGGCATCCAATATGGGCATGGGTTCAAATCCCCGTTGCTCCACTTCCAATCCAGCTCCTTGCTAGTGTGCCTGCGAAAGCAGTGGAAGATGTACCGAGTACTTGGGCTACAGCATCCATGTGGGAGACCTGGAAGAAGTTCCTGGTTTTTGCCTTTGACCTGGCCCAGCACCAGATTTTGTGAACATTTGGGGAGAGATCCAGCTGATGGAAGATCTTTCTCTCTCTCCCTCCCTCCCTCCCTCTCTCTCTAACTGTACCTTTTGAATTAAGCAAATAAATCTTATTTTTTTAAAAAAGTGAGTGTATTCTAAAAAAGTGAATGGTAAAACAAGGATAGAATGATGTGAAAGAACATGTTTGAAAGATTTCAAGTAGACTCTACTGTGTGAAAGGAATTTAATAAGGTAATTTTACATTATATCATTTATTGTTATTGCAATGTTCCTATGATAATTGATATTAACCCGTTTCATAGATGAGAGCATTGTTGTTCAGAGCTGATCAAGACCAAATAGAAAGTTCGTAGAACTTCAATTCATCCTCATCTCTGTTTGATGCTAAACTCCTTATTTTGTTTGTATTGTTTTATGTGTGGAATGTCACTGTATGTCATAGAATGTTTTGGTAGGAATCAGAATACAGAGGACCTTGAATTGTTCAGAAGTTAGGTATGATTCTGTATGGTTTGAGTTAATATTGGGTAGGGGAGAGAAACGGATGTTATAATAATAAAAATTGTCTTTGAGAAAGGGTATCTGTGAGAAGATGGATAGGGAGTGGGGAAAGTGTGGATCTTAGGTAGCCTGCAGATGGGAAATTGGTTAGTAGGCTGTTTTCAATTGTCCATTCATAGGGACTATGAGGGCCTGATCCAAGGCAGCAATGGTGAAGAGTGTGCCTTGTGCTGTTATCTTTATGTCAGTGTTAATTTTCTTTGTCCTATTGTTTGTGTTGGGTTGCAGAATAATTGACTGACATACTGCATCATAATGAGATACAGGTCAAATAAAAATAAACAGGAAGAACATTGGAAACAAAAGATCACACTATACTCTTTAAAAAATCCATTGATGTGATGTAGCAAATGTTAATATGATAGATACAATGTACACTGTGCCAGATGCTAATGATTGTGTAAGTAATGTCCTGGTCATCTGTTTCAGTAATGAGAAAGAAGTAATGACAGCATACGGATACATATTGGTTGAGGAACTGATTTTTCTTCTGAGAGGTGATACATATTCATGGAATTTCTCACAGCTATAAACATGCATTAACCTGCAAAATATAAAGGATCGGAATGAACAAAGTGCTATTATACAGGAGTGTCTATTCAGATCCACAGATGAAAATAACAATTTTAGTGTGGCATAATTAAAGTCAGAAAGGTTCTTTTACAGCTAAGCAGCATTCCCAACCTGTATGGCTCTAAAAAATAATTTTTCCTTTCTGAGTTCCACTTTTCTTCTAGGTACCTAGAGGAAGTTGAATTAGATAATCTCCCAGGACTCTTTTAGCATTGAATATTACAGGCAAAAAAGATTCTATACTTTGAAGTAGCAGGGAATGGCACAAAGAGTAGGTTTATTAGGAGAAGATGGGGATGAGATATACCTCTGAATACATCAGCTTCTCACTGTCTTCCTTCAATCTATTCCTACAGACCAAAAGATGTTATTCTGAAACAAAAACTGTCAGCATTGTGCCTTCTCTGTCTTTCACTGATTACAGTTATATTTCTCAAATTTGAGAAATGTGTGGATTCTTCCATACTCATAGGTTTCAGTTTGTTATTTTTGTAAACTGTTATTTGTATATGAACAAAAACCTATGAAAATCTGTGGAATACTTATAATTTTAATACAAAGAGTTGCAAATTTGGGTCTTCATTGTGGCTTAGTGGGTAGAAACATTGCCTGTGACATCAGGCATCCCATATGGGTGCCAGTTCACTACCTGGCTCCTCCGCTTACAATCCAGCTCCCTCAAATGCACCTGGGAAAGTGATGGAAAATGGTCCAAGTACTTGGACCCCTGCATCCATGTGGGAGACCCCAAAAAAGCTCCTGGCTCCTGATTTTGGCCTGGCCCAGCCTTGGCTATTGCAGCCATTTGGTGAGTGAACCAGCAGCTAGATCTCTCTGTCTCTGTATCTCCCTCTCTGCCTGTATCACTGCCTTTCAAATAAATCAAATATATAAAATAAATAAATCTTTTTTTTTTAAATGCAAGTTGAATGTAAGCTCAGTTACAAGATCAATAAAATTTGAGTTAGCAACATGAACTTACTGTGATAATATTTTGCTGAAATAAATCACTGATACTGACTTTGAATATAAAGTTGTGTTCTCTTATTTTCCTCTGTTCTAATCTGATTATTCCATTTCGGAACATCGTGAGCCATAATTTGAGTTATTACCATTCTTCTAGCTTTTTATTTTGAAATGATCTCAAGCATACATACCTTTCAGCAAGATTTTTCATTATATGCCTTTTCATTTTGTGTTTCTTAAGCATTTCAGAGCAAGTTGCCAACATCATGCCCTTTTGCCTTTACCCAATTCACTATGTATTATGTAAGGACAAGGAACCATAATGAAATTAATAAAATTACATTATAATACTTGATATAATGTAATTACCTAATCCTGAACACATGTTGAAATTTTACCACTTGTCCCAATAATGATCTTTATAGCTGCTTTCCCCTGGCACAGCATCCTATCAGTGTCATAAAATGATATTGTATTGCATTACCTTATATATTTCTTTTCTTTTGTCTTTTTGACATTTCCTTTAAAAATAATTTTAAATTTTAAAATAAAAGTTCTGAGGTAGTCAGAACCCCATTTCCTCTATTAATGTATCAATATCTTTGTCACAGTAAGTGAACAATATCTAGCTTTCCCTAAATTTTTTTATCCAAATTGATTTTATCCTTTTCACTCCCACCACCCCCCGCCCCGGCCTCTAGTAACCAACAATCTGTGTTCAATTAAGGTTTTTGTTTTTAAATTTTAGTTCCCAAATATAAGGAAAGATCATGTGATATTTGTCATTCTGTGTCTGGCTTATCTCATTCAAAATGGTGTCCTCCTGTTCCATCCTTTCTGCTACAAATTATGGGATTTCATTTTTCTTTTTAATACATGAATGATATTCCATCATGTATATATACCACATTTTCTTTGTCGATGCATCTGATTTTGGACACCTGGGTTGATTCCATATTTTGGCAATTATGAACAGAGCTACTATAAACATATATAAACATACTACAAAAAGTGCTACTGTAAACAGCAGGTATCTCCTTGATACAATGAGTTCATGTCTTTTGGGTATACACACCATAGTGGGATTGCTGGATCATACAGCAGTTTCATTTCTAGTTTCTTCAGAAATCTTCATACTGTTTTCCAAAGCAGCTACACTAATTAACATTCCCATGGACAGTGTAGGGGTTCTGCTTTCTAGACAAATTCTCCGGAATTTTTTACTCTGTCTTTCTGAAAGGGGTGAGGTGATATTTCATCGAGGTTTTGATTTGCATTTCTCTAGTGGATAGTGATATTGAGTATTGTTTATATATTTGTTGGTTATTTATATTTATTCTTTTGAAAACTATCCATTCATGTCTGCCCATTTCTTAACTGGATTGGTTGTTCTTTTGTTGTTGAGTTTTTTGAGTTGCTGATTTATTCTGAGTATTAATTCTTTGCATATGTAGCTTGCAAATAGTTTATCCAGTTCTGTCAGATGTCTCTTCACTCTATTGCTTTCTTTGCCGCACAGAAACTTCTGAATTTTATATTATCCCACTTGTCTAGTTTTTATTTTGTTGCCTGTGCTCCGGAGGTCTTATGCAAGAAGTCATCACCTACATCAGTATCTTAAAGAGTTCCCCTATGTTTTTGACAATAGGTCTGATCTGATTTCATCATCATTTAAAAAAAATCATCTATTATTTTTCACTTTATGTTTCTGTGTGGGAGCAAACTGTTGAAATCCTTACTTAATGTATACTAAGCTGATCATCTGTATATTAAGATAATGGAAAATGAATCTTGATGTGAATGGAAGGGGAGAGGGAGTGGGAAAGGGGAGGGTAGTGGGTGGGAGGGACGGTATGGGGGGGAAGCCATTGTAATCCATAAGTCGTACTTTGGAAATTTATATTCATTAAATAAAAGTTTAAAAAAAAGAGTTCCCCTATGTTTTCTTCTATGAAATAATCTCATAGCTTCAATTCCTACATTTAGATCTTAATGTATCTTGAGTTGATTTTTGTTTGTGGTGAGAGCTTAGAGATCTAATTTCATTCTTCTATATACACAAATTCAATTTTGTAAGCACCACTTATTGAAAAGACTATCCTTTCTCTAATGTATGTTTTTGGCACCTCTGTCAAAATCAATTGACTGTATATGGACTAATTGCTAGGGTCTCTCTTCTGTACCATTGGTCCATTTGTCAGCTTTGATGCTAATAATATATTGTTTTAGTTTTTAGTATGCTTTAAAATAAAATTGTGATGACTCCAGCTAGATATTGCTCAAGATCACACTGACTACTAGGTATTTTTTGATCCCATATGAATGTTAGAATTGTTTTTTTTCCATTTCTGTAAAGAATTTCATTGTATTTTGATAGGGATAACATTGAATCTATAGATTGCTATAAATATTATAGATATTTTAATGATATTAATTTTTTAAATTTTTTGTGTCCTTGATATTTCTTTCATCAATATTTAATAATTTTCATTGTAGAGATTTTTCAGACCTTTGGTTAAAATTATCTTTATTTATTTGATTTTTTAAAAAGATTTTTATTTATTTATTTGACAGGTAGAGTTACAGACAGTGAGAAAGAGAGACAGGAAGAAAGATCTTCCATCCACTGGTTCACTCCCAAAATGGCCGCAACGGCCAGAGCTGTGCCGATCTGAAGCCAGGAGCCAGGTGCTTCCTCCTGGTCTCCCATATGGGTGCAGGGGCCCAAGCACTTGGACTATCTTCCACTGCCTTCCCAGGCCACAGCAGAGAGCTGGCCTGGAAGAGGAACAGCCAGGACTAGAACCAGCACCCATATGGGATGACGGTGCTGCAGGAGGATTAACCTAGTGCACCACGGTGCTGGCCCTATTTGATTTTTTTTTAATAACTATTGTGAATAGGATTTATTTTCTGTTTTGTATTTCAATGAGATCAATTTTGGTTTATAAAATTGCTGTTAGTTTCCATATATTGATTTTGCATCCTATAACTTTATTGAATTGGCCTACCAATTCTGGCATCTTTTTGATGGAGTGTTTAGGGTTTTTCATGTACAACATCATTTCATATGAAAACATGTATGTTTTGACTTCCTCCTTTCCAATGCCAATGCCTTATATTGCTTTTCCTTCCCTAATTACCTTTTATGATAATTCCAAAGCTATATTAAATATGAGTGTTGAAAATGGACATCCTTGTGTTATTTCAGATCTTCAGGGAAGTATTTTGGTCTTTTCCTTGTTCAGTATGATATTGGATGTGGGTTTGTCATACATTGGCTTTATAGTTTTAAGGTATGTTATTTCTATACCTAATTCATTTTTTATCAAGAAGGGATGTTGGATCTTGTCAAATACCTTCTTTCCATCTATTAAAGATATGTGATCTTTGTTCTACATTCTGTTTATGTGATTTATGACATTCATTGGTTTTTGAATTATGAATCATCCTTGCATCTCTGACAAAAATACCTCTTGATTGTCATGTATTATCTTTTACATGTAGGATTGGATTCAGTTTGCTAATATTTTGTTAAAAATTTTAGCAACTGTGTTCATCAAGG
The DNA here is from genome assembly GCF_051225735.1 of Oryctolagus cuniculus. Taxonomy (NCBI): domain Eukaryota; kingdom Metazoa; phylum Chordata; class Mammalia; order Lagomorpha; family Leporidae; genus Oryctolagus; species Oryctolagus cuniculus. The sequence goes on along the minus strand of NC_142888.1, from coordinate 46,274,866 downwards.
ATATTGGTCCATACTTTTCTTTTCTTGTGTTGTATTTATTTGATTTTGGGATCAGAATGATGTTGCCTTCCTCAAAGGAGTTGGGCAGAGTTCATATCTTTAATATTTTTGAAATAGTTGAAAAATATTGTACTAATTTTCTCTTTAAAGGTGTTCTAGAATTCCATGATAGGGCCATCAGGTCCTGGATTTTTCTTTGATGTGAAATGTATTAATTGCTGTTTCTTATTAGTCTGTGTAGACTTTCTGTATCTTCTTGTTTTAATCTTGGAAAGCTATGTGTGTCCATGAGTCTGTCAATTTTTAGAGGTTTCCCTAATTGCTATTTGTTCATAGTAGCTTTTTAAATTTTTTTTTTTGACAGGCAGAGTTAGAGAGAGAGAGAGAGAGAGAGAGGTCTTCCTTTTTCTGTGGTTCACCTCCCAAATGGCCACTACGGCCTGCGCACTGTGGCCGGCGTGCTGCACCGATCCGAAGCCAGGAGCCAGGTGCTTCCTCCCGGACTCCCATGGGGTGCAGGGCCCAAGCACTTGGGCCATCCTCCTCTGCCCTCCCAGGCCACAGCAGAGAGCTGGACTGGAAGAGGAGCAACTGAGACAGAATCTGGCGCCCCGACCGGGACTAGAACCCGGGGTGCTGGTGTCGCAGGTGGAGGATTAGCCTAGTGAGCTGCGGCGCCCGCCTCATAGTAGCTTTTAAATGATCATTTACATTTCTTTGGTATTGGTAGTAATGTTTCTTTTTAATCTCTAATTTTATTTGAGTTTTTCTATTCTTGTTTACCTGGATAGATGTTTATCCATTTTGTTTATCTTTACAAAAACCCAACTTTTCATTTGACTTATCTTTTATAATAGTTTTGTTTTCATTTTCATTAGTTTCCAGGAAGATTTTCATTTCCTTTTAAATTTTCAAATATTCTCACTCAATAGCATATTATTTAATTTCCATGTATTTGTAAATTTTCTTCTTTTCTTGTTGATTTCTAGTTTTATTAAACCTTTGTGGTCTGAAAAGTTATATGATGTGTATTCAATCATTTTAAATCTACTGTGACCTGACTTCTTATGATTTATCTTAGAAAATTTTACACGTGCTGATGAAAACAATGTGTATTCTGTAACTGTTGGGTGAAATGTTTTATAAATATCTGTTAAGTCCATCTGTCAAATTTGATATATCTTTGTTGATTTTCCCTCTGGTGAACTGACCACTGGTAACAGTAGGTTGTTGTAGCTTCCCAATACTATGATATTGGGGTCTATCTCTCCCTTTAGGTATAATAATGTTAGTTATATGTCCGTGAGATCTTCTGTTGGGGATATATGTCATTTTCACATCTTCTCACTGACTGGATCTTTTAACAATATATGTCGGATTTTGTCTCTACGTTTAGTTTTTATCTAAACTCTGTTTTATCTGAGGGAAGTATAGCTACTTCCCCTTGTTTGTGCTTTACATTTGCATGGTATATCCTTTTCCAGCTCTTCGCTTTCAGGCTATGTTTAAATGTATATGTTTAAATGTGAAAATCTGAAGTGATTTTCTTATAGGCAGTATACATCAATATTTTGTGATTTTTGGTTTTTTATTTCTTATGTGGTGAACAAATTTCATGTATTTCATATATACAGATTTTAAAAGCATAATAATAAATTCCACCCTACCATCCCTCAAGCCCCCAAGCTCCCATTCTACCTTCTCATTTCTTTTTACTATTTCTTTTAATTTTTTAAAGATTTAGTTTATTTATTTGAAAGACAAAGAGGCAGAGAAAGAGAGAGAGGTCTCCCATCTGCTAGTTCACTCCTCAGGTGACTGCAATGGCCAGAGGTGTGCCGATCTGAAGCCAGGAGCCAGGAGCTTCTTCCAGGTCTTCCACGAGGGTGTAGGGGCCCAAGGACTTGGGCCATCTTCCACTAATTTCCCAGGCCACAGCAGAGAGCTGGATTGGAAGAGGAGCAGCCAGGGGTAGAACCGGTGGCCATATGGGATGCCTGTGCTTCAGGCCAGGGCTTTTACCCACTGTGCCATAGTGTTGGCCCCTTCTTTTAATTTTTACAATAACATACTTTCAGTTTATTTTATAATCACAAAATTAACCCTCCACGAAATAAACCACTAAATAAATTCAACAGGTAGTATGTAGAAAAATCATTGTTCCCCATCTGTATAGATAAGGGTTGTAAACAGTAGTCAAATCTCAAAATGTCAATTTCGTTAATTTAAAATACGTTTTTACTACTCTGTTACAATAGTTACCAAAAATCAGGGAAAACATATGATATTTGTCTTTCTGGGATCTCCAGTTGCATCCAGTTTGTTGCAAAAATGATAGGAATTCATTCTTTTTTATGCCTTCATGGTATTCTATTGTGTGTCTGTGTGTACACGCACACACACACATATACACACACATACATATCTTTATCCAGTCATCAGCTGATGGACACCTGGGCTGATTCCATATCTTAGCTATTGTGAGTTGAGCTGCTATATACAGGGGAGTAGTGGCCGGTGCTGTGGCCTAGTGGGTCAAGTCACCACCTGCAGTGTCAGTAACCCATATGATCACTGGTTCAACTCCTAGCTGTTCCACTTCCAATCCAGCTCCCATATAATGTGCCTGGGAAAGCAGCAGAAGATGTCCCACATCTTGGGGCCTCTGCACCCTTGTTGGAGACCCAGAAGAATCTACTGTTGTGGCCATTTGGGGAATGAACCAGCAGATGGAAGACCTCTTTTTCTTTATCTCCCTCTCTCTGCCCTCTCTCTCTTTCTGCAACTCTACTTTTCAAATAAATCAATACATCTTAAACAAAAGAAAAGGAACATGGGGGTACAGATCACTCTTTCATAGCTGATTTCATTTTTTAAAGAGATGTATTTATTTTATTTGAAAGGCAGAATTACAGAGAGGCAGAGACGGATGGGGTGGGGGAGTCTTCCATCCGTTGATTCACTCCCCAGAGAGCCACAACAGCTGGAGCTATGCCAATCTGAAGCCAGGAACCAGGAGCTTCTTCTGGGTCTCCCACGTGGGTACAGGAGCCCAAGTACTTGGGCCATCTTCCACTGTTTTCCCAGGCCACAGCAGAGAGCTGGATCAGAAGTGGAGCAGCAGGGACTCAAACCAGTGTCCATGTGGGATGCCAGCACTGCAAGTGGCAGCTTTACCTGCTACGCCACAGTGACAGGCCCACTGATTTCATTTTGTTTGGGCAAATTCTCAGGAGTGAGATGACTGGCTCATATGATGTATCTATTTTCAGATTTCTAAAAGTCTCCAGACTGTCTTCCATAATGGTTGTACTAGTTTACATTTCCACCAACAGTATATTAGGGGACCTTTTCCCAACATCCACACCAATACTTATTGTTGTTGTTGTTGTTGTTGTTTTATTTTGGGATCATAACCATTCTAACTGGGATGGAGTGAAAACTCATTGTGGTTTTGATTTGCATTTCTCTGATGGCTAGTGATCCTGAGCATCTTTTAAAGTGTCTCTTAGCTATTTGTATTTCATCCTTTGAAAAATGACTGTCCATATACTTAGCCCATTTTTTAACTAGGTTTCTTATTTTGTTGTTGAATTTTTTGTTCTCATTGTATATTCTAGATATTAATCCTTTATTAAATGTATAGCTTGCAAATATATTCTCCCATTCTCTCAGTTTCCTTTTTACTTTGTTGAGTGTTACCTTTGTGTGCAGAACCTTCTTAGATTTATGTAATTCTATCTGTTTTTGCCTTTATTCCCTGTGCTTCTGGGGTCTTATCCAAGAAGTCTTTTCCTATGTTAATGTCTTGCTGGTTTCAGGTCTTAGATTTAGATCCCTAATCCATTGTGAGTTTATATTTGTATAGGGTGTTACGTAGGGTGTCGCTCCCCCTCTTCATGGAGGAACGACACAGGACCCTGCCTAGGCTTCATATCCGAGTCACGGCCCCATTATGTCGCTCCCCCTCTTCGTGGAGGAACGACACAGGACCCTGCGCTGTTCTTTTGTCTGCTCGGCCCTTCCCGGGTTTGCTGCTGGTTCTTCCCGGGTTGGCTACCGACCCTTCCACCTCTGTGGAAGGGCGGTTCCCCCTGGCCACTTTCCCCACTTCCGCAGGGGAGCGGCACACCGCTGGCCGGCTCTCTCGGGGGCTGCACAGGTGTTCCTTCAGATAGATGTTCCTGGTGCATGTTGTCTCTCTCCTCCTTTATAGTCCTCTTCCACCAATCCCAATTCTGCTACCCACACGCCGAGTACGCTGCTCTCCTCCAATCAGGAGCAGGTCCTGCTGTTTATTGGTTGAACTGGAGGCAGCTGTGTAGAAGCTGTTTCTCCCTTCTCAGCGCCATATTGTGGGAGAGCAGATGCATAGAATAAGTCTTAATTCCAGTAACTTAGTCTAGTCCGAGTTGCTCCTCACAGTAGGGGTCTTGTGTCCTACTTCTGTATATAGAGATACAATTTTCCTAATGTCATCTATTGAAGAGACTATCCTTTCTCCAGGGATTGATTTTAATTTGTTTGTAAAATATTAGTTGGTTGTAAATGTGTGGATAAATTTCTGGTATCTCTAATCCGTCCCATTGTTCCACTTGTCTATTCTTGTGCCAGTCTCAGGTTGTTTTATAATAACTTCACTGTAATATGTCTTAAAATTTGGAATTGTTATGCCTCTAGCTTTCTTGTATTATTTATATTGCTTCCACTATTTGGGATTTATTTGATTCTGTACGGCTTTTAGATCATTTTTTTCCAGATCTGAGAAAAACTTCTTTGAAATTTTATTTGGGATTGTATTGAATCTGTAAATTGCTTTAGGTAGTATGGAAATTTTGATGATATTAATTTTTCTAGTCAACTAACATATATTTTGATTGGGTAATTTGATACATTTACATTCAAGGTTAATATAGATACCTAGATAAGAACAAACTAGTCATTTTGTTGACTGGTTATTGATTATATCTGCTCAGTTAATGAGTTTTATTCTATAATCTGTTTTCATAATGTTTGCATCTAGTATAGAACTCTCTTCAGGATTTTTTGTTAAGGCTGGTCTTTGGTAATGAATTCTCAGCTTTTGTCTGGTAATCATTTTAGTTTTCCTTCATCTCTAAAGGGTAGCTTTGTGAATATTATCTTTCTGGCTTGTAATGTTTTCCTTTTAAGATCTTAAATGTATTATCCTACTGTCATCTGGTCTCTAGGGTTTTCGCAGAGAAGGCTGCTGCTAGTCTAATGAATGTTCCTTTAGATATAACTTGATATTTTTCTCTTACTGTGCTTAGGATTCTCTCCTTGTCCTTAACATTTGACAATTTGACAATGATACATGTTGAAGAAGATATGTTTGTTTGAGTCTGGATGTAGTCCTCTGCATTTTCCATATCTTCATGTCTGTATTTCTTTCAAGAATTGGGAAGACTTCAACTATTATTTCATTCAGTAGTTCTCAATGCTTTTTTTCCTTCTCTTCTCCTTCAGATTATCCCTAGCATATGAGTATTTGTTCATTTAATTATATCCTATATCATGTAGGCTTTCTTCATTTTTAAAAATTATTTGAACTTATTTCTTTTTTTTAACTTTTATTTAATGAATATAACTTTCCAAAGTATGATTTATGGATTACAATGGCTTCCCCCCCATACTGTCCCTCCCACCCACAACCCTCCCCTTTCCCACTCCCTCTCCCCTTCCATTCACATCAAGATTCATTTTCGATTATCTTAATATACAGAAGATCAGCTTAGTATATATTAAGTAAGGATTTCAACAGTTTGCTCCCACACAGAAACATAAAGTGAAAAATAATAGATGATTTTTTTAAATGATGATGAAATCAGATCAGACCTATTGTCATGTTTAATCCCAGTGAGAGTCAAGTTGGGAGTTGATAATTTCTTCTTCTTCTTTTTTTTTTTTTTTACAGAGGATCAGTTTAGTATGCATTAAGTAAATATTTCAACAGTTTGCACCCCCATAGAAACACAAAGTGAAATATATTGTTTGAGTACTCGTTATAGCATTAAATCTCAATGCACAGCACATTAAGGACAGAGATCCTACATGAGGAGTAAGTGCACAGTGACTCCTGTTGTTGACTTTACCAATTGACACTCCTGTCTATGGCATCAGTAGTCTCCCTATGCTCCAGTCATGAGTTTCCAAGGCTATGGAAGCCCTCTGAGTTCTCCGACTCTTATCTTGTTTAGACAAGGTCATAGTCAAAGTGGAGGTTCTCTCCTCCCTTCAGAGAAAGGTACCTCCTTCTTTGAAGACCTGTTCTTTCCACTGGGATCTCACTCACAGAGATCTTTTGCCAGAGTGTCTTGGCTTTCCATGCCTGAAATACTCTCATGGGCTTTTCAGCCACATCCGAATGCCTTTAGGGCTGATTCTGAGGCCAGAGTGCTATTTAGGACATCTGCCATTCTATGAGTCTGCTGAGTATCTTACTTCCCATGTTGGATCACTCTCCCCTTTATTTATTCCATCGGTTAGTGTTAGCAGGTACTAGACTTGTTTATGTGCTCCCTTTGACTCTTAGTCCTTTCATTATGATCAATTGTGAACTGAAATTGATCACTTGGACTGGTGAGATGGCATTGGTACATGCCACCTTGATGGGATTGAATTGGAATCCCCTGGTATGTTTCTAACTCTACCATTTGGGGCAAGTCAGCTTGAGCATGTCCCAAATTATACATCTCTTCCCTCTCTTATTCCCACTCTTATGTTTAACAGGGATCACATTTCAGTTAATTTTCAACACTTAAGAATAACTGTGTATTAATTACAGAATTAAACCAGTCATATTAAGTAGAACAGACAAAAAAACTACTAAGAGGGATAATGTATTAAGTTGTCCATTAGCAGTCAGGGCTATGCTGATCAAGTCACCGTTTCCCATAGTGTCCATTTCAATTCAACAGGTTTCCTTTTTGGTTGAACTTATTTCTGATTGACTAGATTAGTTCAGATCTTTTGTCCTACAGATGAGAAATTTTTTATTCTGCTTCGTCTATTCTGCTGTTGAAGTACTCAATTATACTTTTTTTTAAAAAATCATGTTGATAGATGTTTTCAGGTCCAAAGTTTTTCTTGGTCAGTTTTAATGTTTTCTATCTCTTCATTGAATTTCTCATTCATGTCATCTTTTGTTTTCCTCACTTCTTTAAACTGTCTATCTGTGGGGCCAGAGCTGTGACATAGTGGGTTAAACCACCAACTGCAGCACCAGCATCCCATGTGGGGGCCGATTCGAGTCCCAGCTGCTCCTGTTCTGATCCAGCTCCCTGCTAATGTGCCTGGGAAAGCAGCAGAAGATGGCTCAAACTCTTGGGCCCCTTTACCAATGTGTGAAACCCAGAAGAAGCTCATGGTTCCTGATATCAGATTGCCCAGCTCCGTCCATTTAGCCCATTTGGAAAGTGAACCTGCAGATCGAAGATCTCTCTCTCTCTCTTTCTCTCCTCTCTCTCCCTCTCTCTATAATTCTCCCTTTAAAATAAATAAATAAATATTTTTAAGAAATGTCTAGGACCACTCTATTGAATTTTTCTGGCCTTAAATAGATTTACTTCAGATCAGGATCTATTTCTTTTTCTAAAAATATTTATTTATTTATTTATTTGAAAGTCAGAGTTACAGAGAGATAGAAGGAGAGGGAAAGAGGTCCTCCATCCGCTGGTTCACTCCCCGATTGGCCACAACGGCCGCAGCTGCACCAATCTGAAGCCAGGAGCCAGGAGCTTCTTCCGGGTTTCCCAAGCAGGTGCAAGGGCCCAAGGGCTTGGGCCATCTGCTACTGCTTTCCCAGGCCACAGCAGAGAGCTGGATCAGAAGTGGAGCAGCTGGGACTTGAACCGGAGCCCATATGGGATGACCAGCAATGCAGATAGAGGCTTTACACACTATACCACAGCACTGGAACCAAGGATCTATTTCTGGAAAACAACTGTTTTGTTCTTTTGGAGGTACTTCATCACGTTTCCTCTGTTTTCACATGAGCATCTATGCATTTATGCATCTGTTGTAATAGTTCCTTTTTATGTAGTAGATTTCATCAGAATGTAGGGTGTCATCTAGGTTGTTCATTGGCTCTGATTCCAAGAGCCCCTAAATGTAATCTCAGTGATTTCATAGGTGGTAATCAGTTTCAGCATTGTCTACAAGAGCTATAGTTTTGGGGCTGGTGCTGTGGAGTAGCATGTAATGCCGCGGCCTGCCTTACCGGCATCCCATATGGGCACTGCTTCAAGTCCCGGCTGCTCCACTTCCAGTCCAGCTCTGTGCTATGGCCTGGGAAAGCAGAAGATGTGTACTTGTTTGGGAGACCTTGAAAAAGTTCCTGGCTCCTGGCATCGGATAAGGTGCAGCTCTGGCCGGTACAGCCAATTAGGGAGTGAACCAGCTGATAGAAGATCTCTCTCTCTCTCTCTCTCTGCCTCTCCTTCTCTCTTTGTGTAACTCTGACTTTCAAATAAATAAATAATTATTTTAAAAAAGAGCTATAGAGTCCTAGTCTACACAGTCTTTGGAGGTAGTTTTATGGCTTTGAAGATTATGTGATTTTCCAGAGGTGTGTGTCTTTAGTCCCCAGAAAGTTGGGAGTTAATCACACTAGAGTTTTTTATTTTTTATTTTTATATTTTTTTTTAATTTTTATTTGACAGGTAGAGTTATAGACAGACAGAGAGAGAGAGAAAGGTCTTCCTTCCGTTGGTTCACCCCTCGAATGGCCGCTAAGGCCAGCGCTGTGCCGATCCGAAGCCAGGAGCCAGGTGCTTCCTCTTGGTCTCCCATGTGGGTGCAGGTCCCCAAGCACTTGGGCCATTCTCCACTGCCTTCCCGGGGCACAGCAGAGAGCTGGACTGGAAGAGGAGCAACCTGTACTAGAACCTGGCACCCATATGGGATGACGGCGCCGCAGGTGGAAGATTAACCAAGTGAACCACAGCACTGGCCCCGAGATTTTATTTTTCTAGCATTGTTTCTGGTGTCGTGAGACATAAAGAGAACTGTCCCCTGTTCTTTGTCTTGAAAAGTGCCCTTACTGTGCCTGTAAGCTTCTAATAGTGAAGGGTAACTTGTTTCCTCCTAAGACAATTTCAGTTTAACAGCTTCTTGACTGGAGCTCTTTGGCAATTTGGGGCAGATGAAGGTAGTACTCATACCCTCTTTGGAACTTAGTTGTTTATACCGTAGTCAGCACTCTAGACCTGATTTTACGTCAGTGAGGACTGTGGAATTCTCCTGTGGTCAAGGCTGTTTGTCTATAGCAGTGGTGGGTGTCATGGCACTTTTTATTTATGTTTTCCTGGCAAGATGGTCTCCACTGGCAGGGAAGCTGGGGATGGCGCAGTGGTCAGTGTTCTTGCTCTTCTCTCTCTAATAGCCTTCAAAATCTATGAGCTATTTTATTTTTTAAAATTTATTTGAAAGTCAGAGTTACACTGAGAGAGAAGGAAAGGTAGGGAGAGAGAAATCTTCCATCCTCTGGTGTACTCCCCAGTTGGCTGCAATGGCTGGAGCTTCTTCCAGGTCTCCCAAGCAGGTGCAGGGGCCCAAGGACTTGGGTCATCTTCCACTGCTTTCCCAGGCCCTAGCAGAGAGTTGGATCAGAAGTGGAGCAGCTGGGACAGGTGTCCACATGGGATGCCGGCACTGCAGGAGGCAGCTTTACCCGCTACGCCACAGCACCAGCCCCTCTGAGCTATTTTAGATCTTATCACTTCATTGCTGAAGTGTTTTCTCTCGGTCAGTCTCCTCAGTTCCAATATTTTATATATAGAAGCTCTTTCCAGGTTAGATGGTGTTCCTTGGCCAATAAGTTGAGACAGGTGTGGTGGGCAGCAGCAGCAGGCACTGGCAGTAGTGGCAGCATGCTTTCTTTCTCTTGCTCTGCTCTTTGACATCTCTTTGCCATTGGCACTTCTCACCATTTCTTTCTTGAAGTGTTCCTTCAGTCAATCTCCTCAGTTTTAATATTTTATGTATAGAACATTTTCCAAGCTTGATGGTGTCACCTGGACAGGCTACTGGGGTAGGAGCAGTAGCATCAGTGGCAGCAGGAGCCGTACACATTGCTTGTCTTTCTGCTGGTTTTTGGAATATTATTGCTGTTTGTATTTCCTCTCATGTCTTTACTAAAGCTTTTTCTCAGATGATCTATAAGGAATGTTGTTCTTCCCTGGTCGTTCTGAAACTTTTCCTGGATGAGGTGGATGCAAGTCCTCTCTATTCAGCCATCTTGATTTCCATTTATCTTATATCTTTAGCTGTCTTTACCTTAGAAATGTTTTTAAACCTTTGCTTGTTCATTTATAATCTTGCTTTCCACTTTTTAAAAATAATAAACCCATTTTAATAACTAAACAATTGTTGTGATGGGTTGATAACTAAAAGTCAATATTGAAAAAGAAATATAAATCATTTAATGACAGACTTCTCATTTTTTTTAGTTATTATGCTTACTGTTATTGAGCCAAGCCAACTTATTTATGTACAAAGGTGAGGAATCAATTAGTATATCTTTTCTCCCTACTGTAGCACAGCACAGATTATATTGAGTTAGGGTAGCTTTATGCAGTTAGTTGTTTCATGGTTCAACTTTCCCATAAAGTTTCTCTGTTTGAATTAGTGAAAAAAAGCCCTCATTGTTCCTAAAGTGCTGTTATGACTTTCATTTTGTCTTGGTACCAACATGATCCATCATAAGCACTAAAGCAAATAGGAACACTGTAGTTGCAGAGATGTAACTAGTTGCAAGATGGAAAGCAGAATATGAATTTTTAAAGCTTATCTAACAAAAAATGTAAATGTTTAAATTTTTATGAAACTCACAATTTTAAGAATACACCTCCTGATTCCTCAGTTCATTAAATTGGACACATTTCTGATTATGACATAGCTTAACATGACCTCCGTGGCACTACCACTCCAGCTTCATAGCTTGTGGTATTCCATTAATTTCACTTAATTAAACCTTTCTATCCCATGCTCAATCAGCGCTGAATAGCTTACAGTTTTATTTTAGAACATAATTGACAATTCCACATGTTCCTTCTTTTACTTATGTAACAAATTCTTATAATTTTATATTGCCTTGGCATCCATTCTGAATCTAGTCTTTCTTATACTTAGTCATCATTGGCACAGTTTCTGTTTTCTGACTTTCCTTAGTTCCTGGATATCTACTTGTATGCAACTGTCTTGTGGTGACCACCTCTCTCTGAGACACATAAATGCAACTTGCTTGATTTGTCCCAGTGGCCCCCTACATCCTGCAAAGTCTGCACAATTTTTGTTTTTCAGTGACCACACTGTTAGTCACAGTGTGACCCACAGAACTTGTGTTTTGCTCTTAACCCATCAATTAGACCTACCTATGAAAAACCTGGTTGTGTAATGCACTGGACCCAATTTAGGCCTCTTTCTGGCTCCCCACCTTCTATCACTCTCACTGATAACCCTCTTCTTTCGTGGGTCAGTGAGTAGCAAGCTGTTTCTGTGTTTTCGTTGTGTTGTCATTTTCTATTTATGCAGCCAATATACTTGAATCTAATTTCCTGGTCATGACTATTGTGGCAGGAATAAATGTACATAAGTCAAACAAAAGCCACAAGAGTGTCTACCAAGGAAAGTAAGTTCCCTGTGACAGTTCCACTAATAACAGGTTGAACATGTAGGCATTAGGTCATCAGTTAGAATAGAGAAGTATCTCATGAAAGATATATTGTAAATATCCGTAATCAAATCCCATGGAGCTTCATCAGTATAGAACTAGAGTTTATAGTCATTTTTCAAGACCTCAAGACAAAATTAGAGAAGATTATAACAACTCCACTATTTTTTCTTCCTGGAGTATTTCTTTTCTCTGTGGTAAATACTTTTCTAGATTTTAATGTGCAGCCACACCACCTTGCAGTGGTTATGATCAGAATCAACTACTTCTATGCTATCACTGGATGTTTTTTCTTTTACTGTTTTAGATGTAGATATAAGTGTGTACTATAATTTTTTAAAAATTTTATTTAAGGTATACAAATTTCACATATTTCATGTATACACATTTAGGAGCATAGTGATACTTCCTACCCTATCCTCCCTCCCACCTTGTTCCCACCCTTCCTCCTCCTTCCTCTCCTAATACCTCTCTTAATCTTTACAGTGATCTACTTTCAGTTTACTTTATACTCATAAGAGAAACTCTACGCTAAGTAAAGAGTTCAACAAATCAACACATAGTATGAAGAAAAAAACACTGTTACTCAATAGTAGAGACAAGTGCTATAAACAATCATCAGATCTCAAAATGTCAATTTCACTTCTATACATTATATTTTTGATACTCTATTAGTTACCACAGATTAGGGGAAATGGATATCTGTCTTTTGGGGACTGGCTTATTTCACTAAGTATAATGGTTTCCATTTACATCCATTTTCTTGCAGAAGACAGAATTTCATTGTTTTTATGGCTGAGTAGTATTCCATAGTGTGTTTTTAACACAATTTCTTTATCCAATCATCAGTTGATGAAAATCTGGGTTGATTGCATATCTTAGCTTTTGTGAGTTGAGTTGCTATAAACATGAGGGTACAGATAACACTTTCTATGCTGATTACATATCATTTGGGAAAATTCCCAGAAATAGGATTGCTGGGTCACATCATAGATCTATTTCCAGCTTTCTGAGGTACCTCCATACTGTCTTCCACAATGGTTATACTAGTTTATATTCCCACTGACAGTGGATTATGTACTTTTTCCCCCACATCCTCGCCAACATTTATTGTTTGTTGATTTCTGTATGAGAACCATTTTAACCAGGTTGAAGTGAAACCTCATTGTGGTTTTTCTTTGAATTTCCCTGATTGCTAGAGATCCTGCCCATTTTTTCATTTGTCTGTTGGCCATTTGAAATTCCTTTTTTGAAAAATATCTGTTCAAGTCCTTTGCCCATGTCTTAACTGGATTGTGAGCTTTGTTGTTGAGTGCCCTTTATGGATTCTATATATCAATTCTTTTTTTAAAGGATTTATTTATTTATTTGAAAGTCAGAGTTACAGAGAGGAGAGGCAGAGAGAGGGAGAGAGGTCTTCCATCCAATGGTTCACTCCCCAATTGGCTGCAATGGCCTGAGTTGTGCCAATCTGCAGCCAGGAGCCAGGAGCTTCTTCCAGGTCTCACACGTGGATGCAGTGGTCGAAGGACTCAGGCCATCTTCCACTGATTTCCCAGGCCATAGCAGAGAGCTGGACCAGAAGTGGAGCAGCCAGGTCTTGAACCAGTGCCCATATGGGATGCCGGCGCTTCAGGCCAGGGCATTAACCCACTGCACCGCAGTGCTGGCCCCAATGTATATCAATTTTTATCAGTTTCATAGTTTGTGAATATTTTCTTCCACTCTGTCAGTTGCCTCTTCAATTTGCTGAGTGTTTGTTTTGCATTGCAGTAGCTTCTCAACTTGATTTAATCCTATTTGTCAATTTTGGCTTTGATTACCTGTGCTTCTGGGGTCTTTTTTTCAAGAAGTATTTGCTTTTGCCAATGTATTACATAGTTTCCCCAATGCTCTCCTCTAGTAATTTTATGGTATCAGATCATATATTTAGATCATTGATTCATTTTGAGTTGATTTTTGCATAATGTGTAATGTAGAGGTGTTGTTTCACACTTCTGCATGCAGATATTCAATGTTCCCAGCACCATTTGCTGAAAAGACTGTCCTTTCTCCAGGCATTGATTTTAGCTCCTTTTTTGAAGTTTGGTTAGTTGTAGATGTGTGGATTGATTTCTGGAGTTTCTGTTCCATTGGTCTACATGTCTATTTTTGTGCCAATATCAGGCTGTTTTGATTCTAACTGCTATGTAGTATGTTTTGAAATCTGGTATACAATGCCTCCTCCTTTGTTTTTCTTGTATAAAATTGCTTTAGCTATTCAGGATATGTCCTTTTTTTAAAGATTTTATTTGTATAACTGAAAGTCAGAGTTAGAGAGAGGCAGAGTCAGAGGCCAAGAGAGATCTTCCATCCTCTGGTTCACTACCCAGATGGCCACAACACCTGGAGCTGCGCTGATCTACAGCCAGGAGCCAGAAGCTTCTTCTGGGTCTCCCACGTGAGCGCAGGGGCCCAAGGACTTAGGCCATCCTCCACTTCTTTCCCAGGCCACAGCAGAGAGCTGGATCGGAAGTGGAGCAGCTGGGACTCAAACGGGTTTTCCATATGGGATGCTGGCACTGCAGGCAGCGGCTTTACCCACTACGCCACAGTGCCCAGGGTCTGTCCTTTTTTAAAAAAAAGTATTTATTTATTTGATAGGTAGAGTTACAGAAAGGGATAGAAGGAGGCAGAGACAGAGAGAACGGTCTTTCATCCGCTAATTCACTCCCCAAATGGCCACAACGGTCAAAGGTGGGCTGATCCAAAGCCTGGGGCCAGGAGCTTCCTCCATGTCTCCTTCCTTTGTGTAGGAGCCCAAGCACTTGGGCCATCTTCCACCGCTTTCCCAGGCCATCAGCAGGGAGCCGGAGCAGAATTGGAGCAGCCAGGACTGTAACTGGCACTGCAGGTAGAGTCGTAACCTACCACGCCACAGTGCTGGCCCTTAGGGATCTGACTTTCTGAATGACAAGATGATGAATTTGTGTCATTTGAAGCCTCTAATTTGTTACTGTAGCAATAAAAACATTAATACAAATCAACTCATATGTTGCTAGAAAGACGGGAGAAATGAGATTGCAGTTGAGTAATGGAGTTCTAAATCTGAGTCAGAAGTAAAGCACACGGCTTGAAAAAAACTTGCAAGGAAATCATTGAACAAAAACCATATAAAAGAAAGAAATATATATATATATATATACACACACACACACACACTTACACAGTTGTATTTGTTCTATTTAAAGTGGCTTTCTCATAATAGAAATTTGGTAGGACTTAGTAAAACATCTAAACAGCATAAAAGTGTACACAGTATAAAATATTCCTTGAATCTCTGCCCTTGAGTTTTCAGTTACTCACTGAAGCAACACATTTGCCATTACCCACACACAGCAGGGTACATTCTGTAGTATGTCTGTATTTATAAGCACATTTGTCTATAAAGCATATGTTTTCAAACAAGTTGAAGTATACCCTACATATGCTTCTTCACTTTGCAAATTTTCACTTAAAATATTATATTAAATCAATTCCAAGTCATACAGTTATTTGGTATCTATAAAATTTGCATATATGGGGCCAACATTGTGGCGTAGTGGGTAAAGTGGTTGCCTGGGATGCCAAAATCCCATATGGGTGCCAATTTCTATCCTGGTTACTCCACTTCCAATCCTGCTCCCTGCTATTGTCCTGGGAAAATCAGCCAAAGATAGCCCAAGTATTTGGGTCCCTGTTACCCACACGAGAGACCTCAATGAAACTCCTGGCTCCTGGCTTTGGTCTGGGCCAGCATCAGCTGCAGCAGCCATCTGGGAAGTGAAACAGCACATAGGAGATTCTCTCTCTCTCTCTCTCTCCCCTTAAATTTTTCAAATAAATACATAAATAAAAACAAAATAAAATTAAGATGCATCTCACAATTGATTGTGTCTTGCAATCATTATTGGTCAGGCTGCAGTTGTGATGCCATAGTTTTCATTGACTGAGCCTGTACGAACATAATTGCTAAGGTTGGACAACTGCAACCAGTTTAATGTCAAATACTACTTACAGATATTTTAAGAAAGGAGTGTAAGCCCTGATTATTTTCTGAAAATCTTCTTTTGGTACTCCCTGGGAAGACCAAGGAAAGATCAACATTAAAACTTGCAGAATGGATGTTTGCTGGTAGGAGAAATATGCCATAGACAATAGTGAAGCATTCTTTGTAAAAATACTACATTATCAAGATAACTGATGTCTCATACAATGAAAATGTGTGCAAAAGCATAGACATTCATAAATCAGAAATTAAAACATTTTTTCCAGAAGGCATACTCTAATTATAATGAAGCTTTAAGAACACTTTAATCAATTTGTTTTCTTATATCCTCCTTTTTATGTATGACGACAATTGATAGATAATACAAACATTGGGCTTTAAGGACCCAAATAGGTCATTCAATAAGCCTAAAATAAAACTATATATGACAAGAAAGCAAGATATCAGTGGCATTCCAAATATAATCTCTGGATGACTGGGATAGTTAAAAGAAGGTCTATGATGTCAACACATCTTTATAATAATTACAAGTTATTATTTTCCTTTATAATTTTGTTGACATCTAAACAAGCCAAAAGAATGGTGTTAAAACTGCTGGCACTTAGCCTAAATCAAGGCAGTGACGGCAAGCTGAAAGAAGTCTGTAGTCAGGCCGGCACCGTGGCTCACTAAGCAAATCCTCCACCTGTGGCGCTGGCACACGGGGTTCTAGTCCCAGTCAGGGCGCCAGATTCTGTCCCGGTTGCTCCTCTTCAGTCCAGCTCTGCTGTGGCAAGGGAGAGCAGTGGAGGATGGCCCAAGTGCTTGGGCCCTGCACCCCATGGGAGACCAGGAGGAAGCACCTGGCTCCTGACTTCGGATCGGCACGCTTCACCGGCTGCAGCAGCCATTGGGGGGTGAACCAACGGAAAAGGAAGGCCTTTCTCTCTGTCTCTCTCTCTCACTGTCCATTCTGCCTGTCAAAAAAAAAAAAGTCTGTAGTCATATTCTTCACCAGAAAGTACTCAATGGAAAAAAAAAGCAGTTTTAAGCATTCCTTAATGAATTAGCAAAAATTATCATTTTTAATTAGTTTTGATCTTTAGCATGAGTTTTTTCATATAATGTGTGACAAAATAGGAAATATTTGTAAGATGCTTCTGTGTTGGCTGGCACCATGGTTCACTAGGCTAATCCTCTGCCTTGTGGCGCCGGCACACCAGGTTCTAGTCCCGGTCGGGGTGCCGGATTCTGTCCCAGTTGCCCCTCTTCCAGGCCAGCTCTCTGCTGTGGCCAGGGAGTGCAGTGGAGGATGGCCCAAGTCCTTGGGCCCTGCACCCCATGGGAGACCAGGAGAAGCACCTGGTTCCTGCCATCAGATCAGCGCGGTGCGCAGGCCACAGTGCGCCGGGCGTGGCAGCCATTGGAGGGTGAACCAACCTTTCTCTCTGTCTCTCTCTCTCACTGTCCATTCTGCCTGTCAAAAAAAAAAAAAGTCTGTAGTCATATTCTTCACCAGAAAGTACTCAATGGAAAAAAAAAGCAGTTTTAAGCATTCCTTAATGAATTAGCAAAAATTATCATTTTTAATTAGTTTTGATCTTTAGCATGAGTTTTTTCATATAATGTGTGACAAAATAGGAAATATTTGTAAGATGCTTCTGTGTTGGCTGGCACCATGGTTCACTAGGCTAATCCTCTGCCTTGTGGCGCCGGCACACCAGGTTCTAGTCCCGGTCGGGGTGCCGGATTCTGTCCCAGTTGCCCCTCTTCCAGGCCAGCTCTCTGCTGTGGCCAGGGAGTGCAGTGGAGGATGGCCCAAGTCCTTGGGCCCTGCACCCCATGGGAGACCAGGAGAAGCACCTGGTTCCTGCCATCAGATCAGCGCGGTGCGCAGGCCACAGTGCGCCGGGCGTGGCAGCCATTGGAGGGTGAACCAACCTTTCTCTCTGTCTCTCTCTCTCACTGTCCACTCTGCCTGTTCAAAAAAAAAAAAAAAAAAAGATGTTTCTGTGGCATATGAAAGAAAAATGGTTGCCTTAAACAAAATGTGTATGTGTGAGTTGCCAGCTGAATTAGTTTCTTTTACTCATGGAATATCATTATAACTTGAGTTAATTAACTGGCAAATTACAAGCATTCAGACTTTGATATTTATTAGACATTTTCTCAGAAAATGAACAGTGAGTTTGCCATTTCAAAAACAAAAAATAGCATTATTTTTGCCAGTGATAACTTCAAACAACCAATTGGAAGTTACAATTTGAGGAAACTTGTCTCTACCACTGTCAACTTGATAGCTTCTCAGTTCCTAAAAAATGTCCACTAAAAGCCGTGGTATTGTATAATGAAATTTGTCAATATTTCGAAAGTTTACCCAATTCAATGAACAAATAGTTTCCAATACCCATGATGTTACAAAGTATTGTAAAGAAAAGTCTTTTGGGGTGGGGGGTGAAAGTTTGACCCAGTGGTTGCATTGCCACTTGAAATGCTTGCATTCCTTATCAGAGTGGCTGATTCGCATACTGGCCCCTTTGCTTTCCATCCAATTTTCTGCCACTGTGCACCATGGGAGGCAGAAGGTGATGAATCAAGTATATGGAACTCAGCCACCCAAGTGGGAGACCCAGGTGGAGTTCCTGGCTCCTGGCTTCCACCTGGCCCAGCCCCAGGTGTTGTGGGTATTTGGGGAGTGAGTCAATGGATTTGAGATCTGTATTTGTGTGTGTGTGTGTGTGTGTCTACTCTCTGTCATGCTGCCAACTCAACAATTCAAATTAATAAATAAATAAATCTTTGAAAAATTACATCCTTCTTCGTGGTTGTTGATGCAGATGGTGTGGTTTCAGTTTGTATTTTACTAGTGACTGATGATAGCAAACATTTTTCATGTGCTCATTGGACATTTATCTGTCTTCTTTGGGGAAATATATGTTCAAATCCTGTGGTAGTTTTTCAGCAAGTATATGAAAAAATGATTAACATCACGATTCATTAGAAAAGTGAAGAGCAAAACTGCAATGAG
The DNA here is from genome assembly GCF_051225735.1 of Oryctolagus cuniculus. Taxonomy (NCBI): domain Eukaryota; kingdom Metazoa; phylum Chordata; class Mammalia; order Lagomorpha; family Leporidae; genus Oryctolagus; species Oryctolagus cuniculus. The sequence continues at coordinate 46,256,140 of NC_142888.1, read as the reverse complement.
ATATCATCTCAATGGTTATTATCAAAAATACAAAAATAAAATAAAAAGAACAAATCTTGCTGAAGATGTGTAGAAATAGGGAATTTTATACACTGTTTGTAGACACATAGATTGGTACAGCTCTTATGAAATTTTCCCAAACTCTATAGATAGAACTACCATATGATCCACCGATCCTACTATTGGTTATATAACTAGAGGTTATGAAATAAGTGTGCTGAGGAGATATCTGAACTCCCATGTTACTGAAGCACTGTTTATAACCAAAGTATGGAATCAACCTATGGGCACATCAGTGGATGAGTAGATGAAGAAAATTAGGTCTATATATACAATGGAGTATTATTTAACCAGAAAAAGAATAAAATTCTGTCACTTGCTGTAACATGGATACAATAGGAGGACATTATGTTAAGTGAAATAAATCAGACACAGAAAAACAAATACTGCATTTTAACTTATATATAACAAAGGTAAAACATGATCTCATAGGAATAGACGAGAGAATAGTGGTTACCAGAATCTGGGAAATGTGTGAGATGGGAGAATGAAGATATGTTAATACTAGATATAGGGGCCCAACTGGATAGACAGGATAATTTCTAATATTCTATAACACAAAAGGATGACCATGGTTGACAACAATTTTCTATTTCACAATGCCTAGTAGAATAAATTTTAAATGTTTCCAACACAAAGAAGAGATAAATATTTGAGATTATAAGTACAGCAATTATCCTGATCTGATCAAACACATTTTTGTGTGCATAGAAGTATTATGCAGTATCCAATAAATAGTTTCATGTAAATTAAAAAATAAAAATAATTTAAAATCCTTTGCTAGTTAAAAGCCTGTTGTTTATTACTCCATTTTTCATAATATCCAATACATAGAATTAACCAAGGTTTCTGTCAATGGATGAGTGAATAAAGAAAATGTAGTATATGGACACAGTGAAATACTATTAAGTCATAAAAAAGAATTAATTCACATAATTTGTGACAAAATTGGTTGAATTCAATGAGAACATGATAAATGAAATAAGCTAGATACAAAAAGGCAAATAGCAAAAAATGGGGACTAGCATTGTGGCTGCCTACAAAACTGGCATCTTAGATAATTCATATCCTGGATGCTCCACTTCTAATCTAATGGCCTGGGAAAAGCAGTCAAAGATGGCCCAACTGTTGGACCACTGCTATACATGTGAGAGATCCTGATGAAGCTCCTGGCTTTGGCCTGGCCTAACCCTGGTCATTGTGGCCATATGGGGAGTGAATTAGTGGATAGAAGATATGCCTTTCCCTCTTTCTCTGTAACTCTGACTTTCAAATAAATAATTAAACCTTTTTTTAAAAAAAAGTTAAATGATTATTTATATAAACAAATTTATTTGTAAATTTTTAAAAGATTTTATTTACTTGTACTATGTGAATTAACTGTATAGCTAGTACTCAAACAGTACTTTATACTTTGTGTTTCTGTGTGGGTGCAAACTGTTGAAATCTTTACTTAGTATATACTAAATTGATCTTCTGTATATAAAGATAATTGAAAATGAATCTTGATGAAGAATGGGATGGGAGAGGGAGTGGGAGATGGGATGGTTGTGGGTGGGAGGGTGGTTATGGGGGGAAAAGCCACTATAATCCAAAAGTTGCACTTAGGAAATTTATATTTATTAAATAAAAGTCACAAAAATGCTTGAGAAAAGAATTCAAAATAATGATCAAAAAAAATCTCAGTAATATGTAAGAGAATACAGATAGGTAGCTCAAAGATATAAGGAAGACAATAGCATATATGAATGATGAATCAATAGAATAAAGAGCAATAGTAAACTATGCTATCAAATTGCAAAACCTTTAGGAAATTATTAGTCAATTCATGGATATATACAAGCTATGGAGATTAAAGATTTAGAAAATATAAACAGATTAATGATTTAGAAAATCTAAAAAGATCCATAACAAATAATGAAATGCCATAATTAAAAGTCTCCCATTAAAGAAACATCCAGAATATAACAGCTTTAAAAGTGAATTCTACAACACATGTCAGTGGAAACTTACTCCTTATGAAGCCATCATTACTCTGATTCCAAATAGAAATAAAGATACCACACCTAATGAAAACTATAGACCAATATCTTTGATAAATATGGATACAAAAATTTTCAGTAAAACATTAGCAGTTGAATCCAATACTAATCAAAGAGATCATGTATGATCATGCAGGATTTATCCTAGGGATAAAAGAGTGTTCAATATTCACCAATAAATAAATGTTATAAATCACATCAACAGAATGAAGGCAAAAAACATATGATAATCTCAATAGTTACAGAGAAAGCATTTGGTAAAGTTAAACATCTCTTATGATTAAAATCTCTCAACATATTCAGTATGAAAAGAACTATATATAACAAACTCACAAGCCAATATAATACTTAGTATAAAAAAGCTGAAACTATTCCCCTCAGATCTGAGTCAAGACAATGTTGTCCACTTTTACAAATTTATTCAATATAAAAATATTTAAGAATATTGGATGTATTAGCAAGAGCAATTAGGGAAGAGAACGAAATGAATGGCATCAAAACTGAAAAGGAAAAAAATAAAAATAGCCATGTTTGTAGGTACACAGAAAAACAAACACACCACCAAAAAGCTGTTACAACTAATAGGCCAATTCAATAAAGTTGCAAGATACAAAATCTCCATATAAAAATAGTAGCATATTTATACACCCACAATGATCTTGCTGAAAGCAGAATCAGGAACCAAATCTCTTTCACCACATCTGATTTCAAAGCACACTACAAAGATTTGTAAATGAAAACAACATGGTACTGGCATAAATACCAACACATAGATTGGTGAAACAGAATAGAGATTACCAGAAATTAATCCACATATCCATTCAGCCAACTGATTTTTGACAAACTTGCCAAGAACATACATTGGAGAAAGAAAAGTCTTTTCAATAAATGCTGGTAGTAAAACTGGAAATACATATGTAGAAAAATAGAATTAGATTCTTATCTCTTGAAAAAAACCAATGCCACTTTATGATAAAAACCTTAATCAAGTCAGGTATAGATGGAAAATACCTCAAAACTATAAAGGCTATCTATGACACATCATCAGCTAATATCATATTAACGGGGGAAAGCTGAAAGCATTTTCCCTCAGATCTGGGACAAAAAAAAAAAGGATGCCCATTTTCACCAATCTTATTCCATATAGCACAGGAAGTATTAGCAAGAGAAATTAGGTAGGAGAAATAAAGGGTATCAAAATTGGAAAAGAGGAAGTAAAAAAAAATATTCATGCTTGCAGATAACATGATGTTGTACATGGAAAAACTTAAACTCTCTACCAAAAAGCTGATAGAACTGATAAAACAATTCAGTAAGGGCCTGGCATTGTGGTATAGCAGGTAGAGCCATTGCCTATGACACAGGCATCCCATATGGGCTCAGGTTCAAGTCCCAGCTGCTCCACTTCCAATCTAGCTCCCTGCTAATGGCTTAGGGAAAGCAGCTGAAGATGACCCTACTGGTTGATTCCCTGCCACCCACTTCAGAGACCTGTATGAAGATCCTAGCACCTGGACTTTGAAGCCACTTGGGGAGTGAAACAGTGATTAGACAAACAGAGAGAATGAGATGTTCCATCTACTGGGTCGCTCCCCATATGCCCACAATAGCCAGGGCTGGGTTGGGCTGAAGCCAGGAGCCTGGAATACAATCTAAATCTCCCATTATGGTGGTAGGGATGCAAGTACTTGAACCATCACCTTCTGCCTTCCAGGATAGACAAATAGAAAGCTAGGTACAGAAGTGGAACTGGGACTCAAGCCCAGGCCCTCTGATACTGGATGCAGGCTTCTCAAGTGGAATCTTAAGAGTGCACCAAATGCCAAAATCTTTCCTAATCATTTTAACATTTTAGATATTATTATAAGTGCAATTGTTATCTGGATTTCCTTTTTGACTGTTCATTATTGATGTATATACATTCAATTGACGTTAATTTATTTTAATTAATTTATTTTTTAGTTCTTAACAGGTTAAATATAGTTCATATAATTCTAAGAATACAGTGATTTTCCCTCCCTCCTTCTCTCCCTTCTTTCCTCCCTCCCTCCCTCCCTCCCTCCCTCCCTCCCTCCCTTCCTTCTTTCTTTCTCCCTTCCTCCCTCCCTCCTTTCTTTCTTTCTTTCTTTCTTTCTTTCTTTCTTTCTTTCTTTCTTTCTTTCTTTCTTTCTTTCTTTCTTTCTTTCTTTCTTTCTTCCATTCTTTCTAGTTTTTGAGATAGCATCCTTAATTTACATTACAGTCAAGGGCTTAATTGCCATTGATTTTTGTGTGCTGATTGTGCAATACAACTTTGCTGAATTTGTTTATTAGCTGTAGCAGTTTTTCTTGGATTCTCTGAGATTTCCTTTACATTGGATCATAGCATCTGTAATAGTTTTACTTCTTCCTTTCCAACGTGAATGCCTTCTATATCTAGTTCTACTATGTTTAAAATTTATTTATTTTGATTTACGTGAAAGAGAAAGAGAAAGAGATCTTCCATTTGCTTCCACTGGCTGGTTCACACTCTCCTCACCTCCAAATGCCCTCAATAACTAGGGCTGTGCCAGGCTGAAGCCAGGAGCCAGGAACTGCATTCAAACCTCCCATGTGGGTGGCAGGGATCTATCTGCTTGTACCATCATCGGCAATGTCCCCAGGTGCATGTGAGCAGAAAGGTAGATTGGAAATGCAGGCATGACTGGATACCAAGCACGTGGGTATGGAACATGGGCTTCCCAAACTGTGGATTAACTTTCTGTGCCATAATAGCTGTCCCTATATACTTTTCTTGATTCATATTTGGTAGTTTTTCCACTTATGGAAATATACTTTTCATCCATGTTACTAATTTCTCACCAAAAAATTATTAACAGTATCTCCTTATAATATATTTCTACCTCTGCAGCATCAATAGTAATGTGCCTTTCTTCATTCTGCATTTTGGTATTTGTATTACTCTCTTTGTTATGGGTAAGTGTAGTTAAAAGTTTGCCAGGTCTATCAATCCTTTTAAAGAAACATTGCTTTGCGTTTGACTTTTGTTCATTTTTCTTTTGTTTTCTCTTCTCTGTTTTATTGATTTCCAGTCTAACCTTGATGGTATTCTCCCTTCCATTGTTTGGAATTTACTATGCTGGCCTTTCCCCCATAGTTTGTTAAGTCAGAATTTAGATTATTGATTTGGTATTTTTGTCCCTTTACAATATTAAAATTTGTGGCTATAACTTTTACCTAACACACTGCCTTCATTCAACTCAAAATATTTTATGTTTGTTTTAATTTTATTTAAGTTATACAAGTTTAATATATTTCATATATACAGACAGGAACATACTGGCACTCTCCCCTCCCCAAACATGCCCCAACCCTTCCCCGTCTCTCATTCCCACTCTTAATTTTTACAAACATATATGTTTAGTATACTTAATGAGCATATAGTTAATACTACTCTAAGTGAAAGAGTTCAACAAGTAGTATGGAGAGAAAAATAAAAACAAAAAAACCCACACTGTTCCACATGGAAGAGAAAAGGACTATAAATAATCATCGAATCTCAAAATGTCTATTTCACTCACTCCAATACATTACATTTCAGGTATTCTACTAGTTACCTTGGATCAGGGAAAACATGATATCTGTCTTTTGGAGATTGGCTGATTTTACTAAGTATAATTGTTTACAGTTGCATCAATCTTCTTGCAAAAGACAAGATTTCTTTCTTTTTTTATAGCTTCATAGTGTATATATACCATAATTTCTTTATCCAGCCAACAGTTGATAGACATCTGGGTTGATTCCATATCTTAGCTATTGAAAATTGTGCTGCAATGAACATGGGGGTATAGATAACTCTTTCATATGCTGATTTCTTTTGGTTTTTGTAAATTCCCAGGAGTGGGATGACTGGATCATATGGTAGGTCTATATTCAGTTTTCTGAGGTATCGCCATACTGTCTTCCACAGAGACTGAACCAGTTTACACTCCCACTAACAGTGGAACAGGGTACTTTTCCCCCACATCCTTGCCAGCATTTATTATTTGTTGATTTCTGTATGAGAGCCATTCCAACTGGAGTGATGTGAAACCTCATTGCAATTGTGATTTGTGATCCTGAGCATTTTTTCATGTGTCTGTTGGCCATTTGAATTTCTTCTCTTGAAAAATGCTTGTTCAAGTCCTTTGCCCAGTTCTTTTTTTTTGATTTATTTTTTTAACTTTTATTTAATGAATATAAATTTCCAAAGTACGACTTATGGATTACAATGGCTTCCCCCCCATACCGTCCCTCCCACCCACAACCCTCCCATTTCCCACTCCCTCTCCCCTTCCATTCACATCAAGATTCATTTTCGATTATCTTAATATACAGAAGATCAGCTTAGTATACATTAAGTAAGGGTTTCAACAGTTTGCTCCCACACAGAAACATAAAGTGAAAAATAATAGATGATTTTTTTTTTAAATGATGATGAAATCAGAGCAGACCTATTGTCATGTTTAATCCCAGTGAGACTCAAGTTGGGAATTGATAATTTCTTTTTTTTTTTTTTACAGAAGATCAGTTTAGTATGCATTAAGTAAAGATTTCAACAGTTTGCACCCCCATAGAAACACAAAGTGAAATATATTGTTTGAGTACTCGTTATAGCATTAAATCTCAATGCATAGCACATTAAGGACAGAGATCCTACATGAGGAGTAAGTGCACAGTGACTCCTGTTGTTGACTTTACCAATTGACACTCCTGTCTATGGCATCAGTAATCTCCCTATGCTCCAGTCATGAGTTTCCAAGGCTATGGAAGTCCTCTGAGTTCTCCGATTCTTATCTTGTTTAGACAAGGTCATAGTCAAAGTGGAGGTTCTCTCCTCCCTTCAGAGAAAGGTACCTCCTTCTTTGAAGACCTGTTCTTTCCACTGGGATCTCACTCGCAGAGATCTTTTGCCAGAGTGTCTTGGCTTTCCATGCCTGAAATACTCTCATGGGCTTTTCAGCCAGATCCGAATGCCTTTAGGGCTGATTCTGACTTTGCCCATTTCTTAACTGGATCATGTGTTTTGTTGTTGTTGAATTTTTTGAGCTCTGTAGATTTTGGATATTAACCTTTTATCCATTGTGAAGTTTGTAATTTTTTCCTACCATTCTGTTGGTTGACTCTTCACTTGGTTGTGTGTTTCTTTTGCAGTGCAAAAGCTTCTCAGCTTGATGTAATCCCATTTGTCAATTTTGGCTTTGATTGCCTGGGCTTCTGTGGTGGAATGAGGTGAAAAGTTCATGCCAAGATGGCCACTGAGGTGAAAAGGTCATGCCAAGATGGCCACTGACAACAGAAACTGCCTGGCAACAGGCCGTGATTGGATGGCTTCGGAAACCACATGACAGCAGAGGAAACCACATGACAACAGAGCCGGACTGATGGCAAGCCGTGATTGGATGGTTTCAGAAACTGCCTGGCGACAAGAGCCTGACTGGCAACAGGCTGTGATTGGATGGCTTTGGAAACTGCCTGGCAACTGGCTGTGATTGGTTGGGGCATAGATCGCCCCTTGACTGGATTGGCTGGTCTTGGCTATATAAGCTGTTGCACTAACTCAAATAAACGAGTCTGCGGGCTGCTCGCCTCAGGCCTGCTTTCATCTGACTCCTGGAGTCTGTGTGGTGACTCCAAGCCTCTTGCCCCCACCATGCTCCTCCTTTCAGAAACGAACCCACTGCAACATTGTTGAGAAATCAACTGCAACACTTCTGGGGTCTTTTCCAAGAAATCGTTGCATATGCAAATGTCTTTCATGATTTCCCCAATGTTCTCTAATAATTTGATGGTATCAGGTGATAGATTTAGGTCTTTGATCCATGTTGAGTGATTTTTGTGTAAAGGTGGAAGTTAGGAGTCTAGTTTCATATTTCTGCACATGGAGATCCGGGTTCCCTACCAACATTGTTAAAGAGACTATCCTTTGTCAAAGATAAGCTGGTTGTAGATACATGGATTGATTTCTGGAGTTCCTATTCTGTTCCATTGATCTATAAGCTTCTTTTTGTGCCAGTGCCAGGGTGTTTCTATTATAATTGCCCTGTAGTATGTCTTGAAATCTGGTATTGTGATGCCTTCAGCTTTGATTTTGTTGTAAAAATGGCTTCAGCTATTCGAGGTGTGTGTGTTTTCATATGAATTTTGTCATCATGTTTTCTAGATCTGAGAAGACTATCGTTAGTATTTTGATTGGGATAACATTGAATCCGTAAATTGCTTTTGATAGTATGGACATTTTGATGATGTTGATTCTTCCAATCCACGAACATAGAAGACTTTCCCATTTTTTAATGTCTTCTATTTCTTTCTTTAGTGTTTTGTAATTTTCATCCTAGAGATTTTTGAATATTTTATAATTAATTTGTCAGTTCTTTATCAGTATTTAGGAAGGTATTTGATTTTCACAAATTTGAGAAATCATCAATTATCTTTCTGGTATTTATTTATAACTTCATTCAAATGTGATCAGAGAACATACTTTAAAATATTTGGTACATAGTGGCAATGTTGTGGCAGACTGGCTTAAGCCACTTCCTGCAATGCAGGCATTCCATTTTGGAGTGCAGATTCAAGTAAAAGCTACTGTGTTTCCAATCCAGCTCCCTGCTAATGCACTTGGGAAAGCCACAGAGAGTTGTACAAATATTTGGACCTCTACCCACCAACCTGGGGAAACAGAAAGGTTCCTGGCTCCTGGCTTCAGCCTTGCCAGCCCTGACCATTGCAGCCATTTGAAGAGTGAACCAGGAGATGAAAAATCTTGGAAGATCTCTCTCGCTCTCTCTCTCTCTCTCTCTCTCTCCCTCCCTCCTTTCCTCCCTTCCCTGTCCCCTGTATGTATGTGTGTGTATGTCACTCTGCCTTTACAATAAGTAAATAAATATTTTTAAAAATTATTGTATATAGTGAGAGGGAGGGATTTAAATACACTCTTCTAAATGTGTGTATCCAGTTTTGCCAACACCATTTTTTTTTAAATTATCCTTTGTCCAATGTATATTCCTGTAATCTCTGTCAAAAATCAATCAACAGTATGGATGTGAGTTAATTTCTAGATTCTGTGTTCTTTTCTATTGATCTATGTGTCAGTTTATGCTAGTACCACACTATTTTAATTCCTGTAGAATTGTATTATGCTCTGAAATCAGGCACTAGAATGCCTCTATCTTGATTTTTATTTTCAGGATCACTTTTTTTACTATGGGTCTTTCTTGCTTCCATATGAACTTTAGGACTATCATTGGTATTTTGATAGAAATTGCATGGAGTCTGCAGATTGCTTTAGGTATAATAGCCTTTTTAACAATATTAACTTAATATTAACTCTTCCAATTCATGAATAAGGAATATCTATTCATTTTTTGTGTCTTAGATGATTTTTTGTTAGTCTTTTATAATTTTTATTTTAGATATATTTCCCAGGTTAAAAATGTTATATTTTAATGTTGATTTTATATCTTGCAACTTTACTGAATTTTTTTTTTTTTTGACAGGCAGAGTGGACAGTGAGAGAGAGAGACAGAGAGAGAAAGGTCTTCCTTTGCCGTTGGATCACCCTCCAATGGCCGCCGCTGCAGCCGGCGCACCGTGCTGATCCGATGGCAGGAGCCAGGATCCAGGTGCTTTTCCTGGTCTCCCATGGGGTGCAGGGCCCAAGCACCTGGGCCATCCTCCACTGCACTCCCTGGCCATAGCAGAGAGCTGGCCTGGAAGAGGGGCAACCGGGACAGAATCCGGCGCCCCGACTGGGACTAGAACCCGGTGTGCCGGCGCCGCAAGGTGGAGGATTAGCCTAGTGAGCCACGGCGCTGGCTTATTTTACCAGTTCTAACAGCTTTTTGATGGAATGTTTAACATTTTCCACTTACAAAATCATGTCATCTGTAAATATGGATATTTTGAGTTTTTACTTTTCAACGCTTTTATTTATGTCCCTAATTGCTTTTGCTGGTACCTCAATATTATGTTGATTAAGAGTGATGACAGTAGAAATTATTGTCTTATTTCAGATCCTAGGGGAAAAGCTGCAAGCAGTATGATTTTGGGTGTGTGTTTTCCATATATGGCCTTTATAATTTTGAGGTATGTTCTTTCTATACCTAATTTGTTGACAATTTTATCCTGAAGGTAATCCGAATATTATCAAATGATTTTTCTACCTCTACTGAGGTGGTCATATGGTATGGTTTTTAAATGTTATGTTGAGATGATTTGTTACATTTATTGATTTTTAATCGTTGAATTATCCTTACATCCCTGAATTAATACCACCTGATCATGATGTATGATCATTTTGATGCACTTTTGGATTCAGTTCACTAATTGTTTGTTGAGAAATTTTTGCTGCTGCTTGGGATGTCTGTAACCCACATCAGAGTGCTGGTTCAAGTCCCAGCTATTCCACTTCCCATCCAGCTTCCTACAACTGTATCTAGAAGGTAATATGTGATGCCACAACTTCTTAGATTCCTGCCATCCACAATTGAGATCCAGATGGAGTTTCAGGCTCCTGGCTTTGGCCTGGCCCAGTCCTGCTAGTTGAGCACCTGGGGAGTGAATCAAGTAGATAGATCCTTTTCTCTTCCTCTTTTTCTGTCACTCCGCTTTTCAGATAAATAAATATTTTTGAAAGAGTTTGGCAGAGTTCCATTATTTTCAATATTCTGGAATATTTTGAGAAGGATTGGAGTTAGTTATTCTTTAAATGTTTAATATAATTTAGTTGTGAAGCAATCAGGTTCTGGGCTTTTCTTTGATACAAGACTTTTCATTACTGATCACATCTCATTATTTCTTATTCATTTGTTTAGATTTTTTATAACTCCTTTATTTAATATTGACAAGTTTTATGTATCCATGTGTTTATCCATTTCTTCTAAGTTTTCAAATTTGTTAGCATACAATTATTCATAGAGGTTTTTTATAATGTATTTTATTTCTGTGATATCAGTTATAATTTTCCATCTCTAATTATAGTTTTCATTTTTTGTCAGCCTGATCAAAGGTTTTTCCTAAATTGTTTATCATTTAAAGTCAGGTTTTCTTTCAGTTATTCTTTTTTATTGCTCTACTAGTTTTAATTTCATTTATTTTTGCTTTGATTCTTATTGCCTCTTGCCCACCTGATAATTTTTGGTTTGTTTTGTTCTTACTCTTTCAAATCTTTGAGATACATCATTAGATTGTTTATTTGAAAACTTTCTATTTTATTAATGCACATATTTACTACTACAAACTTCTTTGTTAATATTGTTTTGTTGTTGTATCCTACGGATGTTGATATGCTATATTTTCTTTTTATTTGTTTCAAGAAAATTTTTAATTTCCATTTTAATTTCTTAAATGACACATCGTTAATTCAGGACCATGTTATTCAATTTCCATATGCTTGTAAATTTTCTGTTGCTATTGTTGATTTTTTTCTTTTGTAGTTTTAGAATATATATCCTATGACTGTATTTTATTACTTGACTGAGACTTGATGTGTGCCTTAATCTATGGTCTAGCTTAGAAAATGATCCATGTGTTGGTGAGAAGGTTATGCATTCTGGAGCTGTTGAGTGAAATTTTTTATAAACATTCTAAAAGATCTATTTTCTCTACAGTATAGTGAAGGTCTTTTGTGTCTTTGTTGATTTTCTGTATTTATGTTCTGTCTGTTGATGACAGTGGAGTGCTGCAGTCCCTGACTATTATTTTATTGGCATCTATCTGTTTTTTTATATCTAATAATATATGCTACAAGTGTTTGAGTGGGCTTATATTGGGTGTATGTATACTTATTTATTCTTATATCTTTTTTGTTGAATTGATCCTCTTACCAATTTAAAATATCCCCATTTGTTTCTTTTTATAGCATTTTGTCTAATAACAATATAGCTGTCAGATCAGTTTCATTTTCACTTGCATGATCTATATTTTCTCATGCTTTCATTTTCAGTCTACGTGTATCTTTATCTGTGAAGCAAGTTTCTTGCAGGCAACAGAGACTTAGTTTCATTTTTCTTTAGTCCATTTGACCCATCTATAACTATAACTTTTTTTTTGACAGGCAGAGTCAGACAGTGAGAGAGAGAGACAGAGAGAAAGGTCTTCCTTCCGTTGGTTCACCCCGGAAATGGCTACTACATCCAGCGCGCTGCACCTATCTGAAGCCAGCAACAAGGTGCTTCCTCCTGGTATCTCATGCAGGTGCAGGGCCCAAGCACTTGGGCCATCCTCCACTGCCTTCCCGGGCCACAGCAGAGAGCTGGACTGGAAGAGGAGCAACCGGGACAGAATCCAGCGCCCCAGCTGGGACTAGAACCCGGTGTGCCAGAGCCACAGGTGGAGGATTAGCCTAGTGAGCTGCGGTGCCGGCCATCTATAACTATAACTTTTGACTGGGAAATTTATTCCACTTACATTCAAAATTAGTATTAATAGATAAAAACAGTTATTCTGTTGGTTGTTTATTGATTGTTTTATGTTCTCTCTTCTTTCTGCCTCTCTTATTGTCTATGTGTTTTAAAGTTTTCTATTACAGTAAGTTTGAATTTTCTTTTATTTAATGTGTGTATACTCTGTTACTGAATTTTGTACTGTCATGTTTCCTTGACTGTTGTTATGATTCTTCTACTTCTAATGTAGGAATCCCTTGAGGATTTTCTGTAAGGCTGGTCTGGTGGTAATTAATTATCTCAAATTTACTTGTCTGGAAAACATTTTATTACCCCTTCACTTCAAAAGGATAACTTCACTGGATATTCTGTTCTTGGTTGAAAGTGATTTTCTTTCAAGACCTTGAATATATCATTTAATCCTCTTCTGGTCTACATGGTTTCTGCTAAGAAGTCTGCTTTTAGGGGCTGGTGCTATGGCGAAGTGGGTAAAGCCACCTCCTGCAGTTCCAGCATCCTATATGGCCACCGGTTATAGCCCCAACTGCTCCACTTTTGATCCAGCTCTCTGCTAGGCCTGGGAAAGCAGTAGAAGATGGCCTAAGTGCTTGGGTCCCTGCACCCACGTGGGAGACCTGGAAGAAGCTCCTGGATCCTGGCTTCAGATCAGCTCAGCTCCAGCCGTTGGGGCCAACTGGGGAGTGAATCAGCTGATGGAAGACCTCTCTCTCTCTCTCTCTCTCTGCCTCTCCTTCTCTCTGTGTAACTCTGACTTTCAAATAAATAAATAAATCTTTTAAAGAAAAAGAAGTCTGCTTTTAAACTAATGGGTTTCCCTTTTCTGATAAAATTTATGATAATATTTTTATCCCATCATCTAAAGGATTTTTTCTGTGTCTTTAACTTTTAACAAATTAACGATAATGTACTAGGGAGAGGTTCTCTTTGGATTGTTTCTGGTTGAAGCTCTTTGAATTTCCTGTATCTGGATGTCCGTATCTCTTTCAAGACTTGGGGCTTTGCATCTATTAGTTCATTAAACACATATTCTCAACTTTCAAGTATCTTTTAATACAAATGTTAATTATTTTTTCTTTATCTTTGAATGAATTATTTCAAAAATCTTCAGGAGTAGATTTTATCTGCTTACTCTATTCTGTTGGTGAAGCTTTCAGCTCTATTTTTATTTTGATTAACATTTTCAGTTCCAGGGGCCAGGATTGTGGCATAGCAGGTTAGGCATCCATCTGTGATGCCAACATCCCATATGGGCCCCAGTTTGAGTCCTGGTTGCTTCACTTCTGATTTAGCTCCCTGCTAATGACTTGGGGGGAAAAAGCAGCAGAAGATGGCCCAAGTGCTTGGGACCCTGCCAAGCACATGAGAGACCTGGTAGAAGCTATCAAGGTTATTTGGGGAGTGAACCAGTAGATAGAAGATCTTTCTCTCTCTCCCTATGTCTCTCTGTAATACTGGCATTCTAACAAATAAATAAATCTAAAGTTTTCAATTCTGAAATTTCTGATGGATTCTTTTTAATGATTCTTTTGTCTTTGTTGAATTTTTCATCTTTATCATGTATTTGCTTTTCTCATTTCTTTGAGAAATGCTTGGTCCCATGGAGTGAATGCAGGTTATACTGGGATTCTGCCCTAGCCGGTACAGGCCCTAAGCAGTGGATCTGAGGTAGGATTTCTCTATGTCTCACAGTTTGGGTTCCAGTTCTCAGGAATATAGTGCTAACAGTCAGAGTCCCAGAGCTATAGGGAGAGAAAGGCACCTTGTTTAGGTCCCATTGGACAAGCATAGGTTATACTGGGGGTTATGCACTGGTGGCCATGGGCCTGCAACAGATTGGAAACTTTCCAAGGTCACCTGGGATTCTGTGGAGTATACCTTCAACAGTCCCAGTCCCAGAGCTACAGGATTTGGAGGGTATTTTATCCAGGTTCTACTCAGTTTTCACCATTTAAACAGGGGATTTTATACTAGCAGATTTAGGTCGGGAGCAGATGTATGTAGATTGGAACTTCTCTGGTCTCATGAGGAAGAGCAGGTGTCCCTGGGGACTTCTAGAACCAACAGTCCCACTGCCAGAGTTGAAGAATGCAGTTAAGTCATTACCACATATCTGAGATCAAAAGCCAGTTATTATGGGAATTATTGATTGGCAGACACAGCCTGAAGCATAGAAATGTCCTTAGGTCCTTCCTTGTCCCACTGATGAATGCAAGATACTCCAGTGATTGTAGTACCAACAACCACAGTCTCAGAACTGCAGGACACAGAAAGTACTGCTCCTAGTTCCCACTGAGTATGCAAGCGTGACACTGGGATTTGTGCTGTAGCCACTTGGCACCCTGTGATAAGAGATACAGAAATGGACTTCCTCAGGTGTGGTCCAATTAGCTTGTGTATTGGCAGCACTGGTGTAAGCCCAAGAGGTAGAGAGAAACATCCTTGGATTGCTGAGTGAGTGAGCATGGTCCAAGGACTTGTGTCCAGAAATTTTGCACCTGCAGGATGTATAGATGCCCTCTCTCTGCCCTATACAGCATGCTGCCTCTGGCTCTGGGAATTTCTAGTAGTAACAGAGCTGCTTTCTGTTCCTTAAGACAGAATGGAGTTTACCAGCAGCTGTATAATAACAGAACAAGGCTTGGGCTTTAGAGGCAGAGGGATTCTTTTTTTGGAGCAAACTAGTCCTCAGAGCCTATTCAATTTTTTTAGACTGGATTTGAAGTTAGGACTGTTTAGCTTTCCTGTAGTTAGGACTGCCCATCTGTGTAATGGTGGGGATCAGAGGGCTTTCTGCCTACGATTTCCTAGTAATATGGAGTTCTCCTGGACACGTTGTTGCTCCTGTCTTTGCTGTTTTTTATCTATATTATTTAGAGTTTCCATTACATTTTTTAAAGATTTATTTATTTATTTATTTAAAAGGCAGCATTAGAGAGAGCCAGAGACTGAGGTGAGGGGGGGCGGCTTCCATTCGCTGGTTTAGTCCCCAGATGGCAGCAACAGCCGGAGCTGGGCCGATCTGAAGCCAAGAGCCAAGAGCCTCCTCCAGGTCTCCCACATAGGTGCAGGGGCCCAAAGACTTGGCCCATCTCCCACTGCTTTCCCAGGCCATAGCAGAGAGCTGGATCAGAAGTGGAGCAGCTGGGACTCGGACCAGCGACCATATGAGATGCTGGCACTGCAGGCAGCAGCTTTACCTGCTAGACCTGCAGAGTGCTAGAAAGCACTGGCTTCTCCATTACCTCTTTACTAAAGTTTTGCCTTACTCAATCTTTTGGAAACATTGTCCTTCATTGTTGTTTCAGTTCTTCTTCGTGATGAAGGTGAATGTAAGGACCCTCCATTCAGCCATCTTAGATCTTTGCCATTAGATAGTTTTCTTGTTCTCTTCAATTTTGTTAAATTGGCTTTTTAGCTCTAATTGTGATTTTGTGTATATTATTGGGATCATGTGTACATTTGAGACTTACAACACGATGCTATTCAACTTGATATTCACTTGAATCATGTTCAAGTATACTTCAAAAAGTTCATGGAAAATTGAATTAAAAGGTAAGTTCATTTTGGTGCAAAAAGTGTTGAAATCCATGCATGTATTTAAAAAATATTTTATTATTTATTTATCTGAAAAGAGAGAGAGAACATCTTCCATCCATTGAATCACTTAAACCAGCACTCTTTTTGTTGTTGTTGTTGTTGTTGTTGTTGTTGACATGCAGAGTGGATAGTGAGAGAGAGACAGAGGTAAAGGTCTTCCTTTTGTCGTTGGTTCACCCTCCAATGGCCGCCACGGCCGGTGCGCTGCGGCCGGCGCACCGTGCTGATCCGAAGGCAGGAGCAAGGTACTTCTCCTGGTCTCCCATGGGTGCAGGGCCCAAGCACTTGGGCCATCCTCCATTGCACTCCCTGACCACAGCAGAGAGCTGGCCTGGAAGAGGGGCAACTGGGAAAGAATCCGGCTCCCCGACTGGGACTAGAACCCGGTGTGCCGGTGCTGCTAGGTGGAGGATTAGCCTATTGAGCCGCGGCGCCTTAAACCAGCACTCTTAGATGTGAGTATGCCAAATAGTGGCCTAACTTGCTCCTCCACAATTCTTTTCCCATAATTTTTTCCACAAAACAAATTTTCCATAAAGTTCTTAAAGATCCTCCGTAGATGTTAAAGTGATTAGTATGTTGAAGCAGATTAACGTATCTATCATCTCACATAGCTACTTTTTGGTGACAACAGTATCTATAACATATTTATTAAACAAAAATCCTTAATACAAATTCAATATGATACCAAAGCCCTGGTAACAAAAGAAAAGAAACATAGACAAATTGAACATTGTCAAAATTAAAAAAAATGTGCATCAAAATTTAATGTCAAGAGAGTTAAAGGATAATCCATAGAAAGGAAGAAATCATTTACAAAACACTTGTCTGTACTAGAATTAATATCTAGATTGTACAAATAAATTACCTAATTCAACAACAGAAAACCAAAAAATGCAATGAAAAAGTGGAAAAAGGACCAAAGTAGACATCTCCCTAAAGGAAATACACAAATAAACAATAAGCAAGTGAAGGGATGCTTACCACTACTAGCCACTTAGGGCAATGGAAACCAAAACTACAATGAAATACTACTTTACATTCATTAGGTTGTGTATTATTAAAAACTGATAATAAGCCTCATCAGGGATGTGAAGTAATTGAATGCCTCAAGTATGTGGGGGTTGGTATGTATGTAATCTGGTATAACTGCTGTCCAAAACAATTGAGACATTTCTCAAATGTTCAGCATAAAATTACCATGCTCTTCAGCATTTCTGTCTCAGGTGTATACCTAAAGAAATTGAAATCAGGGACTACATAGATAGTTGTACATCAATGTTCATTAAAGCATTTTTCAAAATAGCCAAAAAATGAAAGCAGTACAAATGTCCAACAACATATGAATAAATAAAATGTGTTATATACATACTACATAATATTATTTAGCCTTACAAAGGAATGAAGTTCTAATACATGCTATAACATGGATAAGCCTTGAAAATACTAACAGCCCAGCTCCAGTGGTTGCAGATATCTGAGGAGCAACCCAGCAGATGGAGGATCCCCTCCCCTCCACTTCTAACTGCCGTTCAAATACATGACTAAATCTTTTTTAAAAAGGAAAATAAAAGAAAATACCAAATGAAATAAGCCACACCAAAATGTGAAATATTTTATGATCCTGTTTACATGAAGTGCCTGGAAAGTAGAATGAAACTTTCCATGGGCTGTAGGTAGGGGGCTATGAGGAATCACTGCTTAATGGATACAAAGTTTCTGTTTGAGATAATGAAAAGTTTCTGGAAATAGATACTGGTGGCGGTAATACAACATTATGAATGCCCCAATATCCATAAATTGCATAGCTATAAATAATTAAAATGATAATTTTTGTAACATACAATTTACCATAATAAAAAAAAACCAGAAGTTATTATGACAGCTTGCTGGAAACAAAGCACAGAATACAAAAAGGACCTTCTGTATAAATTTGCTGTACTGTCCCCTTATGAAGGTACACAGCCGGTCAGAAAAAAAAAAAAAGCAGCCAGGATAGTAATGACTTCAGCTTTTCTTTTCTTTTCCATATATTCTTAGGTTAATGAGATGCTGCCTTTCCTGAAAAAACTTATACACAAAATGAAGTGAGTCCTCCCCCAGCACATCACATTTCTGTTTTGTCAGAGTGCTATTGCAAGAACTCAGTGGGAATTGTCTCATGATCCTTGGCCCTGTTCTTAAAAAAAAACGTTAAGAGGAACAAGAGATTAATGGAAAAGTACAACACCAGAAGCAGTGTGAGTATTGTGACTATGCTTTTCTGTATTTAGTCAATCTAGGAAATCTTGTGTGGAGTAAATACCTAGTTACATACAAACAATTGCTCTTAAACTTGCTACTGTTTTTATCGTTTTTTAAAGAGTATAAATACACTTTTACAGTCATGATTTATTCTCTCAATACTTATTTGTCCAGTGTGTACTATGTACTAAGTGCTCTTCTAGACGTGGGAAATACAAGAAATAAAAAATTTTGCCTTCATAAAGAGCACTGCTTTCTCTTCTTTTCTGGGGCATTTTTTCTTCTCCTTCATCTAGTGAATTAGGGGACCCAGATTCCAGACCTTGCTTTGTCTCTTGTTAGCCATTTACTAACATTTTTGTCCTGAAGTACTTATTGTACATACTGAATATAAGCAACGCACTTATCCTGGAGACATGAAAAATGCTCAAACCAGTCCAATAAAGTGGCTATTACTAAGAAATTAATAGATCAGTAGGAAAGCCAAATGTGTGCTCAGAAACTTGTAATGCAAGTTTGAAGGCAAATGACAAAATAAACAAAAACAGAAAAACAAGGTTATTTCCAGTTTGGGAAGATGTTGAAAGGTTTGACTGATGTTCAGTCTTGTGTGTTGAGTAGGATTTGTGTCAGTGTGGATTTACAGAAGGAACTTTCATAATGCAGGGATTAAAAAGCCCACTAGCAAGAGGGTGGTGGTGATCAAGGTTTCTGTAGGAGAGCAGAACAGGGAGTAGTTTAATTTAGCTAGATCACATTTCAGAACAGGACATTAAGTTCACATTAATTTTTACGATAAAAGTGACAGGTATTTTTGCATGTAGATAGTACTTAGACTGTTTTTAGCATACCTGTAGGTTTATGTATATTCTCTTTTCTTGATACAGGTTTTTGGATTAAATTTTTAAAAATCAAAATGTCATTTCAGTTCCCTGTATTTATTGTTAAATTCCTCAGTTTTCCTCAAAAACTACTTCAAATTTATTTACTTTCCTTGTATCTGAAATAATCCGACCACCTCCCTCCTCATTCTCAATATTGGTATCTTCTGTTGTATTAGTTAAGGGTGTGGTCGTTATTATCAGACTGTGGCATTTAGTCCCTGATACTGCTGCTTCCTACCTGTGCGACCTTGGACATGTTTTTTCATGCTTATAAGCCCTCTGTTTCCTTGTCTATAAGTAATACTGTCATCAGCTTATTAGATCACAGAGGACATTGGATGGGATAAATCTTATGAACCACATATTGCAAAACCCAGATTATAATAAGTGTTCAGTAAAAAGTAGCTGTTATAATTTTAGAACTTTCCAAAAATACCTGAACCCAAACTTAAAATTTTAAGTGTCCTTATTACACATATTAGATCCTGACTGCAATCTGAGTAAAAAGATATCATTCTTTCTGCTTGGGGATAAACATTCATCTGACTTATGTTTAAACTCTGAATTTCATCTCATCTCCCATCAAAATCCTTGCTAAGGACTAAATATTTGTGTCCCTCAAAGTTCATACATTGATCTAAACCAATTGTTATGGTATTTGGAGGTGGAGCCTTCAGAAGCTTTTTAGACCATGGAGGTTAGCCATCATGAATGAGATTAGTGCCCTTAGTATGCAGAGACCAGAGAGCTGGTTTGCTATCATTCATGTGAAGTATTTTAGCCTGTTTGGGCATCTATAAAAGAGTTGCTTACACTGAGTACTTTATAAACAAAAGATTTTTTTTTTCACAGTTCTGGAAGTTCAACCGTCTAAGATCAAGACATCATATTTGGTGTCTGGTGAATGTCTGCTTACTAGGTCACAAATCACAATCTCCTTGATGCCTCCTCACATGGCAGAAGGTGTAAAAATCTTTCTGGGGTCTCTTTTAAAATGTACCTTTCAGGGCCAGGGCACTGTGGTGTAGTGGGTAAAGCCTCTGCCTGCGATGCTGGCACCCATATGGGTGCCAATTCAAGTCCCGGCTGCTCATCTTCCCAATCGAGCTCTCTGCTATGGCCTGGAAAAGTCCTTGGGCCCCTGCACCCACGTGGAAGAACTAGAAGAAGCTCCTGGCTCCTGGCTTCAGATTGGCACAGCTCCGGCCATTGCAGCCAATTGGGAAGTGAACCAGCGGATGGAAGACCTCTCTCTCTCTCTCTGCCTCTCCTTCTCTCTCTATGTAACTCTGACTTTCAAATAAATAAATAAAATCTTAAAAAACATAAAATGTACCTGTCTTATTAATGGAGGCTTAACCCTTGTGACCGTATCCAATCTTAATTACCTCCTATCTCATCACCCATCTCTTACAAGATCTCATCTAGTAAGACTACCACATTATGGAATGGAGTTTCAACAGATGAATTTGAGGGAGCATAAATATTTAGTCTATGATAGTGGGAAAAGGAGAACCCATAAATCTACAACCCAGAAAGAGACATGCACAATAACTTGACCAGGCTGGCACACTTATATTGGACACAGCCTCTAGAACTGCAAGATATAAATTTCTGTTGTTTATAAGCCATCCAATCTGTGACCCTTTGTGATAGCAGTACAAACTAAGACAGAAATTGGCATCAAGAAGTGGAGTGCTATTGTAACAAATAGTTAAAAATGTGTAACTGTACTGTTTGCAGTTCTCAATAAAATAGGAAGTTGAAATCCCAACAGTATCAATAACAACAACAAACTCCTGTTAAGAAGTGGTCAAAGGAACTGAATAGACATTTCTTAATGGAACAAATACAAATACAAATACACTTATAGGAAAAAATCCTGAATATTACTAGCTGTCAAAGAAATGCTAATCAAAAGCACAAGGAGCTAGCATCTCACCACTGTTATAATGACTATTTCAAAGAAAGTTACAAATGCTGATGAGCATGTAGAGAAATAGTAACTATTATATACCATTGGTGGAAACCTAAGTGAGTATAGCTACTGTAGAAAACAGTATGGAAATTTTTTTAAAAAAACTAGAAATAGAACTACCATATTATTCAGCAGTCCCATTTTTGGATATATATCCAAAAGACATTAACTTGTTATATCAAAGAGATACCTGCTCCACCGTGACTATGGCAACATAGTCCACTGTAGCCAAAGTACGGAATCAACCAATATGTCCATCACCAAGTGAGTGAATAAAGAAAATGTGGTTTATATACACGATGGAAAACAATTCAGCCACAAAAAGGATGAAATCCTGTCATTTATAGTAAAATAGATGGAACTAGAGGACATTCTGCTATGTAAATAAGTCAGACACAGAAGCATAGGTACCGCATGTTCTTACGTGTATGTTGGAGCTTAAAAAAAATCTAAATACAGAATGTGGATTACTAGAGTCTGGCAGCAGTGGGAGGTATGAAGAGGATTTCAATTAAAAAATAGGGGAAGTCTGATGTGGTTCATTATGAAAAATGTATTATACTACTATGAGATACTAATAATAGGGGAAGTTGTGTGTGGTTTATAGAATGTGACAAATATATCAGCAATATAAGATGTTAACAATAGGGGAAGCCAAGTCTAGGATACGGAAACTCTTTGAACAATTTCACAATTTTTGTTTTGTAAATTTAAAACTATTCTCCAATAAAAAGTAAAACAAAAATGTGTTGGTTTTGGCACTGGGTTTTGGGTTGAAGAAAGAATAAATTTGAAATACATTTTAGAAGAAATTGAGATTATTGTGAAGGAAGACTTATATGGAGTGCTGGTGAAAGGTTACAAAGGAAAGAGGAGAGCTATAGAGAATGTGTAGAACTTTTTAAAGGCCACATAAATAATTATGTACAATACTGGTAAAAATATAAATGATAAAGAAGTTATAGACCTCAAAATTAAATGAGGAAAATGTTATTGGACATTGAAAAAAACGATCCTTGTTGTAAAGTGGTGAATAACTTGGCTGAATTGAGTTCTTGTTCTAGGGTTTCATGGAAGGCAAAATGTGAAAGTAATGAAATTGGATAGTTAGCTGAGGATATTTCTAAGAAAATCATTGAAGAGTCAGCTTGATTCATCCTTCATATTTATAGTAAAATCTGAGCAGAGAAGAAAAGCATGGAGATACAAATGTTAGCAAAAATGATTTTAATTTGAAGAACTAAAATAATTTCCAGTTTATTCATATTGTAAAAAATTAGAAAACATGTTCAGAAGGGAACAATAAAGGTGTGTTTGAGGGACTGTTTGATAGGAAGATTAACATGAACACAAACACAAACTTAATTATCCAGCCCAGCAGGTAAACTACCAGTGTGACCTGAAAGAAGAGGAGATAAGGATTGAAAGAAATATGAAGGAATAATGACCCCAAAGAAAATTCAGGGATCATCAGGGCTACAACTTCAGTTTCAAAAGGGAGACCACTACTTTGCCTTGCTTTCAACCGGCTGGATAGCATCCAACCAAAGGTGTGACTGAACTATGAGAGTTCCATTCTGGTACAGAAGACCTGGAGGAGCAGCACCCCTGCCTGACACAGCTGACAAAGGACTGATATGTGGAGTATGAAGCCAAAGATGATTAGTTTCAAGGCTTAAGATCTCATGGAATTTGCTTTGCTAGGTTTTCTTAAGTTTTGGATTTGCTTAGGCTCTTTCAGCTGTAACTTTTTCCCTTTTTCCCTATTGATCCTTTTTTTTTTTTTTTTTTAGAATCGGATTTTCTATCTTATGACTGTCTCACCGCTGCATTTTGGATAGACATACTCCTTTGTTTGCTTGTTTTGGATTCATGTGTTGACTGCAATTTTGCCTCAGGATGAATCTTATTGCAAATCTCATTCATATCTGATTTAGAAGATATTTACATAAGACTTTGGGCTTTAAAGATTTCAGAGTTGCTATTGAATAAGTTAAGACTTTGGAGGTGCTGGAATGGAATGGAGGTATTTTGCATGTGAGAAGGATACAAACTGTGAAGCCAAGAGCAGAATGTTGTGAGTTCCAATGCTTGTGTCCTTGGCCTATTGAAGTTCTTTGGAGACTTAATCTCCAATCTGATGCTACTTGGTGGTGTGGAGGTCTTTGTGAAGTAATAAATTAAGCCATTAGGGTGGTCCTTTCACATAGGCAATGAATGCCTTTGTACAAAGAGCACAGAGAGTTATCTTGCTGCCTTTCCCACAAGTGAGGACACAATGAGAAGTCAGCATTCTGCAAGCAAGAAGAGGTCTCGCACCAAAACCTAATGATGTTATTACCCTAATCTTAGACTTCCCAACCTCCAAGATTGTGAGAAATAAATTTCTGTTTTTATATAACCACCCAGTTTATGGTATTTTGCTATAGTAGGGTGAACATATTAAAACAAACTTACAATTGCCACTCCCTCATTCACTATTTAGTTGTCAACTATATCCAACTTCCATCCCAAACCTCTACTGAAAAAGCTCTTAATAAATTCATCTTATCATTCCCACATCCACACAATACTTTTTATACTTGTTGTTAAGAGATTCAGTCTAAAGATGAAGGGAAAGAGCAATGTTGTGGTGTAGCTGTTTAAGCTGCTGCTTCCAACACTGGCATCTCATATTAGAGTATCAGTTTGAGTCCCAAATTCTCCATTTCCAATCCAGATTCCTGCTAATGTGCCTGGGAAATCAGCAGATGATGGCCCAAATAACGGGCGCTGTCACTGAGGTGGGAGACTAGGATGGAGTTCCAGGCTGTGGCTTTGGCCTGGCCCATCCCTGGCTGTCGCAGTCATTTGGGGAGTGAACTTTGGATGGAAGATTCTCTCTCTCTCTCTCTCTCTCTCTCTCTCTCTCTCTCCATTTTAAATCAACCAATAAATAAATAAATAAATCTTGTAAAAAGACAAAGTGAAGTCTCTGCTATAGTTGTGACTGTGCTATGAGATAGGAACCACTCTGCCTCCCTCTAGCATCAGTACCATTGAAGTTTCTCCATTCACAGTGGGCTTGATTCAGAATACAAAGCTGCTTCTGCAGTTTCTAGCAGTTGAGCATCTTAACATCACTGAGGTGGGTAACTGTACTCAAATTTGACATGTATATTCCAATTATGACCCTGCAAAATCACCATGCTGTCAAGTGTGTCATCTTTGTCATGGCCAAAAGAAACAAGTGACTTTCCCTAATCTCACACTCTTCTGTTCTCTCATCTCCATTCTGCCACTTCAACACATGTAATCATTTCTCTGGTAACCTTTTTTATGATAAACAATTCTCTTATAGCTGAATTTTTTTTTCAGAACAGCACATTCCCACCTTAACTGAAAACCAGATGTCCCTAAAACTTTCTCCTATAGAAATCACTCAGTCCCCTACATGTGACATAGACCTGAATTGGGAGACTTCCAACTTTACCAATTTTTTTTCTATTTAGTCCTCGACTTACAATGAGGTCCAGATCATCTGAAAAACTGTCCTTAGTCATCTACAGCACTATATTTCATGAGTTGTCTGATAATACATCCACATTACTAAAAGAAATTGGTACCATAAATACAGTGTTTCCCTCTTCAACATGGCCTGCTGGCCTGCTGCCATAATGTGTTTTCAATGTGCACGTGAATGACCCCTCCAACCACAAATCTCAGAAGTCCTTGACTTCCTGCAAAAAACTCTCCACTTCAGTGATCCCTGACTCCTTTCTTTTTTAGCTATTTGTTCTTATATTTAAACTTTTTCTTCATGTAAAAACATTCTACTTCTGGAATCTTCAGATCATATACAACATTTTTTGATGGCAATAATGTTTCCCACAAACTCTCTCATTCTCATGATTGCATGTTCTATATGCATTCTTATATGTCTTTGAGAAGTCTAGTTCCTTAATCTCCACATTGTTCTAACAGCTTAGAAAGCTTCTATACTCAGGCTAGACAACATGCTAGACCAGATAAACACTTTCACATCATCACAACATTTTCTTTTCTTTCTTTCTTTCTTTCTTTCTTTCTTTCTTTCTTTCTTTCTTTGACAGGCAGAGTAGACAGTGAGAGAGAGAGACAGAGAGAAAGGTCTTCCTTTGCCGTTGGTTCACCCTCCAATGGCCGCTGCGGTCTGCACGCTGTGGCTGGCGCACCACGCTGATCTGAAGCCAGGAGCCAGGTGCTTCCTCCTGGTCTCCTATGGGGTGCAGGGCCCAAGAACTTGAGCCATCCTCCACTGCACTCCCAGGCAACAGCAGAGAGCTGGACTGGAAGAGGAGCGACCGGGACAGAATCTGGCGCCCTGACCGAGAGTAGAACCCGGTGTGCTGGCACCACAAGGCGGAGGATTAGCCTAGTGAGCCACGGCGCCAGCTACAACATTTTCAATTTCTAAATATTCACTAACAAGGCTACATTTAGTCCATACAGCATCTTTTCACCAATTACAAAAGTTGCCCCATGCCAAGTGTCAGCCATTTAAGCACATAGCTTATTAGATAAGCAAATTCTATGGAAAAAATTGATAAATTTTGTCAAGCAAACATATCTCAGTTTATTATAATATCAAGGTGACTGAACAGGGAAGATCTTCACTTACTTCAACCACAGAAAAATACCAGACAACAAAGGAAGAATATTTCCAAGAGATTGAATTAAGGAAAACTTTGGCAAAGAAATGTCAAGAACTTCAACAGCACAGATTCTGAAAACCAGCACAGAAAGAAACAAAGCACACCATAGATCCTACATAGGTGCCCCAGGTTGGGGTATGCCATCTTGCTGGGGAAAAGGATACCTGAAGGAGAAGAGGGGAAAAAGTTATTGAGTACCTACTGAATGAAATAATATTTGAAATATTCTAAGTCATGAAAGGGATATGGGCATCCAGATAAAAGAATTTCAAAGAGACCCGATAACCTTCTCTTAGGTGACCTTTTCCTAGGTACACTATAGGCAAATTGCCAAAATGTAAGGAAAAGGAGAGAACCTAAAGAAAATGAGAGAAAAATATAAGTATAAATATGAAGAAAAACCTATTAGACTAACAGCAAATGTCTCAGCAGAAGCCCTACAGCCCAGAAAAGAGTGTATTGATATCTTCAATGTCTTGAAAGAAATAAACTTTCAATGAAGAATACTATAACCAGTGAAGCAACCTTTTAAAAATGAAAGAGAAATAAACTATTTCCCAGACAAGCAAAAAATTGAGAGAATTCATTACCACCAGAAAAACCTTATAAGAAATCCTGAAGGAAGTTCCACAATAAAAATAGCATCATGAAAACATGTAACAGCATGAAATTCACTACCACAGCTGACACAATTAAAAACCAATCAACTGGCCGTCGCCCTGGCACAATAGGCTAATCTTCCGCCTTGCAGTGCCGGCACACTGGGTTCTAGTCCCGGTCGGGGAGCCGGATTCTGTCCCGGTTGCCCCTCTTCCAGGCCAGCTCTCTGCTGTGCCAGGGAGTGCAGTGGAGGATGGCCCAAGTGCTTGGGCCCTGCACCCCATGGGAGACCAGGAGGAGCACCTGGCTCCTGCCATCGGATCAGTGCAGTGCGCCGGTTGCAGCGCGCTGGCCGCGGCAGCCATTGGAGAGTGAACCAATGGCAAAGGATGACCTTTATCTCTGTCTCTCTCTCTCACTGTCCACTCTGCCTGTCCAAAAATAAATAAATAAATAAAAATAAATTTTAAAAAAACCAATCAACTAAATGATAGTTAATATACCAAGATTAACCTTGAATGTAATCAGATTAAATTTATTGGATTAAATTTCCCAGCCAATAGATATAGGCTGGCAAATGTATTTAGAAAACAAGACCTGGGGGCCGGCGCCGCAGCTCACTAGGCTAATCCTCCGCCTTGTGGCGCCAGCACACCGGGTTCTAGTCCCCGTCGGGGCACCGGATTCTGTCCCGGTTGCTCCTCTTCCAGTCCAGCTCTCTGCTGTGGCCAGGGAGTGCAGTGGAGGATGGCCCAAGTACTTGGGCCCTGCACCCCATGGGAGACCAGGATAAGTACCTGGCTCCTGCCATCGGATCAGCGCGGTGCGCCGGCCGCAGTGTGCCAGCCACGGCGGCCATTGGAGGGTGAACCAACGGCAAAGGAAGACCTTTCTCTTTGTCTCTCTCTCTCACTGTCCACTCTGCCTGTCAAAAACAAAAACAACAACAACAACAACAACAAAAACAAGACCTGGGGCCAGCACTGTGGCATAGCAGGTAAAACCGCCATCTGCAGTGCCGGCATCCCACACGGGTGCCTGTTCGAATCCTGGCTGCTCCACTTCTGATCCAGCTCTCTGCTTTTGCCTGGGAAAGCAGTAGAAGATGGCCCAAGTCCTTGGACCCCTGCACTTGTGTGGGAAGACCCAGAGGAAGTTCCTGGTTCCTGCTTTGGATCAGTCCAGCTCCGGCCATTGCGGCCAATTGGGGAATGCACCAGCTGATGGAAGACCTCTCTCTCTCTTTTTCTCTCTCTCTGTGCCTCTCCTTCTCTCTCTGTGTAACTCTGACTTTCAAATAAATAAGGAAATCTTAAAAATAAAAAACAAGATCCAACTATATGGTCCTTACAATAAACTCACTTCAAAGATAATCATACAGGGGGCCGGCGCCGTGGCTCACTTGGTTAATCCTCCACCTGCGGAGCTGGCATCCCATATGGGTGCTGGTTCTAGTCCCGGTTGCTCCTCTTCCAGTCCAGCTCTCTCTCTCTCACTGTCCACTCTGCCTGTCCAAAAATAAATAAATAAATAAAAATAAATTTTAAAAAAACCAATCAACTAAATGATAGTTAATATACCAAGATTAACCTTGAATGTAATCAGATTAAATTTATTGGATTAAATTTCCCAGCCAATAGATATAGGCTGGCAAATGTATTTAGAAAACAAGACCTGGGGGCCGGCGCCGCAGCTCACTAGGCTAATCCTCCGCCTTGTGGCGCCAGCACACCGGGTTCTAGTCCCCGTCGGGGCACCGGATTCTGTCCCGGTTGCTCCTCTTCCAGTCCAGCTCTCTGCTGTGGCCAGGGAGGGCAGTGGAGGATGGCCCAAGTGCTTGGGCCCCTGCACCCGCATGGGAGACCAGGAGAAAGCACCTGGTTCCTGGCTTTGGATCGGCACAGTGCTGCCTGTAGCGGCCATTTGGGGTATGAACCAATGGAAGGAAGACCTTTCTCTCTGTCTCTCTCTCATTGTCTACAACTCTAGCTGTCCAATAAATAAATAAATAAATAAAATTTTAAAAATATTTAAAAAAGATAATCATACAGTTAGATGGAAAGTTAAATGTTGGATAATGATATAACATACAAAAGGAAACAAAAAACAAGCAGGAGTAGCTAGACTCACAGCTGAAAAATTGGTCAATATCACTAGGTATCAGGAAAATGCAACTCAAAACTACAATGAGATATCACCTCACCCCTGGCAGAATGGCTATTATTTGAAAGATAGCAACAAAGGCTGGAGAGAATGTGTAAAAAAGGGAACTCTTGTACAATGTTGGTAGGAATGTAAATTAGTGCAGCCATTGTGGAAAACAGTAAGGAAACTGCTAAAAACTGGAAATAGTCTTGCCATATGATCCAACAGTCTCACTGCTGGTATATACTGAGAAGTCATGAACACATTGTACCAGAGATACCGGAAGCAGCATGTTTATAGCAGCGCTGTTCACAATAGTCAAAATATGGAATCAAATAAGGCGTCCATATTAAAGTGAATAGATAAAAAAAAAATGAGTTGCAGCAGGTTACGTAACTGCTTGTAATGCTAGCATTCCATATGGCTACCCGTTTAAGCCCTTGCTGCTCCATTTCCAATCCAGGTACCTCTAATGGAAGATCTATTTCTTCATGTGTTTCTCTCTGTCTCTCTGCATTTCAAATAAATAAATCTTAATAGAAGAAAACTTGGTATATATATTTAAATATATATGCATATGCACACAATGGAATATTATTCAGCTATAAAAAGAATAAAATTTTATCATTTGCATCAAAATGGTTGTCACTGAGAGATATCATGTTGAGAGAAATAAGCTGGACACAGAAAGACAAATACTGCATGTTCTCCCTTATATGTGAGAGCTAGAGTTAAAAATAAAAATAAAAAAGCCTGTGTATATCAGTTTTGCTGCAAACAGAGTGTTTTGCCAACAGGGCCATAACAAGTAAAGGCTCTTAAACAGTAATTAAGATTTTTCTTCAAAGAAAAGTCCAGGACCTGATGACTTTATACTTAATCTTTACAAATATTTAAAGATGTATTAACTCTAGTACCCTTTAAACATTTTCAAAATATTAAAAGTGATGACACTCTGCTGGGGGCAGGAAAAAGTGGAAGTCACTGTTTAATGAATGTGGAATTTCCTTTTGGGGTAATGAAATTGTTCTTGAGGTAGATGTTGCTCATGATTATAAAACACAATAAATACATTAAACATCACAAATAATAAATTTTATGCTGTGTATTTTATCAGAGTAAAAGATAGCAATAAAAATGTAAGTGAAGGCAAACATATAGTGATGAAGCTATGCGTGGTAAACTAAATTAATAAAAACTCATGGAACATTACCTTGGCTTGCAAGGATGGATGAGAATTAAGTATTAGGAGAAAATAGATAAGTTAGAAGTAGTTAAAGTGATCATATTAAGTGTTAAAGTGAACATATAGATAGAATTAACTGTTAAAATGACCATATAAATGGGATCAAGTGTGAGATAATTATAGTAGATAGAATTACAAAGCAGAGAATGTTCCAACATGGGAAGCAGTCCACACAGCAGACTCATAGAATGACAACTGCTTTAAGTAACACTCTGACCTCAGAATCAGCACTTAAGGCTTCCTGATCTGGCTGAAAAGCCCATGAGAGCATTTTAGGCATGGAAAGCCAAGATACTGTGGCAAGACACTGTGAGATCCCCAAGGGAAAGAAGTGGCTATCAAAAAAGGATATACTTTTCTCCAAAGAGAGGAAAGAACTTCCACTTTGCTTATGGCTTTGTCTAAATATCGACAGAGTTTGTGGACTCAAAAGGCTTTCATAGCCTAGGCAGCTCATGTGAAGAGCCTCGGGTGGACACTGATGTCATACATAAGAGTGTTAATTGTTAAGTTAACAACAGGAATCACTGTGCACTAACTCCCCATGCAGGACCTCTGTCCTCAATGAGTAGTATTATGAGAGTTAAATGTGATACTTGTTCTCAAACAGTTTGTGTGTGTGTGTGTGTTTGCATGTGTGTGCAAATTGTTGAAATCTTTACTTAGTATAGAGTTGGTCTTTTGAGTACAAAGTTAATTGATAATGAACCTTAATGAAAAATGGGACTGGATATAGGAGTGGGATGAGGAGGAGGGGTGGGAGTGTGGGTGGGAGGGTGGGTATGATTGGAAGAATAACTATAATCCTAAAGTTGTATATAATAAATTTGTATTCCTTAAAATTAATTAATTAATTAAAAAAGAAGTAGTTAAATTAAATACAATCTACTGAAATATCTATGATTGTTTTCACTGACTATTCTTACATTGGAAGAATAAAGCACAGAAATCCAGAGATTAAGCAGGGATAAAAAAAGAAAAAAAAATAAGGAGGAGCAGCATTGTGGCATAGTACATTAAACCTCCTCTTGCAGCACCAGCATTCCATATGGACATCAGTTTGTGTCCTGACTGTTCCTCTTCCAATCTGGCTCTTTGTTAATGGCCTGAGAAAGCAGTGGAAGATGGCCCAAGTGCTTGGGCCCCTGCACTCACATTAAAAGAAACTCCTGGCTCTTGCTTTGGATTGGACTGACTCCAGCCATAGCGGAGTCAACTAGTGGGTGGAAGATCTCTCTCTCTCTCTCTCTCTATGTAACTCTGCCTCTCTAATGAATATAATAAATTAAAAAAATAAAGGAGAGTGGACAAAAATAAGATTCTTGTGTAAGATTATGGAAGGCTCAAATCCCAGATTTTTGACTTACTAAATGTGTAACTCTAAGCAGCTTAGTTAAGTTGGACCTCTCTGGTCTTACTGATCTTATCTGTTAACTGGGGCTACTTACCTATCTCATAAGAGTAGTGAAAGGATTAAATGAGACTTCAGCACAACACAAGGTACATAGTAAATGTTCACTGCAAGTTAGACATTATTTTGGGTGAAGGTTCAGCCACAGTTTCAGACACTAAATGCAGAAAGTCTAAGAACCATGTAGGTAACATAGCTGTGATCAAAACAGAAATTACTTTTGAACTTTTTCTGCAATTTAAAAAAATTTAAATAGAATACTGATGAGCTAAATAAAACTCAGAGGGCTGGAGTCAAGGATCTTGATTAGCTAAATCACCAGCTAGGAAATTTTACCACTTCATATCTCTTCATATCTGAGAGCCACAGGGTTTTATTTATTTCATTATCAAAGTCATTATTTGATACATTCAGGTCGCTATAATTAAAATAAACATTAACTGGGTGGATTATAAAAAGCAAACACCTATTTATCAAAATTTTAGAAGTTGGGGATTCCAGGATCAAGGTGGCAAATATTCAGTGTCTGATGGGGATTTGTTCCTCATAGACAGTGTCTTTTTTTTAGGTGTTAAGATGGTGGAAGATACTAAGAAGTTGTCTGAAGTTTCTTTTATAAAAGCATTAATTTCAGTCATGAGAATTTCACCCTCATGACCTAATCACTTCCCAAAAGGATTCATGTCTTAATAATATCACCTTGGGCTTTAGGATGTCAACATAAGAGTTTTTGAGGAATACAAACAGACCACAGCAATTCTGGAAAAGTGTGGTTGTTGGGGCCCAGTTGCCTAAAGTGTTTTGTTGTTTTTATTTTTCACTTATTTTTCTGTAAAGATTTTAATAGATATGTAATTATACATATCTATAGGATGCCATATGATGTTTTGATACATGCATACATTGTCTAATGTCCAGTCATGGTAAATATATCTCCTTAAACATTTAACATTTATTTATGGTGAAAACATACAAAAATCTTATGTTGTAGTGTTTTTAGTAGGATGACTATATATAATGCTAAGGTTGTTTTTAACTTAGACTATAGGCTTATAGATCAAATTTGAATCCAGTCCCTAAATTTCCAAGCTGCGAGATCTTCAAAAATATACATAATCTTTCTATGCCTTTGTTTTTATCTTTAAAATGGGGATTATAATAGCATGTACTCATACAGTTGTGAATTAAATGAGTTAATTCATGTGCATGCAAAACCTTTAGAAAAGTTACTGTCATATAATAGGCACTCAATAAGCATTAAACCATTTTTAATTCAGTTTACATGTGTCTTGTCAATTAGTGTTGGTTATCTGTTTATTCTTATGTCTAACCAGTGCATAATAAATAATTTTGTTAAGTTAAATAATGACCACTGATATGTAATACATACTACAGTAGAGGTTATATTTATATACAAGGCACTTTACAAGACAGAGGGGTGGATAATTAATAGTGTTTGAATAAATCAGGAAACTTTTCACTGAGAAGGGCCATTCCATTTAAGAACTCACACAGAACAATTAGAACTAGCATAACAAGCTCCGGATCCAGGCTAAACAGTAAAGTGATGCTGCGTAGACACCAGGTGGCAATATTGCAGAGGATATTCCAGCAGCAGAGGAAAACACTAGAATAGGCCAGCTCATTTTAGCTCAGAGATAATGTTTCCGTGTTTTCTCTCTCCTCGTCTCAGAACATGAAGTTATGATTTCTTTCCTTTTCTTTCCCCTGGTGTCGGAGCATTGACATTGCTAGCCCAGGCTCCTCAGGGAGCTGTCTGGCACTCCAGCCACTTTGTCATTTCCAGGCAGAGGAAGGAAATTGTGTTGCGTATGCTTCCAGTTCTCCAGGTGATGAGTTTCTAATTTCGATCCCACTGATCTGATGTTTACTTTAATATGCCCCCATCCATGGAAAGGCACAACAGGATGAGGAACAAGCATTTTGGAAGCAAATAAGTGTCATGTCAGGCATTTTATATAATCATTCCATTTAATTGCCATAGCAACACTATGACATATGCAATGTCATTTTAAAAATCTGTCACCAAGTTTCAGTAATTATTAACACATGCACGGATAATCTTTTTCAGTTATATCCTCACTTCCAGTACCCTACCACCATTGGAATTTTTTGAGAAAAATTCATCATATCATGTGAATGTTTTACATCATATCATGTGACTTTTTTTACATATACCTAAGAAATAAGAATTTTTCAATATATAATGAATCTTATAAACAAAACTTGAATAAAAGTACTATTATCACATTTGTAAACATTATACTAACCACTTACATCAGCAATTCTGTGAGTGTTCAAAATTCTCTGCTTGTCTTACAAAAACAATTTCCAATTAGTATATTCAAATTTGGGTGCAAAGTAAAGTCCATATATTGAATTTGTCTGATATGTGATAAAGAAATTTTCATCTTTTTGGCAAATGGAATCAGAGAGGAGCATCTGTTCAATATTTTAATTCTACAATTTGTATCAGATGTTGTGACAAGGGTATTGGATACAAAGATTAGGAAACCACAGCCCCATTCTCAATAGACCCAGTCTCATGATTCTGTAAATCTTTATGAATATTTCCATAATAAGACTTACTGTGTCATCACATGTAGGAAATAACTGCAGGAATTCAAGACAGAGAGGATGAAGATAAGAACCAGGGAAGGGGCAGTGAGACTAGAAATATGGGAAGCAGGGCCTCTGCATGGGCTTATTCCAGACTTTTCCCTCCACAAGTGAAAGAATTCATAGTGAAGGCATAAAAGTTTTCAGGGAACCTGGATTTATTTAAAGCAAGGTAAGCATGCAGGCAACCTTGAGAGAGAAAGAACAAAAAGTCAAACACAAAAAAACACCTCCTTAACAAGGTTTGGACTGTTCTTTTATATTTTCAAGGGTCATCGGGATGATGTCTGGGGTGGGACTTCATTGAATATTTAAGAAAGGGCAGAGTTTGGCGCAGGATTTGAGTGCTGCCCATTCCTATGCCCATTTTTGGAAACATCAGAAGTATCAAGGTGCATAATGGGAGTGGAAGTTTCCTCCATGATAATTTTATTATCATGCCATTAAAGTGACCTAAAGGTCATCACAGGGACACACCGTATAACCATATTCAATATTTCAAGGTGGCTCTGATTCTGTTTGCAATATTGTGGAACTTGCAGTTTCTACTACATGTAAGAGGTGTTCTTGGCAGTACTTGGAAGGCAAGTTTGGGTGGTACACAGAAAGAGTTTAAGTGGTGAACACAAAAGAAATTTGGATGGTACAGATTAGGTTGTCACATGATGGGGTTGCATTGTCATTATGGAGGCCAACTACAGTTACTGTACTAGCCAACCAGGGTTTCTGTACAGGCCAATCAGAGCTGTCCCACAGCAGGCTGAACCACTGGAGCCATCCCACAGTGAGTCAACTGTGGCTGTCAAACCTCAGTTCCTGTCTCTTGCTACCAACCTTCCCACATTGGAAAGGAAGTGTTCAAACGGAGACTTATTGAGGAAGTAAATTTGCCAGTACTTTTGAGGAATTTCTTAGATGTGGGTAACAAGAGAGATTGAAGAATTTCAGATTTCTGACTTGAGTGGTAATGTTGATGATGATGGTTACAACAGCAAATTGGGGGGGGGGAAGCACATTTAGGATGTGGATGACAAGTTCAATCTTGAACACACTGACATTGAAGTATCTGTGTGATGTTTAGGCAGCACTATCCAGTAGGATATGTGAAAGCAAAGCTCCTGATATAGGTCATAAGTGAAAGTATGGATCTCTAATCATGAGAATGTTAGGTTCTGTTTAACAGTCCAATGGTAGATACCACTACTCAAGGGGAGTCTGTTATCTAAAAGTTTTTAACAACAGACTAAGGAACCACTGCTTCATTACATAGGTGATGAGGAGCCCTCCAAAGCATTGAAAGATGAGTGACTTGGTCATCCTGGAATGTTTCAGAAATATTAGGCTTAGGAAATGGAGATGTTGTGAGGGAAGCAGAACTGGAGCTGCAAAAGCTCTTGGAGTAAAATAAATTGGCAGTAGAGCTGTGGAGAAAGGGAAAGACTTCCAAGCTGTTAAATAGATAAAACTGGCAATAGTTAACATTTATTGATCATTTACTACATGCTTATGTGTATGATCTTCTTTAGTCCTCACTTTATATGACATATAAGATTATAGTGTACATTTTATTAGTGAAGAAACAGATGCAGAGAGATAAAGCACTTGCTAAAGATCCTAAAGTTCATAAATGGAAGAGTTTAGATTCAATACTAGGCGTGTGTTTGGCTCAACTCATGCTTATTATTATTGTTTTGTCTTTTTTATTTATTTTTTTTTATTTAATGAGCATAAATTTCCAAAGTACAGCTTATGGATTACAATAGCTTCCTCCCCCCACCCCGTAACTTCCCTCCCACCCACAACGCTCCCCTCTCCCACTCCCTCTCCCCTTCCCCTTCACATCACTATTAATTTTCAATTATCTTTATATACAGAAGATCAATTTAGCGTATGTTAAGTAAAGATTTCCACATTTTGTTCCCACACAGAAACACAAAGTGTAAAATACTATTTGAGTACTAGTTATAGCATTAATTAAACACCTAAGGGGTTCATTATTTAGGGTTAAGTCCAGCTATGAGTTAGCAGTGATCCAAAATAACACTGTGAAAACTTATTTCTTTTTCATAAGAAAGCCTGAGAGTGGAGTCTTTCTAGCTTAAAACTGAAGATGATGTCTTCAATTTGTATACTTCAGCTTGGTACAGTTGGTACAAGAAGGAGCTCCAACAATCATATTTGTGTTTCAAGAAGAAAAAATGTGAAATAAGGATAAGGATATGATAGATACTGGGGGACAAGTACAGTCAAAACTGTAAGAGGAAATCTATGATTCTAATCTGGATGGTTTATTGGAGGATGATCATGTCACCAATAAGAACAGAGAGCACAGGAAACCTGTTAAAGTAAGCATTTACTGTTTTGATTGGGGTGTGTGTGCATCTCCTCCTTCTTCTGAAAACCACATCATCTGCTTTGAAGGAGAAATTTTCCACCTTCATTCAACCATACAGTTGTAGGGGGAGATTCCGATCATAGTATTCTCTCTCCATTACTTGAGGTAAGCAGATGTGATTTAGATCAGGAGATTGCATTTATTCCTTAAAGTTTTTCTGATTGAATCTTGATGAAAATATTCTGACCTGTTTTCCAGCAAAAAGCTTGGATATGTGTAACTCAGGAATTTCTAGTGTTATATTTACAGCTATGGGAGAGAAACTAAACTAAGAGAACGAACTTAGCAAGCAGGGATAAGGGATGGAAAGAAATAATTCTAATTGTGTTCATGTCTTTGGTCTACATGTACTTTAGACCCATTTACATTCTTCCTCTTCCTACATTTATATGTGTCTTTCAATAAAGTCACTCATTTGCCTAAAGCTCTTTTTTCTATAGTTTGAAATCAATAATAGTCTGATTAAAATTATATTCTAAAAGGTCATTCTGCAATCAATAAAAAGATACACTTATGATATGGGTGTGCAGCAGGTGCTGTCTGACTGCCAAGGGTAGGTCATAAGAAGCCAAGTTTCTGCACTCATCTGTCTTTTGGAACACTAAGCTGCTACAGAAGAAATCCCACCTATCTACTGCAGAAACCCCATTTAATTGGACCCTTATATAATATTAAAAAGGGGAGAAGCTGTGAAGCCCAGCTTTCCAAATATCCCCACTAAGAAACTAGGCACGTGAGTAAAATTGTCATTGTGGATTCACCACACTAGATCAGTCACCAGATAAATGCCACTAAGTGATCCCAGTGGATACCATGTGGAACAGAATTCTCCCGTGAAACTTAATTTCAGAAACATATACAATAATAAGTATAATAAAATCATTTTTTATTTCATCCCACTAAATTTTGGAGAAGGTTTACTCTGTAGGAATATACAACTGTAACTATGAGATTGAGATAGCAGGACATGGAGCAATGAGGTAGTAGAAGATAAAAATGAAATAAGCATGGAAAGGAAAAGACCAAACAGTAGCTGAAGATGCACATGAGATGTTGGGAGGACTTTTTGCTGACAGAGTCTTGGGAATGTTCAGGAGCATATGCAGGAGGGAAGGTAGGGTGAGAATTATCACTAAGCTCCTAAATCTGTATGTATCAAATATATGAAATTTGTGTTCACCTTATATAAATAAAAAATGAAAAAAGAAGAGAGAGATGAAGTTCAAGAGAGAAGATATGATGAATGCACTGAGTTTTCCAAGAAGAAAGAAAATATTGAGCTCCAATCTTGCAGTGGATGACTGGCTTTGGACACAAGGGAGAGGACATTACAGTCTGTAAAGTGGCAGCTATCTGGCCTCTTCAGAATCTTCGGTAATCGAGTTTCCCTACACCTCTAGTTTCTAGAAGAGCAGTGATGACTCTCACAAGAAATATGTGGGCAGATGGTAGATTATTAAATTTTATTGTATAAATGGAAAATAATCTCAGGTTATAATAAATGCAAGAAAGGATCATCATGAAAGATAACTGACAATGAGGAACATAGACAAGGGAGTTCAGAGTAGTGGGCAAGTGAAAAATCTAGAACTCAAAGAAAACGACAAAACTTGGAGTAGGGAAGCTAATTCAAATGTCAAACTCCTCAGTGAATGTAAGAGAATGAAAAATAGATTGGTGGATGACACTGTTATAGATTCCTAAGAAGAAATCTATGCATTAAGGAGGAAAGGAGCACTGGGGAGCACGTGGAGCATGGGCTCCATTTCTATAGTCTGAATGAAGAACAACCCCACTGTAGAGAGCCTCAGAGCATGTGGCATCCACAGGGAAGGTTTCACTTGAGGAGGAAGAAAGGTCATGGGTGATTTTATTATATATTATTTTTAAACTTAAATTTGATATTATTTTTGAAGTTTATGTATTTGAAAAAGAGAGGACAAGATAACTTCCATCTGCTGGTTTTCACTCCAAATGCCTACAGTGGCCAGTGCTGGTCCAGAGCTGAAGCTGAAACTGGGAGCTGGGAACACAGTCCAGGTCTCCTGTGTGAGTGGCAGTAACTTGATTACTTGAGCCATCACCTCAGTGTACCAGGATTCGTATTAGCAAATTCAGAATCTGAGGTGGGGAATCA
Source organism: Oryctolagus cuniculus (assembly GCF_051225735.1). Classification (NCBI taxonomy): domain Eukaryota; kingdom Metazoa; phylum Chordata; class Mammalia; order Lagomorpha; family Leporidae; genus Oryctolagus; species Oryctolagus cuniculus. The sequence goes on along the minus strand of NC_142888.1, from coordinate 46,217,667 downwards.
AACCCAAGTACTCCTCTCTGGGAAGTGAGCCATCTTCACCACTAGGCTAAATGCCTGATCCTGCCTTTAAATATATTGTAGTTAAATTGAGATTACAAAACTAATCATTTTGAAGGGAACAGCTCAATACTATGTGGTACATTTATAATATTGTGAAATTGCCAACTCTAGTTCTAAAATACTTTTCTTTTTTTTTAAACTTTTATTTAATGAATATAAATTTCCAAAGTACAGCTTATGGATTACAATGGCTTCCCCCCCATAACGTCCCTCCCACCCGCAACCCTCCCCTTTCCCACTCCCTCTCCCCTTCCATTCACATCAAGATTCATTTTCATTTCTCTTTATATACAGAAGATCAGTTTAGCATACATTAAGTAAATATTTCAACAGTTTGCTCCCACACAGAAACATAAATTGAAAAATACTGTTTGAGTACTAGTTATAGCATTAAATCTCAATGTACAGCACACTAAGGACAAAGATCCTACATGAGGAGTAAGTGCACAGATAGAACCCTATACCCATTAGACAATTTGTCCCCTGTGCCCCTCTATTCTGGCTCTTGGCAACAATCAGTCTGTGTTCTGCCCCTATGGATTTACTTATTCTGAATATTTCACAGAAATGGAGTCACAAAATATGTGACCTTTTATATCTGGCTCCTTTCAGAGTATAATGTTTTCAAAATTCATTCATAAAGTGAAATATGTTAACACTGCATCCCTTTTTCTCACTAAAATTCCATTGTATGGCTATAACATAATTTATCCGCTTCTTTGTTGATGGACATTTGGGCTATTTCCAACTTTTTTTTTTTGACAGGCAGAGTGGACAGTGAGAGAGAGAGACAGAGAGAAAGGTCTTCCTTTGCCATTGGTTCACCCTCCAATGGCCGCTGCGCCTGGTGCACTGCGGCTGGCGCACTGCGGCCGGCGCACTGCGCAGATCCGAAGCCAGGAACCAGGTGCCTCTCCTGGTCTCCCATGGGGTGCAGGGCCCAAGGACTTGGGCCATCCTCCACTGCACTCCCTGGCCACAGCAGAGAGCTGGCCTGGAAGAGGGACAACCGGGACAGAATCCAGCGCCCCGACCGGGACTAGAACCCGGTGTGCTGGCGCCACTAGACAGAGGATTAGCCTATTGAGTCGCGGCACCGGCTTATTTCCAACTTTTGACTATTGTATATTGTGCTGCTATGGGCCTGAGCATAAATTTGTTTGAGTATTTGATTTTTATTCTCTTGGGTAAAAACTTGGAAGTAGAATTTCTGAGTCATATGGTAATTTTATGGTTAGCTTTTTGAAGAACTGCTACACTGGTTTTTACAGTTCCTAAAGCATTTTACATTTCTACAAGCAATATGCAAAGGTTCCAATTTCTTTATATCCTGTTCAATATTTATTTTCCATATTAAAAATAGCCATAATACTGGATAAGAAACGGCATGTCATTGCAGTTTTTCATGTACATAAAACCAATAATGTTGAGAATTTTCTCAAGTGCTCATTCGTCATTTGTATATCTTCTTTGGAGGAATGTCTAAATAGTTATTTTTTTCAAATGTTTTTATTTTTACATTTTATTTGAAGGTGAGAGAGAGAGAGAGAGATCTCCCCTCCACTGGTTCTTTCCTTAAGTGCCCACAATTGCTAGGGTAAGGCCATGTTGAAGCCAGGAGCCCAAAACTCAATCCGCATCTCCCACATGGGTGGCAGAGACCCAAGTACTTGAGCCATCACCCTCTGTCTCTCAGAGTACATATTAGCAGGAGGCTAGAATAGAAAGCAGAGCCAGCATTCAAAAAAACAAGGCACTCTAATATGAGATGTGGACATCTCAAGAGATATCTTAATTGTTGTACCAAACCTCTACCCACTTGCTAATTTTAATTGGATTATTTATCTTTTTGTTCTTGTATTGCTAAGTATTTGTTATGTATTCTATTACACCCTTGTCAGATATGAGGCTTTTAAATATTTGCCCCATTCACTAGGTTGCTTTTTGAATTTCATGATAATATTTTTTGCTACACAAAATGTTTTAATTTTGATAATTCATCTATATTTTGTTTCTGTGCTTTTGATGTCATAGTTAAGGACCCAATGTGAAATCCAAGATCATGGAGAGCTCCCCTTATGTTTTCTCTGACATTTTTGAAATGATTTTTAGCTCTTATTATTATGTTTTGATGCATTTGAGTTCTTTCCAATATGTGATATTAGGTAGAGGTCTAACTTCATTCATTTGCCTGTAGATGGATATCCAGCTGTTTCAATATGGTTTATTAAAGAGACTATTCTTTATTTGTTGAATGGCCTTCTCATCTTTATCAACAACCAACTGTCCATGAAGTTATGAATTTATTTCTAGACTCTTAGTTTTATTACATTGCTCTATATATCTATTCTCATGCAAGTATTACAATATTTGGATCATTGATTTGTTTTGAATTCAACAGAAATGTGAACACTCCAGCTCTGCTACACATTGTCAGAATTATTTTGGTTATTCTTGGCTCTTTGAAATACCATATGAATTTGAGAATTAGTTTTCTCATTTGTGCAAAGGTCATTAGAACTTTGATAGCCATTTTATTGTTATTTATTTGAAAGGCAGAGTTACAGAAGGAGAAGGAGATACAGAGAAAGCGATTTTCCATTCCCTGCTCACTCCTCAAATGGCTTTCAAATGCCGGAGCTGGGCCAGGCTGGAGCCAACAGCCGTGAACTCCATTCAGGATTCCCACATGAGTGGCAGGAGCTCAAGCACTTGAGCATCTTCCATTGCTTTCCCAGACACATTAGCAAGGAGCTGTATCAGAAACAGAGCACTTGGGACTCAAAACAACACTCATATTGGATGCTGGCATAACAAACAGTGGCTTAACACACTGACCCATAATGCCGGCCCCAGCAACAACGTAAGAATCTGTAGATCACTTTGAATAGCACTGAGATTTTAAGGATTTTAAGTATTTGAATCCAGGGACAGGGGTGTCTTTCTATTATGTAGGTATTTTAAAACTTATTTCTGTATTGCTTTGAAGTTTTCAGTGAATGGGTCTTTCATATCCTTGGTTACAATTATTCCTATTTCAAGATATTGTAAATGGAAATATTTTAATTTTCTTTTTGAATTGTTCATTGCTGAATTGCTAATTTATGAAAAAAAGCACAACTTTTTAGTACAGATTCTGTACCCTTTGACTATGATGTATTTCTTAGCTCTAGTAGCTTTTAGTTAGTTCTCTTAGAATATGTAAAGAATGCTATCTAGGAATACAGATAGTTTTACTTCTTTCATTACAATTTGGACTGCTTGTCTTTTTCTTTCCTAATTGCTCTGGCTAAAACTTCCACTATAATGTATAATAGTAGAGGTGAAAAGGATAATTCTTTTTTTTTCAAGGACAAAAACAAGTAAATTTTATTTTGTGCAAAAAAATCAAATTAAACCATAATGATCCAGAGCAAATTGGGAAAACCACATATGAACAAAATGAGAATGTCTTCAAAGAAACAAATTTAAAACAGGAAGCAAACAAATTCTAGAGCTGCAAAACATAACTGAAATGAAAAAAAAATCACAATAAATGCTTAAAAGTAGATTTGAGTGTGATGAAGAATAGTGAGCCTGAGTGCCAGATAATTGAGATTTCTCAGTGCAAGGAACACAGAGGAAAAATAATGAAGAACAGAGTTTAAAAACAGTGAAACTGTATCAAATGTACCATGTCTTGTACAAGATAAGCTGCATAAGAAAAGGAGACTTTAAGAAGTAGAAACAATAATGACATAAACACTATCTGAAAAATTACAAATGGAGGAAAAGCTTGACCCTACACCTCCAAGATGCACAACAAATCCATGGCAGAATAAACCTCAAAGACACTCAAATTGAAATATTTTATACTGAAATTGTAAAAAACAAATATTTGGGAAACATATATGCCCATCTCCATAAGATGCCAATGAACACACCCCCATCCGACATCAGAGTATGTCTTCAGCTCTAAAACTTAGTCTTTGACCTTGATGCTTCTAGGTAGATTTCTGGAATTCACAAATGTTGACATTCTCAGTTGGGAGCAATTGAGAAGTCAATGTGAAGTAGGGGAAAGAGAGTAATTTCCTTACATGCTTTGTTTTATCCAGGACTAAACAAACAGAATCATCAAACACTAGAAAGTACTCCAGATGCACCCCTGAAGAAATCTACCTTCCATCAGGGACCTTAGATCAACACTCAGAAGAATGCCCTTCTGGGCCAGCGTCCTGACTTGGCTAATCCTCCCGAATCCCATATGGGCCCCGGGTTCTAGTCCCGGTTGCTCCTCCCACAGTCCAGCTCTCTGCTGTGGCCCGGGAAGGCAGCGGAGGATGGCCCAAGTGCTTGGGCACCTGCACCCGCGTGGGAGACCAGGAAGAAGCACCCAGCTCCTGGCCTCGGATTGGCGCAGCTCCGGCCACGGTGGCCATTTTGGGGGTGAACCAGTGGAAGGAAGACCTCTCTCTTTGTCTCTCCCTCTGCCGTGGATGGCCCTGCCTTTGTCGACTGTTGATTTTTAAGGCACCTCTGTGTGAGAAACAGCTTCACCCATCCAGTCAAGCGACAGAATCAGGAAGTGCACCCAAATCGAGACTTGATTATCAATCTTCAAGACTTCATGCTTGGTAGGCCAGCATGCTGAAAAGGATAATTCTTTATTCTTCCTGAGCTTAGAGGTAAAGCTATAAGAATTCACCATTGAGCATGTACTATTAGCTGTCAATTTTTGTAAGTGCCTTTGATCAAGTTCAGCAAGTTCTCTTCTGGTCTTAGTTTGCTCAGTAATTCTAAATTAATTTGCTCTAAAAAGGAAGTCTTGACTCCATTTCCACTCTTCTAACGATGTTCATATTTTTTGTTTCATTCTATTAATGTGGCATATTGCATTGATTGGTTTTATTATGTTTACCCACTCTTACATTCCTGCAATAAGTCCAACTCGGTCCTGATGGGCATAGTCAGTATACTTTCAATAAAATTTTTAGGGTTTGTTTTCCATATTTACTTGAGAACTGCAGTATTTTTTATCTCTTGAAATGAGGGTTTGAGAGAGCCAGTGGAAAGAGTTTAGAGAAGAGGCAATGATGGGAGGGTGTGCCACTACAGAACAGCATGGAGTTATAAGCATAGAATAACAAACAGAAGAACTTTTAATTTGGGAATCGTCACTTCCCTTTGGTTAAGTGGAAGGACTGGCACTATAATTTAGGCTGCCTTCTATTAATTCCATGCATGCTTCATTACACCACATTGCTAAGAAGAGTTGATATGAACTTTTTTTCAAATTAGATTTTTTAAGATTTATATTATTATAAATTTTAAAGAGAGAGTTACAGAGAGAGGTAGAGACAGGGAGAGAGGTCTTTCATCCATTGGTTCACTCCCCAGATGGCCGCAATGGCTGGAGCTGCACCAATCCGAAGCCAGGGGCCAGGAGCTTCTTCTGGGTCTCTCACATGGGTGCAGGGGCCCAAGGACTTGGGCCGTCTTCTACTGCTTTCCCAGGCTATAGCAGAGAGCTGGATCAGAAGAGGAGCATCTGGGACTAGAACCGGTGCCCATATGGGATGCCGGCGCTTCAGGCCAGGGCTTTAACCCACTGCACCACAGCACCAGCCCCAGATATGAACTTGATAGGCTCTCAAACTAATACATGATTTAGTTATTGTCTCAGGGTGATTTCTCAGAAATTCTCCAAGATAATTCTCTCTGTTATTATATCCTCTTCAGACAATAAATAAAGGCAAAATGGGGTGAGAGATTGACATGTGGATAGGTGGTTAAGACACCACATCTGGTATTGGTATAACAGATTTGATTCTTGGCTCCAGCTCTTGACACCAACTTTCTGTTAATGCTGACTCTTGGAAGCAACAAGTGATGGCTCAAGCAACTGGGTTCCTGACACCATATGGGAGATCTGGATTGAATTACCAGCTCCAGGCTTCTGCTTCAGGTATGGCCATGGATGTTGTGGGCACTTGGAGGATGAACCAGGCTTGGGAGCTCTGTCTGTCTGTCTCTGTCTCTCAAATAAATGAACGAGTAATTTAAAAACTCTTCTTGGGGCCAGCATTGTGGTACAGCAGGTTCAGTCATGGCTTGCTTTGCGGGCATTCCATATGAGTGCCAGTTTGAGTGTTGTCTGCTCCACTTCTAATCTGCTAACACCCCTGGGAAGGCAGCAGAAAATGAGCTAAGTGCTTGGGCCTCTTTACCCACGTGGAACACCCAGATAAGTTTCCAGATTCCTGGCTTCGACCTGGTCCAGCCCCGGACATTGCAGCCATTTAGAGAGTGAACGAACTGATGGAAGGTCTCTCTCTGTCACTCCCTCTCCCTCTATAACTTTTCCTTTCACATAAAGTAAATGTTTAAAAAAACCAATTCCCTAAAAAAGATAAGAATGTGTGGTGCATGGGAAAGGTGAATGGATAAACAATTGTTGAACTTTGTATGTGGAAAATAACAAGTAAATACATAATTCCATATATGAATAAACCACTACATATCAACCATCTGGCTTGAGCAATTAATAATTGCCTGCCCATTGTGTTTTATCTATAAAGATGTGCCCTTGAAAATCAAATTTCAGACATCATAAAACGTCATGTGAGAAGTGTTTCTCAAATTGTTGTCTAAAGATTCCTACAGATACTTGAAACATTTCCAAATTTAAAGTATCAAGCATTATAGAAGAGATGGTGAATAAACGATTCAAAATTTATAACTTTCAGGGTTATAAAGTTGAAGGTATTTTCCTAGGAGGCAAAAGGAATGTAGAAAGTGAACTGGACCAGTGCCGCGGCTCCATAGGCTAATCCTCCGCCTGCGGCGCCAGCACACCGGGTTCTAGTCCCAATCGGGGCGCAGGATTCTGTCCCGGTTGCCCCTCTTCCAGGCCAGCTCTCTGCTGTGGCACGGGGGTGCAGAGGAGGATGGCCCAAGTCCTTGGGCCCTGCACTCGCACTGGAGACCAGGAGAAACACCTGGCTCCTGGCTTTGGATGAGCACGGTGTGCCGGCTGCAGCGGCCATTGGAGGGTGAACCAATGGTAAAGGAAGACCTCTCTCTCTCTCTCACTGTCCACTCTGTCTGTCCAAAAAAAAAAAAAAAAAGTGAACTGTGCGGAGTCAAAACCTCAGTTGGAATTTCCACTTACAGCCCTGACTGAGTAAAAGGGGGTAGATTTTGCATCTTACCAACAACTAGCAAACTGCAACAACTATGATAAACAACTGTTAACAAGATGTTGAACAACAAGCAGTGTACAACCATGATCTCTGAGACAAGAGAAAGAAATTAGGTGAATCTTATAATTTTCATAGCTTACTGTATCAAGCAGGTTCTAGACTAAACCACTAGAAGGAAAAACACAAACAGCTCAGTGAGTACCCATGAACTGAGGTGAAAGAAAATGGAATTCCAACAGAGCTGGCCCAGTTGGCAGTACCTGGAAAGGCGCCACCTTTGGGGGCCAAATACGGGGTTGGTAAGCACAATTACAAAAATGAAACTTTGTGTCTAGCCTTTGTTTTGAGTGGTTTTAAGAAACTTTGTATATGGAAGATGGAAATGCTTATGTATTTATTGAAACATCCTTTTATTTGAAATTAAAATAATTTGGTAAGTAATGGTTTGATATTTGGGGAGGGTTTGGCGGGGAGATGATACTGTTGGTAAATTTAAAGCCTGTTGACTCGGCAGAAAGGTACTGTTAGTGACTGGGAGGACGCCTTTTTTTGTACATGACCCAGATGTCTGTTCTGCATTTCTTTTATCCCAAATATTTAGGCATCTGATATTTTCAACCAAAATTCCAATTATATACTGTGGTTTTTATTTGTTGCAATACATTAAAATTTCAGAGGTACTTTGGGGTTCAAAAGCTAGGATTTCTAAGTCAGTATTTGCATTTCACATAAGAAAGCTGTGAATGGTGAGCAAAGTATTATAATTAGATTTTTCCACATTTGTATAGTATATTATATGTATTTTGTGGTATTGAGATTATAGAAAGTTTAGAGTGTCAAACATGCGTTTAATGTGCATTTTTAAACAAATTTATGCCAATTAAAATATTTAGACACAAGGGTAAAAAAAAAGAAAATGAAATTCCAGGAGAGTGAGGAAGCTAGAATTTATGAAACAGAATACCAGAGAGGAGGGAGCTTTCAGAGAATGTATTCCACAAAGCTGCAGAGAATTGTTCTTGAATTTTCAACTAAGTCATGATTAGCAAATACATATGAGGAAACCTGTGAAAGCCTGAGGGGGAAAACACACAACAGTATTAGAGGAAACAATCCTGAGAACATCACATGAGCTGGGAGAAATTCCTATTCCCACCAGTCAGATTTGTAACAATGTAGCCCACTCAGAAGAGTTTTGTCTCAGTAGTATAGAGAAACTAGCCTTAGACTAACTGCTATACTAATCCTGTTTCACAATGCTTAAATGCAGTATCTGAGAGAATCCAGCAGCTTCCATAATGTAACTTTGTCCCAGAGCAAGTCTCAAAAATACTTATATGAATATAAAAATAAGCAGCATGAGTCATAAAAATGAATACATTGAACTTCATCAAAATTAACAACTTTTGCTTTTTCAAAGCCACTGCTAAGACAATGAAAAGATAAGTTACAGACTGGGAGAAAATTTTTGCAAATCACATACCTGATAAAAGATACGAATCCAGGATATATGAAGAAATCCTACAACTCAATCAGATAAGAAAAAAGAACAACACAAATGTATAAATGATTTTGACAGACATATCACTAAAGACTATATGTGAATGATGAATTAAAACATAAAAAATTGTGCAACAATTTCAGTTATTAGGGAAGTGCAAATAAGGATTGCATTGAGATATCAGTATATATCTGCTAGAATGGCTGGAATTAAAGACTGCAGAACACTTTTTTTAAAAGATTTATTTTATTTATTACATAGGCAAAGTTACAGAGAGAAAGGGAGAGACAGAGAAAGTCTTCCATGCACAGGTTCATTCCCCAAATCGTTGCAATGGCCAGAGCTGGGATGGTCTGAAGCCAGGAGCCAGGAGCTTCTTCTGAGTCTCACAGATAGGTGCAGGGCCCAAGCACATGAGCTGCATTCCTAGGCACATTAGCAGGGAGCTGGATCAGAAATGAAGCAGCCAGGACTCAAACTGTGCCCATATGGGATGCCAGCACCACAGTTGGTGACTTAACCCATTATGTCACAACACTGGCCCCAGAACACCCAGTTTTTGTGAGGATGTTGTACATTGTATGGGGTATCTACTTTAGAATCTAATTTGGTTATTTCTTTCTTTTCTTTTTTTTTTTTTTTTTTGACAGGCAGAGAGAAAGGTCTTCCTTTGCCGTTGGTTCACCCTCCAATGGCCGCTGTGGCCGGCGCACCACACTGATCCAATGGCAGGAGCCAGGAACTCATCCTGGTCTCCCATGGGGTGCAGGGCCCAAGTACTTGGGCCATCCTCCACTGCATTCCTGGGCCACAGCAGAGAGCTGGCCTGGAAGAGGGGCAACCGGGACAGAATCTGGCGCCCCGACCGGGACTAGAACCCGGTGTGCCAGCGCTGCAAGGCGGAGGATTAGCCTAGTGAGCCGCGGAGCCGGCCTGGTTATTTCTTATAAACTTAAGTAGGCACTTACTACATAACCTACCAATTCCACTCCTAGGTATTTATACAACACTTTTTTTTTTTTTGACAGGCAGAGTGGATAGTGAGAGAGAGAGACAGAGAGAAAGGTCTTCCTTTTGCCGTTGGTTCACCCTCCAATGACCCCGCGGCCGGTGCGCTGCGGCCGGCGCACTGCACTGATCCAAAGGCAGGAGCCAGGTACTTCTCCTGGTCTCCCATGGGGTGCAGGGCCCAAGTACTTGGGCCAGCCTCCACTGCACTCCCTGGCCACAGCAGAGAGCTGGCCTGGAAGAGGGGCAACAGGGACAGAATCCGGCGCCCCGACCGGGACTAGAACCCGGTGTGCCGGCGCCAACACTTTTATTCCATGTATTCACCCAAAGCCTTGAATATAAATATATTTATGAGCTTTGGTCATAATATCCTCAGATTCTAAAAACTGGAATATCTAACAACTGGTGAATACATATAGAAATCGATATACATTCATGCAATGGAATGCTGCTCAGAAATAGAAATGAACTACTGGCGATTAAATGTTATGGATTAAACTTAGAAGTATTGTTAATGGAATGAAGCTAGACATAGAAGACTACATATTGTATAATTTCTTTATGTGATATTCCCAAGAAGGTTAAACTATGGTGGTTCTTAAAATTGAAAGCTGTTTCAGAAAAAGAAGTATTGTTCACGGCCACACTCTTCTAATGACTTTCTCCGTAATCTTAAAGGTCCTTTACCTTATATGCCTTCACATTGTCTTTCTGTAGCCTTATGAGTTGGAAGTGATCTCTATTTCTCAAAGTATGGCTCTTTGATTACATATTTATGTGAATAACCTGAGTTTCTGCCTAAAACTGTAGACCCCTAGGACACACCCTATACTCCAGAATCTCTGAAGATGGGGCTTAGGAATGTACATTTATATCAACTCTCTGAGGAGATTTATGTGTATACTACAAGTTTAGAAACACAGAGCTAATTGGTCGTCTAGTGTCACACCATCTCTACTATGTTTAAATAGAAATATCTCTAATTGGAGTTAGAAAAATGAATTAGATATTCTCTTCGGGGAGCCTTTTAATTTATATGCATTTATGATTGGATTAGATGATTGTTCCCATCTCATTCATGATTCATTCTCTGACTATATTAATGATGTCGATGACTATACATTATGCATCTTGTGATCATGGAGAGATTTTCTCCTGAGCAGTGAATTCAACTGTTATCCAAAATCTTGCATTTCAATTACATATACCAGTTGAAATAAATCAATCCAATGCTTTGGTATCTGTGATTTCTACATTTGTATGTTTAATCAGCCACTGATTGGAAATAATATTATTGACTTGTACTATACATTTAGGCCTATGATGGCTTTATGTGTACTAAACATGTGTGGCTATTTTTTTTTTCTTATCATTCTCTAAAAGTGGTAATATAATAAGAATTTGAACTTGTATAACATTTACATTTTTATTAGGTATTACAAGAAATGTAGAGATGACTTTAATTATATGGAAGGATGTGCATTGGTTATATATAAATACTAGGCCATTTTATATAAAGAACTTGAGCATCTTCAAATTTTTGCATCCTGGAAGAGTCTTGGAGCCAATCTATTGCAAATATGGAGGAACAACAGTATTTGAATAAGAATGAAAATGAATGGCCTACTTTATGATTCTCCTCATGGTTCAGACACTAGGTTGTTAATCCAATCAATGAACAATGCTTGGAGTCCAGCCAGATTTAAGAAAACATTAGTGAATTTGTGAATTTTCCATGCTCTTAGCAGATGTAAATGCACTTAGGTTCTTTTTTTTAACTTTTATTTAATGAATATAAATTTCCAAAGTACAGCTTATGGATTACAATGGCTTCCCCCGCCATAACTTCCCTCCCACACGCAACCCTCCCCTCTCCCGCTCCCTCTCCCCTTCCATTCACATCAAGATTCATTTTCAATTCTCTTTATATACAGAAGATCAATTTAGCATATATTAAGTAAAGATTTCAACAGTTTGCTCCCACACAGAAACATAAAGTGTAAAATACTGTTTGAGTACTAGTTATAGCATTAATTCTCATAGTACAACACATTAAGGACAGAGATCCTACATGCACTTAGGTTCTTAAGGCCCACATTTCATCCTCCATTGTTCACTCTTACTGGTGGGCTACTTAGAGCTTACCACCTGCCTCAAACCATTGGGGGAAATGTAAACATTGCATTTGCAGCACTATGAAAAGAATTTCCATTTAACTACCATTTTGTAAGTACTCTAGGAAAACTTGATGCTAAATTTTGGGAGCCATAGAATTTATAAACTACAACCTATCAGGAGAGACAGTTGATCATATAAACATAATCATAGTGATAAAATTGTCTTTTAAAGTATTTTAATGTGACATATGCATATACTTTATGGAAGAAGTATAAAGTGAAAAACCTCTTGTATCTAGCACCCAAGTCAACAATGAGAATATTGCCAGTACATCAGAAGCCACCTTCCTAGAGGTAACCTCTATCCTAACTTTTATTATAACAGATTACTTTGCCTGCTTTATAATCCAATCAGATATGCATGCACTACTAAGGAATAAAGTTTAGTTGTTGAGTTTCATACAAATTTAGCCCTAACAACTTGCTTCTTTCATGTAATATTTTTGTGCAGTTGATTTACATTATTGTCAAAGTTGCAGCCTGATGATTATCATTACTCTGCAGTGCTCTGTTCTATGAATACAATAAATATTTTTTATTTCACTGCTGACAGACATGTGAGTTATTTCAAGATTTTTGCTTTTATGAAAAATATTGCAATAACAAAACTATACACATTTCCTGTTTTAATTGCTGAGTCCAGGACTATGTGCATCAGCTTTACCAACCATAGGCAAACTGTTTTATAAATTAACTAATATTAATTTATACTCCCATAAGAAATATATGAGTTGGGGGCTGGCGCTGTAGTGTAGCAGGTTAAGCCTCTGCTTGAAGTGCGAGCATCTCATATGGGTGCCAGTTCGAGACCTGGCTGCTCCACTTCCTATCCAGCTCTCTGCTATGGCCTGGGAAAGCAGTGGAAGATGGCCCAAGTCCTTGGGTCTCTGCACACCCACATGGGAGACCCAGAAGAAGCTCTTGGCTCCTGGATTCAGATGGGCTCAGCTCTGGCTGTTGCTGTCATTTGGGGAGTGAACCAGCAGGTAGAAGACATTTCTCTCTCTCTGTCTCTCTCTCTGTCTCTCTCTCAAACTTTCTGTCTCACTGTAAGACTTTCTTTCAAATCAAATAAATAAATCTTAAAAGAAAAAGCACACACAATTGTCTCTGACCTCAGAAATCTGAGAGATCTAATCACCATGACTAAAAAGTAAAGCAAAACGCAGTCAGGCAATGTACTATATGGTTGATAAAATATATATTTCCTTAGGAATGCAACACTGAGCAGCACAACTAGTCCCAGTTTGGGCTCTACTTTTGATTGACTACGTCTTTGACATTGTGGAGAAAACTCTGTGCACCTTGTTTTTCCTAACTGATAAATTAACGGAGTGAACTATATGAATTTTGAGGTCCCTTCTCATTCTAGTCTTGGATTATTACTTTGTTCTCTTTGCCTTATACTTCCCTTCTCTGTTCCTCCAAACTATTAAAATTCAACAATTCAGTATTGCCACCTATTTTTATTCTCCATTTTGCTCTTTTTTGAATATATATTTTTGAACATTTACTTGTTCAAACATTTATTTGTTCACTCATCAGATTGCTGCAACAGCCAGAGCTCAACCAGGCAGAAGCCAGGAGCATCATCTCCCATGTGGGTGGCAGGGGCCTATGCATCTGGGCCATCTTCCACTGCTTTTTGCAAGCAATAAGCAGGGAGCTGGATTGGGAAGTGGAGCAACCAGGACACAAATAGGAGCCCATATGGGATGCCAGTGTTGCAGGTGGTGGCTTTACATGCTATGCCTCAATGCCAGTCACTTGCTCCACCATCTTGATCTTGAGTCTCAAGGTTGCCTGATATGCCATACTGAACTCTTTTGTATCAGCTTGTTGTTTTAAGTTCATCTTGCTATCTGATATCTGTAAACAATGGCAAACAGCTAATTTTCCCTCTTTTAATCAGGGTAGGCTATTCAAGATTCTGGATAGCCTGAATAAGATTCTAAAAAACTTGATTTGGATATCAATGTTTGGAATGCCTCCTTCCACGAAGGGGCAAAATATAAAGAACCCTGGAATCAGGCCGGCTCCGCGGCTCAATAGGTTAATCCTCCACCTAGCGGCGCCAGCACACCGGGTTCTAGTCCCGGTCGGGGCGCCGGATTCTGTCCCGGTTGCCCCTCTACCAGGCCAGCTCTCTGCTATGGCCCGGGAAGGCAGTGGAGGATGGCCCATGTGCTTGGCCCTGCACCCCATGGGAGACCAGGAGAAGCATCTGGCTCCTGCCATCGGATCAGTGCAGTGCGCCGGCAGCAGCGCGCCAGCCGTGGCGGCCATTGGAGGGTGAACCAACGGCAAAAGGAAGACCTTTCTCTCTGTCTCTCTCTCTCACTATCCACTCTGCCTGTAAAAAAAAAACAAACAAACCTGGAATCAGTGTTTTGGGAGAAACGAGCCTCAGGAAGCAAGAAACACATAGAGTCATGTTCAAGGTAGTAGACAGAAACAAACAAAAATGATACAAGCTAAGTATCTGAATTCAGAGTTGGTGGGAAAGATCTAGTAATCCAATTAAAGGAGGATCTTGGAGTAATTATATTAAGTTGCACTATAAAGAGGGAATGGCCTTGTGGCCCTTGTGTAGAAATGCTGATTCTTCCAGAATGCTAGGCCATTTTTATCAAGAAAGTAATATTTTTCTTTTAGATAATTTTATTCCTCCATAATTTTAAACATTTCAATTTTTAAGGATTTGTTTATTTATTTGAAAGAGTTACAGAGAGAAGGAAAGATACACACAGAGAGAAAGAGAGGTCTTCTGTTTGCTGGTTCACTCCCCATGTGGCCACAATGCCCAGGGCTGAGGCAGGCTGAAGCTAGGAGCTTTATCTGGGTCTCCCACATGGATATCAGTGGCACAAGTACTTGAGCCATCTTCTGCTGCTTTACATAGGCCGCCAGCAGGGAGTTGGATTGGAAGTGTAGCAGCTGGGTCGTGAACCCATGCCCATATGGGATTGTAGCATCACAGGTGGCAGCTTTACCCACTACATCACAACACAGGCCCCAACATTTCAATTTTTTAAAAATATTTATTTTTTTATCTGAAAGGCAGAGTGACAAAAAGAGAGGGAGAAACAGAGAGAGGAGAGGGAGAGGGAGAAGAAGAGTGAGAGAGAGATAGAGAGTGAGAGAGAGAGAGAGAGAAAGGGACATTGGCAGAGAGAGACATATGCTGGGTTCACTCCCCAAATGGCCACAACATCTGGAGCTGTGCCAAGCCAAAGCCAAGAGCCTGGAACTCCATCTGGGTCTCCCATGTGAAGTGGCATGAGCCCAAGTACTTTGGCCATCTTCAGCTGCTTTCCCAGCTGCATTAGCAGGGGCTGGACTCGAAGTAAAACAGCCAGAACTCACAGTGCTCCGATATAGGATGCAAGCAGTGGCTTAACTTGCTGCTCCACAATTCTGGCCTTCAAGTGGCTTCTTAAACATCCTCTTTGTCAACTAATTCCTAATTCCCCTAATGCACTCCATCATTTAGCAAGTGCAACTACCACCAATCCAGTCCCCCAAGTTTGAAACCTGTGACAGGATTAAAAACAACTGTTTGTTCCTCAACCACTACCTGATCACTCAGCAAGTCCTGATAATTTTATATGAAGAAACTCTCAAACTTTCTGTTTCTCTCCATCTCACTTTATGGTCTCAGAGCAAATTCTCCCATTTCATATTTGAACAATAACCTTTAAACTCTTCCTGATTCCACTTTTGGTTATCTCTTCTCCTTTCTCCACAATGCCACCAGTTTGGCCTTTAAAACTATTATTGTAATCTTTTCCTAGCCCTAATTTAGACCTCCAGTGGCTTAAATGGCTGTTGGTTCTTATTTTTATTATTGTTTCTTTTCTCTATTATTATTTATTCTCTATTATTATTTTCTCTATTATTGTTTCTTTTTCTTCTACCAGATTAACTTAAGAAATCCTATCCACTTTTCAGCTTCATTTTGCTTCTCCAACTGAACCAAATGTAAATGTCAGTGTTCTCTAGTAATCCGTCTTGTACCCTCCCATGCAAGTTGCTTGACAGAAGTACAACCTATTATCTGTTGTTATGTTTTCATTGCCATCTGCCAGGCCGTTGGGTCACTGCAGGTGATAGCAGATTCTGACGCTGTTAAACAATATAGCATCGGACAGAATATTTATCCATGTGAAAGAAGAAAATATCAAAATATCCAATAAAAAGTTTAAATGAGAAACACACAGATTTGTAAGAAGGCAAGACAGGAGAAAGCAGAGACAAAAAAAGTTATCTTAGTTTCTTACTATCTAATTCTCAGCTCCAGTTCAAATTAATCCTAGATTTCCTTGCTTCCCTGTTCTTGTGCTAATTTAAATGAGATTTTGTTTCTTGCAGCACAAGCATTCAGCAAATTGTCTCCTTTCCCTTTGAAATAGCCAAGAAGCTCCATCACTACCACTGGGAACTCTGTCTTCATGTTGCCAAGTACCTTGTAGTCCTCTAGAGGTCATTGTTGTGTTATAAACCCTGATCATTTAGTCGATTGTTATGATTTCTCCAATTTATCTCATACCCTCTACTATTAAACTAGAAATGTTGTTGTGATTCAAGAATTTTTAAATGAATTATTATTGGGGCAGGCGCTGTGGCATAATCTGTCGCCTGCAGCACCGGCATCCCATATGGGCACCAGTTTGAGTCCTGGCAACTCTACTTCAAATCAAACTCTCTGTTAATGCGCCTGGGAAAGCAGCAGAGGATGGCCCAAGCACTTGCGGCCCTGCACTCACAAAGGAGATCTGGAGGAAGCTCCTGGTTCCTGGCTTTGGACCAGCTCAGCTCCAGTTGTTGCAGCCATTGGCCTTCCCAGAAGTTTCCATCCCCTGCCCTTCCCACCAGGAACATTGATGACTGTTGGACTTGGTCAAACAGAAAAGGTCTTCTAGTTCCAAAATGTAAAATGTGCAGAGAGAAGACTTACACTGGGTAAGGGAAGGGCCAATACCAGAATCCAGAAACACTAGCTGTGGTGCTGGGGAATGAACCTGGAAGACCTCTCTCTCTTTCTCTCTCTCTCTTTCTGCTTTCCAAATAAATAAATCTTTAAAAAAATAAGTGTTATGAGTCTTTTCTTAGATCCTTTCCTATAAAATGCAAAAATTTCCAGTCCTTATTGAACACCTTGCCCGCTCACCACGGATTAGAAGACATGAAAATCTGGTATCAGTTACATTAAGGGAACTTCGTATGTGATGTCACTACTGTTTTCCATACCCATGAGAAACATTAATGAAAGAACCTTAAACGCTGTAAGTATTAAGGTCTGAGGCATCCTACAAATCTTCTCAACACAGCACTCAGGTAACCAAAAATCAGAACTGACCCATGGAATAAAACATATTTAGCATATGTATCTACTGAGTCCTTCAGAAATTGATCTATGCTTGACTATTTGGAGTTCACTTCTGGATGAGGATATGAGGGAATTAAGCGATATCTCATGGCTTAGGCGTATCAAATTCTGGAACCACCGAAAGGATATCCTCTTCATAGCCTGAAATCTAGGACTAGCCTTCTGTTTATATACCTTAAATAGACCAGTACTCCTCTTTTCTTACTCCTGGCAAACCTACTTGGTTCTGGCATCAGAACTTCTTAGGAAGTCTTTACCTTTAGAGAATAATCCTGAAGCTGTCTTGATAGCCTCATATCCACAAAGCAACCCTCTCAGGGGTACTCTACAATAAAGAAATAGGCCTTATTTCACTGCAAGCTCCGTTACCTTTCTCTGGTTGAACCTATTTTAGTCACACCATTCCAGCCTATTTCCCTGACCTTCTGGAATTTCAGTGATCTGCTGGAATCTCAGAGGATAGGCCAAAATAAATCACATGGAGTAGAGGAGAGTTAGCCTGAGTTCTTTAAAAAAACATTCTCCACTTTGTAAGAATATCAAGACTTGCTATGAAGGCCCCGTATCTGGGTAACTTTGACTTTGGCTCATCAAGTTTACCATATTCTACTTGTGCCCAGAAAGAGCTCTGGATGTTCTGAATAATGCAGACTGTTTGCTTTAAACTGGAATTCAGAAGTCCATGGCAGAAGCCCTAGGAATATCCTTAGACTTTGGGTAGATCTTGTTCTCATTTATTTTCTGAAATGCACTGCTTCTCGACAGCCCTAACACTGAGAAAGAGAAAGAGAGAGAGAGAGAGAGAGAGAGAGAGAGAGAGAGAGAGAGAGAATGCTTCTTCTGAAAGTTCTTGGCCCATCTGTCTAGGCCTGGCTGATCATGATCACTGAAACCTTTGCTTTGATCAATGGAAGAGCTTACTGCTTACCTAAACTTGCTGCTCCTGGACCTCCCCATAGCATGCCATGATTCACCCCTGTAGTGAAAACTGCTTCCCTACATTTCTTCTGCTAGGTATCTTTTCCTTTTGAGAGTTGAACCTGCTGCATTTGAAGTGACTGTCAGTCACAAGTCTGTTGGTGGCACTGTGATACTGGTGGCTCAATCAGAGCAACCCTCTGATTGAGTGATTCAAGTGGGCATATGACTCAAGTTGGAGCAATCTGTCTTTTCTGGGGTATTACCTGGAGTAATTAGAAGACATTTATTTTTTCTCTATGATCCAAAACAATTTTCAGTTATACATTTTTATTTGGAGACAATGGTAGAATCACATGCATTTGTAAGAAATAATACAGTGTGATACCTTGTACATTTTGCCTAGCTTCCCTTGCATTATTACAACCAGGATATCAACACTGATGCAGTCAGGATGTAGAGTAGTAACTTAAAAAAGATCACTCATGTTGTCCTTTAATAGCCACAGGTAGTAACCCCACCAACCTCAATTCTACTCTTCTTTGTTTTTTAAGATTTTATTTATTTATTTATTTGAGAGATAGAGTTACAGACAAAGAGAAGGAGGGACAGAGAGGGAGAGAGAGATCTTCCATGATCTGGTTCACTCCCAAAATGGCTGCAATCATTGGAGCTGGACTGATCCAAGGCCAGGAGCCAGGAGCTTCTTCTGGGTCTCCCATGTGGGTGCAGGGCCCCACACACACAGACTGTCTTCCACCGCTTTCCCAGACCATAGCAGAGAGCTGGATTGGAAGAGTAGCAACCAGGATTAGAACCAGCCCCATTTGGGATGCCGACCCCCCAGGTGGAGGATTAACCTACTATACCACAGTGCCAACCTCTCACTTCCACTATTCTTAACTATGCCTGTCACTAATCTGTTCTCCATTCATAAAAGTTTATCATTTATACAGTATGTCATCTTTTGGGAATGGCTGGCTTTATTTTTTCAGTCATCATAATTTGTTGTAGATTTATCTATAGTTTTGGGTTTAACAGTTCATTTCTTTTTGTTATTAAATAGAATTACAAGGTATGCTTATACCATGTCTTGGTGTATTTAATCGTTCATGGGCACTTAAGTTTCATTTGATTTTTTTCCCCAGATTTTTCCTATTAGAAATAAAACTGTGATGCACATTCATATGCAGGTTTTTGTGTGGATACATGATCTGTTTCTCTAGGATAAATGCCCAAGTGTTCAGTAGCTGAGTCAAATGGTAATGTGATGTGTAGAATTTTTTAAAAACTGCCAAGCTGTCCTCAGGAGTCTTTGTTCACTTTAACATTCTCACCGGCTAAGTATTAAGGGTTTCCTTGCTTCACATTCTCACCAGTACTTGGTGTTGTCACTTTTTCTTTTACCCATCCTGACGATTGTGTAATAGTATCACTTTGGTTTTAACTTGAATTACCCTAATAGCTGATGATGAACATTTTTTCACGTGCATATTTTCCACCTTCAGGAAAAGCATATCCTCTTCAGTGAAATGTCTTTTGCTCATTTTCTGATTTAGTTGGTTGATTCTACTATACAGTTTTAAGAGTCCTTTATACATTTAGATATAAGTCCTTTTTCAGATATAAGGTCAGCATGTATTTTCTCACAGATTATAATTTGTCTTTTCATGCTCTCACAGGGTCTTTCACAGAATAATTTTCTTTTTTATTATTTAGGTGAAGTTCAATTTATTGTATTCCTTTTATGGATAAAGGTCTTGATGTCAAGTCTGTAAACTCATTGTCTATCCCTACATCCAATGAGATATTCCTATTTTTAATAATTTTACTTGTATAATTTGTGTTAATTTGTGTTAATTTTTTTATTTTTCAGCATACAGATCCTGTACATATTGTTAAACTTAAGCATAGGGCAGAGCCAAGATGGCAGATTAGTTAGGGAACACACTGATAGTCCGGGAAAAGATAGTTTAATGAAAGTGGAGTTACTGTAGTTTCGGGGAAAGGTTCAGGGAAAAAACTGCAGAGGAAACTCTTCCGGATCTAGTGGATGTGACACGGAGGACCTACATGGAGGGCAAGGGCGCCCATGGCTCGGGAGCCCAGTCTACGCACCAGTGCTGGAAAGGGAGGTGAGGCAAAACCTCAGTAGCCTGAGACACTGGTGGGGAAATGGCAGAAAAAGCCTAGAGGGAATGAGGCTTGAAGCCCCACTGGGGAAAGTTCACCAGGTGAACTGGAGGACAGAAATAAATAAATAAATAAAAAGGACCTGCAGGGACACGAGTCTCTCTCTCCACTCAGCTTACAAAAGCAAGCAAGAGAAAAGAGCAGGTGCCATTTTGGACATACGTAAAGCGGTGCTCAACATTAGCCAAGCAGAAAAACCTGACTCTGGTGGGGAGAAATAACACAATAACCACAATAACACAATAGCCACAAAAACAATAAAATACCTTGGAATAAATTTAACCAAGGACGTTAAAGTTCTCTACGATGAAAATTACAAAATCTTAAAGAAAGAAATAGAAGAGGATACCAAAAAATGGAAAAATCTTCCATGCTCATGGATTGGAAGAATCAATATCATCAAAATGTCCATTCTCCCAAAAGCAATTTATAGATTCAATGTGATACCAATCAAAATACCAAAGACATTCTCAGATCTAGAAAACATGATGCTGAAATTCATATGGAGACACAGGAGACCTTGAATAGCTAAAACAATCTTGTACAACAAAAACAAAGCTGGAGGTATCACAATACCAGATTTCTGGACATACTACAGTGCAGCTGTAATCAAAACAGCATGGTACTGGTACAGAAACAGATGGATAGACCAATGGAACAGAATAGAAATACCAGAAATCAATCCAAACATCTACAGCCAACTCATATTTGATCAAGGATCTAAAACCAATTCCTGGAGCAAGGACAGTCTATTCAATAAATGGTGCTGGGAAAATTGGATTTCCACATGCAGAAGCATGCAGCAAGACCCCTACCTTTCACCTTACACAAAAATTCACTCAACATGGATTAAAGACATAAATCTAAGACCCTACACCATCAAATTATAAGAGAACATTGGAGAAACCATGCAAGATATTGGAACTGGCAAAGACTTCTTGGAAAAGACCCCAGAAGCACAGGCAGTCAAAGCCAAAATTAACTATTGGGATTGCATCAAATTGAGAAGTTTCTGTACTGCAAAAGAAACAGTCAGGAAAGTGAAGAGACAACCAACAGAATGGGAAAATATATTTTCAAACTATGCAACAGATAAAGGGTTAATAACCAGAATCTACAAAGAGATCAAGAAACTCCAAAACAACAAAACAAACAACCCACTTAAGAGATGGGCCAAGGACCTCAATAGACATTTTTCAAAAGAGGAAATCCAAAGGGCCAACAGACACATGAAAAACTGTTCAGGATCACTAGCAATCAGGGACATGAAAATCAAAACCACAATGAGGTTTAACCTCACCCTGATTAGAATGGCTCACATTCAGAAATCTACCAACAACAGATGCTGGCGAGAATGTGGGGAAAAAGGGACACTAACCCACTGTTTGTAGGAATGCAAACTGGTTAAGCCACTATGGAAGTCAGTCTGGAGATTCCTCAGAAACCTGAATATAATCCTACCATACAACCCAGCCATCCCACTCCTTGGAATTTACCTAAAGGAAATTAATTTGGCAAACAAAAAAGCTGTCTGCACCTTAATGTTTATTGCAGCTCAAGTCACAATAGCTTAAGACCTGAAATTAACCTAAGTGCCCATCAACCATCAACAGTAGACTGGATAAAGAAATTATGGAACATGTACTCTAAAGAATACTATACAGCAGTAAAAAATGAAATCAGGTCTTTTGCATCAAAATGGAGGAATCTGGAAAACATTATGCTGAGTGAATTAAGCCAGTCCCAAAGGGACAAATATCATTTGTTCTCCCTGATTGGTGACAAATAACTGAGCACCAAAAAGGAAACCTGTTGAAGTGAAATGGACACTATGAGAAACAGTGACTTGATCAGCCCTCGTCCTGACTGTTGATGAATAACTTAATACTTTATCCCTTTTAGTATTTTTTTGGTCCTACTTAATGCTATTGGTTGAACTCTGTAATAAACACACAATTATTCTTAAGTGTTGAAATTTAACTGAAAAGTGGTCCCTGTGAAATATAAGAGTGGGAATAAGAGAGGGAGGAGATGTACAATTTGAGACATGCTCAAGCTGACTTGCCCCAAATGGTAGCATTAGAAACGTGCCAGGGGATTCCAATTCAATCCCATCAAGGTGGCATGTACCAATGCCATCTCACTAGTCCAAGTGATCAAGTTCAGTTCACAATTGATCACACTGATAGGTCTAAGAGTCAAAGGGATCACACAAACAAGACTAGTGTCTGCTAATACTAACTGATAGAATCAAAAAAGGAGAGAATGATTCAACATGGGAACCGGGATACACAGCAGACTCATAAAATGGCAGATGTCCTAAACAGCACTCTGGCCTCAGAATCAGCCCTTAAGGCACTGGGATCTGGCTGAAGAGCCCATGAGAGTATTTTAGGCATGGAAAGCCAAGACACTCTGGCAAAAAAAAAAAAAAAAAAAAAAAAGAAAAAAAAAAAGAAAAGAAAAAAGAAAGATCTCCGCAAGTGAGATCCCAGTGGAAAGAACAGGCCATCAAAGAAGGAGGTACTTTCTCTGAAGGGAGGAGAGAAATTCCACTCTGACTATGTCCCTGACTAAATAAGATCAGAGTCCACGAACTCAAAAGGCCTCCATAGCCTTGGCAACTCATGACAACAGCCTAGGGAGATTACTGACAACATAAACAAGAGTGTCAATTTGTTAAGTCAACAACAGGAGTCACTGTGCACTTACTCCTCATGTAGGATCTCCGTCCTAATTGTGTTGTACATTGTGATTTAATGCTATAACTAGTACTCAAATAGTATTTTACACTTTATGTTCTGCGTGGGTGCAAACTGTTGAAATCTTTACTTAATATATGTTATATTGATCTTCTGTATGTAATGATAATGATAATGAATCTTGATGTGAATGGAATGGGAGAGGGAGCGGGAGAGGGGAGGGTTGCCGGTGGGAGAGATTTATGGGAGGGAAAAGCCATTGTAATCCATAAGCTGTACTTCGGAAATTCATATTCATTAAATAAAAGTTAAAAAAATAAAATAATAAAAAAATTAAGCATAAAACTCAAGTGATGATAAATGACATTGTGTTTTCAATTTAATTTTCAAAATGTTTTTCCTAGTACATAGAAATGTCATTGATTTTTGTATCTTACAAGCTTGAACTATGTTATTAACTCTAGGTGATACCTTTGATGGTAGATTTATTAGGATTTTCTAAAAAGGTAAATCATGTCATTTGAAAATAAGAACAGTTTTATTTCTATCACTCTTCCCATTTCAGTCCGTCTTATTCTTTTTTTTAGATTTTATTTATTTATTTGAGAGGCAGAGTTACAGACAGAGAGAGAAGTTTTCCAGCCCCTGGTTCATTCCTCAAATGGCTGAAATGGCTGGAGCTGGGCCAGACCAAAGCCAGGATCCAGGAGCTTTTTGTGGGTCTTCTACATGAGTGTATCTTCTATTGCTTTCCTAGGCCATAGTAGAGAGCTGAATTGGAAGTGGGGCATCCAGGAAACAAATCAGCGCCCATATGGGATGCTGGCGCCTCAGAGGGAGGCTTAGCACACTACGCCAAAGCACTGGCCCCTCCGTTCTTTTTCATTTTCTCTTATTTCATCTTCTCTCTGTCATCTCCTCTATTCCTTCCTTTATTTCACTCAACACCTTTACTATCTTATTTTTCTCTTTGTTTGTGCCCTGCCTCATTCTCACCCTGTGTCTTCATTTCCTTTCTTTATCCCTTTGTCTGGCTATCTATACATTTCTTTCTCTTTCTTGTCCTCCTTTGCATTGTCTATTTACTCTTTCAATAGTGTTATTCTTACTGTCTCATTTGACCTAGTGACTCCTTTTCCTTTGTTGCATTTATTCTTCTATATTCCTCTCCCTCATTTCTTTATTTTTTAAGATTTATTTATTTACTTGGAAGGCACAGTTATAGAGAGTTACAGAGAGTTGCAGAGTCAGAGAGAGAAAGAGAGAGGTCTTCCATCCGCTGGTTCACTCCCCAATTGGCCGCAACGGCCGGAGCTGCGCCGATCTGAAGCCAGGGGCATGGCAAGTACTTGGGCCATCTTCTACTGCTTTCCCAGGCCATAGCAGAGAGCTGGATTGGAAGTGGAACAGATGGGACTAGAACCGGCACCCACATGGGATGCTGCCACTGCAGGTGGTGGCTTTACCCACTATTCCACAGCGCCCGTTTCCATATATACAGTTTTAAGAGTATAATGATACTTCCTTCCCACCCTAACCTCCTTTCCTTCCTCACTCCCATCCTTCCTCCCCCTTCCTTTCTAATTTTTCCTTTTAATTTTTACAATGACATACTTTCAATTTACTACATAATCAGAAGCTTAAACATCCACTAAATAAAGAATTAAACAAGTAGTAAGTAGAAAAATCACTGTTAACTCAAAAATATTGACAAGGGCTATAAGCAATCAGATCCCAAATCATTTTCTTCTTCTAATTTCCATGCTTGTTGCCTTTGTTACATCATTTCTGTATATTCTGATCATCTACTCTCTTTTACCCCTCTATTCTTTCTCTTCTTCCTTCCTCTTGTTTTTCCTCTCCCTCTTCCTCCTCCTTCTCCTTCTCATACTTCATTTTTGACTCAGTGAAGCTAAGACTGATAAGAATTGAAATGCTTCCTTTTTGTGAATCTTTGGAGGTGTAAGCATATTTTAAAAAAATACTAAGCATAATAAAAACCACCGATTTTTGGTAGGTGCCAATGTTGTGATACAGTGGGTTAAGCCCCAACCTGGGACTCAAGCTTCCCACTGCCTGCCCCGCTTCTGATCCAGTTCCCTGCCAATGCCCCTGATAATGCAGCAGAAGATGGACCTAGGACTTGGTTCCCTGCCATCCATGTGGAAAAACCTCATGGACTTCTAGGCTCCTGGCCTTGGCCTGGCCCAACCCTGGCTTTTGCAGCCATTTGAAGAGTGAACCAGTGGATTGAAGATACCTTTCTTTCTGAGTCTCTATTTTTCTCTCTTTCATTCTGCCTCTTAAATAAATAAACTGAATTCTTTAACAGTAAATATGGATATGTTTAATTAAGTAAGTATGGGTATGTTTAATTAAGTTGAGGAATTTTCTTCTGATTCCTTGTTTTCTGAGATATCTATAAATCATAAATGGGATTTTATATTTTGCTAAATAGTTTAGTATACCAACTGAATGAATCATATTTTCTTTTTATTTCAATGACATGGTGAATTACATTAAAGAAAATTTAAATGCTGGGATAGACTTTCATTCCCAGAATAAATAGCCTCTGGGTGGCTGCAATGGCCAGAGTTGATCCAATCTGAAGCCAGGAGCCATGATTCATTTGAATTTCTTAAGCTTTCTTTTCATTTTTTAAAAATAGTTTTATTTTTTGAGAAGTAGAGTTACAGACAGAGAGAGGAAGAGACAGAGAGAAAGCCTGTCATTTGCTGGTTAACTCCCCAGATGGCTGCAAAAGCTGGAGCTGGGCCAATCCTAATCCAGGAGCTAGGAGCTTCTTCTGGGTCTCCCACATGGGTGCACAGACCCAAGGACTTGGGCCATCTTCTACTGCTTTCTCAAGCCATCAGCAGAGAGATGGATCAGAAGAAGAGAAGCTGGGACTCAAATGGCCCATATGAGATGCCAGCACTGCAGGAGGAGGCTTAACCTACTACGCCACAGCACCGGCCGCTGAAGTTTAATTTAATTTCATGTATTTACTGAAAGAGCTGTGGATAATTAATGCATTAATATAATTTCTAATACTGACTCCATATCCAGCATCAAGTAAGCCAATTTCCTTCTCTACATCTCAGTAATCTCACTTGTAAAATAAGGGAGAGTTAGGATTACTTTTCCTTTTATTTTCTTTGAGGGCTCTGATATTGTTTGATTCTGATTCATGGAGGTAAATATATTTCAGTAAGAGTTTGAAATAGTTGTCTGGATATTTATTGTATTTTTCTTCTTTATAAGGATTTATTTATTCATTTGAAAGAGTTAGAGAGAGAGAGAGAGAGAGAGAGAGAGGTCTTCCATGTATTGGTTCACTCCCTAATTGGCCACAACTGCCAGAGCTGTGCTGATCTGAAGCCAGGAGCTCCAGTCTCCCACGTGGGTGCAGGGGCCCAAGCACTTGGGGCTTCTTCTACTGCTTTCCCAGGCCATAGCAGAGAGCTGGACCAGAGGTGGAGCAGCCGGGACTCGAACTGGCACCCATATGGGATGCTGGCACTGCAAGTGGCAGTTTTACCCCTATGCCACAGTGCCAGCCCCTGTGTATTTTTCAAGATTATTTATTTCAAGATTATTTATTTGAGTGACAGAGACAGAGGGGGAGGGAGATAAAAAAGAGAAAGGGAAAAGGAATGTGAGAGAAAGAAAGATAAAAGAAAGAGAAAAAAGATCCACTAGTTCATTTACCAAATTGTCACATGGCCACAATGGCCAAGGTTGATCCAGGTTGAAGCCAGGATCCTGGAATGCCATTCAGGTTTCCCATGTGGGAAGTAGGGGCCCAAGCACTTGGGCCATCTTCCACTGCTTTCACAAGCACATTTACAGGGATTAGGAGTGCAGCAGGCAGGATATGTCAGCATTGCAAGCAGTAGCTTAACCCACTGTACCACAATACCAGCCCCTATTTCTTGTATTTTTAAGAAAAAATACTAAAATATGGGTGCATGCATTTCTTTGAGTAATTCATACATGACTTATCATAACAGATTTCAATACTCTCTTAAGTAAAGCAAATTAGGGAAAGAAAGCCTGAAACTTTGTTCAGTAGCAAAGAACAGGTAAGGCACTTAATCCTGTTCTTTAATATGACTAATAATTACAGACATTTTTTGAAAAACTCTTCACTGTAAGAGTTACCAAAGTAGGCAAGAAATGTCAAAGAAAGGGAGGACAGACAGCTATTCATGCAACCAAGAAAGATCATTGGCCATTAAGATGATATATAGAGGTTACGTCCTCATTTTCCCAAATTTTAGATATAAAACCTTTTTTGGTCTGTTCAATATAAATGGTATGGGGTTGGAATACAGTCTTTTAAACTCTTCGCGGTATGCCAGATTCTATTTGGTTCGTACATTCATTGACAAAAGTCTTCACACACAGAGACACATGAACACAGCATTATTTCTTCTAGGCTTTGGAAGAAGGCAGCAACTTCTCTTCAACCAATAACAGAGCATCATTCACTGGGTAACACATACACAGGGACTCCAGTGGTTGGAACACAGAACAACTTGGATATTGGTCCTGGCTCTGCCCCTTACTCTCTGTATGGCCTTGCCAACTCACTTCCCATCTGTGAGCTTCAGAGGCCTCATTTGTAAATGAGAATAGTAATTATACCCACCACACAATCACACAGATGATTGTGTAGATTAACTGAGCTCACTTGTACAGTACTACTTGTGATAGTTCCTGCTACATATATGCACTTGAAAACATCAGTCTCTTCCTTCCTCCTAGTTAGACTGACATTCTAGCCTCTAATGTGTTTTCGTACCCTTGAAGTATCCTTTACTCTAGCCAGAAATGGCAAAACAGTTAACCTGCACATAGTAAATAATCAACGGTTACCCAGATATTTACTTTTTGTTATTGAAAATATTAATAACTATTTCCTTGAATCAATGGTAATCCTTTCTCAAAGGCAATTGAGTTGGATCTGCTTGTTTCAGACATACCCTTGATATCTCCCACCTTGAAAAGTCAGGAGTAAACCTGCATGGGCATCACCTTCCTGTGGAGCTCACACATATCTCAATTTCAGCTAGAATAGATGGGATACTTTTCCTGAATGGTAACTCCTCTATTCTGTGAGTGCTTTTGTAGGAAATTCATCAACTGGCTATATACTATATTTTCAATGGCACAAACACAAAACTAAGAAAGAACATGAACAACACAATCACCCTTAATTTTACCCCTCAGAACTAAGTACTGCTAAAGTGTTGATGTATTCCTTTTCTGTCTTTTTTTATGAATTGATATGTATTCTGCATAGCTGTGCTCATCTTCTCTATTTAATTTGTGCCTTACTCTTAATATTATCTATAATGCCATGGCAGACTGACTCTTAATCACTTTGCTTTTCGAAAAGGTGAAACGAACCTTGGCTTCACCTTGGCCTCAGCTTCTACACGATTCTTGCTCTCTGTCTCCTACCCATTCTCCTCCTCTACCCATACTTCAACTTTCTATGTTAGACAAAAAGAAAACTGCCGTTTCTCTGCCTTCCTATTTAAAGCATGGAGGATTCTCACACAAGTTGTAGGCTGATCTATTTCCCTACATGTGAGCATTGATTCTCCATCATTGCTAATTAACAGATATTTTATGTAAAATTGATGTCAGTTAAACTGATACTTCCTGAAGAAAACAAATATGGGAAGAAAAAAAGAAAAAAGAAAGAAAACTACCATACACTACTGCGAGAGTTTGTGTTAAGGAGAAACTATTTGATGTAACCAAGAGTGTTCTGGAAGCATTTAAAATCTTCCATTTAGGGATTATGTTACTTGTATTGATGGATGGAAGGAACACATTCTACTCTGGCATTCTCTTGACCCTTATGAACTGCACCTGTCCTGCTTTTGCAATGACTCTTAATAAATCACAAGGGATGCCAATGGAATGACTTGAATGGCTGCTATTGCTGCCCACTGGATGTTCTTATTATTGGCTTCTTCCAAGAGTACTTCTAGCCTGATAGAGCCAAATGGAACTGCTGTTCTTACGGAAAGGTTTTGAAGGCAGGGAACCTAGTTGTGTACCAGTTATGCTGAAAAAAGTAAATAACACCTAGCCAGATATTGTAAATAGGGAGTACAGCCAGAATCTCACATAAGGTGCTCATCAGCCCGGTAGGATGACTTAGGAGGACCTGCACAGCGGGAATGAAGGAGTTAGTAAACTCAGCCCAGAAGTTTGTTAGCAGAACAAGAAAGCAGACAGAGGAAAAAAAGAACAAATATTCAGAATATCCAGAAGTGATGGAATAGAGAAAGCATGCAAAACAATTAGAAGAGAAGAACAAGAAAGAAAAAGAGGGAGGAGGAATATAAGAGAATAAAAATAGGAAAGGAAAAGGATTGAAGAGATCAAAGAGGTAGAAAAAAGAGGAAAAATATTGGAGAAAGTAATTTGCAGAGAAGGCAAAGGAGGAAAAGAAAAGGGAAAAGAAGAGACAAATGGAGAGAGAACAAATATGACTGGGTCAAAGGAAGGGAATAGAGACAGGATGAAAGTGCGAATGTGGGGAAGACAAGAGATAAGAATGAAAAGAGATGAGACAATGAATCTATTGAGTTAAGGAAAGGAAAGAACGGAGGGGTATGACAGAGAAAAGACAAAATCAGAGGAAATATAATAAAATGCAGAGATAGACTGAAAGGGGACAGAAGAGAACAGAGTGATATGATGGTGGTTTGGGTTAAGAGAGTGTTTTAGATAGACATGTGAAAAAATTCAAGAGGAGACAAAGAGAAATAAGGACAGCAACACAGGCAAGCACCCAAACACCCAGAGACAGAATGTCACATATAATTACCGGCAGAATGATCGAGAGACCCCCATATAAGAATATACCGAGAGAAAGCTACATGCTGAAACATGAACACAGATGTGACGATACTGTAGAAAGACTCAGAAGGAAACAGAAACGTATTAGTTCATAAAAGTAATTATGTACAGACAAAGAGACAGTCAGACAGAGAGGGATTGAAAGACACACTCACAAAGAAATACAAGAAGGTACGTACTCAGAGAATCAGAGGAATGGGGAACAGGCCAAGAGAAAGGTACATGATGGAACACCAGTAAATTAAAGCGAGAAAGGGAAGAGTTCTGGGAAGTGGTGAATTGGCGGGAGGAAAAGGAAGTATGCTGTATTCAGTCTTCCATAGCTCTATCCAGCCTATCAAGGCCCAGTGGAAGAAATAAACTGAACACATGGCAGACTAACTCCTGGTGCCTTTCAGTGTTTGGATGGGTATTTTTTAAAATTAGAAATAAATTTCTTCAGTGTTATTGATTACATTCAGTTCCATTGATTATGAGCTTATCATTTTGTAAAGATAAGCCATGATACGGTTCATGTTTTAGAAAAGGAGTTTAAGTTCCACTTTTTGATTTACAAATGATTTAAATATCTGATGGGAATAATCCCAAAGCTACCTTTCCTTAGTTTTGCAAACTAATATCAATCTATTTTCTCCTAGAGACTCAAGTTCTGAGCAAGAAAGTTTTAAAGAGGAATCTTCTTTCAAGGTACTATAATTGAAATATCTAAATAATACAATATTATGAACTGGCTTCAAGATTACTATTGCTGGTATTACACGGTGTGTTCCCCTAATTCTCTTCTCTTTTTTGTTTCAAAAAGAGTTATTTATTTATTTATTTGAAAGAGTTTAGAGAGAAAGAGAGAGAGTTCTTTCATCTGTTGGTTCACTTCTCAAATGCCGACAAAAGCTGGGACTAGACTACACCAATGCCAGGAGCCAGGAACAATATCTCATTTTCCCACATGGGTGGCAGAGATACAAGTAATTGAGCCATCATCTGCTACCCCCCAGTATGCACATCAGCAGGAATTTGGATTGGAAATGGAGCTGGAACTTGAACTAAGCACTCTGCTATGGGATGTGGGCATCCTAAGCCATGACTTAATCTTGTGCATTACATCAACCCCTATAATATACTAATGTATTACACAGCAGATCATCAATACATTGAGCCTTTTGTATGTGGTTGCTGATATGCTGAACACCTTACAAAGATGGACTCAGTTAATTCTCACAAAATGCTTTGTGTTGAAAGTATTATTGTCCTCTTCACTGCAAATGAGAAATTAAGGCACGGAGTTTTAAGTAACTTACCAAGGGTCAAAAGTCTAATTGAAAGCTAATATAGAATTTGGACCCAGACAATCTGGCTAAAGGAAAAATGTATTTTAATAACTTTGCTATACGTTGTCTGAATGTACCTCTTTAACTCTCTGTTGTGAACTGGATGGAACTTCTCAAAATATATGTCCTCATCCTAAGACTCAGAACCTGAGACTATTACCTTATTTAGAAAAAAGTCTTTGTAAATGTAATTGACTTAATGATTTTGAGATGAAGAGGTCATCCTCATTATCCAGGTAGGTCCTAAATCAAATAACAACTATTCTTATGAAAGAGAGAGTGATGTTAGGTAAAAGGAGAGGAGGTAATGTGACCATGGAGACAGAGATCAAGTGATGTGGCCACAAGTGAAGGAATTAGGACAGTCATCAGAAGCTGAAAGAAAAAGGAATAGATTCTCCCCTAGAATCCCTAGGTGAAGTATAATCCTGCTGACACCTTGATTTCAAGGTTATGGCTTCCAGAAATATAAAACAATAATTGTATATTGTTTTAAGCCATGAAGTTTGTGGTAGTTTGTTACAGCAGCCCTAGGAAACTAACACATCCATACAAATTCATTGTGAGGTAAATGATATATATTATTTTCATTTCACAGATGGAAAAACTGAGACCCAGAGTCTAAGATCACCCTTCTAGGGTGTAACAGAGTCAAAATTTCCATGCAAATTTGGTTTATGCCAAATATCATGCTCTTTTTCTAGGGCACCAGTTTTCCTGAGGACATATATTTTATACAGGAAGGTTGGGAGGCTTGTGAACAATACAGGCCATTGAAGTGCTGGATGGTAGAACAGCAGGAAAGGAACAGATTGGATATCCTTTGTATTTGGCAGTCATTTAGAGGTACTCACACATGCGCTCTCTGAAAACACCTCTAGTAAGCTCTGAATTAAAAATCTATTTCCCCTGCAGCTGTTTGTACTGATGCCTCATTTACATTATTACCCAGATGAGTATGGTGAGAACCATGCTACATAATTCCACGTTTCTGTCCTCTGTCACCAGCTCAGTAAAAAAGGGTGTTTTCTAGGTGATTCTCATAGGAGAGCTGTCTGGACATGAACAGGGACACTCTCTGTAGAAAGTTGAGAACGGGCCGGCGCCGTGGCTCACTAGGCTAATCCTCCGCCTTGCGGCGCTGGCACAC
The DNA here is from genome assembly GCF_051225735.1 of Oryctolagus cuniculus. NCBI lineage: Eukaryota > Metazoa > Chordata > Mammalia > Lagomorpha > Leporidae > Oryctolagus > Oryctolagus cuniculus. The sequence goes on along the minus strand of NC_142888.1, from coordinate 46,185,169 downwards.
CGGGTTCTAGTCCCGGTCGGGGTGCCGGATTCTGTCCCGGTTGCCCCTCTTCCAGGCCAGCTCTCTGCTGTGGCCAGGAGTGCAGTGGAGGATGGCCCAAGTGCTTGGGCCCTGCACCCCATGGGAGACCAGGAGAAGTACCTGGCTCCTGCCATCGGATCAGCACAGCGCGCCGGCCGCGGCGGCCATTGGAGGGTGAACCAACGGCAAAAGGAAGAGCTTTCTCTCTGTCTCTCTCTCTCACTGTCCACTCTGCCTGTCAAAAAAATAAATTAATTTAAAAAAAAAAGACAGGGAGAAACGGGGCTTTGGGAAGATTTTGACTCTGTCTGCCTTCAAACTGTGCACCCATATGAATAGCACAGGCTATCTTACATGGTCTTCCTTCTTTGTCCAGAACACTTTAGAAGATTATTTTTTTAATCGCTTAATGTTTACTTTGTATCTGACATCACTAGTCCTGCGTAAAAATAAATCCTATCCCCCCCCCCCCAACAAAGAATTAAGTTACCCCAGGACATAAAACTCCTCATGGTTCCTTGCCACCTTGCCAGCCATCATCTTCCACCAATGACCTCTACTAATTCCCAGCTCTAGCACAATGGAGCTACTTGTTCTTAAATTGATAAAACATGTTAGATGAGTCCTATTACTTTCCATAGCAATTCCCTTGGAGTATCCTCACTTTGTTTTCTGCATGGCTAAACCCTATTCATCCATCAAGTCTCAATTTAAGCATCTTCAGAGAAGCCTCACCTCAATGTGTCATTACTGGCTGATGTCAACCTCCTCTATGATTCAAGGTCCCATGCTTACTTGCAATTCTAACACATGTAGATAACTTGTAACCCCTCATGGATGCTGTGAGTTCCATGAAGCAAAGACAGTGACATAACAAGCATCTGACACACAGGGGCCACTCAGAAAATGGTAACAATTTTATCTGTAAAATCTTAGAAGGCTTTTTAGAATACATTTCAAGTTTATCGCATACTAAAATCACCTCAAAATCTTGCAATGTGTGGATTCAGACTCAGTAGGTCTATAGCAAGAGGCTTGAGATACACAGAAATTTGTTGAGGAATGTGATACATTTGTGGAATCTTAGTAACTGCAGAATTTTTAGAGGGAGCATCTAGCAAAGGTGGCAAAGAGATTTAATGTACATGGCAATTTCTATCAATTTATAATGCTTGGCTGGACTGCAGGTTTAGAAGATTCCAATACACCACTGGAAAATTAGGAAAAATGCTGTGATTGATTAGTGGCATCTACTGAAGCTAAATGGGACAGAGGTGGCAATTAAACCACATATAAGAGGGCATTAACAACTTCATAGAAAATGAAATTAAAAAATTAATTTTTGAACCCTATGCATAGTTTTCAGGGAAGATGCATTTTATGACCTTCTTTAAGTTTTCTCACATACCTACATTTCAGTTTTTTTGCACCAATATTAGCTTATCTTTTAAAATTCATTTTTCTCAAATTTTTGAAGTACCCTCATATTTGCATCCCAGGAGCTAGTCCAATGCTGTATTGTTTACGTAGAGAATTAAAGCCTATTTCGAGAAGGTGATATTTGCATGATCATATTGCAGGCCCCGGGTGCTTTACAGAAATCATTCAGACATCTTAAAAGATATAATACCATGATAATAACTCATCACCCACTCAAGGGGAAGCATTACAAACCTACTATAATATGAAGGCCCCTGCACAGTTTAGTGTTTTGCTTCAGCCCCAGAATTAAGCAGGAACTTGAAAATTATTTTCTTATTACATATATCTTTTTTGACATTACTTTTTGATTAGAGCTTCTTATTAAATTTTGTTATTAAAATGTTTTTCTCTATGCCTTTACTACATAAAATGCATATCCATAATTTTATATATTCATGTTATATCACTCTGAACATTTAAAAACTACATTAAAAGTCATATCACCGTTTTCATATTGTTTTGAAATTTGTCTTGTCATGAAATAGTATTTGCTAATTTAATGGGGATGTCTTTTTGATATGCAAGCATTTCAAAATATTCACATATTCTGGATATTATTACGTTCTCTTTTATGTTTTGCAAATATATTCTTCCAGTTTGTGACTTATATTTACAATTATTTAATAGTATCTTTTAACTAATGCAAATTTTAGCTTTTAATGGAGTAAAATTCATCATTTTTAAGACCTCCTGTACTTACATATATACATTTAAATATTTTAATTTTTAATTAGTTTTTAACAGATTCGATGTGTTTTGTGGATACAATTATAAGAATATAATGAGGGGCCAGTGCTGTGGTGCAGCGGGTGGGGCTGTCACCTGCAGTGCTGGCATCCCAAGTGGATGCTGGTTCAAATCCCGGTTGCTCCACTTCCGATCCAGCTCTCTGCTGTGGCCTGGGAAAGCAGTAGAAGATGGCCCACCCAGATCCTTGGGCCCCTGTACCCACGTAGGAGACCCAGAAGAAGCTCCTGGCTCCTAGCTTAGGATCAGCACAGCTCCAGCCATTGCTGCCAGTTGGGGAGTGAACCAGAGAATGGAGAACCTCTCTCACTCTGCTTCTCCTCTCTTTGTGTAACTCTGACTTTCAAATACATAAATACATCTTTAAAAAATATATAATGATATTCCCTTCTTCCCTACCTCCCTCTCTCTCCCATCCTACATTCTTCTACCTTTCTTTCTGTCTTTTTTTTTAGCTCTTGAGAGAACATATTTTATATTTATTTTATAGGAAAAAAGGGTTAATAATTCACTGAATAGGAAGTTTAATAAGTAAAAAGCAAAAAGCTTTTGGTTAATGGGAATAATGGCTGTAAACAAAAATGAAGGGAAAAGTGACTATTTCATCCATATACAGTAAAATTTTAAGGTAATCACAGATCATTTAAAATTATAGTAGCATAACTTTTTTAAAGATTTATTTATTTATTTGAAAGTCGGAGTTACACAAAGAGAGGAGAGGCAGAGAGAGAGAGAGGTCTTTATCTGCTGGTTCACTCTCCAATTGGCCGCAATGGCCAGAGCAGTGCTGATGTAAAGCCAGGAGCTGGGAGCTTCTTCTGGATCTCCCATGTGGGTGCAGGGGCCCAAGGACTTGAACCCTCTTATTCTGCTTCCCCAGGCCATAGCAGAGAGCTAGATCGGAAGTGGAGCAACCAGGACTCCAACCAGCGCCTGTATGGGATGCTGGCACTGCAGGAAGTTGTTTTACCCGCTAAGCAACAGCACCAGCCCCATATAACATTCTTAACCATTGGTTTCTTTCTTTAAAAAAAAAGATTATTTGTTTATTTGAAAGGCAGAATTATAGCGAGTCAGAGGCCGAGAGAGAGAGAGAGAGAGAGAGAGAGAGAGAAGTCTACAATCCACTGGTTCACTCCTCAAGTGGCCACAGGGGCCGGGGCTGTGCCAATGCAAAGCCAGGGGCCAATGTGTTTTCTTCCGGGTCTCCCACGTGGGTACAGGGGCCCAAGGACTTGGACCCTTCTACTACTTTCTTCTACTGCTTCTTTTTCTTCTTCTTCTACTACTACTACTTCTACTGTTTTCCCATGCCACAGCAGAGAGCTGGATCAGAAGTGGAGCAGCCCGGGCGCTTGAATCGGCACCCACATGGGATGCTGGCACTGCAGGAAGCAGCTTTACCTGCTACACAATAGCGCAGGCCCCAACCATTGGTTTCACAAGGTATAAAACAACTTTTTATAAAACCGTATTTGCAGAAATACGGATACACATAGACATTTCTTTCTTTTGTACTTTTGGTTTCATTTTTAAATTTTAGCTCCTACATATAAGGGAGAGCATGCAGTATATGTCTTTTTGGGTCTGATGTATTTCACTCAACATGATGTGCTCCAGTTAGATCTGTTTTGCTGCAAATAGTATAATTTTATTCTTTTATATATATATATATATAATATTCCATTGTAGGCGCATGCTACATTTTCGTTATTCATTCATCTGTTGATGGACACGGGTTGATTCAATATTTTGACTGTTGTGCAGAGTTCTGCAATAAACATGGTGGTGCAGGTATCTCTTTGATACATTGTGTTCAAGACTTTGGGCATATACTCTGAATTGGGATTGCTGGATCACATGGCAAGTTTTGTTGCCCATGCTTTGGGGGTGTTGCACAAGAATTTTTACCCTACAGCAATGTCTTAGAGTGTTTCGCCTACATTTTCTTCCTGCAACTTCATCGTCACTGATCTTTAATTTAGGTCTTTATCCATCTTGAGTTGACTTTTGTATATGGTGCAAGGTATGGATCTAATTTTATTCTTCTACATATATACATCTGGTTTTGCCATCACCATTTGTTGAAGAAACTATCTTTACTCCACTGCATGATCTGAGCACTTTTGTCAAAAATCACTTGGCTCTGTGTATGTGGATTAATTTCTGAGCTCTCTCTTCTTGTCTTTTCATTTATGTATGGGTTTTTATGTCAGTATCATGCTGTTTTTATTACTATAGTTTTACAGTATGCTTTGAAGTCAGGTATTGTGATATCTCCATCTTGATTTTTCTTGTTCAGGAATACTTTGGCTACTCTAGGTCTTTGTGATTCCCTATGAATTTTAGGATTGCCTTTTCCAATTCTGTAAATGATGTCATTGGCATTTTTATAGGGATTGTACTGAATCTGTAGATTGCTTTAGGTAATACAGATATTTCAATGATATTGATTCTTCTAATCCATGAAAAAGAAATATCATTCCATTTTTTGTGTCCTTAATAATTTCTTTCATTAATGTTTGATAATTTTCATTGTAGAGATCTTTGACTTCTTTGGTTAAATTTATACCTAAATATGTGATTTTTTGTGTGGCTAATGTGAATGGGATTTTTTTCTTGATTTCTCTTTCTGTGAGTCCATCATTAGTATAAAATAAAGACACTGTTTTTTGTACATTTATTTTGCAACCTACAACTTTACTGAATTGGTTTATCAATTCTAACAGCTTTTTGGAGGAGTGCTTAAGTCATCTGAAAATATGGATAATTTGACTTCCTCTTTTCCAATTTTGATGCCCTTTTCCTCCTCCCTAATTGCTCTCACTAAAATTTCCAGTATTATATTAAATAGGAATGGTGAAAGTGGACATCCTCATTTTGTTCTAGATCTGAGGGGAAATGCTTTCAGTTTTTCTCCTGCTTCTCATTCCCCCCACTGCCTCCCCTATTTTCATTAGTTTTTATAAAGGCATAATTTTTTTCCTTTTTTTTAACTTTTATTTAATGAATATAAATTTCCAAAGTACAGCTTATGGATTACAATGGCTTCCCCCCTATAACTTCCCTCCCACCCGCAACCCTCCCCTTTCCCTCTCCCTCCCCCCTTCCATTCACATCAAGATTCATTTTCAATTCTCTTTATATACAGAAGATCAGTTTAACATATATTAAGTAAAGATTTCAACAGTTTGCACCCACACAAAAACACAAAGTGAAAAATACTGTTTGAGTACTAGTTATAGCATTAAATCTCAATGTACAGCACATTAAGGACAGAGATCCTACTTGAGGAGTAAGTGCACAGTGACTCCTGTTGTTGACTTAACAAAATGACACTCTTGTTTATGGCATCAGTAATCACCCTAGGCTCTTATCATGAGTTGCCAAGGCTATGGAAGCCCCCTGAGTTCACCAACTCTGATCATATTTAGACAAGGTTGTAGTCAAAGTGGAAGTTCTCTCCTCCCTTTTATTCCACTCTATATTTATAGGTTTAATTCATCACTAACCATAATATGCAGCAAGTAAATGGTAGGAAGACCACAATTCTACAGGAGCAAAACAAGAACTGAAAAGGACAATCATATCCCAAAGTGACCATTTTATTCCTAGACATTTTTGATATTTTATGTTAACTACCAAATGTCAGAGAAAACATGAAATTTGTCTTTTTGGAGCTGGCTTATTTCACTAAGCATAATGATTTTCAGTTGTACCCATATTGTTGTAAAATATAGGACTTCATTTTCTATGGTTGAGTAGTATTCCAAAGTGTATATATACCATATTTCTTTATCCAGTCATCAGTTAATGGGCATCTGTATTGATTCTATATCTCAGTGCTTGTGAATTGAGCTGCAATAAACATGGGAGTACAAATAACTCTTTCATATGCTGATTTCATTTTGTTCGAGTAAATTCTCAGGAGAGGGATGACTGGATCATTTGGAAGATCTGTATTCAGATCTCTGAAGAATAGACATCCTGTCTCCCATAATGGTTGTACTAGTGTACATTCCCACAAACTGTGCATTTGGGTACTTTCCCCCATATTCTCACAAGAATTTATTCTGTTTTTATTTTTGGATGACATCCATTCTGTCTGTAGGGAGATGAAACCTCACTGTGGTTTTATTTGCATTTGTGTGCTGCCTTGTGATACTGAGCATTTTTTTTTAACTTTTATTTAATGAATATAAATTTCCAAAGTACAGCTTATGGATTACAATGGCTTCCCCCCATAACTTCCCTCCCACCCGCAACCCTCCCCTTTCCCTCTCCCTCCCCCCTTCCATTCACATCAAGATTCATTTTCATTTCTCTTTATATACAGAAGATCAGTTTAGCATACATTAAGTAAAGATTTCAACAGTTTGCTCCCACACAGAAACATAAAGTGAAAAATACTGTTTGAGTACTAGTTATAGCATTAAATCTCAATGTACAGCACACTAAGGACAGAGATCCTACATGAGGAGTAAGTGCACAGTGACTCCTGTTGTTGACTTAACAAATTGACACTCTTGTTTATGGCATCAGTAATCACCCTAGGCTCTTGTCATGAGCTGCCAAGGCTATGGAAGCCCCCTGAGTTCACCGACTCTGATCATTTTTAGACAAGGCCATGGTCAAAGTGGAAGTTCTCTCCTCCCTTCAGAGAAAGGTACCTCCTTCTTTGATGACCCGTTCTTTCCACTGGGATCTCACTCACAGAGATCTTTCATTTAGGTTTTTTTTTTTCCCAGAGTGTCTTGGCTTTCCATGCCTGAAATAGTCTCATGGGCTTTTCAGCTGGATCCGCATGCCTTAAGGGCTGATTCTGAGGCCAGAGTGCTGTTTAAGACATCTGCTATTCTATGGGTCTGCTGTGTATCTCGCTTCCCATGTTGGATCGTTCTCTCCCTTTTTGATTCTATCAGCTAGTATTTGCAGACACTATTATTGTTTATGTGATCCCTTTGGTTCTTAGTCCTATCATTATGATCAATTGTGAACAGAAATTGATCACTGGGACTAGTGAGATGGCATTGGTACATGCCACCTTGATGGGATTGAATTCGAATCCCCTCGTATGTTTCTAACTCTACCGTTTGAGGTTAAGTCAGCTTGAGCATGTCCCGAATTGCACATCTCTTCCCTCTCTTATTCCCACTCTTATATTTAACAACGATCACTTCTCAGTTAAGTTTCAGCACTTAAGAAGAATCGTGTATTGATTACAGTATTCAACCAAAAGTATTAAGTAGAACAAACAAAAAAAATACTAAGAGGGATAACATATCAAGTTGCTCATCAACAGTCAGGGTGAGGGCTGATCAAGTCACCATTTCTCATAGTGTTCATTTCACTTTAACAGGTTTCCTTTTTGGTGATCAGTTAGTTGTCACCTATCAAGGATAACAAGTGGTATTTGTCCCTTTGGGATTGGCTTATTTCACTCAGCATAATGTTTTCCAAATTCCTAACAGGGAATACTTTTCAGTTAAAATTTAAACACCTAAGAATAATTGTGTGTTAATTACAGAGTTCAACCAATGGTCCTAGAACGAAAAAAATACTAAAATGGATAAAGTATTACATTGTACATCAACCGTCAGGACAAGAGCTGATCAAGTCACTGCTTCTCATAGTGTCCATTTCACTTCAACAAGTTTCCCCCTTGGTGCTCAGTTAGTTGTCGCCAATCAGGGAGAACATATGATATTTGTCCCTTTGGGACTGGCTTAATTCACTCAGCATGATGTTTTCCAAATTCCTCAATCTGGTTGCAAATGACTGGGTTTCATTGTTTTTGACTGCTGTATAGTATTCTATAGAGTACATGTCCCATAATTTCTTTATCCAGTCTACTCTTGATGGGCATTTGGGTTGGTTCCCGGTCTTAGCTATTGTGAATTGAGCTGCAATAAACATTAATGTGCAGACAGCTTTTTTGTTTGCCAATTTAATTTCCTTTGGGTAAATTCCAAGGAGTGGGATGGCTGGGTTGAATGTTAGGGTTATATTCAGGTTTCTGAGGAATTTCCAGACTGACTTACATAGTCGCTTAACCAGTTTGCATTCCCACCAACAGTGGGTTAGTGTCCCCTTTTCCCCACATCCTCTCCAGCATCTATTATTGGTAGATTTCTGAATGTGAGCCATTCTACCTGGGGTGAAGTGAAACCTCATTGTGGTTTTGATTTGCATTTCCCTGATTGCTAGTGATCTTGAACATTTTTTCATGTGCCTGTTGGCCATTTGGATTTCCTCTTTTGAAAAATGTCTATTGAGGTCCTTGGCCCATCTCTTAAGTGGGTTCTTTGTTTTGATCTTGTGGAGTTTCTTGATATCTTTGTAGATTCTGGTTATCAACCCTTTATCTGTTGCATAGTTTGCAAATATATTTTCCCATTCTGTTGGTTGCCTCTTCACTTTCCTGACTGTTTCTTTTGCAGTACAGAAACTTCTCAATTTGATGCAATCCCAAATGTTAATTTTGGCTTTGACTGCCTGTGCTTCTGGGGTCTTTTCCAAGAAGTCATTGCCGGTACCTATATCTTGCAGGGTTTTTCCAATGCTCTCTAATAATTTGATGGTGTCAGGTCGTACATTTAAGTCTTTAATCCATGTTGAGTGAATTTTTGTGTAAGGTGAAAGGTAGGGGTCTTGCTGCATGCTTCTGCACATGGAAATCCAGTTTTCCCAGCACCATTTATTGAATAGACTGTCCTTACTCCAGGGATTGGTTTTGGATCCTTGATCAAATATGAGTTGGCTGTAGATGTTTGGGTTGATTTCTGGTGTTTCTATTCTATTCCATTGGTCTATCCATCTGTTTCTGTACCAGTACCATACCATGCTGTTTTGATTACAGCTACCCTGTAGTATGTCCTGAAATCTGGTATTGTGATGCCTCCAGCTTTGTTTTTGTTGTACAAGATTGCTTTAGCTATTCGAGGTCTCCTGTGTCTCCATATGAATTTCAGCATCATTTTTTCCAGATCTGAGAAGAAGGTCTTCGGTATCTTGATTGGTATTGCATTGAATCTATAAATTGCTTTTGGGAGAATGGACATTTTGATGATATTGATTCTTCCAATCCATGAGCATGGAAGATTTTTCCATTTCTTGGTATCCTCTTCTATTTCTTTCTTTAAGGTTTTGTAATTTTCATCGTAGAGATCTTTAACGTCCTTGGTTAAGTTTATTCCAAGGTATTTGATTGTTTTTGTAGCTATTGTGAATGGGATTGATCTTAGAAGTTCTTCCTCAGCCATGGCATTGTCTGTGTATACAAAGGCTGTTGATTTTTGTGCATTGATTTTATACCCTGCTGCTTTGCCAAAATCTTCTATGAGTTCCAATAATCTCTTAGTAGGGTTCTTTGGGCCCCCTAAATAAAGAATCATATCATCTGCAAAGAGGGATAGTTTGAGTTCTTCCTTCCCAATTTGTATCCCTTTAATTACTTTTTCTTGCCTAATAGCTCTGGCTAGAACTTCCAGAACTATATTGAATAGCAGTGGTGAGAGTGGGCATCCCTGTCTGGTACCAGATCTCAGTGGAAATGCTTCCAACTTTTCCCCACTCAATAGGATGTTGGCTGTGGGTTTTTCATAGATTGCTTTGATTGTATTGAGGAATGTTCCTTCCAAACCCAGTTTGCTTAGAGTTTTCATCATGAAAGGGTGTTGTATTTTATCAAATGCTTTCTTGGCGTCTATTGAGATAATCATATGGTTTTTCTTCTGCAGTCTGTTAATGTGGTGTATCACATTGATTGTTTTGCACACATTAGACCATCCCTGCATACCAGGGATAAATCCCACTTGGTCTGGGTGGATGATCTTTCTGATGTGTTGTTGCATTCTATTGGCGAGAATTTTATTGAGGATTTTTGCATCTATGTTCATCAGGGATATTGGTCTGTAGTTCTCTTTCAATGCTGCATCTTTTTCCGGCTTAGGAATTAAGGTGATGCTGGCTTCATAGAAAGAATTTGGGAGGACTCCCTCTTTTTTGATTGTTCTGAATAGTTTGAGAAGAATTGGAGTTAGTTCTTCTTTAAATGTCTGGTAGAATTCAGCAGTGAATCCATCTGGTCCTGGGCTTTTCTTTGTTGGGAGGGCCTTTATTACTGTTTCAATTTCTGTCTCAGTTATGGGTCTGTTTAGGTTTTCGATGTCTTCCTGGTTCAATTTAGTTAGTTTTCATGTGTCCAGGAATCTATCCATTTCTGATAGGTTTCCCTGTTTGCTGGCATACAAGTCCTTGTAGTAATTTCTGATGATTCTTTTTATTTCTGTGGTGTCTGTTGTAACATTTCCTTTTTCATCTCTGATTTTATTGATTTGGGTCTTTTCTTTTTTTAGTTAGTTGGGCCAATGGAGTGTCAATTTTGTTTATTTTTTCAAAAAACCAGCTCCTCGTTTGGCTGATTTTTTGTAATGTTTTTTTTTTTTGATTCAATCCTGTTGATTTCTTCTCTGATTTTAATTATTTCTCTTCTCCTACTAGATTTGGGTCTGGTTTGCTGTAGATTTTCTAGATCCTTGAGGTGAATTGAAAGCTCATCTATTTGGTGCCTTTCCAATTTTTTGATGTAGGCACCTATTGATATAAACTTTCCTCTTAACACTGCTTTTGCTGCATCCCATAAGTTTTGGTATGTTGTGCTGTTATCCTCATTTACTTCCAGAAAATTTTTGATTTCTCTTTTAATTTCTTCTATGACCCATTGTTCATTCAGGAGCATGTTGTTCAATCTCCATGTGTTTGTGTATGCTCTAGGGATTCCTGAGTTGCTAATTTCCAACTTCATTCCTTTATGGTCTGAGAAGCTGCATGGTATGATACTAATTCTTTTGAATTTGCTGAGGCTTGCTTTATGGCCTAGTATGTGGTCAGTCCTAGAGAAGGTTCCATGTACTGCTGAGAAGAATGTAAACTCTTTAGCTGTAGGATTGAAAGTTCTGTAGATATCTGTTAGATCCATTTGGGCTATAGTGTCGTTTAAATCTACTGTATCCTTGTTGATCGTCTGTCCTGTTGATCTGTCTATTTCTGAGAGTGGAGTATTGAAGTCCCCCAGTACTATTGTATTTGGGTCTAAGTCTCCCTTTAAGTCCCTTAACAAATCTTTTAAATAAACCGGTGCCCTGTAGTTAGGTGCATATACATTGATAATTATTATATCTTCCTGTTGAATTGATCCCTTAATCATTATATAGTGTCCCTCTTTGTCTCTCTTAACAGTTTTTGTTGTAAAGTTTATGTTATCCGATATTAAGATGGTTACACCCGCTCTTTTTTCATTTCTGTTGGCATGGTGTATCTTTTTCCAGCCTTTCACTTTCAGTCTGTGTGCATCTTTGTTGGAAAGATGTGTTTCTTGGAAGCAGCAAATAGATGGGTTTTGTTCCTTAAGCCAATCAGCCAATCTGTGTCTTTTAACTGGACAGTTCACGCCATTAATGCTCAATGTGACTAATGATAAGTGGTAACGTAGCCCTGCCATTTGCCAAAGATAAGTTCTAATATATGCTTTGAATTCCCTGTGATCTTTTGCTGTGAGCTTTCCTTCCTTGGTTTCCTTCCTTTACCTTCTTTCATATTGATGACTGTGTTTCTGTGTGCAACACATCTTTAAGCATCTTTTGCAGGGCTGGATGATTGGCGACAAATTCTTTCAATTTCTGTTTGCTATGAAAAGTCTTTATTTCACCTTCATTCACAAATGAGAGCTTTGCAGGATATAATATTCTGGGCTGGCAGTTTTTCTCTCTTAGTACCTGTGCTATATCTCACCATTCCCTCCTAGTTTGTAGGGTTTCTGATGAGAAGTCAGCTGTGAGTCTGATTGGAGATCCTCTGAGAGTAATCTGACGTTTCTCTCTTGCACATTTTAGGATCTTTTCCTTATGTTTCACTGTGGAGAGTTTAATTACAACGTGTCGTGTGGGGAGCAACTGAGACTAGACTAAGTTACTGGAATTAAGACTTATTCTATGCATCTGCTCTCCCACAATATGGCGCTGGGGAGGAGTAAACTTCTACGCAGCTGCCTCTTGCCTATTTGACTGATAAGCTGCAGGAGCTGATCCTGCTCCTGATTGGAGGAGAGCAGCGTGCTCGGCGTGTGGGTAGCAGAGTTGGGATTGGTGGAAGAGGACTATTAAGGAGGAGAGAGACAACATGCACCAGGAACACCTGAAGGAACATCTGAGCAGCCCCCGAGAGAGCTGGCCGGTGGTGTGCCGCTCCTCCGCAGAAGCGGGGAAAGTGGCAGGGGGTGCCGCCCCTCCATGGAGGTGGAGGGGTCGGCAGCCAACCCAGGAAGGACCAGCTGCAAACCCGGGAAGGGCCGAGCAGACAAAAGAACAGCACAGGGTCCAGTGTTGTTCCTCTGCAAATGGGGGAGTGACAGTGTCGTGGTGAGGATCTCTTTTGGTCATGTTTATTAGGGGTTTTATGAGCTTCCTGTACTAGGATGTCTCTGTCCTTCTCCAAACCTGGAAAGTTCTCTGCTAATATCTCACTAAAAAGGCCTTCTAATCCTTTCTCCCTCTCCATGCCTTCAGGAACTCCTAGAACCCGAATGTTGGGTTTTTTAATAATATCCTGAAGATTCCTGACAATATATTTTAGATTTCTAATTTCCTCTTCTTTTCTTTGGTCTGACTGTATCCTTTCCTGTTCTCTGTCTTCTAAGTCCGATATTCTCTCTTCTGCTTCACCCATTCTGTTTGTAAGGCTCTCTAATGTGTTTTTCGTTTGATCTATTGAATTCTTCACTTCATTATGATTTCTCGTCACTATCACAGTTTCCTGTTGTACTAGTTGTTTTGTTTCATTTTGATTCCTCGTTAATATTTCATTTTCATGAGAGAGATTTTCTATCTTGTCCATTAAGGATTTCTGTAGTTCAAGAATTTGTTTTTGAGAACTTCTTAATGTTCTTATTAATTTTTTGAGATCTGCTTCTTGCATTTCTTCTATCTCATCATCTTCATAATCTTGAATTTGGGTGTCTTTTTCATTTGGGGGCGTCATAGTGACTTGTTTTTATTACCTCGGTTTTTGCGTTTGTTTTTTGGCATATTGGAGATATTTGGTTTCTTCACTGTGGTGCTTTTTCTTGTTATACTATGACTCTAGATTAAGTGGACTGTCTGTTTTTGATGGAGCCTTAGAGGCTTGAGATGGGTGTGGCCTGAGAGCTCTGTTTGGTGTGCCAAAGGTGATACTCCCAGGTTAGGCGTGGTAGATCTCTGTCTCTTTCTTTTTTTGATTCAAAAGGGAAGTAATTCCGCACAGCTGAATGAAGTTGGAGGTAGTTAGCAGGCAAATGATATACCCACAGGAGCCAGAGATCGGAAGCTCTTTCCCAAGGACCACACAGGGAATCTGTTCTGACCTCAGAGTGGGCTCAGATTCTCCTTCTGTCTCCCACTTGGGTTGCTAAAGTTATGGAATTGTAGCGTCTCTGGAGAGTACTCACGTGAATTCCATGAGTTCTCTCCCCCACCGTCTCTTTTTTCACAGTCTCAGTTCAGTAGCACCACAAATTCACTAGGTCCTAATCTCCTGTTAATTCACCCCGCCCAGAGTCAGGTTTTTCTGCTAGGCTCAGGGCCGGTGCAGACCTGAGGTCGCTCTGTTTATGACGTATGCCCAAGATGGCGCCTGCTCTTTGTCTTGCTCACCTTTGAGAGGTGAGCGGAGAGAGAGAAACTCGTGTCCATATCGGTCACTTTTTTTTTCTCTCGCTCTTCTAGTTAGCCTGGTGAACTTTGCCCCCCGGGGTCGTTCCCTCTAGTCTCCTCTCTCCGCTTGCCTGCCGGTGTCTCGGGCTTTTGAGGTTCGGCTCACCTCGTGTTCCAGTGCTGGTGTGTTGAGTCTGCCGCTGGTGTCCTGAACTGTGGGCTCCCACGCTCTCCACGCAAGTCCACTGTGAATCACTCGTTCCGGAAGAGTTTCTTCTGCTGTTTCTTCCCCTACTCTTCCTTGAACCTGCAGTATCTCCACTTTTATTAAACTGTCTCTCCCCGGACTATCAGTGTGCGATCCTGAGCATTTTTTGATGTACCTGTTGGCTATTTGTATTTCATCCTTTGCAAATTCCACGTTCATATGTTTTCCCATTTCTTAACTGTGTTGTTTGTTTTGTTGTTGAGTTTCTTCAGCTGTTCATAGAACCTGGATATTACTCCTTTATCAGTTGCATAGTTTGCGTATATTTGAGTTGATTTTTGTATAAGGTGTTAGGTAGGGGTCTTGTTTCATATTTCTGCATGTGTAGATCCATGTTTCCCAGAACCACTTGTTGAAGACATTGGCCTTTCTCCAAGGATTTATTTTAGATCCTTTGTCAAAGATTACTTGGTTGTAGATGCATGGATTGATTTCTGGGTTTTCTGTTACATTAATCTACATGTCTCTTTCTGTGCCGGTACCAGGTTGTTTTGATTATAACTGCCCAGTAGTATGTCTAAATGTAGTATTGTTATGCCTCCAACTTTATACTTTGAAAGTGCTTTAGGTGTTTGGGGTATCTGGTTTTTTGTTTACGAATATTAGCATTGTTTTTTTTTTCTAAACTTGATGAGAATATCATTGGTATTTTGATTGGGATCACATTGAATCTGTAAAGTGCTTTTGGTAGTATGGAAATTTTGATAATAGTTTTTCCAATCCATGAACATGTGAGATTTTTCCATTTTTTGAATCTTCTCCTGTTTCTTTCTTTAATGTTTTTTGATTTTCATCATAGAGATCTTTCAGCCTCTTAGTTAACTTCATTTCAAGGTATTTAATTTTTTGTAGCTATTATGAATGGGACTGCTCTTACAGGTTCTTTCTCAGCCATAGCATTGCCTGTGTATACAAAGCTTATTGATTTTTCTGTGTTAATTTCATATTGTGCCACTTTACCAAACTCTTTTATGAGTTGCAATAGTCTTTCAGTGAAGTCTGTTGGATCCTGTATATATAGAATCATGTCATTTGCAAATAGGGATAGTTTGACTTCCTCCTCATTAACTTGTATCCCTTTGATTTCTTTTTCTTGCCTAATGAGTCTGGCTAAAACTTCCAGGACTATATTAAATAGCAATGATGAGAGTGGGCATCCTTTTCTGGTTCTGGATCTTAGAGGGAATGCTTCAGGCTTTTCCCTATTCAGTAGAATGCTGGCCATGGGTTTGTGATAAATTGCATTGATTGTGTTGAGGAATGTTCCTTCTGCAACTTTGCTTAAGGTTCTTAAGGTTTTCATCAAGAAAGGATGTTAGGCTTTATCAAGTGCTTTCACTGCATCTATTGAGATACAGTTTTTGTTCTTTAGTTTGTAAATGTGATGTATCACATTTATTGATTTGTGAATCTTGAACCATTCCTGCATGCCAGGAATAAATCCCACTTGGTCCAGATGAATGATCTTTCTGATGTGTTGTTGGATTCAATTAGCTAGTATTTTGTTGAGGATTCTTGCATTTATGTTCATCAGTGACACTGTTCTACAGTTCTCTTTCTTTGTATGTTTTTCTGTTTTTTGAATTAGAGTGATGTTGTCCTCATAAAAGAAGGTTGGGATGATTTCTTCCCTTTCAATTGTTTTGAATTGCTTGAGAAGAATTAGAATTAGTCTTTAAAAGTTTGGTAGAATTCAGCAATGAAGCCATTGGTCCTGGGCTTTTCTTTGTTGGGAAGATCTTTA
The DNA here is from genome assembly GCF_051225735.1 of Oryctolagus cuniculus. NCBI lineage: Eukaryota > Metazoa > Chordata > Mammalia > Lagomorpha > Leporidae > Oryctolagus > Oryctolagus cuniculus. The sequence goes on along the minus strand of NC_142888.1, from coordinate 46,169,217 downwards.
TGACTGATTAAATATCTGTCTTGGTTATTGGTATATTTAGATTTTCTATGTCTTCATGACTCAATTTGGTACATAGTCTGTGTCTAGAAATTGATCCATTTCTTCTATTTTCTTCCAATTTGTTGGCATATAGCTGTTTGTCGTAATTTTTGTATTTCTCTGTTATCCATTGTTACATCTCCTTTTTTTGTCTCTGATTTTGCTGATAGATGTTTTACCTCTTTATTGTGGTTACTTGTGTCAGTGGTGTATCTATTTTGTTGATTGTTTCAAAAACTCTTCATTTTGTTTAGATTTCCTTCAGTTCAGGATCTAATTCTGGAAGACTATTTTGTTCTTTTGGAGGTGTCGTGCTACCTTGCTTCTTCATGTTCCCTTTGTCCCTCCATTGACTTATGCCTGTCTGGTATACACATCCTTTCTTCTTTATGGAGTAGACTTTATTGTAAAAGAGATTATGGTTTAGCTGGAATGCAGATTATCAGTTATTTGGCTTGTTACTTTGCCTTTGATTCTACGTGAGCACAAGAGTGTAGTCTATGAGTGATTTCTTTTGTCTTAATGAAAGTCAGCTGTGTCTATTAGTGACACAGTGAATTATTCTGCTGCAGTTTGTAGGGATAGAATTGTGACTTTGAGATGAATAAGGGTTTTCTTAGGTGTAACTTTGGTCCACAGTGAACTCAGTGTCAGTTTCCCTGGAAAATGTGATGGCTGGGGCATTGTTCTTGGTGCTGGAGACAAGGATGACTGCCTTCTTGTCCTACTGGCAAGCCTGAGTGGCACCAAAGATTGTAGCACCAATTGCTGTGGCTCTAGGATTGTGTGGTGTATATGGACCCTTTCTCAGGTCCTGCTAGGAGAGTCCAACTGGTGTTGGGGTTTATAATATTAACAGCCTTAGTGCTAGGACTGGGACATGTGAGTTCAACCATTTTCCATTCTTACAGGGTGACTATAGAGTGTACAGGAGATTTTACTGTGGAGAGTAAGAGTCCATAGAGATGGAATGAAGGTAGGTTCTTCTCTAGGTCCAAGGGGTAGATTCCAGTGACAATAATACATTTAGAATGGATTGTTATGTCCTGGTGTTGCACGGTGTAGTGCAGTCATCACCCAGATCTCCCAGAGTGGGAGCAGATTTATTTTTTATGGGCTGCTTCTGTTGTTAGCCCCCAGAAGCTAAGGTGAATTCCCTTTGCTCACATGGAGTGTGTGAGCATAGCTCTGGCGGTAATGCCCCAAAACTCCTTCAGTTGTGCCCCACACATCGCCTTGACACTGACTATGATGCTGGTAGGAGAACAGTGACGCTCTCCGTGGCTTTCTGATGCTAAGTATGATGCTCTGTGGGAGTGGAGGAGGGGAAGGATGGGCTTTCCTACTCTAAGCCCAGCAGTTTCTCAGACCCCAGTCAGCTTTCCAGGTTGAAGTAAATGCATATTTGCCCTAATTCCTTCCATTTTCCAAGTTATTATCCTCTCTTTTACAGCTATTCTTCTTTTCATAACAGGCAACAGTTTTCCCAGCAGCATTTGTTAAAAAAAAAAAAAAAAAAAAAAAAAAAAAAAAAAAAAAAAAAAAAAAAACAACTATTCTTTCTCCAGGGAAAGTTTTTGGCATTTTTGTCAAAGATCATCTGACTGTAGATGTTTGGATGCATTTCAGGGATCTCTATTCTGTACCAATGGCCTGTGTCTGTTTTGATGTCAGTACCACATTGTGTGGTTATAATTGTACTATAGTATGCTTTAAAAACTGATACCATGATGCCCCCATCTTTGTTCTTATTTTTCAAATTTTCTTTAGCTATTCAGAGGCTTTTGTGCTTCCTTGTGAATTTTAGAATTGTTTTTTGTAGTTCTGTGAATAATTTCACTGATATTTTGATGGAGATTCATTGAATCTGTAAATCCTTTTGTGTAGTATCAACATGCAAATAATATTAATTCTTCCAATCCATTAAGATGGGAGTTCTTTAATCTTTTTTGTATCTCATTTAGTTTCTTTCATTAGTGTTTTGTAATTTTCAATATAGAGGTCTTTCAAATCAATTAATTTATTACAGAGTGCTTTTTTGGTAGCTATGTGAATAAGATTCTCTTATAATTTATTTATTGGTCTATAAAATGCTACTGATTTTTGAGTGTTGATTTAAAATCCTAAAATTTTGCTGAATTTATCAGTTCTAACAGTCTTTTTATGGAGTTATGTTTCTTTCTATAGAAAAAGTGCCATGAGCAAACAGGAATAATTTGACTTCTTTCTTTCCTGTTTGTATGTCATTCATTTCTATCTTTTGGGAAATGCCTCTGGCTAAAGCATATAGAACTATGTTGGAAAACAATAGTGAAAGTGGACATATCTGCCTGGTCTCAGATTTTAGAGAAAATGCTTTAAATTTTTTCTCATTCAATATTATGTTGGCGGGTTTGTTGTATATAGCCTTTATTGTAATGGGGAATGTTTCTTCTATGCCATGTTTTTTGAAGTTTTTTTTTTAATCATGAATATGTGTTGAATTTTATCAAATGGCCCTTTTACATCTATTGGGATAATCATATAATTGTCATTCTTCATTCTGTTGATGTGGTATATTAAATTTACTGATTTGTGGATGTTAAATCATTCTCTCATCCCTGGGAAAAATCACACTGGATCATAACTAATAATCTTGTTGATGTGTTGTTGGATTTGACTTGCCAGTATTTTGTTAATAATATTTGTGTCTATGTTCATCAGTGATATTGGTCTATTCCTCCCTTCTTTCCTTCCTTCCTTCTTTTCTTCCCTCCCTCCCTCCCTCCCTCTTCCTTCCTTCCTTCCTCCCTCCCTCCCTCCCTCCCTCCCTCTCCTCCCTCCCTCCCTTCTTTTCTTCCCTCCCTCCCTCCCTCTTCCTTCCTTCCTTCCTTCCTCCCTCCCTCCCTCCCTCCCTCCCTTCCTTCCTTCCTTCCTTTCTCTCTCTCTCTCTCTTTTTCTTTCTTTCTTTCTTTCTTTCTTTCTTGTCCTTGTCTGGCTTTGGAATTAAGATAATACTGTCATCATAGAATGAGATTTTAAGGGTTCTTTCAGTTTCTGAGAAGAATTTGTTAAATATTTTTCTTAAAACTTTACTAGAACTCATCAGTGAAGCAGTCTGGTCCTGGGCTTTTCTTTGCTGGTAGATTACATCTCATTACTCATTATTTATGCAGGTGTTTGATATTTTTAGGATTCAACTTTTGTAAGTTATATACATTCAAAAATTTATCTTTCTTCTAGGTTTGTAATTTGTTTATAAAAAGTTATTCATAGTAGTTATTAATTATCTTTCTTTTTATCAGCTGTAATAATTTTTGATCTCTAATTTTGAGTATTCTCTTTCGTAGTCTAGCCAAAATTTTGACTTTATCATTTTAAAAACATTTAATTGAGCTTTTTAAAAAATATTTTAAGATTCTATTTCATCTGTTTCTCATCTGTACTTTGTTATTACTTTTTTTCTATTGATTGTGTAGCTTGGTATATTCTTGATTTTCTAAGTCCTTGAGATGGATTGTTATGTTGCTTTTTTTGATATATTCCTGTGTTTTAAGATGTGTTTATTGCTATAAATGTCCTATAAGTTTTTATGTATTGTATTTCTATTTTCATTAGCTTCAAAGAATTTTGAAATTTCCCTTTTTTTTTTTCAGTTTTGTTCATTCAAGCGTGTTCAGTCTCCTAATTCTATCCTCTCTTTATATTTTCATCTCTTTATCTCTTTTCTAATAATGTAAGCATCTCATCATTAAAAATAACATTTATTTTATTTGAGAAGTGGAAGTGGGGAGAGGGAGAAGGAGAGAGAGAGAGAGGAAGAGGAAGAGGGAGAGGAAGAGGGAGAGAGAACATCTATTTTCTGGTTCAACCCTTAGATGCTCAGGACTTAGGGACTCAAAGTTTCCGAGGCGGGTGGCAGATGCTCAATAACTTGAACCAGCACCTGCTGACTTCCAGGGTTTACATTAGAAGGCAGTTGGAATCACAGTTGGAGCCAAGACTTGAATCCAGTCATTCCAATATGAGATGTGAACATCCCAAGCAGTGTCTTAAGTACTACAGCGAATGCTCACCCTGCTCTTAATCTTCAACTAATCTGCAATTTTTCCTATCCACTGAGTTTTAAATTTTATTGGATTATCTTTTTATTTCTAATTCTTCTGCTTAGTTTTATTTTTTAGTCCCCTTGAAAATAAAGTTTACTTTATTTAAAAATAACTTTATTTTTTAAAAAATACAGCCTAGTTTTTAAAGATTGTATTTTTTATTCGTTTGCCAGGTGGAGTCATAGAAAGGGAGAGATAGAAAGAGCAAGAGAGGGGCTGGCGCTGTGGTGTAGCAGGTTAATGCCCTGATCTGAAGCGCCGGCATCCCATATGGGCGCTTGTTCAAGATCTGGCTGCTCCACTTCCCATCCAGCTCTCTGCTATGGCCTGGGAAAGCAGTGGAGGATGGCCCAAGTCCTTGGGCCCCTGCACCCACATGGGAGACCCAGAAGCAGCTCCTGGCTTCAGATCGGCACAGTTCCGGACGTTGCAGTCAACTGGGGAGTGAACCATCGGATGGAAGATCTCTCTCTCTCTCTCTCTCTCTCTCTGCCTCTCCTCTCTCTTTGTGTAACTCTGACTTTCAAATAAATAAATCTTAAAAAGAGAGAGTAAGAGAGATATTTAATTTGCTGGTTTTCTCCCCAAATGGCTTTAATGGCAGGGCACAGAATCCGTTGAAGCCAAGAGTCTGGAACTCCATCAGGGTCTCCCTCACGGGTGGCAGGGGCCCAAACATTTTGGTCATCATCTTCTGCTTTCACAGGCCTATTAGCAGGGAGCTGGATCAGAAGTGGAGCAGCCAAGACTTGAACCAGTGCCCATATGGGATGCCAGTGCTGCAGACGGCAGCTTTACCTGCTATGCCATAGTGCCATCCACTATATAACAACCCTTAATTGAGATTTTCATGATGTTTTTCTTATATGGGATTGAGATTATATTTTAGCAGGTAAGAAGCTGAGTGAATGTGCCATTTCCATCATATAATGTTAAGCATACACACTGTCAATATGACTTTATTGATGGTGACCTTGATTACCTGATTAAAATAGTGTTCGTCAGATTTTGCCAATGAATATTTCCTCTTTCCTCCAATTCCATCTTTGAAAAACAGTTTAGTTATGTGTATGTCAAAAATTGTAAATGATAATTTCCTTATTTGAAATATTTGGAGTCCCTAGTGGAGCTGGAGTGCTCTAATGCTGTCATTTGTGTTTTTCTGGACACCAGCAAGTGTTGTCACGTTGGCTTGGACACCAGCTGTTTGACCTGGATGGAGAATTCCTTTTTAAATGCAGCTTCTTCTTGAAAATGTACAGTACTTGAATGGAAAGTGTTATAATTATTGTTCATTTATTTGTTCCAGCCACATACATGGAGCTACTAATTGGTGGCTACTTTCTGTTAAATTATAACCTTGGGACTCCCCAAGGTTATAATTTAGACTTATAATATAGACTTACAAATTCAAACTCTGAATCCACATGAAGGCAAACCTGTCCTTCAGATACTTCCCTTGTTGTCTTTTCCTGCTTGGTAGTTTTCCCACTCTCTTTTATCAGGGCAGCCTTAACCATATATATGTGTGTATATTATTTGATATTATATATATTTATAAATGTCATTTGAGTGTGTCATGAAATATGATTTTATATATTTATGGAGGTACAATGAACTATTACATATGTATAATAAAAATGATAAAATAAAGCCAATTTTCATGTCCATCATCTCATAAACTTATTATTTTTGTTGGTGAGAACATTGAAATTCATTGTTAATAATTTTGAAATATACAATACACCATTATTAACAATAGTAATCATATTGTGTAATAATTTTTTAAAAAATATTTACTTGAGGCAGGCACCATGGCGCACTAGGCTAATCCTCCGCCTGTGGCACCAGCATCCCATATGGGTGCCGGTTCTAGTCCCAGCTGCTCCTCTTCCAGTCTCTCTGCTGTGGCCTGGCAAAGCAGTAGAAGATGGCCCAAGTCCTTAGGCCCCTGCACCAGCATGGCAAACCTGGAAGACGCACCTGGCCTGGCTTCTGATTGGCCCAGCTCCAGCTGTTGCAGCCATTTGGGGAGTGAACCAATCAATGGATGGAAGACCTTTCTCTTTGTCTTTCCCTCTCACTGTCTGTAACTCTACCTCTCAAATAAATAAAATCTTTTAAAAAATTTACTTGAAAGTCAGAGTTCTGGAGAGAGAGGGAGAGAAGGAGACACATACACACACACATGAGAGAAAGAGGGAGGGGGAGAGGGAGGGGGGAGAGGGAGGGGGGAGAGGGAGGGAGGGAGAGAGGGAGAGAGGGAGGGAGGGGGAGAGAGAGGGAGGGAGAGAGGGGGGAGAGGGAGGGAGGGAGAGGGAGGGAGGGGGAGAGAGAGGGAGGGAGGGGGAGAGAGAGGGAGGGAGAGAGGGGGGAGAGGGAGAGAGGGAGAGAGGGAGGGGGAGAGGGAGGGAGGGAGGGAGAGAGAGAGGGAGAGAGGGAGAGAGGGGGGAGGGAGGGGGGGAGAGAGGGGGGAGAGAGGGGGGAGAGAGGGGGGGAGGGGGGGAGAGGGGGAGGGAGGGGGGGAGAGGGGGGAGGAGGGAGGGAGGGGGAGGGGGGAGGAGGGAGAGGGGGAGAGAGGAAGACCTTCCGTCCACTAGTACACTCCCCAGGTGACCACAATGGCCAATGGCCAGAACTGGGTCAGGACAAAGTCAGGATCCAGGAATTTCATCCAGGTCTCCCATGTGGTGGTAGGGGCCCAAACATTTGGGCCATCGTCTGCTTCTTTCCCCAGACCATTAGATGGGATTTGGATCAGAAGCAGAGCAGCTGGAACACAAACTGAAGCCTATATGGAATGCCAATGTTGTATGCGGCAGCTTTACCTGCTACTCCAAAACACTGGCCCCAGTTTAATAGACCTTTACAAAATTATTCCTCTTGTCTAATGGAAATTTTGTACCATTAGACCAACACCTTCCCTTTCACCTCACTCTGAGGCCTATGGAAACCATTACTGTACTTCTGCTTTTCTGAGGTTAGTTGCTTTAGATTCAGCACATAAGTGGGAACATATGGCATTTGTCTTTCTTTGTCTGGCTTATTTCACTTAACACAATGCCCTTCAGGTTCATCCATGTTGTTGCAATTTACAGGATTTTCTTTTTTAAAGACTGGATAGCATTCCAAAGTGTATCCATACCACATAGTCTATTCTTTCACCCATCTGTTCAATCTCAAGCTAATATCACTTTAGCTAGTAATAACTGTTATCAAAGATTATCATTTCAAAATGCCTGATATAATACTCCCTAGTTTTGCTTTTAAAAACTTGCTTTTGCCTCAACTTCTTTGAATACATGTGTAGTTTTCTATGGTTGTGTATTATCATTACAATCCTCTATTCCAAAATAAATATCACCATTATTTGGAGAATCTCTCTTTGCTTGTGTTATTTAGGTTTAAAATGTGTAGTCCCTGTCTGGGAGATAGAATTATTTCAGTTCCCAAGAGCAGACAGATTTCTTGGGACAGACAGAGTCAGAGGGCAATGCCTGATAGAAACACACAATTGAAGATAACTTCCCTGCCTTACCTGTATCTAGAGTGGTCTTTGATTCTGGTCCAAGCCAATGTTTGGATGCCCTTGTATTAAAAGTCTAGTCTACTGTGGTGTTTTTTTTTTTTTTTTTCCATATGGGCTTACTGTTGAGTCTGGAGATGGACAAATTCACTATTTTGACTAATTTTGAGCTTTGCTGAAATTCACTGTTTCTGGTATTTCCCTACTTGAATGGGCCTTGTGGTTGCACTTGAGTCTTAGATGAACAGCTGTTTAGACTTCTGGTTGCGTATGTCTAGCTTCTGCTCTTTGCCTAACTACTATGGTAGGTATCTACCTTACTGGCCAGGGCTTTCTAGTGGACTCTGGATTTGGGTGTGGGGGCTTGGCATTAGGGATTCTGTAAGATTGAGGTTTGCTGTGCTTCTGAATGTGACAACCTAGACCATGAAGGTTGACTATGCTCTTGGCTAATAACTCTGATCATGCACCATAAGTGGCAGAAACACAGGGCTATCAACAATATCTACATTCTGGTGCCTGTGAGCTCTACCTGCTTTCTGTATTTCTACCTGACTCCAATATACCAATCCAGCTGTGCTGTTATCCACAGTGTTCTCTATTAGCTGAGACCAGAATGGGGTTTCTGGGAAGTGTCTCGAAGTGGTAGGCAATCTGCATGTCTGTCTCCTCTTCTATTTTCACTAGGTAGAGAGCAAGAGATCGGAGGAATCATTTTTTGTATAGTGCTGTATTGATTTGGAGGAGAAAGAGTGGAGAGGTGGTCAGAGTGAGGTTATTCTTTTTACCCTTCTAAATGAGATTTTTATTTGATTATGTGATCCATGTGGTATCTTAGGTTTATTCTCGAGTTTGGAGGTTTTTATAAACATATTCTTTTCTGTGAATAAAGCCTAGCATGAATCCAACTATTCCACCATTTTACTTTCATTTCTTTCATATATATATATTATACATATGTGCATATAATATGACTATATATTTATTTATATATTGAATACTGTATTTTGTGGACTTTGGCTAATTCAGATCTTCCAACGATATCACAGATATGCAAATTAACATAAAAAATAGAACAGAACTATTAAGTTCTCCAGTGTGAGACTTAACACACTTATCACCTCCCCCTTCTACTCACTTTTTCTCTTTTCTACCCTACACCTTTCCCCATCAAGATTTGCTAGGACCTTCTGGGAATTATACGTATTTTCATGCAAGATTTGTTTTTCACATTTACATTCCATTTAATATCATGTTAACAAAACTGCCCCAGGGATTACTTCTAAGTTTTGACAATTCCATTGCATTCTACCCTATAGTTTATGAAATGTTTCCTTATACTTGAATCTTAATTTTCATTGATTTTCTCCTGACTGGAAAAGTAGTATCCAACCTGTCAGGTAGTAACATTAGCCAGAGATTTCATAATAGATTATCAGACTCTACCTCAAACTAAATAAGTATAAATGTTAAATGTATGCTTTTTTAGTCTTTTCTAGGTGATTCTGAAATACCTTGTTGAAGAAATAGCATTTTGGAACAACTTAGCTAAAATCTTTCTTTGAGTAATGTTTTCAGAGAAGTCACATGGATACATATGTACTTTTGTAGTAAGTATATGATAAAGTAAGTCTGATTTCATAAATAAAATAACTAACAACAGTAATAATAATAACAATAATAATAAATTAGATCAGGATAGAATTATCTACCCATAGTATTTTCTCCTTGATAATCTTTGAATACTTTGTCTTGTGGTATTTAGAGTCATGGAAAAGAAATATATTCCATACCCCCCCCCCATTTTGTAGATAACTATTCATTTCTTAGAGATTATTTCTGAATTTTGATAATTTCATTGCTTTCTACTCCATATTTTATTAATTTTTATACTTAAATCTTTAGTTTGGTTAATTTTTATCCTGGCTATAAAAGTGGACTGCATACTTGCAGGATTTTTTTTCTTTATTCTTAACCAAAAAGAATTTCAAAAGGCTTTATGTATATATCAATTAGCTTGTATTAACTTTGTTTCTTTCCAATTCATCTCTGATTTAGTCAGCTATTCATTACTGGAATTAAATGTTTGAAGAAAATATCTTTTTTTAATATGTAAAAGTTTTTTTAAAAGGATTTATTTGAAAGGTACATTGACAGAGAGAAAAAGAGGCAAACTATCTTCCACCTGTTCATTCGTTTTCCAAATGGCTACAACATTCGAGGCTGGGCCAGGCTGAAACCAGGAGCCTGGAACTCCATCCAGGTCTCCCATATGGATGGCAGGGAACCAAGGACTTGGGCCATCTTCCACTGCTTTCCCCAGGTGCATTAGATGGGAGCTGGTTCAGAAGCAGGGTAGCCAAGACTTGAAGCAGTACCCCAATGGGGAATACTGGTATTGCAGACAGTGACTTAACCCATTGTACCATGATGTCAACACCAGGAAATTATCTTTCTAATGAGAAAAAATTAACCTAGCTTACAGTTTTAGAAGTCCAAACCCAAGATTGGGTATCCCAATTGATTTGGCTTCTGGCAAGGATGGTTGATGGAAATTGTGGAAAGTGAACAGAAGGAGAACCACACAGTAATCAGGAAGAAGAGAGAAGCAGAGAGAGTCTGGACCCACCCAGGATTATAACAAACCCTCTCATGAGAATTACCTTCCAAGGATATGCCTCTAGTGACATAAAGATTTCCCACTAGGTCTACCCTTTGAACATCATAATTGGTCTAAATTTTCAACTAATTATTAGCATAATTCTTGTGATCTGTGACTTTTGGATTTAAACATCCAAAATCATGCTTAAGCCACAACAATATCTTTCCCCTTTTAAGTTATTTATTTATTTATTTATTTATTTTTATTTTATTAGAGAGAGAGAGAGAGAAAAAGAGAAATTCTTCCATCTGCTGGTTCATTCCCAAAATGTTCATATCAGCCAGGGCTGTGTGCCAGTCTGAAGCCAGGAATCCTTCCAGAATGAACATTAGCAGGAATCTGGAATCGGAAGAGAAGACAGGACTAAAATTCAGGTGTTCCCATAGGGGATGTGAGTATTTCAAGTGGTATCTTAAATGCTGTGCCAATGCCTTCCCCAGTAACAGTCTCTTCCAACAGGCACACTCAGCAAAATTTTCTTCCATTTATACATGAGACTACTAAATGATATTACATTTGTTTCCATAACTTTCCTTATTTTTCTTGTTCCTGTATACCATTAATATACTTCAGAATGTTTGTTATTTTGTTATTTTTAACCTGCTTGTTTTATATTTATTAAGAACACAAAACAGTGTTTCTGAAAGTAAACCTTTCTTGAGTGTATATTTCTTTCTTTCTGACATCTTAAATACTTTCCTTATAATGCAGAATATTTTAATATAACCCCAGGACATTCGTTTTTCATCTACAACGAAAAAGAAGTTAACTCAGACTAGATGGCTGTCTAAAAATAAGACTGGAGAATTCCCCTTTGTTTAATTCATGATTTTCTGGTATCTTAAGCAATAATGCCGGTTGATGTGAATTTATGTAACCATTTCACTGATTTGACAGCCATAGGAGAGCAGAGAAGGAGATAGAGTGCTAGGTAATCTCAGCAGGAAGACATCATTTTCTGTGACAGTTCCATTACATGTTTCATGAAGTCACTGAACAGGTGGATGGTTTCTTATTGACATTGAGTTTGACTGGGCTCCTGCACTGGGTCCTAGATAAGGCTGTTTCCTGCCTCTCCTCTACTTTTTTTGCCATTGCCTTTATGACATGACAATTTCATAGGGTCTTACATGAAATGGTATCTAACTGATATATTTTTCTTCATTCTTTTTTTTTCTCACTTCTCTCACTGTTGATTTTCCTTTATTTTTTTCTTTTCTCTTGCCCTTCATTCTCCATTCTTTTCACACTCCCTGCACTAACTCTCTGACTTTCTCCTTGTTTCGTTGTCACCATAGTTAATAAGCACTACCTAACTTACTGCTCAGCCTCCAAGTTGAAGTTGACCAAAATAATCAGCCTCATTATCAGTATCATTATTTCCTTCACGAACCACTATGCACACAATCTGAGCATAACATGCTGGGTTATAAAATACACATTAAGCCCATATACTTCTGTAGCTTGTGTACATTTTTCATTTTTTCTGTAATGTCCTGTGCTTTTTTGAACGTTATATAATGTAGTGGTTATGTTGGTCACATGTAAAGATTCAGAAATATGATTATTGGAGTTAAAACTTCAGGTTTCCACCCACCCAGCTACAGCACTTTGGATAAGTTACTTAGTTCCTCATGGTGTTCTTGTCTCATCATTTGTGAAATAGGTGTAACAATAATAACACCTAAATAAATAGGATTCTTGTAGAAAGACAACAATATAACATTTTAAAATAACTTAGAGTGACTGGTACTGTGGTGAAGCAGGTTAAACTGCTGTCTGCAGCACTGGCATCCCATGTGGGCACTGGTTCGCATCCCACCTGCTCCACTTCCCATCCTGCTCCCTGCTAATGCAATCTGGGAAGGCAGCAGAGGATGGCCCAAGTGCTTGGGCCCATGCACCCATGTGGAAGAACAGGAAGAAGCTCCTGTCTCCTGACTTTGGATTGGCCCAGCTCCAGCCATTGTGGCCATTTGGGGGGATGAACCAGCGGATGGAAGATCAACGTCTCTCTCTGTCTCTTCCCCTCTCTCTATAACTCTGCCTTTCAAATAAATAAATAATTCTTTAAAAATAAAATAAAAATAACAGAATAATATCAAGCACATATTAAGCATTCAGTAAGATATAGTTATCTCCTTTATGCATCAGAAAAGCTCTTATTCTTCCTTTAAGATCCTGCTCAGGTTTTGATAACTCCATAAAGCCTCCTTCTCCTAGTTGATCATCATCTTCACATATGAATACAAAAGAATCAATCATTGCTTTCTGTCTCCTGCCACTGTATCTCTGTTAGAAAGACTTCCTTCAGATTGACATTGTGTCACGGCGGGTTACGCCACTGCCTGCAGGCCAGCATCTCACATTGTAGCAGTGGTTGGAGTCCCAACTGCTCCAATTCTGACCCAGCTCCCTGCTGCTGCTCCTGTGAATTCAGCAGAATGTGGCCCAAGTGCTTAGGCTCCTGCTACCTGTGTGGGAGATCTGTCTGAAGTTCCAGGCTCCTAGCTTCAACTTGGCCTAGGCCCAGAAAAACAGACAAAATGAATAGTCTGGGTGCCTAGACCACAGTAAATACTATGGAAGGCTATTTTTCTTTCTTCTATAATTCTCATGTAGAGACATATTTAAAGCCAGAAAGAAAAATGGAATCAATGCAACATGAGAAAGCTGATCAATAGAAACTCTGTCTTAAAAACAGTGTTGCATTTCTAAGATGCCTCTTGTGTAGAAGAGCAGTTATTGACTGAGTCAGACTATTATCAAGATAACATCAATGTACTGACAGGTATGCTTTCAACTGTGACACATCAATATTTTCACTAATAGCTACATGAAAACAACAGAGGATGGAGCATAAAGGGATGTCTATAAGGGAATGTTATTGATATCACTTGGGAAGCTATGTTCTGTATCCCGAATACTTCCTAATGGTTCTTCCAAATGCAGTACTGCGTGTTCTGATGATACAATCAGGCTCCATCTTCTGAAATGTTGAACCCAAGAAATTAAGCTTTAGTGAATAAACACCATGTGTTAGGGAACATGGTAAGTATTCTGTATACCTTTGCACATCTTAATTATCATAATGAGCATGCAGGGTAGATAATACACATTTTATGGGTAAGTATAATACAGTTTATAAAAGTTAGGTCTAATTCCTTTAGCTAAAAAGTGACCAACCCAAGAGAAAGTTGCAGAACTGCTATTGTCAGTAACTCTCTGGCAATGTCCAGCCATTTCAGGGTCATAACTTCTGAAAATTGGTCTAAGTATTTGCGATTTATTTTATAGTTAATGGGTAGCAGTAGAAATATTATAAGTAGGGAGTGATATGGTCAGTGTTGTGTTTGTAATAAATAGCCTGTCTGCATTGAGAAGCATGAATTCAAGGTCAAGAAACTCTGTACACTTTAGAGTATTTGTCTTTTGATCTATTATCAAAGTTGCCAGTCCCATGGCAAGAAGAACTTATCACCATTCATGGAAAATGGAGTCAGTTTGCAGTTTGGCCTTCTTTGAGTTTGTTCCTTCCATTATGTCCAGTGATTAATTCTGAACTCAATTTGTTATCTGGAATAGGAGAATCTTTCATAGACTAATGCAACGTAACAAATTGGAGAAAGCCCAGTTCTGTGTGGAAAGCACAGTATGTGAAGGTCCAAATAAGCAATTGACCATAGAGTGGTTGACCAGGCAGCTTTGGTTTTATCAGGTAGGTGGACTCAATACTGTGATGATACTTCAAGGCCTGATGAATAGTTTTAGTAATATATGGAAGCAGCTGTAGGATGTCTGGTCCTATGAAATAAACAGAAACAGTTGAAATAATCAGAACTTCAATCCCAGAAATGCATGGGATTGGGAACAAAGCAAGCGTGTGAGGTACAAAAAGGCCGGGAGAGCATTAAATAATCCAAAGTAGATATCCCTTATCAAACACTGAAGGATTTCAATTGCTCAAATCGCCCCTGCCCAGGGCCAGGATTGTGTACCAATGACAGGGTATTTCAAAATTTTTTTAAAGATTTATTTATTTATCTGAAAGTCCGAGTTACACAGAAAGAGGAGAGGCAGAGAGAGAGGTCTTCCATTCACTGGTTCACTCCCCAGATGGCCGCAACGGCCGGAGCTGCGCCGATCCGAAGCCAGGAGCCAGGAGCTTCTTCTGGGTCTCCCACGCGAGTTCAGGGGCCCAAGCACTTGGCCATCTTCTACTGCTTTCCCAGGCCATAGCAGAGAGCTGGATCAGAAGAAGAGCAACCGGGACTCTAACCAGCTCCCATATGAGATGTCGGAGCTTCAGGCCAGGGCTTTAACCCGCTGCACCACAGTATTTCAAAAGTTTAAGGGAAGATTTCTCCCCTTAAGAGATCTTAGTCTAGTGACAGAAAGAGATAATTGTAGTCTTTTGTCAAAAGACTTATGACCAAGTTTTATTCATTCCATTAAAATTCATTGAACGGCCGGCGCCGCGGCTCACTAGGCTAATCCTCCACCTAGCAGCACCGGCACACCGGGTTCTAGTCCCGGTCAGGGCGCCGGATTCTGTCCCGGTTGCCCCTCTTCCAGGCCAGCTCTCTGCTGTGGCCACGGAGTGCAGTGGAGGATGGCCCAAGTGCTTGGGCCCTGCACCCCATGGGAGACCAGGACAAGTACCTGGCTCCTGCCATCGGATCAGCACGGTGCACCGGCCGCGGCGGCCATTGGAGGGTGAACCAACGGCAAAGGAAGACCTTTCTCTCTGTCTCTCTCTCTCACTGTCCACTCTGCCTGTAAAAAATATAAATAAAAAAATTCACTGAACACATATTTTAAAGTTAGAAATATGCTAAGAGATGAGAATAGGGTTAAACCAAATACACACAGCAATGATCCCAAAAGAGCAAATAAAAATGAAGGATATTTGAGGTACACCAGGAACAAAGATGAATGACATTTAATCCACACATAAGGATATGGGGAAGGCTATCATTTTTTTAATTGAGAAGATATTTTATATATACACCAGAAAACTATTCATACCTACAGTATATAAAGTTTTCTTTGCAAGAAACATAATTTTTCCATTTTAACTTCTTAAATTTTTAAATTAATTTTAATTGATTTTTAAGATTCAATGTGCTTTGTAAATACAATTCTAAAAACATAATGATATTCCTTCCTCCCTCCCTCCCTCCACCCCCTCTCTCCTTTCCTTTTAACCCTCTTTGCTTCTCACTTTCTTTTTTTTTAGTTTTTGAGATAGCATATTTTAAAATTACATTATAGCAAAAAACCTTAATACTTCACCAAATAAGAAATTTAACAAGCTAAAAGCAAAAATATCCTAGTTTAGTGGAATTATATATGATGTCTATGAACAAAAATTGTTTTAGAAAAATGACCATTTCAGTCATATAGATCAAATATTAAAATAATCAGATTATCCAAACTATAGTATAACATTCTTAACCATTGGTTTGACAAAGATATAAAATAAAATTTTACAAAACTATATTTGCAACAATACTGATGCACAGTTATTTTTTCTCTTTTTTATTTTTTAAATTTTAGCTCATGAATATAAATAAGGGAGAACATGTGACATTTGTCTTTCTGGGTCCAGTTTGTTTCACTCAACATGATGTCCTCCAGTTGAGTGAATTTTGCAGCAAATGGTAGAATTTCATTCTATTTTATAGTTGAATAATATTGCATTGTATATATGTACCAAATTTTCTTTATACATTCATCTGTTTATGGAAAACTTGGTCCCAAATTTTGGCTATTGTGAACAGTGCTGCTATGAACATGGTGGTGCAGGCATCTTGTTGATAGATTGTGTTCAAATCTGTTGAGTATAAGCCAGTAGTGGGATTGCTGGATCATGGCAAGTCTATTTCTAGTTTTCTAAAGAAATATCCACATTATTTTCCACAGTGGTTGTACTAATTTGCATTCCCACCAACAGTATATAAGTGTTCACCTTTGTCCACTTGCTTGCCATTATCTATTACTCTTCGTGTTTTTGATTTTAGCCATTTTAACAAGAGGGAGGTGATATCTCATTGTGGTTTTGATTTGTGTTTCCCTGATGCTTAGTGATGTTGATCATTTTTCATATATTTGTCATTTGTATTTCTTCTTTTGAGAACTGTCTATTGAAGTCCTTTGCCCATTTCTCAGCTGGATTGATTGTTTTTTGTTGTTGAGGTTTTTTTTTTTAATTTCTGATATATTTGGAATATTAATCCTTAGGTGGTTTGCAAATATTTTTGCCATTCTGTTGGATGTCTCCTCACTCTATTGAAAGTTTCTTTTACTGTGCAAAAGATTCTTAGTTTGATATAGTCCAATTTGATTAGTTTTACTTTTGTAAAACTGTGCTTTGTGGGTCTAGTCCAAGAAGTCATCCTCTACACCAATGTCTTGAGGTATTTCCCCTATGTCTTCTTCCAGCAACTTCATAGTCTGAAGTCTTAAATTTAGGTCTTTGATCCATCTTAAGTTGACTTAGGTATATGATTGGAGGTGTGGATCTAATTTCATTCACACACACACACACATCCAGTTTTGCTATTATTTGTTGAAGAGACTATCCTTACTCCACTGTATAGTTTGAGCATTTTGTCAAAATACAGTTGGCCTATGTATGTGACTTAATTTTTTGGGCTCTCTATTCTGTTGAATTGATCTATGTATTGGCTTTTATGACAGTACCAAGCTGTTTTAATTACTATAGCTTCTTATGATTTGAAATCAGGTATTATGATGTCTCCAACTTTGTTTCTCTTGCTCAGGATGTTTTGGCTATTTTAGGTCTTTTGAAATTCCATTTGAATTTTATGATTGCTTTTTCTTAACTCTATGAAGAAGGCCATCATTATTTTGGTAGAAATTGCATTGAATTTGTACATTGCTTTAGGCAGTAGAGACATTTTGATGATGTTGATTCTTCCAATCCATGGACACAAAATATCTTTCCATTTTTTTGTGTCTTTGGTAATATCTTTCATCAGTGTTTGATAATTTTCATTGTAGATATCTTTCACTCATTTGGTTAAATTTATTTATAAATATTAAAGTTCCTTGATGTGGCTATTATTACTGGAATTTCTTTCTTGATTTATCTTTTTGTGCGTTTATCATTAGCATACAATAAGACAACTGGTTTTTGCATGTTTATTTTGTATATTGAAACTTTACAGAATCAGTTTATCAATTCTAACAGCTTTTTGGTGGAGTGTTTAGACTTTTCCATGTACACCATCATGTCATCTGCAAACATGGATAATTTGACTTCTTTTCCAATTTTGGTGCCCTTTATTTCTTTCTCCTCTCTATTTGTTCTTGCTAAAACTTCCAGTACTATACTGAACATCCTTGTCTTATTCTAGATCTGAGGGGAAATTCTTTCAGTTTTTTTTCCCATTTAGAATGATACTGGCTGTTGATTTGTTGCCTTTATAATTTTGAGGAATTTCCTTCTATACCTAGTTTGTGGATGGTTTTTATCATCAAGTGGTGTTAAATCTGAGCAAATGCTTTCTCTGCATCTATTGAGATTCTCATATAGCTTTTGTTCTTCATTTTCTTTATGTGATTTATGACATTTAACATTTATTGATTTCCAAATGTTAAAATACCATTGCATTTTCGGATAAATCCCACTGGACTGTTATGTGCGATCTCTTTGATGTGATTTTGGATTCATTTGCTAATATGTTGTTGAGAATCTTTGCATCTATATTTACTAAGGTTGTAGGTCTGTAGTTTTCTTTTTGTGTTGTGTCTTTGGTTTTGGTATAAAAGTTATGCTGGCCTCATGTTCCGTCCCGTGGGACAGCAACTGGGGCTGAGCACCTAGAAGGAGAAATGAAAGGGACAGGAGACACAAAGATGGCAGCAAGACAGGTTATTTTTCAACCACACACTTATATATCATAAAGGCAGGGTGTTGGGCGGGGGAAGGAGGGGGAGCTTATCTTGTAGCTGCAATGCTTGTGCAAGTAGGGGAAAGGTTACAAGGTCTTAAGGCATGAGGTCACACAAGGTTGCGTTATCAGTACTATCTGGTCTGGCCTGTCTACCCCTGTCTTTCCACCAAGAGGTCACATGCTGCGTGGTCCCCGACAGCCTCATAAAGAGTTTGACAGAGTTACATCCTGTTCTATATTTTTGGAATAGTTTGAAGAGTATAGGAGTTACTTCCTCTTTGAATGCTTTGTAGAATTCAGTAGTAAAGCCATCAGGCCCTGGTTTTTTGATTACTGCTTCAATTTAACTGCTTGTATGGCTCTGTTTAGATTGTTGGTAAGTTATATGAATCCAGGGATTTATACATTACTTTGAGGTTTTCCAATTTATTAGTATATAATTCTTTAAATTAGTTTCTTTTAATCCTATGTATTTCAGTGCTGTCAGTTGTAATGCCTCCTTTTTCACTTCATTTATTTGAATTTTTTGTTTCCTTTGTTATTCTGACTAAAGGCTTACCTATTTTGTGTATCTTCCCAAAAAAGAACATTTTGCTTTGTTGATCTTTTGTATTTTTTATTTCAATCTCATTTTTTTGCTCTGACCCTTATTATTTCTCATCTCATACAATTTTGAGTTTTTGAGTTTATTTTTCTAAGACTTTAAGATGCATTATTACATCTTTAATTTGAAACATTTCTCTTTTGTTGATGTAAGCACTTAGTGCTATAAACTTCCCTCTTAATACTGCTTTTGCTGTACCTCATAGATTCTGATATGTTTTTCATTTTCATTTATTTCAAGAACATTTTTAATTTCCATTTAATTTCTTAATGATCCATTCATCATTCAGTAGCATGTTGTTTAATTTCCAAGTATTTATGAGTGTTCTATTGTTCTTATTGTTGTTGATTTATTGTTGTTGTTTATTCCTTTATAGTCTCAGAAGATACATGGTATGAACTCAATCAATTTAAATTTGTTGATACTTGATTTGTGGTCCAATATGTGGTCTATCCTAGAAAATGTTCCATGTGCTGATGAGAAGAATGTGTATTCTGTAGCTGTTGGGTGAAATGTCCCATAAATGTCTGTTAGGTTCATTTGCTAGATGATATGCTTCATCTCTGATATAACTTTATTGTATTTTTGACTGGATGATCTGTCCATTGATGAGAGTGGGGTATTGTATTGGAGTCTATCTCTCCCTTTAGGTCTAATAGTATTTGCTGTTTATATCTGGATGGTCTTGTGTTGGATGCAAATATATTTATGAATGTATTGTCTTGTTGCTCAAGTGAAGCTTTTATCAAAATATAATGTTCTTCTTTATGTCTTTTTACAGTTTTTGATTTAAAGTCTGATTTTTCAGGATAGTTATGACTGCTCACTTTTGGTTTCAATTGCCTGGTATATCTTTTTCCAACCTTTCACTTTCAGTTTGTATCTATCTTTGTTTGCAAAGTAATTTTTGTATAGGCAGCATATAGTTGCATCATGGTTTTTTATCCATTCAGCCAGCCTAAGTTTTGGTTGGTGAATGTAATGTATTTACATTTAAGGTTAGTATTGGTAGAGAAGAATTTAAGACCCATCATTTTGTTGATTGGATAATGATTCCACTCCCTCTATTAGTGAATTTTGTGGTGTCCTGTGTTTCATGATATTTACTTCTAGTACAGGACACCCTTCAAAATTTCTTGTAGGGCTGGACTGGTGGTGGTAAGTTTTTTCAGTTTTTGTTTATCTGTAAAATACTTTATTTCTCTTTCATTTATTTTTAAAGATTTATTTATTTGAGAGGTAGAGTTACTGATAGAGAGAGAGAGTCAGAGAGAGGGGTCCTCATCTGCCGGCTTACTCTCCAAATGGCTGCAACAGCCCAAGCTGGGCTGATTAAAAGCCAGGAACCAGGAGTTTCTTCCAGGTCACCCACACAGGTGCAGTGCCCCAAGTACTCAGACCATCTTCTACTGCATTCCCAGCCCATCAGCAGGGAGCTCGATCAAAAGTGAAGCAGCCAGGATTGAAACTGGATAGAGGCTTAACCTATTATGCCACAGTGCCAGCTCCTCTCCTTCACTTTTTTTTTAAATATTTTATTTATTTATTTGAGAGGTAGAGCTATAGACAGTGAGAGGGAGAGACAGAGAGAAAGGTCTTCCTTCCTTTGGTTCACTCCCCAAATGACTGCAACGGCCAGAGCTGCGCTGATCCTAAGCCAGGAGCCAGGTGCTTCTTCCTAGTCTCGCACGCGGGTGCAGGGGCCCAAGCACTTGGGCCATCTTCTACTGATTTCCCAGGCCATAGAAGAGAGCTGGATTGGAAGAGGAGCAGCTGGACAAGAACAGGCGCTAATATAGAATGCCAGCGCCATAGGTGTATGATTAACCTACTGTGCAATGGCACTGGACCTGCCTCTCCTTCACTTTTAAAGAATAGCTTCACATGATATAATCTTCTTGGTTGGAAAATTTGTTTCTTTAAAAATTTTGAATAATCATCCCACTCTCTTCTGGCCTGTAGGGTTTCTGCTGAGAAGTCTGATTTTAATCTAATTGGTTTTCCTTTATATGTAACTTGACACTTTTACTGCCTTTAGGATTCTCTCCTTGTCTTATCCACCCCATAAAAAAGAAGGGATGAGTACCCCAGATAGCAGACATCATCATGGAGACACAGGAGACATGAGGAAGCAAGGTAGCACAACACCTACAAAAGAAAACAATACTTCTACAGAATTAGATCATGAACTGAAGGAAACCTATGAAATGACAAATACAGAATTCAAAATAATGATCATAAGGAAATTCAATAAGATGTAGGAGAATACAGATAGATTAAACAAATGAGGAAATCAATGAGTGTCATGAGTGGCATTATTACTAAAGAGATAGAACTCATTAAGAACAAACAAAGAAATTTTGGATATGAAATATTCAATCTGTGAAATAAAAAATATGGTTGAGAACTTTAATACCAGAATAGACCAAGCAGAGGAAAGAATATCTGACTTTGAGGACAAGAATTTTAGAATAACCCAATCAGACAAAACTAAAGAGAAGAGAATTAAAGAGCATGAAGAAGGCCGGCGCCGAGGCTCAATGGGCTAATCCTCCGCCTAGCGACGCCGGCACCCCGGGTTCTAGTCCCGGTCGGGGCGCCGGATTCTGTCCCGGTTGCCCCTCTTCCAGGCCAGCTGTCTGCTGTGGCCACGGAGTGCAGTGGAGGATGGCCCAAGTGCTTGGGCCCTGCACCCCATGGGAGACCAGGAGGAGCACCTGGCTCCTGCCTTCGGATCAGCGCGATGCACCGGCCGCAGCGCGCCGGCCGTGGTGGCCATTGGAGGGTGAACCAATGGCAAAAGGAAGACCTTTCTCTTTGTCTCTCTCTCACACTGTCCACTCTGCCTGTTAAAAAAAAAGAGCATGAAGAAAGTCTTTATGAAATATGGGATACCATTAAATGACCAAATATTTATACTAGAGGTATTCCTGAAGGAAAATAAGGGGAAAAAGGCATTGAGAACCTGATAAATGCAAACATAGTTGAAAATTTCCCAGGTCTCGAAAGAAGCTCAAAGAACCCCAAGCAGACTCAACCAGAAAAGGTCTTCTCTAAGCCTTTTTATTTGTAATATTTACTTATTTATTTATTTGAAAAACAGAGGAACACAGGGAAAGGGAGAGACAGATCTTCCATATGGTAGTTCACTCTCCAAATGGTTAAACCAGACCAGAACTGCAGGCGCATTAGCATGGAAAGAAGCAGAGCACTTTAATCTGTGTTATGCCTTTGCGACTAGTGGTGACTTAATCTGCTGTGCCACAGCACTAGCCCCTCTTCTTGTCTACTCTTATGCCATCTGTTTATTCTTTGTAAATAATGATTATATTTTTTATTTCTATAATTTATATTTGTTTTGAGAGAGGTCCTCCATCCACTGGTTCACCCCCCAAGTGGCTGCAACTCTGAAGATGTGCCGATCCGAAGCCAGGAACCAAGAGTCTTTTCCGGGTCTTCCATGCTTGTGCAGGGGCCCAAGGACTTGGGCCATCCTCCACTGCTTTCCACACTTGATCTTAGCCAAAAAGGCCTCCACTGCTTTCCTAGGCCATAACAGAGAGCTGGATCGGAAGTGGAGCAGCCGGGACTTCAACCGGCGCCCTTATGGGATGCCAGCACTGCAGGAGCCAGCTTTACCCACTACACCACAGCGCCGGCCTCTTTCCTTTATCTCTTTAGCCATCTAAAACATACATTAAAATTTTAAAATAAACTTTTATGATCTATAATTCTTTTTTTGGGAATTCTCCCATTTAAGATTTTCAACTTTCATAGAAGTTCTTTTCCTTATGTGATGTTTAACTTTTTATCAAGAAGTGGTGGTTATTTTCTATAGGAGTTTTCTGTAGTAATTCAGAACTCCGTGTTATAAAGTTATGCTTGCATAGTTTGGAGTTTGCCTCTGCCAAAGTGTTGCCAGTTGCACTGGTCAAGGACAAAAAGTTTTTGGAGACAATTTTCTACATTGACGTCCCCCTACATTATAAGTAATGTGACGTCAGACCCCAGCTTTCTCCTGCAACTTGAAGACCTGCTGGTTCCAATATATTTATGCTTGATTTTGTTCCCAACTGTGCTCATTCAATAGTGATTAAAGTTCTTCTAGTTTACTTTTTTTTGCTGAGACAGGCCTTCAACATTAATTCAAAGAATTCATTAGCAATTCTCTATGTCCAATGGACCTTAATCCTTACCCTCTGCCTCCTACATTTGGCCATTAAATTATTAGCTCCTATCTGGACCCTATATCACAAACTCTATCTTTCTTAATATTCTCCTATTAGCTCTGGTTTTGAATTAATTCTACAGCTGAGGCACATATCATTTTTTCATTTTTGCTTTCAAAATTATAGAAATAATTTGAATTTTTTTGTGTTTTATACATCATTTTCATGTGTTTAGAACTGGTGAGTTGGGATGGAAATGAGTGGTGCTTCCACATTACAATGTGCAACCATATTTACTATTTCCAACACAAAGTCTTTATATATGATGTTACTTCTACCTTGAATTCTTTATTTTTCCCATTTTACCAAGTTGACTTTTTTCACATTTTATCTCAAATCCAATTATTTCATGGAAATCTTCCCTGAATACATCAGATATCCCCATTATAGATGCTTGTAGTAGCAGATTTATATTTCTTCAACAATACTTATAGTAAAAGCAACAATATAATAACCAGTGGGAATATTTTATGAATGTTTTCTCTCTACCAATAGACTATAAACTTTATGAGGGCAAGCACCATGTATTTTGTTCATAATAGCAATCTTAGAACTGCGAATAACACTCAGACTATTCCATAAGCTCATTGAAAAAAGAACTTAAATTAATGTAGTGTGCATACAGATGATGTATTCAATATATCTACATCTCATTTTATCCAATTTTCAGTCTCCTTTAATTTTTAGAATGATTTGGATAAAGGTAGAAGTGGCTTTTCCTTCATTACTTAATACTAGGTAAGCAATTTAAGGGAGATTATCATTACAACTACATTTCTTTCTCTTTTTTTGTATTTAAAAGCAGGATTTATTTAAGTCAGAGATCTCCAGCCAGAGTGGTGGTTGGAGGGGGGAGTGCTCAAAAGAGTAGGATTTTTAAGCACAATTTTGAAAGAAAAAAAGAACAACTGATAATCACTATTTATAAGGTGAGGACAAACCCATCAAAAGACCTGATTTGTAATTTTATTTGCCCTGTAGGGCCTGCACATAAAACAAAAGCCCTCAGAAGTGAGGGATAGGTAACTTGTTTTCATAATAATCTGTGAGCTCAGGAGGATGGAATTGCCACTCTCTTGCTATTCTCAATAAGATTGGCAGCTCCCAAACAGTGGGGCAGGCACTTTTGACCTTGCTAAAATTAACTTTTGGGGAAGCAGCATTTTGTACCCTTAATTTCCACTGGGACCAACCTGACTGCTTATTAATCTATCGGACTTCATTTCTATCATTATTTTAAAGATTAAATAAGAAAGGAAGAAGGAGGGAGGGTGGGTGAATGGACAGGAGAGAGAGAGTAAGGTGGGAAGTATCATTATGCTTTTAAATCTGTATACATGAAATACATGGGATTTTTCACCTTATATAAATAAAAAAGTTAAAATTTACTATGGGTTTCTGGTCAAGATGGACAGTTTTACCTTCTTTCCAGAAACAACTAAATTTAGAAGATAAATATATATGAAACTGAATTTTTGTAAAAATTTTATAATCAAGCAATAGAGTAAGAAAAGGAAATATAAAAAGTAAGTCCTATGAGTGCCTCCATCTTAGTTCTTGGAGAGTAATTATAGAATGTGACGTGAGGAAGTGATGGAAATCACATGGAGCTTCTCAGTTTCCCAAAGTTGAGGATACAGTTATCAGAGTCTGAGGAGAACAGGGAGACTAAAATTCACAGTGCAGAGTGCTGAAGGAAAGACAACTTCGCATCAGGAGAACCTCAGGAATATACAGAGGTATACCTCCACTAAAATTTCAGCTCAGTATTCACCAGAACACGCTTTTGAGGAAATCGCCAGAACATAAAAGTAATTAAAAAATAAATTGAGAGAAGAGTTTCTGGTACTTATGTTGCATAAAATTCTTGTGTACACAGAGTTAGGAAAAAGTGCCTGTTCCCACCAGTCAGTCTGGAAAAACCTCAAGATTTGTGATACATTGTATTGACCACCTAGAGGTGCCTTGCCCCAGTTGTAGGGAACAATTAGATCTAGACTGAGAACTCTTCTAGTTTTAGTAAATCTTTAAAACAAGAACGAAAACAGTCAAAGTTATCTTCCAAGCAAGTTAACTGTGTCATAGAACAATACTCAAGGATAACTATAGGAATTCAAAGTATTCAATACCCAACAAGGTTAAATAAACAAATTCTGAAATCTAATAAAAGCACTTGGCATAAAAATAGCATAAAAATAAAATATGAGGTCAGGCGCAGCATTGTAACACAGTGGGTTAAACTGTCACTTGAGATGCCTACATGCAATATCAGAGTGTCTATTCAATTCCTGGCCGCTCTGTTTTCAGCCCAGCTCTCTGTTAATGCACCTAGGAAAGCAATGGAAACTGGCCCAAGTTCTTGAACCCCTGCCACCCACATGGGACACTGGATGGAGTTCTGGGCTCCTGACTTTGAGCTGGCCTGGTTCTGGCTGTTGCAGCAATTTGGGAAGTAAACCAGCAGATGGAAGATATTTCTACCCCTTCCTCTCTGTCTCATTCTGACTTTCAATTAAATAAATCCTTAAAAATCTTTATCTTCTGTTCAAATAAAATAAATATATAAATAAAATTCTAAAATAGTATAAAAGTTGAAAATTTGAAAAAGTACTAAATAAGTGAAAATTAATCCATGTTCATGGATCTGAAGACTTAATAAAATATCAATATCACCTGTGTTGGGGGGGAGAGAGGGGGAAGGGGAGGGAGGAGAGGGGGAGAGGCGAGAATATCTTCCATCAGCTGATTCACTCCCCATATGGCCATAACAGTTGGAGCTGAACCAGGCTAAAGCCAGGAGACAGGGACTCCATCTTGGTCTCCCACTTGGGTAGCAGGGACCTAAGTACATTGGCCATCCTCTACTGCCTTCCCAGGAGAATTAGAGGAAAGCTGAACTAGAAACAATGTAGCTGGTACTCAAAACGGCACTCTGATATGTGATGTCAGTGTGGCAAGTGGTGGCTTAATTTGCTGTGCGATAACATTGCCCACTTACTCCCTAATATTAAGATGTTCTTTTGCAGGTGAGATTGGTGACATGAATCTGGGTGGAGTTTCAGCAATGTTTGTTATTCTCCCGCAGCATCAGCGGGAATGGAGTATTTTTAGTGGTTTCCCTGATATTCATCATGATTGCATGGTCTAAGTCCTGTAGGAAAAGCCTACAAGAAGGTATTAACCCTCATGGTCAGCCTTCAGGGACTTCACACTATCATGGGTGTCCACTCCATAGCCCTCTAAAAATTAGTGAAAACTTTTCTAGCTGCATCTTCTTACCAAATTGTGTGCTCTCATAGAAGTCTGCACCAAGTGAGAAAATGCTCTGGTTCTAATCCTCCTTGCAGCCACCTGAGTCTTCGTGTATTTTAAGGTTTTATTTCTCCCCTGTGATTTCAGTTCTTTCCTAATGGGGTAAAAAGCATTATATATATATATATATATATATATATATATATATATATATATAGTTTGTCCAAATATTTTCTTTTAAAATTTTTAAAAATTTTTAAAATTGCTAATCCAATATGAAACCAGAACTCTGGATGTCTTGGATTGTGGCAAAATAAAGGAAACTGGAGAAGAGAGGATGGATAATGGGAGGAAGGATAAAGGCTGTGTGGACATGAGTGACGGTAAAATTAAGTGGCTGGCAAGAGAAAGAGTGACTGAGTCTCTAACTTTTGTCTGATTTAACTCAAGATAAATTTGATTGTGTTTCTGTTTCTGGCAGTAGAATTTACCTTAGCTAACACACCTCTTTACCATTTCTGGGTTATATTTTTCAGTGCCATAATGAGTGTTTAGGGAGGGACCAGCCCCTCTCTGTGTCTCTATCCAGTGACTGGTTCCCATTCATCCTGCTATCCCAGCAGTGGCCCATGTCACACATTCTTTAACTTTTTCAATGGCCTGGATTTGGGCTACTTG
Organism: Oryctolagus cuniculus; assembly: GCF_051225735.1. NCBI lineage: Eukaryota > Metazoa > Chordata > Mammalia > Lagomorpha > Leporidae > Oryctolagus > Oryctolagus cuniculus. Next base: position 46,142,217 of record NC_142888.1, on the reverse strand, counting down.
CACAATTATTTATCATTTGCTGCAATCTTTTAAGAAAGTTATCACCTTTAATAGAATGAAAGCTATTATTTTATATGAAAAAATTTTCCCATTTGTGTTATGAATGAAAATAACCACCTCCTCAACAGCCATTATATGCTGAATGCGGGGTAATAAACAAACATATTATAGTGTTTAACTAGATGAGTGGAGAATGTTAAACTTAATCAGAAGGGAAAATGTAAGAGAAATTTTTGTCTGATTCCCAGATACTCTTGATATTTCTACACCTCTGTGTAGAAATGCAGTTAATGGAAAATTCAGTCTATTCATGAGAGAAACTGACTTGATAACAGTTAGGAATTGGAATTCGCTCATAAAGCATCATAACTCATCCAAATGATAGCTTATAGGGATTGGAATCACATGAAAAAACAGTGATTTGCGGCCAGCGCCACGGCTCACTAGGCTAATCCTCCGCCTGTGGTGCCAGCATCCCGGGTTCTAGTCCTGGTTGAGGCAACAGATTCTGTCCCTGTTGCTCCTCTTCCAGTCCAGCTCTCTGCTGTGGCTCGGGAAAGCAGTGGAGGATGGCCCAGGTCCTTGGACCCTGCACCCGCATGGGAGACTGGGAGGAAGCACCTGGCTTCTGGCTTCGGATTGGCACAGCGCGCCAGCTGTAGTGGCCATTTGGGGGGTGAACCAATGGAAAAAGGAAGACCTTTCTCTATGTCTCTCTCTCTCTCTCACTGTCTAACTCTGCCTGTCAAAAAAAGAAAAAAACAGTGATTTGCTTAACAGACATCTCAGAGATTGGTATTTTGCAGAATCTATGATGACACATAAATAAGGTTTTAAAAATGGATTTTTGGGCTACTTTTTAGCCCCACATATGCTCTAATGAGAAACTTTATTTGGTCCTGTTATTCAAGTGTTATTTTCTTTAAGTGTAAGGTTTTCCTAGCCAAGATTCTTGTCCATCATATCAGTCAGTGATCAGACGTTGACTTAGAAACATCATCAAGGAATATTATTCTCTTTTTTTTAAAAAAATTATTTATTTATTTAAAAGACAGTGTTTACTGAGATAGAGAGCGGGAGAGAGAGAGAAAAAAATCTTCCATCTGCTCATTTACTCCCCACATGACCACAGTGGCCAGGGCTTGGCCATGCCGAAGCCAGGAGCCAGGAGCCAGGAGCCAGGAGCCTGGAGCCTGGAGCTTCAACCGGGTCTCCCACATACATCCAGGGATCCAAGCACTTGGTTCATCTTCTGCTGCTTTCCTTAGGCCATTAGCAGGTAGCTGGATCAGAATTGGAGCAGCTAGGATCTGAATTGGCATTCATATGGGATGCCAGCTAGCATCACAGGCAGCAACTTTACCTGCTATGCCACAATGCTGGCCCCAAGGAATATGATTTTCACACCTCTCTTGCTATCCCAAGGAGGAGGCAAGTTGTCCTCTGGTGTGTGCGTCTGTGTGTGTGTGTGTCTGTGTTTGTAGAATCTATGAAGTACATAATGCACAGGTCTTCTACAATACTTTGGTGAGAGAGATTATGTCCTGCTCCTTGGGAATCAGTTGATAAACCAGGAAGAAGAATCAGTAACCTGAAGCACTTCAGAAGAACAGGCTTTATAAATCTTATCCCATCCTTCACTTCACCCCTAAAACGTATGCACTCAATTTTGCTGGAAAGAAGTAAAATCAGAGGGAAGCTGACATGCTAAAACTCTCAGAGTACCTAGTACCGTTGTATTAAAGATCAGCCTGGGTCTCATGACTTCCAAGTTGTTAACTTTCCTACTGTATTATATTTACCTTGGGAGAGGGAATAGAGCATAGAAGGAGGTAGAAAAAAAGAGAAACACTTTGGAGTAGAAAGAGGACAGGGAGAAAGGGAGAAAATGGCAGAGGTAGAAATGGTAATGACCAAGAGTTTGAGAGTGGGCTTCATGTGAAGTTAACAAAATGGTGGCAAAGACAGCTACAGGCTATGGGTATCCCACACAATATTAGAAAATAAGTGAAAATTTTCAGAACGAAATTTTTTAAAACTCTGGAAACAGTCAAAAATATACAACAATCAAGCAAGCAAAGAATTTAAAAAGCGACTTAAAATAATAGGAAACACCCCCTGTACTTTTGATTGCCATTATTCCTCTCCCTCTGTGGCATGTATATGGACTTAGATACAATCTCGATATGAGCCACTAGTCCACTTCCAGAAAGAGCAACATACACCTTATACACATATAGTATCGTAGACTACCCTTCTACATCTCTACTCTAACGCATTTCTTTTGCATACCTCAGAACTCATCAAGGGTGGAAAAGCGGTGGTCATGATTTGCAAATTTTGGAAAAATGATGAACAGTTTATGACTACCTGAGGATGATTATCCCTATAGTTGAGACATACAATCCATGGAAGAAATTCTGGGGAAAGAGTTTCTTTGAGAAATAAGGGGATTATAATGTACTAGTGAAGGAAAAGTGATGTCAGAAAAAAAGAGAGATGGAGAAAAGAGAAAAAAAATCTAGGAATCTCTAAGTGATCATTCTTGCTCGGAAACAAAAAAATTGGCTGAAACATTACAAAAACTCAGTAAACAGTTAAAGGTCTTCAGCAATATTGTTAACATATAACAAAGAAAAAGCCACATTCAAAATGGCAGGAAATTTCATAGCATTTTTGCTCACCTTTGCTTCACTCCCTCCCAAAGATGAAGTGATTTTTGTCCACAGGAAGTGATAGCCAGTTCCAAATACTCTCATTCCAACCAGAGGGAACAGAGCATATGTTACTTGCAATTTTCTAACTGAACTGATGGCATAATGAAGGGCTGGTCTCAGTATTATCTTATTCAGATTGCAGGCCTTGAGAAAGTGCTGATCCTCTCAGGGAAGCTGAATGAAAATTAAAGACTATAGATGTCTGAGGTCAGAGATTATGCATATGCTGAGATAGAAGATGCCATCTAAGACTTTCTGGAGAAGCTGCAGTTAACCTATTTAAGAAATTAGAACACTCAAAAGCAGCTGGATACTCAGAGCAATAAAAAGTGAGGGACTTAAATATCACATGTGACCACCAAAAGATGCTAAAGGGAGTTCTTCAGGGTAAAATGAAAATACCCTTGATAGTAACTTGAAGCTATACAAAGAAATAAAGATCCTTGGAAAATAAACCAGAAAATACAAGCATCAATACTATTGCAATTTTACTTCGTAATTTATATTTTTGGCAGGATTCTTTTTTTTAAAATTTTATTTATTTTATTTGAGAGGTAGAGTTACAGACAGTGAGAGGGAGAGACAGAGAGAAAGGTCTTCCGTCCATTGGTTCACTCCCCAGGTAGCGGCAATGGCCGGAGCTGTGCCAATCTGAAGCCAGGCGCCAGGAGCCAGGAGCTTCTTCTAGGTCTCCCACACGGGTGCTGGGGCCCAAGGACTTGGGCCATCTTCTATTGCTTTCGCAGGCCACAGCAGAGAGCTGGATTGGCAGAGGAGCAGCTGGGACTAGAACCAGCACCCATATGGGATGCTGGCACTGCAGGCGGAGGATTAACCTACTGTGTCACCGCGCGGGCCCCAACAGAATTCTTTTAAAATACATAAAAATGTAAATCAATACTAATGGTTACACAGCATATAAAGATGTGATCAATGATATCAGTAATGTAAAGGGAGTGGAAATGTAAAGAAATGTAAGTGACTGAAAACAGCCTGATGCCAATCCATAATAAACGGGATTATAGTTTTGTAGAATCCCCATGGGACTCACAAAGGAAATAACTATCAAATATACAAAAAAGTAAATTAGAAGAAAATCCAAGTATGATATGGTAATACAAATAATCAAACACAGAGGAAGACAGCAATGAAGGAAACAAAGGACAAAATAATATGTGGCAAAAGAGGATCCCTCAAAATGTTCATTAAAATACAGAGAAAATATCAATTTATTTCAATTCCAATATATTTTAAAAATCCATTCAATTTTTCATATTTATTACCATAAACTTTTTGAAGGCACATTATTTTTGTATTACTTTCAAATTTGTTTCCACAAAATTAAATTTATCTTTTAATTCCATTTTCCACAAACTTTTCAAAGTCTTCATATAGTAAACAAATAGCAAAATGATAGTAGTAAGTCATTACTTATTAATAATAACTTTAAATATAAGTGGATTAAACAAATAAGAAAGGAAGGAGGAGGAAGGGTGGGAGTGTAGGCAGGAGGGAGGGTGGGGGGATATATCACTATAATTCATATAATTCACATACCACATAACTCATCACTTCCAAAAGTTTCCTCCCACTATCTACATTTATTAATGCCACCACTTTTGTGGTAAGATCACTTAACATAAGATCTGCTCTCTTAGCAAAATGTAAGGAAATGATAACAATATTATTAGCTATAGGCACTAGGCTGTATGGTGGATCTCCATAATTTATCTATCTCGTACTCTATGATTTGAATATCATTTGTCCCATTAAACTCATACACAAGTTTAATCCCAAAAATCTTATGTTAGTGGTATTTAAAAGGTGAAAAATCAATCCAACTATGGTATTTAGACATAGGGCTTTTGGAAAGTGCTTAGATTATTCAGTTGGCTTGTTTCCATGACTGAATCCTGGTAGCTTTATAAAGAGGATGAGAGAGATCATACAGATATAGACATAAAATCATGCCCCCCGTCTCTTGTTATGTGATGCTCAGCCTCACCTCAAGACTCTTCCAGAACCATGAGCCAAAATAAACCTCTTTTATTTACAAAGATAGTATGACTCGGGTATTTCATTATAGTAACACAAGATTCACTAACACAGAAAATTGGTACCGAGTGAATTGCTGTTACTATAAATGTATCTGGAGATGTAGAGGCATCTTCACATTTGGCTAATGGGAAGGTATTGGAAGAATTAGAAGAAGCGGGCTAAAAAAAAAAAAAGCTTATACCAATGTAAGCAGAGTACTTTGGAAAATTCTGGTGAAGGCTTAAAAGAAATGAATAAGCTGGCAGGGAGGGGGTGGTGCTGTAGCTAAGTGTACACCTGCAGCACCAGCATCCCATATGGGAACTGGTTTATGTCCCAGGTGCTCCACTTCTGATCCAGCTCTCTGCTATGGCTGGGAAGACAGTGGAGGATGGCCCGAGTCCTTAGGCCCCAGCACTCACGTGGGAGACCTGGAGGAAGCTCCTGGCTCCTAGCTTAGGATCCGCCCAGCTCTGGCTGTTGCAGTCATTTGGGGAGTGAACCAGCAGATGGAAGATCTTTCTCTCTGTCTCTCCCTCCCTGTCTGTAACTCTGCCTGTCATATAAATAAAAAAATCATTTAAAAAATAAGATGAGGGAAAGAATCTGAATGGTTTAAAGATTGGAAAAGCAGTCTTGGATCAGAAATTAAAATAATATAGACCATGTTAATGACTTCCCAGATGCAAATGAGGCTTCAGATGGAAATTGTACTAAAGACATTTTAGTTGCACTGTTGCAAATTATTTAGCTGCAGTGAGTTCATGTCCTAAAATGCCACAGAAGGCCAAACTTTGAAATAACAGACTAATTTATCTGACAAAGTAGATTTCAAATCAGCAAAGAATTCAGGCTTTTGCATAGCTGCTTCTAACTTCTTACAGTAAAATAAGACAGTAAAGGAGTGAAAGGATGATTTGAAACTACAACTTTTAATTGAAAAGGAAACAGTGAAAATTTGGGCAATTCTTAGTCTGGCCATGTGCTAGAGAATTAAGGGGCACTTTCAGGATGGTAAAACAGGGGTGTGACTGAGAAATCCTTTGTTAAGGATATTAGTACAAATAGAATCATTAAGACATTTGGCAAATGACCACAAAAGCATTTCAGATATATTTGAGGCTATGTATTCTGTCACAGGCCCAGAGTTTCAGAAAGAAGAAATGTTTTAGGGAACATGTCTTGGGGACCATCCAAAGACTTCATGATCAGGCTGCCTTAGGATTTGTCACCTAAAATGCTAGTGCAGCACTAATTGTCATGACTCTAGCAGGCTCACATGCCCCTCATATAATCAGCAGACCCTGTTGCCATCAACATCATGCTGATTCTGCAGGTGTGCAGAAAGCAAGAGTTATAGGGTCATGGTTGCTTCCACCAAGAAGTTTGCAACAGGTGTCAGAATCCTTGAATGGAAGCCCCAGTGGGGCAATACATACTGCAGTTACAGCAGTAAAGCTGAGCTGGAGACCCTAAAGAGGTAGAGAAACAGCACCGTAAAATACTTGCTGGAGGAAGTTCTAACTAGCATACTAAACAAGCCTTCTCAATGTGAAAATGTCACTGTGCAGTCTGTGAGAGCAGCAAGGTCAACCAAGAATGTCACAGGGTAAGTCCACCACTTCACCCCAGAACTGCAGAAAGCCTGGAAGCTTTGGAAATGAGACTCCAACCAGTGAGAACTGAACCATGGGCCAAGTCTAGCACATTCTGTGAGGCAGAGCTGCCAGGGCTTTAAGGGGTCCAACCCCTGACAGAAGATTCCATATTTGGAGATACAAGATTTAATGCCTTATCTTCTGTGTTTGGTCTTGCTTTGGGTTAATTACTCCATTCTACTTGTCTGTACACCCACCCGATTCGAAATAGGGTTGCACATCCTGTGCATCTCCTACCATTGTATCACGCAGTAAGTTACTTGTTTTATTTTATAGGAATTCACAGCTGGAGGAGTTTGCATTGAGTCTCAGATGAGAATGAATTTCGGACCTTTGATTAATGACACATTGAGTTAAAAATTTGGAATTATTAGGGATGGAATGATTTTCTATTGTATGTGAGAAGAACATGTGTTTCAAGGGACAAGGGTTAGAATGCTGGAGTTTGAATATGATTTGTCCCTTTGAACTCATGCAGCAATTTAATCCCCAAAGTCTTATGTTAATGGAATTAGGAGAGTGAAACACAATCTGACTATGGTGTACAGAGGTAGGAGCTATGGAAAGTGATTAGATTAGACCACTTAGATGGTTTGGTTTGAATCCTATTACTGTAACTTGGTTGTTTTATAAGAAGGGAAAGAGAAACCACACAGATACAGAGACAAGCATGATCTGTTTCTTGCCATGTAATGCTCTATACCACATAGGATTCTGGCAACAAATTGAGACCCCTAGATTTTACACCACCAGAACCATGAGCCAAAATAAGCACTTTATTTATCACATTAACCTGAGTCAGGTATTTCATTATAGTAATGAAAGTCTGACTAATACATTCAGGAACTGAAATCTGTACCCGTTGCCCATGATTTCTCCTTTTCTTCTCCTGACCTCCCTTAGCAATCGCCATCATAGTTCCTGCTTTGAAGACAAACGATTTTAAATTCTACATTTAAACGAGATCATGCAATACTTGTATTTCTGCGTATGGCTTATTTCTCATAACATCATATCTTCCAGTCTTATCCATATTATTTCAATCACCACAGTTTGTTCCTTTTAGAAAGCTGAATAATATTCCATTTCATGTATGTTCCACGTTTCCTTATCCACTCATTTGCTGATGAACATCTAGTTTGTTTCCATATCTTCACCACTGTAAATAAGAGATCAGTGAACACAATAGTTAAGGTATCCCTTTCAGATTCTGACTGAATTTCCACTGGACAAATACTCAGAAGCAGAGCTGATGGATTATGTGGAACATCTTTTTTAATTTTGTGAAGAACCTACAAATTTTTCCATGAATACAATACCAATCTAAATTCCAACCAAAATTGTGCATGTGTTTCCTTTTCTCCAAATCCTTGTCAAAATTTGATTTAAAAAAAAAGAATCACACCTTGTAACACCCTAACAGATAAAATAAATCATTTAGGTTTGAATTTGAATTTCTCTGATGTTTAGTGATGTTCAGCACCTTTTTATTCACCCGTTTAGTTATTTGTGTTTTTTAGATAAATGTCTACTTAGGTAAACATTTTCTGATCATATGGTCAAAAAAAAATCACTGCCAAGACCAAAGTTGAGAAGTTGTTCCTGGGGCTGGCACTGTGGCAGAGCGGTAGAAGCTGCTGCCTGCAGTGCCAGCATCCCATAAGTGCACAAGTTCGAGTCCCGGCTGCTACACTTCTAATTCAGCTCTCTGATATCGCCTGGGAAAGCAGTGAAATATGGCCCCAAGTCCTTGGGTCTGTGCACCCATGTGGGAGACCCAGAAGAAGCTCCTGGCTCTTGGCTTCGGATCAGCACAGCTCTGACTGTTGTGGCTGTTTGGGGAGTGAACCAGAGGATGGAAGACCTCTCTCTCTCTCTCTCTCTCTCTCTCTCTCTCTGCCTCTCTGTAACTCTGCCTTTCAAATAAATAAATAAATCTTTTTTAAAAAAGAAGCTGTTCTTGGGCCGGCATCACGGCTCACTTGGCTAATCCTCTGCCTGCGGCGCCGGTACCCTGGGTTCTAGTCCCAGTTGGGTCGTCAGGTTCTGTCCTGGTTGCTCCTCTTCCAGTCCAGCTCTCTGCTGTGGCCCGGGAAGGCAGTGGAGGATGGCCCAAGTGCTTGGGCCCTGCACCTGCATGGGAGACCAGGAGAAGCACCTGGCTCCTGGCTTCGGATCGGTGCAGCTCTGGCCATTGCAGTCATTTGGGGAGTAAAACAACGGAAGGAAGACCTTTCTCTGTCTCTCTCTCTCTCACTGTGTAACTCTGCCTGTCAAAAAAAAAAAAAAAAAAAAAAAAAGGAGCTGTTCCTTATTTTTTCTTAGAGCTTTTTCAGTTTCAGGTCTTATGTTCAAGTCTTTAATCCATTATGAGTTAATTATGAGTTACTTTTCATGTACAATGTAAGGTAATGATCAAAATCCATTTTTTTTGCATGTGCACTATTTACTAAAGACTATGCTTTCTGTATTTTATATTCTTGGCAGACTTCGTCAAAGATTAGTTGGTCATATATATATAAATTTTTTCAATGTGCTCCATCTGTCTCTCCTCTCTCTCTCTCTATATATATATATATGAACATAGATACACATAAATCTATATATATATTCTATATACATATATAATTCATACATCCTCTATCTCCTTATGTATATAGAGAGACAGATATTGATACATATATTCTATAGATACACACATATCTATATATATTCCAGTACTATATCTTTTTGGTTAATGTAACTACCTGATGCCTCTAGCCATGTTCTTTCTGAAGATTAATTTTATTTTCGGGGCTACATCCTGGTACAGCAGGTAAAGCCATGACCTGCGATGTTAGCACGCCATATGTGTGCCAGTTCATGTTCCAGCTGATCCACTTCTGATCCAACTCTTTGCTAATGTCCTGGGAAAAGCAGCAAAAGATGTCCCAAGTGCTTGGGCCCCAGCCACCCATGTGGGAGACCTGATAAAGCTCCTGGCTTCTGGCTTTGACCCCTGGCTGTTGCAGCCATCTGGGGAGTAAGCCAGCATATGAAAGATTCTGTCTCTCTTTCTCTCTCTCTCTCTCTCTCTCTCTCTCATTATGACTTTCAAATAAATAAATAAATCTTTAAAAATATTGCTTTCATTTTTGTTATTTGGGTTACTTTGTGACTCTATATGAATTATATATCACTGTGCTTTATATTTCTGTGTAAATTGCATTTGGAATTTTGATGCAAATTGCATTTTATCTGTAAATTGGTTTGAGTAATATTTTCATTTTAGCAATGTTAATTCTTCCAATCCATGTTCATAAATTGTTGTTCTACAAGAGACTCATTTTAGATCTAAGGTCACAAATATAGGTTACAAGCAAAACACTGGAAAAGTTGTTCTGTGAAACTAGCAACCAGACTAGAGCTAGAATGCTTATACCATCAGACAAAATAGACATAATGTAAAAACATTGCAAGATCAGCATGTGATCACATTCTGCCAGTGAGAGTACCAAGAAAGCTGTGACTGGTGCCTGGCCACAGTAGTTGGTTCTCATGTGGGCATACAACTCATCTTAAATATTCATAACTTTTAAAGAACAATTGCTGGAGTTATTGAGAAAGAGTTTTTAAACCGAAATGATGCATTCCTGCATGATGCATCCCACACTGGCAAAAACTTACCTGAAAGGAAAGCCAAAATAGTAACAGAAGTACTATAAAATAGAAATGAAACAAAGGAGAGATAGCAGTAGTAATATAGAGACAGGGCTAGAGGTAGATGGAGAGGAAGGGAGGTAGTAAGCAAACTGAAGATTTTGTACAAAATATTGGATAAAACAGTTCTACAGCTTAAAATTTTGTGTTTGTACATTTCAATTATATCAACCAATAAATACCCCTCCTCCTATTCCCCATTGACTAATTTAAAAGTTGATTTTCATCACTTGCAACTTACAGAATACAGACTAACACAACTTGCCAAAAGAATTTGTTCACACTTTCTTGTCAGTACATTTGCAGTAGATTTCAACATTTTCAAAATTTCTGGAGGGTGAGAATTACATAACCTGAGATTTAGTTTCCTTTCCCTTTCTAAGACTCTTATTCTTCTTAATTATCATAAAAGTGAATTAAATGGTTTTGTAACTCTTCTCCACTTGACCATTCTGTTTCTGCCTTTGACATGAAATTTCTTTGGAAGGTGTAATTTGTTGTGCATAATTAATATAAGGGAGACCAATCTTTGAACCTGGTGATCCCCCCCAACAAACCATTCATGTGTTATATACAATTCATTTTATACTTTATAGAGAAAAAAAATGAAGCTCAGAGAGGAAAGTCACTTGTCCATACTCACTTAGGTTCAATTTCCCATGTCCTACCTCTTAGTTTCAGAACATTCTCTTTCTACTTTGCCCTGAGTTTGCAATTGTCATTATTCTTTCTCTCTGATTCTTGCCAGGTCCCATGAAAATAAGCTTCAAGGACAACTCTTTATGGTAGCTTTATGGTTGGTGTTTAGCTATAAAAGGGAAAGCAAGAAGGCCACTCCTCAAAGACAAGTGAGAACTGGTCTTAGAAAAAGATATTGTACTCTCCTCGCATTGGGATTGCAGGCCGCTTAAATGAGTTTGTATGGTTTTATTGATTTGTACTCTTGGTTCTCTGATAAATTCCCTCTTCCCCATTTCTGCTACTCTTAACTTTAGTTTAGACTTTCATCATGTCTTCTTGTTATTACAGCAAAAGCCTCTTCACTGATCTCCCTTTCTGTTACCTCTTATTCTCTGATCAATCTCCCCACTGGACTAAAGTGATTTTTCTTCAGTGCAATATGACCTTATTACCCCCATGTTTTAATGAGCCTATGGTTATCCATAACATATGTGAGAAAGCCTAAACTCTTCTTATAAATATTGACAGTTTCGTTGGTTGTGTCCCAGACTGTCTTTCCAGAATAATTCTTATCTTTTAAGAGATTTATTTTTTTTTTATTTTAAAGGTAGATTTGGGGAGAGAAAGTGAGAGAGAGAGATCTTCTATCTGCTGGTTCATTCCCCAAATGGCCACAATGGCTGGAGCTGGACTGATCTGAAACCAAGAGCCAGGAGCTTCTTCCAGGTCTCCCAGATGGCTGCAGGGGCCCAAGCACTTGGGCTATCCTCTGCTGCTTTCTCAGGAGCATTAGCAGGGAGCTGGACCGGAAATAGCACATTCAGGACTTGAATCAGTGTTCATATGGGATGCCAGCATTGCAGGTCACAGCTTTACCCAGTACACGACAGTGCAGGCCCCCAGAAAAATTATTTTTTAAAAAAGATTTATTTATTTATTTATTTGAAAGGCAAAGACACAGAGAGAGAAAGAGAAAGGTCTTCCATCTGCTGGTTCAGTCCCCAGGTGGCCACAATGGCTGGAGTTGAGCCAATCCGAAGCCAGGAGCCAGGAGCTTCTTCCAGGATTTGAGCCATCTTCTACTGCTTTCCCAGGCCATAGCAGAAAGCTGGATTGCAAGTGGAGCAGCCAGGTCTCAAACTGGCACCCATATGGGATCCTGGCACTGCAGGCGGTGGCTTTAGCCACCACACCACAGCACCGGCCCCCGAGAATAATTCTTAAAACTACTACATACTGAAGCTAAATAGCATCGTACGCAATGTGGCTCATGCACTCAATCTTTCTTATATCCATAACTAGAATGCAGTTCTTCCATTGCTTTTGTTGCTTGACAAGCTCTTTTTTAGCCTTCAAGTTCAAGTTCAATCCTAACACATTTCTTTTTTATGCAAATTAAACTTTTATTTAATGAATATAAATTTCCAAAGTACAGCTTATGGACTACAATGGCTTCCCCCCCCATAACCTCCCTCCCACCCACAACCCTCCCCTTTCCCACTCCCTCTCCCCTTCCATTCACATCAAGAATCATTTTCGTTTCTCTTTATATACAGAAGATCAGTTTAGCATACATTAAGTAATGTAACACATTTCTGAACGTTTTACTCTTGAAAATGTCTCTTAATTCTTTCCCTCTTTCTCATTGACACTCCCATACCACAAACTCTCATCAGTCCTCACCTGTAACAGTTTCCTAATACTCTAACTCCAAACTCTGCTCCAGAGTCACTAATCTAAATCACAACTGAATCTAAATCTCATTTACTTTCTAAATCACAAGTGTATCTTCTTTAAAATCCTTTCAGTGCTTGTCTCATTGCATAGAGAAAAATCCAGACATCTTTAACTGTAACTGAAGCAGATACAATTTTATCTGTTTAAATGTTGGAAATTAACACAAAATGTAGTTAATTCATTAGTTCATTTATTCAATAATTGAATCCTATGTGTATAAAACAGTATTCTTTCTATTGGTAATCCAAATTAGAAAAGTCTCTACTTTTCAATAACTTACATTCTGAGGTACAGAAATGGAGGGAGAGAGGTAGTAGGCAGACAAATCAATATATAGTATATCCAGTTCTGATGAGTGACAAATATAAACACACATAAGGATATAGGGCATAGGGATGCCATTCTTATCAACTGACCAGAGAAAGAGTATCCAATGAGGAATCACTTGAAAGTGAAAGGAGAGATCAGGTCATCTGAATATACATGGAAGAACATTTCAGGCAAAGGGAATTACATATTGAAAGTTCCAGAGTTGTTAGGGTGCATGGTATATTCAAGAAGCATTAAGGAAGTCAATTTACTAGAAAGGAGAAAGAGCAGAAAGGAATAGTGCAAATGAAGTGACACGGAGGTGGGGTTGGGGAGGAACCCAGATCATTCAGGATGTTATACAGCATGGTGATACTTTTGGACCTTATTGCAAGGACATGTAGAAAAGATTGGAGATTTTTTGACTTAGAAATGAGATGATCTATCTTGTTTTGCAGATATCTACCATGGGAGTAATGTGTTATAGTGAAGCAGGAGTGGAAGCTGGATGAGGTGGCAGTGGGGAAGGGGGCTCATTAAGGGTATACTTAGATAGTCCAGATTTAATTTGTGGTAAAAAAAAGCTCCAGTGGAAAAAAAAAGGGAAAATCACACTATACCTAAATAAAGATCTCATCTTCTCTTTTTATGATATTTTATAGATCTCCTTTAAATATACATATATATCTATAATTATATATAATAAATTATATATACATATATATACATGATGTTCATTTAATCTTAAAAACCTCTCTGCTGGCCAGTGCCGTGGCTCACTTGGCTAATCCTCTGCTTGCAGCGCCGGTATCCCGGGTTCTAGTCCCAGTTGGGGTGCCGGGTTCTGTCCTGGTTGCTCCTCTTCCAATCCAGCTCTCTGCTGTGGCCCGGGAAGGCAGTGGAGGATGGCCCAAAGTGTTTGGGCCCTGCACCCGCATGGGAGGCCAGGAGGAAGCACCTGGCTCCTGGCTTCCGATTGGCGCAGTGCCAGCCATATTGGCCATTTTGGAGGTGAACTAACGGAAGGACTCTTTCTCTCTTTCTCTCTCTCTCTCTCACTGTCTAACTCTGCCTGTCAGAAAAAAAAATCTCTGTGTGGCAGACATTCTAAAAATACTCCATTACATACATGACAAAATTGGGTTCCAGCGAGATGACATGACTTGCTCAAGGTCATAAAGCTGTATTGTCAGTATCAGAGCTGGTATCCAAACTCTTTCCCCGACACCTCAAATGCCTCCTATCCTAATGAGTAGGATAAAGCAACACCAGGCATCAATGAGATGGCAGATATATTTAGCAGATCATTCTCAGGAAGATATTTGGAATCCCCCTTCAAAAGGTAGGCATTGGGAGATGCAGAATAAAATGGTGACACAGGATTCTCCAGCAACTCTCTTCCCAAAGAAATATCAATAAGAACAACTTTCAATGCTTGAGAATATACTAACAAAACCCAAAACTAGCTGAAAGATGATAGTATCAGGTTGTAGAACTAGAATAAGAAAAGAGATTCTGGGGCAGGAACTATGATGTGGTAGACTAAGCCTGCAGTGCCAGCATCCAATACAGGTGCTGGTTCGAGTCATCTCTGCCCTTCTTCGGATCCGGCTCTCTGTTAATGACCTGGGAAAGCAGTAGAAGATGGCCAAAGTCCTTGGGCCCCTGAACCCATGTGGGAGACCAGGAAGAAGCACCTGTCTCCTGGCTTCAGATTGGCCCAGCTCTGGCTATTGTGGCTATTTGGGGAGTGAACCAGCAGATGGAAGACCTCTCTCCCTCTCTCTCCCTCTCTCTCTAACTCTACTTCTCAAATAAACAAATAAAATCCTTAAAATGAGAGACTTTGAAGAAGATAGTAACAATAGTTTTATATCACCTACATCACCCCTTCCCCAAACAAAGACAGCATAGTGGACAGAGAGATCTTGTCCATTTGGGAGAAAAAGAAGACTATGATTATAAGACATTTCTTTGGACCCTCCACAGTAAAACCCAGCACCAAAAAGGCCCTTAGAGCCCCAGGCTATATAGGCTGATACCTGTTTGATGAACCTCCAGATATAACCCAGAACCAGGAAGGATCTTACAGTCTCAGGCTTTCAAGCATGGGAGAAAGATTCAATTTCTAGTCTTTCCCAGTATCATACTGACTGGATATCTGGAATTTGGGCCCACTCCTGAACCTGTCGGCTATAATGGCCCTGGGCTTCAAGAATGCTCCAACATTACACCAGTTCCTATGACCTTAGGCTTTTGGCTTGTCTCAGAACCAGCCCCTGAAGCCTGGTCTCAGACTCATGCCATATGGCTTTCCCAGAATCTGAATAGTTCTCATCCTTGATGGGATTTGTCAAGCAAAGACAGTGTATGAAGACTGAAATAAGCATCTGCTGCTTAAATTGAATAGATATTGATGTAGAATCACAAAATTCAAAAACAATCAGGGACAAATGACATTACCAAAGGGACAAAATAAAATGTTAATGAAATGGACAAGTGAAAACTCCCTGGTGAAAAATTTCAAAATAGATTTTTTACAAAAGGTTAGCGAGCTTTAGGAAGATACAGAAAAACTTAACAGAGAGATTGAAATATTTTGACAAATCTTGAGACTTATGAGCCAGCATCCAAAGGACAAATATTCAGGTTCTGGGAGCTCAAGGAGAAGAGAAACCAATAGGGTATAAACATTTAAAAATTAATTGATATGCATGTAATATTTGCATTTATTCGTGCATTACAGTATTATTACTTGATACATGTATAAAATGTGATATGATCACATCACTTCTATGTGGTGAAAATCTTCAGTCTTCTGCTCTATTTCTTTTGAAATGTGTACTTAATTGCCACATAATATAAATGCCCTGCAGAGTTATAGACTGTCAGAATTAATTGTGACCCACTAACTATTTTTGGTTATTACTATCCACCTTTGTTCTATCCCCCTTACTCTTCCCAGTCTCTATGAACTCTATTTTACTTTACTTTTGTGTTATAAAAATTAGTTAGAAAATGTGGTGTTTTTCTTTCATTGTCTGACTTATTTCACTTAATAGAATGACTTCTAATTGTATTCATGTTCACACAAAATAGAATTTTATCCTTTTTATAACCAAATAAAATATTTGTGTATGTATATAAACACACTATTAATCCATTCATCTCTTGATGGACATCATAATTGATTCAATATCTCTGTTATGAATAGTACTGTAATACACATGGAACTTCAGGTATTTCTTTGAATATACACACAGGAGCAGGATTTCTGGATCACACGCTAGTTGCATTTTCAGTGTTTTGAGAAACATACTGTTGTCAATAATGGTCATATAATTTGCATACTCACCAACAGTTTATAAGACTTTCCCTTAAATCAAAAAATTCCTGAAAATGAGTGGAGACAACAACACAACATATCCAAAATTATGGGATATAGCAAAAGTAGTGTTAAAATAAAAGTTTATAGCAATTGGTGCCTGCATCAATAAATTGGATAGGCATTACATAAATGAGCTATCAGTGCATTTCAAGTATCTAGAAAAATAACAACAAACCAAACCCAAAATTAATAGGAGGAAAGAAATAAATAAATGAGAGAATAAACAAAATAGAAGCAAAAAATACAAAAGATCAGTGAAATGAAGAGCTGTTTTTTGAAAACTAACCAAAAAAACAGGGAGAAGACCCAAATTAATAAAATCAGATGAAAAAGGAGATGTAACAAGGGATATCACAGAAATAAATAGAATAATTTGGAATTACTACAAACAGCTATATGCCACAAACTAGAAAATCTAGAAGAAATGGAAAAATTCCTGTACGCATATAATCTACCAAAATTGAATCATAAAGACATAAAAAACTTAAATAGACCAATAACCAAGACAGAACAATCACATCTTTTCCTTCAAAAAACTTGTCTGTTTTATTTTCAAAATATACTCTGAATTTTACTACCTTTTAATAACTACAACTCTTTTTAATCTTTTCTTCAATTACACATATTTATTATTCTTTTATATATTCATCAACTTCAGAAATCCTTCTGCTTACCTTCCCCTAGCCACTTGCTCAGTAATCAGCCTTATTCTTCAAAAATTGTGGGATTCATCACTCTTCTTCAGATAGAGGTATAAATCCGGTTGCAGCCGGGACTCGAACCAGCACCCATATAGGATGCCGGCACTGCAGGCGGCAGCTTTAACCACTATGCCACAGTGTCGACCCAGTTTTGTATGGTGTTGACTATGTCTTTATTCCCTTAGCTCCTGTCTGGCCATCTGTAAACTGCTCAAAATTCATTCATCAAGTTCCCCTTTTGAATATGAATAAAGGCAGGTTTATTAAAAGACATATATTTCTTTATAAGGCAGAGTTACAGAGGGAGGGCAAGAATGAGTGAAAGGGAACTAGAGAGAAGTCTCTCATTCTCTGTTTCACTTGCTAAATGGCTGCAACAGCCGGGGCTGGGCTAGGCCAAAGTCAGGAGCCAGGATCTTCTTCCGGGTCTCCCACATGGGTGCAAGGGCCCAAACACTTGGGGCATCCTTCTACTGCTTTCCCAGGCACATTAGTAGAGAACTGGATCAGAAGTGGAGCAACTAGGACTTGAACCAGCATCCACTTGGCATGCAGGCATCACAGGTGGTAGCCTCCCTGCTAAGTCATTATGCCAACTCTTAGAGTTAGTTTCTATTTGCAATCAGGAACATTGAATTGTAAACACATTTTTAAAATTATGATACAGAAAGGCTAGGCAAGGAATCTTCTTAATTTCACACAATAAGTATTTCAAAACCAGTCCTAGCTGAAAATCTAGAATTTTAGAGATGAAAAAAGCCATGGGGGGCCGGCACTGTGGCATAGTGGGTAAAGCCATCGCCTGCAGTGCCTGCATCCCATATGGGCACCGGTTAGAGTCCCGGCTGCTCCAGTTCCAATCCAGCTCTCTGCTATGGCCTGGGAAAGCAGTAGAAGATGGCCCAGTCCTTGGGCCCCTGCATCCACGTGGGAGACCTGGAAGAAGCTCCAGTGGATTTGAAGACTTCCCTCTCCCTCTCCCTCTCCCTCTCCCTCCCCCTCCCCCTCCCCCTCCCCCTCCCCCTCCCCCTCCCCCTCCCCCTCCCCCTCCCCCTCCCCCTCCCCCTCCCCCTCCCCCTCTCCCTCTCCCTCTCCCTCTCCCTCTCCCTCCCGTAACTCTGACTTTCAAATAAATAAATAAATCTTTTTTTTTTTAAAGAAAAGAAGCCATGGAAATTACCTACTCCAAAATATCATACAATTTCTGTTTGAACACCCTCAGAGAAGGATAATTTTCAGATGGAAAGACAGAGGACTATAAAAGATCTTTTTTGAGGTTTTATTTTTAAATTTTTGTTAACAATAATTATATGTATACATTTGCTATAGTGTAACATTTCTTTTTTTTATCTTTCATTTAATGAATATAAATTTCCAAAGTACGACTCATGTGTATAGTGTAACATTTCAATACATGTATACAATGCATACTTATGAAAGCAGAGTAATTGACATCTCTCCTTTTTTGACATTACATTATGACTGGAGATGTGGATCTCCTTGCTTCTATTTGTTCATAGAGTATGTACTAGATTATTGTGAACAAGTCATCCCACTATGCTGTGCAACACTAGGAACTTATTACTTTGGTCTAACCTTGACTTAGTACCCATTATTCATCTTATTGTTAGAAAACTCTTCTTTCTATGTTTAGCTGAAATCTGTTTTCCTGAAGCGTCCACTCACTGCTCTCAGGCTCCAACTTCTAGACATGTACAGAACAGGTCTGAGTCACTGCCAGGCTGAATAGCTTCAAATATACACAGGAGCTGGATTCCAGTCCTCTTTCCAGCCTGATCAATCTTCCTCTGGAATGCTCTAGTTTTTGTTTTGTCCTCTGTATGCATGACGTGTACACGGTCCTCTTGAGGAAATTATCTGATCAGAGCATAGAAGAAGATAATTTCTACCTCACTATTCTTGACATACAGTGAGTTTACACTAGTATAGCTTCAATAAGGGATAGTTCTTGTTAACAAAGAAAATCCTAGGACAAGATGACTTCACTGCTGAATTCTACCATTCTCCCACTTTTCATTTTAATTTAAATTAATTTTTTTTCATTTCTTTTTTAACTTTTATTTAATGAATATAAATTTCCAAAGTACAGCTTATGGATTACAATGGCTTCCCCCCCATAACGTCCCTCCCACCCGTAACCCTCCCCTTTTCCACTTCCTCTCCCCTTCCATTCACATCAAGATTCATTTTCGATTCTCTTTATATACAGAAGATCAGTTTAGCATACATTAAGTAAAGATTTCAACAGTTTGCTCCCACACAGAAACACAAAGTGAAAAATACTGCTTGAGTACTAGTTATAGCATTAAATCTCAATGTACAGCACACTAAGGACAAAGATCCTACATGAGGAGTAAGTGCGCAGTGACTCCTGTTGTTGACTTAACAAATTGACACTCTTGTTTATGGCATCAGTAATCACCCTAAGCTCTTGTCATGAGCTGCCAAGGCTATGGAAGCCCCCTGAGTTCACCGACTCTGATCATATTTAGAGAAGGCCATGGTCAAAGTGGAAGTTCTCTCCTCCCTTCAGAGAAAGGTACCTCCTTCTTTGATGACCCGTTCTTTCCACTGGGATCTCACTCACAGAGATCTTTCATTTAGGTTTTTTGTTTTTTTTTCCCCAGATTTTCTTGTCTTTCCAGGCCTAAAATACTCTCATGGGCTCTTCAGCCGGATCCGCATGCCTTAAGGGCTGATTCTGAGGCCAGAGTGCTGTTTAGGACATCTGCCATTCTATGGGTCTGCTGTGTATCTCACTTCCCATGTAGGATCGTTCTCTCCCTTTTTGATTCTATCAGCTAGTATTTGCAGACACTGTTCTTGTTTATGTGATCCCTTTGGTTCTTAGTCCTATCATTATGATCAATTGTGAACAGAAATTGATCACTGGGACTAGTGAGATGGCATTGGTACATGCCACCTTGATGTGATTGACTTGGAATCCCCTGGTATGTTTCTAACTCTACCGTTTGAGGTAAGTCAGCTTGAGCATGTCCCAAATTGCACATCTCTTCCCTCTCTTATTCCCATTCTTATATTTAACAGTGATCACCTTTCAGTTAAGTTTCAGCACTTAAGAAGAATTGTGTATTGATTACAGTATTCAACCAAAAGTATTAAGTAGAACAAACAAAAAAAATACTAAGAGGGATAACATATCAAGTTGCTCATCATGTAGGATCTTTGTCCTTAGTGTGCTGTACATTGAGATTTAATGCTATAACTAGTACTCACACAGTATTTTTCACTTTATGTTTCTGTGTGGGAGCAAACTGTTGAAATCTTTACTTAATGTATGCTAAACTGATCTTCTGTATATAAAGAGAATCGAAAATGAATCTTGATGTGAATGGAAGGGGAGAGGAAGTGGAAAAGGGGAGGGTTGCGGGTGGGAGGGACGTTATGGGAGGGAAAGCCATTGTAATCCATAAGCTGTACTTTGGAAATTTATATTCATTAAATAAAAGTTAAAAAAAGAAATGAAAAAAAGATTCAGTATGATTTGTAGATACAAATCCAAGGCCATAATGACATCTCTCCTCTTTCCTCCCTTCTTTCTTCTACAATGTTAAAATACATATGGAAACACATGAGACCTCAAATAGCTAAAACAATCTTAACATAAACAAAGCTGGAGGCATCACAATACCACATTTTGAGACATACTACAAGGTAGTTATAATCAAAACACCCTGGTACTGGCAGATAAATAGACATGTAGATCAATAGAACAGAATAGAAACTCCAGAAATCAATGCATGTGTCTACAACCAATTAATCTTTGACAGAGGATCCAGAAACAATCCCAGGATAAAGGACAGTCTCCTCAAAAAGTGGTGCTAGAAAAAATGGATCTCTGAGTGCAGAAGTATGAAACAAGACCTCTACCTCACATCTTATACAAAAATCAACCTAAAATGAATCAAAAATCTAAATCTATGCCCTGATATCATCAAATTATTAGAGGAGAATATTGGAGAAACTCTGCAAGACATTGGCATAACAACTTTTTGGAAAAGACTCCAGAAGCACAGACAATAAAGGCAAAAATAGATAAATGGGATTATATGAAGCTGAGGAGCTTCTACATGGCAAAGGAAACAGCAAAGTGAAAATGCAGTTGACAGAATGGGATAAAATAGTTGCAAACTATGCAACTGATAAAAAATTAATATATAGAATACACATATATACATATATATTTATATATATAGAGAGAGAGCTCAACAACAAAACAAACAATCCATGTAAGAAAGAGGCAAAGGACTGCAACAGGCATTTTTCTTTTTTTAAATTTTTTAAATTATTTGAGAGGTGTAGTTATAGACAGAGAGAGGGAGAAACAGGGAGAAAGGTCCTCCATCTGCTGGCTCACCCCTCAAATGGCTGCAATGGCCAGAGCTGGACCAACATGAAACCAGGAGCCTGGAGACCCTTCCTGGCCCCCATGTGTGTGCAGGGAACTAAGAACTTGGGCCATCTTCCATTGATTTCTCAGGCCAATAACAGAGAGCTGGATTGGAAGAGAGCCAGCTGGGACACAAATTGGCAGCCACATGGGATGTTGGTGCTGCAGGCAGAAGCCAAGCCTGCTGTACCACAGTGCCAGCCCCTAAAAATGGGCAAAGTGCCTGAAGAGGTATTTTTCAATAAAGGAAATTCAATTGGCAAGCAGACACATGAGAAAAATGTTCAGGATCACTAGCCATAAGGGAAACGCAAATCAAAACCACAATGAGGTTTTACCTCACCCCAGTTAAAATGGCTTTCATGCAAAAAACAATAAACAATAAATGCTGGCAGTGATGGGGAGGGTGGGAAAAGGCACCCTAATCCACTGTTGGTGGAAATGTAAACTATTACAGCTATTGTGGATGACGGTATGGAGATATCTCAGACATGACCCAGCCGTCGCACTCTTGGGAATTTATCCAAAGGAAATGAAATCAGTATATGAAAGAGTTATCTTTACCCACATGTTTATTGCAACTCAATTCACAATAGCTAAGATATGGAATTAACACAGATGTCCATTAACTGATGACTAGATAAAGAAATTATGGTGTATATATACTATGAGATACTGCTCAGCTGTAAAAATAAATAAAATAAAATGTTGTCTTTTGCAGCGAAATGGATGTGACAGGAAACCATTATACTTATGAAATAAGCCAGTCCCAAAATATGCATACCATATATTTTCCCTGATCTGTGGTAACGAGTAGAGAACCTGAAATGTAATGTATAGGAGTGAAATTCACATTTTGAGATTCGATGATTCTTTACAGCCCTTGTCTCTACTGCTTAGGAACAGTGTTTTTATTTATTTATTTATTTGACAGGTAGAATTACAGACAGTGAGAGAGAGAGAGAAAGACAGAAAGGTCTTCCTTCCGTTGATTCACTCCCCAAATGGCCGCTATGGACGGCGCTGAACCTATTGGAAGCCAGGAACCAGGTGCTTCCTCCCAGTCTCCCATGCAAGTGCAGGGGCCCAAGCACTTGGGCCATCCTCCACTGCCTTCCCGGGCCACAGCAGAGAGCTGGACTGGAAGAGGAGCAACTGGGACTAGAACCCGGCACCCATAAGGGATGCCAGTGCCGCAGGTGGAGGATTAACCAAGTGAGCCACAGCGCTGGTCCAGGAACAGTGTTTTCTTTCTTTTTTTTTTTTTTTTCTTAAAATTTGTTATACTCTTTACTTGGTGTAGAGTTAATCACATGAGAATAAAGTAAAATGAAAGTAAATTGGGGCTGGTGCTGTGGCGTAGCTGGTAAAGCCCCTGCCTGCAGTGCCAGCATCCCATATGGCCACCAGTTCGAGTCCCGATGCTCCACTTCCTATACAGCTCTCTGCTATGGCCTGGGAAAGCCGCAGAAGATGGCTCAAGTCCTTGGGCCTCTGCACCCACATGGGAGACCTGGAAGAGGTTCTCGGTTTCAAATCAGTACAGCTCTGATCATTGCAACCAACTGGGGAGTGAATCAGTGGATGGGAGACCTCTCTCTCTCTCTCTCTCTCTCTCTCTCTCTCTTCCTCTCCTTCTCTCTCGTGTAACTCTTTCAAATAAATGAATAAATACATTTTTAAAAGTAAAAAAGTAGATGATTATGAAAATTGAGAGGGAATAAGAGAAGAAGGAGGAGGAAGAGTGGGCAGGAGGGAGGGTGTGGTGGGTAATATCACTATTTTACTAAATCTGTATATATGAAATACGTGAAATTTGTTTACCTTAAATAAAAAAAACTTTAAAAATTAATCTATTGGTGGAACAGTGGTAGGAGAGTACTTCATATCTCTTTAGGGATGTAGGAAGAGGTTAGTCATCCTCTTAAAAGAAATATAGTAGAGGAAATTCAGATACTGGATATATGTCGGTAAACAGCCTGTAAGTACCCATAAACTTTATAATTCTATTTATTCACCTAATTGTCTTCCAATAGTAATTTGGTTTTCTAAGTAGACAGCACTGTAGGCGACAAAGCTGAATCATCAATGTGTATACTCTGAATGTTTTGATCGCTATATTTCTCAGTATAAACTAATAAAGATCACTAATGGCCTCTGAGTTTAATCCATGTGAGTCAGTTGCCTCAAACCTTTTCACCTTTGTTTGATCTGCGAAAAACATAATCATTGCAACTTTCTAGTTAGAACACTAGTACTGGAGCATATGGGAAATTCCCCTCACAAACCTGTGTATTTTTGTGTTTGTGTGCATGCCCACAGGCATATGCTAGCATGCACACACACACACACATGCACACACTATAGCCACCAGAGTGTTCCACTTAAGCAAATACTATGGGACTTGAGATTAGGGTCAATTGAGGTCCAAATAAGGAGATTCATGGGCTTCCCATTCCCCTGATGTGACTCAAGTATGCTGTATCTTGCTCTGTATTTCTTTTTCTAGGTTGTTTTAGCTATTTTTGATATGAATACAAAGTATATACTGAAAACTTCTTTAGGCTCTATCTCGTGAATCAGGCCACACTACAGGTTGACAGATAAGTATAGTAAGATCTCTGTCTTTAAAAAATTCACAGTGGTTTGAGAGATGACTCAGATAAAAGGGTTCTTGCAATGTGTGAAAAGTGCATTAACAGAGGCATGCCCAGGATTCTGTGGGAACATGAAAAGGTAAGGACTATACAGTGGCAGAGAAGAAATGGGTGAATGCTTCTTAGAAGAGGTAGAATTGGAAGATCTTGACTTATGGGGGATTCTGACTTTGGAGTAATTCTTTCCATAATTCACTTGTCCACTCAAATCTTCAATATGATTGACTTTATGATCTTTATCATTTTATTCTAAAATGAGAAAACTGAACTAAAATATTGCTAAGGTTTCTTGCAGTTCTGACATGCCTATTTCTTAAATAACTAAAGAGAGCATTAGCCAAGAGAATAACAGTGAGTCATCAATGGATGTGGCAGTTCCCAAAACTAATGTAACTGCTCAATGGCATCACTAGAAAGCTAAAACATCAGGAATCAGGTGAAAATCCTATTCTGTGGATTGGTCAGAATTCAACCCTTTGGACTCTGCACATTGAGAAAGCCACAAACCCTCTGCAATGTGTCCTGAGAAGAATATAAAATTTTGGGATGGACTTGGGGTACAAATACTATGAGGAAAATTCTAAGGACCAGGAACAGTTTGGCCTACAGAAATCTTAGGGAACATGGTTACTGTCTTCATACTTCTGAGGGCTATCACAGAGCAAGGAAATCAGATAAGGGGCTTTCCTGAAGTCAACTAGATTCCTCTCGCCACTGGAACTCACTCTGCCCATACACATGATAGGCTACAACTGCTCCCAAATCAACATCTTTTAGTACAGCCCTCAGCTAATGATGGGAACTGGTAGATGCATACTCCATCATTCTCCATCCCACAATAGGACAACTCTTAGGTATGTGCTTAACATGCCTTCTCAAAGTTCCCCTGTGGAATTAAGCTCCATTGTTCCACAGTGATAATACTTTGTGGTGGCTCTCTTCCCTTTTCTCTCTCATTTACCTGTTTCTCTCACTGTGCTTTCTAGGGATCATGTCCCAAATAAACTGCTTGCGCTCTACTACTTGTTAATACCAAAATAAGATACTGAAATTCCAATTCTTCATGATACAATCTGTTCCCTGTTAAACTTTCCCATCTCATTTTCTCACTCAGTTCACATTCCTTCAGAGTCTCTAACCATTCATCATTTTCTGGATAATTCACATTTACTTCCTAACGTGTTTGTTGTCCACCCTTTTCCTTGTGTGTGAAATTCCCTCTTACCAATGTCTTACCTATGTTTACCACAACAACTTCTAGTCAGTTATCAAAGCTAACTTAAATATCTCCTTCTCTATGAAGGTTGCCCAGAAGAGTAGCTGTTTCTGTTGGAGCATTGTGTTTTCCCCCTTACGGTTAGGGCAATATTTTATCACATATTATGAATATCTACATTTATTCTCTCCTACTCTTTGAACGTTTTAAAAGTAAAGATCATACATTAATAATCTCTGTAACCATAGAAGACATAGCTTAGTACTCGAATATTTGGAAGCAATTACCAAATAAGCAAGGATACCAGAGTGTATGGTTCATAATAAATGCTATATGAGTGTTTCAACAAGAAAAAATATATATACTGTACAACCACTTAGTAGTTGGAAACACTCATTTGAGGGTTCTTTTCCTCTTAGCCACATCCAGGAGGCACTCTAAGGCAGCATGCTTTACAAAGGAGTGCTCCAATCTGAATTTAAGGAAACCTTAATTTTGATATAGGTTATTCAATTTGATGAGATAAGTTCTGGGTCTGTTTCCCTATGTATTCAATAAGAATATAAGCCCTAAGACCCAAAAATCTCGACATAGTTTTCTGATCCAAAATTTCAAACTGAGATATTTATACATTGTCTCAATCCTGAGACTCTGACTATTAGAGTCAGTTGTTTGTTGGAAACAGGAAGTTTTCATTTTCTTTGTTGGAGAGTTGGGAGTGGGAGGGTGCTGAAGGCAAGGACATTTAAGACGTCTACCTCCTTGCAACCTTCTTGATCTGAGAAATTGATCTGCTTTTTCAGATCAATTCTCACAATGTTGCAAACATATTTTTTCACACTTCTATGTGTGTGAAACGCCCTCTCTAGTGTTCAGGTTTTCTCACTTTCTTTCTCCCCCTAAGAAACGATGCAGTTTAAAGGTATTCTCCCCAGTTTCCCTGCATTCAGAGCAAGATGAAAAAGCTAAGCAAAGAGTGATTCATTCACCATAGAGAAAAATAAGTGTAATTCAGAACTAGATTTTATCACATTCACAATATCTGAAGAGTAAAAATTTCCTTGCCTCTATGTTCTGCATCAGACCTAGCATTTCCTCCCTTCTTTCATCTACTGTATTAAATTTAGATCACTTTGAACTTTTTCTCTTGCACAATTTTCATGGAAATAAGAAAAACAATGAAAAAAAAACCCCACAAAAATCCCAGTATTCTATTTCCCTCTGCTAGGGATTTAAAAAGATCAAAAGGAGAGGGACTGTTGGGTGGATTTCATTGATATTATAAGGGGCTGGGGGTTGCTAAGATGGACCGGATTGTTGGGGACTATTTGGGAGTCCAAGGTAGAATAAATATTGTTATAAATTCTATCTATACCACTTTTGCAACAACCCCATCACATGATGTCTCACGAAAAGGGAAGGAGCAAATGACTTTGCTAAAATGAACGAACGAGTAAGTAAGAAGGGAAGAAAGAATAGTTTTCTTGTGCTGAAGTTTTCATTTGTAAAACAACTTATCTGTTGACCCTTCAGAGACATCATAATTTTGACTTTGTAGATGGGAAAACTAAGGTGCACATGGCTTTCACAAAGCTATCAGGTGAAGTGGAAGCAAAAATATCATGAGGGGTGCTCTGGGAGATTTATGGAGACACATTTTCCAAGCATTATTTACTCTGTATTTGGCAGTATGCCAGATATAGTAGGAAAAGGACTTGACTAGTTTCTTCAACAACATCAGTAGTACTGCCTGAATCAAGGCTTTAATTGCATTCTGCTTCTGCATGTGGGTAAGCTGATTTGTAACATGAACACTAGTACAAAGGCTTATACTTCTTGGAATATCTATGCTGGAGAGGACTTTGGAGTCCTTAGGAACTGATAGTAGAAGTGACTCCCCCTACCCAACATCCTGTCTGCTAGTTCACTCCCCAAATGTCTACAACTGCTAGAGCTGTGCTGATCCGAAGCAAGGAGCTTCTTCTAGGTCTCCCACAGTGGTGCAGGGGCCCAAGGACTTGGGCCATCTTTTTACTCTTTCCCAGGCCATAGCAGAGAGCTGGATAGGAAGTGGAGCAGCTGGGACTTGAGCTGGCGCACTTATGGGATGCCAGCACTGCAGGTCTCATCTGCTATGCCACAGCGCTGGCCCCCAAAATATGTAGTTTCAATATAAATTAAATAATTTTTGGAATGTATTTCCTTTTTCTGTGAAAACTTGCATTGGAATTTTAATGGATACTGCATTGAATCTATGTATTGGTTTGGGAAGTAGTAACATTAATTTTTCTCCTTCATAAATACGGATATCTTTTGATTTACTGGTGTCTTCTTAATTTCTTTCACAAATAGTTTATAATTGTCAGTGTACACCTCATTGGCTAAATGTATTCTTCAGATTTAAATTTATTCACCCTTCAGTGCTTTATATTTTTGATACTATCATCAGTGGAATTGATATCTTGATTTCTTTTTCAGATAGATGGTTATTGCTGCCAAGAAATGCTACTGATTTTTATATGTTGACATTGTATTCTACAATACTGCTAAGATCATTTATTAGTTCTGATGCTTTTCCTGTACAATATTTAGGATTTTCTGCATATATAACCATGCTGTCTACAAGCAGGTATAATATTACTACTTCTTTTCCAATTTAGATTCCTTTTAGTTCTTTTTCTGAATGATCTTGCTAGTACTTGCAGTAGTATGTTCGATAGAAGTACTGAGAGTTGGCATCTTTATCCTACTTCCAATTTTACAGGAAAAGTCTTGATTGTTTTACCACTCAATATAATGTTGACTATAGAACTACATTGATTGGCCTTAGTTCTGTTAAAGTATAGTTTGTCCTACACTTAATTTATTAGCATTTTATCAAAAAATGATGCTAAATTTTGTCAAATAATTTTTCTGTCTCTATTGCAATGATCATGGGTTTCTATTTTTCGTTCTGCTAATGTGGATTATTACATGGATTTATTTGTATATGTTAACCCAACTTTGTACCCCAGGGAGAAATTTCGCTTGGTCATTTTGTATAATCTATTTTCTGTGCTATTGAACTTGGTTTGTTAATGTTTTATTGACAAGTTTTGTATCTGTGATCATTGCCACTATTAGACTATGGTTTTCTTTTTCTTGTGGTATTTTTGTCTTACTTCAGCATCAGGGTGATGCTGCCACCACAGAATGAGTTTGGAAGTATACAATCGCCTTCGAATTTTAAAAATATTTAAGCATTATTGTTACTAATTGCTCTTTGAATGTTTGCTAGAATTCAGCCATGCAGGCACCTGGTTCTGATTATTACCTCAATTTTTTTTGACAGGCAGAGTAGACAGTGAGAGAGAGAGACAGAGAGAAAGGCCTTCCTTTGCCGTTGGTTCACCCTCCAATGGTCGCCACGGCCGGCGCACCCCGCTGATCCGAAGCCAGGAGCCAGGTGATTATTCTGGTCTCCCATGGGGTGCAGGGCACAAGGACTTGGGCCATCCTCCACTGCACTCCCTGGCCACAGCAGAGAGCTGTCCTGGAAGAAGGGCAACCGGAACAGAATCCGGTGCCCCGACGGGGACTAGAACCTGGTGTGCCGGCACCGCTAGGTGGAGGATTAGCCTAGTGAGCCACGGCGCCGGCTGTTACCTCAAATTTTGATTATTGCTTTGATCAGGTTTTCTGTTCCTTCTTGATTCAGTTTTGGTAGGTAGTGCTTTTTGATCAGTTAGTCCATTTCTTTTGGATTGTTGGATTTGTTGACATATAATTTGTTGCGAAATTAGATATGTTCAATTTATTGTTCATGGTATTCCCAGAGGATCCTTATTTTTGAAGCACTATTAAAAGGCCTTCTCTATAATTTCTGTGTTTATGTTTTTTCTTCCCTTTTTTTTCTTAGTGTGGCTTTTGTTGGCTTTTAATAGCTTTTTTTCTGGCCTGAATTTCATTTATTTCTGCTATTGTTTTTATTATTTCCTTCATTCTACCAGCCAGAGTTCAATTTGCTCTGCTTTTTCAGTTTCCTTGATATATAAATTTAGCATGTTTATTTGAGGTTTTTCTTCTTTGTAGAATGTAGGCATTTATTGCTCTAATCTTCCACCTTGGCACTGTTTCTTTTTTTTTTTTTTTTGGTGCAATTTACTTTTTATTTTTTTTATTTTTTATTTTTTTTAACTTTTATTTAATGAATATAAATTTCCAAAGTACGATTTATGGATTACAATGGCTTCCCCCACATACCGTCCCTCCCACCCACTACCCTCCCCTTTCCCACTCCCTCTCCCCTTCCATTCACATCAAGATTCATTTTCGATTATCTTAATATACAGAAGATCAGCTTAGTATACATTAAGTAAGGATTTCAACAGTTTGCTCTCACACAGAAACATAAAGTGAGAAATAATAGATGATTTTTTTTTAAATGATGATGAAATCAGATCAGACCTATTGTCATGTTTAATCCCAGTGAGAGTCAAGTTGGGAGTTGATAATTTCTTTCTTTCTTTTTTTTTTTTTTTACAGAGGATCAGTTTAGTATGCATTAAGTAAAGATTTCAACAGTTTGCACCCCCATAAAAACACAAAGTGAAATATATTGTTTGAGTACTCGTTATAGCATTAAATCTCAATACACAGCACATCAAGGACAGAGATCCTACATGAGGAGTAAGTGCACAGTGACTCCTGTTGTTGACTTTACCAATTGACACTCCTGTCTATGGCATCAGTAGTCTCCCTATGCTCCGGTCATGAGTTTCCAAGGCTATGGAAGCCCTCTGAGTTCTCCGATTCTTATCTTGTTTAGACAAGGTCATAGTCAAAGTGGAGGTTCTCTCCTCCCTTCAGAGAAAGGTACCTCCTTCTTTGATGGCCTGTTCTTTCCACTGGGATCTCACTCACAGAGATCTTTTGCCAGAGTGTCTTGGCTTTCCATGCCTGAAATACTCTCATGGGCTTTTCAGCCAGATCCGAATGCCTTTAGGGCTGATTCTGAGGCCAGAGTGCTATTTAGGACATCTGCCATTCTATGAGTCTGCTGAGTATCTCACTTCCCATGTTGGATCACTCTCCCCTTTATTTATTCCATCGGTTAGTGTTAGCAGGTACTAGACTTGTTTATGTGCTCCCTTTGACTCTTAGTCCTTTCATTATGATCAATTGTGAACTGAAATTGATCACTTGGACTAGTGAGATGGCATTGGTACATGCCACCTTGATGGGATTGAATTGGAATCCCCTGGTATGTTTTTAACTCTACCATTTGGGGCAAGTCAGCTTGAGCATGTCCCAAATTATACATCTCTTCCCTCTCTTATTCCTACTCTTATGTTTAACAGGGATCACATTTCAGTTAATTTTTAACACTTAAGAATAACTGTGTATTAATTACAGAATTAAACCAGTCATATTAAGTAGAACAGACAAAAAAACTACTAAGAGGGATAATGTATTAAGTTGTTCATTAACAGTCAGGGCTATGCTGATCAAGTCACCGTTTCCCATAGAGTCCGTTTCACTTCAGGAGGTTTCCTTTTTGGTGTTCAGTCAGTTGTCACCGATCAGGGAGAACATATGGTATTTGTCCCTTTGGGACTGGCTTATTTCACTCAGCATGATGTGTTCCAGATTCCTCCATTTTGTTGCAAATGACTGGATTTCGTTGTTTCTTACTGCGGTATAGTATTCTAAAGAGTACATATCCCATAATTTCTTTATCCAATCTACCGTTGATGGGCATTTAGGTCGGTTCCAGGTCTTAGCTATTGTGAATTGAGCTGCAATAAACACTGTTTCTACTACATCCAATATACTTTTTCTAAGTTATGCTTCATTTTAGTGCTTTTCAAAATATTTTCTAAATTTCTTTTTATCCAGTTGGTTCTCAAGACTGTGTTGTTTAGTTACCGTATAAGTGTAAATTTTCCCAATTTCTTGCTGCTATGGTATCTAATTTTATTCCATTATTGTCAGTGAAGATACTTGCTATGTTTTCAATGTTCTTGATTTGTTAAGATTCATATTGTGACCTGAAACAAAACAATACTGGTTAATGTTGACTGTGCACTTGAGAAAAATCTGAATTCTTTTGATATTGGGTGAAATATTCTGCTTAAGTTAGGTCAATTTGGTCTACAATGCTGCTCAAGTCCTACTTTCCTTACTGATTTTCTGTATGGATTGTCCACCTGCCCTTGAAAATGGAGTATAGAACCTCCCTACTATTGTTGTATTACTGTCTATGTCTTTCTTCAGTTATTTTAATATTGGAGTTATGCATTTATTGGTTCTAATTTGAGATGCATATACAAGGGGTCATCAAACAGTCATGGAAAATTCATGTTACAAAAATGTAACATGTTTTTCAAAAATTTTTGCACCCAAAATTTATCTTTTAACAGTATTTTTATGAATTTTTAAGAATCGTGCATATTTACAATTGTTATATATTTTTTGTAAGAAATTTATTTGTTTGTTTATTTATTTATTCATTTGAAAGGCATAGCATATTACTGGGGCTATTTTCTGTTTCTTACCAGGCACATTAGCAGGAAGATAAATTGTAAGCAGGGCAGTTGAGACTCAAAATAGTACTTTGGCAGTGGCTTAATCTGCTACACCACGACATTGGCCCCACAACTGCTGTATATTCTTGATGAATTCAGTACGTTTTCATTGCTTAACATTCTTCTTTTTCTTTTGGTGCAATTTTCACTTGAAGTCCACTTTGCCCGATATAGGTATAGCCATCTCATTTTCAGCCTATTTGTACTTGAACGTAAAGCAAGTTTATTTTACACCACATACAGTTGTATCTTTTTTTTTAACTTTTATTTAATGAATATAAATTTCCAAAGTACAGAATATGGATTACAATGGCTTCCCCCCCCATAACGTCCCTCCCACCCGCAACCCTCCCCTTATCCACTCCCTCTCCCCTTCCATTCACATCAAGATTCATTTTCGATTCTCTTTATATACAGAAGATCAGTTTAGCATATATTAAGTACAGATTTCAACAGTTTGCTCCCACACAGAAACATAAAGTGAAAAATACTGTGTGAGTACTAGTTATAGCATTAAATCTCAATGTACAACACACTAAGGACAAAGATCCTACATGAGGAGTAAGTGCGCAGTGACTCCTGTTGTTGACTTAACAAATTGACACTCTTGTTTATGGCATCAGTAATCACCCTAGGCTCTTGTCATGAGCTGCCAAGGCTATGGAAGCCTTTTGAGTTCACTGACTCTGATCATATTTAGATAAGGCCATGGTCAAAGTGGAAGTTCTCTCCTCCCTTCAGAGAAAGGTACCTCCTTCTTTGATGACCCATTCTTTCCACTGGGATCTCACTCGCGGAGATCTTTCATTTAGGTTTTTTGTTTTTTTTTTCCCCCAGAGTATCTTGGCTTTCCATGCCTGAAATACTCTCATGGGCATTTCAGCCGGATCCGCATGCCTTAAGGGCTGATTATGAGGCCAGAGTGCTGTTAGGACATTTGCCATTCTATGGGTCTGCTGTGTATCTCACTTCCCATGTTGGATCATTCTCTCCCTTTTTGATTCTATCAGTTAGTATTTTCAGACACTATTCTTGTTTATGTGATCCCTTTGGTTCTTAGTCCTATCATTATGATCAATTGTGAACAGAAATTGATCACTGGGACTAGTGAGATGGCATTGGTACATGCCACCTCGATGGGATTGAATTCGAATCCCCTGGTATGTTTCTAACTCTACCATTTGAGGTAAGTCAGCTTGAGCATGTCCCGAATTGCATCTTTTGTAAAAGTCCGTTCAGAGAGTCTATAACTTTTTATTTCAGAATTCAATCCATTTTCATTTATACTAATTATTGATAAGGATTGATAAGGAAGGATTTACAATTGTCTATTTCTAAACTTTTTCTTTTTGCCTGTGGCTCTTCTGTCCTTTTTTTCTCTTGGCTTACTTTGTGTTTTGTTGTTTCTTTGCCCTGGCAGGTTATGATTCACTCCCTTTTTCATGTGTAATTTCTGTAGACCTTTTTTGTGGTTGCCAGGGAGTTTTTTTTAACTTTTATTTAATGAATATAAATTTCCAAAGTACAGCTTATGGATTACAATGGCTTTCCCCCCCCAATGACTTCCCTCCCACCTGCAACCCTCCCCTTTCCCACTCTCTCTCGCCAGGGAGTTTTTATAAAACATAACACTCCGTTTTGAGTTGACATTCACTTAACTTCCCATGCATCCACTTCTCCATTCCCATATTATATGCATTGATATCACAATTTACAGGTATATATTATGTATACATTATTATAATTTAGTTGTAGGTATTTTTAATACTTTTGCCTTAGTTAATAATTTTAATTGTTTTACTCACCACTGTTAACAGTAATATGATATTATGCATTTGTTCAGAAATTTCCCTTTGTCCAATGAGTTCCATATGTCTTTATTCTCATGTATTGCTTTTTAGCATTTTCTCATTTCAACCTGAAGAAGTTCCATTAATGATTCTTATAAAGTAGGTCTATCAGTTAAAACTCTTTTAATTTTTAGTCATATTACAAAATTTTTACCTCCCTTTTCAGTGTTGAGAGACATATTTTATGTGTATAATATTGTTAGTTGACAGGGTTTTTTTCTTAGGGCAGATTAAATATATCATCCCATTCCTTATGGGTCTACAAGTTTTCTGCCGAAAGTCCACTTGTAATTTTATAAATGTTCTTTTGTCTGAAACAAGTAACTTTCCTTTTACTGATTTCAAACTGCTATTTTTCTCACTTTGATTGTACTATGCTTTTTTATGGAACTCATCATGTTTGGTGTTCTTTGGACCTCTTACAACTGAAATTCTATTTATTTCCCTGGGTTGGAATTTATCATTCATTATTTCTTTGAATAAACTTCTGTTTTAGTTTTCTTTTATCCATCCATCTGTACCTTATATAATGTGTATATACGTTGCTAGATGGTGCCCCATATGTCTCTTAAACTATCTTCATCTGTTTTCAGTGTTTTATATTTTCATTCAACTGATTGGGCGATTCCAATGCTGTTTTCATGATCTTGATCCTTTTCTCTGTTTGATCTAGTCTTGCATTTTAACTCCTGTATTGGAATATAAATATACACTTACACATATTAGAGTGAAAATACGTTATTTATCTTTCTGTGTTGGGATTACTTCATTTAATACAATGATGTTCATTTCGATTCAATGTGGGACACATGTCAGGATTTCATTCTTTTATAGCAGAATATGGGATAAATACTACTGATTCAGGATAAATAATTTTTTGATATGCTATTGGATTCAATTTACTAGTATTTTGTTGGAAATTTTTGCATCTATATTCATCAAGGATATTGGTCTACAATTTTATTTTTTTGTTCATATCTTTATGAAAGTTAGGGAGTTTTTCAGCTGTTATTTCACTGAACAGATTTTCTAACCCCATCCTCTTTTCTTTTCCTTGTGAAATACCAAAACTTAAATAATGGTTTCTTTAATGGTATCCCCAAATCATGTAGGCTGTTATTATTTTTCTCTTTTTTATGATTTATCTTCAAGTTCAGAAATTCTTGTTTCTGCTTAATTTAGTGTTTTTGAGGCTATAATTTGTACTTTTATTTTATTTAGTTAGTTAATACCTAATACTTCAATGTGGTTAACTTTCAAAATCTCTGTCTCATTGATGAATTTCTCATTCACATCGTGAATTGCTTTCCTGATACCCTATGATCATTCATTTACAATCTTTGCTTTGCAGTCTCTCAGTTGCCTACCAAGGCAAAGAGCGAGCTGAGGAACTGTGCCAATTCTGGCAGCAGGCCCTGCTCAACCTGCAAGTGGCCCAGGTGTGAAATGAAGACTTCTAGACACAACCCAAGTGAGAAACTGGGACTACAAGAGCAGTACTTTTTCTGGGGCAATCTGAGCTGGCACTGGGAAAAGGCTGCGCAAATGGATCATATAACTGCCTGACTCTGGAGCCCCCAGAAGAGCACTGGCAAAGGATGACACGTGAACCCTCCTATCACTTCCTGAGGAAGTTACTAGAGTCCCAAGAGTGAGCTCGACCAAGATGGGCAGGGTATGTACATTCCAAGCCGCTCTTCACAGCATGGTCTGGAGCCATGAGCACAACTGTACTGTCAGAATGGACAGGGTTCAGAAACTCCAGTCACTGTTCATGGGAGGTTCTGGAGGCCTCAGTAGCATCCTGGAATGAGCAAGGAATGGAAACCCTGGCCACTGTTCCTTGGAGGGGCTGGAGTCCCAAGTGAGTGGCATGTTGGACAGGATGGGGTATGAGAACTCCCCCAGCTGTTTGTGAAATGGACCAGAACCCTAAGCAGTATACTAGGCTGGGCAGGTTTCACAAACCCTGATTATTGTCCCTGGGAGGGGCTAGTGCCATGTATGGTGCTGGATTCCAGATTGCAGGTCCTTTGTATTAGTAGTGATATTGATGTGTGAACAGTCCTAAACAAGCACACAGTTCCTAGTGTGCTCACAGTCCCAAGCAAATACACGGTCTAAGTAGCTGTGTATTCTAAGTAGACTGTGTATACACAGTCTAAGTAGCTGTGTATTCTAAGTAGCAGTGGGGCCATGGAAACCCTAATCTAGAGTTCCAGTGTACATAGACCCCAGCAGAAATGAGGGACTCCCTGAATGGGCAGAGATGGGGGTGGGGGGAGATTATCCCTAGGTCACACAATGGGAGCAAGTGTAACCGCAGGGCTTTTGCCTAGAACTATTACAGCTGCAGGAGTCACTGGGGGGCAACTCTTTGCCCTGGAAAGTGCTCCTACTGTTTCTGGAGGCTTCTCGTAGAGACTGGTGCTATGTCTTACCCTCTAAGGCAAATGGCGTTTAGCAGCTTCTCAGCAGCTACACAGGTCTGGTGTTTTAGGGGTGGAAGAAGGCAATACGCATTCTTTTATTGGAGCAAAGTTCCACCTGGACCCCAGCCAGCTCTGTAGATTTGACTTAAAGTCGGTGAGGATGAAGGAATTCTGTAGTTAATGCTGCCTATCTGCATCAGCAGCACTTTCTGCTTACCTCGTCCTGGCAAAATGGCATCTCCTAACAGGGGAGCTGTGGGAGGTGTGGAGGGCAGATAGTAGGTTCTGGTGGCAGCTGTGGTGTGCTGTTTTCCTCTCTCTCTCTCTCTCTCCCTCCCTCCCTCTCTGCTGGCCTTCAGAGTCTGTGCTGTTTGCATATTTCATCACTTCCTTACTGAAGCTTGTCCTTCAGTCAGTCTCCCCAGTTCTAATATTTTACATAGAACGCTTTCCCCAGCAAGATGGCATTCCCTGCCGGGAAGCCAGAATAGGGGTGACGAGTTGCAGCAGTAGGCAATGGTGGCAGCGTGCTTTGTTCCTGTCTCTACAAGCTTTAAGAGTTTCTGTGTTATTTGCAGTTCTGCTTACTTCTTTCCTAAAGTGTTCCTTAAGCCAGTCTCCTCAGTTCTAATATTTTATATATAGAATCCTTTTCCCAGCAACATGGCATCCCCAGCTGGGGTGGCAGCTTAGGAGCCACAGCAGCAGTAGCAGCAGCAGTGGGGTGCTCTGTTCCTCTCTGATGGTTTTCAGTCTCCATGCTGTTTGCAGTCCTCCGGCACTCTTTTTTTTTTTTTTTTAAACTGAAACTTTCCCTCTGTCGATATTTTGGAGATGCTGTTCTTCCTTATTGTTAGGAAGTTTTCTGGATGAGGTGGATGCAGATCCTCTCTCTTCAGCTAACTTCAAACTGAAACAGCACACACAGGTCAGGACACACCAATACAGGAACCACGTGGCGTTTTCACTTACTTTGCTAACCACTGCTTCCAGACAGTTTATTGTCCCCATGCTCCATTCTTGTCTGACCCAGGCATCCTCTCTCTCCCTTTTCTCTTCCTTTCTAGCATGTTCTGTTTACTCTGAGCATGCCCTAGTGCCCAGTAGTTACAGCACTCTTTGCCCTTACAGGGGTCTGGGAACTGTAATCAGGGTCTGGGGAGCCTCTCTTATGGCATCACAGTGTGGAAAGGGAACTTAGGGCTGCCTAAGCCTGTCTATAGGGTCTTCCTCCTCTTGCAATATGCCAGTCATCTATTTATGAGATAAACTGCCAGTGGAAAGGCTCCCACAGAAAAGTGCCCCCACTTCCCCCCTACAGTGATTTTGGAAGTTAAGCCCTTCCCCGTATTCCCCTTACCTCGTATCTTATGTTCCCATTACACTTTATCTTCAGAAACCATCTTGCCAGAGCTACTGCCAAGAAAAATCTGAGACAAAGCATAAGCACTCACGGATTTGGTGTAAACACCAAATGTACAAATTAATCCCAAGGCAGATTAAATTTGGATTTAGAGTTTGGCCTCCTGGTGTATTACTCCCTATTACTATGACAGAGCCAGGAAGTTTCTCCAGTTGCTTTGTTTCAGTCTCATTACCCATTTTGGACTACTGATGAGAAACTTGAAAAATCATTTTGACAAATCTTTTGTCTTTTTATGGTTTTCTCTGGCAGACAGACCCAGATTTTCAGCCACTGTATTATAAAGAACAGAGGTTCTCACAGTGGTTTTCAAACTTTTCTGTACATAAAAAAAAAAAATCTTCTGTGAAGCTTGGCAAAACACATACAACTAGGCCTCACTTCTAGAAGTTTTAAATGGAGCAAGTCTCAAGTAGTTCTTGATATTATGCATTTCCATAAGCATGAAGGGCAATGCTGAAGACACTAGTTCACAATTTAGCAACCACTGATTTAGACAGTTTTACAAGTAAATTCTCATAAATATTTAAAGAAAAACAGATGTCAATCCTTCTTAAACTATTCACAAAAATTTAAGACCATAGAACATTTCAAGAATCATTTTAGAAGGCCATAATTACCCTCATCCTAAAGCCTGCTAAAATCCTGGAAGAAAATATTTATAAATTTTGAAGATAGATAGATAGATAAAGAAATTAACATCCATAATATATATGGAACTCAAAATCTCAATAGCAGAAAAAAAACAAAAATAATAAAAAGTGAGGAAAAACAAAATCAAATAACCCAAATAAAAATGAGCAAAACACCAGAATAAATATTTCTTAAAAAAAGAAATTTAAATGGTTAACATGTATATGAAAAGGTGATCAACATCACTGCATATCAAATGATGCAAATCAAAACCACAGTGAGATATTCCCTCACTCCTGTTAGTATCGGTGCTATCAAAAAGACAAACAAGGGTTTGAGGCAAAGGAAACTCTTGTGCCTTGCTAGTGGCAATGTAAATTGGTACAGCCACAT
This sequence comes from Oryctolagus cuniculus, assembly GCF_051225735.1. NCBI lineage: Eukaryota > Metazoa > Chordata > Mammalia > Lagomorpha > Leporidae > Oryctolagus > Oryctolagus cuniculus. The sequence continues at coordinate 46,103,688 of NC_142888.1, read as the reverse complement.
GGAAAACAGTATGGAAGTGCTTCAAAAAATTACAAATATAATTACCACATAATTCACAAATCTCACTTTTGTGCATTTATCCAAAGGGCGTGAAGTTAGTATCTCCAAGACACATTTATACCCCTATGTTCATTGCAGCATTAGTCATCAATTGCCAATTAATAAAGCATGGAATCAACCTTAATATCCACTGATAAATGAATGTAAGAAAAATGTGATTATATACATATGTATATATATACACAAACACACACATATGTATCCTGGTGCTATAACACACAAAATGCACAGTATGGTGACCATAGTTAAAAACACAGTATTGTTTTCTTGAAATTTGGTAGGAAATTTAATTTTTAAATTTCTCACCACATACACACAAACTCAATTGTAACTGGGTGTTGATGTATGCATTAGTTACTTTAACTGTAGTAATAATTATGCGATGTCTATGGACATCATATGATCGCTGTCTTTACTGTGAATATATTCAGTTTTTATTTATCAATTAAATATTTTGAAATGAAAAGGAAACATTATTCTAGGAATTCCTTCTCTCTTCCTACAGCCTGAGCACTTGATTCCACCAGTTACAGAGAGGATTAACATAGACTCCATCTCGAACCTTTTGATCCCTCTAATTATATGATCAGCATTGCCTTCAGCTCTATGTCCAATCTTGATAAGAGAAAACAACATTTAAGAAGTTACTCGCATTGTATGGTCAGGATATTCTTGAGAGGGGACCAGTTGAATATCTGGGATGGAATTTGGATGTTCAACATTTTGTATCAATATTTGAATTAAGGCTTCCCTGAAGCTTGTGCACTAGATAAAGCAACAGCAAATGTGATCATTGTAAAAATTAAAAGAATAAGAAAGGAAGAAAAAAAGGAAAAAAAGAAAGGAAAGAGAAGGGAGGGTAGAAGCATGGGCGGAAGAGAGGATAGGGTGGCAAGTCTCACTATGCTCCTAAATCTGTATATGAAATTTGTTTACCTTAAAAGAATAAATAAAAGAACCACAAAGCAACCAGATTTATACCTCTATCTGAGGAAGAGTGATGAATCCCACAATTTTTTTCTTTTTTTTTTTAACTTTTATTTAATGAATATAAATTTCAAAAGTACGATTTATGGATTACAATGGCTTTCCCCCAATACCGTCCCTCCCACCCACAACCCTCCCCTTTCCCACTCCCTCTCCCCTTCCATTCACATCAAGATTCATTTTCGATTATCTTAATATACAGAAGATCAGCTTAGTATACATTAAGTAAGGATTTCAACAGTTTGCTCCCACACAGAAACATAAAGTGAAAAATAATAGATGATTTTTTAAAATGATGATGAAATCAGATCAGACCTATTGTCATGTTTAATCCCAGTGAGAGTCAAGTTGGGAATTGATAATTTCTTTTTTTTTTTTTTTACAGAGGATCAGTTTAGTATGCATTAAGTAAAGATTTCAACAGTTTGCACCCCCATAGAATCCCACAATTTTTGAAGAATAAGGCTGATTACTGAGCAAGTGGGTAGGGAACAGATAAGCAGGATTTCTGAAGCTGATGAATATATAAAAGTATAATAAGTATGTGTAATTGAAGAAAAGATTAAAAAGAGTTGTAGTTATTAAAAGGTAGTAAAATTCAGAGTATATTTTGAAAATAAAACAGACAAGTTTTTTGAAAGAAAAGATGTGATATAAGAATTAGAAAGCTAAGGAAGATGGATATCTACAAGTTTTTTTGTCTAAGCAGTTAGAAGGAAGTGGTTACCACTCATTTGTATGTGAAATGATGAAGAAATGCTAGGAGTTTTGCTTTTGTATTGGGAGGTGCACATGCTCAGTTTTAGACATGATATGGTCTGAATTATTCTTAGATATGTAAGTGGAGATGTTTTGTAGGAACTCTCGGGTTCATATGAGAAGTTTGGGCTGAATATATAAATATGGTGTTTGTAAGTATATGGTCAGCATTTAAGCCATAAGACTGAATGTGATCACCAAGAGAAGGTATATGGATAAAGAAAAGATTCAAAGACTGAGTTCATGATCACTGAACATTTATAGCAAAGAGAGACCAGCACAGGAGACTGAGTTTGAGCAGCCAGACATACAAGGAATATTAGAGAATGGAAAGGAATAATTAAAATGTTTTTTAAAAAGAGTGATCTGCTGTTAAACACCATGTTTACATCACGTATTAAGAGAAATATGAACTGATGTAGCAAGAAACAGATCTCTAGAATTTTGAGAAGAAAAATTTAAATGGAAGAGTAGGGGAAAAAGCAAATTTTTGTATTTTCGAGGGAAAATTGGAGAAAATTATTGTAGGCAATTCTTATTACAGAGTTTCACTATAAAGTAAAGGAGAAAAATGGACTAGAAGTTGGAGGAAGAAATGAGGCTAAGAAAGGGCTTTTAGGATAGAAGTGGATGAAAAATTACATGTAGTAGTGATATAAAAGAACTGCTGGCACGATGTCCTTGAGCTAGCAAGAGGGAACTATTATAGTCAACAAGTCAAAGAGTAAGAATAGATTCTTATCTTGGATTATGGAGAGCCCATTCATAACAAGATAGAAAGGAGGTTATCTGGGCATACATAAAGGTGCACAAGGCAAGGTGGTAGGGTTTTACAAAAGTTGTTTTTGAATTATTATTAATATCCTCAATAAAATATAAGGTGTTGGAAATGGAAAGATGGAAAGATCTGAAGACAGAAGGATGAAGAAGATGGAAACCAAGATGAGATAACTGCAGTAAAAAGGTGAGGAGTGGCAAGATTCTGGATATATTTAGAATATAAATTTTGTGCACTTCCTGGCAGATTGAATGTAGCTTTGGCCTAAGAAACTGAGTTAATGGAGTACCATCTACTGGGATAAACAGCATCAAAAGTGGACTAAATTTATGTTGTTTTGATGAACATTTTACATTTGAGATGCCCATTGGACATTCTAATGGAGATGTCATGTAGATAATTGTATTTATGTTATATATTATAGGGTGGTATTATAGCTGAAAATATTCAATTAAGAGGAAAACTACCCATGAAGCAAAAACACTGTTAAGAACTAGTAGGTCCAGAAAAATGTACAAAAGTGGTCTGTGTAGATAGAACCATGTATAAATTTAGTTGTTATCTTTAGGTAGAATGAACTATCCCTTATTGAAGCTATACTAGTGTAGACTCACTGTATGTCAAGAATAGTGAGGTAGAAATTATCCTCTTCTATGCTCTGATCAGATAATTTCCTCAAGAGGACCGTGTAAATGTCATGCATACAGAGGACAAAACAAAAACTAGAGCATTCCAGAGGAAGATTGATCAGGCTGGAAAGAGGACTGGAATCCAGTTCCTGTGTATATTTGAAGCTATTCAGCCTGGCAATGACTCAGACGTGTTCTATACATGTCTAGAAGTTGGAGCCTGAGAGCAGTGAGTGGACGCTTCAGGAAAACAGATTTCAGCTAAACGTAGAAAGAAGAGTTTTCTAACAATAAGATGAATAATGGGTACTAAGTCAAGGTTAGACCAAAGTAATAAGTTCCTAGTGTTGCACAGCATAGTGGGATGACTTGTTCACAATAATCTAGTACATACTCTATGAACAAATAGAAGCAAGGAGATCCACATCTCCAGTCATAATGTAATGTCAAAAAAGGAGAGATGTCAATTACTCTGCTTTCATAAGTATGCATTGTATACATGTATTGAAATGTTACACTATAGCAAATGTATACATATAATTATTGTTAACAAAAATTTAAAAATAAAACCTCAAAAAAGATCTTTTATAGTCCTCTGTCTTTCCATCTGAAAATTATCCTTCTCTGAGGGTGTTCAAACAGAAATTGTATGATATTTTGGAGTAGGTAATTTCCATGGCTTCTTTTCTTTAAAAAAAAAAAAGATTTATTTATTTATTTGAAAGTCAGAGTTACGGAGAGGGAGAGGGAAAGGGAGAGGGAGAGGGAGAGGGAGAGGGAGAGGGAGAGGGAGAGGGAGAGGGAGAGGGAAGTCTTCAAATCCACTGGAGCTTCTTCCAGGTCTCCCACGTGGATGCAGGGGCCCAAGGACTGGGCCATCTTCTACTGCTTTCCCAGGCCATAGCAGAGAGCTGGATTGGAACTGGAGCAGCCGGGACTCTAACCGGTGCCCATATGGGATGCAGGCACTGCAGGCGACGGCTTTACCCACTATGCCACAGTGCCGGCCCCCCATGGCTTTTTTCATCTCTAAAATTCTAGATTTTCAGCTAGGACTGGTTTTGAAATACTTATTGTGTGAAATTAAGAAGATTCCTTGCCTAGCCTTTCTGTATCATAATTTTAAAAATGTGTTTACAATTCAATGTTCCTGATTGCAAATAGAAACTAACTCTAAGAGTTGGCATAATGACTTAGCAGGGAGGCTACCACCTGTGATGCCTGCATGCCAAGTGGATGCTGGTTCAAGTCCTAGTTGCTCCACTTCTGATCCAGTTCTCTACTAATGTGCCTGGGAAAGCAGTAGAAGGATGCCCCAAGTGTTTGGGCCCTTGCACCCATGTGGGAGACCCGGAAGAAGATCCTGGCTCCTGACTTTGGCCTAGCCCAGCCCCGGCTGTTGCAGCCATTTAGCAAGTGAAACAGAGAATGAGAGACTTCTCTCTAGTTCCGTTTCACTCATTCTTGCCCTCCCTCTGTAACTCTGCCTTACAAATAATATATGTCTTTTAATAAACCTGCCTTTAGTCATATTCAAAAGGGGAACTTGATGAATGAATTTTGAGCAGTTTACAGATGGCCAGACAGGAGCTAAGGGAATAAAGACATAGTCAACACCATACAAAACTGGGTCGACACTGTGGCATAGCGGTTAAAGCCGCCGCCTGCAGTGCCGGCATCCCATATGGGTGCTGGTTCGAGTCCCGGCTGCTCCACTTCCAATCTGGCTCTGCTGTGGCCTAGGAAAGCAGTAGATGATGGCCCAAGGCCTTGGGCCCCTGCACCCGCATGGAAAACCCTGAAGAAGCTCCTGGCTTCGGATCATCACAGCTCTGGTCATTTCTCTCTCTCTCTCTCTCTCTCTCTCTCTCTCTCGTCCTCTTCTCCTCTCTCTGTGTAACACTGAGTTTCAGATAAATAAATAAATAAATCTCTAAACACACACACACACCCCACACCACACTTAGACACATCAGCCAACTGCTGAAAGTAAGTCAAAGAAAAAGATATATTGAAAAGAGCAATAGTAAACAGGTTAAGCATATATAAGAGAGAAGTAATATGATTTTGGACTAAGTTACCAGAAATTTTGGAGTCAAGAAGGCAGTAGAATGACATATGCAAAATATTGAAAGAAAAAAAAGGTTTTTTGCCAGTGCCAGAATGCATTTTATTTTTTAATAAGGATTTTCATTTAACATGAGCCCATAGAGATTGCTCTTGATTCAGATCATGCTACAGACAAGCCTTATCTGGGCATTTCAGCTTCCTTGAAAATGCCCCAAGGAGACCCCCTGGGGCAGCGTGGTGTGTGTGCACACGCATGAGCGTTGTGCGTGTACAGCTCATAGCTCTGCCGAGGAGCCCACCTCCCATGCTCACCCAAAGAAGCAAGAGGTGGGCACCAGGGGAGAGCTGCTGCCAGACTTGAGGGACGCCAGCGGCACTGTGGGGCTCCAGCAGCTTCTGCCCCGGTGCTGTGCGGCCTGGAGCCTCAGACAGGGACCAGCAATGGATACAAGACAGCAGAGGGAAAGGGGCCATTTGACTCCAGGTAGCTCAAACCACGCTGTCCTCAGATGCAGTGCTGATGGCAGAAGCCAGCTGTGGGCCACCCGGCGAGCTCAAGGACCCAGGAAAGGGGGGGCGGGGGGCGGCTCATAACAACCCTGAAAACCACCAGCAGGGCCCCAGGAGACAGCCGGGCTCTCACCGAGGCGGGAGGCCGCGGCCCTGGGGTCCCCTCACTCCCCACCCTCCGCAGCCACAAGGCCCTCATTGTTCTGAGAGAGGAAACTGGAGACGTGTGCTGGGGAAGCTTTCGGAACTGGCTGAAGGGAACGCGTGCGGAAGGACACTCATCTCGGAGAAAAAACAGTCTTGTAGCATGCCGGTCTTCATTCAAGTGTCGGCGGGGGGGGGGGGGGGGCCACAATCACACGGGCCAGAAGTGCCAACACGCTGCACAGTCTCTTCACCGAGGGCTCTGCTTTCAAAATGACCCGTGCTCCTGGAACACGGCAGCGCCACAGAACGCCAGCCCAGCTCCCATGACGCGTCTGTCGCACACATGGCACACCCGACGCACGGAAGCAAAGGAAACGCCAACTATGTCCAGGATGGCACACGGCTTCCTCTGAGCACCTGCCTCCTGGTCCCTGCCTCTGGACATCTGGCAGGCACTTCTGGGCTCTGGAGGCTGCCCACGAGGCCCAGAGCTGAGGGCCAGCTCCGGCGGTCTGAGACCCAAGCTAAGCGGTGGGTCCCCGGGTCAGTTAGAACGCAGAGCAGCCTGGGAGTGCGGAAGGCCAGGTGGCACAGGGGCCAGACCCTGGCAGCAGGGGCAGGGAGGGCGCCTCCCCCCTCCGCTGCCCTCACCTGGCTGTAACCACAGCTGCCGGAGGGCCACAGCCTGCTGACTCTCAGTGTCTGGGTGGAGCCGTGGCCTGCCTGCATCCACTCCATTCCTAGCTTGCCAGGTCTGTGCCAGGCAGAGCAGAGTTGGCATGCTTCTTCTCTAGGGCTGGGTCGGGCTAAAGCCAAAAAAAAATTCTGTATCCAATGAAACTGTTCTTCAGCAGTGAGGCTAGACAAACAAACAAGAGGAGAAGACCCAAATAACCCAATCCAGGAATTCAGAAGGGGCCATCACTATTGACACTATAGGAAAAATAAAAGACTAAAATATAATAATGTGAATATATTTATGACAACAAATTTGGTGACGTAGATGCAAGGGACAATTGCTAGAATTACCTAAATGGTCAATATTTCAGTTTCAGGCAATGAAGAACAGTATATTCCACTTTGTCCACACTGCTAATGCAAATATACAAATCCTGGACAAAATACATGGATTAGATCTTGAGAATTATTAAATGATACAACAATTTAAATTGGCAGTAAACCATCCAAGAGCTTTTCATTTTTGCCTACAGTGCAAACTGACTTAGACTTGAAGGAAATCCAAATCTTGGAAAGGTATATTGCAGGCAGAAAGAGCTCAAAGAGAAACCTGTGTTTTCTAACCAAGATATAAAAAAGGACAGAAGTAGTTTAGCTGAAAAGGATATTCTATGTAGCCAAAATAAGAGGAACTGTCTTTAGAAAGAAAGTAACTTATCATCTCTGTGACAGTCTTATTATGGGTCATTGTAATTATGAAGCAAGTTAGTGCAAGGCATTTTAAAATGGAATCAAAAGGTAAGTTTATTTGGGGACAGTATTTTTTTTGAAATCCATGCTGTATGAGGAGTCTTAAAAGTATAAATTTCAAATTTTGCACCAAAGTAAACTTGTCTTTACATTACATTTCCCCATAAACATTTTAAAATACCCTTACATATTCAAAATGATGTAGGCAGGCACATAGGATAAACTGATTACATTTGTGAGCTGGAAGACCAGGCCTTCACCATACCCCCTGTGTGATCTCACGCCCCTACCTGACCCCACCTGTAGGCCTAGCTGCCAGACTAATTAACGACTCCCATTTGGAAGTGGATAAAAGGCCTAGAACACGGTGGGCCTTCCTTTTTTGTTACCATTATTGACCTTTGTTGCCCTTGCTGCCTGTGCTTTTGGGGTGTGTGGCTTTCATCCGCTGGCTCCCTGCTTTTATGCCTGGATGCTTGCTGCTCCTGGCTCCTGGCCTGCTCTCGGCTTGGTATGGACCCCAACTTAGTCTCTAGACTTTTCTTTCTCCATTAGATGAAGCCCTCACTTTCCTATGCATTTCTCTCACTGAATAAAAAGCTTAAAAACTTACCATGTTGTCTGGTATATTTGAGCCAGTATTCAGAATTCTTCTCTGACTGCAGGGAAAGAACCCTCACAGCTTATTAATTTTGGGAAATAGAAATATTAATAAGTAAAATGGTTTCAAAAACACGTGTAAGGATATCTTGCACATAGTAAGCACTAGGTAAATTTAAGCTGTTGCTTCATTATTAATTGCTATTTAATCTTAACTGGGTCAATCAGTTCCTTATATTAATTTTTTCATTTGAAACCAGAGAATGAATGAATCTAGCTTTGCTTCAGTGGCTGAAGCTGTAAGATGCATAACTTGAGAACTGTCAGCACCCATATTTCCCAAGAGTCAAGGAAGAATCATCGTGTTACGAAAGTTGTAATTATGCCATGTATGAAGTTTCTATTCCTTAAATAAAAGATTTCTGAGGGAAAAAAGAGCCTATATGGAAAGAAAATAGAGCCAGCATTAATGCAACAAATATTTGAGTGACCCCAATAATTCTGATACAATTTTAAGGACTTAGAATATATTAGTGAAAAAGATAGACAAAAAGGGCCTCTGCACTGTTGAATTTATAATCTAAAGTTTTTGTGTTTACCTAGAGCAGAGACTGGAAAGCAGCAACCTGAAACGAACAAAGCTAGCCCTTCTTTTGTTTGTTCTTAATAAACTAAGATGGAAGAAAATGCTTTTATAAATCTTAAATCATTATGTTAAATATCAACATAATATCCTTGATTTTGGTTTTTGGTCCTTGAAGACTAAATAATTTACTCTGTGTGATGAAACCAAGACATAAGCCTCAGCCATTCTTGCTCACTACCCAAAAGATAGATAAACATTGGAATTTATTCCTTGCCATTGCATCTCAATTGAGTCTCATATCCTATTGTCTCCATACTCCACCCTGCATTCTTTTCCAGGTCACATTCAGTTCTAGGAATTCATCTCTTCCTGCTACCCTCTTCCCCCAATCCCATCCCTATCCCTTCTAAATATAAAAAGGCCCAGCCCCTGGGAGTCGGGGTCTTTTGCCACATGCTCCATCATTTCCACGCAGGCAGTTGGTCACCCACCTCTGCAAATTTATTTCCTCTGAATAAATTTGGTCTGGCTGTAAATTCATACATTGCCTATTTTCTATTCCATGCCTCTTTTCCTAACATTTATGGTGCTCCATGTGAGGAGGAGAAAGGGTGGGGGGAAGAGGTGAGGTGGGAGGGTGTAGGGTAGTAGGAGGAGCCTGGGTGGGAGGGAATAGGGTGGTGGGAGGAGGCAGGGTGAGATGGGATGGAGGGTTAGATGGGTCAGTCAGAGAGGAGTCCGGAAGCTGAAGCCTAACACTATGGTCCTTTCAGAAAAAAAAAAAAAAAAATTGTCAACTTCTGATCTAGAACTCCACAACCCCTGCCCCCGTTCAACATGAGGGCTAGACACCAACCACCTCAACATCATCTTGGAACTTCTTAGTAATCCACATCTGATTCTACAAAGACTCCAAGGTGATTCATATGTGCATGAAATTATAGGAAGGACTCTAGGGAACAAAAAGCTAGAATAAAGAGATTAAGTTCTGATGGCATTGATGGCATTTGAGATCTAGGGTCTGATTCTGACTGAAAATCTCCTGCATTTCCCACATCCCCATGCTTAGAATTCCATACTTTGGATTACCTGAGCCAAGAAATCTCCCTCTTTGTGTTAAACTAATTTGACTTTGGTTTCTTTCACATATAACCAAAAATGTCTTAATTGTATCAGTTGATATATTTTAAGTTTCAATTATTGGAAACCTTAAATGAAACTAGATTAATGCATAAAGGAAAATTAATGGCTCATGTAACTAAAATGCTCAGAAATAGAAGGAATATTGAGTTCAGAAGTAGAAAGGATATTGACCTCAAATTTCTCTAAGCTCTACTTCCATTTTTTTTTAACTAGTCTGGGACAGCAAGGGTAGAAGGCCCAAGTGCTTGGGCCCTTGCAGTCAAGGGGAGTCCTGGAAGAAGTTCCAGGATCCAAGCATCGGCTTGGCCCTGCCCCAAGCATTGCAGCCATTTGGGGAGTGAACTAGCTGATAGAAGATTCTCATTCTCTCTCTCTCTATCTCTCTCTCCCTCCCTCCCTCTCTCCCTCTCTCTCTCTCCCTCCCTCCCTCCCTCTCTCCCTCTCTCCCTCTCTCCCTCTCTCCCTCTCTCCCTCTCTTCCTATCTCTGTCTTTCCAATAAATAAATAAGTCTTAAAAAACAAACAAAAAAATAAAAAAAAAGATGGGGCCAGAACTGTGGTGCAGTAGGTTAATCCTCCACCTATGGTGCCGGTATCCCATAAGGGTGCTGGTTCGAGTCCAGGCTGCTCCTCTTCTGATCCAGCTCTCTGCTATAGCCTGGGAAAGCAGTAGATGATGGCCCAAGTCCTTGGGCCCCTACACCCACGTGGGAGACATGCATTACTATAAAATGATACATTTGGGAATGGGAACACCTAGCTTTGAAAACTAACTCTCTATTTCTTGGCATGAGACTGTAAATCATTTTCTTTTGGAATGTCGGGTTTCCATCTACGCAATGAGAAGAGGACAGTATCAGTGCATCATAAATCATTTCAAAAATATGATGACTAAAAGCTAAAGACAACACTAATAATTAATTGATAAATTCAGTAAAGCTGTAGCCTACAAAATTAACACAAAATAAGTAGTTTTTCTAACATCATTAAAAATCCTACTGAGAAAAAATTCATGAAGGATAGTTTTTCTACTTACTACTTGTTGAATTCTTTTAAGTAGGGTGTTAAGCTTGTGATTATAAAGAAACTGAAAGTATTTCAAGGAAGGGACATTTAGGAAAGAGGTGACCACTAAGATATTACTGGACTGTTTCCTTCTCTGGGAGGTAACTCTTTTCAAGTTTTCTTGCCAATTAAGTCAAGAGAGGCATTCAACAAGATCTGATATACTGCAAAATGTAGCTTTGTCTCATGAGACAGTTTTGGAGGTCAAAAGAGAGATGACAGGTATCATGTAAAGTGTATAGGCTTTGGACTCAGATATTCTTCAGTCTCAATCTCAGTCCTACTACTTCCTCTCTCTGTGAGGTTAGACAAACATCTCTACCTGACTGAGCCTCTATTTTTATGTTTTAATAATGCAAATAATAACACTGTATAACTTGTGAGGTTAAATTCATCTGAGTTTCCGTCTCATCTACATGTCTTGGCCTCCCTGAAGTAACTTCACAGCAGAGCGTATGTTCCTTTTGAAGTCCTTTTATCGTTAAGTCCTCACTGCTGTTGTGCTGGTTTCAAATCAGTCTCCATATCTCTTTAATTAAAAATTAAACCTTGGAATGTCAACTCATGAGTCTGAACTCTTATTTCCGTTCTTTTCAACTTCTCATTAACTCCAGATTCTAAGTTCCTAAAAGAAACACAGTAGCAGAGGTGGGAGCATGGGAAGGGGGCAGTTGGTGGAGGAAAACTAATCAGATCTAGAGAAACTGTTTTTGTAACACCTTTTGCATGCTCGCGACACCCATAACCTTATGGTGAGGTATTTACCCCTTCATTGAGAGCAGTGCACAGAGCCCACGCTCAGTCTATCCTCTAATATCAATCTTTTCCCCTGTGGCAGACTGTGGTCGCCAGAATTGCTGGTCTAAGTCATCTAGTACTTTCCTGATAAACAAACAAAGCCAGAGAAACTTTGCATGTATGTGCTCTGCTACAGTGAAATTTAAAAAATGGGTGGAATTGAATAAGAGGCTGATCTGATTAATGCACACAAGACTGTGCCTGTAAATTGGTTTGGGTTAAGTCATGTAATGGATGGCATTAGGTGAGTCCCTTAACCTCTGTGGGACCCAGGTGCCTTAACTGTAATACCAGAGAAGTAAGTTGAAGGGCTTTCCTTTGTGATGGAAAGAGCAAAGAAGGCAACTAAGACTACTGCTAAATAATAGGAGGAGGGGTAAGATCTCTCTGAATGAGATTATAAGGTAGTGAACAAACATTTGCTCATTTATTTAACCACCATCTGAGTAACACCTATGTGCTGTCACAAAAATATGCATTGTACTTGGCATAGCTGTTAAGATGCTAGTTGGGACCCCCACATCCCATAGTGGAGTGCCTCGGTTAGAGTCCTGTATCCATTCCTGATTCCAGATTCCTGTTAACACACATCCTGGGAGATAATCATCATGGCTCAAGTAGTTGGATACATGCCATCGATAGGTGAACAAAATGGACAAAAGCCCTTATCTGTATAATCATGGATAGAAAGAAGTAAAAATAATAGTCAAGGAAAAATATTAAGTTTATTAGATGGCACTGCATATTATAGAAAAATGAAGTGGGGTAATGGAATGCTGAGAGATATGACCCACTATAATTTTAAATTTGGAAGATTTCACCAAGAAGGTATCTGAAATTGAATACCATGTGCACTGTTCCAATCACTGGACATACATTAACTCATTGACATTCCTAGTCATTATAATCCCATTTTTAATATTGAAAAAATAGTATTGAATACATATACAGCTAAATACATTAAGCATCTATGGAGTAGTAGAAAAGTCATTTTATTTGGATTCTGATAATTGCAAACTTGATTTCTGGATCTGTCACTTAGTAGCTATCTAACTAATGCAACTCACTTGAACTCTCTATGCCTCAGTTTCCTAATTTGCAAAATAAGGATAAGACCAAATTTATGGATATTTCGCTATGATTAAATGAGCTATCATGTACTTATCCATTCCTTCATTCAAAAATAAATTCTTACTCCAGAAGCAGTATAAAAAGCCATTAAATGCTTAGAATATGAACAAGATGGCCTTGTTTCTAGTCCTATGGCCTTAAGAAAATCACTTAATCTGTCTTCACCAATAGAAAAATGGGTCAGTAACAGCAGCTGATATTCATATGAACTCCCTACATAAATACGATGAATAGAAAAAAAAAATTCCCAGTTTCTGACTTAAGTGCATGCTTAAAAAAAACCTTGTATTGGGGTGACCATTTGGCTTAATAGTTAAAGGTGCTGGGACTCCACATCTCTATTGGAGTGCCTCGTTTCAAGTCCTGGGTCTGTTCCTGATTTCACCTCCCTACTAATGCTAAACACATCTTAGGATGCACTGGTCATGGTGTCCCTGCCACCCACGTGGGAGAACTGCATTGAGTGAGCTCATGATTTTAGCTTGGCCCAAGGTTGGCTCTTTCAGGCATTGGAGGAGTAAACCAGCAGATGGGAGATCTCTCTCTCTTTCTCTCTCTCTCTCTCTCACACACACACACACACACACGTATATATAATTTCTTCTCAGGTCTCATTTATTTAAGAAATCTTTATATATTACCATGTACCATATTTTGGTATAATCACTTTAAAATATTAATCCAAAATATTTAAATTGATCTCAAACCAAACACTATCATTACTGTAACTTTTCAAAGATTTATTTATTTGAAGGAGTTACAAAGAGAGAGGGAATGACAGACAGAGATAGAGATCTTCCATCCACTGGTTCACATTCCAAATGGCTGCAATGGCCAGGGCTGGGCCAGGTCAAAGCCTGGAAGTGCATCCTGGTCTGCCATGTGGGTAGCAGGGGCATAAGTACTTGGGCCATCTTCTCTTGCTTTCCCAGGCATGTCAACAGGGAGCTGGATGGGAAGTGGAGCAGTCAGAACTTGAATGGGCACTCATATGAGATGCTAGCATCACAGCTGGTGGGTAAACCCACTGTGCCATAATGCCCATCCCTCCTACAGTCATTTGACAGAAAGCTAAATTGAGATATAAAGAAGTTACATGTCCTTACCAAGGCCTTGTAATCAGTAAGACACAATACCAGGATACAAATCAATGCAGCTTATGCCAACGGTTATTAGCCACAACCTAATGCTGCCTCTTCATACAAAGAATTAAACTAAAAATCATCTAAAATGCCATCAATAAAATAAAATATATTTCTTCCATTTTAGTATGGATATCTCTATTTATTTTTCTTCTCTTTCTTTTTCTTCTCTACATAGAAGTACCAAAATCATGATGAACAGCAATCATGCCAATATATATCCTTACATTGTTCTGGATATTATGGAAAAACTATGCATTATTTAATCACTAACTGTGATATTAAAAGTATTTAGGGCCCAGCGCTGTGGTGTAGCAGATAAAGCTGCCTCCTGCAGTGCCAGCATCTCAGTTGGGCACCCTTTTGAGACCCAGCTGCTCCACTTCTAATCCAGCTCTTTGCTATGACTTGGGAAAGCAATAGAGAATGGCCTGAGTCCTTGGGCCCCTGTGCCTGCATGGGAGACCTGGAGGAGGCTCCAGGTTCCTGGCTTTGGATCAGCACAGCTCTGGCCATTGCAGCAATTTGGGGTGTGAACCAGTGGATGGAAGACCACTATTTCTGCTTCTGACTCTGCCTCTCTGTAACTCTGCCTTTCAAATAAATAAATAAATAAATAAATCTTTTTAAAAGGATATTTTTAGATGAACTTTATCAATTTAAGACAGTTCACTTCTATTGTTATTTTTGATTTATTATTTCTCATTAATATTTGTTGAATTTTGTTAAATTTTTTACTTATGTCAATTTATGTTATCATGACTTTTCTTTATGTCATTGATATTGCACATTAATTAATTCTCAAATGTAGTAATTGTCTTGCATACCTGAAGTAAATCATCCTTGATAATGTTACCTAAGGTTTTCTACATTTCTAGATTTGATTTGAGAATATGTTGCTGAGGATTTTTGCGTCTAAGTTAATTAGAGATATGAGTCTACAGTTTTGCTTTGCTTTGCTTTGTTTTTCTATAGGCTATTTGTCTATTATAGTACCTTGGTAATACTGCCCTCAAAAAATGAGTTGGGGTATGTTTCCTCTTCTTCTGTTTGCTAGAACAGTTGTCTAACATTGGTGTTAATTTTTCCAAAAGTGGTATAATTCTCCAGTGAAGCAATCAGAGCTAGGATATTTATTTGGGGGAAGTTTATAATTATAAATTCAAGCCCTGCAATGACGGTAGGACTACTTAGATTATTTCATCTACATTTGGTAATGTGTGGTTTTTGAGAAGTTGGTCTTTCTCATCTGTTACTAACTTAATGAAAGAATATTACCAGTAGGATATTTTTAAAAATTGATGTGAGGCCATTGTACTGGATTACATTCATGCACTAGGACCAAGAGACCAGATCAAAGCACAATAGAAATCACTTGCACTAGGTGTCAAGTAATCAAACTGAATTTAACAAGTTGATTTTCCAAAACCACAACATTCACAGCTATCAATTCTAAGAGGGTTCCATTAACCCCAATCTGTGTGTTAAAATAAATGTGCTCTTTATCCCTTGAAAGAAACTTTGAAATGACCAATTGTGTTCTTTTTTCTACTTTATTTATTCTTTCTCTACCTATGAAGCCTATCACCTTTACTCAGGTCATTAGAGCATGCTTCTTTTCCATAAATGGTATGCTCCCCCACTCATGGAATGCGGGGAGGCACAGGCTCCAATTGAATAATAACGGGAGACTTCAACACCTCAGTTTCATCAAGGGACAGGTCAAATAGTCAAAAAACCAACAAAGAAACAACAGAGATAACCTACAATATGGACCAAACGGACCTAACTGGTATCTGCAGAACTTTTCATGCCACAGCTACAGAATACACATTCTTATCATCAGTGCGTGCAACTTTCTCTAGGACAGACCATCTGGTAGGTTGCAAAGCAAGTCTCAACAAAGTAAAAAAATTAAATTAAAATTATATCATGTATCTTTTCTGATCAAGATGGGATGAAGGTGGAAATTAACAACTTAAGAAAAAGACATACCATATGTTTTCCCTAACCCGAGGTAACAAACAACGTACCTAAAATGTAATGTATTGATGTGAAATGGACATTTTTGAGATTCAGTGATTGTTTACAGCTATTGTCTCTTCTGTTGAGAAATAGTGTTTGTTTTTTTTTTCACACTATTTGTTGATTTTTTTTACTTAGTGTAGGGTTAACTTTATGATCATTAAGTAAACTGAAAGTAGATATTTGTAAAAATTAATAATGGGAATGGGAGAGTGAGAGGGAAAAGGAAGAGAGTTGGAACATGTGTGAGAAAGAGCGTAATGTGAAAAGTATCACAGTGTTCTTAAATCTGTATACATGAAATACATGAGACTTGCATAACAAATAATTGTAAAAAAAGAAACTGAATGACTTAAAAATGAAAAAAAGAAGAAAAATAAAGAAAATCCAGAGGCTGGTACTGTAGTGTAGTAGGATAAGACTCTACCTGCAGAACGAGCATCCCAAATGGGCACCGGTTAGAGTCTGGCTGCTCCTCGTCCTATCAAGCTCTCTGTTTATGGCCTGGGAAAGCAGTGAAAGATTTCCCAAGTGTTTGAGCCCCTACGTCCACTGGGAGACACAAAAGAAACTCCTGTCTCCTGACTTTGGACTGGTGCAGCTCCTGCCATTCCTGCCATTTGGAGAGTGAACCTGCGGATAGAAGACCTTTCTCTCTGTCTCTCCCTCTCTGTCTTTAGCACTACCTCTCAAATAAAGAAATTATTAAAAAAGAAAATCTAGAAAACATGCAAAGACATAAAGGACAACATGTTCCTAAATGAACAGTGAGTGGGTCATAGAAGAAATAAGAAGGGGATCACTTCTGGGCCTTTGGCTAAGATCAAGTGAAGAAGAAATAAGATGAATACTAGAAATGAATGAAGATGTCTACAAAACATATCAAAACTTGCAGGAAAAAGTAAAAGCAGTGTTAAGAGGAAAGTTTATAGCAATTAGTGACTACATCAATAAATTGGAAAGGCATCAAATAATTATCTAACAAGTGCATCTCAAAGAACTAGAACAAGAACAAACCAAATGTGAAATTAGTAGAAGGAAATAAATATTTTAAATTAGAGAAGAAACAAAATCGAACCAAAAAAACAACACAAAAGATCAGTGAAATGAAGAGTTGGGGTTTTGAGAAAATAAACAAAATTTACATACCATTGGCCTATTTAACCAAAAGAAGGCAGAGGAGAAGATTAAAATTAATAAAATCAGGAGATTTTACAAAATATATCACAGAAATAAAAAGAATCATCATGAAATACTACAAACAACAAAATGCCAATAAACTAGAAAATCTAGAGAAATGAATAGATTCCTAGACACATATGCAAAAATTGAGTCCTGAAGACAGGAAACCTAAAAAAGACCAATAACCAAGATGGAGACTGAATCAGTAACAAAGAACCTCCCAACAAAGAAAAGCCCAAGATCTGATGTCTTCACTGCTTAATTCTCCCAGACATTTAAAGAACTAACTCCAATTCTTCTCAAACTATTCAAAACAATCAAAAGGAAGGCAATCCTCCAAAACTCCTTCTCCGAGGCCAGCATCACCTTAATTCCAAAATCAGAAAAAGATACAGCAAAGAAAGACAACTAACTATATGCCAATATCCTCGATGAGCATAGATCCAATAATCCTCAACACAATATTAGTAAGTAGAATCCAACAATACATCAGAAAAATCATTTATCCAGACTAAGTGGGATTTATCCCTGGTCTGCAGGGATGGTTCAACCTATGCAAATCAAATTAATGTGTGATATAGCACATTAATAAATTGAGGAATAAAAAACAGATGAGTATCTCAATAGATGCAAAGAAAATATTTGATAAAAATACAAGATCCTGGGGCCAGCGCTTGACGAAGTGGGTTAACGCCCTGGCCTGAAGCACGGGCATCCCATATGGGCGCCGGTTCTAGTCCCGGCTGCTCCTCTTCCAATCTAGCTCTCTGCTATGGCCTGGGAAAGCAGTAAAAGATGGCTCAATTACTTGGGCCCCTGCACCCACATGGGAGACCGGGAAGAAGCTCCTGGCTCCTGGCTTAAGATCGGCGCAGCTCCGGCTGTTGCAGCCAACTGGGGAGTGAACCATTGGATGGAAGGATGGAAGACCTCTTTCTCTCTGCCTCTCCTCTCTCTGTGTAACTCTGACTTTCAAATAAATAAATAAATCTTTAAGAAATGCAATATCCTTTCATGATAAAAGCCTTAAATAAATTGGGTATAAAAGGAATATTATTCAATACAATCAAGGCAATATATGACAAACGGACAGCCAACATATATTGCATGGAAAAATTGGAAGCATTTGCGCTGAGATCCAGAACCTGACAAAGATGTCCACTTTCAGCATTGCTATTCAATATAATTTTGGAAGTTTTAACCATAGCCATTAGGCAAGAAAAAGAAACCAAAGGGATACAAAGCGAAAAGGAGGAAGTCAAATTATCCGTGTTACATATAACATGATCATATATAGGTGAACCAAAAGACTCCCTAAGGGACTATTGGAATTTATAAAAGAGTTTTGTAAAGTTGCAAGAGATAAAACCAACACACAAAAAGCAATAGCCCTTGTATACACAAACAATGCCATGGCCGAGAAAGAATTTGTAAGAGCAGTACTATTCTCAATCACAACAAAACATTTTGATACCTTGGAATAAATTTAACCAAGGAGGTGAAAGATCACTACCATGAAAATTATAAAACATAAATAAAAAAATAGAAAACACAAAAAATGAAAGAATCTTCCACAAAAAACAATTTATAGATTCAATGTGATCCCAATCAAAACACCAACAACATTCTTCTCATATTTAGAAAAAAAATGTTGAAATTCATATGGAACATGAGATTGTGAAGAGTGGAAACAGTCTTAAACAACAAAAACAAAAAAGGAGGTACTACAATATTGGATTTCAAGCCACACTACAGAACAGTCATAATCAAAACAGCCTGGTATTGGCTCAAAAAATAGACATGTAGATCAATGGAACAGAATAGAAACCCCAGAAATTAATAGGTGCAGCTATAGCCAGCTAATCTTTGACAAATAAGCTGAAATGAATCCCTAAATAAAAGACAGTCTCTTCAACAAATGGTGCTGGGCACATCAAATCTATGCATTCAGAAGTATGAAACAAGACCCCTATCTTACACCTTACACACAAATCAACTCACAATGAATAAGGATCTAAATCTACAACCTGATACCATCAAATGACTAGAGAAAAACATCAGGGAAACTTTGCAAGACATTTACATAGGCAAAGAATTCTTGAAAAAGACCCCAGAAGCACAGGCAATTGAAGCCAAAATTGACAAATGGGATTACATTAAGCCAAGAAGCTTCTGCCAAAGAAACACTCAACATAGTGAAGAGGCAAACAATGGAATAAGAAAATATTTGCAAATTATGAAATTGATGAAGGATTAATATCCAGAATCTATAAGGAGCTCAAGAAACTCAAGAGCAACAAAACAAATAATCCAGTTAAGAAATGAGCAAAGGACATGAACAGACATTTTTCAAAGGATGAAATTCAAATGACCAGCAAATACATGAAAAACTGCTCAGCGCCAGCACCGCGGCTCACTAGGCTAATCCTCCACCTGCGGCGCCGGCACACCAGGTTCTAGTCCCAGTCGGGGCGCCGGATTCTGTCCAGGTTGCTCCTCTTCCAGGCCAGCTCTCTGCTGTGGCTCAGGAGTGCAGTGGAGGATGGCCCAAGTCCTTGGGCCCTGCACCCGCATGGGAGACCTGGAGAAGCGCCTGGCTCCTGACTTCAGATCAGCGCGGTGCGCTGGCCACAGCGTGCCAGCCACAGCAGCCATTGGAGGGTGAACCAACAGTAAAAGAAGACCTTTCTCCCTGTCTCTCTCTCTCACTGTTCACTCTGCCTTTAAAAAAATTTTTTAAAAAAAGAAAAACTGCTCAGAATCACTAGCCATCACCTCACCCCAGTTAGAACAGATATCCAAATATATATTAAAAAACAAAAACAACAAAAAAAAAAACAGTAAATGCTGGTGAGTATGTGGGGAAAAAGCGTACCCTAATCTACTATTGGTGGGAATGTACACAGGTACAAATGTTATGGAAGACAGTATGGAGATTCCTTAGGAATCTGGAAACAGATCTACCACATGACCCAGCTATCCCACTTCTGGGTATTTACCCAAATAAAATGAAATCAGTATATGAAAGAGTTATCTGCACCACCATGTTTATTGCAGCTCAATTCACTATAGATAAGATATGGAATCAGCACAGATGTCCATTAACTGATGACTGGATAAAGAAAATGGTATATATACACTATGGAATACTACTCACCCATAAAATATAATGAAATCCTGTCTTTTGCAACAAAATGGATGCAACTGGAAACCATAGTGCTTAGTGAAATAAGCCAGTCCCCAAAAGGTAAATATGTTTTCTCTGGTGTGTAGTCATTAATATAGAAACAGAAAAATGCATAAAAATGAAGCAGACATCTTGAGATTTGATTGTTGTTTTAGCCCTTGTTTGTGGAACTTTGGGTCTTTCTGTTATTTTATTTGTTGAATATTATGGTTACTGACTCATTCAGCCTATGATTATAGAGTGGACTGAAATTACATTCTCTTTAAAACTTAAAATACTGCCGGTGCCACGGCTCACTAGGCTAATCCTCCGCCTTGTGGCGCCAGCACACCGGGTTCTAGTCCCGGTCGGGGCGCCAGATTCTGTCCCGGTTGCCCCTCTTCCAGGCCAGCTCTCTGCTGTGGCCAGGGAGTGCAGTGGAGGATGGCCCAAGTACTTGGGCCCTGCACCCCATGGGAGACCAGGAGAAGTACCTGGCTCCTGCCATCGGATCAGCGCGGTGCGCCGGCCGCAGCGCGCTGGCCGCGGCGGCCATTGGAGGGTGAACCAACGGCAAAGGAAGACCTTTCTCTCTGTCTCTCTCTCTCACTGTCCACTCTACCTGTCAAAAAATAAATAAATAAATAAAAACTTAAAATAAATAAGGAAAAGAAGGAGAGTGATTGAGGGAAGGAAAGAGGAAAGGAGGGAAGTATGGTTATCAGAATTGTATCTATGAAATGCATGAAATCTGTTCTCTTTATATTAATTTTTAATCAAAATTTAAAATAAATAAAGCACAAAAGCCAATTAGATCTTTAAGCCTAATTTTTAAAAATTTTGTTTACATATTTTCTCTGTTATTCTGTTAATGACTGAAGATCTTGCTTCATTCATGTTATTGATGTTTTAACTCTTCTCTATCTTTTCTTCCTCAGTATTCCTAAAGGCTTGTCAAATTAATTGGTTTTTTCAAAGATCAATACAACACAATTTTCTTTAGTTAATATTCTCTTTCCTATTTTCAATTCCACTGATTTCTGCACATAATTTTATTGTTTTCTTTCACATACTTGCATTCACTTTATCTTATTCATTCATTTCTAGTTTTTTGAAGTGAGATATTAGATTATTGATTTGAGACCTTTCTTTTATTCTAAAGAAAGCATTTGGTGAAATAAATTTCCCTCTCAGCACTATCATATTTAAAGACTGCAGATTTTGATGTGTTATGATTTCATTTTCATTGCGTTCTCTGCATTTTAAATATTTGCATAAGGAATCTTTGCTTGAACCATGTTACTGAGAAATGTGGTGTTTACTTATTTGAATTAAAAAATTTGCCTGTTGTCTTCATGTTACTGAAACCTAATCTGATTCAGTTATTCTCAGATAGCATATTTCATATAATTTCAGTCACTGTAAATTTCTTGGTGCTATTTCATGGTACAAGATATGATCTAACTTAATATGTTGATTGTGTGCTTTGATGTAACACTTCAAGTTTTTTTTTTTTTTTTGATAATCAAGATGTTTATTGATTTAACTATAACGGCAACCATTGGAAAAAATTTCACCTTCACCCTAATTTCCAAACATGTGCTTGTTTAGAAGATCAATTTGAAAACACAGGTTGGACATGAAGTCACACAGGACTGCCTCAAGGATAGCATACTGCCCTCAGTTCTCCATCCACAACAGTGAAATGGATGGGAGGGAGTGAGGGGTCCACACGCCAAGGAAGAAAGGGGGGTGAGAAAGACCAAAGGGAGTGCTGGCAGTCTCTGCTTCCCACGAAGATAGAGAAGACATTTTTTAAAATAAAATGTTTTAAAGATGCTTAAAATGAACACCTCAAAATGTGAGTGTCCTCTGGGCTCTTCAAGACACCTACATTAAGGTTCACCCCTGGGGCGGCAGGAGGTCTCGGCACCCAGACCGCAAGAAATGGGCTCCACGTGCAGGTGAAGGAAAGGCACTGGTGCAGACTCAGTGCCTGGGGTGCAGACACCAGGAAGGAACCGTAGCACCACGCGAATGTTCCTCCCCACTCCCCTCTTTTCCAGGACAAGTGCCCAAGGCCTGGGCTTCATTTCTTAAGTTGAAGATGGAGAGGATGGGGTACACTGGGGCAAGAACTGCTATTCTCTGCTAGATTCACAGACTTCTGTAAGTTAAGTGTGCATGAAGTTTGGTTTTAAGCACTGACAGGAACTCCCTTTGGGTGGCCATGTGATTATAAAGCAGGGGAGCTTCTCTGTCGGCTGTCCGTAAATGGACAGGTGGCAGGGCGGGAGTAAAGTGCCCTGGAAGTGTGTGGTTTTTTAAGATTTGTATGTATTTATTTGAAAGTCAGAGTTACACAGAGATAAGGAGAGGCAGAGAGAGAGAGAGAGAGAGAGGAGAGAGAGAGGTCTTCCATCCACTGGTTCACTCTCCGATTTGCCACAATGGCCAGAGCTGCGCTGATCCGAAGCCAGGAGCTTCTTCCGGGTCTCCCACATGGGCAGGAGCCCAAGGACTTGGGCCATCTTGTACTGCTTTCCCAGGCCAAAGCAGAGAGCTGGATTGGAAGTGGATCAACTGGGACTTGAAACGGCACCCATATGGGATGCCAGCACTGCAGGCTGCGGCTTTATCTGCTGTGCTACAGGGCTGGCCCAGGAAGTGTGTTTTATCTCAATGGTATATTCCATCAGACATCCATGCCATACAGTATGGTCTGCCAGGACTGCTACCAGAGGTTAACGAGCAAAGACACAGATGGTCTGCAGACTCAGAATTCTAAATCCAAATTTCACCAAAATGTATCCACTTCTAGGACCAGCCTAGAGGAAGTTGGAAAAGGTGTCATGTGTGATTAATTGAAAAAAAAATGTTATGTATCAGCAGTCTTTGTATCTTCAGTTAGTAACTTCTATGAGCTAGCCTCAAGGAGACTCCTACACAGGAAAACCTGTTTCTAGAATGGGAAGTGCCACTGTGGTATGGCACTCTGCAGAATTAGAACCCACTTTGCATAAAGTTCTGATTCGAGAAGAACTGGGCTGTTTGTGTGACCATGCTTCCTTTGAAGAATAAATTGTCCTCCTAAGGCAGTAATGTTTTCTTTCAAGCAAATCCAACCCTCTCCCAGGCAGGGGTACCTAAGTGACTGGGTCTCACTGGCTGTATGTGTGCAGTCCAGACAGTGGGTCTTCTTCTCAAAATAGAAATGCAAATGGCTAAGGGCCCTGACTTCAAGCAGCTGGTATCCAAGACAGGGGAGGAGAGAGGGATCTCACTTGGACACTGCTGCCCACATGCTGAGCCCTTTACACCAGTGGCCTTGAGTCAAAGATAAAGCAGGTACTCTAGCTGGACGAGGGGCTTGGCAGTGAAACCCGCAGATCTCGCAGGCTGCGTTCTAATGAAAATGTGGGGCTGTGATGGCATTTGAACTGGGAAGACAAGGTCCGAGACTCCCAAACAGCTGGTAACCCAAATAGGAAAAGTAAAAACAAAGTCCGTCTGAAGGCGCTTTAAAGATGAGGCTCTTACTTCGAGAAGAAGTACCTTTTTCTAATACTGCCTCAGCAGCAATGCTTCTTGTGCAAGTACATTTGAAAGCAAGAAGGAACACCAGTAAGAAAATGCCAGGAAGAGGGGCACAGATAGCAAAAACCCCAGGGAGAGCCTGACTCTTATGGTACTGGTACTGCTGAAGACGTGGTGGGAATGGGTGCCCCCCCACACACACATCAGGTACTATCTAAGCACCTGCTGAGCTGACACGCCTCTTTTAGCTTTCTATGGAGGGTGAAGACAAGATGGGTTCTCTTTAAAGACACATGTTCCTGAAGATGCCCAGGACAAGATGGGCAGTTTCCTTATATACTGGATCTAAAGAATTATCAAGCAGAGACATTTGTAAATCTCAGACGCTGCCTATTTCATTGAGAGGCTGCTTCCTGGTGACAGACTTGACCTGACACTGCTGCTTCAGCTGGTGCGCCGGATGAGAGCAGGCAGGCATCAAGCACCAACTGGACCGGGCGTGTAGATCCTGTCTCTGTTTCACCCTGAATCCAGATGGTTGTCCTCTCTTCAGCTCAGTACCTAACATCTAATTCATCTGTGCTCCCCTTGATCGACAATCCCCACTCTAATTCAGACCGCTCAGGTGGCTCAGTCAGGAGGCTCCAACCCCTTACCCTGGCTAAAGGAAAATGTAATTAATGAATCTTAGCAAAACGAAGTTAAGACTTACAGATGAGCAGTCCTGGCCTGCAGCCAGTCAGGCAGATGCACACTCCATTTCTCACCATGGCCCTCGAAATCAGCAGGTGGCTTTGGGGAAAGAGAAGCAGTCTATCTGGTGTTCCACTTTGGTGATGTGCATCTTAAGAGAACTGTTTTAAGTTTTGATATGGCACAATTGACCTATGTTTCTTTTCTTCCTTGTGCTTTTGATGTCATATCCAAAAAACTATCGTTGTATCCAATGTTATGACATATTCTCCCTGTGTTTTGTTCTAAGAAATGTGTGGTTTTGATTTCACATGTTTTTTTTTTTTTTTTTTTTTTTTTTGCAGTTTTTATAGTCATTTATCCAGCACAACTTTTGAATTTTTCATTCAAGGGCCAAGGCTTAGAGTGTAAACAATCAAGGTCCTGCACCAGCAGTTGGCATTAGGCATTTTCACAGTCCAGCTCCATTAGTCTGAAGTCTGCCTATTTATTCAGGTACATAATCAGAGGCCTTAAAGACTGAGACCATTGTTTCTGGCTTGTTGTTTAAAACCAAGATCTTCTGAAATTAAATATTATATCATCTAATTCTTTATTCCTAATAGAAATGCTGAATAGAACATATATGTCTATTTCCTTCAGCTATGTACTATTTTCATAGTGCTTTTAGACAAATACAGTAGGTCTAGGAGTTAATATTAAATCCATCAGGGATTAATTGTAACTTTTGGGGAGATTATTTTATTTTATTTGGAAAACAGAGTGGCAGAGAGAGAGGGAGAGAGGTGGGGTGCGGGTCTTCCATCCACTGGTTCACTCTCTAAATGGCCACAATAGTCGGGACTGGGCCAGACTAAAGCCAGGAGCCAGGAACTCTATCTGGGTCTCCCATGGAGGTGGCAGGGGTCCAAGTACTTAAACCATCTTCCACTAGTGGGAAGTTGGATTGGAGAACAGCAGGTGCCCTAATATAGGATGCTGGGGTCACACAAGGTAGCTTGACCTGCTAAAACACATTGTCACATTTTCAGGTTGGTAGATAGGTATAATTAAAATTAATTAGGGTAAAATTTAAGAAAAAGGGGGACATTAAAAGATGCTACCACAGAAAGCAATTTTATTTTCAAATCATGGAACTAGAATTAAAAGAAACCTTAGAAACTTAAAAGCTTACTTTCTGATTTTGGTTAGAGAGCTGAGGGTGTGATTTGGGAGCACAGTGACCTAGAAATCTGGCTCTCTTCATTCCCATTCTGGTATTCATTTCTACAACACGGGAACACATTGACTTAGAAGTATAAGAACAAAATAGATTTGATCAAGGCTTCACCTTACTTAAACATTAGGAAATAGTGTAAGTACATTGCTTTGGGAATAGAAAAACAGATTGTGGGGTCCAATGTTGTGGTGCAGTGGATTAAGCCACTGTCTGTGATGATGGCATCCAATATGAGTGTATGTTCCAGTCTGACTGCTTCACTTCTGATCCAGCTCCCTACTAGTGCTCCTGGGAAAAGCAGCAGAAGATAGCCCAAGGGCTTGGGCCTCTGCTACCCACATGGGAGATCTTAAAGGAGTTCCAGGCTCCTGGCTCTGGCTTGGCCCAGCTCTAGACGTTGTAGCCATTTGGAGAGTGAATCAGCGGATAGAAGAGACTCTCTCTCCCTCTGTGTGTGTGTGTGTGTGTGTGTTACTCTTACAAATAAATGAATAAATATTTAAAAATAAGAAAAAAGAAAAACAGGCTGTGAACATATGTACTCTTCAAGCACAATTAATATTGTTTTTTTTAAAAAGATTTTATGTATTTGCTTGAGAGGTAGAGTTACAGAGAGAGAGACAGAGACAGAGAGAGAGGTCTTCCATCCACTGCTTCACACCCCAAATGGACGGAATGGCCAGAGCTGGGCTGATCCGAAGCCAGGAGCCAGGAGCTTGTTCTGATAATCCTACAAGGGTGCAGGGGCCAAGCACTTGAGACATCTTACACTGCTTCCCCAGGCCATAAAAAGAGAGCTAGATAGGAAGAGAAGCAGCCGCAAAAGGAACCAAGCACCCTTATGGGATAACAATGCTGCAGGAGGAAGCTTAGCCTACTACACCACATTGCTGGCCCCAGTTAATATTGTTTAATAACTTGTGTGGCTATATAACATAGTCCTATAGAAAAAAATCAGAATGTTACCTCATTATGAATAGAATGTACTTTAGTGATAAATGTTTTTAATTTCTGAATTACTTTTACAATTACTGTTACATTAATATTTGGGGGATGGCCGGCGCCGTGGCTCACTAGGCTAATCCTCTGCCTTGCGGCGCCGGCACACCGGGTTCTAGTCCCGGTCGGGACGCCGGATTCTGTCCCGGTTGCCCCTCTTCCAGGCCAGCTCTCTGCTGTGGCTAGGGAGTGCAGTGGAGGATGGCCCAAGTCCTTGGGCCCTGTACCCCATGGGAGACCAGTATCAGTACCTGGCTCCTGCCATCGGATCAGCACGGTGCGCCCGCCACAGCGCACCGGCCACGGTGGCCATTGGAGGGTGAACCAACGGCAAAGGAAGACCTTTCTCCCTGTCTCTCTCTCTCACTGTCCACTCTGCCTGTCAAAAAAAATATTTGGGGGAAATATCACTTTTAGAAGCAATCCTAAGAAAAATGTTATTTCTTAGATTATATGTATATAAATATTTCCAGACTGCAATTGTAGTTAGTAAAACTACTCTTATAATCTTACTCTTTACTAATAGTTGATTTTTTTTAGAAATTCCATTTTTAAAACTGTTACATTATTTATTTTAGTAGTTGTTTTATAAAAATGTTATTGACACAATATGCTAGTGAATGGAATTCAGTGTTATCCCTTTGTAACTGTTTTTGCTTTCTCTAACTTACTGAGTGATCCTAGATAATCAAAATGACCTATGTAACTCTATTTTGCTATCCTCGAAAAGTAACAAATCTGGTGCTTGGATCATATAAGAAGCAACAACAATTTAATATTCATATAAAAACTAAGAAGGCTTACAAGTTAGAACTCTTTAATTAAAGGCATTCTTCTTAATAGAATATATTTTGAAAGATAAAATGTTTTAGAAAATTAGCTCAACCAGCCAAACAATTTTTTAAAGCATTCCTATTCAGAATGGGAAAATGTAGAAGAAAATTTTTCAGAGTTTAAGTATTGAATAAGAAGTGACTATGGGGCTGCCACTGTGGTATAGCAGGTAAGGCCACCGCCTGCAGTGCCGGCATCCCATATGGGCGCCGGTTCTAGTTCTGGTTGCTCCACTTCTGATCTAGCTCTCTGCTATGGCTTCTGGGAAAGCAGTGGAAGATGGTCCAAGTCCTTGGCGCTCTGCACCCACATGGGAGACCCAGAAGAAGCTCGTGGCTCCTGGCTTCGAATCGGCGCAGCTGGCCATCTGGAGAGTGAGCCAGCAGATGGAAGACCTCTCTGTCTCTGCCTCTCCTTCTTTCTCTGTGTAACTCTGACTTTCAAATAAATAAATGAATCTCTTTTTAAACTGACTATACATCAATAAAGAGAAGAAATATATTCTAGGTCTAACATCCTCTTGATAAACCTAGAAAATCTCATACTTTATGAGATGCTAGCAAAATATTAGCTTGATTTTTAACATAACTAATAGATCAACAAATATAAGTAGACAAATAAATCTGAAACCATGTATAAGATTTTTTCTCATTTCCAATATTTTGCCATAATACGAAATTATTTTGGAAAGGCAGAATTCAATAAATTTGAAGGTCTCCGGTAAGTGAGAAGTATCTTTAAAATCACAATAAAACTAGATCTAAACAATAATTAAAGGCTAAATAATTGTAATCTCTTTTTGGACTTATTGTAAATTGACCTAAATATGTTATTGGCACAAATACAAATTATTTTCATAAGAGATACTCTAATAAGATGATAGCTAAAAATAAAAAATCTAGACTTTTATACATCTATATTTTGT
Source organism: Oryctolagus cuniculus (assembly GCF_051225735.1). Taxonomy (NCBI): domain Eukaryota; kingdom Metazoa; phylum Chordata; class Mammalia; order Lagomorpha; family Leporidae; genus Oryctolagus; species Oryctolagus cuniculus. Next base: position 46,075,275 of record NC_142888.1, on the reverse strand, counting down.
TAAGATACTCTCTAAAGAAATGCCATATGCCAATAGCCTCAATATAAATATGCACAAGGAAGAATTAGAAAAAAAGTGACAATGTAAGCTACAAAAATCAGTATTTACTATACAGATTTTATTTAGTGTTTCCCTGATATATTGGTATATGCTTCCTAATCTCTTTTTTTTTTTTGCGGTAGCTTTTTTATACCACTTTTTTTCTTTTTAAAATTATTTCTAACATTTTTGTCCTCTCTTTTGGCAGTCTTGACCTTCCTGCATAATAAAGGAATGACAGGGAAATCACCCACTTTTAGATTTAGAATGAAATTTTTCTAGTTTTTGTCTCATATGGTTTTAAGGTCATTTTTTTCCAAATTAATAATAGGCAGGTTTCTTGCAACAATAATTGGGTTGATATATTCTCTCCCCAAATCGCATTGTATTTCATACGTTTTCTAGTACATACTTGCAGAAATTTTGTGGCCTTTCAGTAAGATCAATTATTCAGCCTTTAAATGTATGCAGCCACAGAGAAGTGCTCTACTCTTAGGAAAATAATTAACTGAAAACTCTTTCAGAAAGTAGTTCACTTAAATTTCTGGAGATTTAAAAATTTTTATTTTGATAATTTTTCCAATCTTCTTGTTGCTTTAACGGAGGACAGAAATTTTGCACATCTGATTTCACCAGTCTCACTTCCATCACCACTGTCTTATCTTCCCTTGTGCCTTCATTTTTATTTGTCTCATCTTTAAGATATGAACAATAATAGAACTCGTGTAATGGTGTTATTAGGAGAAGGAAGGAAGTTGAAATCTATAAAGTGCTTAGTATTTTTTGACACATATAGTAAACACTTCATAAATATCAGGAAGTTGATAGCAAGAGAAATAGATTTCTTTATCCAGTACTGGGCAATACCCCATGTCAGTCTCTGTTCTAGCCACTGGAGATATCACAGTGAGTAAATCAAAAAGATATATTTGGGGGCCAGTGTTGTGGTTCAGTAGGTTAATCCTCCACCTGTGGCGCCAGCATCCCATATAGGTGCTGATTCTAGTCCCGGCTGCTCCTCTTCAGATCCAGTTCTCTGCTATGGCCTGGGAAAGCAGTGCAAGATGGCCCAAGTGCTTGGGGCCCTGCACCCACGTGGGAGACCTGGAAGAAGCTCCTGGCTTCAGATTGGCTCAGCTCCAGTCGTTGCAGCCATCTGGGGAAAGAACCAGCGGATTGAAGAACTCTCTCTCTGTCTCTCCCTCTCGCTGTCTGTAACTCTATCTCTCAAATAAATAAATAAAATCTTAAAAAAAAAAAGAAAATAAATTTCTGCCTTCATGGACCTTATATTCTAGTGACATATTTGTTCACTCACTAAATAATTATTGAATATGAGATCAATGCCAAGTATCCTCTATATTGGACAATAACAATGGAAACAAAATACAAAGCTCTGACTTTCACAACCAATAAATAAGAAAAGTGAGTAACAATGCTGTAGTTTAGATAGTTATATGTGGAATGGAAAATAAGAAACAGGAATAGGAGACAGAAAGCACAAAAATATTTCTGTGTTGGAGAGTGAGAGGCATAAATACTGACCTCAGACCTACGAACAAATTTGAAGCTGCAGATGGGAGTTCAAACACCCCTGTCTGTTACGTGAGATGGACTGCTCATGCAGAGAACTTAGAGGTTGTTAGAATAGGGAAGACAGTCAAGGTTTTAAATGACTCACTCTAATCTCACCAGACAAGTGTTGTACCAGGATAAAATGCTTACTAAAGAGAACAGTGGGTCCAGTGTAGTCTCCTCATAAAAGAAGGACAGCATGTCGGTAATTGCCCTTCTTCTGTGTTCTCTTAATACACTCTGTACATGTCTCAAAGAAATCATTTATCAAGATTCATTTTTGATCTTGCCTGCCAATGAATTTTTCCCTTTCACCAGAGCCTAAGCCAGTGGTCTTGTACTATTAATCTTTACAGTCTTAATGCCCACTCCAGTATTGAGCACATAGTAGGCCATCTGTCATATTTGTTGAATACATGAATGCATGCCACTTCATTGTTTGCTTCTTTGGTTTTAAAAACACCTGTTGTTGCATTTTTATTTGCTTTTATCTGGTTTCATTTCATTAAGCCTGTAAGTATCTAGAAATGAAGCACAGCATATCTGTTATCGAAGTCACCTGGGCAGCATCTTTTAGTGACACTCTGCCCCCTGCTTGGTGTCTATGTATAGAAGATTAAAGAAGGGAAACAGACAAAAAAGAATTTCTGTGTTTGGGTAATGAGATTATGATAGATTTTCTTATTAAAATGCCCTTTGGTATCCATCTAATGTGATTATTGTGAGAAAAAAAGCCGTGAAGAAACAGTAATGTGTTTAGCTCTTTGAAAAATAAAAACCTGGCAAAATGTTGTACTTGGAAAGAAAAATAGAAATCTTTTCTGAGAAGAAATCAAATTTTCAGACTTGGATGCCAAACATGATGGTGGAACCACTGTACTAAATAGCAGGGACCCATGAAATTGGCTTAATATAACTCTAGGTACCATTGTAGAGAGAAGCAGGTTGATTCAGGACAAGGACAGCCACGAGTGGAAGACAAATAGCTGTTTTCTGAGTCAGAAGTCTGTTTCTAAGGCTCAGAGATCTTGTTAGAAGTTAATGTTATAGCCCTAGCTCCAGGGAGAGAATGTTGGAGGCAACACAGCATAGTAGTTACGAATACAGGCTGTGAAGTTTAACTGTTTAGTTTGAAGCATTTGGCTATGTCATTTCCTGGCTGGGATACTTTGGGCACATGACTTAAATTTTCTATGCCCCAGTTTCCCTGTATGTACAAAGGGGATAACATTAATATCTACCTCAAAGAAGTATTGTGAGTATTCAATGAGACAATGCAAGTGAAGTGCCTATAACAGATCTGGCTGCATTTTACTAGCAAGGAGCCAATGTAGAAAACTACCTCGGAATACTTGGGTCCATAATGACAATAACGACAATAAAAGTTGTGATCTCTACCACAAGAGTAGTGGCTCATTCTGGAGGTAGGGATCCCAAAGGAATCCTTTTGACATTTCCAGAGGACTGTGGAGGCTGTTCAAGAACCTCCTGCCTTAGTCTTGAGGAGCTCAGAAACAGAGCTCTTGGCAGAGACTCTAAATAACCCATCTATCAACTGATTGATTACTCCAAATTTTATTTTAACTACCTCCACTGTAGCTTCTATGTGAAGATTTAAGTCATTCCTTATGAGAAGGTGGAGCTAAACCTCATGTCATCCCCACCTTGGTCATTTTGAAAATACATTCCAATTTGTTTGAATTGTAATTAAGGTACAGTCCCTGGCCATGAGAATGTGCTGCAATAGCCATCCACAGTCACATGACAAAGCAATCTACAATTGGATAATCACTTGAGGAGACCTCATTCTGATTTGTGCCAAGGATATTTCCAGGTAGTCAATCACCACAATGGCTAACTGCACCTTTCCTGACACAGCTTCTACGCAAACCCTTTACTCACCACCCCTTTCCGACTACAAGTTGGGAACTACATTGATCCTTAATAACCTTTGCCACAATGTGTAACACTATATTTATTTGTGTTCAATGTACTTCTTTCTCCTCAATTGAAAAGAAGCTTAATAAAGACACATTGTCTTCCATTCTGTCATATCACTAGTAACTAATGTCTGGCTTAAAATAGAATTTCAGTACTTATATACAATATTAATGAATGTTTACCTGGAACAGAGAAAACTCAGCAAGATGTGGACTTTACATTTAGAGTTATGAAACTTTCTCATGGGCAAAGGAAATAGAGTAGTCCCAGGTAGGAGCACAGCTTGGAGATCCTAGGTCTAATTCTTTCATATATTGATTTGCAATATTTAAAAGTTCCACCAAAATAGAAATATGTTAGCATGAGAGGCAGGAAGCTTGTAAGAATAAAGTGATTCAAGTAAAGTCAAAATGACTATTTAACAAGGAATTTGTGGAGTGTATGCACGCAATGGCTAGACTTTCACATATTTTGCACAGAATTGTAAATTTTACAGCCTTCCTAGAGAGACTTGCCAATACTAATCAAAATTACAAAAGCATATACTCTTTATCCCACAGCAAACTCAAATTTATGTAAAGTTATATATGGAAAATGTTATCCCCTGAATAACTCTTTGTAATAACATGGTAAGAATGTAAATAACCATCAATAACAGGCTCATTAAATAATTTATGGTGCATCCATACAGTATTGATGATACAGACAGCTATGCACTGATGTTCTGGAATTATCCATAGGATATATTTATATAAGTAAAAAAAAATCAAAGTGAAGCACAATGTGTATAGTCTACTATCTAGATGCATTTGAAAATAGATACATGTATGTGTGTGTATGTGTTTACTTATGTATACATAAAGTGTCTTCAGAAGCATATGGAAGAAATTGATAATATATGTACCTCCAATGGAGCAGGGTGATTGATGAACACATTTGGGAGATAGAAGTGTACTATTTGGATTTTGAACTGTGTGAATTAATATTATAATAATTATTCTAAACAAGGCATTAATTTAACTTCTGCTTCCAAAAAATTTTCCTTATTTATTCACCAAGTATAACTAAAATTTTCTGGATATTGTATGCAAAACAAATGTTAGAAGATTCTGAAACATGAAGAGAAAAAAGGCATGCCAGTTAGAGACCTCAAAACACATGTAATGACAAAGTGAAGATTTTTCTAGGTTTATTTTTCCCCATATATGCCAGACATAGGGCTAAAGAATTTCACAAACCAGAAACCTCAAAAGGAACATAAAAATATCCCTCCCTCAAAAAGCCTGCTCTCTTTAGGTAATGGAATATGTGAGATGAGATCTAAGACATAAATCTTTTGGATAATATGTATGTATTCAATAAAACACAACAAAAAGATTATTCTCACCTGCATTCAGTTACCAAAGGAAAAGTAGGAAACCTAGATTTCCATGTTCTCCAGTGTTAATGAGATGTCCCAATCCCTTTGTCATGGTGGTATTAGAAAGACAAAGAGCAGAGCTACGGTTTTAATTTCTACCAGGCCTTTATAAGAATATTTGCTTCCATATGGGTCAGTGGAAATAATTTTGGAATTCTGTTCTTCCACTTTTACGTAGGAGTGTTAAGGAGAACTGCTCTCGTGTGTCAACAGAAGCAAAGAGGAAAAGCTGGAATTCCACTTGAACTTCAAAATAGCAAAACAGCACTCCCTCTTTCCATGCTAGATAGGGATGAGAAGAGGTCTATTATAAAAGAAGATTTGAGTAATTCCAAAGTATCAAAAAATCAATGGCACAAGTTTCAATTAAAAAAATCACTCATCATACAAAGAACCAAGAAAATCACATGAATAACAGTGAACAAAGACAACAATTGAGGTGACATATAAATCTAGCAAAATAATTATCAGAGACAGAGAATATTATATAATGATAAGAGGATCAACCCATCAAGAAACATCACAATCTAAATGTGAATGTAGCAAATAGTTATAAAATAGATGTAGTAAAAATTGAAAATGACACAATGGCAAACTTCACAATTATAGACTACAACATCCCTCTTTAAAAATTAATAGAACAACTATAGTTAGAAAATATTTGGAGACCCCAATGTTGTGGTGCAGCAGATAAAGTTGCTTCTACAAATGCCAGCATCTAATATTCAAGTGTCAATTTAAATCCCAGCTGCTCTGCTTCTAATGTAACTTCCTACTAATTGCCAGGGAAAGCAGCCAAAGATGGTCCAAATGTTTGGGCCCCTGCCACTCATGTGGAAGGCCAGGATGAAATTCCTGGCTTCTGAATTCTGGCTTCAGCCTACCTGGGTCTCAGCTGTTGAGGCCATTTGGATAATGAACCAGTGGATGAACAACCTCTCTATATCTCTCTGTGTCACTCAGCCTTTCAAATAAACAAATAAATACAAACTTACAAAAGAAAATCAGGGGTTGGTGCTGTGGTGTAGTAGGCTAAGCCTCCTGCTGAAATGCCATCATCCCATAAGAGTACTGGTTCATGTCCCGGCTGCTCCACTTCTGATCCAGCTCTCTGCTAATGCGCCTGAGAAAGCAGTGGAAGATGGTCCAAGTGCTTGAGCCCCTGAACTCATGTGGGAGACCTAGATGAAGCACTTGGCTCCTGGCTTTGGACTGGCCTAGCTCCAGCCATTGTGGCCATTTGGGGAGTGAACCAGCAGATGGAAGACCTTTCTCCCTGTCTCTCCGTTTCTCTCTCTACTCTGCCTTGCAAATAAAATAAATAAACTTAAAAAAAAAAAAAGAAAATCATTGGAGATACGTTTAAGTTTTCTTTGCTCTCCTATGGTTCTACTTTCTCCTTTTTGATTTGCCTCTGCATATGTTTTTTATAATGACTCACCTTAGGGCTGGGCTGGCACTGTGGCACAGTAAGTTAAAGCCCTGGCCTGCAGTGCCAGCATCCCATACGGGCAATGGTTCGAGCCCCAGCTTCTCCACTTGATCCAGCTCCCTGCTGATCCACCTGGGAAAACATTGGGGCCCTGCACCCACATGGGAGACTCAGAAGAAGTCCCTGGCTCCTGGCTTCAGATCAGCTCAACTCCAGCCATTGTCTGTCTCTACTTCTCTCTCTCTCTGTAACTCCATCTTTCAAAAAATAAAATAAATTAAAAGACCTGCTCTCCTCCTCTCTATCTCCATTGTCTATGCCTGAGGGTGACCTTGTGTTACTGCTTTAAGTGTTACTCTACTACATTCTAAACACCCTCGGTAACTGCCCCCAATACACACAAATCCTCAGCATGCCTAATACACCTCAATCACAATTTACCAATGGATCCCCAATTCTTCTAACACAAACCCCTAAATCTTCAGCATGATATGGAAGATTCTCAGCAATCTCAGCAAACAGGGCCAGTGTGGGCAGAAGAATCAATGTAAAAGTATTTGGAAATATGGCCAAAAATAAAACTGCATCTCATGTTCCCCCAGGATTTCCCCTATAATCTCTCACCACCATTCCTTTATTCAATCAGTTCTGTCGCTATGGAATGTTCTCAGTATATATTATCTAACCTATCCATACCTCTGCCTATCTATCTTACCATCTAATCCCTGAGAATGGCTCCATAGTTGGTTCAGTAATATGTCATGCCGTCTTCCTCTGCTTCCATAGCTGATTACTTAGGATAACATCCATTTTTCTGAGCTTGCATTGTACCCAATGGTGTTTGCCACATTTTCTGCCTCTACATTGCTAGCTAGTGAAATACAAATATTAGTGTTGATTCATTTAGCCTGTCAGTGCTAAGAAGGGATATTTTCCTATGACAGATTGCCAATAACTGTTTTCTAGAATGAGATGAAGTGATATTACTTGGAGGAGATTATTTCGTCCAGAAAAGTCATTATCATCTGAATGACCTTGGACAAGTCCCTTAATCCATGTGGATTTCAAATTTGTCACTGTTGACATAACCAGATGATCTTAGAAAATTTACAGCTCTGAAATGTTACAGTAGAGGATGTTTGGCCTAGCAGTTAAGATGCAAGTTGGAACACTTGCCTCCCATATAGAATTGCCAACATACCCTGGAGAAAATCATCATCATGATGGCTCAAAAAGTTGGCCACAAATCCCCCCCACACCCGATATGGGAAACCTGGATTGAAGCTCTTGGCTTCAACCTGGCACATTTCTGGCCACTGTGGGTATTTGAGAAGTGAACCAGTGGATGTTTCTCACCATCTTTTAACCTTTCATGTTAAAGAAATAAAATGAAGTATAGTTGATATTATCTTATAGTAGACTGTTAAAAATATAATTTGTTTAGGTAGACTACATGTAATCACAGAAAGAAAACCTATAGAAGATACACAAAAGAAAAAAACATAAATTGAAGAATATTGATACAAAAAAGTGGTTAAAATCAAACAAAGAGAGCAGGAGGAAAAAGTGGACCAAAAGAACTATAAGAAAAATATAAAACAATAAACAATATGGCAGTAGTAATTATTTTTTCCCACAGTGTCTCACTCTTACTTTATTTAATTAAATAAATTCATACATTACATTAAATTTACAAAACAAGTTGTAAAAATTATGATCTCCAAAATATCTAGAAAAACATAATAGTCACAATCCAAGTGTTCACCTCTCCATATATTTGAGGTATAAAAGCTTCATGTATTTTATAAATATAACTTTAAGAACATAATGATAGTGATTCTTCCTACTCTACCCACCCTCTCACCCACATTCCCACCCTTCTTCGTTCTTCATTTCCTGTTCTCATTCTCACTTTTTACTAGGATCTATTTTCAACTAACTTTGTACACAGAATAGTAGCTCTATACTAAGTAAAGAGTTCAACAAATAGTATAAAAAACTGTTCCTCAACAATTTTTTGATTTCTCTTTTGATTTCTTCTATGACCCACTGTTCATTCAGGAGCATATTGTTCAGTCTCCATGTGTCTGCATATGTTTCAGAGATTCTTGAGTTGTTGATTTCCAGCTTCATTCCACTGTGGTCAGAAAAGATGTATGGTGTGATTTTGATTTTTTTGAATTTGCTGAGACTTGCTTTATGGCCTAGTATGTGGTCAGTCCTAGAGAAAGTTCCATGCGCTGCTGAGAAGAATATATATTCTTCAACTTAGGATGAAAAGTTCTGTAGATATCCATTAGGTCCATTTGGTCTATAGTGTCCATTTACCATTGTTTCCTTGCTGATTTTTGTCTGGTTGATCTGTTCATTGTTGAAAGTGGGGAATTGAAGTCCCCCATTATTGTTGCATGAGGGACTATGTGTCATTCTTTTAAATTCCTAGGTTCCCTGTAATTGGGTACATATACATTAGATTTATTATAGTCACATCTTACTGTTGAATTAATCCATTAATCATTGCATAGCGCCTTTCTTTGTCTCTTTTACCAATTTTTGTGTCTGATATTTAGATGGTTACACCAGCTCTTTTTGGTTTCTGTTAGCATGGACTATCTTTTTCCATCCTTTCACTTTCAGTCTGTGTGCATCTTTATTGGCGAGATGTGTTTCTTGTAGGCAGCAAATACATGGGGTTTTATTTTTCCATTCAGCCTGTCTGTATCTTTTAACTGAAGAGTTAAGGCCATTTGCATTCAAGGTAGCAATGTGACCCTGCCATTTTTCCATAAATGTTCCTATTGTTTACTTTGGATTTCCTTTGTACTTTTTAATTAACCTTTTTTTTTTTTTAAAAAAAAGACTTATTTATTTACCTGAAAGTCAGAGTTACACAAAGAGAGAAGGAGAGGCAGAGAGTGAGAGAGTTCTTTCATCCAATGGTCACTCCCCAATTGGCTGCAATGGCCATAGCTGCGCCAATCTGAAGCCAGGAGCCAGGAGCTTCTTCCAGGTCTTCCCACACGGGTGCAGGGACCCAAGGGCTTGGGCCATCCTGTACTGCTTTCCCAGGCCATAGCAGAGAGCTGGATCGGAAGTGGAGCAGCCAGGACTCGAACCAGTGCCCATATGGGATGCCGACACTGCAGGCAGCAGCTTTACCTACTAAGCCACAGCACTGGCCCCCTCCTTTGTACTTTTACTAAGAGATTTTCTGTCTTCAGCTTATTTCATAGTGATGACCATGTTTCTGTGTGTAGCACATCCTTAAGCATCTTTTGTAAGGTTGGAGGAGTGGTGAAATATTCTTTCAATTTCTCTTTGTGATGGAAGGTCTTTATTTCACCTTCATTCATAAATGAGAGCTTTTCAGGGTACAGTATTCTGGGTTGACAGTTTTTTTTCTCTTAAGACTTGGAATATATCTCGCCATTCTTCCCTAGCATATAGGGTTTCTGATGAGAAGTCTGCTATGAATCTAATTGGAGATCCTCTGAAAGTAATCTGGCATTTTTCTCCTGCACATTTTAGTATCTTTTCTTTATATTTTAATGTAGAGAGTTTGACTACAATGTGTCATGGTGAAGATCTTTTCTGGTCATGTCTATTAAAAGTCCTATGTGCTTCCCATACTTGAACATCACTTTCTTTCTCCAAACTGGGTAAGTTTTCTGTAATTATTTCACTAAAAATGACTTCTAATCTATTCTTAATCTATCAATAACTACTTAAATGTAAATGCATTAAATTCATCAATTGCAGAGTGGATAAAAAAGACCCTAAAACATTCTGTTACAAGAGGTATACATAAGACACGTACACATCAGTTGACTGATACAAGGGAAAAAGATATTCCATTCAAGTTATAACTAAAAGAAATCAGAAGTAGCCGCAGTTACATCAGAGAAAATTGACTTTCAGTAAAAAACCAAAAGTTACAGAAAATGAAATTACAGAATTATAAATGGCCAATTTATCAGAAAATAATTACATATATATGTACATACACACACATACACCATTTGAGCACGAACATATATAAATCAAACATTGGCAGAAGGGAAGGAAGTAATAGACAGAAACACAATAGTAGTAGGACAGTTATGGGGGCAGACATTTAACCTAGCAACTAAGATACTGGTGATGATGAAAGCAGGCATGATTATATTCTTAGAATTGTATCTATGGAAAGAACAGTGAAGACTCTGGAACAGAAGGTGGGAAGACAGGGACACCACTGCAGCCAGGTGCATAGAACAGCCAGCTGCTGGCTCTGAGCAGCAATTAGACAGTGACAAGGTAGGGAGAAATCACTGTGCGCCCGACCGACACTCGCAGTGTTTGCTGAGAGGGAGTTCCACAGGCACGCACTGACTTTTAATTCCATCAGGGGAGCAGACTGGGATCTATGCAACCCAACCACCATGCGTGCAGCAGGGAAGCAGAGCCGCTTCTTCTCCCCTCCCACTCCTGCAGAGAACCATAACTGGCAGCGAAAAGTCGGGCAGTGCTCCTCTGTTCCACTTCTAGGAGGAGACGTCATCTCCTTAAAGAGAAATGAGAGGAGACTGCAGCAGCCTGTGACACGGGATATTTCCTGAGAACCTTGCACTCCACACAGACTGAGTGCAGCCTGCAGCGCTAGTGAGGGGCAGGGTGCACACCTAAATGTGTGAAATGAGAGCATATTGCCTGCTTCCCATCTCCCCTGACGCACACCAAGGACTCCCATCAAATAGTAGGGAAGAAGAACCATCTTAAAAGATGATTACAGGGAACAGCGCTGTGGTGTAGCAGGTGAAGCCACCGCCTGCAGTGCCAGCATCCCATTTGAAGTTTCGGCTGCTCCACTTGCGATCTATCTTTCTGCTATGGCCTGGGAAAGCAGTAGAAGATGGCCCAAGTCCTTGGGCCCCTGCACCTGTGTGGGAGACCTGGAGGAAGCTCCTGGCTCCTGGCTTCGGATCAGCGCAGCTCAGGCTGTTGTGCCCAGTTGGGGAGTGAACCGGTGGATAGAAGACATTTCTCTCTCTCTCTCTCTCTCTGGAACAAATGGATCTAAAACTCATATGGAGAACATTCCACTGAACAACAGAATATACTTTCTTCTAAAGTACATACAGAACATTTTCCAAGATTGATCAGACATTAAAACACATAACAAGTCTTAAGAAATTTACTAGTATTGAGATGATATCAAGTATCTTTTCTAGACACAATGAAATAAAGTAGAAATAAATAGCAAATAAAATGGGAAAAATCACAAATATATTGTATTTAAACTCTTGAGAAATAGGCTGAAGAAAAAATCTAAAGGTGAATTAGAGTATTTTGAGACAAACGAAACTGAAAAGTGGTTCATAAAAGCTAACAGGATGCAGCAAAAGCAAAGAGAAGAAGGAAATATATATTCATAGATGTTTAAGTAAATAAATAAAACAATCCTGCATCTGGCATTGTGGCAGAGTAGGTTGAGCCTGTGCTTGGAATGCCAGCATTCCATAATGGAGTGCCAGCTCAAGTTCCACCTGCTCTGCTTCAAACCTTGCTCTCTACTAATGCACTGGCAAATGTAGCAGAATATAGCCCAAGTGCTTGGGTCCCACCACCCTTGTGAGAGACCCAGCTGGAGCTCCTGCATGCTGGCTTCAGCCTGCACCAGCCCTGTCTGCTGTGGCCATTTAGGCAGTGAACCAGCAGATGGGAGTGCTCTCTCTTTCTCTCTGTCTCTCTCCTCTCTCTCTCTCTCTATCTCTTTCTGCCTTTCAAATCAATACACAAACATATGTGTGTGTGTGTGTGTGTGTATAAATCTCAAATTTACTCCTCAAAGACCTGAAAAAAGAACAAACTAAACCCAAAGTTAACAGATAGAGATAAATAGTAAAGCATAAAGAATAAATAAATGAAAAAGGGGATAGGAAAACAATAGACAAATTAACAAACTGTTGTTTGGAGAGCATAAACAAAATTAAGAAGCAGATTAGTAGGCAAACTAATTAAGAAAAAAAGTGAGGCAACAAAAGCCAAAGCAGAAATGAAAGAGATATACAACTGTTGTCACTGAAATGAAGGCATCACGAGACTACTATGAGCAATTCTATGCAAATAACCTAGAATAGAGGCCTGCATTTATGGCACAGAGGGTTGGTAGGCCACCTCCGCTGCCTCTGACACCTTCATATTGCCTAAAGCATGGGTTCAAGGATGGACTGAACTGCTTCTAATGCAGTTCTATGCTAATGCCTCTGGAAAAGCAGCTGAAGTTGGCCCAAATACTTGAGCCCTTGTGGTGAACATGGGAGACTCACATGGAGTTCCTGGCTGTGGCATGTCCCAGCGGTAGCCAATGTGGCCATTTGGGGAATGAACCAGTACATGAAAAACTATCTCTCTCTATTTCTCTCCCTCTCTCTCTGTCACCCAGCCTTTCAAATACATAAAAATAAACCTTAAAAAACATCTGAAATAACCTAGGTAAGCTAATAAATTTGTAGAGGCATACAAGTTAACAAGACTGGTTTATGAAGAAATAGAAAATATTAATGATCCTATAATTCGTGGAGAGATCTAATCAGTAAGCAAAAATCTCCCCAAAACATGTTAAGCCACTGCCTGTGATGCCAGCATGTCATGAGCCTGGTTCAAGTCCCAGCTACTCCACTTCTGATCTAGCTTCCTGCCAATGTGCCTGGAAAAGTTGTGGAAGAGGGCCCAAGTGCTGGTGCTTTGAACCCTGCCTCCCGGGTTGGAAAACAGGACAGAGTTCCAGGCTCATGGCTTCAGTCTTACCCAGGCCCAGCTATTGCAGTCATTCGGGAGTGAATCAGCAGAAGAAAGATTCATTCTCAGAGCTGGCACTGTGGCATAGCAGGTGAAGCCACTGCCTGCAGTGCCAGCATCCCATATGGGTGCCGGTTTGAGTCCCGGCTGCTCCACTTCCGATCCAGCTCTCTGCTATGGCCTGGGAAATCAGTAGAAGATGGCTCAAGTCCTTGGGCCCCTGCACCACGTGGGAGACCCGGAAGAAGCTCCTGGCTCAGGCCATTGCAGCCAACTGAGGAGTGAACCAGCGGATGGAAGACCTCTCTCTCTCTCTTTCTCTTTCTCTCTGCCTCTCCTTCTCTCTCTGAGTAACTCTGCCTTTCAAATAAATAAATAAATCTTAAAAAAATCTCCCAGAAACAAACCCCGTAGGAGCCCAGAACCAGACTTTACTGAAGCATTCTACCAAACATGTTGCATTAGTTGATATACTGTTGTTGTAACAAAATACCCAAGATTAGGTGCTTTATAAAGAAAGTAGGTTTATTTAGTGCAGGATTGGTAGGTTGAGAGTCAAAGCTTTTGGTGTTTCTATATTTAGCCTCTGGCAAAGTCATCCTTAATTGTGTCACAACATTGCTGAGAAGTGGAAAGTGAACTGGCTGCGCACATAAGCACAAAAACTGTGGTGTGGCCTTGTGATGTTTGCACATTCTTGGGAAAAGCAATTACTCCTATCACTTTTGTGATAAATAATTTAATCCCTTCTGGTATTATTTGCTACTTCCCAGGGTACATAGTAACAGCGAACAGGAATCAGAAGTTCATCCAGGACTTGAACCTAGACATTCTGATATGGGATACGAGCATCCCAAGTGATGTCTTTTTAAAATGTTTTTTATTAGCAATTTTCATTTTATTTGTAGAAAGAGAGTCAGAGAAACAGGGACAGTAGATCTTCCATCTAATAGGTCACTCCCTAATTGCCCACAACAGCCGAGCTGGGCCAGGCCATAGCTAGGAGCCTAGAAATGCATCTGTGTCTCTCACATAGGTAACAGGAACCCAAGTACTATGGTCATCATTTCACAGGGTGCACATTAGTAGAAAGCTGGATCAGAAGCATAAGACAGAAATTGAATCAGGCACTCCAATAAGGGAAGTAACAACGTATCTGCTGCAACAAGTGACTACCTCCCCAAACTTATATCTTGATACATCAGATTCCTGCTCTACCACTAAAATTCCATCTGTTAGAGTTTCCATTACCTTTCAACGTCATCACAGTGAGGACTAAGCCTCCAGCCCATGAACCTTTAAGGGACACACTAAAACCATAACTAAATGCTAGAATGAATACAGCATAATTAATGTCAGTCTTTCTTAATCTCATCTCACAAACTGAAGGGTAGGGGGCATTTCCAAATTCACTTTACAAGGAGAGCATTACCCTGGTATCAGAGACAGTCAAAAATGCAAGAAACAGCACAGGGCAATATTCCTGAAGGACACAGATAGAAAAATCCTCAACAAAATACTAATGATAAAAATTCAATAACACATTAAAAGGATCATACATCACAAGCAAGTGAGATTTACCCTTGGGTTGGAAGAATGTTTTGCCATATAAAAATCATTAAATGTGATATAACACACTAACAGTGTAAAGGACAAAAAAAATCATCATCTCAATAAATGCCAAAAAATGTTGACAAAATTTAAGTAACAACAAGAATCAGAGCATTTCTTGTAGGGAAAAGGCTGTCTCACTACGTAGCAAGCATCCCGTTGCTTGGCAGTTTTTAAGCAGGATCAGGATGTCGAAACTCCTTTTTAGTGGAATACAGGGCAAGGTAACCTCTAAATTTGCTTCTAATCTGGAGTCATAGAGGACACTAATATCATGTTCCCTTTCTGCAAATCAGGTCCCTATTCTCATGGCTGGATGAGTAGACTAATCAATCAAAGCACTCATAAAGTGCAAAGCACTTTCCGCTCATTAAGTCGTATTAACTAAAGGGTCAGAAGGTTAGTCTTGCCTGCCATAAGTTTCTCTATTTAGAAGCTAAATACTATTCAATCTCAATTGATTCCCAATTATTCATTTTTCTCATAAGTAAAAATGAATGATTTTCTGTTTAATCCTGTCTCCATTAAGAGTCTGCCTGAGTTGATACCCTGTGTTAAACAGTATCGCTCTCTCAAGGCCACTTTCTGTCACTCTAGGATCTCCATTAGTTTAAAATGTGGAATTATTAAGCATTTCTAATTATTTTTTGAGGGAGGAGGACAGTCTTGTGAATTATAAGCAGTTAAGTTTCACAAACTTAGAGGCTTAGAGAGTTACTAAGCCTTTCTGCACCAAATAAGACAATCCCAATTCTTAATTTGTGACATCTGAGACAACTACACAGTAAGAAATGTGAAAAGAAAGAATACAAATACAATAGATTCATGTACAAATGTTTGATGAGGGCCTAGTATGTGTTACCATAATTTATTTCTCTTAAGTCCCCCATTCAGTCTCAAAGTTAGAAGACTCTTGGTTCTGAGATTGACCTGAAAATTTGTGTAACTAAATCAATGTTTTCATTTTCTTTGAGTGTTTAAAAAATGTTTGCAGTAAAAATTATATGTGATAAATATAGATACATTATATGTGATAAATATAGATATAGTAATAGTGTGTATACTGAATAGCATCTAATATAATAAACAATTCTAGATTCACAGAAAGATACAAACATAGTGCACAGTCACTTGTTCCAGTTTCTCCAGTTTCTGCCAATTATTTCACCTTCAATAACTACATGTTAAAAATAAGAAATTCACATTGATATCATGTCAGTTTTGTCATGTGTGTAGATGCATATAACAACCATAATCATTAAGACACAGAACTATTCCATCGCTAGTGATTTCCCTAGTGCTAATTCATTATAGTTACCTCTAAACATGCCTAAGCCGTGGCAACCACTAATTTTTTTCTTCATCTCCATGAATTTGTCCTTTAAAAAGTGTTACATAAACGGGTTCCTATGATATGTGGCATGCTATATTGTTATTTTAATTATATTTTAAAACATTTTAGTGAAACCTAAATTAAAGATCTCTGTGAGTGAGATCCCAGTGGAAAGAATGGGCCATCAAAGAAGGAGGTACCTTTCTCTGAAGGAAGGAGAGAATTTCCACTTTGACTATGACCTTGTCTAAATAAGATCAGAGTTGGCAACTCAAAAGGCTTCCATAGCCTTGGCAACCCATGACAAGAGCCTAGGGTGATTACTGACACCAGAAACAAGAGTGTCAATTGTTAAGTCAACAACAGGAGTCACCGTGCATTTACTCCCCATGTAGGATCTCTGTCCTTAATGTGTTGTACTATGAGAATTAACAGTATAACTAATACTCAAACAGTACTTTATACTTTGTGTTTCTGTGTGGGTGCAAACTGTTGAAATTTTAGTATATACTAAATTGATCTTCTGTATATAAAGAGAATTGAAAATGAATCTCGATGTGAATGGAATGGGAGAGGGAGAGGGAGATGGGAGGGTTGCAGGTGGGAGGGAAGTTATGGGGGGTAATAAGCCACTCTAATCCAAGAGCTATACTTTGAAAATTTATATTTATTAAATAAAAGTTTAAAAAAACATTTTAGTAAAGGGCAAGTGTGGTGCAGCAAGTTAAACTGCCACTTGGGATGCCCATATCCCATATCGGAGTACCTAGTTCAAGTCCTGGCTACACTATTTCCTATGCAGCTTTCTGCTAATGCACCTGGGAGACAGACAATGATGACTCAGGTACTGAGTCCCCACTAACCTTGTGGGAGACCTAGACAGAGTTCCTGGCTCCTGGCTTCAGCAGGACCCAGCCCCACAAGCTGTTGTAGAAATTTGGGGAACCAAGCAGCAGATGAAAGACTTTCTCTCTCTCTCTCTCTCTCTCTCTCTCTCTCTCTCTCCCTATCCTCCCTCTCTCCCTACTTCCATCCCTTGCAGCCTTTCAAATAAATAAATAAGTAAGTCTTTAAAAAATTAAGTTAGTTTTTCATGTTTAAGGAATAATACAGGGAGATAGATCCCTTGTACCCTTCTCCTAGCTTCCCCTAATGTAACATCTTGGAAAACTATAGCCCAGTATCATTACTAGCATGCTGCCCTGAATTCAACCCACAAATATTATTTTAGTTTCCTTAATTTTACTTACACGTGTGTGTGTGTGTGTGTGTGCTTAGTTCTAGGAAACGTTATCACATGTATAAGTTCATAAATCAGCAACTATAGTAAAGATACAGAATCCTTCCACGGCCATAAGGATTCCTTGTTTTATTATTTTATAATCACATCAACCTCTTTCCTACCACCACTATCAGTATGTCCCTAATGCCTGAGAACCACTAATCTGTTCTCTATTTTAATAATTTTATCATTTTAAGAATGTTACATAAATAGAATCACACACTATTAACCTTTGGGATTGGATTTTTTTTTCACTTAATGTAATTCTCCAAAGACTATATGTATATTATTCTATACCTTTTCATAGACTTTAATTGTGTAGTAGTTCATGTTATGGTCATAATGCAGATTTTTTTCACCATTCGCTGTTGAAGGCAATATTGACAGTCTGAAAAAATTATGAGTAAAGCTCCTATGAACATTTATTTAGAGGTTTTATGTGATTATAACTAATCATTTTGATGGGATAAAATGCCCAAGAGTACAGATACTGGGTTTTATGATAATTACTTGTTTAGTTTTTTAAGAGAATGCCAAAATGATTATCAGAGTGACTGTGCCACTTTACATTCCTATCAGCAATGTAGGAGTCATCCAGTTTCTCTGTAATTGAAAGTAATTTTTACTACTTGTTATTACATCTAGTGTGATATGTATTTAATGATAGCTCATTGTTGTTTAGATTGGCATTGCACTGATAGCTAGTGATGCTGAATATCATTTCATGTGCTTATTTGCCATCTGTGCATCCTCTTTGATGAAATGTCTGTTCCTGTCTTTTGACCATTTTCTAATTGGATTGTGCTTTATAAATTCTTGATATGAGTCCTTTGTCTGATATGTGGTTTGGAATACGTTAATCTAGTTTGTAGCCTTCTTTTAATCCTCATATCAGAGTCTTTAATGAAGTTCAATTTATTACTTTATTTTGAATAATTTTTGCTTTGAGTGTCATGTCTAAGTACTCTTCACCTAACCAGGCCCTCATAATTTTCTCCTATTTTTGCTAAAAGTTAGTGCTTCACATATAATGTGAAGTTTAGGTTGAGGTTCATTCTTGCAATATCTAGTTGCTTCAGCAATATTTATTTAAAGTTTATTCTCTTATTTTTCCATGAATTGCTTTTGTACCTCTGTCAAAAATGAGTTTTCCATGCTTATGTAGACCAGTTCTGGGCTCTGTTTACTGATCTATGTGTTTATCCAAATGAAACAGATTCTTGGACATGACAGTTGTATAAAAAACTGTTTGGGGCCAGCACTGTGGCATAGTAGGTTAAGCCTCCACCTGCAATGCCATATGGGAACAGATTCAAGTCCCAGCTGCTTCACTTCTGATCAGCTCCCTGCTAGTGGCCTGGGAAAGCAATGAAAGATGGCCCAAGTCCTTGGACTCATGTACTCATGTGGGAGAGCCAGAAGAAGCTCCTGGTTCCTGGCTTCAGATCAGTCTAGCTTCAGCCATTGCAGCCATTTCAGGAGTGAACCAGTGGATGGAAGACCTCTCTCTCTGTCTCTCTCTCTCTCTCTCTCTCTCTCTGGATCTGTAACTCTGTCTCTCAAATAAGTTAATTTAAAAAAAAACTTTGATTTAGAACATTATGAAATTATGAAAATGTTCTGAAACTAATAGATGTGGTAATTGCCCAACACTGTGAATGTACTAAATGTTAACCATTGAATTGTTCATTTAAAATCATTGGTTTTTGTTGTGTGAATTTAATCTCATTAAAAAAGGGAAAATATTATTTAAAGTCTTGAGATAAAATATAATCACTCTTCCTGGTTTTTAAGCTTTTTATTCTTATTTACAATAAATGTATGTTATGGACTACAAAGAAACATTTCAATACACGTATACAATGTGTACATTTAATACAATGTCAAACCAGGGTAATCATCATTTGCCCTTCTTTCTATTTATTTATTTTATTTTAAAAGCAAAGAGATGGATAGACAAAGAGAAACACAGACAGAAAGGTAGGGAAACATCTTCCATTTGTTATAACATTCCCCAGTACTCGCCTGGCTGCAGCCAACAACCAAGAACTCCATCCCAGTCTACAATGTGGGTAGCATAGACCTAAGCACGTAGTTCATCATCTGCTTTCCCAAGGTGCACATTAGCAGGAAGCCAGGTCTGACGCAGACATAGAACTCAAACCCAGGCACTCTGACTTGGGGTGCAGGCATCACCAGTAGTATCTTGCTAAACCACTACATCTCCAGCAGTATCTTGCTAAATCACAACAGCAAATGATCTTCACTCCTGTTTTTGGTTTTCTTTTTCAAAGTTGTCTTAGCTATTCCAGATATTTTGCTTTTCCATATAAATTTTAGAATAATCTTCTTTGTATCTACAGAAACCACTTTTGGATTTTGATGGGAATTACATTAAATCTGTATCTGAATATAATGTTTGAGTCTCCCAATCCCTGAACTCAAATGTCTGCACTTGTGTTGATCTTACTTGATTTATTCATCATTTTTTTGAGTTTTCAGTAAGCAAGTCTTGTACATGTTTTGTTAGATTTACACCTACTTAAATTCTCTCATATTTTCTAAATTTCTTTTTAAATTTATTTTTATTTATAAAAAGGAACAAATGTCATGTATTTCATATATACAGTTTTAAGTATTAAAGAAAGGTAGGCAAACATCTTCTTTGGAGAATCTCAAAGATAACATGAATAGCACTCCATGTTTATTTTAAAGCATAAACAAAAACAGCTCAAAATGGGTTAAAACACTAAAGAAAGCAAAAATAGATAAATGAGACAAAATGAAACTTTAAAATTCTTGTGCATCAAATAATACTTTTAACAGAGTGATGAAGCAACCTACAGAATGGAAAGCGTATTTGAAAATCATTCTAATATAGCTTATAACTGGTTAATATTCAGAATATGAAGACATTTCAAAAGTTTGGAAAAAGGCATTTATTTGGAGGTAAAAAAATTTATAATTCATGCATAGTTTTTTCCACAATATGTAGTTTCATGAACTTTTTAAAAATTCCCCATAAAGAAATCATGAATCAACAAAAAAAATCAAATAACCTGATTTTAAAATAGGCTAAGGAGGCCAACATTATGGCACAGTGTGCCAAGTCACCACTTGCAATGCCAATATCCCATATCAGAATGCTGGTTCAACTCCCATTTGCTCTGTATCTTATCCAGCTTCTTGTTAATGTGCCTGGAAAAGCAATTGAAGAAGGTCCAAGTACTTGAGTCCCTGCCACCCACATGGGAGACCAGAAAGGCATTTCTGCCTCCTGGTCCAGCCCTGACTATTGAGGGTGTTTGGGGAGTGAACCAGTAGTTGGATGATCTCTGTCTCTCCATCTCTGTCACTGTGCCTTTAAACTTAGTGAAATAAGCCAGTCCCCAAAGGACAAATATCATGTTTTTCCTGAAATGTTGTAACAGAGTTTAAAAAATGTATCGTATAGGGGCTGACGCTGTGGCATTAGTGGGTAAAGCCGCCGCCTGCAGTGCCAGCATCCCATATGGGCATCGGTTCGAGTCCTGGCTGCTCCACTTTCTACCCAGCTCTCCGCTATGACCTGGGAAAGCAATAGAAGATGGCCCAAGCCCTTGAGCCCCTGCACCCGCATGGGAGACCCGGAAGAAGCTCCTGGCTCCTGGCTCCAGATCAGCCCAGCTCCGGCTGTCGCGGCCATCTGGGGAGTGAACCAGCAGATGGAAGATCTCCTCTCTCTCTCTCTCTCTCTCTCTCTCTCTTTGCCTCTCCTTCTCTCTGTGTAACTGTGACTTTCAAGTAAAATAAATAAATCTTTAAAAAAATATATAACGTATATGAGCAAAATTGATATATTGAGATTTGATTATGTTTATAGCCCTTGTCTCCACTATTGAGGTACAGTGTTTTTTTTCCCTCATACAATTTGTTGAATTCTTTACTTAGTAAAGTGTTAAGTTGATGGTTACAAAATAAACTGAAAATTTGTCACTGTAAAAATTAAGAGATTAAGAAAGGAAGGAGGAGGAAGGATGGGAGTGTGGGCTGGTGGAAGGGTTGGGTGGGAGGTATTGCTATGCTCCTAAATATATATATATATATGAAATATTTTCAACTTATATAAATAAAAATATAAAAAAACAAAAAACAAAATAAATAACCCTTTAAAATATGCAAAGGAAACTAATAGATGTTTCTCCAATGATGATATACTAATAACAAACAGGCCTAGCAATATATGTCCAATATCAGTAATCCTAGAGAGGTAAATCAAAACCACAGAGATACCACCTCACATTCATTAGTATAACTATTATAAAAACAAATAAACATAAAATGCAAGCATGTTGAGGATGTGGAGAAACTGGAATCTTCATGAATTATTTTTAGGCATTGTCAAATGGTGCAGCTTCTTAGGAAGATAATATGAAAATTCCTCAAAAACTTAAACTTATAACCATATAGTCCAGCAATCTTGCTTCTTTCAATATCCCTAAAGAATTGTACATAGGGTAATGAAGAGGTACTTGTACACCAATGTTCATGGCAGCGATATTCACTAAGAGCCAAGAAGCAGAAGTGACTCAAATGTCCATGGATAAATGAATGGATAAAAATGTGTATATTTGATTCCCTAATATGACCAAATAGAAATGCCCAGTGTTTCTCTCCTCCTACACAGAAAAGAACCGAAATAACAAGTACATAAGTGCATTTTAAGGTGAGTGCCCATGGAAGAACTTTGGAACTCTGCAAGGGAGACACAGGAATATTACAGGGCACATAAAGCTGGGATGGCAGTGGACAGAGAAAAAAAATTGCATCAGCAGCATAACCTCAGCCCCATGGCTAGGGTAGCCCACTTTGCAGAGAACTGCAGCAGACTTCATCTTCAGGTATGCTGAATGTTGTCCATATGAGTTACAGAAGAGGATCACAGTTGTCACACACTCGCAGCCCAGAAAAAAAGAAACTACCCAGAATACACCTGGTAGCTTTGCTTCACAGAGGAAATTCCCATTGTCTATCTCCCTCCCCACCCCTATAGTACAGCCCTACAAGACAGAAACCCTTGCTTATTCTCATTTCTGAGGCACCACTGTCATTCCAACACACTAGAAAAAAGGGTTGCAGCCTTACAAACTCAATTAGACACAGTAGCAACACTAGCCTTACCACCTTAGTACAAACAGTGTCCTGTCCTATGTGAGATAGGTTGTTCAATTCAGCAAGGCAGGTTCTACTCCAAGGAACTTAGAAACAGGACCACTTACCTTTGCAGACTTGGGGCCATGTCCCACACTCCTTGCTTCCTTCCAGGGCAGGGCACACAACTTCTGTCTCGGATGTGGCCCAGTCAGCTTTGGTGAGCACAGACACTGAGACACACCAGTCCTGGACAGAAGCCCAACCTCATTGCATCTCCTTCTGTGAGCCTGCCCTGGATTTGGTGGGCACATGCTGCTGTGCACAGCCATCCAAGACTTCTGGTAATGCAATAACCAAAGCTACTGCCACTGATTCACAGAGGAAGAAGATACAGGGAAACTACACTTCAGAGTTCAACTAGAACTAAAACCAAAATAGCTTACTAATTATGTAACTGAAGAAAAAATCATCAGAGAAAGATCCTTCCATCCAAAAGTCATCCTATAAGAACAATAGAGGGGTGGGCATTTGGCACAGCAGATAAGACACTGATTAGGATACCCACATCCCATGTCAGGGTGCTTGGGTTTGAGTCCCAGATTTGCTTCCAATTTAAAAAAATTTTTGAAGCTATCAAAGGTAGAAACTCAATATAACAATAATGATCAGATACAGCAAAAGCAATATTAAGAGTAAATTATAACTGTTCCTATATCAGAAAAATAGATATCAAATAAACAACTTAACAGCACATCCGAAGGACCAAGAAGGAGAAGAACATACAAAACTCAAAGTCAGTCAGTAGAAGAAAAGGAATAATAAAGATCAGAGAAAAAAATAAATGAAACAGAAACTAAACAAATATAAAATATAGTTGATTTTATAAAAATACAAACAAAATCTATAAATCTTTAGCTATATCAACAAAGAAAAAAAAGAGAATATTCAAATAAATAAAGCCCAGTGTGTAAAAGGAGATGTTATAAAAATAGATGATACTTAAGAAATGCAAAAGACCATTAGGAACTATTATGAATAATTATATTGCACCAAATTGGAAAACTTAGAAGAAATGAGTTAATGTCTGGATACACACAACTTACAAAAATTAGTAATGAAAGAGAATCAGTAATCGGGAGTTTTCCAACAAAGGAAACACTAGGACCAGATGGCCTGACCGCTTAATTCTAGCAAACTTTTAGGGAATAACTAATACAATATCTCCTTAAACTATTCCAAAAATTGAAAAGTAAGGAACCCTTCCAAACTCATTCATGAGACCAACATTATCTTGATTCCCAAATCATACATGACAATCAATAAATATACAGATGTTTATTAATGTTGAATGTAGTATAAAAATTCTCAACCAAGTAGCTGCAGATCAAATCCAGCAACATATTAAAAATATTAATCATGGTCAAAGAGGATTTATCCCAGTGATGAAAGGCTAGTTTAACATCCTCAAATCAATAAATGTAATGTTACACTTCAATAGAATAAAGAATAAAAATCCTGTAATAATCACAATAGATGAAGAAAAATCATTCATTAACTTCAAATCCATTCTCAATAAACACCCTGAAAAAATTAGGTGTAAAAGGAATATTCCTTAGCATAATAACAGCCATATATGACAAACCTGCAGTCAATATAACATTCCATGCATTAAAGCTGGAAACATATCCTCCATTATTTCCAATGAGACAAAGATATCCACTTCCACAATTCTTATTCATAGTACTGGAAGTTTTAGTCAGAGTCCTTAAGCATGAGAATAAATAAAAGGCATAATAGTAAAAGGGAATCAAATCAAGCCTAGATGGCAGAGTAGGGAGGGAGCATACTGTTCCAATCTAGAAGATAGTTTCAAAAAAGTGGGAGAGAGTACAGTCTCGGGGAAGAGTTAAGGAGAAAATAACAAAGGAAACTCTGTAAATCAGAGGGACACAGTGGACCTAGGTGGAGGGCATGGATGCCCACTACTCAAGACTCCAGAAGCTGAGAGCCTCCAAACCAGCATTGGTGAGAGCAGACTGCAGCAGCCCAAGCCACTGGTGATAAAGCCTAGAGGAAATCTACCTTGGAGCCCAGAGGAGAATAGTGTAACTGACAAACAAGAGGAGAGAAAAAGGAGCAGCACGTTTCTCTCTCTCCAATCACCCTGCAGCTGTATCCTGTAACAGGCTGACAGAAAGCATACACCAATTTGGACATACGTAACAGCTGCACCATCTCATGTCTGTGACCAACAACCAGCTGAGTGGAGACTCCTGAGTCTGGTGGGGAGAACTGACAAGGAACTGGGTGCTCATGTGGGAGATTTATGTGTTGGGACTATGAAAAAACTGAGGCTGTGTGGGAGGGCTCATGGTGTGCCTGGGATTTGGGGCAGTCATCCACATGCTCAGGGCTTTCTGGTTACCTTGTGAAGGACATTGCTGGAGAATCTGAGCTTATACTGAGGACTGCATGGATCCTTTGTGTGGTCCTTGAGGCAGAGTAGATGAATATTATATTCACTGGGGCTAGTGCTCAGGCACTGAACTCCTTTGAGGAGAGGAGTTCAGCTGAGCAGAATAAACCTTCCCTCTGATTAAAAAAGAAAAAAAAGAGGAGATTTACCATACCAAATCTGGTTGTGTCACCTTAGACATGCTTACCAAGGAGAACTGAACAGAGCTCCCTGACCAGACCCACCACATGCCTATAGGTATTTACTGAAAGCAGACACTCCACTAATCTACAAAGGCATAGTCCAAAGATAAAAGCAGCCACAGTGTAAAACAAAGAATCCTACAAGTATCTCCACAAATGCTGAATAACAAACACACCAATTCAAGAACAAGAACAAGAAAGACAACACAACACTCCCAAAAGAACACTTCAATACTAGATTGTGAAGATGATGAGATTGAAGAAATGCCAGAAATGGATGGCAAAAAAACTGATCATAAGATTACATAAAAATAATCAGAGCAAATTCAAGAACTAATGAAATCCATATATGACATGAAAGAAAATTTCTCCCACAAAATTGAGATCTTAAAGAGAAATCAAAATGAAATCTTAGAAATGAAGCATTCAGTAGAACAAATAAAAAAATGCAGTGGAAAATCTTAACATCAGAATCAGTGAAGCAGAAGAAAGAATATCCAACTTAGAAGACAAGGCATAGGAAATTACACAGTCAGACAAAAAAACAAGAAATTAGAAAACTAAAAAACACTGTTGGGAATCTATAGGATACTCTCAAACAGCCCAACATATGGATTCTAGGAGTTCCCGAAGACCTTTTTAGTGAAATAGATAACAGAAAACTTCCTTAATTTGGAGAAAGGGACATCCAAGTACAGGAAGCACATAGAACTCCCAACAGACATGGCCAGAAAAGATCTTCACCATGACACATTGTAATGAAACTCACCACAGTAAAACATAAAGAAAAAATGTGCACAAGAAAATGCCGGATTACTTTCAGAGGAACTCCAGTTAGCCTCTCAGTGGACTTCTCATCAAAAACTCTACAGGCTAGGCGAGAATGGTGAGATATAGTCCAAGTCTTAAGAGAAAAAAACTGTCAACTCAGAATACTATAACCTGTAAAACTCTCATTTATGAATAAAGATGAAATAAAGACCTTCCATAACAAACAGAAATTGAAAGAATTTGCCATCACCAGTCCAACCCTGCAAAAGATACTTAAGGATGTGAGACACACAGAAATACAGAAACATGGTCATCACTACCAGAAAAGACAAAGGGAGAAAATCTGCCAGTAAGTGTACAACAGAAATCCAAAGTAAAACATAGGAATATATTTGGAAAAATGGCAGGGAAAAGTCATTACTTATCAATAGTCACCGTGAATGTAAATGGCCTCACCTCTTCAGTTAAAAGACACAGACTGGCTGAATGGATTAGAAACAAAACCCATATGGGTTCTACCTACAAGAAACACACCTCAACAACAAAGATGCATGCAGACTGAAAGTGAAAGGGTGGAAAAAGATGGTCCATGCTAACAGAAACCAAAAAAGACCTGGTGTACGCATCCCAATATCAGATAAAATAGACTTTAACACAAAAACTGTTAAAAGACACAAAAAAGGGCACTATGTAATGATTAAGGGATCAATTCAACAGGAAGATATAACTATTATAAATGTATATACACCTAATTATAGGGCACCTGGCTATTTAAAAGAAATTTTAAGAGATATAAAGAGAGTTGTAAACTCGAATACAATAGTAATGGCAAATTTCAACATCCCACTTTCAACACTGGACAGATCAACCAGATAGAAAATCAGCAAGGACACAGCAGATTTAATCAACAATATAGACCAAATGGACCTTACAAACATCTATAGAACTTTCCATCCTATAGTTGCAGAATACACAGTCTTCTCAGCAGTTGCATGGAACTTTCTCTAGGATTGACCATATGCTAGGCCATAAAGTAAGTTTCAGCAAATCCAAGAGAATCAAAATGATACCATGCACCTTCTTGGACCAAAATGGAATAAAAATGGAGATCAGCAATTCAGGAATCTCTAGACCATATGTAAACACATGGAGACTGAACAGCATGCTCCTGAATGAACAGTGGGTCATAGAGAAATCAAAAAAGAAATCAAAACATTCCTGGAAACAAATGAAAACAACAATACAACATATAAAAACTTTGGGACACAGCAAAAGCAATGTTAAGAGGAAAGTTTATATCAATTGGTGCCTACATTAAGAAACTGGAAAGGCACCAAATGAATCAGCTAGAAATGCATCTAAAGGATCTAGAAAAACAACAGCAAACCAACTCCAAAACTAGTAAGGGAAAAAAATCATTAAAATTAGAGAAGAACAAGGTCATAGTCAAAGTGGAAGTTCTCTCCTCCCTTCAGAGAAAGATACCTCCTTCTTTGATGGCCCCGTTCTTTCCACTGGGATCTCACTCACAGAGATCTTTCATTTAGGTCATTTTTTTTTTTTGCCAGAGTGTCTTGGCTTTCCATGCCTGAAATACTCTCATGGGCTTTTCAGCTGGATTCGAATGCCTTAAGGGCTGATTCTGAGGCCAGAGTGCTATTTAGGACATCTGCCATTCTATGAGTCTGCTGTGTATCCCGCTTCCCATCTCTCCCTTTTTGATTCTATCAGTTAGTATTAGCAGACACTAGTCTTGTTTATGTGATCCCTTTGACTCTTAGACCTATCAGTGTGATCAATTGTGAACTGAAATTGATCACTTGGACTAGTGAGATAGCATTGGTACATGCCACCTTGATGGGATTGTATTGGAATCCCCTGGCACATTTCTAACTCCACCATTTGGGGCAAGCCCGATTGAGCACGTCCCAAATTGTACATCTCCTCCCTCTCTTATTCCCACTCTTATATTTAACGGGGATCACTTTTCAGTTAAATTTAAACACCTAAGAATAATTGTGTGTTAATTACAGAGTTCAACCAATAGTATTAACTAGAACAAAAAAAATACTAAAAGAGATAAAGTATTAAATTGTACATCAACAGTCAGGACAAGGGCTGATCAAGTCACTGACTAGAGCCTAGGGAGATTACTGATGCCATAAACGAGAGTGTCAAATTTTTAAGTCAACAACAGGAGTCACTGTGTACTTACTCCCCATGTAGGATCTCTGTCCTTAATGTGTTGTCCAATGTGAATTAATGCTATGACTGGAACTGAAACAGTATTTTACACTTTATGTTCTGTGTGGGTGCAAACTGATGAAATATTTACTTAATATATACTAAATCAATCTTCTGTATATAAAGATAATTGAAAATGAATCTTGATGTGAATGGAATGGGAGAGGGAGTGGGAGATGGGAGGGGTGCGAATGGGAGGGACGTTATGGGGGGGAAGCCATTGTAATCCATAAACTATACTTTGGAAATTTATATTTACTAAATAAAAGTTAAAAAAATTAGAGAAGAAATCAACAAAATTGAAACAAAAAACTAATACAAAAGATCAGCAAAATGAAGAGCTGGTTTTTTTGAAAAATTAAACAAAATTGCCACACCATTGGCCTAACTAACCAAATAAAGGAGAGAGGACACCCTAATAAATGAAATTAGAGATAAAAAGGAAATAAAACAACAGATACCACTGAAATAAAAATAATCATCAGAAATTGCTACAGTTTTATGCCAACAAACAGGGAAACCTAGAAAAATAGATTCATGGACACATACAACCTACCTAAATTGAGCCATTAAACATAGAAAACCTAAACAGACCCATAACCAAGACAGATATTAAATCAGTACTGAAGACCCACACAACAAGGAAAAGCCCAGGACTCGATGGCTTCACTGCTGAATTCTACCAGATTGAAAGAACTAACTCTAATTCTTCTGAAGTTAGAACAATTGAAAGGGAGAGAATCCTGCTGAATATTTTCTATGAAGCTAGCATCACTTTAATTCCTAAACCTGAAGAGATGCAGCAGAGAAAGAGAACTACAGACCAATCTCTCTGATAAATACAGACGCAAAAATCCTCAACAAAATTCTAGCCAATCAGATCCAACAACACATCAGAAAGATCATCCACCCAGACCAAGTGGGTGGTTCAACATTCACAAATCAATCAATGCGATACATTACATTAACAAACTGCAGAAAAATAATCATATGATTATCTCAATAGATGTGCGGAGAAAGCATTTGATAAAATACAGCATCCTCTCATGATGAAAACTCAAAGCAAATTGGGTATAGAAGGAAAATTTCTCAACACAATCAAGGCAACTTATGACAAACCCATGGCCAGCATCCTACTGAATGGGAAAGAGCTGGAAGCATTCCCACTGAGATCCAGTAGCAGACAAGGATGCCCACTCTCACCATTGCTACTCAATATACTCCTGGAAGTTTTAGCCAGAGCTAAGCATTTATAACCAACTTATATTTTACCAAGGAGCTAAAACCAATTCCTAGTGCAAGGACAGTCTCTTCAACAAATGGTGCTGGGAAATCAGGATTTCTAAAAGTATGAAGCAAAAGTATGAAGCAAGACCACTACCTTACACCTTAAACAAAATCCACTCAAAATGGATTAAAGATCTAAATCTAAGACCTGACACCATCAAATTATTAGAGAACATTGGGGAAGCCATGCAAGACATAGGCATAGGAAAAGAGCTCTTGCAAAAGACCCCAGAGGCACAGGCTGTCAAAGGCAAAATTAACAAAGGGATTACAACAAATTGAGAAGCTTCTGTACTGCAAAAGAAACACTCAGGAAAGTGAAGAGGCAAACAATAGAATGGGAAAAATTATTTGCAAACTATGCAACTGATAAAGGATTAATAACTAGAATATACAAAGAGATCAAGAAACTCCACAACAACAAAACAAAAAATCCAGTTAAGACATGGGCAAGTCCAAGTGATCAATTTCTGTTTACAAATGATCATAATGATAGGACTAAGAGTCAAAGGGATCACATAAACAAGAATAGTGTCTGCAAATACTAACCGTTAGAATAAAAAAGGGAGAGAACAATCCAACATGGGAAGCGGGAGACACAGCAGACTCATAGAATGGCAGATGTCCTAAACAGCACTCTGGCCTCATAATCAGCCCTTAAGGCATTCGAATCCAGCTGAAAAGCCCATGAGAGTATTTCAGGCATGGAAAGCCAAGACACTCTGGCAAAAAAAAAAAAAATGACCTAAATGAAAGATCTCTGTGAGTGAGATCCCAGTGGAAAGAACAGGTCTTCAAAGAAGGAGGTATCTTTCTCTGAAGGGAGGAGAGAACTTCCACTTTGACCATGGCCTTCTCTAAATATGATCAGAGTCGGTGAACTCAGGGGGCTTCCATAGCCTTGGCAGCTCATGACAAGAGCCTAGGGTGATTACTGATGCCATAAACAAGAATGTCAATTTGTTGAGTCAACAACAGGAGTCACTGTGCACTTACTCCTCATGTAGGATCTCTGTCCTTAGTGTGCTGTACATTGAGATTTAATGCTATAACTAGTACTCAAGCAGTATTTTTCACTTTGTGTTTCTATGTGGGTGCAAACTGTTGAAATCTTTACTTAATATATACTAAACTGATCTTATGAATATAAAGAGAATTGAAAATGAATCTTGATGTGAATGGAAGGGGAGAGGGAGTGGGAAAGGGGAGGGTTGCGGGTGGGAGGGAAGTTATTGGGGGGGGCATTGTAATCCATAAACTGTACTTTGGAAATTTATATTCATTAAATAACAGTTTAAAAAAAAAACAAGCAAACAAAAAACAAAAACAAAATCCTGTTGCAGGCATTTGGAAAGTGAACCAGTAGATGGGAGATCTCTGTCTCTCTCTTTATTTCAACACCTTTCAAATAAATAAAAATATCTTCTTTAAAAAAATAAAAAAAAGACACGGTCAAAGGACTTAAACAGACATTTTTCAAAAGAGGAAATCCAAATGGCCCACGGACACATAAAAAATATTCATCATCACTAGCCATTAGGGAAATGCAAGTCAAAACCAAAATGAGGTTTCCCCTCACCCCAGTTAGAATAGTTTTCTTACAGAAATTAACAAAGAATTTAAACTCTGGTGAGGATGTGGGGAAAAAGGTACCCAAATTCACTGTTAGTGGGATTGAAAACTGGTAAAGCCACTATGGATGACAGTATGGGGATATCTCAGAAATCTGAGTATATACCTACCATATGACCCAGCCATCCCACTTCTGGGAATTTATCCAAGGGAAATGAAAACAATACATAAAAGCGTTAACTGCACCCCAATGTTTATTGTAGTTCAATTCACAATAGCTAAGACATGGACTCAACCTAAATGCCCATCAAACAAAGAGTGGATAATGAAATTATGGGCTAGGTATACAATGGAGACTACACAGTGGTTAAAAACTGAATTCCAGTTATTTGCAGCAAAATGAATGAATCTGGAAAACATCATTCTTAATGAAGTAAGCCAGTTCCAAAGGACAAATACCATATGTTCTCTCTGATCCGTGAGAACCTAAAAGGAAATCTGTAGAAGTGAAATTGACGCTTTGAGAAGCAATGACTTGAACAGCTCTTGTCTTGAATGTTGAGGAAGTTTTTTTTTCTTTTTCTTCAGACTGTTTGTTGAACTCTGTACTTAACATAGAGTTAATCTTATGTGTATAAAGTCAATTGAAAATAGATTTCAGTAAAAGTAAGACTGGGCATAGAAGAGGGAGGAAGGATTTTGTAACTGTAAAACTGTATAGTTTTGCATACATTTCTACAGACTTACTTCTAAGGGTACAGTTTAAAAACTTGCCATGGGACCCCAAATCCCATTAAGCTGGGTGTTAAAAATGCCATTTTAAGTGTTAATGTGATCATATTAAGTGTTAAAGTGAACATATAGACAAGGCTAAATTTTAAAGTGATCACATAAATAAGATCAAGTGTCTGGTAATAATAATAATTATTATAAGGGATAGAATGTTCCAATATGGGAAGCAGTCCATACAGTGGTCTCATAGAGTGACAATCGCTTTAAGTAACACTCTGACCTCAAAATCAGCCCTTAAGGCATACTGGTCTGACCGAAAAGCCCATGAAATCATTTCAGGCATGGAAAGCCAAGACACTGTGGCAAAAAAGGTTCTACATGAAGGACCTCGGTGAGTGAGACCCCACCAGAAAGAAGTGGCCATCAAAGAAGGATGTACTTTTATCTAAAGGGAGAAAAGAACTTTCACTCTTCTTATGGCCTTGCTTAAATACTGATGGAGTTTGTAGATTCAAAATGCTTACATAGCCTAGGCCGCTCATGTCAAGAGCCTCTGGTGGTCCCTGATGTCATACATAAGTGTTAATTGTTAAATTAACAACAAGAGTCACTGTGCACTAACTTCCCATGCAGGACTTCTGTCATCAATGAGTTGTATTATGAGAGTTAATTGTAAAACTTGTTCTCAAGCAGTTTTGTGTGTGTGTGTTTGCATGTGTGTGCAAATTATTGAAATCTTTACATAGTATAAAGTTGGTTTTTTGTGTATAAAGTTAATTGAAAATTAAACTTAATGGAGAATGGGACTGGATATGGGAGAGGGAGGAGGAGGAGGGGTGGGAGTGTGGGTGGGAGGGAGGATATGGTAGGAAGAATTACTATATTCCTAAAGTTGTACTTAGGAAATTTGTATTCCTTAAATAAAAGTTTCTTTTGAAAAAAGAGTAAAGGAGGAACTCAAGTGATCCTTGTTTGCAGAAGACATGCTGCTATATAGATAGAAACCTATAGATTCAACCATGACATTATTCAAACTGATAAATGAATCCAGTAAATTTGTAGGATACAAAATTAGTACTAAAAAGCAGTAGCCTTTTTATACTCGGATAATGAACTCACTGAGCAATAAATAATAAAAACAACCCCATTAACAATTGCTACAGAAAAATAAACTGCCTTGGGATAAATTTAACCAAGGATGTGAAAGATCTCCACAAAAAAACTACTAAACACTAATGAAAGAAATTAAAGATACAAAAATAAAAATGTCTTCTATATTAATTATTTGGAACTATTATTACTACCGAAAATGATGTACAGATTCAAAACATTCTCCATCATAATACCAATGATACTCTTTAGAATAATAGGAAAAATCCTGAAATTCATAAAAAAGCACAAAATCTAATGAATAGTCAATGAAATATTGTACAAAGTGAGCAAAGCTGGAAGTATCACATCAGATTTCAAGACATAATACGGGGCTATCGTAACCCAAACAGCAGGATACTGGAATAAAAATGCCATATACATTAATGAACAGAGTAGAAATGCTGAAAATAAATCCACACATCTATAGTTAACTGGTCTTTGTAAACGTCTAAAAATGTACACTGGAGAAAGCAAAATCTCTTTAATAAAGCTGTTGAGGAGATTGGATTTTAACATGCAGAAAATTGAAACTTGATCCCTACTTGTTACCCTATATAAAAAATCAATTCAAAATGAATCATAAATCTAAATTTAAAAGCTGAGACTATGAAATTAGTAGATGGCAACATAGAGGTAACACTTCAAGACATTGAAAAGCACAGTAATTTTTAAAAAAGATGAAATCACAGACAACAAAGCAAAAATAGACAAACAGGACTACCTCAAACTAACAATACCTGTACAGTGAAGAAAATCTACAGAGTGAAGCCAACAGAATGGAGAAATATTTTCAAACTCTTCATCTGACAAAAGATTAATGTCCACAGTTTTTAAGGAGCTAAAAACATTAAGGAACATGGGACCAGCATTATGTTGCAGCCAGTTAAGCTTCCATTTGTGATACTAGCATCACATATAAGAAGGGTTTTTCAAGTCCCACAGCTACTCCTCTTCTGATGGTTCCCTGCCACTCATGTGGAAGACACATATGGAGTTCTTGGCTCCTGGCTATGGCCTGGCCCAGCCCCGGTTGTTATGATCATTTAGACCAAGAGAATAGAGAGAGAATAGAGGATCTCTCTCTCTCTCTCTGTCTCTCTCTCTCTCCCTCTGTGTGTGTGTGTGTGTGTTTATCCTTCTGTCTCTGATGCTCTGCCTTTAAAATAAGTAAATGAATAAATTTTTAAAAAATTCAGTAACAAAAACCAAACAATGCCATTAGGAAATAGACATTCTTAAAAGAAGAAATACAAATGGACAACAAATACATTAGAAAATCAGAATATTATCAGCCATTAGGGAAATGAAAATCAAAATCACAGTGAAATATCATCTCACTTCAATGAAAAAAAAGTTTTAAATAATAATGCTAATGAGGATGCAGACAAAAAAGAACCCCTATACACTGGACAGTGTGCATACAAGTTAATACAACCGTTATGGAGAACAATATGGCATTTTCTCAAACACTAAAAATATATCTGCCACTTGACTCAGTTATCCCACTTTTGAGCACATATCTGAAGGAAATATAATCAATATATGAATGTGATATCTGAACTAACATATTTATTGCAACCTGAATGTATCATGTACATAGACTGGAATATTATGCAGCCATAAAAGGAAGTAAATTGTGCCACATGCTACAACATGTATATACCTTGAGGATATTATGCTAAGTGAAATGAATAGTCACAAAAACACAAATATTTTGGGATTTTACTTATAAGAGGTATATAAAATAGTTGAATTCACAGACACAGAAAGTAGAATGGTGGTTATCAGTGGCTAGGGAAGAGGAAATAGAATGAGTTGTTGTTTAAATGGTAACAAGTTTCCTATTTAGAAGATGAAAGTTCTGGAGTTTTTTTAAAAAAATAATTATACTTAACACTAATGAACTACATACTTAAATAGTTAAGATGGTACATTTGATATTATATGCTTTTATCACATCAGCAAACAAAATATCAGTTCAGAGAATTGCAGAAGATAAAGAAATGACATCTAATTGAATTCAACTCCTTCATTTTCTACACGCAGAAAACTGAAGACATGAGAGGAAAAGGGATTTGTCTACAGTCTCACAGTGAATTGGTTCCACATCCCAGACGATTCCTTGTATCAGCATCTAGTTCTGTGTCCTTTCCGCTGTACTAGATTTTGAACCATCTATTGAAATGAATAGGACAGAGCATAGAAGCTATCCAGCTGAGTGTATTCTGAACTTTCGCCAAATGGTCACATTTTGCTTATTCTCTGACCCACTGATATTTCAAAAACTCAGATATTTTAATGCATAAATAAAGTTTCTTAAACATTCATTGGAATTAGACATCTGGGTAGAGCTCATTTTAAAAAATACTGTTGGGCTGGCGCCACGGCTCAATAGGCTAATCCTCCGCCTGTGGCACCGGCACCCCAGGTTCTTGTCCCGGTCGGGGCGCCGGATTCTGTCCCGGTTGCCCCTCTTCCAGGCCAACTCTCTGCTGTGGCCCGGGAGTCAGTGGAGGATGGCCGAAGTGCTCGGGCCCTGCACCCTCATAGGAGACCAGGAGGAAGCACCTGGCTCCTGGCTTTGGATCAGCATGGTGCGCCAGCCACAGCGCGCTGGCCGCAGCGGCCACTGGGGGGTGAACCAACGGAAAAGGAAGACCTTTCTCTCTGTCTCTCTCTCTCTCACTGTTCATTCTGCCTGTCAAAAAAAAAAAAAAAAAAAAAACAAATAAATAAATAAAAATTTAAAAAATACTGTTAGTACTATAGAGCAGACTATCTCCCCTCCACTTTTATTTTTTTAGAACTTAGAATTTTAAGTTCAAGATTAAATTTAAGGATATCTCCTCTTTCATATGAGAGTAATAGAGCACATGGTTTTCCAGTATCTTTTTGAATGCATCCAGTCAGGGAACTCATATTCTCTCAAAGCAGATCATATCCTCTTTGAGCTGTTCTAAGCATAACAGAGAGAAAATATATTTTCATATTCAGCAGAATTCTGCATCCATATAACCTCTACCCAGTGACATTCAAAGGGGAAAATACCTTTATGACCTCAGTCAAGTATCTGATCAAGATCACT
The DNA here is from genome assembly GCF_051225735.1 of Oryctolagus cuniculus. Taxonomy (NCBI): domain Eukaryota; kingdom Metazoa; phylum Chordata; class Mammalia; order Lagomorpha; family Leporidae; genus Oryctolagus; species Oryctolagus cuniculus. The sequence continues at coordinate 46,039,228 of NC_142888.1, read as the reverse complement.
GAAATTGCTCTATATTAGATCTAAGCAGAAGAAAGACGGGCTAACAATTTTTCTCATGTACTCACATTGCCAATTCCCATAAACTAAAACCTTTCTCAACTGAAAAATATAATCATTCTACAGCTTTCAAAAATGTTGCACAGAAGGTCATTTTATCTTTCTATTACATTGGAATTGGTGAAAGCCCATTTCAGACTCTTAGGCTTACCAAAGGATAACAAAGTAGTGTATTGTCAGACATCCTAGTAGCTCACCCTGAGGAAATTCAGTCCTTATTTGAATATATTTTACTAGCTTTTTGTTATACAGTATTTGCTCACTGATTCATATTATCTACCAGAATCTTTTTCTAAAGTATCTCAATATGTATATTATCTCTGTCCTTTATGTGAAATCAGAGCAGCCATACTATTAGAGTGAGTAGAAAACTGTCCTATCATGGCAATGAGCCCATTTCTATGTTTATCCTCCAATCTCTTCTCTGCAACATTCTTGTATGGTTGGGTTCTCTTACTCCTTTGGGTTTATCCATGTTCTTGCTCTTGCCAGTCAGCTCACACCCTCCCTTCTTGAATGCCTCATTTGCACCAACTTTCACAGCTTTAGGACCTCAGCCTGATGTTCATCTGTAGAATTTTCCCAGATTCTAGGTTTTGACAAATATAGATCTCCCACCTTTACCTTGCTGCATTCCTATGAGCCCATACTGGCCCAGCCCAGAACCCCATTCTCTGTTCTATCATTTCCTCACAAAGTAGGAGTGAAATATCACAAAACTCTGCCCTGTAAATGAGTCATTTTAGCATGTATACCTCACAAAATTATTATTAAATGCATACTATTTACAAAGCTATGCTTTAGGGACTATGGGTGGCATCCAAACAAATGAGGCCCTATCTCTTTCTTCAGGGGCTAAAAGTCCAGTGTTATTTCTATAGCATTTTATTGAACTTAGCTCTGTCTCACTCCAGGCTTCAGTTCAAAGAGTCACTTCCTTTCTCTGAGTCTCAGTTTAAGAATATAAGTCATGTACTATGGAATCAGACATATTTGAGCTCAAATTCTACCTCTAACATGTACAGATTTTATGACTGCATCTATTTCATGGGATATAGAGAGCACATTTATAAAACTATGACAGGATTCATATGTAGTAATCAATTTAGAAAGCTTAACACAGTGCTGGAAGCATAGTACACATTCAATAAATGCTAGCCAATTTGGTGAGTGCCCTATGTGAGAAGCCTTTGGTAAAATTTAGGTGAACACGTAGTTAAGAGATTTTTATATCAGAAAGTACCCTACTGATATGAGTTACTATTGTATGCACAAATAACTATAATGCAAATGAACATATAAAGTTTACTGGAAGAAAGGTACAACAAAACTGTTATAGTAGTTCTAAAGAAAGAGAGAATGCATTCAATTGAATATATCAGGGACCATATTCATGAATTCTGATAACCAGGATTGGTTAAGGATCTACAAAAGTGTCAGGCACTATAGTAGGTCTTGGGAATATGGTGATCAATAAAACTCTAACCCAGAGAAGCTGACATTCTATTGAGAATGAGGCTTGCAAATTGGCAAATAAGTAGACAGTACACCTAATGAAGTTAAGCAAATCAAGCAAGATAAAGAAATATAAAAAGCAGAGTGCACATACTATTTTAAACTGAATACTCCAGGCAAGCCCAAGAGAAAGTAATATTTGAGCAGAAACCATAATGAAGTGAAGAAGTGAGCCATGCAGATTTTCAGATTGAAAGATAAACAAATTCAAAGGCTCTCAGATAGTTATAAACTCAACCCATAATCTTCAAAACATCCCTTGAATTGGGCAGGGCAGAGTTTATGTCCCATCATTTTATATAAAGGAAAGTTAAGGCTTTGGCAGCTTAAAGCATTTGCCCAATGTCATACAGCTAGTCAGCAGCTCGACTAAGATTAGATCATTTGTGTTTGTCTTATACTCAAATGCACTTTACTCTGCATTGTTTTGCCCAGGAAAATTCAAAACCAGCCATGTTGTCATGTAGGCGAGCATTCTGAAGTACTTTCCATCTCAATACAATTAAAAATGCAACTGTGAATATTGCTCATGCTTAGACTCAATTCAAGTCAACCATGTAAAGGAGGAATGTGAAGAATTATGGGATGGTGTAAGACAGCAGAAGTATTTAGGTTCTCTGGAGAATAACGGCTGACTTTGTGCCAGCCCTCCCCATGCAGCTGAGCACAAGTTCCTGAAATAGGAGGCAGGTGGCTTCTCCTTCATACTCTATGTGTAAACAGTGTAAATGAGATGAAGGAGAGAGGTTTGATGAGGAGACTGTGGACCATTGGATTACCGATGCAGAAATGTTTGAAAATGCTTTAATTCTGTGAGACAAATGAAAGAAAGGGGAAAATAACAGTAGGAAAGACGATTTTTCTCCAGGGCAAGAAAGTCACTTGGTGGAGAGCTGCTTTGGCCTATGATTTATGAATTGTGCAGAAAGACAACAATGTTTCCATGCCCAAAAGGGCACTTAGCGGTCCATCTGTCACTAGGCTTTTATGAAGAAGAGATACAGGATAAAACACAAACTACTATTACTAACTTTATTCAGGGAGAAATTCCTGGGGCACTGTTAGATGGCGGCAGGCCAGGGAATGGGAGGGAATATCTTATAATAGGAGAATATTGTAAGGCAGGTCCTAGTCCTGTTTTGACCCATGAGGAAATTGAACTCAGGAAGGTAACCAGCAGTCACAGTTAATAAAATAATACAGCTGCAGCATTGGATGGCTACCAGACAATGCACTCTATGTAATTCAATTCAACAGACACTGAGATTATTACAATATCCAAGTTATATATTACGGTTCCTCCCAAGCTCTTTGGTCTATATGTCCTCTCTTCTATGAACTTCTCTCACCACTTGCCTGCTTCCCCCTCCTCTTACCGCTTTCTTCCTCATCTGTGTTACATTGTCTCTACCTCTCATTTTTGTCTCACTATAGGCACAGAAGCATGGGGCAGTGGGGGAAACATGAGAGTGAGGAAACTTCCAAAGTTTCCCACAATGCCACAGTCACCAATCATAGATGAAACCTTTTTCTCCTGCACTTTCTACTCTACATGTTCACACCACCTGGTTTGAGAGCACTGGTGTTACTGACAGCTCTTTATTAATAAACAATGCCTCTTTTGAAAACTGGCTAGTGTCATGAATATGCATATGGCTCACTAATAAATCTTTCACTCATATTTAACTTGTGCTATATTTTCCCATCCATGTTCTCATAGAATACTCAATTAATTAGTGCATGACTGGAGCTAGAAGGGTATATATGCATTTAAGAGTGACTAGAGGAGCCAGAGTTGTGGTATACCAGGTAAAGCTGTCACCTGTGAAGGCAGCATCATATATGGGCACTGGTTCAAATTCTGCTTGCTCCAATTCTCATCTAGTTCCCTGCTAATGGACTAGGAAAAGCAGTGGAAGATGGCCCAAATTCTTGGATCCCTGCCAGCCATGTGAGAGGTCCAGATGAAGCTCCTGGCTCTTGGCTTTAGTCATCTAGGGAGTGTTCTAGTAAGTGAAAGATATTCTCTCTCTCTCTCTCTCTCTCTCTCTCTCTCTCTCTCTCTTTCAAATAAAGAAAATTCTCAAAAAAGATTGAGTGTGTGTGTTTGTGTGTGTGTGTGTGAGAGAGAGAGAGAGAGAGAAAGAATTGAACAAATTTAATGGACAAAGAAAGTGAACTGCAGAAACACACTTCTCAAGTTTACATAGCTAGAAAGTGGTGAAGCTAGCTCAAATTTTTATATACCAAATTTGTATGGCTTATGTACATTTAACCAAGCCCAGAACTGTCTCCTGTTCTTCAAGCTATACATCTGATTGCTTTATAAAGTACCCTAGAAATTATGGGATATATACTCTATAGAATACTATACAGCAGTAAAAAAATGAAATCTGGTCATTTGCAACAAAATAGAGGAATCTGGAAAACATGCTGAGTGAAATAAGCCAGTCCCAAAGGGACAAATATCATGTGTTCTCCCTGAACAATGACAACTAACTGAGCACCTAAAAGGAAACCTGTTGAAGTGAAATGGACACCATGAGAAACAATGACTTGGTCAGCCCTTATCCTGACTGTCGAGGAACAAGTTACTATTTTATTCCTTTTATTGTTTTTTTTTTTCTACTTAATACCATTGGTTGAACTCTCTAATTAACACACAATTATTCTTAGGTGTTTAAATTTAACTGAAAAGTGACCCCTGTTAAATATAAGAGTGTAAATAAGAGAGGGAGGAGATGTACAGTTTGGCTCATGCTCACTTGGACTTACTCCTAATGGTAGAGCTAGAAATGTGCCAGGCGATTCCAATTCAATCCCATCAAGGTGACATGTTACAATGCCATCTTACTTGTTAAAGTGATCAGTTTAAGTTCATAATTGATCAAAAAGATAGGATTGTCAAAGGGATTACATAAATAAGACCAGTGTCTGCAAATAATTGATACAATTAAAAAGGAGAGAATGATCCTAGGTGGGAAGCAGGATACACAGCAGACTCATAAAATGGCAAAAGCCCTAAACAGCACCCTGGCCTCAGAATCAACCCTTAAGGCATTCGGATCTGGCTACAAAGCCCAGGAGAGTTTCACAGGCATGGAAAGCCAAGACATTGTGGCAAAAAAAAAAAAAAGACCTAAATGAAAGATCTTTGTGAGTGAGATCCCAGTAGAAAGAACAGGCCATCAAAGAAGGCAGTACCTTTCCCTGAAGAGAGGAGAAAGCTTCCACTTTGAATATGGCCTTGTCTAAATAACACTGGAGTTGGTGAACTCAAGAGGCTTCCATACCCTTGGCAACTCATGACAGGAGCCTCGGGTGATTACTGACGTCATAAATAAGTGTCAATTGTTAAATCAACAATGGGAGTCACTGTGCATCTGCTCCCTATGTAGGATCTCTGTCCTTAATGTGTTGTACTATGTGAATTAATGGTAAAACTACTACTCAAGCAGTATTCTATACTTTGTGTCTTTGTGGGTGCAGTCTGTTGAAATCTTTACTTAGTATATACTAAGTTGATCTTCTGTATACAAAGATAATTGAAAATGAATCATGATGAAGAATGAGATGGGGGAGTGGGAGATAGGATGGTTGTGGGTAGGAGGGAGGTTATGGGGGGGGGGAAGCTGCTGTAATTTAAAAGTTGTACTTTGGAAATTTATATATATTAAATAAAATTGAAAAGAAAAAATTTAACAACCAAAAAAAAGTACCCTAAAGGAGAAGTGCAATTAGAATGCTTTCCTCATGTAGGCCATGGAGAATCTTTTTTCTCAGCAAGATCTACCTGGCCCTCTCTGCACGAAAGACTTTTCAAACATCTGAACCCACACTCTCCTATTCCATTATTATGACGTTGCTTCCCCACCCCAACCCCATCGTGAAAGAGACTAGGAAGCATTAAAATAAGGCGTCAGTTCAAGTACTTCTCTTACTGTCCTGTCCCTTAGGGTACAATTAAATTAAAGCATCATCAATTCTTGTCTAACATAAGGTACACTGAAATTGAATCATAATGGGCCAAGCCTAGAACCAAAATTCTATGTGGCTGTCACCTCAGTGCAGCGAGGAGAACTATCAAGAATGTTTCTGCAATTACTTAAATCACTTTTATTTCCCTGGGAAATGAAAATCTCCAGCTTTATTCAGTAATGCTTTTCTATAGGTACACTGTTTCAGGGTGTTGCTGTGCACAGCAGAAGAGCATCAGTGATTTGATTTGAGTTTTGTTTTTATTTCCATTCATATCAGAGACAGTTTCAAGACTGTGTTCAGGCTGTCGAGAGTGACATGGGTATTGTCTTCAGTGAGTTTTCTTATGTGTTCTTGTCAACAAATTGTCCAGGAAGCAGCAAGCTCTTCAACAAGACCTAAAAATTAAACCCTATAGCCAATAGTTGCATGAGTCCCTGAGCACCTCTATCTAGTCTAACTATTGAATATTCAATCAATGAGTGATTATATATGGATCACCATAATCCAGGCTTTGTGCTGGAATGGTGAAATTAAACCAGGGCATTTAATCAAACTGTCTGGACAGAGGTTGCCAAGTTTTTATACATATGATCTTAAATAAGAAAGCTGTGAAGGAAAGTATTAGCAAGAAGAGCTGCTATTTATAGAGTGCTTACTACACACAGTAAGCCCTCTAGTAAGCATTCTATATATATTAGTCCATTTATTTATTATGGTTTTGAGAGATGAAATAACTTTCTTAATTTCATACATCTATTAAGTCTCAGATAAAGAAATCAAATTGAAATATGCCCAATGTTCTCAACCACTAAGGAAAACTGCCTCTCCATTTAATGGTTGAAGAAAGAAAATTCAAAGAGTTTAGCAAATTGTTTAAAGTCACAAAGGAGATATAGCTGAAGCTCAAGATAGGTTTTGAAATGTGTGATCACAGTTTGCTTTCTTCTGGGTGACTTTGAATACTAGTGGATTTGATTACCTAAAGTAGTCACTACTCACATGCTCCTCAAGTAACAAATTACTTTGTACAAGTAGCCTCAAGCCATAGAAAGAAGATGCCTCTTGCTAACATTCATTTTAGTATATAATATGATTTTTTATATTATCGATGCTCAGATTTGCTATCAAATAGGCTGACTCCATGAAGAAGTTTCATGAAGTGCAAAATAATGTGGCTCCATTCGCTCAGTAAAAATGGGCCTTTTAGACAATTAGGGCTAACTTATGGAGGATACAGGAAAATGCAGATTCATGACATCACAGACATCCAGAAAAATAGAAAGAAAGCTGAAGTAAAAAGGGGAAAGCAACAAACTGCATTTTCAGGTTGTCTACCGAGGGAAACCAGAAAACATAAACCAAACTGAGAATTTTGTAAAACTAGGCGGTATGTTTCCCTTCCTGCAAAGTAGCTAGGACTCAACAATATTGTAATTAGCACTTGCCCCTAACGTGTGAAAATTACCTGGAAGAAATAGAGCTGCAGGTATTCAAGAAGGCTAGACACCACAGAATAAAGGAATTCAAAACTAAGCTGTTAAACTAGAATCCTGGTAGGCATCCCTCCTCCCATTAAATCCTATTTTGTTCTTTGGCTGCTTTTTTTCTCCTTAACTTGCTGCTTTTGGTACTACATGGTTTATAACATACTTTAGAGATTTGCTTAGATTTGTTTTATAATCACAGTTTTTCACATGTATGTTTTTGTCATTTCCTTTCTTTTTTCATATATCCCAAAGAAGCATCAAAAATTATCTGCAATATGTCAGGCATATTACAAGAGAGATTTTATTGAATGCTCACAGCTAGCCTTGTAGATAACAATTGTCAGTTATGAAGCACCTTCTATGGGCCAAACATTTTACTAGACACTTGATATTCATTTATTTATTAAATGAATAAATATTTTATACTTAATGTGTATTAGTCACATTAGTCACTGCTTTTTAATTTATTTTTATTTGTAAAACAGAAACTTCATATATTTCATATATATAGTTTTAAGAGTATAATGCTGCTTCCCACCCTAACCTCTTTCACTCCCACCTTCCTTTCTGCTTCCTCTCATATTTTTCTTTTGATTTTTACAATGACACTCTTTCAGTTTATTTTATAATTACAAGCTTAACCCACCACTAAATAAAGAATTCAATAAGTAGGAAATTGAAAAACCACTGTTCTGGGGCCGTTGCTATGGCATAGCTGGTGAAGGCACTGCCTGCATTGCCAGGATCCCACATGGGTTCCAGTTCACATCTCGGCTGCTCTATTATGATCCAGCTCTCTGCTGTAGCCTGAGAAAGCAGTGGAAGATTGCCCAAGTACTTGGGATCCTGAACCTGCGTGGGAGACCTGGAAGAAGCTCCTGGCTCCTGGCTTCGCAGCTCAGCTCCGGCAGTTTCAGCCATTTGGGGAATGAACCAAGGAATGGAAGACCTCTCTCTCTCTGCCTCTGCCTCTCTGCAATTCTACCTTTCAAATAAATAAATAGATCTTTTAAAAAGCAGTTCCTCAAAAGTATAGACAAGGGCTATAAACAATAATAAAGTCTCAAAATATCAATTTTGCTTATATACATTATATTTTGTACCCTGTATAATTAATCAGGGAAAAAATTTGTTTTTTTGGGACTGGCTTATTTCACTAAGCATAATGGTCTCCAAGTACATCCATCTTGTTGCAAAAGACAGCATTTCATTCTTTTTTACAGCTAAGCTGTTTGCTGCCGTGTATGTACACCACAATTTCCTTATCCTGTCATCAGTTGATGGACATCTGGGTTGATTCCATATCCTAGCTATTGTGAGTTGAGCTGCTACAAATGTGGGGGGTACAGATAGCTCTTTAATATGCTGATTTCATTTCCTTTGAGTAAATTCCCAGAAATGGGGTGACTGGGTCATATGATAGATCTATTTTCATATTTTTTCCACTATTTATTTATTTATTCATTTTTTTTTTGTTTTAAGGTGAACAGATTTCATGTATTCATATGCACAGATTTAGGAACATAGTGATATTTCTCGCCCTACCCTCCCTTCCACCCACTCACCCACACTTCTTCCTCCTTCTTCCCTTCTCCCTCTCAATTTTTCTTTTTTTTTTATTTTTTGACAGGCAGAGTGGACAGTGAGAGAGAGACAGGGAGAAAGGTCTTCCTTTGCCATTGGTTCACCCTCCAATGGCCACCGCGGCCGGTGTGCTGCAGCCGGCGCACCACGCTGATTCGATGGCAGGAGCCAGGTACTTCTCCTGGTCTCCCATGGGGTGCAGGACCCAAGCACTTGGGCCATCCTCCACTGCACTCCCTGGCCATAGCAGAGAGCTGGCCTGGAAGAGGGGCAACCTGGACAGAATCCGGCGCCCCGACCGGGACTAGAACCCGGTGTGCTGGCGCCACAAGGCGGAGGATTAGCCTATTGAGCCACGGCGCCGGCTCTCCCTCTCAATTTTTAAAATGATCTACTTTCAGTTTATTTTATACTTGTAAGATTAACCCTACACTAAGCAAAGAGCTCAACAAGTAGTAAAATTATAAAAAAAAAAGAATTGTTCCTCAACAGTAGAGACAAGGGCTGTAACTGATCATTGATTCTCAAAATATCAATTTCACTCCTATACATTACATTTTTGGTACTCTATTTACCATAGTCAGGGAAAATAGGTGGTATTTGTCTTTTTGGGACTAGCTTATTTCATTAGTATAATGGTTTCCAGTTGCATCCATGTTGTTGCAAAAGACAGGATTTCATTCTTTTTTATAGCTGAGTACTATTCCATACTATACATATATATATATGTGTGTGTGTGTGTGTGTGTGTGTATACATATATATCACAATTTCTTCATCCAATCATCAGTTAATGGTCATCTGGTTGATTTCACATCTTATCTCTCGTGAATTAAAATGCTAAAAACATGGGGGTACAGGTAATTCTTTCATATGCTAATTTAATTTCCTTTGGTCAAATTCCCAGAACTAGGATTCCTGGGTCATGCAGTAGGTCTATTTTCAGCTTTCTGAGGTATCTCCATACTTTCTGCCACAGTGGCTGTACTAGTTTATATTCCCACCAACAGTGCATTAGGGTACCTTTTCCCCCACATCCTCTCCAGAATTTGTTAATTTCTGTATGAGAGCCATTCTCACTGGGGTGAGGTGAAACCTTATTATGGTTCATATTTTCAGATTTCTGAGGAATCTCCATACTGTCTTCTATAATAGCTGTACTAGTTTACATTCCCACCAACAGTGTTTTAAAGTAACTTTCCCCCCATATCCTCACCTGCATTTGTTATTTATTGATTTTCGAATAATAGCCATTCTAACTGGGATTAGGTGAAGCCTCATTTTGGTTTTTATTTGCATTTCCCTGATGGCTAGTGTCACTTGGCCATTTGTATTTTATCCTTTGAAAAATATTTGTCAGCTGGCACTGTGGCACAGTAGGTTAAGCATCTGCCTCCAGTGCCAGCATCCTATATGGGTGCAGGTTCAATTCCTGGCTGCTCCACTTCCAATCCAGCTCCCTGCTGACGGCCTGGGAAAGCAGTAGACGATGGTCTGAATGCTTGGGCCCCTGCACCCACATGGGAGACCAATAAAAGAAGCTCCTGACTCCTGCCTTCAGATTGGCCCAGCTCCAGCCATTGCAGCCATTTGGGGAGTGAACCAGCAGATGGAAGCCCTCACTCTCTCTCTGTCTCTCCCTCTCTCTGTCTGTAAGTCTACTTCTCAAGTAAATAAATAAATCTTTTTTAAAAAATAAAAAGTCCGTTCATTTATAACTCTACACTTTTTTTTTTAAGGGAAAGGGTTTATTTGGGGAAACCGACTGAACAGAGAGAAGGGGCGAAGAAAGAGAGAGAAGGAGAGTGTAAGAGAGAGAGCGAGAGAGAAAGATCAAAAGACAGAGACAGAGAGAGATCAGGAGATGGAGAGAAAGAAAGCCATGTGTTCAGGAACAGGTTCTTTTAAAACTTTGCCGGGGGAAGGGGGGAGGCAGGGAAGTAGGAGCAGAGAATCTCATTAGGATGGGGGTGGGGCTGACACCAGTTGTTGGGCCATGTGGCCAATGGGCTTCCAGCAATGGTAGTGGGGGCTAGAGCCTAGGATGTAGATCAGGGTATAGATAGCACCATAGATAAGACTGAGCCATTCCACCATTCCCCCCTTTTGTCTTCTATAAAGCAGGAACTGTATGGGATTACATCAGCCCTAAAAGTCCAGGAGGGGTAGAGGGACGATGATCTGTCTTTAGAGCTACTTCCTGCCAAGGGTGACGAGGCACTCTTTGCTGGCACGGGGCAATGTCTCAAGCTGCTGTCTCCTGGGTGGGGAGCCGAACATATCCCTGCAGCAGCATTTGGTTGACTGCCTGGCTGGTGAAGGCCTTGCTTCATTCCATTATCACCTCCTGTAATCACTCAGACACGGTAGTACAAAAGACAGGGTGAGAACAGCAACTGATGATCCTAAGAGTGTCATTAACCAAGTAATGAGAGAACTTCATAGAGAAGAGGAAATGAGGAGGGTCTCTGGACCCTTGTGAAGACTGATGGACGTGGTTTAAAGCTGATCCCAACCAAGTCAGGGAGAAAGGCCACTCAACTTTTTGCAGGTAGAGAGGTTTGTCTGTAGAGAAATTCTGAGCAATCATACAACATTAAGTAGGGGAGAAGACCATCCATACATGCAGGTCTGGAGTAGAGTCACTGATGTTAGAGTAGAGGCTATGATTATAAAGGAATGAGGCCCCAAGTGGGCTAGACAGGGTCCAGAACAAAGGGCAGAGTCATTACTAGAGGACCTAAGAGAGGTGCCATCTAAGCCACAACTAAGTTCTCTGATTGAGAGGCAAATAGAAACCGACAAAAGGGACCTGACAAAAATCTGGCGGGCCTCAAGGCCTTGTCAGTTATGAAGCCCAGACCCACCCATCCCCACATATGGGGCACATTATAAGGGAGGTGTGAACCTCCCTGGGAAGACACTGTGCCGACCTCCATCACCCCATCACCCAGCTTGCCTGGGAGGAGAGCTGGCCGGGCAAAGCAGGTGGCATCTTGAACAGGAAATTCACAGTTCCACCTGCAATGTTACGGACACAACCCGGCTGTCCCCTCAGCAGCAGTGGCCACTCTGGAAGCTGGGCCAAGTGAAGGGCTCTTCAGCCCAGAGCCAGCAAGATCTGTGGCTCTGACCTGGGCGTCCTTTGTTTCCAGGGCAGCTCCATTTCCAGTGATCCAACTCTTGGCAGGCAGAGCTGCCAGGGCCCTTCATAAGCTGACCTCTGCTGAAGCCCTGGTTTTCCACATTGAAGGCCACTGCAGTGGACTGGCCTGGCAGATCTCTTTGAGGGCAGATCACTGTACAGAGCAGCCTTCAATAGGCCTGCCACCCATCCTTACATTGCCTCTGATGTCCACCTTTCTCTTCCTTCCGGTAACTCTACAATCTTATAATCCTTACATGCTGCTATCCGTTCTATAGGTAAAGAAATTAAGACTGTAAGCAATAAAAATAACTTTCTCAAGATTATAAATTTAAATTTGCAGACCCAGGATCTGGTCATTTTGAATTCACATTTTATCATTGTGCTGTGCTCTGAATATTGCTTCCATCGCACCTCCCTGAAATCTTCATGAGAGTAGAGATGGGTAACAAAGATGAGGAAAAGAGAAGTTTTGCTCCAGATTCTCTGCTTCCAGATTAGGCAGTCAGCCAAGGAACCACATTATTTACAAAATGCCTACTATGCACACAGAGCTGAATTATGGGCTTTGAGACCTACTGCAGACTTTATGACATACATTATTTCATTTCACAGCAACCTTATTTTTAAAAAGCATTATTAACTCTGTTTTACATATGAGGTAAATGAACCTCTGGGAATTAAAGGGATCTGCTTAAGATCATCTAGCTTAAATGGTCAATGCCTCACAGTTTCAGATGAGCATAGGTGCTACCTGTCCTCTTTGAAGAAGCCTGAACACACAAGAAGATATACACATTCACTGACACACACACACCGGGAACTTAACTTTAAGGCAACATGAGGATATTTCCACACAAAGTAAGAAGCCTAAACAATTTATTTGTTGCTTCTATATGTTTATGAATGAGAACTTATAAATGAGAGTTGACATGCACATTAGTATCAGAGAAAAATAAATCACCTAAGCATTTCCAAAGTGTCTACTAATTTAAATACGAAGCCAAAAGTTACCAGTGCTAAAATAGATAGGGCATCTAAGAGGGAAGAATGGTTACTTCTGATTGATGAGGTGGGGGAAATAGAAACACACATAAAGCTTCTTATAGGAAGTATCACAAGAATTGGACTCTGAATGGTGAGAAGCACTGAACATAAAGATGGGGTAGGAGGACAATCAAAGTAAATGAATTAGAATGAGAAAAGATGTGGTGATGTGAATATACATGGCTTATTCCTAGAATATCAAGTACTCCATTGTAGTTGGAGTCTAGAGAGCATGGGAGATCATGGAGAGAGAAAAAAAGAGGAGCTATATTCGCAACCAATTTGTGAAGGACCCTTCATGATCTTCTAAGATACTTAGATGGAATTATCCTATGGAATAGATAACGAGAAACCATTGCTGTTTTTTTTTAATTAACAAAGTTTCAGAAAAGACTTAAATTTATATAGATTGAGCAGAAAAATACCAAGAGTGCTCGTATACCTCCTTTCCTTGTCTCCCAACACAATTTTCCTTGTTATTAACATTTTGTATTAGCATAATACAATTGCTACTATGATTAATATTGACATTATTAACTAAAGCACATAATTTACTTTTATTTCTGTTGTATAGTTCTACATGTTTTGATGAACATGTAGTATCATTTATCTGCCATTACAATATCATACAGAATAGTTTCACTACTACTCTAAAACTCCCTGTCTTCTTCCTATTCATCTTTCCATCCCTCTGTCTCCCAGAACACCCAGAAACCAGTTAAACCTTTTGAAGATTTGCTTATTTATTTATTTGAAAGCCAGAGGGGGACAGAGAGAGGGAGACGTACACACACAGGCACACACACATACACACACACAGCAGAGAGAAGAGAGAAGAGAGAAGAGAGAAGAGAGAAGAGAGAAGAGAGAAGAGAGAGAGGGAATCAGTCTTCCATCCATTTGTTCACTCCCCAAATGGCTGCAACAGGCAGGCTGAATCCAGGAGCCAGGATATTTATCCAGGGAGTCTCCCACATGGGTGGCAGGGGCCCAAGCACTTGAGCCATCATTTTCTGTCCTCCAAGGCAAAGTGTAGGGGGCTGGATCAGAAGATCTGGATCTCTAACTGGCATTCCACCAGGATGAAAGAATCTCAAGCAGCACTTCAACCCACTGCATCAGTGCACTGGCCCACAAACACATAACTTTAAATTGAACATCTTAAATATTTTAAATGTACGATTCAGTAGTGTTAATTATATCCACATTGTTATGTAGCAGATCTCTAGAATGTTTTTATCTTGCAAAACTGAAAGCCTGTGCCCATTAAACGCTAATCACCCCTCCTTTCTTCTAGCAGCTCTGTATCAACCACTTTAATACAGCCTATCTCTATTATTTTAACTACTTCAGATACTTTATATAAATAATATCATGCAGTATTTGTCCTTCTTGTGACTGTCTTATTTCATTTAGCATAATGCACAAAAATTTTATTCCTATTGTGAGAATACTGGGCCTGAATGCCCAGGCCTGATGAAACTGGGTACAGGTAGATAACGTAAAGGCTAATGCAATGCTTATTGCTCAGGAAAGCCCCTCACCTTGAAACATTCCAAACTGCTAAGACAGGGGCCAGTGCTGTGGCATAGCAGGTGGGGCGCTGTCTGCAGTGACTGCATCCCATATGGGTGTGGGTTCAAGTCCCAGCTGCTCCTCTTCCTATTCATCTTTCTGCTATGGCCTGGGAAAGAGTAGAAGATGGCCCATGGCCTTGGGCCCCTGCACCCACGTGGGACACCAAGGGGAAGCTCCTGGCTCCTGGCTTCAGATTGGCATGGCTCCAGCCATCACGGCCAATTGGGGAGTGAACCAGTAGATGGAAGACCTCTCTCTCTCTCTCTCTATCTCTCTCCCTCGCTGCCTCTCCTTTTCTCTGTGTAACTCTGACTTTCAAATAAATAAGTAAATCTTTAAAAACAAACCAAAACAAAGAAACCCCAAACTGCTCAGTTTGCCTTCTGCATGCACCCCACCCACTTTATCAGGGCCCACGTGGTGCTCTGCACCTCCCGCAACAAGCAGCTTAAGAAGGGACTCAGCCCGCTGCTCAAACAGGATGAAGCCTGGTTTCAAATCCTCTGCCCTCCGTCAGGGCAGGCTCAACCCCTACTCTCTCTTTACCACCCTAATCTGTCTCTGCTAAAAAAGAGTCTTCTCTGCTTTAACTACCTGCCTTGTCTACTTCCTCGAACTCTAAAATCCTAAAACCTAACATAATGGTGCCAAAACCAGGGGTGAAGTCAGACTCTAGGCCAGGAGTGCACACTGACTTCCCTCTTTCTGTCATTTATGACTAAGTGCCTCTTGTTTCGAGTACCCTCCTTGGAGTAACTCTGGGTATGTGAGAGACACCTCTCCAGAACTCTCCAGATGTTGGGAAGGGGGTGGCATGGCATCTGTTCATCAACAAAGTCCCACAACCTGGTCCCAGGCAACCTTCCCTACTAAAGGATGTCAAGTGTCTCCTTTTCCCTACCTCCTTATTCACCATGTTGAAAGACACTGACAAGTACTGATTATAACAGGGTTCATCTTAAACTGCAGTTTTTACTACTGACCAGACTCCCTACAGGGCCATGTTTTCCAATCTCTCTCTTAAGTGTTTTCCTAGATTGGCTATTGTGACCCAGAGTTCACATTTTCTCACTTACTAAACTATGGACGTTTCTTTGTCAACCAATTTAAGATATTTTTGTCCTCCACTCATCAATATATATCTTGTTAAGTTATGGAACTCTCCAATCAGCACTGCTGAAAAGTACAAAGATCTGTGAAATTCTGCTGTATCTCCTAAGATGCTATGAACTGTTGAGTTGTTATTATAATAACGACTAGTTTAATTTTTTGTCATTCACAATGTGATTCACAAGTGTTATTGCTACTATTCTTCAATGTCTTGTTTTCTAATCTAAATGTTTTCCTGAGACTCCTATGATTTGCAACACCTTGGTAAAATGACTTAATTTCTCCGATGTCAGAAAAAAACTGCTTAATAGCTAAGATATGGAATTAATTCAAATATCCATCAACTGATGACTAGATAAGGAAAATATCGCATATATACACTATGTAATACTACTCAGTGGTAAAAAATAAAATGAAGTGGTTTTTTTTGCAACAAAATGGATGCAACTAGAAACCATTATACTTAGTAAAATAAGCCACTCCGAAAAAGACAAATGCCACATATTTTCCTTGACTATGGTAATGAATAGAGTACCTAAAATGTAGTGTATAGGAGTGAAATTGACATTTTGAGATTCAATGATCATTTACAGCACTTGTTTCGACTGTTCAGGGCAGTGTATTTTTTCTTCATACTATTTGTTTAACTCTTTACTTACTGTAGAGTTAATCCTATTAGTATAAAGTAAACTGAAAATAGATTTTTTTTAAAAAATTAAGAGTTGGAATAGGAGAGGGAGGAGGAAGAAAGGTGGGAGTATGGGCAGAAGGGAGGATAGGTTAGGAAGTATCACTATGTTCCTAAATCTGTATATATGAAATACATGAAATTTGTTCACCTTATATAAATTAAAAAAAATTTAAATCTTAAAAAACTGCTTTAGCCGGCACCGCGGTTCACTAGGGTAATCCTCTGCCTTGCTGCGCCGGCACACCGGGTTCTAGTCCCGGTCAGGGCGCCAGATTCTGTCCTGGTTGCCCCTCTTCCAGGCCAGCCCTCTGCTGTGGCCAGGGAGTGCAGTGGAGGATGGCCCAAGTCCTTGGGCCCTGCACCCCATGGGAGACCAGGAGAAGCACCTGGCTCCTGCCATTGGATCAGCGCGGTGCGCCGGCCGCAGCGCGTTGGCCGTGGCGGCCATTGGAGGGTGAACCAATGGCAAAAGGAAGACCTTTCTCTCTCTCTCTCTCACTGTCCACTCTGCCTGTCAAAAAAAAACCTGCTTTAATGTTTTCAAACTTCAAAAACCTTTTTAAAAGTAACTATGGGTTAAAATTCTGGTTGTTCTTTGAAAATATTTTTTTCTGTTAATTTATAGACATTTAAGATTGTTCAGGATATGAACTAAAGGGAACCAGTAGGTTGCAAAGAAAGTTGAGGAGAATGCTGTTAAGTCTGACAATGCATTCTTGGTGATGGAAGGTTAAAAGAATGTTTTGATAGAATTTTTTGATACAAAGGAACTGAAAGAATAAGCATATTGTAGAAAGTTTGTAGAAGTTGAAGGCTGCGCAAGATTAGTTTGGATGAGATTAGAAGGAAATTTTTAAAATTTAGCTCTTCTAAAAGACAGCAGGATTACCTGTGTGGGGAGCAACTCGGACTAGACTAAGTTACTGGAATTAAGACTTATTCTATGCATCTGCTCTCCCACAATATGGCGCTGAGAAGGGAGAAACAGCTTCTACACAGCTGCCTCCAGTTCAACCAATAAACTGTAGGACTTGCTCCTGATTGGAGGAGAGTGGCGTGCTCGGCGTGTGGGTAGCAGAGTTGGGATTGGTGGAAGAGGACTATGGAGGAGGAGAGAGACAACATGCACCAGGAACATCTTAGGGAACATCTATCTGAAGGAACACCTGTGCAGCCCCCGAGAGAGCCGGCCGGTGGTGTGCCACTCCCCTGCGGAAGTGGGGAAAGTGGCCAGGGGGAACCGCCCTTCCACAGAGGTGGAAGGGATGGCAGCCAACCCGGGAAGAACCAGCAGCAAACCCGGGGAGGGCCAAGCAGACGAAAGAACAACGCAGGGTCCTGTGTCGTTCCTCCATGAAGATGGGGAGCGACATAATGGTGCCGTGACTCGGATATGAAGCCTAGGCAGGGTTTAGTGTCGTTCCTCCATGAAGAGGGGGAGCGACATACCTGATTCCCTATCTGTTTGTAACATGATGTGTTTAACTGTCCTGAGTGATGGGCTCATATGCTGGTATCATGTGCTAACCCTTTGCAATCAAGGTTTTTCTGTTTTGTAATTTCGCTAGGTGACAAAATGCTATGCATCTCGGGTAAGTTTCATGTGTTTTCTGTTGCCTTTTTTGAGTTTAATTACTTTAAAAATCTGAGTCTTCAAGAAGTTAACTTTTCCATCTTAACTCTATGATGTAGGCAGGCAGATAGGATAAAATGGATTAGATTTGTGATCTGGAAGACCATGCCTTTCCCACGCCCATGTGTGATCTCATGCCCCTACCTGACCACATTTGTATGCCCACCTGCCAATCAGGCTACAAAACCACTGCCCTTTGGAAGTGAGTAACAGGCCTGGAACACAGTGGGTCAGGCCCTTTTTTTCTTCCTCACCCTTGTTGCCCTTTGTTGCCCCTGCTGCCTGCCCCTTCAGGGCACATGGACTTTGGGCCACCCTCACTCTCTGCCCTAGCTTCGATGCCCGTGATAAGCTGCTAGTAGCTGCTCATAACAAAACGCTTGCTGCACTTGGCCCTTAACCTACTCTCTGCTTGGTATGGATCTAGACTGCACTTTCTCTCTTAGATATAGCCCTCACTCTCCCATGTATTTCTCTCACTGAATAAAAAGCTTAAAAGAAAACTTACCATGTCATCTGGTCTAGTTGAGCCAGTATTCAGAATTCTTTTCTGAATTCATGGCAAGAGCCCACACAGCTTATTAATTTCAGAAATATTAATAAGCAAATCAGTTTCAATTACGTCTGGTCCACAACTTTGGTCAAAATGCTCAGATTTAACTTTTACTTTGACCAAATTGTTTAAACCTCTGACAATTCTTAGACATCTAAAAGCTCCAAAATTGAGTCTTTGAACTTGAGGCTTCCAGCTTGATCCCTGAAACTCTCTAACTATGAGGCTCTCAATTAATTTAAATTGTGTAAAGCACATTGTTGAGTTGTACAATGATGCTAAACTTACCCTATGCTTATATAAAGTTCTGATATTTTACACACTGGGGTCAATCACTTTTAATGGGACACAATTACAGAGTGGATCCATTCTCCATGGCTGTGTTTAGACAAAGCTTGTTCTATATGTTGTATTCATTGTGTGATGGTGAGAGGTGATGGAGTCATTCTCTCCCTCATCCCCAGCTTCTGACTGCGGTGAGGTCAGCACTGGGATAGGGAGCTGGCTAAACCTCTCCAACCAGATTTCCATGTATACTGGTATTCTGCCCCCTCCTCTCTTGGGACAGTCAAAGCCAATAAAGGGGGAAAAAAGCTTATATGGACATTTTTTTGGTCCTGCCCAAAAGTTCCAGCCACTTTTCCTGCTTAAAAGATGAGCCCTCTGCCCCAAACATAAAACCAGTACCCTAATAAGTAGATGATACAAAGTGATCGACATTTTTTATCCGATCTAAAAGGATTAACAGCTGTTTTATGTGATGATCTGCCATCAAGGAGACCCAACTAGGCCAGTCCATTCCCAAAGTAGCACCTGTTTTTGGTGCATAAAGCCAGGGCATGCAAGTCCCACCCACTCTGCCAAAAACCTGGCCACTGGAAGTGAGACTGTTGTAGGCAGAGCTGGAAGACCATGACTTCACTGTGCCCCTGTGTGACCTCATGCCCCTACCTGGCCACACCAATGCACCCACTGGTCAATCAGGTTAATTAACCACTCCCCTTTGGAAGTGGATTAAAAGCCTGGGACACAGTGTGCTTGCTCTTTCCTTGGCTCTTTGCCAGTGCAGGGCTGACTGCAGCCCTGTGCCTCTAGGTGTGTGGCCTTCGGGCCACCCCTCCCCATGCTTCCTGGCCTAGCTGCTCCTCCACATGGCTGGTTCCTGGACTTGGTATGAAACCAGATTTACCTCTCTCCTATAGATAGGGGCCTCACTCTCCTATGCATTTCTCTCACTAAATAAAAGCTTTAAAATGTACTATGCTGCCTCATTCATTTATGCCAGTATTCAGAATTCTTCTCTAAGTATTAGGCAAGAACCCATGTGGTCTTATTACTATTGAGAATTTATTAATAAACACAGTGATATTTCATATGGTACCCTGGGTGGGACATTTGGGGAACTTTCAGGGGGCCATATTCCAGTATCATATTTTAGGGGGCCACATTTCAAAATCAAGACTGCCCAGAGAGTCGAAGAGGCACTAGAAAAGAATCACAATGTCTGTTGGCCTTTCACTACAGAATCTCTTCACTCAGCCTGGCATTACCACTAAGGGGACGGCCCACATTCTTTGTTGGTGTTACAGGTAGAACTGTACATTTCTATACTGCCTGTTATTACCTTGGTAGACATTAGCCTATGTGAACGACAGTGACTGAAGGAAACACGGGAATTCTGTGTGGCTAAATCTCAAAAGTTTTCCCCTTGTTCATAACCTTGTCGAGGTGTTAGGAGGAAAAGAGCTGCAGATTGGTGCCTCCTCACACAGGGCACCAAAATATCAGGAAAAGAGGCACAGAATATAGAGGAGGCAGTGTACAAATTTACAGCCAGACCGAATTTATTCAGAGAAAATAAATTCCATAGAGGTGGTTACCAAGTGCCCACCTGAGCATTGAAGGCACACTTGGCAGAAGTCCCCCCCACCCAGGGGCCAGGCCTTTTTATATTTTAGGAGGGCTAGGGATGGAGGTGAGGGTCAGGAGGAGCAGGTGGAGGGGAATTCCTGGAACTGGTCTTTCAGGTGGCCCTGGGGGGTGGGGTATGAAGGCAATAGGGTGTGAGACCCAACTGAGATTCAATGGCAAGGAATACATTCCAATGTTTATCTTTTGGAAAATGAGCAAGAATGGCTGAGGCTTAAGTCTTTGTTCCTCTCCCTGAGGGCAACCTAGTAGAAAATCTTCCCTCCCTGCATCAAGAGGACTGGGAAGAATTTCAGGAATTCCACACCCAGGAAGCCCTCTTTCCAATATTGTTCCACACAGGGAGTGGAAAGAAAAATGAAGGGCCTCCTCCCAAGGGAACATAACCCTGAGAGAGAGCTCTCTCTGGAACTGTGTGTAATAATGATCAAGGTTACTGGCCCTTTAAACCAGCAGGCTAGCCTGGTTAATTACTATGTGTCCCCCCAGGCTAATGGCAAATTCACCCAAACTGTCTTGTTCCCCAGCTCTCACACCCTCCCTGTACCTGAATCTGTGCCAAACTCCCAGTTCTGGGGAGGCCGTCCTTCTATAAATCATCAGGAGCAAGGCAAATTGTCCACAACAGTCCCTTACAACCTCTCACAGGTGTCACACTGGCAGACACAGTCAACATGTGGGAGAATGAACCAAAAGCAGAATGTTGCATTTATGTGAATCAATCGGGTCTTGATTGCTATGCTGCTCACAAGCTGACAGAGCCCCCAGAATTCAATAATGGATGTCTAATTCTTGAACCAATTCATTCCAAAAGCTCTTCTGGCTACCTCGGCTTGTATTTCTTCTCACCTCTCATAAGGATTTTTTCTTCTTGTTTATCTTCGACCATGTTCCCTTCAGCTGTTGAAATGGTTCATTCATTCTTTGGTCCAGAACATCACTCAGACCCTGCTAAAAGGTGCTCAATTCCAGCTATCACTCCAGTGATGCCTACACTGAGAGAGGGAGAAACCACTCCGCTAACCGAGACCCTGCTCAGCAGGAAGTAGCCATGGAGACGGTCAGCATCCCAATTCCTATTTCTCCATCCCTCAGGGCTCTTGTCTATGTAACATCTATGTAACATCAAAGGTTTTTTTTTTTTCTTCTTACAGATGTATTAAAGTGCTGGATTTGTGAGAACACTGGGTCTGAATGCCCAGGCCTGATGAAACTGGGCACAGGTAGATAATGTAAAGGCTGGTGTAATGTTTATTGCTCAGGAAAGCCTTGCTAGACTCTAAAGACAGCACACTGTAAGAGCCTTTCTGAAGCCCCCTACCCACTCCCCATCCCGACCTTATGAGGGCCCACGTGGTGCTCTGCACCTCCCCCAACAAGCAGCTTAAGAAAGGACTCTGCCTGCTGCTCAAACAGAATGAAGCCTGGTTTCAAATCCTCTGCCCTCTGTCAGAGCAGTCTCAACCTCTACTCTCTCTTTACTCCTCTCATTCTGCCCCCCCTAAAATAAAACCTTCTCTAACTGGTTGCCTCTCCTCCTTCTTCAAACCTTAAAATCCTAAAACCTGACACCTACTATGGCATGTGTCACAATCTTCTTAAGGCTAATATTTCTTTGTATGTACATACTACATTTTTTATCCACTCATCCATTCATAGATATTTATGTTATTTCCACCTCTCAACTCTTGATATTAATGTTGTAATGAATATGAGTGTATTAATATCTCTTCAAGATCTTGTTTTGAATCCTTTTGGATATATAGCTAGAGGTAGAATTGCTAGATTACAGGAAGATTCTATGTTTATTATTTGAAGAAATTGTTATTGTTTTCCATAGAAACTGCATCAAAGTTATTTTCCATTGTGCTTGGAGGCCAAAGCAGCAGAACAAAAAGAGGTAGATGGGAACAAATGAGGTTAAATAGAGTTTCCATTCTGAGGTATTTGTTAGCTACTCTGAAGTATCTGGAATTCAGGCCTCTGGAGTGAAAAGAAGTTTGGGAGAGGAACCATGCTGGACTAGGCCTCACTTTTTCAGAAAAAAAGAGTTCCTTTTAGGAATTATCTGTCCTCTTAATTTGAGAAGAACCAGGGCCTAAGAAGAAAAAGAAGAGACCCCATTGTGTTCTTGTTGCTAAACATATTCCTTTGTGAGGCCGTAAGCGTCATCTAGGATAGTCATGCTTAAAATTCCGTTCTTACACAATCTTTGTTCTGGTAGCACCTTAGAACTGAAAACCATTTATTCCTACCCTACCGATAATATTACAAATGTATCATGCTCACAGAAGAGAAATGATTTATCCCAAGTCACTAACCAAGTCAATGTCAGAGCCAGGAACAGAATACAACCACTCTGATTTCAATCCAGCACCCTTATCCACATAGCATACTGACCACAGAAAAAAGCAGACAAGTCTTTTAGAATTACTTAATTTAATCTCCACTTCCAGGTGAAGAAACAAATTTAGGGTTGAGAAGTGGTGTTTCCAAATCCAATCAGTAATCTAATAATGTAAATGTTTAAAAAAAATAGTAATAGAACCCCAATTTGGGACTGATTCCTTGTTTTTGTGTAATCCCTCTTCCTCTTTCCTTCTATCCTTGGCTACACTACAGCAAGGTATTTCATCAGCCAATCCCAACACTTCTTTTCCTGAAGATAGATTTGCACCCCGTCTAGTAGACACAGCTTCATCCAAATCCCAGCGTTTGAAAGCTTTCTCTTTCCACAAGACCCTAAACTTTTTCAGAAAAGAACAGGTAAAGTTTTCAATCTAGGACCTAGGTATGGGCATCTGTAGAGAGAAATTGTTGTTGAAGTGGTAGGTTCATCAACAGAGAAAAGACATCTCTTTTCAGGAAATTATTCACAGTGAATAGGTATGTTTTGAAAACAAATGCCTACACAGAAGGTGATGATTCATTGATTTGAATCCCTGCCACCAGTTGGGAGATCTGGATTGAGTTCTGAACTCCTGGCTTTAGCCAGGGCCAGTTCTAGCTATTCTAGCTATTTGAGGAGTAAATCCACAGATGGAAGATCTTTCTCTGTCTGCCTTTGAAATAAATGAAAATAAATAAGTAGATAAACAAATAACTGAAAAGAAAGAAACAATTGCCTCCAGAGATGGAAGTGAGTCTGATATTATAAACAAGCTATTATTTCTACTAAGGTGATCAATTGCCTCTATATATCCCTTCAATTTTCCTTCCTCTCTTCTCTCTCTGTATCTTTATCTAACCTACTTTCATATATATATATATATATATATATATATATTTGCATGTTTCACAGGGAAACACGAAGAGTGTTCCATCATCTATGACAAATTGCCATTGTGCTTTTCATGTTAAACATAATAAAAAACACATATTCCTGAATGTTTCCTACTTATATATCTGTCTTGTTCCTCATGGATTTTTTTTAATTTTTTTTATATTTTTAACTTTTATTTAATGAATATAAATTTCCAAAGTACAGAATATGGATTACAATGGCTTCCCCCACATAACGTCCCTCCAACCCGCAACCCTCCCCTTATTCACTCCCTCTCTCCTTCCATTCACATCAAGATTCATTTTCGATTCTCTTTATATACAGAAGATCAGTTTAGCATGCATCAAGTAAAGATTTCAACAGTTTGCTCCCACACAGAAACATAAAGTGAAAAATACTGTTTGAGTACTAGTTATAGCATTAAATCTCAATGTACAACACACTAAGGACAAAGATCCTACATGAGGAGTAAGTGCACAGTGACTCCTGTTGTTGACTTAACAAATTGACATTCTTGTTTATGGCATCAGTAATCACCCTAAGCTCTTGTCATGAGCTGCCAAGGCTATGGAAGCCCCCTGAGTTCACCGACTCTGATCATATTTAGAGAAGGCCATGGTCAAAGTGGAAGTTCTCTCCTCCCTTCAGAGAAAGGTACCTCCTTCTTTGATGACCCGTTCTTTCCACTGGGATCTCACTTGCGGAGATCTTTCATTGAGGGTTTTTTTTTTCCCAGAGTGTCTTGGCTTTCCATGCCTGAAATACTCTCATGGGCTTTTCAGCCGGATCCGCATGCCTTAAGGGCTGATTCTGAGGCCAGAGTGCTATTTAGGACATCTGCCATTCTATGGGTCTGCTGTGTATCTCACTTCCCATGTAGGATCGTTCTCTCCCTTTTTGATTCTATCAGCTAGTATTTGCAGACACTATTATTGTTTATGTGATCCCTTTGGTTCTTTGTCCTATCATTATGATCAATTGTGAACAGAAATTGATCACTGGGACTAGTGAGATGGCATTGGTACATGCCACCTTGATGTGATTGACTTGGAATCCCCTGGTATGTTTCTAACTCTACCGTTTGAGGTAAGTCAGCTTGAGCATGTCCCAAATTGCACATCTCTTCCCTCTCTTATTCCCACTCTTACATTTAACAGCGATCACTTTTCAGTTAAATTTCAGCACTTAAGAAGAATTGTGTATTGATTACAGTATTCAACCAAAAGTATTAAGTAGAACAAACAGAAAAAATACTAAGAGGGATAACATATCAAGTTGCTCATCAACAGTCAGGGTGAGGGCTGATCAAGTCACCGTTTCTCATAGTGTTCATTTCACTTTAACAGGTTTCCTTTTTGGTGCTCAGTTAGTTGTCACCTATCAGGGAGAACAAGTGGTATTTGTCCCTTTGGGATTGGCTTATTACACTCAGCATAATGTTTTCCAAATTTCTAACAGGGATCACTTTTCAGTTAAAATTTAAACACCTAAGAATAATTGTGTGTTAATTGCAGAGTTCAACCAATAGTACTAGAACAAAAAAAATACTAAAATGGATAAAGTATTACATTGTACATCAACCGTCAGGACAAGAGCTGATCAAGTCACTGTTTCTCATAGTGTCCATTTCACTTCCTCATGGATAATTTGGCAATCTCTAAAGCCAAGCACATGATAAAATAAACAAAATAAGGAAAATGAAGAAAAGGAAAAAAAGAAAAGGAAGAAGATTAAATCACTGATCAGGTTAATAAACAAAATGCATGTAAATTTGACCAAAGATTTAGCCCTGCACTTCGTAGTAGGTAACAGGAAAAGGAAAACATAAATAATTACATAATTTTTACCATCCATAATATAAAAGTGAATCCGTAACTCAAAAATGGATCTCCTGACTGCTGAGGTCTGAGAAAAGACTCCCTGGCCTATATTTCTCAATAAATCTAATTTAAGGTTCAGTTCACTTCCATAGTATGAAAAAGGGAATCTGTGTTTGTTTCTGTAAGTCCACAGCCCATGTAGACGACAAAACATAATTGTCACTGTGGAGAACATCGGGTAACAGGTGAGTCTGTCTTGATAACATAAAATATCACAAATAATGACTAAACCTAACCATGACGATTTCTCTACATTATACATAAATTCTCCAATTAAATCAATTTATAAAATGTGAAATGCATCCATATTAGAACCATATCCTATTAGAACCATTTATATCATTGTCTAGTTGTCTAATTTATACCCCATCATTTTAAAATTGGAAATCTGTAACTTTTTTATTATTGTTGAACAACATTACACCTTCCTGAAATATCCCCATTCATTGTTCCTCCTGTACCAGCAGGCACCATGAGTCAGGCCACCTACCACAATCTCTTCTCTTATTCAGGAAGAAGTTCTTGCCCTTGGCATTTTGATAATCAAGCTGACTTTAGCCCAACCCCCAACGAAAAATCAAAGCAGCCGTACTCAATTAGTTTTAACCTTTCAGTTTGAAGGAAGGAAACAATGCTTTCAGCTTGTAAGTTTAAAATGGGAGCTCTGCTTTTCTCAACTATTGCAGGCTTAATTAATGTTTCCACCTTCCTGCAAACCTTCCTCTAGCCTCCACACCCACTGTGACCCAGATTGGACAGATGGAGGGTGGAAAGGAGGAGATATGTATTTTTATACTTTTTTCTTATTCTATCAGCATTACAGATACATCTCTCTGATGGTTGCCTGATTTGGTTGAACTTTTTCACAGTCCTTTGGCTTATCTGTGACCAAACTTCCTGTTTACTCCTCTCTATGCCCAGCATATTGGTAGAAAAGCAGTTATACAGTATGTTCTTTCTGCCAAACATATTATCTCCCGTACTGCACACCTATGCACAGAATGTTACAAGTGGAAATAGCTGTATAATCCAGTGGCATTTACTCAGCTGTTTCCTATTCCAAACATAGCCCAGGTGCCTTATTACCCCAACTCACAGAGTCAAAAACAGTGTCTAGCAATAGAAAGTGCTCAACAAAAATTCCCTAAACAGGATGTATGTACATATGTAACTCTGGAAGCTACATAGTATTAATATCCTCATTTCATAATGAAGAAACTGAGTCCTAGAGAGAGTGGTATTACTTGAATGAAAATGTATCCTCCCCATATCTGCCACATCCCACTTCCCCCAAAGAAATGACCATTTGCTTTTTTTTTTTGTTGCTATTTGACAGATAGAATTAGACAGTGAGAGAGACAGAGAGAAAGGTCTTCCTTCCATTGATTCACCCCCTCCCCCCAAATGGCTGCTATGGCCAGTGCTGTGCCAACCCAAAGCCGGGAGCCAGGCACTGTCTACTGGTCTCCCACGCGGGTGCAGGGGCCTAAGCACTTGGGCCATCCTCCACTGCCCTCCCAGGCCACAGCAGAGAGCTGAACTGGAAGAGGAGCAGCTGGGACTAGAACCCAGCGCCCATATGGGATGCCAGCACCTCAGGCAAAGGATTAACCAAGTGAGCCACGGCGCCGGCCTTGACCATTTTCTTATATTTGCCTTGCCTATTTGATTTCTAAACAGTTGCCAGTGTCTGTCTGTCTGTCTGTCTGTCTCTCTCTCTCTCTGTGTGTGTGTGTGTGTGTGTGTGTATTTTAGTATGTGTTATTTGGACATCTTCACTAAATCTCTCAGAGTCTAATTAGGATAACACGACTTAACAACATCATTGTGGGCCATGCATTGTGTTGTGTTT
This sequence comes from Oryctolagus cuniculus, assembly GCF_051225735.1. Classification (NCBI taxonomy): domain Eukaryota; kingdom Metazoa; phylum Chordata; class Mammalia; order Lagomorpha; family Leporidae; genus Oryctolagus; species Oryctolagus cuniculus. The sequence goes on along the minus strand of NC_142888.1, from coordinate 46,011,904 downwards.
TAATGCATGCCATTTTATTAAAATAGTCATAACAATTCTGTGAGGCAGGTGGCATTTTCTTCATTTTAAAGATGAAGAAATCAAGTCTTGAAGATTAGACAATTTGCCAGAGGTTACACAGTAGGATTTCAACTGAGGTCACAGGGAGCTGGACTAGCAGACTCAGATCATAGAGACTTACAAAGGGAAGTATCCAAAATCAAACAGCAAAAATTGGCCACAGAGTAGTCAATGTTGATTCCTTTGAAATTATTTTTTTTCTACCAATATACATTATCTCCTGAAATAGACCCCTAGACTAGTGAGGAAGAAAACCAAAGCCAAAGTCAGTTACGATATTAGGCAAGACATGTTACATCAGACATGGGAACAAGAGTTGGGAACTCTCTGGACGACAAGCAGGTAGCAGGAGAATGTCACAAACGCTTTCCTAGAGCACTGGATTGGATGCTCTCATGACCTCCTGTGGTATTCATGACTAGTGTCAAATACATACAGCTTTTTTTTTCCTTCTGGAAACATGGTAGGATTATACTTCCTTTCCTTCCCTATTCCTTGACGTTAGTGTGGCTTGTGACTTACTTTAACAGCAAATATGAAGTTTTGCCACAACTCTTTTTCCAACCTAGGTGATCATAGAAGATTGTGTTGATGTGGAGTAGCCATTATCCTGGCTTCTTAAGTGATTACAAGGAATCAGATCCTCCATCGACTTGCACTGAACATAGACCATAAAAGTGAAAAATAAGCTTTATATTAGGCTACTAAATTTGGAAGGTGTTTGTTATACCAAAACTAAGAAAGCTATCTTGTTGATTATATTAGCATACCTGCTTCCCTATAAGATTGTGAGATTTTAGGCTGGCACCACGGCTCAATAGGCTAATCCTCCAGCTAATAGGCTAATCCTGCCAGCACACCAGGTTCTAGTCCCAGTCGGGGCGCCGGATTCTGTTCTGTTTGCCCCTTTTCCAGTCCAGTTCTCTGCTGTGGCCCGGGAGTCAGTGGAGGATGGCCCAAGTCCTTGGGCCCTGCACCTGCATGGGAGACCAGGAGAAGCACCTGGCTCCTGGCTTCAGATCAGCGCGGTGTGCTGGCCGCATTGTGCCGGCCGCAGCAGCCATTGGAGGGTGAACCAATGGTAAAGGAAGACCTTTCTCTCTGTCTCTCTCTCTCACTGTCCACTCTGCCTGTTAAAAAAAAAAAGATTGTGAGATTTTGTCCATGTTCCTATCTAGTACTAACAATTAGACCAAAATTCATACAGATAGGAAATGGCATAATATGTTCTAACTCAGACTGATTCCAAAATCCACATACCTCTGTTCAGGAAATTCTTTTGCAACAGGCTAATTTTCAATCATCATGGAAAATATACAAGGAAGATACATTTTTGTTGTAAAATCTACATTATGTAAAATTTATTACTTTAGCTAGTCTTAAGTGTACAATTTGGGGGCCTTAGCTAATTCATAGTCTTTACATTAATGCCTAGCCATCCCCAACATCCATCCTAAAACTTTCATATCTCCCCCTAATGAAACTCCAGGCCAATTAAACATTAATTTCCTATTCTCCCTTCTCCCTAGTCCTTTGTAACAATCATTTTACTTTATATCGCTATGAATTTGATTATTCTATATATAAGTGAAATATTATTCTCATATAAGTGAAATCATAAATTGTTTATCCTTTTTATCACTGGTTAATTTCACTCAGCATAAAGTATTGTTGAGAGAGAGAGAGAGAGAGAGAGAGAGAGAGAGAGAGAATGCTTCCATCCACTGGTTGACTCCTCAAATTGTCTACAACAGCTGAGACTGGCCAGGCCAAAGCCAAGATCCACAGACTCCATCCAGATCTCCCACTTGGGTGGCAGGAATCCAAGTATTTGTGTTATCATCTTCTGCCTCCCAGGCACATTAGGAGGAGGCTGTATCAAAATCAAGGGCAGGAGTCTATTTCAGGCACTCCAATATGGGATGCAGTTATCCCAAAGAGTGGTTTAACCCGCTGTAATGCACAACACTTGCCCCTTGAATAAATTTGTAAAGTATATCTACATTGACTTTCCTTCCTTTTCTACCTGAATAATATTTCATCGTATGTATAGATTACATTTTGCTTGTCCATTGATGGTTTGCTTCTTCTTTTGGCTATAGTGAATAACTCCGCTATGAAGATGGGTGTATTAATATCAGCTTGAGTCCCTGCTTCATTTCTTTTGGGTACACACCAAGAAGTGAAATTGTGCATTTCATTTTTTTGAGGGGTCACTGTGGTGGAATGAGAAGGCCATGCAAGGTGGTCACTGGCAAGCGAGCGTCAGTTACTCAGGAACGGCTTTGAAACCCACCTGGCAACAGAGCCTGCCTGGCAACAGGCTGTGATTGGATGGCTTTGAATCCCACCTGGCAATGGAGCCTGCCTGGCAACAGGCTGTGATTTGATGGCTTTGGAAACTGCCTGGCAACAGGCTGTGATTGGTTGGGGCATAGACCTTCCCTTGACCGGATTGGCTGGTCTTGGCTATATAAGATGTTGTACCAGCTGAAATAAACGAGTCTGTGGGCTGCTTGCCTCAAGCCCGCTTTCACCCGACTCCCGGGGTCTGTGTGGTGACTCCGCGCCTCTTGCCCCCACCACGCTCCTCCTCTCAGAAACGAATCCACTGCAACATTGTTGAGAAATCAACTGCAACAGGTCACTATACTGTTTTCCACAGAGTCACCATGATTTTACAATTCTACTAGCAATGCACAAGTTTTCTGACTTTAGTGAAATATATTTTTAAGAAGAATGCTTTTCAGATCCACAGCAGAAGAATACTGTATTTGTAATGAATTTTAACATAGAAGCCAGACTGAGCTCAGAAAGGAGAGACAGTGTAACATTGGTATCGTGTTATCTACTCTAAGTATTATCTATACTCCCTATTTTTCTCAGACAAATATATTTATTGTTGACTATCTACCTCCAGTAATTCCATGGACATTATAAATGAATTTAAGATCATGGGGAAAGACAATGACAGTAACAGTAACATCTAACACTTATTGAATACTTACATGCATAGCTACTGATATTTTAAATGCATTTTTGCATTTAATTTTCAAAACAACCTGGGAAGTCAGATTCTACTTATTGCCTATTTTTTTAAACATATTTCTTTATTGATTTGAAAGGCAGAGTGACAGAGAGAGAGGGAGAGACAGAGAGAGAAAGAGATCTTCCATTTTCTGTTTCACTCCCCAAATGGCAACAGCATTCAGTTCTGGGGCAGGCCAAAGCAAAGAGCCAGGAACTCCATCCAGATCTCCAACATGGGTGACAGGGGTCCAGGTACTTGGACCATCCTCCATTTCTTTCCCAGGCACATTATCAGGAAACAGGACCAGAAGCAGATAATCTGGGACTCGAAATGGGACTTGAACCTTGCACTCCAATATGGCATAATCTGGACTCTGATATGAAGTATATGGGGCCCTGGTGTAGCAAGCAGCAGTTTAACCAGCTGTGTCACAATGCTGGCCCAGAAATCTTGTTCTTAATTGGTAAGCTATACTATCTTCCTATTTCCACTAAATGAAATGACAAATTTATTTAGCTACTCTGTCACAGAGATTTTTTTCCTAAGTATTAGAATTTCCTTGTTAGGAAAACAAGCAAAATTATCTGCCTTCATGAAGTTTTCATTTTTGTGGATGTTGAATTTTTTTCTATTTAATAATATTAGCGATCCAATGAGGGAGCCAAGTCTCACAGAACATGCTCAATATAATTCACTTTCAAAGCAGCATTGCAATTGAGATTTTTTTTCCTCTCCCACCTCTAGTCTCCTCCTGGTCAAGCCATCTGAGGGCTCTCTTTTGCTCAGCATAAGCTACCCCTATACCAGAAAAGCAGCTAAAATTCCATTACTGAAGATCTATTTGGGTGCTTAGGAAAAGAAGGAATTGATTTCTGTAAAGTGCTTATGATACTGAGATATAGGTAACTCATATTTTTCCCTGTAGGCCCCAAGCCTGCAGCTTAGCTCCTCATGTTAAGTGGCATGACCCTCCAACTGCCTCATAAAATAACTACAGAATATCATTTTCTGCTTTAGGTCACTGTGTCACTAATTTCAGTCAGCGATTTTCAATCATCAACTTATTTGATGGCTCAACAGCTGTTGAGAACTCTCTTGAAATACTTTGTCCTAAGGCCTCCATAACCCCACTCTTTCTACCCTTTTCTGTTTCTTCTTAGTGTGTTTTTGGTGGCTCCTACTCCCCTGGACATTTTTGAATTTCAACCCTGGATCCAACTCATACTGCTTAAATTACGTGTGCACAGATTTTTATGGGAGAACTTCAAAAAGTTCATGGAAAATTAAATTGAAAGATAAGCTTATTTTGGTGCAAAAATATTTTGGAATACAAGCATATGAGAGGTTTTCAAAGAATTCATAAAAATGTATACTATGAAAAATCTGTGAGTGCATTTCATAGAATTTTGTATCAAAATAAGCTTATCTTTAATGCCAGTTTCTGTGACCTTTTGAAGTACCCATGTACCTCCAGCCCTGAACTCTCTTTTGAACATCCATTGGTCATATCCACTGGATATCCAATAAGATATCAAACTCCATGCATTTGAAATAAAAATCATCCATTTCCACTTCTGCTATTCTATTCTTCAATATTTCCTATATAGATAAATAGTTGCCCTCACTGAATACTCAAGCCAGGAGCCTGGTTCAAGTCAGAAACCCTGAGATTATAAATTGAATCTCTCCCTCCACATCCAATCAATAATCAAGTAATCATTAGTTTCATCTCCCAAACATATTCCTAATTCTTCCATTTATTTACATTTCAATTGCTATCAATACTCACCATCCTGGCCAACACTGCAGCCTAGACTATTGAATACAAATACCCATCAAAGTTCTACTTTTTCTTTTTAACCTGATAGTGTAACTCACAATAGTCACTTGATAGGAATCTTACTCCTTTTCCAATCTAGCCTCAATTTTGTTGTCACGATGATCTTTAAAAATACTTCAATAATTGTCCATTACACTTTGGTTAAAACATCAAAGTCTTGAGATGATCTATAGAGCTCTGCGTATTCTATGCACTGGTTCCATTTTCAGCCTGACTTCTTGCCACTCGCTTCCTTGCTCAGGTTCCTGCATATCAAATTTATTACTCGAGTATATCAAATTTATTTCAACATTGGGGCCTTTGCATTTGTTATTCCCTCTGCACGAAACACTTAGATGATTAATTGGTTCTCTTCTTGTAGATTTGCTTATATACGGCTTCTTCAGGTAAACTTCCCCTGAAACATAGAGAATAGTTCAGACATTCCCATGAATATGATCCCATAGCACTCTTCATTTAATACATTTTACCACAAGTAAAATAATTTGTTTTTAGTTTGCTTACCCTAGTAGTCTATGTTTTCTGAGGACAAACAAATGTTTGTCTTGTTTCCCACTTCATTTCCAGCATCAAACACTGTGCTCTGAACACATTGTAGGTACACAGCTAGTTAATCCTTTATCAGTTACATAGCTTGCAAATACTTTCTCCCATTCTGTCAGTTGCCTCTTTACTTTGTTGAGTGTTTCCTTTGCTGTACAGAAACTCTTAATGTAATCCCCTTTGCCTGTTTTTGCCTTTATCCCCTATGCTTCTAGGGTCTTATCTAAGAAGTCTCTACCTATGTCGATGTCTTGCAGTGTTTCCCCCATGTTTTCCTCTAGAAGTTTGATGGTTTCAGATCTTAGATTTAGATCCATGGTCCATTGTTATTTGATTTTTGTATAAGGTATAAGGTAGGGAGGGGCCTTATTTCATCCTTCTGCTTGTAGACCTACAATTTTCCCAACGCCATTTGTTGAAGATTTTGTCCTTACTCCATGGAGTGATTTTGGCTTGTTTCTCAAATGTTAGTTGCTTGTTGGTATGTGGTTAATTTATGAGGTCTCTAATATCTAGGAACAATATTTAACCCTGACTTAAGACTTAGCTAATAAGACACGGAATATGTAGATCTGGGTACCTAGGGTTATAATTACTGCTTTCCTAAACAGCCAACACTGAAATATCAAGGAAAAAAAGATCTGGAGCTTTATGTCTTGCTAGAATTTTTATTCAGTGCAACAATTCAACAAACGTTCTCTAATGTCTAAAGTCTAATGTCTCTGACCTAAAAAAAAAAAAAAAAAACACTCACTGAAAGAATGGGTAGATACACACAAACAGAAATGAGAGCAGTGTGGTCAATTTTGAACTTGACAAAGATCTTCCTGGAAGTCCGTTACTTATTAAGCTCTTGGCTTATTATAGAATAGTATCAACCTGAGAAAAGGCTCCCAAGAGTTTACTTTAAATAACTGAATCCATAACACATCGATCAAGGTGTGAATCCTGAAGAGATTGTAATTAATTTCTCCACTTTATCTGATGTAAGGAAGGTTGAAACATCTCCAGCCCCATAAAGGGGACATAACTATTATGTTCTCCCTTTGATAGATGAACTACATTTTTAATCACTGATCCCTGCCAGATTACCTAAGCAGATGGCATCTTAATGAACTTCATGGAAGTCTCAGTTCCATAGGACAATTTATGCCCGATTCTCATTTCAGACTTGGAACCTTATTTCCTTGTAGTGATGTATGTAATTACTTCTTGACTTGTTTACTCTGCCCACTTCTTAGGAACTTCATTGCTTTACTTTGAGTTTCCCAGCACTTCATGCCACCTCTCTCATCTCCACTTGCATGCTGAATTTTTACATTCTAAGAAACCAAATTTCTTCCCTGAACCAGAAGCTGGATGAGTCCTGATGTCAGTAACCAATTGCTAAAGGCCCAAAATAGAAGAAAAATAAATTTGAAAGCTTCATGAATTTGATGAATAATAAGCATTGGTTTTAATGAATGTTTGAAAACCAAAACATTAATAACTTTTTCAGGCTAAGATCCTTGACTGCACGAATCATGTCTTAGGTGTCTTATTACTCTACCACACTCACCACAATCCATCTAGTCTTGTACCATGGTCTATTTTCCACTGTGTAAGCCAGCAATGCATTTCTGGAATGACTTTCTTTTGTCCTCTTAATCGCTGGAGAGGTGTAGGGAGATTATTTGGATGACTCACTTATCCCTAATAAACTGCTCCAAAATAATCATAGATATGCTCAAAGATGTATATGTAAGCTATGTTCATCTCATTAGTAAGTATGATAATAAAAATTGGAAAACAACTTAAATGGCAAACATCACAAAACTGGTTACATAAAATATGTTTTCACTCAATGGAATAATTTTAACAGTGAAAAGCAATGTCATATTGAAAAGAGTTAATAGCACAGTTCAATTTTATATTATTAAATGACAAAGTTATATTACAAAATAGTGTCTACACACATTTCTTAATGGAAAAAACATGCATTTGCTGAATGACTGTATTTATACATATGCATGGCATATAACACCATTTTAAAGAATTAATGGAGATTCTTACATTTAAAATAATACTGAGGATATACACTAAATGTTATAAGGGTTAATCCTACACCCTATTAATGCCTCTGGGAAAGCCTCTGGAAAATGGCCCAGGTGCTTGGGACACTTCCACCAACATTAGAGACAAGGATAATACTCTTAGCTTCTGGCCTTGGTCTGGTCCAGACCAACATTGCAGCCATTTGGGAGGGTGAACCAGTGAATGGAAGATTTCTCTCTCTCTCTTTCTTTCCCTCTGTCTATAACTCTGCATTTCAAGTGCATAAAATAAATCTTTTTTAAAAGTTATTTATTTATTTATTTGAAAGGCAGAATTACAGAGAGGTAGAGGCAGAAAGAGAGGTCTTCTATTCACTGGTTCACTCCCCAAATGACTGCAATGGCTGGAGCTGGGCCAATCCGAAGCCAGGAGCCAGGAGCTTCTTCTAGGTCTCCCACATTGGTGCAAGGTCCCAAAGACTTGGATCATCTTCTATTGTTTCCCTAGGCCATAGAAGAGAGCTGAATCAGAAGTGGAGCAGCCAGGACTCGAACTGGCACCCATATGGGATGCCAGTACTGCAGGCAATGGCTTTACCCACTACACCACAGCGCCAGGCCCTAAAAATAAATCTTGAAAGAAATCCAGACTAATTCCATTGACCTTAAAGCTGAACTCATGACTGTAGATTTAGGTTGTTCATGATGATGTTTCTCTGACACGTATTTTACAAAATGAATGATGGCCCATAATTTCCCCCCCTTCACCTTTCCTTATCTCCTTGGTTTATTGAAGGGTCTATTCAGTACGAGCTCATACAAAAGCATCAAGAAGTAGTATGTGATTGCTATCAAATCAATTTGCACATGCCTGGGAAGCCATAAATGTAATCATAAGATTATTATCAACTTTTGTAAAGAACTTCAAAATACCAAGAAGCATGATCTGAATTTTCAGCATATGCTCCATAATTTTCAAATGTGAGATGACAAGGACAGAAAGTAAAAGTAGATAAAGACAGAGGTAATGAAAATCTAAAATTTGAATGGAAATTAGTCTTGATCTCACAGGGAAAGCTGGAAGACCACCAATGTTTATTAAGGTACACAAAGGAGAAAGGGTGGCTTGGAGACTTCTAGGCAGGACATAATTTGTCTTTCCTGATCAAGCCTCCTAAGGTCACCCATAAGTCAAATATTCTACACTAGAAATAAATTTGAGTCTGGCATCCTGGTGTGCCTCTCATTGCAATTGCTAACCAATTTATGAACTCAGAGCTCATGTATCACTGATTTATTTAATAAACATTGATTGAAAACTTACTATGTGAAAAGTGCACTACTCACTTTGTCCCTCCCTTCTGACTTAATGTGTGTACCTCTTCGCTGACTTTAGCATTTTACTTCCTTCTTCAATTACATTTAAGAAATTTCTTTCCCCATAACCATGCAGCCCTAAGTCAAGGAAACACTCGTTCCACTCCATTCATGAGACTCAAGAGGTGATGTCCCAACCAGGTTTTCCTAGAACAATAAGAAGCAACAAATAGACAGAAAAGGAGTGAACAGTAGGAGGATCCAGAAAGCAGTCTTATTCTGGAATAAGTGAAGACATCTTTAAACTATGGTGTCTGCCGGCGCCGCGGCTCACTAGGCTAATCCTCCACCTTGCGGCGCCAGCACACCGGGTTCTAGTCCTGGTCGGGGTGCCGGATTCTGTCCCGGTTGCCCCTCTTCCAGGCCAGCTCTCTGCTGTGGTCCGGGAGTGCAGTGGAGGATGGCCCAAGTGCTTGGGCCCTGCACCCCATGGGAGACCAGGATAAGTACCTGGCTCCTGCCATCGGATCAGCACGGTGCGCCGGCCGCAGCGCGCCGGCCACGGAGGCCATTGGAGGGTGAACCAACCAACGGCAAAGGAAGACCTTTCTCTGTCTCTCTCTCTCTCACTGTGCACTCTGTCAAAAAAAAATAAAATAAAAGATTTTTTTAAACTATGGTGTCTCATAAGTCCTTTTCCCAAAAGAGACGATTTTGATGATTCTAAGTTGGCAATGAGAAAGATGAATTGTATACATATACTTTTTTTTAAATCACTGCTGCTTCTTCCATTTTTTTAAACAATTTATATATTTGAAAATCGGAGTTTTCAGAGAGAGAGGTAGAGACACACAGAAAGAGACCTTTCATCTGCTGGTTCACTCCTCAGATGGCTGCAATGGCCAGGGCTGAGCCTGGCCAAAGTCAGGATGCAAGAGCCAGGAGCTTCATTTTGGTCTCCCCTGCTTTTCCCAGGCCATTAGCAGGGAGCTGGATCTGAAGTGGAGCAACCAGGACATGAATCAGCACCCTCATGGGATGCCAGCATTGTAAGCAATAGGTTTACCCACTATACCACTACACTGGCCCCGAACACACACGCACACATGCACACACACATTTTTGATCACAAATGAGATGTTGCAGAGATCCTGAAATCACACATATTTATGTATGTTTCATTTCATTTAAAGTAACAGTAACATCTATAATGTGGAGCAGAAAATTGTCTCTTGAATATTTATAAAAGTGTGTGTTTATTCTTCAGGAAAATGTAATGAAATAAATGTATGAAGTTAAAAGTGAAAATGTCAGTAGTCTCCAGAGCCTCTAACTCAAGTAATAAGATAGCATCTGACACAAGAACATGGTAAGGATTTGGTAGAACTTAAATGTTCTAAGCTATGAACACGTTGCATATGGTTGAGCTCCAAATCACCAACTAGGTTATTCAGATTTGGGCAACAAAATGAACCACATCACCACATCTCAACAAGCATGTTAGGCCAAGGCGAAAGTCTAGGAATTGGGTGGACTAAATCAGAGCACTGAACATTAGGGGAGAAATATCATGAGGATCCACTGGCATTAGCAAGTTGTGATCTGTGTAACAGGCACTAAGAGAAGGCAGAGAGTTGCTGCTATAGGCATGGAGTGCTGCTGCTGGAATGAATGGAATTTTTTTTTAATTGCCCTTTGAAAGTGATATTAGTGATGTTCACACATTACCAGCAACATCTGGAAGTCTTTGGTCCCTATTCTTTGTCTCCTACATTTTTAAATGTTTTATTTATTTATTTATTTATTTATTTATTTTTGACAGGCAGAGTTAGACAGTAAGAGAGAGAGAGACAGAGAGAAAGGTCTTCCTTTTTCCATTGGTTCACTCCCCCAAGTGGCCGCTATGGCCAGGGCGTTGCGGCCTGTGCGCTGCGCTGATCCGAAGCCAGGAACCAGGTGCTTCCTCCTGGTCTCCCACGCGGGTGCAGGGCCCAAGGACTTGGGCCATCCTCCACTGCATTCCCAGGCCACAGCAGAGAGCTGGCCTGGAAGAGGAGCAACTGGGACAGAATCCGGCGCCCTGACCTGGACTAGAACTTGGGGTGCCGGAGCCACAGGTGAAAGATTAGCCTAATGAGCCGCAGCGCCAGCCTTAAATGTTTTATTTCAGAAGAATTTTAAATTTATAAAGCAAAAATTGTGAGGTAGTAATACAAAGAATTCTCTCTCTCTCTCGCTCGCTCTCTCTTTCTCTCTCTCTCTCTATATATATATATCCCTTACCCTACTAACATCTCATATTGGTATCTTTGCCCCTGTATTTAACCAAAAAACCTCAGATTCATATAATTATTTTCTTCCAACACCCAACCCCAGAAAGGCTGCTGCTAACTTTTTTTTCACATACTACATTACATTTTTTAAAATTTTCATACCTATTCAGTTTTAAAAAATTTATTATTAATATAAAGAGAACAGATTTCATGTATTTCACAGGTACAGTTCAAAGAATATAATCATATTTCCCTCTCTCATTCTCTCCCTCCCTAAATCCCCTCTTTCCTTACTTTCTTTTGACACCTTTTATAAAATCACTGACTTGTATGTAGGGATAAGTACAGATTGATTGCCATCAGCCTTATCTGGACTCTAGGCACTATTCAGAAGTACTTTCTATTTTCTCCTAACTAGTTAACCAGTTAACCTCCATTTTCACATAGAAAATGGAGATCATTGGCAAACATTTCTGCTCCTATCCACCCTAAATTTATTTCTTGCTTCTATATTTACCCTTTTCTCTCCTAGTTCATTGAAACAGATGATCATCCTTCTGCCTGAGAAAACTGTACTTTTCCTTCATAACACCTACAATGACTGAAATTATTTGTGAAAATCATTTTTATGTTACTTAAACTTATTAGTAAATTCTTTGAGAAGACAGACAGTGTCTATTTTCATCATACTATCTTTGGCAGTTGCCACAATAATATATTTTTGATAATTTTTAAAGAATGCGAGTCTATTAGAGCTTTTATTTGCAAACATCAAAATCTGCTTCTGGCTTACTTAAATAAAGTGGAAATTATTAGAACCCATTTAAGAGTGGGGTAGAGGCCTGAGAGAATTTACCAGAATTTGAAATGGGTAATCACTGAGTGAATTATAGAGCCAAGCAGCTCAAAAACATTCTAGTGTTCCAATTTAATTGAATCAAAATGTATTGCCAGCAAATCTGTCATTATGATTATGAATGGTAACCAACTATTTTCTGTCTTCTCCTGTATTGTTAAATATTGAACATCCCAGAAGAGAGCATTCAGTTAACAGAGCTTGAATTAATATTATACATCGTAGTTAACTAGAAACAGAAAAAGGAAAATTTCTCCTCCCTGTTGATTCCATAACTGGAAAAAGGTCATGAAATAATACTCCTGTCAAAACTACTATGATGACTCATTTATGTTGACTTGATTGAGATACAAGGTGCCCAGATATTTGGTTAAACATTGCATTACTTGTGTCAGTGAGAGTGTTTTTTGAATAATATTAACATTTAAACTGATAGTTGAAGTAAAACAGATTGCCCCTCAACACACACACAACATGGGTGGCCTCATTTAACCAACTATAGGCCTGACTACAATAAAATTAAGGCAAAAGAGAATTCTCTTCTTGTGCTTCAAATTTTTCAAGCTAAGACATTGTTCTTTTCCTTATTTGTCTAACCTTTTAAGTTAAACTGAACTGAAACTATACACTGCAAGATGTCCAAAGTTTCCAGCTTTCCAATGGAAGATTCTAGGACTTAGCCTACATAATCATAATCATGTGAACCAGTTCTTTACAGTGTCCTCTCCTCTCCTCTCCCTTCATCTCTACCCTCCCCTCCCTTCTCCTCACTCTCCCTTCCTCTCTTCACCCTCTCCTCTCTCTCTCTCTCTCTTTCTCCCTCTCTTTCTCTCTCTCTCTGTTGGTTTGTTTGAACCAAAAAATAGTACACTTCATAGCTCATACATATATACTATTTTGGTTTTCCCAGGGCAGACCAGGATTACAATTTCTATCTAAGAATTGAGATATGTAATAGAAATCAGACAGATGGCCAATTGTCTGTATATGCCCAGCATGACAGGCATCAAACAAAGAACTGACCTGATCAGAATATAGGTCCCTAGGGTTTACTACAAACCACAACAAAAAATATTTATCAAAACAAATAATTCCATAACCTATTAGAAAATGTATTAGAGTCCACTAATGTCCTGCCATTCTAGGTCTGAATTGACTCAAAACTTGGCAAAATCAAACTTTCATATAAAAGGCATCTATCACTTTTGTCTTACTCTGCCTAGCACAACCAACTGAGTTTATGAACATGGAATTAATTTTGCTATTCAAATATCTCACATGTCTGGAGAAAGTCATCCCAGGACTTCTAGACCTTGAGATTTACATTGTCAAACTCCATAGGAAGTTATCAGTTTATTACATAAGATGATCGAGTAAATGCTATAATTATTGTATAGTATTAAGATATGGCTATGTGTTATATGCCTATTAAGGATATATGGCTATCTCCCTGCACCATGGGAACATGTACTATGCCAGTCACCTGGAGAAGGGAACAAAGGGGAAATCAGGACCCCTGAACTTTAAGGGGATCACAGGAATTGAAAGCTTTGGAATGGGGCAATGAATAGGCTGATGCATGTATATAGTAGAACATTGCTAGCACACAAATGAAATTGTGCCTAAATGGAATTCCATTGTAGGACAGACTTTATCAAAAATCTGTTAACAATCATATGTGTGTGTGTGTGTGTGTTTGTGTGTGTGTGTGTCACTGGGCCTTCTCAACAATTAAGTAGTTGTTTGAAGATATATATGTGTGTGTGTGTGTGTATGTTCCACTGGCCTATGGAACAATGAATTATTCACTCAGCTACTCAGTTAGGTTAATGTCTTGTTCTCTTAACCCTTAGTTGCTTATATAGAATCAAAAACAAGTTATAGGAGCAAGCTTCGTGGCGTAGCAGGTTTAGCCACACCCTGTGAAGCCAGCACCCCATATGTGTAGCAGTTCAATTCCCAATCCATCTCCCTGCTAATGCACCTGGGAAAGCAGTGGAGGACTGCACAAGTGGTTGGGACCCTGCACCCACAAAAGAGGCATAGAAGAAGCTCCCGGCACCTGGCTTCAGTCTGGCTCAGCCACAGACATTGCAACCATTTGGGGAGCAAACCAGCAGATGGAAGATCTCTCTCCTTCTCTCTCTGTAACTCTGTCTTTCAAATAAATAAATAAGTGAACCTTAAATAAATTACATAGGTCTGGAATAAAACCTGTAAGTGTGTATAGTATCATAACTAAACATGTTCTAGACAAATTTACCTTGTACAATTCAGATATTCTCTGATTTACCTCCAAAGGACCTCAGATGTTATTATTTTGCAGATACTTTGTAAAATGTATAGCTCAGTTGATTTATCATACTGTATAGAGATGCACATATTTGTGCTGCTGCATTGAGAACTCATTTAAAAATCTTTTGCTCTTCAATTAGCAATGACAGAGACAAATAACAGTGGTAGTATTTAATAGCCATTTGAGAGTTGGCTGTGTGTGATACAAAGTGATGAAGAGATTCTTGTTAGTATAGACTAGAAAAAAATCCATTGTCTCTAGGACTAAGTAAAAACTGACATTAAAAAGACAGGAAAAATTAAACTATGATGATAGAAACCAAAATATTGGTTACCTCTATGGGAATACAGGCAGGGGAGAATATGAAGGAACTTTCTAGAGTAATGTAAATTTTCTACATATTGATTTAAGTAGTGGTTTATATGAGCATATGCACATGTAAAAAGTGATTTTGCTGTGCTGTTAATATTTATGTACTTTATTATATTTAAATTATATCTCTACAAAATGTTTTTAGAATATAAAATACATATGGGGCAAAATTTCATGTATTCTATACTTAAAGAGATCGCATGTACTACAATTTTGCTGTATAATCTCTAATATATATTTATAAGAGAACTACATTTATCCAAATAAATGGTAATTTAAAAAAATATTTAAAGTGTTGTTTGGATCAAAAAATTTAAGCGAACTTACTAGCATACAGCATACAATTACAAAGAGCTGGAATAAAAAGAAGCTGCAGAACATACTGGTGATTTTGCTAATGCCAAATCATGTCAAAAAGTCATAGTGTGCTAAAGTTTGAAATATATTTGCATCAGTAGAATATTGTCACTGTCTAGTGCATTGTTGTATTTTGATTTAGACTTAAAGCTTTAAGTTTATTTATATCCAAGTGTGTTTTAAATATAATATTGGGTTATTAAAATAAATATATGTACCTTCGATTAGCAGACTTTCTTTTTTAAAAAAGATTTATCTTATTTATTCGAAAGATTGTTACAGAGAGAGGTAGAGACAGAGAGAGAGAGAGGTCTTCTATCCGCTGCTTCACTCCCCAGATGGCTGCAATGGCAGGAGCTGTGCCTATCCAAAGCCAGGAGCCAGGAGCTTCTTCCCAGTCTCCCATGTGGGTGCAGGGGCCCAAGGACTTGGGCCATCTTCTACTGTTATCCCAGGGCATAGCAGAGAGCTGGATTGGAAAAGGAGCAGCCGGGACTTGAACCAGCACCCATATGGGATGCTGGTGCTTCAGGTCAGGGCTTTAACTGGCTGTGCCACAGCACTGGCCCTAGCAGACTTACTTCTTGATATATACGTTTGTGGGAGCACTTATAGTGAAACTATTTATAAAAAAGGGATGTGTCCATGCCCACAAGGTAGTTTTTATATAGCTCATATTAACATGACTATCCTCAAGCAAAAATGCACCAGAGGTTAAGAAACAGAGAATTCATGTAAGATAACTATAAATAGGGTCAATCTTGGCCCTTGATGGTAGCCATTTCTGATATTATATGAAACAGAATACAACTAGACATTGTAGGATTGGGTGAGGAAGAAATCGGAAAATTTGAGAGTGGAGATTTGTTACCTCATGTTTATGCTTTTTGGATCCAACAATTGTTTTTTCCAGTTGTTCTCCTTTAACACATATGAGAAAGAGTGGACCTTTCTAAAAATATTAAAGGTCAGACCATCCAAATGGGTAACTGAGCAACCAATGTGATGATTGCAGTGATAATTGAAGTAAGAAATGTTTTCACTAGTAAATTCAGTCTGAATTTTCCTGTTCGAGACACTCTAGCATTGACCCACTGCCTCTATAAATCTGCTCCTCTCATTTCTTCCCACTGAGGCTCCAGCATGCTTTTCCAATTACAAGGACAGAAGGCATATCTTGACTTTCCAAGTGTTCTAATTAACCAACTCTTTGTCCCTCTTGCTCATTCATAAGTTTTTAGAAGGGAAATATCATAGGATTTATTTTTATGTTATACACCCATCTGCTTACACTTCAATATCCACATGTTGAGCATGTAAGAAGTTTTCAATCTTGAGTTTAGCTTTTGATAGCAACTGTGGATCACAAACTCCCACTATGTAAGCTGCACCTTCACCCTCCTCTTCCCCTCCCCCATCCAGATCCATTCATATAACAAGAGTTTGTAAATTCTTTGAATATTTTTATTTATAATGTGTGCTGAATACATATATGTCTTAACCCCATTTCCCATATGCCCACCCCCCCCATTCCCTACTCTGTTATCCCTCCCCTCCCCAAACCAAAATCCACAAGCAAACACTAAATTAGGGTACAGAGAAATAGCAATATTGGTAAAGCATACTTAAAGTAACAAGTAAATGAGCAGCACATGCATGCCTGCTGGGACTCCAGAATGATGTCCATTTTCATGTTGTAACACAGTGAGACTCCTCACCTTCCCCTTTGTCAGAATGCCTCATTATAATTCACCAGTATCTCCACAGGGAGGTTTGTTTCCTATGTCATTTAAATGCAGCATCTGAAGCTTTCACACAGAGAATTTGGCAATCTCATAGGCTTCTTTCCTGGGAGCTTTCAAGCCCAAGCAGCCTATGCTATCACTAAGCTTGAACCAAGTAGGTAGTGTTTGATGTGCCTGCCTACACATGCCTAGTATATTTCCCGTCAATCCACAAAGCTGTAAAGACAGAACAATGGTAGAAGCTGAAAAGTTAAAAGTCATTAAGGTATCATCAAGTTCAATTCCATTGTTTAGAACTGTAATTTTCAGAGACTATTTCCATTCACCAACATATTTGAAAATAAAATCCACTGTCCTATCTAGATTACCTGGAAGTATCTAGTTTTCCAATATGGCAAAGAATGCTGACAATAAACACTTGTTACAAAATCCCTCAGGATCTTAATTTGGAAATGAGAAAGGCATCACAAACAGCATATTTCTATTACCATTTTAAGGGAAGAGAGCTTGAACTAGACATATGGGCATCCTTTACCAGGAATTACCACAATAAACAACTTCATGTCCAGACTGGGTCCATCTTCTTTACTCCCTTGCGTGGCCCAGAGGACAACAGATTTTCCCTCAGTGAGAATTTGTCTCAGTCTAGAGATGATGACAGCCTTCAGCAATGGTAGAGTAGCAAGTAGATGATACAAATCTGTAATTATGTTTCCAGGTAGGCACTTGCTGATATTAAGGCATGTACCTCTCCTGGTGCAAAACTGCCTATTAAACCAGGTCATGGAGAAACAAACATATACAAGATTAGAAAACTCCTCACAAGATAGGCAAAATCATTTTAGCTCTCTGTTCTCATTTCTACTCCACATGTGTTAATGGGGGGACCAAGCTCACAAATCTCACTGTCTTTATGAATTTCCAGTGGCTTACCACCTTCATGTATTATCTTTTAAACAGGTATTTAACCTTCTGTTTTCTAGCATGGGCCAGCAAGATCTTTTTTTTTTTCTTTCATTAAGGGCCTCTTCAACATGTGTGTCTTTTGTGTCTGTGTATATGTGTATGTTCATCTGTATATATTTGTGTAATTATCTGTGTGTGAATCTATTTATATTCATGAGTCCTTTCTGGCATTGCTGCAACTTACTTAGATCAAATATACATTTCATAAGTGATGTCCTTTGGATAAGAAGGTGACACTACTAATGTATCATTAGGAGGGAGTGCACTTCGTTTCCTCAGAAGTGAAAAATGTGTTTTGCAGGGCTATTTATTTACACAACAGTTTTTCTGGATCTTCCAGGCAGCTGATAACCCATGATCAGGAAAATGCTGGCTAGGGTGAGTGGTGCAGTCTGTGTAAACAGACACACATGGGGTTTTGAAACCACATGACCATAGTTCTTTAGCACCGTGCTCGAACCCACAGGGCTAAATGGCCGCACATGGGTTAGAGCCTAGGACCTAGAGCTCATTAGCACCATGTTCCAACCAAATGAGCCCCCCAGCCAGAGGTTACTTACAATCATAGCACCCTCAGACTTGGCTGGGTGCTGAGTTCAGATTAGTTGCTGTTGACAAAAATAACTACTAAACAAAACCCTGCTTCAAACTCAGACTATCCAGAGGCCTAGTTCTTTAAACACTGCATACATCACCAAAGCTCACGGAAAAACGAAGTTCTGTGAGTGTGGAGTTCACAGCCAAGGCAGCAACAGACATCAAAGCATGGAACATTCCATATTCCCGACCTTACTGAAAATAGAAAAAGTCTGATTCTTTGTAGATAGTAAGGATGAGAACAGCGAGGGGATTTCCTGGGAATGAAAGAACATTAGGTGAAAATACAATAGCACAATAATCATTTAAATTACAATGATAGCCCTTTCATCCAAATTTCTCCTAGGTCTAAGAAGGAGAAGGAGGATATCAGAGCAAGGGATGGTCCTTCCAAGAAGCACTGGGTTCCCAGGGGCAATTCCACTCTGCCCTCTCCTTGTGGGGTAGCAGGGTCCTAGACAGTCAGCCCGATGTCCTGGGTTGTATCCATCTGCCAAAAGGAGAAAGGGAAGAATATCTCAATGTCCTTAGTTCAGAGAATGAGAAGGATTTACAGAAGGAGGGAGAAAAAGTACCAGCAGAGCTCACCACTCACAAAGACTACTTAATCTGAAAAACAGCTGAAGCCACAGGGGGCAATAAACAAATGTGCAGGTTATAAAGTTGACAACAACAAGTGTAGTCATGTAGTCAGCCTAGGACTTCTCCAAACATCTAGTCATGTGCTAAAGTGACAAAAGTTCAATTTTTGTTGAAAGAAATTGAATGTTGAAAATAGCAAGATAGGAGGTAATGGATTTATTTATGAAAGTGAAATGTTAAGGAGTGTTCAAAGTACAAATGAGCTCTTTCCTAGCAATTTCTCTTTGATCTAAAACAGGGATGCAACACTATACCAAGTATGGAAATCTACCATAGATACTTGAGGTTCTAGCTCTAACAATCCAACCCTGTCCCATCAGGGTGGTATAAGACTATCTAGACTCTAACATCATACTTGACTCATGTACACTTATGCTGTCTGGTTTTCCATTTCTGGAGAAAGGAAAAGTATAATGCGCTACTATTGTTTTAACTGTAACCATATCTTTAACCTTGAGGATTTCAACTCAGCAGGAGAGATGAGGAGGAAGTAATAGCTCATCATTCTACTCTCAGTGCATTGGCTCCAGCTCCCTCACGTGGCTGTTCCATGAATTGTTGGACAGAGGTGTCATATGAGAAGGAGGAGACATACCAAGGAGACAGGATCATTGGTAGCTACCTCGAAGACTGCCTGCCAAATATGGTTAGTTTCAATGCTTAAAAAAACTTTGTTTGTAATACAGTTTATTAAAACAGAAGACTTGTAAAAATATGAGGATACTGTGTAACACACTTGGAGGAATGGTGCTGCAAAAGGAAGAGATTCGGCAGTAATGAGGAAGAGGGCGGAGGAGAGAAGAAGGGCAAGAAGAGGAGACAAGATAAAAGAAGAGAACTAGAAAGGGGGGACTGGACTGGAGAGGAAAGGGAAGGTTAGGCAGGTAAGAACAGGGAGGAAGAAGGGAACAAAGAGGAGTAGGAGATGGAGGATGAGAAGACAAGAGAAGAGGAGGAATACGAGGAGGAAAGGAAATCCCACTCTCATTATGGCATCATTTTGACACGCAAAACAGACAACATTCTTCAAAGTACCGATAACATTGTCTCCAGGAAAGACCATGTGGAAGCAGAAGAACCTGCATTCTTTCTCTTCATCTCTCCAGCTGAATTGAAATTCTCATAGGCTAAAGAGATTAGATCAATTAAATCAAGAGTGGGTGCATTATACTCTTTCTTTTTCCAGAAAAGGAACAGCAAAATTATACAGGAAAAATTTATAGAGACAAGGTATGCTGTTAAATGTAGAATCAAGAATCAGGGAGAACTTTTTGGATTTTATGGTGCTAACTTGGGCACTTCCATTTTCATTGCATTCAAAGGGAAGCTAACAACAGATTATTGTATAGCAACCTGTAGAAATAACCCAGGTGACATGGGGTGAACCGTTTAACTGCTTTGTCTTTTCCTCTGTATCTGTAAGATTTCTCATTCTCACTTTGCCACAGGAGATAAGCTATGACTAACAACTTCCACTTACAAGAGGCTTTGAGTTCCCAGAGCACTAAATAAATTTTCAGGAACTATGTCTTTCTCTCCTGGCATTTCCCTCTGAATATGATAAGGAGATTGGCCTCTTATCCATCTAAATAAAACACAAATAAGAATCTCTAGGGGTTCTTGCAGCTCCTGAGACAACTTCTGGGATATCAGAGGACAAGTGCCATGGCCAGGTGGCACACAAAAATCAAGAAGGTGACCAGGATCAGAATTGTAATTCAGGAGACCCCATACCAGAGTAGGGCTTTCCTTTGAGTGAACATCAGAACATCTCTGATGACCCTGAAGATCTAATATCTTCAGTGTAATCACTTTTGAAAGAGAGTAAAAAATAGGAAAGGGAAACAAGAAAAATGACAGGGAGAAGGAAATTAAAGAGTG
Source organism: Oryctolagus cuniculus (assembly GCF_051225735.1). NCBI lineage: Eukaryota > Metazoa > Chordata > Mammalia > Lagomorpha > Leporidae > Oryctolagus > Oryctolagus cuniculus. Next base: position 45,991,095 of record NC_142888.1, on the reverse strand, counting down.
AGCATGTATGGTGGTTCAAATGACCCCTGTCCCTCAAATACAGGCCCCTCCCCCCACTATGAAAAAAGTGAATGAATCATAATTATTTTGGTCCCACCCTATCTCAAAAATTTTGAGGATGGATAATCTATCGCGGTCTGGGCAGCTTAAACTCTAGGCACTCGTGGATAGAGAAAGGAGATTTCCACCCCTGGGGAGGGAGGGGGACTGGGTAGCTCATCAAAATCTTTGAATGTCGGGAATTTGGGAACTCCTGGATTGGGATCCACCCAGGCAGAGCGGTGAGTGGGTGAGACAGAGCTCAGCCTGCGGTGCTCGCCCCTCAGGCGACTGATTCCATCCATCAGCATCTTCTGGATTTCCATGATGACCTTCTGAACTTCAATTCGGAAGCTATCACTGAGCCAGCAATAGATGTAGGGATTGTAGCAGGAGCTGCTAACTGCCAGCCAATGGAGGAAGAAGTAGAGACTATTGTGGCTTGAAATGGATTCACTGGATAGCAGCACCAAGTAGAGATTGAGGGGGAGCCAGCTGATTGTGTAGACAAGCACCACTATCATCAGCATCTTCAGGGTCTGCTTCTTCTTCCCACGCTGGCAGATGTAGGTGTGGATGTTGATATCATCAACAGCATTATGGATCCACAGCTTCTTGGCCACATGACCATACACAACCACCAGCACCATCAATGGCAGGATGAAGAAAAGCAAAAAGGTGCTCAGATCAAGGTATTTCCATGTGGATTTTGAAGTATATGGGAAACTAGGAAGGCAGGCAGTTTCTTCAGTTATGTTTCTAGGTTATAAAACAAACAGAGAAGGAGAAATATCATTTTTACTTGTCGCTTCCTGCAGGATCTCAGCCAGCTACTATATGTCAGTTTGTCTTTGAGGGAAAGATACATTTTAAGCCCAAAACCTAGAATTATAAAAATTGGAAAGCTCTAGGGTTCACCTAATACAGACTTTTCATGTGACATGTAAGGAAACCACAGCCCTCAAATAGGAAAGAGTATTTCTAATAACCTGTTGCCATGAGAGCACTGGAGAATTCATGAACACTTAAAATTTAGAGACATTTATTTTTGTGCCCACATTTTGAAATATACTATCCCAGCCCCTGCTTCACAACATATTCTGTGTGGCTTGCAAAATCGCAGGTTTCTTGAGTGAAAACACTAGCCATCCTGTGTTCTGCTTACCCAATCTCCACTTGGTAAAGCTTCTGGTAAATGGCATGTGGCAAAGCAGCACAGGTGCTCACAATCCAGATGAGAATAATGCACACATTGCCTTGCATTGGAGTAATTCGGGCCTTCAGGGGATATAACATCACCTGTAAGAAAAACGACCCCAGCCCAGTTCAACAACTTCAATTAGAATTACTTATTAACCATTTATCAACTAACATTTTGGTGTAAGGACTTGATAGATGAGTGAATCATATACTTTGACTACTAATTCAGTTGATGGATGGCTAACATTTTGCTTTATGAAGAGCAGCATTAGCCAACACTGAAGGAAGCATTTCAAGGGGAAATCAGCAATCCAAGTTAACTGACCTTAAAGCTTCCGTCTCTGAGTAGAAAATCCTGTGAGGAAGGGTGGAAGTCTGAAAGCATGACTTATTTCACCTTTATTATATAGGGACAGGTCAGCAGTCCACAGGACTTCACCCTTCTCCCCACCCTGGCCCCTTCACACCCGCTTTCCTTTTCATTACATCCTTTCCTGTCTTGATCCCTCCATGACCACTCCTTCCTCTCTTCCTCCCACTTCCCATACCCCTTCCCATCTCCTCCCATCTCCTATCAAATAAATCCCTCCCATCTGGCTCCAGCCACAATCCTTTTATGCTCCTTTTACATCCTTCTCACCTCACTGATTTTCTGGTTCCCTCCCAACTGATCAACTATGTAACTCCTCCCCATTTCTCATCTCTTGCCTACTTCTCTCCTTTTGGATCACTTCCAGCCACCCTCCCAACTCTTTTCTCCTAACATCTCTTCATCGCTCCCCTCCCCGCCCACTTCAGGACTTCAGCCCTCACTCACAGACCTTACCCCCATCTCCCAGAGTCAATCCACCACCAGCCTGGAAGCCACACCCACTTCTGACTCACGCCTTCCCTCCTTTTTCTCTCAGCTGGTCCTGCAATGCAGTAAATTTGGACCCTTGTATCATTTGCTCATTGCTACCCTTCAGTTTCCACATCGAAGATAGGAGAATTTTTGTTAAATACGATTTGATTTGGTAAAGGTCTGTGTTTCACCATCTTGCAACCTCCAAAATTACACATATGCATTCACATACATTATCTCAAGAAACTCAAAAGAACTTTTATAGATTATGTGTGATCTTTGCTGTACCCATCTATCTAGGAGAAGAATCTGCCCTTTACATGATCTGAAGAGCCCTAGAAAAGACATACCCGATGCCGGTCCAGGGAAATAGCAGCCATGGTCATCACAGTTACATAGGCACAAGAATACTGGGCAAAGCGACTGAGGTGACATGTCATCTTCCCAAACACCAAGGAATTACATAGGTAGCGCACCTGTGAGAAAGAGGGCATGGTGAGGCACAGGGACTCAGCCCCAGGTCCCCTCCCCTTACAGTCCTCCAAAACACAATGAACAGACTCTGCTTCACCAAACTCCTGGCATTGCTGTGTCACCAAGCAAAGAAACATTGCCACACTGCAGCTTTCACCCTCTCCCTATCTTCTCCCACACAAATAATCCAGCTTGAAGACCTGAACAACACATCCCCAAAGCTATTTGCAACCTTTGAGACCAAGCACTGTGTATGAAAGACGGGGAAACTGAGGCTGTATCAATGTGACAAAGCTTGAACTCACATAGCAGCCCAAAGCTCACCTGCAACAGGTCCCGGCTGCCTCCCTGGGCAACCTGTCTCTCCCTGTCTCTGCCAAAGCAGGAAATTAGTTCAGCAATGCAACCACAATCATTCCTGCCATCGTTTGCCTTTTTTCTTCTGATTTTCAAATCCTTCACAAACTCTCACAGCCATTCTGTCTGTATGCAAACATTCTCCATATCAGCCCAACAGGTTCCAACACTCCCTCCCACCAAACAACGCTCTCACGAGTGCAGAGTTATACCTTAGTTCCTGCCCTGCATCCCAGGCCGCCCTGCCAACACCCAGCTTACCATGGTGAAAGGGGAGCTGAGAAGAGCCAGCATCATGTTGGTCACAGAGATGTTGACGACGAAGAGGCCGGTAGCAGTGTGCACCCTCTTGTATTTCATAATGACATGATTTAAGACCCAGTTGCCTAGGATGGCAGCAAAGACCACTACGGTGTACCCTATCACTAACCAGAACTGCACCTGCTCATCTTGAGACACCATCTCCGAAGATATGGGACCTGACACGTCGGCCAGGTCTCCTGTGTTTGCCATGCTGTCTGGCAGTTTATCAATGGGGAGCACGCCTTCGCGGCCAGCTTGGCCAACCGCAGATGTGGCTTTGGACAAGGCCTGCAGCACCTGGGAGGTGGTGGAGGTGATCAGGTCATCAAAACCGCTGGGCACACTCAGAGCTTCGGGGGTCAGCTCGTCCCCATAGCTCATGGTGCCTGGGTTCAGGAAAGCCCCGTGGGGCGATTCTGTGGTCGGGGCGTCCAGCTTGACGCCTTTATAGGACCGCGAGGTCCTTAAGCTACTGGGTCTGAGAGCGCCAGGGGGAGGGCGGCCTCCACTGAGCTCAGGGAGGGCTGCGCTCTGCACGCAGGAGCTCTGCGAGCAGAGGGAGTTCTCCAAAGTGTGTGAGGCGAGGAGGGGAAGGAGCGCTGGGATGGTTCCCTTCCTGACTCAGAGTGGGCAAGTGCGCAGAGCTGAACCAGGCAGACGAGCGCAGGGCGGGCGACCGCTGCTGGTTCCAGATGGCCTGCCGCCTGGCTATTGCGCAGGCAGCTCCTGTTCCGAACTGGGGACAGCGTCCGGCGTTGCCCCAGCACCGCTCCTCCTCTGCGCAGTCCGAGATTGTTCCGACTCACTGTCTGTTGCCTTCAATCTGTCCGGAAGTCTGTCTGTCCGATGCTGGCGGGCGCAGTGGGCTGGGCGGAGGCAGCCGCTGCCACTAGTGCTCCAAGCCAGTGCCCGCCGCGCCTTCTGCAGCCGCGCTTTATAGAAAGTCCAGGGGCCCGCGCGGGAGCCAATAGAGAGCTGCGGCTGTACCTCCGCCCAGTCTGTCCGGGCTGGGGCGCTGGAGGGGTTGGCAAAGTCTTCACTGCTCCTGTTTCAGACCCCTCCTTTCCCTGCTTCTCTTTGGCTCCCCCTCCTCTTCTATCCTGCAGCAGCTGGAAGCCCGGAGTTTATTCCACCACCCTCCACAATCTGCTTTCTTCACTTCTCCTTTCCCTAGTCTCCACTTTTCTGCACCAGCGCCCAAAGCACTGATTGGGAGCTGTGGCGCAGAGAACTAAAAGGGGGCTGCGGAGACTGCAGTGGCAACTGGACAGAGACAGACCCACGGTCTGACCGACAAACTGGATATCTCTCTCGGTACCAGCAACCCAGGCAGCCGTCCGGGGAGAGTGGTCTCCAGGAAAGGCCTGCACAAGTTGGGGTTTTGCAGGGAGAAAGAAGCAAGGGGCAGCCGAAGTGGGAAGGGACACTAGAGTCTCTGGAGCACAAGTAAGAGTCGCCTGGAAGGGGGTGAGCTCAGCAGGATGCACTGCTTTCTTTAGCATTAACCTTGCACGAAGTGCCCCAGAGTTCTCTTCTCAGCCTCGGGAGACGCTGCCTTCTCTTCCAATGCACAGGAAGTGTCGCTCTGGGAGCTGGACTATGGCAGGTTAGTCAACAGGCTGAAGCCGAGTCCCCACAGGTTGCTGACAATTTGGGAAGCGTCTGTAAGTGGATGCTGCCAGAGTGGGCAGTCTCAGAGAGAAGGGGATGGAGCTTAATCTTTGGGGTGACTGTGGGAAAGAGGTGAGGGCTGCTGGTCACAAGACTGCCTTTTCTCTTGGGAATTTTAAGCTACTGCTTAGAGAAAGAGGCCGGAGATATTTAAGCTACAACTAGAGCAACTGTGCTGCCTCCCCAGAGGTCCTGGGACAGGGAACACACAACAGTGCCCTGAGCCTTTCAGAGAAGATCCTGTCCTGTCCTTATCATCTCCCACCCCTCCCCCACTATTTTACAGATACAGAAACTGAGCTTTGGGTGGGAAAGAATTTAAGGAAAATCACACACACGCACCCACACCCACACCAACACACACACACACACACACACACACACACAGAGAGAGAGAGAGAGAGAGAGAGAGAGAGATTAGCCTAAGTACCAAAACTAGAAATGAGTTTGAGGAGAATAGCTGTTTAGAGTGTTTTGTTTTGCAGCAAGCTGTCTATACAGAGTTTGTTTCCACCACACACTCATGATTTCTTAGCCATCCTCTACTGCCCTTGGTCTGAGAGGAGCCAACAGCTGCATTCCTCTTCTCCCTGAGGATCCAGAAGGGGAGACATCTACTGTCAATAATGTCAATAACTACTTATTGAAGCATAGCCAGGCATTCATTATTGTCATTGTCATCATCATCATAGTGACTTTGAATATCACCCAGTGGCCATGAAGGAGATAAGCAAAGGAGTGTGAGTGTGAGTGTGAGTGTGTGTGTGTGCACACCCACGTGTGCATGCATGCATGAAGTAGCCACATCTTGCTGTTCATAAATTAAGGAACTAAGGCAAGGTTAAGGCAGATATATGAAGGTCTTGCAACTTTTCGAATGCCTCAGATGTGGGGAAAGGGTGGCTGACAGATTAGTACAAAATGGCGAATCAGAAAATCTGTCTAAAACTTGATTTTCTTTTCTGAGTGAGAGTTAAACCTTCTGAATGAAGTTCTAGGCTTGGAGGAGTTACGTGGTTACCAGATAACCTCTTTGGGGAAAAAAGAAAGAAAAAAAGAGGAAAGAAGCAAGGGGAGACAAAGTTGTCTCTCTTAGTAGTTCACAGAGGTAAAACACAAAAAGAAACACATTTGAGGGAGTTTATAAATGCTGACTCTACCTCATATACCCACCCTAGAACAGGCACTAAATTAGGAGCTGGGGATCACTGATCTACAGTGGGGTACCTCTGCAGCAATTTCCACCGGAAGACTGCCAGGATGTATCAACTGAAAATTCATAGGGCACCTTTCCTGTGTCTCAACCTGAGCTGGCTTCTCAAGGGACCAAGTGGGTTTAAGATTTGGTGAGGAATGAAGGGTGTGTTGACAGATAATTGAAGATAAGACTTTTCTAAAATGGAAATGGAGAAGTACAAAGGAGCAGTGACAAGGGGCAAATGTGGGAGGACCAGACAGATAGAGAAACACCACAGTTTCTTTTTTTTTTTGCTGCATTTTTTAACTTTTATTTAATGAATATAAATTTCCAAAGTACGATTTATGGATTACAATGGCTTCCCCCACATACCGTCCCTCCCACCCGCAACCCTCCCCTTTCCCACTCCCTCTCCCCTTCCATTCACATCAAGATTCATTTTCGATTATATTAATATACAGAAGATCAACTTAGTATACCTTAAGTAAGGATTTCAACAGTTTGCTCCCACACAGAAACATAAAGTGAAAAATAATAGATGATTTTTTTAAATGATGATGAAATCAGATCAGACCTATTGTCATGTTTAATCCCAGTGAGAGTCAAGTTGGGAGTTGATAATTTCTTTTTTTTTTTTTTTACAGAGGATCAGTTTAGTATACATTAAGTAAAGATTTCAACAGTTTGCACCCCCATAGAAACACACAGTGAAATATTGTTTGAGTACTCGTTATAGCATTAAATCTCAATGCACAGCACATTAAGGACAGAGATCCTACATGAGGAGTTAAGTGCACAGTGACTCCTGTTGTTGACTTTACCAATTGACACTCCTGTCTATGGCATCAGTAATCTCCCTATGCTCCAGTCATGAGTTTCCAAGGCTATGGAAGCCCTCTGAGTTCTCCAATTCTTATCTTGTTTAGACAAGGTCATAGTCAAAGTGGAGGTTCTCTCCTCCCTTCAGAGAAAGGTACCTCCTTCTTTGAAGACCTGTTCTTTCCACTGGGATCTCACTCACAGAGATCTTTTGCCAGAGGAAACACCACAGTTTCTAAGCCTGTTAACTATGGTCCTCACCCTCTGGCCTCTCTGAGGCAGAATTCCTACTTGTATCAAAAAGGATTTAGAAATACTTCTCTCCTAGAGGGGAAGTGAGGGTTTCATGCAGCAGTGTTGCCAGATTGGATTCAGCAGAGAGATACATCATGCACATTGTATCATACAAGTAACCCCAAACCTTTGAAACCACTGTCATCTCACTCTTCCATCATCTCAGATACTGGTACATATATAGCTTCTTGATCAACTGATCATTAGCTACCTGAGACCTTATAAGATATCTTTATGCAGTGAAGATATAAAGGAAGTTCCAGTACCAATGAGTCCATCATATCCCCAGTACATCAATGAGAAAGAGGGCCAGGAATTGGAAGGCAAAGAACTCAGCAGTTTCTGTTCTTGAGGTGCTTATGATTCCACTAAGAAAAAGAACCCACACAAGAAAATGCTTAATTCCAGGAAGCTACAAGATGTGCAGATAGTCAGTGCTATAGAGGCAAGCAGTACAGGCTGTAGTAGAGGAGCTTTTGCAGAGGAGCTAGAATTTGAGCTGAGGGTTGGTGAACCAAAGGATAGAGATGGGCAGAGTGGACAGAGGGAGAAACTTCAGGCTCCATTTCAGGAACAAAGACATAAGGGGGGAAATGCTCCTGGCTTGCTCCAGAAATAGAAGAGATGGTTTTGAAAGGAGAGTTTAGCATCTGTTGGTGTGGTGAATTTCTCTAGTACTGCAGGCTTTTCTGAGTAGTTCCATGGAGATGATGTAGTTGAGAGTTGAGGGGAATGGTTACATTGTATTGTGGGCTCCTTCCCAATGTAGAAGTCGGAATAAGTATGTTAGCTCACGTGATCTTTTCAAGTAGTCTGTCCACCCAGCTCCTGAAAAAACTTCCCCCACACCTCTCCCCTCCCCTTCTTTCCTCCCTCTCCATTCTTCCTCCTAGAATCAGACACTTGATGCTGGAAAAGAAGAATTCAACAATTCTCAGGTGAGTTCAACATTGTCTCCAGGACTCGAGACTGAGATACAGTAACCAAACCAAATTGTTGTCCAAATTGTTTTGAGGAAGAGAGTCCACCCTGCCACATGACCTCCATGCCATCTTTGAATCATTTTGTCCATTTAGAAACATCCATAACAACTATAGCCTAAACACATATCCTTCATGTCTGAAATCCATTCTAATCCTACAAACACAAAGAAGTCTCATTTCATGCAAAACTGCTCCTAGTTCTCACGATCATTCCCCTCTGGAGGTCTCAATCTTGGTCTTACCAGCCATTTACTTTCTGTCCAGCTACATTTCACATTGAGTTTCCTCTTTCTAAAATAACCACCACTTCCCTCAACTATCTTCTAAGCTATAATCATAGACATAATCAGCTAATCAAACAAAACCCACACACGCAACAGGCATGTTGCATCTTTCACTAGACTTCATGCCACAGCTCCTACCTTGGGAGGGCCTGCTGGGCTGACTTCAGTTCTCAGTAGACTTACGGATGGCCCAGTTCCTACTTTAATATTGGGAAAGAAAATGTCATACCTGCTACTGTCCTCCTTAGCATTCAGTGAATTCTGGGTGATATTTTCCTTCCAAACTCAAGGCCCAGGGGAGCCAAGAAGAGCTACGCATCTCCCTATGGGTACCAACATCCACTTGATCCCACACATTGATCCTTAGCATGTTTTCCTGGTTTTGATATAACTTTGAATTCAAGTTCTTATGGTTTTTTTTTTTTTCAGTTATACTGTTGGTGCTTTAATTATCATTCAAGCCTGGTGCTTAAAATTCTTAATTGGTGTCTGAGTTCCTTTTACTTATAGAAAGACTTGCTAGTGATAGTCAGCCCCCGCTTTCCCTGAGATTGCCAAAATTGGGTTGACCACCAGATTGATCCCTCTGTTACAGAGAGACTTTATGGGTTTCTGACAAAAACAATAATGCCATTTGGATACTGTGCCATGCTCACGAACCTGTAGTACCAGAGTCATCAACTTGTACCAGAGATAGTACCCTCAGCTGCATGTCTTCCAGTGATATAAGGACAGAGTCTGATTTTATTCCTCTACTTTCTGTGGCCACAAGCAATCCATGAGGCTGCACGTCCAATTTCATAATGCTCTAAGTTCAAAGACTGTCTATGCAATACACCCTATTATCATAGTTTCCTGACTGAAAGCAATAGCTAAATGTGTCTCTGGTTAGGGGGTCACAGAACTGTGCAAGTTGTAGTCAACGTGGCTGTGGACCATGCAGCTATAGATGGTTATCATAGCAGGATCGCATGAAATAATGTACTATGACCGGCTGGGAAATACCATCTAGTTCCAGAGGAGGAATAGCAATCCTACTGCCAGGAAGATCCCATGGTAACATTTCAATGAGAACAGTGATTACCTTATCTGGGGGTGGCAGAGCTCTTTGAGAAAAGTAAAGGTGAATTCTTTATAAATAATGAGCTCCATGACTGTCATTTATGTCATCTCTTCAGAGAGTAAAGGCATCCATTTCCAAGAGGTAGCCCAGTCTTGGTTCGAATGCTTCCAGAGAGAGGAGTTGGCACCCCAAGATTACTTGTTCTACTACCAAGTAGAGGTGGTCCAACTTTCCACTAGGCCAAAACTTGTCCAGAGCCCACTTTATCTCTCAGAGGCCATACATGATTGGTATAATCACTCTTCCACATGCCAACCCTTCAGATACTTAAAACAATGTTCATGTGTCCCTGGAGTCTCATCCTGTCAAAGCTTTGAGGTAGATGGAACCCCCTTTCTAAAATTTATTTTATTTATTTGAAAAGCATAGTTACTGAGAGGGAGAGACAAAGAGGCCTTCCATTTGCTGGCTCACCCCCCAAAATGGCTGCAATAATTGGGGCTGGGCCAAGCTGAAGCCAGGAAACAGGAGTTTCATCTGGGTCTTCCATGTGGGTGACAGAGGCCCAAGCACTTCAGCCATCTTCTGCTGCTTTCCCAGGTGCATTAACAGGGAGCTGGATTGGAAGTGGAATAGCCAGGACTTGAACCGACATCCATATGGGATGTTGGTGTCACAGGTTGCTTTACCCACTATGCCACAATGCCTGCCCCAGATGCAGTCTCTTAATGAGAAAATGAGAGCGAGGGAGAGATACAGGGAGGGAGGGAAGGAGACTGTGTGTGTGTGTGTGAGGGGGGGGGGACATCCCCCTGAGAACTCCAAGAGGAAGCAATGGGGTAGGTAGAAGGCAAGACGACCATCACCAGAGTGTCTACTTGGAAAAGACTTTTTGTTTCTTGTTTTTTTTTTTTTTTTTTTTTTTTGTTTTTTTTTTTCTGGGCTGCCTTTTCCTTAGGACATACTTTATTGTGATGAAGGCAGAAAAAAAAAAAACAGGAAGGGGAAAGAGTAAAGATAACTGATCTTGGAGGAGGTGTTCAGAGCCGGCCAGGCCTTTTGTTTACTCATTCCTACATATATCAGGTGGGTACAATGTTAGAGAGGGCCAGGGAAAGGCTACCGTCTGTAATTCTCTGATCAGATTCCAGCAGCATACACTCAAGGTCTTTAAACCCAGTCCAGAGGTTTTGCACAGCCTTTAGAGAGTCTATAAAACTGAAATTGTGAGTGTATGCTTATGTGTGTTTCTATGGGAATGTGTTTATCCGAGGAAAGGGTTAAGAGCTTTTGAAATGAGCACCACAAGCATCCTTACCAAAGTTAAGGAACTCAAGAACTCCACTCTAATCCAATGTTCTCACCCTTAGGGATCTCTATTCACAGCTCGAATGGCCTCTCCTTTCATAGCTCCAGTAATGGGGAGCTCCTTAACCGTGGAGCCGTCACAATCTCTGCTAGGATAACTCTGTATGTTAGCAAATGCAGCCTCCTAAGAAGATGAGGTCTACCTTTCTCCAACTTTGGATCATGGTCACAGTTGTTTTCTAGAGTTCACTACAATCAGCACAATTTATTTTCCACATCACATTCTTTCAACTATTTGAAGAGTACAAATTGATTCCTACCTAAGTCCCTGGCCCCTTCTTCCAGGTTAATCCTGGCCACTTTCTCAAGCAGCTGTGGTCACAGCACAATGATAGAATCCTGAGAAAGTCTGAGCAACAGGTAAGGGGGCATTTCTCCGAGATTAGCTCATCCAACCTCCTCAGTCTGCAGAGCAGGGAACTGAGGTTCAAAGAGGGCTGCTGACTGGAGCTAGTGAGCTCAGGCTTCTGCTGTTCTCCTGCACTGCTCTTTTCCCCACAGTTCCCCACCTCCATTAAATTAGACTTCAGGAAATGATCATTTAACATGTTAGTATTCACTGAGGTAATTATTCTTGTGCCCCTACAGGATTTCAATCACAAAGTCAAAAGGCAATTGAGCTGACAGAGAACAAGGAGTTCTAAGCCCACCTTCTCATGCATGGAGACACTAAGACCAAGAGAGGGAAAAGCTGTAGCCAAAAGGGATGAGTCAGCCCTAGAATCCAGGTCTCCTAACTGCTATTTTCTCTTTCCTTCAGCTTCCCCACTTTTCCATGTCTGTGAATATGGGCTCTATTTCATCGTTATACCTTAGCTCTCTCTCTCTCTGAAAAGACAAAAGAATATGCTGGTAGGCATTATGCTGTCTTCCTTTGCACAGAATAGGCCTTCAATAAACATAAGCTGAATGAATACATCAAATGAATACTTGTTTTATCTTGGAATCTCCAAGCTGGAAAGTTCCTAAGAGAAATCTAATCAATCCATTCATTTCTTTCATTTCTTTGGGTTCAGAGAACTGTGTCTTCCGAATTACTTTTTTTTTTTTTTTATAATTGAGAGTTATGAACAGTGATCTCTGAATCCTGTTTTCCCTTAACTTGCAATGTTATCTAGGCTGGGCATTTAGTTATTTCTGGGACTCAGTTTCCCTATCTGTAAAACTGGGAGATTTGCTTCTACCTCCCAAGGGCCCTTTCAGCTCAAATGTGTTATGATAGGCATCATGGTCATTATACACAACAATAAAGCTCTTTTTGACTTTTGTATTTCAAAATGCAGCCATGGAGTAGAATTAACCAATGATGTGGCAGATTATCATCCTTACTTTTATCCTCTGTAAATGCACTTGAGCTTGAGAGGAGAGTGTCTTTTACAGGTATGTTGTACCTGATGATAATACAATAGTAACTGAAATAATGATAATAGTAATTAGAATTAGCTTCCCCCATCTTCTCTCTAATTTATCCCTGGAAATAAGCCACTTTTGTAAGGAGTACATAGAAAGGTAGAAATATAAGAAAATTGGGTGAGGTCCAGGAACTTTGCAAATATGTTACCTCCACTTTCTCCTTAACAATGAAAAGTGCATCAGTTGCCAAACTTCTCACTACACATGTATCCAGATGTGACAGAAACTATTCAAGTAATGTGTGTAAAACAATGAGTAAGACAAGGTTTCTGTGCTCGTGGAACTCACATTTCAATGAAAGAAGTCTGAAAACAGGTAAGCGAGCAGATAAGCAAGATAACTCATCACAGCAAATGTAATGAAAAAAACATAATAAAGTCATAGAAAGAATCTTGTGTGTATGTGGCTCATGCATTGCATGAACTAGTCCATCATGGGAAGGTGATATTTTGACTGAGACCTAAATGATGAGGAGGAAAGAATCTACCAAAAACTTTGAAGTAGAGAAGCTGGCATTGTGGCACAGTAGGTTAAACTGCCACTTATGACATCAGCATCCAATATTGGAGTGCCAATTTATGTTCCGGCTACTCTACTTCCAAACCAGCTCCCTGTTAATATGCCTGGAAAAGCACTGAAAGATAGTTTAAGTGCTTAGGCCCCTGCCACCCATGTGGGAGACTTGGATGGAATTCCGTGCTCCTGGTTTCAGCCTGGTCCAGACCTGGCTGTTGCAGTCATTTGGAGAGTGAACCAGTGGAAGCAAGATCTGTGCATCTCCACCTCCCTCTCTGTCACTCTGCCTTTTAGATAAACAAATACATCTTTTTTAAAATGTGCATCCTAGGCAGAAGGAACAGAAAATGCAAAGACTCTGAGGTATGAACAAGCTTGGGGCAATTAAGAAACAGGAAGAGGGTCTGGGCATTGTTGCACATTGGATTAAGCTGCCATTTGTGATACCTGCACCCCTTAGCATAGTGCTGGGATCAAGTCCTATTGCCATTTTCCATCCAGCTTTCCACTAATGCGCCTAGGAGACAGCAGATGATGGCTCAAGTACTTGGATTCCTACAACCCACATGAGTATCCTGGCTCTTGGCTTCAGCCTGGCAGTTGTGGCCATTTTTTTTGGGGGGGGGGGTGAATAAATAAGCAGATGGGAGATTCTCTTTCTCTCACTCCCTCCCAATGACACTCTTTAAAATAAATAAAAAATAAATAAAAAATAAATGTAAAAAATTTAAGGAATAAACAGAAAGAATGCCAGTATAGGAGCAGAAGATACAAAGACAAAGTAATTTCAGAGACTTCTTATCTTTAAAGAGCAAAAGGTATCATAATAGATGCTTACCAGTGCAGAGTGTCTTATAGTCCTTCAAGTACTTTATCAATCATCATTTCACTTGATGATAACCGTACTTTACAGACATGTAAAGTTAGCTTCATTTTACTTACAAGACAAATTGAGACAGAGAAAACATAAAGTGACATGAACTTGTTCAAACAATCAGGATTTACCAAAACACAGCTTTTGTTTGTTTAGCTTTCTGCTCTCTCTCTCTTTCTCTCTGTGTTCTTTTTTACTATATTCTGCTATACCTCTCTTCTCCCCAGCCAACTGTAATGTTGCAACATTTTTCTCCCTAAGCCTGAACAACTGACAGGCAGACAGGTATGGGAGGTTGAAAAGATCAGCAGATCATGAATCACAGCCACATTTTTGTGCATTGGCTGTGCAGGTTTATTGTGTATGCTATTGGGGTTCAACCTCTGTTGGAATCAGTGGTCCTTAACACTGCAGGTAAGATATTGGCCACCAAGACAAGTGAAGGAAATTGGGTTGAAAAACTGTGGTTATGGATTCAGGCAGCATCCAGAGATGCTGTCCAGAGAAGGCAGTGTGCTTGGCAGAGATCATTTCCCATTGAAAGCATATTATTTCAAATAACTTTAAAGACATAATTGATATTCCTCTCACAAGAGATCGCCAAACAGCCATCTGCCCATCATCTTTCTTCAGCTGATGAATGGAGATTTAAGCAAGTTATTATTGTTTTGTATTTCTGCATTTTTAAAAGGCAATGTTTACCAAATTTATTCAGATTGGGAACACTCTCCCTCCCTCTTCCACACTGCTGATCTTGACTATTTTTTTTTTTAATGAAAAGAACATTAGTCTTTGCTGCCAGGAAATCAGGGGTTTTGGTTCCCTCTCAGTTTCTTTCTCCCTGTATAAACTCAGACAAGTCGCCAAACATTTCAGAGTCTTGATTTTCTGAGCAGTAAAATTAGCATAATAATTTCTGCCTTGCTACTTTCAAAGAATGGCTGTGAGGCTCATGTGTTTATATGCAAGGGAACACTATATGTAAAGTATTGTTTTCATTGTGTATTTGTACCATCACTTGACAACTCTCTAATTCTTGTACCACTCTCTGTCAGACTTATCTGTCAGACATTATCATGGCTTATATCTCTGCCATGAGTATTTCAACTTTTAAACTCAGAAAATATTTTCCAATTATTTTGCAGCCACTCTGGAAAGCAGGTAAGCGATGCTGATCATGGAGATGACTTTGTCCTGAACTAAAGAGTAGGATTAACTCAAGCTCTTGCACCTGGGCTCCACAAAGAAGAGAATAAAATAAGGATGATTGACATGGGAAGACAAATAGATAAATATTTTTAAATGATTTCTTCTATCATCACTTTATCTCAGGGCACCAGCATTTTGGATAACCACTAGCCCCTTGAAACTCAAAGTGCTATCCCAGGGCCAGTGGCATGGTAATACCCAGAAGTTCATCAGAAATGCAGTCTCAGGTTACACCATAAGACTTGTAGAATCAGAATCTGCATTTTAACAAGCTCCTCCAGCAATTGTTATGCACATAAACTTTGAGAAGCATTGCACTAGCCCACAAGTCCATATGTGGCACTCGCGGCTTTTAAAAGATGCCTGTTTTAATTTGAATCAATGGAAATTTAACCAGCCTCTCAAATAAAAACTAGCCTACTGGTTTTCAGACTTGACCACATATTAGAATTACCTTATTAGCTTTAAAAAATACTGATGCTTGAGTCCAACTATGGGGAGCAATCCGGACTAGACTAAGTTACTCGAATTAAGACTTATTCTATGCATCTGCTCTCCCACAATATGGCGCTGGGAGAGAAGTAAACAGCTTCCACGCAGCTGCCTCCAGTTCAACTAATAAACTGTAGGACTTGCTCCTGATTGGAGAGCAGCGTACTCGGCGTGTGGGCAGCCGAGTTAGGATTGGCGGAGGAGGACTATAAAGGAGGAGAGAGACGGCATGCACCAGGAACATCTATCTGAAGGAACACCTGTGCAGCCCCCCAGAGAGCCGGCCGGCGGTGTGCCGCTCCCCTGCGGAAGTGGGGAATGTGGCCAGGGGGAACTGCCCTTCCACGGAGGTGGAAGGGATAGTAGCCAACCCGGGAAGAACCAGCAGCAAACCCGGGGAGGGCCGAGCAGACGAAAGAACAGCGCAGGGTCCTGTGTCGTTCCTCCATGAAGAGGGGGAGCGACATAATGGTGCCGTGACTCGGATATGAAGCCTAGGCAGGGTTTAGTGTCGTTCCCCCATGAAGACGGGGAGCGACACCAACCTCCCAAGATTTTTATGTAATTGGTCTTTTGGAGGCCTGGGTGTTGGAGAATTTAGAAAGCCTCTGAAAGGATTCTAATGTGCATCAAAGATTGTGAGACTTGGCAATAATGTGTAAATAATTGCAACATTGCAATAAATGTGTGAAAGTGGCTCATATGGGTATAAAAAGATACTTGTTTTTTTATTTTTTGACAGGCAGAGTGGACAGTGAGAGAGACAGAGAGAAAGGTCTTTCTTTTGCCGTTGGTTCACCCTCCAATGGCCGCCGCGGCCAGCGCGCTGCGCTGATCTGAAGGCAGGAGCCAGGTACTTATCCTGGTCTCCCATGGGGTGCAGGGCCCAAGCACTTGGGCCATCCTCCACTGCACTCCCTGGCCACAGCAGAGAGCTGGCCTGGAAGAGGGACAAAGAATAATTAGTCTTTTAGTTATTACTATGGCTTAGATGTGTTTTGCCCCTATTTGAAAGCTTTATGTGTTGGGATCTTGATCCTCAGTGTACTGATGTTGAGGCATGGAACATTTAAAGAGAAGCCAGAGCCTAATACTTGAATCACTCTGTTTCTTGCCTTACCATGAGATCACTTCACCCTGAACGAGCTCCAGCCATTTGCCGTGGGCACCACTTAAGAGTCTGTGAGCCTGTAACATGCTATTTGGACTTTTAGCCTCCAAAACTGTGAACTAAACCTTTCCCTTATAAAGTTAAACTGCTCCAGATATTTTCATTAGAGCACAAAAAGATGAGCAATACGGTTGAAATAAATGGGAATTAAGAATCATTAAGAGTAGAAAATACATAGAGAAATCTGGATTCCAAGAAAAAGGGCATTCTGCCTAGGGAGTGGAGGTGGTGTCCAGGCCTTCTTGCTTCATCCTTGTATTTTGCTCTGATCATCAAGTCTCATCAGGCTAAGAGCTTCCTTATGCATAAAAAACATGGCTTTCTATTTTTCTTCTATATCAATGATGGCACATTTTATGCTCTGCATACTCCAATTGTGCTAAATGGACAAAAGACAGAGTTTTACCTGTGGCTTAAAGGCTGAGAGTACTCACTTCTTTCATGTAGTTGCAACACAATTCCAATCCTTACACCTGAAGCATTGCAGTACTGACACATTACTATCACATTACTATCACAGAGCCACCACAGCAATCTACCACTTGCAATGCCAATATGCCACATTCAAGTTCTAGCTACTCCTGTTTCCTGTTGATACACCTGAGAAGGCAGCTGTTGGAGGCCCAGGTACATAAGCCCCTGCCACTCATGTGGCAGGTCAGATGGAGTTCCTGGCTCCTGGCTTCATTCTGGCCCACACCTGGCTGTTGCGGTCATTTGGGGAAGTGAACCAGAGGATGGAAGATCTCTCTCTCTCTCACTGCCTCTCCCTCTCTGTTGCTCTTTCAGAAAAATATATGTTTTAAAAAATAAAACCACTATCTCAAAGCTTTACAACCCAGCAAAGTAGGCAGGGTAGGATTTATTGGTTCCACTTTACAATCCCAAGAATTGAAATTCACAGGTTAATGTGACTTGCCTAAAATCATAAGGCTGCTAAGTGACAAAGAAGGTATTAAACCTAGGCAAATCTTCTTATAAGCTATATAGATCTCTTTTGCCCAAAAGCAAAGCACTCACTCCAGATAGAGTCATTTTGAAAAGTTTGCTACAGAGAAGAAATTAAATGGAATAACTTTTCAGTAGGCACATTTCATTCATTCATTCATTCACCCATTCATTTAATCTACAGGTACTTAATAGGCTTTTACTTTTTCCAAGCCCCATCTGCAACCTTGGGGTACTGCAAAGAATGAGATATGACCCTTGACTTTGAGAAATTCATTGTCTAATACTGTGACAGCCATGTCTAGAGTGATTGCCATGGATTATAACAAAGGCAACTCCAAGGCAGAGAAGAGGTACTGGTGATCTGGGGTGGCTTAATGGAAGATAGTTAATACCTGAACTAATCTAGTCACACATCTGCTTCTAAATTACATTGCATTGTAAAAGCCTTTCCTCCATCTTTTCAGGATAGGTTAAACTAGACAACCTCTAAGGAAACATGTTAGTGTATGTCTGGGCCAAGATTCCCAATTATGCCTCTTTCTTGTACTAATGCCTTTGTAATTTGGAACCACATGACATGGGATGCAGTGATGACATAGCCCAAGATATCTTGAATTGCAACAAGTGCTGTCTGAATATTCAGGAATGTTTTGGATTCCCAATAAGTTATTTCTAACTACTTTCTTTTTCCTTGTTCTCACTGGTGTAACTCTACAATGAATACTTTCACCTATCCCTCTCATCTCCCAAAACCACCTTGAACACCTTAGTCCTTAAGAAGCTCTGTCTTCTTCAGGACTTTAATCTATTTTATTTACCAAAATATTTTGAATACCTACTGTATTCCAGGTGTGGTGCTAGTTTCTAGAGATGCAATCATGAACCAAAACATACTTGGCACGTTATTTAACTGAATTTATAGTTTAGTACAGGAGAGACAAATTTATTTTTAAAACATTCACAAAAAAGTAAAAAAAAAATCAGAAGGAATAAGAGCTAGGAAGGAGAAATACTTGCACCTTTGAAAATTTCCAAAAAAAGTGGGATTTGATTTAGTCAACAATGACAGGGGAAGCTTCCCTGAGAAAGGCACTTGAATTATTATTTGAATAAAGAGCAGAAACAAATCAGGTAAAAATATGAGTGTATAAGGGTGGATGAAGATGTTCCAGATACAATGGCATATGCAGAGTCTTTGTGGCAGGAGAGAAAACAATGCATTCAAGGTACTGAAACAAGGACAATGATGTCAGAGTTCAGGAAATGAGGGAATATGTGGCAAAAGAAGAGCTGGAGAGGTAGGCCAGAGCAAACAAAGCAAGCCTTTCAGCCATAGTAAGTATTTTGGTCTTCATTCTAAAAGTAATATAACAAAGTCATTAAAGTGTTTCTAAGACAGGGCAGAGGTGGGTGAGATGATAAGATGCGTGTTTGGGGAAAATAAATTTGGCTCTAGTGTGAAAAACAGATTTAAAAGAGCATTAGCCCAGGTATACCTTATGAGAAATCATTTTAATAGTCCAAATGAGAGAATAGGTTTATGGCAGTGGTATTGGAAATAATAGTATTAGAAATAATAACAGTCAAGAGATATTTAGATGTTGGGTATCATTGACAGGGAGTGGTGATAAATTGGACATGTTGGTGAGTGAGAGGAAATATAAAGAATGAATTCCAGAAGACTGAATAGAAAGGAGAGCCATTCACTGTGGAGAGCCCTGGAAAAGAATCATTTGGGGAGAAAGACTATGTTGTTGACATCCAAGTGGAAAACTCAGTTAGTTGGATGTAAAGATCTGCTGTTCAGAAAGGAGGACTTGGTTAGACACAGAATTCAGGAGTTTTCAACATGCAAGTATACTTCAACAAGTTAATGGAAAATGGAATAATTACAATCTGGTATTGTGATGCCTCCGGCTTTGTTTTTGTTGTACAAGATTGCTTTAGCTATTCGAGGTCTCTTGTGCCTCCATATAAATTTCAGCACCATTTTTTCCAGATCTGAGAAGAAGGTCTTCGGTATCTTGATTGGTATTGCATTGAATCTGTAAATTGCTTTTGGGAGAATGGACATTTTGATGATATTGATTCTTCCAATCCATGAGCATGGAAGATTTTTCCATTTCTTGGTATCCTCTTCTATTTCTTTCTTTAAGGTTTTGTAATTTTCATCGTAGAGATCTTTAACGTCTTTGGTTAAGTTTATTCCAAGGTATTTGATTGTTTTTGTAGCTATTGTGAATGGGATTGATCTTAGAAGTTCTTCCTCAGCCATGGCATTGTCTGTGTATACAAAGGCTGTTGATTTTTGTGCATTGATTTTATACCCTGCTACTTTGCCAAACTCTTCTATGAGTTCCAATAGTCTCTTAGTAGAGTTCTTTGGGTCCCCTAAATACAGAATCATGTCATCTGCAAAGAGGGATAGTTTGAGTTCTTCCTTCCCAATTTGTATCCCTTTAATTTCTTTTTCTTGCCTAATAGCTCTGGCTAGAACCTCCAGAACTATATTGAATAGCAGTGGTGAGAGTGGGCATCCCTGTCTGGTACCAGATCTCAGTGGAAATGCTTCCAACTTTTCCCCATTCAATAGGATGTTGGCCGTGGGTTTTTCATAGATTGCTTTGATTGTATTGAGGAATGTTCCTTCCAAACCCAGTTTGCTTAGAGTTTTCATCATGAACGGGTGTTGTATTTTATCAAATGCTTTCTCGGCATCTATTGAGATAATCATATGGTTTTTCTTCTGCAGTCTGTTAATGTGGTGTATCACATTGATTGTCTTGCGCACATTAAACCATCCCTGCATACCAGGGATAAATCCCACTTGGTCTGGGTGGATGATCTTTCTGATGTGTTGTTGCATTCTATTGGCGAGAATTTTATTGAGGATTTTTGCATCTATGTTCATCAGGGATATTGGTCTGTAATTCTCTTTCAGTGCTGCATCTTTCTCTGGCTTAGGAATTAAGGTGATGCTGGCTTCATAGAAAGAATTTGGGAGGATTCCCTCTTCTTCGATTGTTTGAGAAGAATTGGAGTTAGTTCTTCTTTAAACGTCTAGTAGAATTCAGCAGTGAATCCATCTGGTCCTGGGCTTTTCTTTGTTGGGAGGGCCTTTATTACTGTTTCAATTTCTGTCTCAGTTATGGGTCTGTTTAGGTTTTCGATGTCTTCCTGGTTCAATTTAGGCAGGTTGCATGTGTCCAGGAATCTATCCATTTCTGATAGGTTTCCCTGTTTGCTGGCATACAAGTCCTTGTAGTAAAAAGGGACACTAACCCACTGTTGGTGGGAATGCAAACTGGTCAAGCCACTATGGAAGTCAGTCTGGAGATTCCTCAGAAACCTGAAGATAACCCTACCGTTCGACCCAGCCATCCCACTCCTTGGAATTTACCCAAAGGAATTTAAATTGGCAAACAAAAAAGAGGTCTGCACCCTAATGTTTATTGCAGCTCATTTCACAATAGCTAAGACCTGGAACCAACCTAAATGCCCATCAACGATAGACTGGATAAAGAAATTATGGGATATGTACTCTTTAGAATACTATACCGCAGTAAGAAACAACGAAATCCAGTCATTTGCAACAAAATGGAGGAATCTGGAACACATCATGCTGAGTGAAATAAGCCAGTCCCAAAGGGACAAATACCATATGTTCTCCCTGATCGGTGACAACTGACTGAACACCAAGAGGGAAACCTTTTGGAGTGAGGTGGACACTATGGGAAACAGTGGCTTGATCAGCATAGCCCTGACTGTTAATGAACAACTTAATACATTATCCCTCTTAGTAGTTTTTTTTATCTGTTCTACTTAATATCACTGGTTTAGATCTGTAATTGATGCACAGTTATTCTTAAGTGTTGAAAATTAACTGAAATGTGATCCCTGTTGAACATGGTGGTGGGAATGGGAGAGGGAAGAGATGTATAATTTGGGACATGCTCAGGCTGACTTGCCCCAAGTGGTGGAGTTGGAAGCATACCAGGGGATTCCAATTCAATCCCATCGAGGTGGCATGTACCAATGCCATCTCACTGTTCCAGGTGATCAGTTTCAGTTCACAGTTGGTCATGGTGGAGGGACTGGGAGTCAAAGGGAGCACATAGACAAGTCTAGTACCTGCTAACGCCAACCGATGGAGTAAATAAAGGGGAGAGTGATCCAACATGGGAAGTGAGATACTCAGCAGACTCATAGAATGGCAGATGTCCTAAATAGCACTCTGGCCTCAGAATCAGCCCTAAAGGCATTCGGAGCTGGCTGAAAAGCTCATGAGAGTATTTCAGGCATGGAAAGCCAAGACACTCTGGCAAAAGATCTCTGCGAGTGAGATCCCAGTGGAAAGAACAGGTCTTCAAAGAAGGAGGTACCTTTCTCTGAAGGGAGGAGAGAACCTCCACTTTGACTATGACCTTGTCTAAACAAGATAAGAGTCGGAGAACTCAGAGAGCTTCCATAGCCTTGGAAACTCATGACTGGAGCATAGGGAGATTACTGATGCCATAGACAGGAGTGTCAATTGGTAAAGTCAACAACAGGAGTCACTGTGCACTTACTCCTCATGTAGGATCTCTATCCTTAATGTGCTGTACATTGAGATTTAATGCTATAACGAGTACTCAAACAATATATTTCACTTTGTGTTTCTATGGGGGTGCAAACTGTTGAAATCCTTACTTAATGCATACTAAACTGATCCTCTGTAAAAAAAAAAAAGAAAAGAAAAAGAAAAAGAAATTATCAATTCCCAACTTGACTCTCACTGGGATTAAACATGACAATAGGTCTTCTCTGATTTCATCATCATTTAAAAAAAAATCATCTATTATTTTTCACTTTATGTTTCTGTGTGGGAGCAAACTGTTGAAATCCATACTTGATGTATACTAAGCTGATCTTCTGTATATTAAGATAATCAAAAATGAATCTTGATGTGAATGGAAGGGGAGAGGGAGTGGGAAAGGGGAGGGTTGCGGGTGGGAGGGACGGTATGGGGGGGAAGCCATTGTAATCCATAAGTCGTACTTTGGAAATTTATATGCATTAAATAAAAGTTTAAAAAAAAAAAAAAAAGAAAATGGAATAAAGTATAAGTTGATTTTGATTCAAAAATCCTTTGAAATTTGTTCACAGTTTTTACTTAGTGTGCATTTTCCATGAAAATATTGAAGATCCTACATATTAATTATAATCAAAACAAAGATGATGTAAATAAGATCATCTACGGAGAGAGTAGATAGACAGAGAATGAAGTGCAACGGCTGACTGAGGACTCAAGAGGAGGTCTCCGTCCTGTAAAAGAAACACATGAATTCCGGGAGGCACCAGAATGGGAGATAAGGAACACTTTCCAATACTTTGAGTCCTCCTGATATAGAATTGGATAACTTGGGAGATCATGCTTTTGTCATATAAGAACTGAATGACTTTCCCCCAGAAATGCTACACTCAGTCATTAAGAATCAAATGAAGGAGATGGCACTAGATATCTTCCAAGATCCCACTCCATCATAACCTAGATCTAATGCTACAAAATTATGCCTTTCAATATAAAAAGAAGCAATACATCATTGTCTTTCTTTGAAGAAGAAAAGCTTGGGCCAAATATCTCAAATTGACACTTTGTCCTGTGTTGCCAATACCTGAAATGCAAAACTGATTTATTATTCTCTTCATCTTCAGGGGTATCTGATATATGAAAGAGTTGCAAGACTGTTAAAGTTTTGCCTGAGTTCCTCTCCTGAGAAACCCAAGCTCAACTAACAAATTTAGTGCTCTGAATGACAGTTTCTTTTTGAAATGCTGGAATGTTTCAGAAAAGAAGCAAATACTGAGCACTCACCATGTTCCAAGTACTTTAAATCTGAATGAAGCCAGAGCAGTAACTTTTACTATCTTCATTTAATAGCTTAATAAACTAAAGTATCTAGAGGTCAAGTGACTTGTCTAAGATTGTATAAACAGAAAATAGCAGAGCAGGTATTTCTAGACAGATATTTCTAGACCATAAGTCCAGTGGACTGCATCTCAGCCCCAGGACATACACTACTGCTTCATAAGCAAAATCTCCAGAATCTTTCACCCTTAGCATCTTGTTCATTAGCTAATTCTTAATATTTGCATTTTGAAATGATTTTATACTCATAAGAAGTTCTAAGAATGTTAAAGAATTTTCATGTACCTTCACCTGGTTTCCTCCAATGTTAACACTTTGCATATCCATAACACATTATTTTTTTGACAGAGTTAGACAGTGAGAGAGAAACAGAGAGAAAGGTCTTCCTTTTCTGTTGGTTCACCCCCCAAATGGCTGCTACGGCAGGCATAATACATTATTAATATATTATCAAAGTCAGGCCATTAGCATTGCAATAAATCAAGTATTATTAACAAAATTATGGCCATTATAAAATATTATACTTTTAAAAAAGATTTATTTATTTATTTGAAAGGCAGAGTTACAGAGAGGCAGAGGCAGAGAGAGGGAGAAAAGTCTTCCATCTGCTGGTTCACTCCCCAAATGGCCGCAATAGCCAGAGCTGGGCTGATCCAAAGCCAGGAGCCAGGAACTCCCACATGGGTGCAGGGGCTCAAGCACTTGGGCCGTCTTCCACTGCTTTCCCAGGCCATAGCAGAGAGCTGGATGGGAAATGGGACAGCCTGGTCTTGAACTGGCACCCATATGGGATGCTGGCACTGCAGGCAGCAGTTTTATCCATTACACCACAGCACTGGCTCCCTCATACATTTTTACAAACAACTTGTGTGTGTGTGTGGTTCCATGACATTTCATCTTATATATAGATTTATGTAGCCACAACCACACCCGGAATACAGAAATGTTCCATCCTTACAAAGAAATTCCTTTATGCTACTCCTTTATAATCGCATACTTTCCTATCTATAACTAATGGTAACCACTGATCTGTTACCCATCACTATAAATTTGTCATTTTGAGGATGCTAATATATGAAATCATATATGAAGTAACATTTTGGGATGGCCTTTTTCACTCAGGATAATTGCTTTTGAGGTCATTCCAAGTTTCGTTTTTTTCATAAAAATAGTTCATTCCCTTTCATTGCTGAATAATATTCCACAGCACAGCTGTTTAAGCATTCACCTATTTAAGGATATTTAGATTGTTCCCATTTTTTCTATTATAAACAAAGCTGCTATGTACATTTGCATACAGGATTTCAAGAGAATATACATTTTTCATTTCTCTGAGAACAATACCTAAAGTCATTGCTAGGTAGTATTGTAGTTTAAAAACATGTTTTCCACAGTGACTATAACACTTTACATTCCCACCAGAAATGTATGGGTGAGCCAGTTTCTCTGCATCCTTGCCATCACGCAAATTAAGACAACTGACTTTTTTCCCTGTAAAGGTAGTTTAGGTTTAGGTTTGGGAATCAAATAACTATAAACTGCCTTGAAAAAATTCAATATTGGTGAAATATGTTGGTCTTTTTTGATGGTGGCATGGTACATTTCAAGCCAGTTGTCTGCATTGCTGCTAGGTCAGTTGGGGTTAATATCTCTGGAGGAATATCTATTCAACTTTTGCTGAGCCATAGAGTCACAAAGTATCAGAGCTGAAATAGCTCTTTCAAACAGAGAATAAGACCAAGAGAGGAAATGGAGTTACCCACAGTCACATCACAGGTCAATAGGACTAAAGCTCAGAACAGGCCTTCTGATTCCCAGAACAGAGAGGAAGAAGAGTTATAAAATGGCATCTATATCTCAATGCTATTGAGAGTATCAAATGTCTATCAGATCAAGCTTTTTCTCAGAAATGACAATAAAGAGGCACTTGTCATGCTTCAAGCATGTGGTCCTGATTCCATTAGCTCAAACAATGGTCTCTACTTGTGCAACCTCGCTAGGAAATTTAAAGGATTGCTCATTGTCCTTTGATTTTGCTTTCTACTCCAGGCTCCCTAAAATTTGATGCTTTAGTCCCTGGTCACCAGGATCAGATTTGAGTTGTATACTATGCAACAGTTGATATCTAAGAAGTATTTTCCTAAGCTCTATATGCTGGACTCTGCTGTACAGTAGACAAGATAAGTTTATGGGCACTTAGGTAGAACCCAGGAAATCTGTGCCTCATCTCTGGCCATATTCAAGTGAATTATGAGTTAATAGGCAGCAAAGGGGGTGGTCTTATGTCTCACTACCTATTGATCTGGCATTCATTCAGTTTTTCCTAAAAGTAGTAGAAATGAGTGATCAGTCACCTACTGCGTGGAGCATCTGCAGCAACTTTAGCGGCTGCCAGACACCAATAAAAGTGCTTACACAATTTTCCTATTGGAGGTAAATGAAGAGTTAATAGTAGGATAGTAACTTAATAAAATTTTCTCTAAATTAAACTGAGAGCTGAGAATTCATTCCTAAGATGGCAGAGTGCCCACAATTCATGCGTGTGTGACCTCTAAAATAAGAAACCACTGAATGGAGAAAAACAGTAATCAGGATGATATAAGGAGTTTGGAGTAACATAATGTTACTTGTCGCTCCCCGTCTTCGTGGAGGAACGACACAGGACCCTGTGCTGTTCTTTTGTCTGCTCGGCCCTCCCCGGGTTTGCTGCTGGTTCTTCCCGGGTTGGCTACCATCCCTTCCACCTCCGTGGAAGGGCGGTTCCCCC
Source organism: Oryctolagus cuniculus (assembly GCF_051225735.1). Classification (NCBI taxonomy): domain Eukaryota; kingdom Metazoa; phylum Chordata; class Mammalia; order Lagomorpha; family Leporidae; genus Oryctolagus; species Oryctolagus cuniculus. The sequence continues at coordinate 45,964,897 of NC_142888.1, read as the reverse complement.
TGCCACTTTCCCCACTTCCGCGGGGGAGCGGCACACCGCCGGCCGGCTCTCTCGGGGGCTGCACAGGTGTTCCTTCAGATAGATGTTCCTGGTGCATGCTGTCTCTCTCCTCCTTTGTAGTCCTCTTCCACCAATCCCAACTCTGCTACCCACACGCCGAGTACACTGCTCTCCTCCAATCAGGAGCAGGATCAGCTCCTGCAGCTCAGTCAATCAAATTGGCGAGAGGCAGCTGTGTAGAAGCTGTTTCCTCCTCTCCCAGCGCCATATTGTGGGAGAGCAGATGCATAGAATAAGTCTTAATTCCAGTAACTTAGTCTAGTCCGAGTTGCTCCCAGTTGCTCCCCACAGTTACTGAAGCCAAAGAAATCGGTGTTTCCTTGAAACTGTTTCACTTTAAATTTGAAAGTTTGGACCATACAGGATTGTAGGTAGGGGAGAAGAATTAAGTCAGATGTTACAAAAAAACAAAAGCTATTGGTCTGGGATGTGAGCAAGCTACTGAGAAACAGGATGGAGTGATTTCAGTCTAATGGTGAAGGAAAACAGGGACAGACAATTACATGCTTCATGGAAAGAGATAGGAACATGGACACACAAAGTAGAGACTCCATATTTATGAAGGTTCTTCAAAAAGTTTGTAGTAAAATTGAATTAGAAATAAATTTATTTTGGTGCACAAATTTTAATTCTCTGTAATTTTCTCATAATAAAATTTTTCCATGAAAAATTTAGTACCTTATTTTATGTTGTTTTATAACACCCTCTCCTATAACGTGCCACATTTCTATAGTCAGAGGTGTGAGTTACAAAACGACTATTTAGTTTTTGGATTTGGGTTTCTCTGGAATATAAGCTCACAGTAGGGGATGTGGGGCTTAGAACAAGAGAAATGATTTGTGGGTTTCAGATGATTATCGGTTTAATGGGAGTCAGCTATTAATGGAAGTGCCAACAAATCAAGTGCCATAGAAACTACATTCATGGGAGATTGAGGCCCAGAACAAGTGGCATGATGGCCTTGCTTTACTCTGGTCAGATCAAGCTTCACCATAAGCACTACTGAAAGCTCCTTGTGCCATGCTTGGAAAAGGACCTGCACAAAACTGATTATATTTATAAGAAAACAAGTAGAGTGAGTATGGCTTGCATCTCTTTCTAGCTCTCTCTGTGTGTCTTTTCCTATATCTCTTTATATCTCTGTCTCTGTGTGTGTGTCTCTTCTTATCAAATAAATTTGTGAAAAAAATGAACTTGTTTACCAATTGATTCAGGCAATCTTTTGTACATTAAAAAATGATTTTGAATTTTTTTCCTGCTCTCAAACTATAAATCTAAAAGCAAGCCCTATCATCCACAACTCCCAATCTTTCACTAGCATGCCTAATCTCCTCACTCATGGAGTCAAATCTGAATTCTCTGTCTTTACCTCTGAGTTACAGAACCCTGAACTATCAGAGCCTAGGGGATCTGAGAGATAATCTAGTCCCGCCTTTCCAGTTTTAGGATGTGGAGAAACTAAAGCCCAAAGAGATGAAGGATGTTGGTTAAGGTGTCACGTGGATTATGTAAAAATTTCTAACTGGTACAGAACATTTGCACTTACTGGGTACTGTTTCTCTACACTGACACAGCCTCATATCATCTTTTTTTTAGATTTTATTTATTTATTTGTAAAGGGGAGAGAGAGAGAGAGATGAGAGATCTCTCTTTTGCTGTTTCACTTGTGTCCAGGCCAAAGTAAGAGCCCAGAATGCAATCCGTGTGTTTCATGTGAGTGTCAATGACCCAACTATCTGAGCCATCACCTTCTGTGTGCTAGGATGTGTATTTGCAGGAAGCTGGAATAGAAAGTGGAATCATGAGTAGAATTCAAGTACTCCAATATGGGATGTGGACATCCCAAGTGATGCCTTAACTACTGTTCCTTCTTGTTTTTTGATTGCTTAAAAAACTTTATTTTGAGGTGCAATTCTTCCATTTAAAGTGTACACCTTGGGGCAGGGATTTGGAATAGTGGTTAAATGACTACTTGGGCCACCCATGTTCTATATTGGAATGCTCAGCTTTAATCCCAACTTCTTTGATTTCCATCCAGCTTCTTGCTAGTGTGTACCTTAGGAGACAGCATATAATGGCTCAAGTACTTAGGTTCCTGCCACCCATGTGGCAAACCTGAATTAAGTTCTTGGATCTTTGCTTTGACCTAGCCCATTCCTGGCTCTTGTGGTCACTTGGAAAGTGAATCAGCAGTCAGAATATCTTTCTCTGCTTGTCTAAAGTGCTTGGAATGTGCTTTAGCAGGAACCTTGACCAGCAGCAGAGTATCCCAGACTCAAATCATTCAGATATAGGATGCAGGCACTTCAAGTAGTGTGTTAAATGCTGCACTAAATGCCTGCCTCAGGTCTTTCTTTTTTGATGTGATCATTTATTACTGTAAATTTCCCTCCTGGAAATGCTTTTGTTTTGGTTTCTAATGTTTTCATTTGTCTTAAGATGTTTTTCATTTGTCTCAAGATGTTTCTAATCTGTCTTGTGACTCATTCTATTACTCTTCTATTGTTTAAGAAGACATTGATTTTCATTTGGTTCACTCTCCAAATGGTGGTAATAGCCAGGATGGACTAGGCCAAAGCCAGAAGCCTAGAGCTCTATCCAGGGCTCCCACATTGGTGGCAGGGGCCCAAGTACTTGGGCCATCATCCTTCACTGCTTTCCCAGTCACATTGGCAAGCAGCTGGGTTTGGAGCAGTTTCAGCTGTGACTCAAACTATTGCCACAATAGGGGATGCTGGCATTGCAGGCGGCAACTTAGCTCACTGCGCTACATTTCCAAATATTTTCAAAATTCTGTTTTCCCTTTCATTCCATTCAGTTTCAGAAGACATTCCATATACTTCAAACTTTTACATTTTTTTGAGATTTGTTTTTTGGTATAGCAGATGAAAAGTCCTAGAGAATAGTGCATGGGCACTTGAGAAAAAGGTGTATTTACTTTTGCCATGTGAAGTGTTGTTTACACATCTGTTAGGCCAGATTTGTCCGTGGTGTTCTGTTTTTATCATTGGCTCTCTGCCGGGTTATCTGTCCATTTTTTGAAAGTGGGATATTGAATCTATTATTGTCGTCGAGTTCATAATTTCTTGCTTCATTTTCATCAAGATTTATTTCTCTTATTTTGGAAGGAATCTGATTTTGGTGTATATGGATAGTCCTCAACTTACAGTAGCTTGACTAATGACTACACAGTGGTTTCAAAGGGACATACACTCGGCAGAAAATATACTTTGACTTTTGATTTTTGATCGTTTCCAGGGTTAGCAATATGCAGTATTATGATCCCATCTGATGATACTGGCTACCTGCAGTTGGTTGAAACTTCTAGTCAGCCAGTTAATCATAAGAGTAAATAAGTGATATTCTGAAACTCTACAGTTTATTGTGGTGCTAAGTTGCGATATTTGGTAGGATAGATGTGTTATTAGCGCACTTTTAACTTAAAATATTTTCCACATGAGTTTACTAGGATAAAACCCATGGTAAGTTGAGGAGCATTTGAATATTTTAATAATTATAAATTACTTGTTGACAAATTTTTAAGATGCATTTATATTTACTTATTTATTTATTTTAAAGATTTATTTTTTATTTATTTGAAAGACAGAGTTATTTACTCCCCAGATGGCTGCAATGGCCAGAGCTGCGCCTATCCGAAACCAGGAGCCAGGAGTTTCTTCCACGTCTCCCACGTGGGTGCAGGAGTTCAAGGACTTGGGCCATCTTCTACTGCTTCCCCAGGCCATAGCAGAGAGCTGGATCAGAAGAGGAGCAACCGAACTTGAACCGGCACCCATATGGGATGCCAGTGCTTCAGGCCAGGGTGTTAACCTGCTGTGCCACAGAACTGGCCCCATGATGCATTTATTTATTTGAAAGGCAGAGTTACAGAAAGGAGGGGGGGTGGAGGGAGGAAGAGACACAGAGAGAGCAGGTCTGCCATCTACCGATTCACTCCCCAAATGTCCGCATTGGCCAGATCTGAGTCAACCCAAAGCCAGGAACCAGGAGCTTCCTCCAGGTTTCCAAAGTGGGTACAGGGGCTCAAGCACTTGAGTCACCCTTTGTTGCTTTCTCAGGCACACTAGCTGGATTGGAAGTGTAGTGGCCGGGACTTGAACCAGTGCCCATATGGGATGCCAGCACTGCAGGCAGTAGCTTTACATGCTATGCCACAGCACTAGCCCCTTGTTGATAAATTGACCCTTTTATAAATATGTAATATCTGTGAGAGATTCTTGTAACAGGTTTTTTTTTTTTTTTTTTTTTTTTTTTTTTTTTTTTTTTGACAGGCAGAGTGGACAGTGAGAGAGAGAGAGACAGAGAGAAAGGTCTTCCTTTTGCCGTTGGTTCACCCTCCAATGGCTGCCGCGGCCAGTGCACTGCGGCTGGCACACTGCGCTGATACGATGGCAGGAGCCAGGTGCTTTTCCTGGTCTCCCATGCAGGTGCAGGGCCCAAGGACTTGGGCCATCCTCCACTGCCTTCCCGGGCCATAGCAGCGACCTGGCCTGGAAGAGGGGTAACCCGGACAGAATCCGGCACCCCGACCGGGACTAGAACTCTGTGTGCCGGCACCGCAAGGCGGAGGATTAGCCTAGTGAGCCGCGACACCGGCCTATAACAGGTTTTAACACAAACCTTTCTTTGGTATTAATATAGCCACTCCTGGCTCTTTTTTGGTTACTAGTTGCATGAATTATATTTTGTTCTTTTGTGTCTTTAACAATAACAAGATTCCATAGAAAGAATACAGATGCATCCTGTAGTATTATTCTTTGTGTCAATCTCTGTGTTTTGATTCAGGAGGAATAAATCTATTTCCATTATAAGTAATTACTGAGAGAATGACTTATTTTTTTTCCATTTTTTTATTTGCCGCTGTATGTGTTATAGCATTTTTAATCCTGTGTTTTCTCCATTACTGTCTTCCATTGAGTTTATACTTTTGTAGTGAGTGATACATTTTGATTTAATTTTCATTTCCTCATGTGCACTTTCTATAGATATTTTCTTTGTGGATACCATGGGGATTCTATTTAACATTCAAAGTTGTAACAAACTATTTTAAATTCATACCAACTGAACTTCTTTTGCATACAAAACTCTACTAATTTGTAGCTCTACTTCCCAGATTATACTATAAACATCACAAATTGCATGTATATCACATACTAGTTCACATATATTTATAATTATTTTATGCATTTACATATTATGTTCTATTGAATATTAAAGTGAAGTTACATTTATGAATTACATAATTATAATAATATTTGTTTTATAATTATAAGTTGTAATATGTGTTTTTATATCTGTACATTTGTTTACTTTTACCAGTGGACCATATTTTCATATGGTTTCAAGTCACTGTTTAGTGCCCCTTTCATTTGAATTTGAAGGACCCCCTTTATCATCTTGTACATGACAGCTTTAAATGTAATGAAATTCCTCAGTTTTTTTTTTAACTTTTATTTAATGAATATAAATTTCCAAAGTACAGCTTACGGATTACAATGGCTTCCCCCTCATAACGTCCCTCCCACCCGCAACCCTCCCCTTTCCCACTCCCTCTCCCCTTCCATTCACATCAAGGTTCATTTTCGATTCTCTTTATATACAGAAGATCAGTTTAGCATACATTAAGTAAAGATTTCAACAGTTTGCTCCCACACAGAAACATAAAGTGAGAAATACTGTTTGAGTACTAGTTATAGCATTAAATCTCAATGTACAGCACACTAAGGACAAAGATCCTACATGAGGAGTAAGTGCACAGTGACTCCTGTTGTTGACTTAACAAATTGACACTCTTGTTTATAGCATCAGTAATCACCCTAGGCTCTTGTCATGAGTTTCCAAGGCTATGGAAGCCTTTTGAGTTCACCGACTCTGATCATATTTAGAGAAGGCCATCGTCAAAGTGGAAGTTCTCTCCTCCCTTCAGAGAAAGGTACCTCCTTCCTTGATGACCCATTCTTTCCACTGGGATCTCACTCGTGGAGATCTTTCATTGAGGGTCCCCCCCCCCCAGAGTGTCTTGGCTTTCCATGCCTGAAATAGTCTCATGGGCTTTTCAGCCGGATCCGCATGCCTTAAGGGCTGATTCTGAGGCCAGAGTGCTATTTAGGACATCTGCCATTCTATGGGTCTGCTGTGTATCTCACTTCCCATGTTGGATCGTTCTCTCCCTTTTTTATTCTATCAGCTAGTATTTGCAGACACTATTCTTGTTTATGTGATCCCTTTGGTTCTTAGTCCTATCATTATGATCAATTGTGAACAGAAATTGATCACTGGGACTAGTGAGTTGGCATTGGTACATGCCACCTTGATGGAATTGAATTGGAGTCCCCTGGTATGTTTCTAACTCTACCGTTTGAGGTAAGTCAGCTTGAGCATGTCCCGAATTGCACATCTCTTCCCTCTCTTATTCCCACTCTTATATTTAACAGCGATCACTTTTCAGTTAAGTTTCAGCACTTAAGAAGAATTGTGTATTGATTACAGTATTCAACCAAAAGTGTTAAGTAGAAAAAACAAACAAAAAATACTAAGAGGGATAACATATTAAGTTGCTCATCAACAGTCAGGGCGAGGGCTGATCAAGTCACCATTTCTCATAGTGTTTAGTTTTTATACATCTTGGAAGGCTTTAATTTCTTCCTCATTGCTGTAAGACAAATTTTGCAGATATAGAATTCTCTGTTGATCTTTTTTTATTTTGGTACTTTAAATATACCATCTCACACATTTCTGGTCTCCTAGGTTTCTTCTGGGAAATCTAATGATAATATTGTTGAGGATTTTTGTGTACTTAATGAGTCATGAGTCATTGTTCTCTTGTTTTACTCAAAATTCTCTCTTTAGTTTTTTTTTAACAGTCTGATTATAACACTCTTTGGTTTATCCTCCTGGAGTTTGTTAAGCTTCTTAGATATTTAGGTTCACATCTTTCCTCAGATGAGGGAGGATTTTACTGTATTTACTAGATTTTTAAAAATATTTTACAATTAAATTCTTTTCCCTTTTCTACTCCTGGGATTTTCATAATGCATAATTGATTTGCTTGATGGTGTCTCAGAAGTCCCTTCAGTTCTGTGCACTTGCCTTCACTTGTTTTTCCTTTGTGTTCCACAGACTTGGTAATTTCAAATGATTTGATTTCAAACTTACTGACTCTTTCACCTGTATTAAAGTTCACTGTTGAATAACTCTGTTGCATTTTTTCACTCCAGATATTGACTTTTCATTTCTCAATTTTTGTTTGATTTCTTTTAATAACATATCTGTTTATCAATGTTCTCCTTTTCTCAGTATTTTTTTATTTTCTTACTTAGCTCTTTCTCCATGTTTTCCTTTAGGTCCTGAGCATATTTGGCAGTTGTTTTAAAGTCTTCATCTAGTAAATACCATGATTGTTTTTCTTCAGGGGAAGCTTCAGGAGATTTATTTTGTTCCTTTCAATGGACAGTGCTTTCATATTTCTTTGTATGCTTTGTGATTTTTAATGAAAATTGGGAGTTTTAAAAAAACAGCCACCTGCTCCAGTCTTTGAAGACTGTTAGAAACATTTTTACTAATTATCAGTGCATGTTCTGAGCTTTGAGCCCGTACTAGAATGAAGGCTTAAGTTCTTCTCAATATTTTCTGTGAGCACGTTTTACTAGTGCCTGTGTTTGTATGCTCTTTTGCAGTTTCCCTTTATGTGTTGCTGGTGTTTAATGTCTGAATTTTCTAAGAATATTCTCCCTAGGCTTTTATTTTTTAATTTTAAGATTCAAAAAAATCTTTTCTAAAAAATATTTTATATATTTTATTTGAGAGGTAGAGTTACAGAAAGTGAGAGTCAAAGACAGAGAGAAAGAACTTCCTTCTGTTGGTTCACTCCACAAATGGCCTCAAACACCAGAATTGCGACAATCAGAAGCCAAGAGCCAGGTGCTTCTTCCTGGTCTCCCACAGGGTACAGAGGCCCAAGGACTTGGCCCATCTTCTACTGCTTTCCCAGGCCACAGCAGAGAGCTGGATTGGAAGAGGAGCGACCGGGACTAGAACTGGCACCCATATGGGATGCTGGCGCCACAGTTGGAGGATTAACCTACTGCGCCATGGCACCAGCCCCCATTCCAAAAATCTTTAATTAGTTTTTAACAGATTTGATACCATTCTAAGAACATGTTTCCTTCCTCCCTCCTTCTGAACTTACAACTCCCTCTTTCTCACCCTCCCTTCCTCTCCCTTTCTTTCTATCATTTTTAAAGCTTTTTAAAAAGTTCATTTGTTTTTTAAAAGACAGAGTTACAGAGGGAGGGGGAGAGAAAGAGACACAGAGGCAGAGATTTCCCACGTGCTGATTCACTCCCCAGGTGGTCTCAATTGCCAAGACTGAGCCAGGCCAAAGTCAGGAGCCAGAAGTTTCATCTGGGTCTCCCACATGGGTATCAGCGGCCCAAACACTTGTGCCATCTTCCACTTTTTCCCAGGCCAATATCAAAGAGCTGAAGAGGAAATGGAACAGCTAGGACTCAAGCCAACACCCTTATGGGAGGCTGGTGTCACAGGTGGCATCTTTACCTGCCATGCCACAATGCTATATTATTTGTTTGTGATATAACATATTTTAAATTTATATTAAAATAAAAAAGCTTAATGCTTAAATCAAGAGTGCATTCTTTAGTACTACACAGAACAGTGAGTTACTATAATTCAAAATAACCTACTAGGTATTCTAAGATGGCTGGCTAGAGAAAAGTCATGCTGATTTTGACCAGGAGAAGAAAGCAGAAGAAAAGCAGAGTGTATTCCCTGGGAACAGTTGGAAAGAAGTTTGCAGCAAAAATTCTACAGAAAGAAGAGGGACGTCTTGGATCAGTGTGGAAAAATCTGTTGTACAGCAGTGAGCAGGGCTACCACACATGACTCCTGCAGCAAGGGGCTGGAGGAGACCCCAATTTATGAGAGCGAGGTGAGAGCAGACTGTGCCAGCCTATGCCACTGGTGGTATTGCATGAGGGAGAACCTGTGGACCAGACTGACTCTGAGTCTCGTCTGGAACTCTAGTGGATAGAGAAGATAATCCATCAAAGGAAAACCACATTTCTCTCTCCCCATTCCCCCAACAAGTGTGCCTAGAAGCCTGCGAGGAGATGGTACTATCTTGACACCAGTAGAGGCTCTGGTGTCTCTCCTGCATGTGCATGACCAGGGTCTTGTACCAGAGGGAAAAGTCCACATTCCCCACTGACTCTGAGTCTGGCTGGGAGGGTTGACAGAGGGCTGGGCACCCACTTAAGATTGTGATGTGTTCCCATCCTCTTAACCTATCACAGTCTCCAGGGTTCAAACTATCAAGGTAGAGCCCCTGCAGGCAGCTGGCTCTGAAAATGCCTCTGCTCTCTCCATCAATAAGGAAGGCTTGCAGGGCTGAGAGGGTATCATCTGCACCTCATGACTGTAGGAGACATGTGTGCTGTGACTGTGGGAATTTGTGACTGCATGATAGGGTGTGGAGTGTAACTGAATCTCTGGGAAACCACTGTGTCTGGCTTCAGAGGCTCAGAGCTCCCAGATTTTCATGGGTGGGTCACTGTAGAGGGTTCCATGCTCACACTGAAGACTTCACAGATCCTTGGTGCAGTTCATGTGCCAATGTGGGTAAGGTTGTACCCACTGTGAGATAACGCTGGGTATAGATCACCTTGGAAGAGAGGAGGTGAGGTTTTGATTACACCAATAGATGTGATCATACCATACCTCCTGCTGACAATAGAAATCTACCATGTCAAACTTGGGTGTCACCCTGGATTCTTGCCCCAAACTTGAGAAATGACCAGAGCTCCCTGGCCCCTCCCAGCAAATGTCTCTGTGTATTCACTTAAGGAGCAGACATTCCACTAAGCCACAGAGGCATAGTTCAAAGATAAAATGCATTAGTGGAAAAAACCAACAAATGTTTCCAAAAATGCCTAAAAATAAACACAGAAATACAAGAAACAAGAACAAGGAAAACAACATGAGTCCCCCAAAGGAACTCAACAACAATTCAATATGTGATGATGAAGAAACTAATGAAATGCCTGAAAAGGAATTCAAAAGATGGATCATAGGATTATTCAGAAGCAACAAGAAGCAAATTCATGAGTTAAAGAAACCCATACATGATGTGGATGAAAAAAAACTGTGGCACAGTGGGTTAAAGCCCTGGCCTGAGGGGCCAGCACCCCATACAGGTTCTGGTTCTTGTCCTGGCTTCTCCTCTTCTGATCCAGCTCTCTGCTATGACCTGGGATAGCAGTGGAAGATGGCCCAAATCTTTGGGCCCCTCCATTCACATGGGAGATCTGGAGGAAGCTCCGGACTTGGCTTCAGATCTGCACAGCTCTGGCCATTGTGGCCATCTGGGGAGTGAAACAGCAGATGGAAGACCTCTCTCTCTCTCTCTCTCTCTCTCTGTGTGTGTGTGTGTGTGTCTAATTCTCTGTGTAACTCTTTCAAATAAATAAAATAAATCTTAAAGAAACTTCCATTAGATGAAGGTTTTTAAGGGAAATCAAACTGAAATAGGAACAAAGAATTCAATATGTCAATTAAAAAATACAGTGGGGAGCCTAAAAGAATATCCAAGCTAGAAGACAAATTTTTAGAAATATATCAGTCAAACCAAAAGAAGGAAGAAATTAGAAAAATTAAAAACGGAGTTCAAGATTTATGGTATACTATCAAGGGACCCAACATATGGGTCTTAGGAGTTCCTGAAGATGTAAAAGGAGAGAACGGATTAGAAGGCCTATTCAATGAAATAATAACAGAAATCTTCCCTAATTTGGGGAAATAAAGGGACATCTAAGTACAGGAAGCCCATAGAACTCCTAAAAGACATGACAAGAAAATATATTCAGCACGACAATTTGTAGTAAAACTTTCAACACTAAAACATAAAGGAAAGAGTCTAAAATGTGCATGAGAGAAATGCTAGATTATCTTCAGAGGATCTCCATTAGACTGACAGCAGATTTCTCATCAGAAGCCCTACAGGCTAGGAGAGAATAGAGAGACACTGACCAAGCCTTAAAAGAAGAAAATTGTCAACTCAGAATACTGTACCCTGCAAAGCTCTCATTTATGAATGAAGGTGAAATAAAGACCTTCCATAACAAACAGAAATTTAAAAAAATTTTTAAAAACTCAAGCAGCCTTACAAATGATGCTTCAGGATATGCTACACACAGAAACATTGAAAGATATTCATCTTTATAAAATAATGAGAAGGCAGAACATTTTCTAGTAAAAGTACAAAGGAAATCCAAATCAAACAATTAGAATATTTACAGGAAAATAGCCGGTCAAAGTCATTACTTATCAATAGTCACCTTGAATGTAAATGGTCTCAACTCTCCAATTAAAATAAACTGGACAAATCTATACTTGACTACAAGAAAGACACCTCAACAACAAGGATAAATGCAGACTGAAAGTGAAAGGATGGAAAAAGATACTCCAGGATAATAGAAAGCAAAAGATATGTTACACACAGAAACACAGAAACACGGTCATCAATATGAAAGAAGGTAAAGGAAGGAAACCAAGGAAGGAAACCTCACAGCAAAAGATCACAGGGAATTCAAAGCATATATTAGAACTTATCTTTGGCAAATGGCAGGGCAAAGTTACCACTTATCATTAGTCACATTGAACGTGAATGGCCTGAACTGTCCAGTTAAAAGACACCGATTGGCTGATTAGGTTAAGGAACAAAGCCCATCTATTTGCTGCTTACAAGAAACACATCTTTCCAACAAAGATCCATACAGACTGAAAGTGAAAGGCTGGAAAAAGATATACCATGCCAACAGAAATGAAAAAAGAGCGGGCGTAGCCATCTTAATATCGGACAACATAAACTTTACCACAAAAGTTTTTTAAGTTGCTGATATATTTGGGATTAAATCCTTTGTTGGATAGGTGGTTTGCAAATAAATTTTTCCATTCTGTTGGACTTCTATTCACTCAATTGATATTTTCTTTTGCTGTGTGAAAGCTTCTGAGTTTGATATAGTCCCATTTGTTTAGTTTTGCTGTTCCTATGCTTTGGGGGTCCTATCCAAGAAGTTGTATCCTACCCACTATCTTGTGGTGTTTCTTCCATCAACTTCATAGTTACAGGTCTTAAATTTATGTTTTAATGCCAGTACCATGCTGTTTTAATTACTATAGATTTGTAGGGAGCTTTGAAGTCAGGTATTGTGATTCCTCAGCTTTATCTTTCTTGGTTAGATTCACTTAGTCTATTCTGGGTCTTTAGTTATTCCATTTGAATTTTAGGATTGCTTTTTCTAATTGTGTAAGGAATGTCAACATTGAAATTCTTTCAATTTACTTTTTTTAACTTTTATTTAATGAATATAAATTTCCAAAGTACGATTTATGGATTACAATGGCTTCCCCCCATAACGTCCCTCCCACCCGCAACCCTCCCCTTTCCCACTCCCTCTCCCCTTCCATTCACATGAGGATTCATTTTCGATTCTCTTTATATACAGAAGATCAGTTTAGCATACATTAAGTAAAGATTTCAACAGTTTGCTCCCACACAGAAACATAAAGTGAAAAATAATAGATGATTTTTAAATGATGATGAAATCAGATCAGACCTATTGTCATGTTTAATCCCAGTGAGAGTCAAGTTGGGAATTGATAATTTCTTCTTCTTCTTTTTTTTTTTTTACAGAAGATCAGTTTAGTATACATTAAGTAAAGATTTCAATAGTTTGCATCCCCATAGAAACACAAAGTGAAATATACTGTTTGAGTACTCGTTATAGCATTAAGTCTCAATGTACAGCACATTAAGGACAGAGATCCTACATGAGGAGTAAGTGCACAGTGACTCCTGTTGTTGACTTTACAAATTGACACTCCTGTTTATGGCATCAGTAATCTCCCTATGCTCCAGTCATGAGTTTCCAAGGCTATGGAAGCCTTTTGAGTTCTCCGACTCTTATCTTGTTTAGACAAGGTCATAGTCAAAGTGGAGGTTCTCTCCTCCCTTCAGAGAAAGGTACCTCCTTCTTTGAAGACCTGTTCTTTCCACTGGGATCTCACTCACAGAGATCTTTCATTTAGGTTTTGTTTTGTGGTTTTTTTTTTTTTTTTTTTTTTTTTTTTTTTTTTTTTTGCCAGAGTGCCTTGGCTTTCCATGCCTGAAATACTTTATAAGCACAAGCTGAACTCTCCACTAAAAAAGGACTCAACAAGTTGTACACAGAAAAACTACTGTTCCTCAAGAATATAGACAAGGGCTAGAAACAATAATCAAATCTCAAAATGTCAATTTCACTCATATACATTACATCTTTGATAGCCAATATAGCTGGAATAAAGTGATATCTCATTGTGGTTTTGATTTGAATTTCCTTAATATTTAGTGATTTTGAGTATTTTCTTCATGTACCTGTTTACCAGTTAAGCAACAGAAAAGCATTCCTCACAATTCTGATCCAATATCAAAAGATATGGTGTCTGTTGAGGGCCTTCTTCTTTGATAACTTCTAGCTGTATTTCACCAGGGTGGAAGGGGCTTTCTGGATCTCTGAAATTTATTTTATAAGGTCATCAATTCCATTCATGACTTAATCACATTCCAAAGCCTCACCTTCTAAAATTATCACATTGGACAGTAGATTTTAATATATGGATTTGGGGATGACACAAACATTCAGACAATGGCACTAGTACACCATTTTAATGTTATTTATTTACTTTTACATTAAGGATTATTTTTACTATTGTTGATATTATTGGGTAACTGGTTTCTATTCTATTCCACTTACCATGTCTCTATGTCATTTTCTGTGTACTATCCTAAGATCCATTTTATTTTATCTGCTGTTTTTTGTAGTCTGGAACTCTGCTCCTCCACTTCACATTGTTGGGGTGTCTGTAGAATAGTAGTGGCAGTATAGTAGTATCCACAGTAAAAAATTAAAAACAAGTTCTGGAACATTTATTTTGTGCATGAATCTAAGTACCTTTACTCACAATTATCTCATTAAATGATCCCACCTGCTTTTGGGGGTATGTACTCCTTAACTCTCATTTATATATATTGATTAATGAACACTGAAAGGAGGTAGATTACTTATGATAGTTTCACAGCTAGTTAAAAAGGGCTATTTTTGAGCCAAATCTGTCTCACTCCAAATTATATGATTTTTAACTCTACCCTAAGCTGTCCCCTTCCAACACCAACTTTCTGCTCTTCTGGGAAATATCACTGTCCAACTACTGGATGTGCTCGCTCCTTCATCACAAAGTTCTGCATCTTCTTCTTTCCAGCCTGCATGAAGAAACTATGTACTGCAGTGGCAATGATTTTGTTGTATTCTATGTGGTAAATACTGATGGCTGCCTACTTAATAACTATTCCCACACTTTATTGGTAAAAGAATCCTGATTTCTTTTGAATAGTTTTAGTTCATATATTTCTTACGGAATAAATCTTGATTGATTTAAGCCAATCATAGTACTCTCATTTTTCTTGTCAGTGATTTGTTTAGGTATTGACATACACTATGAAACTGGCTACTTAGATGTAAAGTGTACTGGAGAATTTCTGATTTTTTAAAATTTAAGGAGACGTGTGAGAGAAACAGGTCCTGTTAATGCTTCTGGATATTGATGAGTGGAAATACGTGGCCTGGATATTCTTTTGCCTTCTTATGAAGAAAACTTTCATACTAAAGAATATCAAAGCAAAAGAAGGAAAGAATCGAATCTTTGATGATACTTTCGAGCCAAATAATTAACCAATTCATTAACTGTCCTATCTTTTCATTTTCAGTTATGTGAAACAATATATTCTGAATTTTCAAGGCAGTTGTTCTATTTGGTTGTTTATTAGAAGTGCTTTGGTACTTTAAAATATTATACCAATATCTAAGCCACACCCCCAGAGATTCTGATTTAGTATGAGGATATTCCACTGCCCAAGATTCTATTATTTCTCTTTTTGTATTGTATATGTTTAATGTGTACAACATGATATTTTCCTTTATATATGCATGGTGAAATAATTACTACAGTCAAGCAAATTAATGTCAATTTCTCTAGACAACATTATGCTATGTAAACTAAGCCCTACAAAGATAAAAGTACACTAAATGATCTCACTAGTATGTGGCACATTAAAATGTTAAATACATATAAGCATGCATTAAAATGGTGATTACCCAGAGCAGAGACATTAAGGAAGCAGGAAGATATTGGTCAAAGGATACAAAGTTTTTGTTAGTAAGGATGAAGAACTCCAGAAATCGAATGAACAACATGATGACCATAGTTGCTTATATTGAATTATATACTGCAAGTTTGCTGAGAGTAGATTTCAGGGGTTTTCACTGGGTTCTATTTTTTTTCAAATTCTTCAGTTGGTTGGTTTTAATATGCATCCAGGATTGGGAGCCTCTTGCTTAAGTTATATGTGGGTGAGTTTTCTGCAGCTTGTAGCTGAAACCATCCTTGCTAGATAACCGGCTTTTACAATCAGACTGATAACTCTGGCAGCTTATTTGCACTGACCTTGTTCCATTCCTGAAATGTCCTCTTGGACACATACCTTGATTGAAGTACTGGGGCCACAACCAGGCAAGTTATCATTTGGGCCACAATTGATTGACAGAGGAGATGAAAGGGAAAAGGAAGTCCAATAGTTAAATCAAGGAATGTGGAAGGAGAAAGGACATTTGCTTCATTTTATTTCACTTCAATTCAGCAAACCTTTTTCCCTGAGCATCTAATATGTGATAGTCCTTGTGTTGGGTGCTAGGGATATACGGACAGATAAGACCTGTTCAGATCTTTACAAACTTTAATGTATGTATAAATTATCTGTACATCATCTTAAAAATGATTCTGGGGCTGGCACGTGGCTTAGCAGGTAAAGCCACCGCCTATGGTGCAGGCATCCCATATGCACTCCGATTCGAGTCCCGGCTACTTTACTTTCAGTCCAGCTCCTTGTTGATGCACCTAGGAAAGAAGTAGAATATGGCCCAAGTGTTTGGGCCCCTGCACCCACATGGGAGGCTCCAAAAGAGGCTCCAGGCTTCTGGCTTCAGATCAGCCCAGCCCTCCCTCTCTCTTTCTTTCTCTTTCTCTCTTTCTATTCTCTGTAACTCTGTCTTTCAAATAAATAAATATTTTAAAAAATGATTTTAACCTAATATCTCTGGATGAAAGTTAAAATTTTGCATTCATAACAAGCTTCCAGGAGATGCTGAAACTGCTGTTCTAGGAATCACACTTTGAGTATCAAAGTTGTAAACAATTATCTGGATAGAGAGAAGGCAGAATGGAATAAGTGGTATGCTCGAGTCTGGACAAGGTTATGTAGAAATCCAAAAGCTGGGGAGCACTGAATGAAGAAAGGCAAAGAAGATATCACTGATCAGTGACATTTAACTGCAACTGGTGGGAAGGGTGACAATAAAATAGAGTGGAAAGAACATTATATAAAAGTCAGGAAATCAATTTTCTAAGCTCTATTCTATCCCTGGTTTGCTGTGTGGTCTTGGACAATTCTTTTTTTTTTTCCTTTCTGAATCTTGCAATTGGAAAATGGATTGAATAGATAATCTCTAAAGCCCTTTATAACTTTGACATTTTGAGTAATGATTCAATGAATGAAACCTCTGAAGAAAAGAGAAAGTAGAGAATGAAACCCCAAGAAACAGCAGCATCTAAATCATACATTTTAAGGGGTGAATTTTAAACTGCCTAAATATTTATAAATCACAAATTCATGTCTCTGGCTTTAATTTTTTTTAATTATTAATTTGAAAGGAAGAGTTCCAGAGAAGGTGAGAGAGAGAGAGAGAGAGAGAGGGAGCAAGAGAGAGTGAGAGAAAGAGAGAGGGAGAGAGGGAGGGAGGGAGAGAGAGAGAGAGAAAGAGAGAGAGAGAGAGAGAGAGAATATCTTACATCCACTCATTCACTGGTTCACTTCCCAAATGGCTGCAATAGCTGAGGCTGGGCCAGGCTGAAGCCAGGAGCCTGGAACATCATCCATGTCTCCCATGAGGGTTGCAGAGGCCCAAACACTTGGGTCATCTTATGCTGCTTTCCCAGACATGTTAGCAGTGAGATAGATTAGAAGTGGAACAGCCAGGTCTTATACCAGTGCTCCAATAAGGGATGACAGTGTTGCAGGTGGCAGCTTAACCCATTGTGCCACAATGCAGGTCTCTTCACTTTAATCTTTTCTAAGCCTACAGATTAATGTGCCCAACAATGTACTGAACTCTACATTTGGATTTTCAATAGACACTTCAAATTAACATGGTTTTGAATAATTTATTGGTTTCTTTGCTGCCACAAGCCTGCTTCCCCTCCATTCTTTTTAATTTCAGAAAATTATCCACCCCACTAATCAGCTGGTCAATCCTGAAAACTCAGTATCACTATTTATTTCTCCCTGCCTACATTCCAAAACCAGTAGCAAATTATGTTGGCAATACCTCCAAACCATATCTTGAATTTGTCTACTTTTCTCTCTTTCCACTACTACACTAATCTAAGCTGTCAGCATCTCTCAAGTAGACTGCATTTATGTGTCCTAGTAAGGTGGCCAGCATTGTGGCGCAAGTAAAGTTGCCACACATGGCACTGGCATGTCAGGTAAGTGGCAGTTCAAGTCTGGACTGCTCCACTTCCAATCCATTTCGCTGATAATGTATCTGGGAAAGCAGCAGATGATGGTCCAAGTACTTGGGCCCATGCCACTCACATGAGAAACCAGCATGAAATTCCGGGTTCCTGGCCTCCACCTGGCCAAGCCCTTGTCATTCCTCAGGAGTGAGCCAGCAGATGAAAGATTTTCTTCTTTGTCTCTCCTTGTCTCTCTGTAATTTTGCCTTTCAAATAAATACATAAATCTTTTTCAAAAAGTACCCTAGTAGTTCTTACTGCTTCATTATTGCCCCCTATAATCCATTATCCACAAAAAAGCAAACATATTTGGAAAAAATGGGATATTTTTTAAAGAAAACATAAAGCTGTAAACTATCCTCCTGATAATTCCCTCTTTGTTTTCCTCATAGAATTATTTAAACTCATAAGATGCATTTATTTGCTTACTTATGTTTGTAAACTCCCACCAGAATAGTGATGGCAGATACCTGTATTCTATCATTGGTAGATTTATCCCCATCATTTACTACTAGAAAAAATACATTCAATAGATATTTTTAATAAATAAATAAATAAAGATATTAAAGGGAACCGAAGCAAAAGGAAGCTTTTCTAAACAGATACTCCACTGTTTTCAGCCGCATTGCTTTTACATTTTTTTATTTTTTTATTTGACAGGTAGAGTTATAGACAGAGAGAGACAGAGAAAAAGGTCTTCCTTTCATTGGTTCACTCCCCTAATGGCCGCTATGGCCGGCACTGCGCCAGTCCGAAGCCAGGAGCCGGGATCTTCCTCCCAGTTTCCTATGCGGGTGCAGGGACCCAAGCACTTGGGCCATCCTCCACTGCCCTCCGGGGCCACAGCAGAGAGCTAGACTGGAAGAGGAGGAACCGGGACTAGTACCCAGCACTCCAACCGAGTGTAGAATCTGGGGTGCCAGCACCGCAGGTGGAGGATTAGCCAAGTGAGCCACGGCACCAGCCAACCTCATTGCTTTTAAATATAGATAAGAAATGGAAATATAACCATCATTTACTAAATACCTACTGTGTGCCAGATGCTATACTGAGAACTTTCATATGTATGTAATTCAGTAACTCCTGATGAACCATTTTAAGTAGATAAGCTTCCACTTTATAGATGAGGAAACTGAGGAGGTTATGAGAATTTAAGCCAATTACCCTCAATCACCCAGCCAGGGATGGCTAAGCTTAAAGTTAAAACTCTATCCACCTTCTCTCAACACTAGTTTTTCCCCATATCAATCTTTCCTTTCCCCCCCTTTCACCTGTTATTGTCTATATGGCTTCTGTTCCCCAGCCTCTGTCACAGCAAGGGTCCTTGTAAATACAGAGCCTGATGTGACTGCCCCTACTTGATATACCTTTAGGATCGTTTTGTTGTACTAGTTTCTATGGAAACCACCAAGCATCATCCTTTACGGAAGGTACAGAAACTTAGCATCCTAGATGGAGCTGTCTGTTCACAAATTGTGTGAAGTGGACACCAGCTGAGCCTAAGTGATGAAGTCATTATCTAAGAAGTCATCTTGGGACATTTTTAGCCTGCTTCCCCAGCAACATGATAAGCTTTCTATTGATACCCAGTGCAACCACATAGAAACATGAAAACCGCATTTATGGAGGTGACCATTCGTCTATTATTCAACAAGTACTAATTGAGCATCTACTCTTCACCAGACATCGTGCTAGAACGTGAAGATGTAGACAGGTAAGTTATCTATTTGTGTGGGTTTTATAGTCTAGAGAAGGTCAACTGACAATAAATTGAAAGCAATATAATTTTAGGAGCAGCCAGGATCCAAACAGGCACCCATAAGGGATGTCAGCATCACAGGTGGCAGTTTTACCCACTACACCACAATGCCAGTCCAAGTGATCTTGTCTTTTAGTTCCATTTCTCCATAAACTTTTTGAAGGACCATCAAAATGAAGAAAGGCTATGCAAGATAGGATGGGTGATCTAGGAAGTCTTTTCTGATGAAGTATTATCACAGATGAAATTCAATTGATGAGAAAGCATTTATAATGAGTGAATATACCAAGGAAACAATTTAGGTAGAGAGAAAAGAAAGTTCAAAAACCTTGAGGTAGGAGTCAGCTTCATAAATCTGAGTAATATAAAAAAGGCCTATATTTCCAGAGTAGAAAAAAAAACAAAAAAAGAACTGTTATGAAATACTGAATATGGCAAAGTTGGCAGGGTCCATATGAATTTGACTCAAAGTGGATTTTTATTGAGTGAAAGACATAATTTAACTTATACTTTTGCAGGATACAGCAGTCTTAAATATAAAAAATGGATTATAAGGACAATAGTGGAAGCACAAAGAAGGTTATTATTTTAATCCAGAGGTAAGGTGATGGTACAGGTAAGAAAAGTAAAGTGGAGGTGAAAAGCATTTATTGGACTCAGAACATATGTTAGAGGTGTGGTGGACAGCAGCATTGTGATTTAGAAGCATGCAGAGATCCAGTGTTAGCTTAGCCACTAATGGGTTATACAACTCAGGACCAATTCTGCTGCCTTCCTTTGGCTTCAATTTCCCCAAGCCAACTTCACTTGATAAAGTTAAACCCTTACAAAAGAACAGGCATTTGCATAGTACTTAAAAATCACTGGGCACTAACTCCCCATGCAGGACCTCTGTCCTCAATGAGTTGTATTACAAGAGTTATACTAGTTCTCAGGTTTTTTTTTGTGTGTGTGCATGTGTGTACAAATTGTTGAAATTGTTACTTAGTATAGAGTTCGTCTTCTGTGTATAAAGTTAATTGAAAATAAATCTTAATGGAGAATGGACTGAGAAGGGGAGAGCGAGGAGGAGGAGGGGTGGGAGTGTGGCTAAGAGGGTGGGTATGGTGGGAAGAATAACTATATTCCTAAAGTTGTACTTATTAAATTTGTATTCCTTAAATGAATTAACAAAATTTAAAAAACACTTTCAAATTCATTTCCCTATTTTTATTTGAGCCTTGTAATTACCATGTGAAATAAGACAAAAAAAAATGAGTCCCATTCTATGACAAGAAAAACGAGGTAGAGTCTGGTAGAATCTATAGAGTGAATGCCTTAAGGAATCTATGCAGCCACAGTTGATTTGATTAAAACACCCGAGGGAGCGGCATTGTGGCAGAGCAGGTAAAGCCACTGTCTTCCTTGCTGGCATCCCATATGGGCACCATTTCTAGTCCCAGCTGCTCCACTTCCAATTCAGCTCTCTGCTGTGGCCTGGGAAAGCAGTGGAAGATGGCCTAAGTGCTTGGGCCCCTGCACCTGCATAGGAGACCCAGAAGAAGCTCCTGGTTCCTGGCTTTGGATCAACACAACTCTGGTGCTTGCAGCCATCTGGGGAGTGAACCATCAGATGGAAGACACCTCTCTCTCTCTCTCTCTCTCTCTCTCTCTCTCTCTGCCTTTCTGTAACTCTGCCTTGCAAATATTTAAATAAATCTTAAAAAAAAAACACCTGAGATTTAGGACATAAATGACTGAGTTTTGTTCCTGGTATAGAACAGTCACTTCCCCTCTCTGAATTTCAGTATTTTCATGACTCAATTTATCTCTGAACGGTGGTGTGTAGACTTATGCAAACTCTATCCCTTACATCCAAGAATTTATATATGTATAAGCTACACTATACATTCAAGGCCTTTATTATATGGGTTTATCTCTTAATATACTGAGATCATCTTGACATCTAGGTTTATTATAGCTATGGAGGTTAGCTCTCAAATTTGTCAGTTCCTTAATTGTGGTCTCATTCTGGGACATAAGGTCAAGAAGTCAAGTTTACCTGTTTTTATATATGTGTGAAAAAATGAGCAATCATATACTCCTGTCCCTTTGCATGTTTTACCTCAATCATCATAAGAATTCTGTGAGGTAGATTTTATATCTTGACTGTTGAGGAATAGTGTTTTTTTTTTAATACTATTTGTTGAACACTTTACTTAGTATTGAGTTAATTGTATATAGATAAAGTTCATTGAAAATAGATTGTGTTATTTCCCCTTGTTCCACGTTATACAATTGATTAATAAGAGTCAGATTGCCTGATTACAAAATCCATATTCAATCCATCATGTTCTTGCTAGTTAGTCAATCATTGCTTGGAGTTTTTATTTCAACCAGATCCAAAACAGGCATAGTTACCCAGTTTCAGAAAATCTTTAGGATCCTGAAGAACTACTGTATCAGTAACTTCATCCTGTTCCCTTTGCTGTATCAGTAACTGGTATTGTGCTTAAAGCATTATAAATGCTCAGTAAAAGTTTATTGGTTCAATCCATTCATTTAACATCCATATAATTATCTATCCTTACATTTACCACCCTAGAGGGTGGTGGTTCAGAGCATAGGCAATTAAATCATATCGTGTGAATTTGAATACTTTTTTTCTTTCTTCTCCTAGCAGGACAACCTGGGGCAATTTTTACTGTGCCTTGGTTTTCTCACCTGTTAAATGGGGCTACTAATACTACCTTTCTTATAGGATTGTTTTAAGGAGTGAGTGAGTCAATATATGTAAAATTTCATAGAACGGGGTTAAGTATTTAGTAGGTACAGGCTACAATTTGGATATGATTTGTTCCCTCAAACTCATACCAGACATTAAACGCTAAAGTCATATGGGTGCAAACAATCTGACTATGGTGTTTAGAGGGAGGCCTTTTGGAAATGATTGTATTAGATTTGGTCATGAAGGTGGTGATCCTATGATTTAACACTTATAGCTCTATAAAGTTGGGGAGGAAGGGAAAGAGAGAGAGAGAAAGAAAGAGACCAGAAATACACACACACACACACACACACACACACACCCCACTATCTTGTGTTTCTGCTGCTGCTGGCGGTAGAGGGAGATTTTGAAGAGCCTGTATCATGCTGCTTAGACTTTCACCTTCTAAAATTGTGAATCAAACTAAATCTCTTTAAAAAGTTATGATGATTAAAGTATTTTGGTAAAGTATTGAAAAACAAAGTGTTTTGTTAAAGTAATGAAAATCACATTAATACAGGACTCAAGGAATGTTAATTCTTTTTTTCTTCGAATGAAAGGTAGATTTATTTGCTGAGC
Organism: Oryctolagus cuniculus; assembly: GCF_051225735.1. NCBI lineage: Eukaryota > Metazoa > Chordata > Mammalia > Lagomorpha > Leporidae > Oryctolagus > Oryctolagus cuniculus. The sequence goes on along the minus strand of NC_142888.1, from coordinate 45,942,047 downwards.
AAAAACATTTTGGAATAATTGCATAGTTTTCAAATATAAAGTGAATTTTTCTTGATTTTACAAGCATAAAAACATATGGACAAAAATTTTTAACAAGTTACATAAAAATTGTATATATGTATACAGTACCATGTGATATTTTGATACATATATAGACTGTGTAATGCTAAATCAGGGTAAACCTCTGTATCTCTTCAAACATTTAACATTTCTTTATGATGAAACATCCACACTGCTATCATCTCATTATTTGTATGGGGAAATATGCAGTACATTTCAGTACCCATGCCAAGTGCCTGAAATTATGCTAGACACTAGGTGTACATTTATAAACAAGCAGACAAGACCTTGGAATATGCAATTCAGTGATAAAGAAAAACATTAAAACATTAACCAAGTAACTATATATATATATATGCATACATATATACATATATATGTAAATAAAAATTTCCACAGGTTGTAAGAAGTAGATAAAAATAACAGCATTATACAGAATAATTGATGAGTAGCCACTGTTGGTGGGAATGTAAACTGGTGCGACCACTGTGGAAGACAGTATGGAGATACTTCAGAAATCTGAATATAGACTTATCATATGACCCAGCCATCCCATTCCTGGGAATTTACCAAAGGGAAATTAAATCAGCACCTGAAAGAATAATCTGTACCCCCATGTTAATTGCAGTTCAATTCTCAATAGCTAAGATATAGAATCAACACAGATGTCCATCAACTGAAGATTGGATAAAGAAATTATGGTATATCTACACCATGGAATACTACATAGCAATAAAAATGAAATCTTGTCATTTGCAACAAAATAGATGCTACTGGAAACCATCATACTTAGTGTAACAAGTCAGTCCCAAAAATACAAATACCATATGTTCTCCCCGATCTGTAATAGGTAATAGAGTACATAAAATTAATCTACAGGAGTGAAATAGACACTGTGAGTTGCATTGACTTGAAACAGCCCTTGTCTCAACAGTTGAGGAATAGTTTTTTTTTTTCCATACATTTTGTTGAACTCTTTACTAAGTGTAGGGTTAATCTTATGTGTATAAAATTAATTAAAAATAAGTCTTAGTAAAAAATAAAAATGGGAATAGGAGAGCGAGGAAGAAGAAGGCTATGAGAGAGGGTAGGGTGGGAAGAATCACTATATTCCTAAATTTGTATTTATGAAATGCATGAAGTTTGTATACCTTAATAAAATGTTTCTAGGTTAAAAAATAAATTGACTTCCAACTGCAAGAAAAAGAATAATGGTTGGGAGAGGTATGATACTTATTTAGAGCAGACATGAGGAAGTAATACCTAAGCCTGAAAGAGGATAAGGACCATGCTGTGCAATGATCTGGTGATAAAAGAAATTCAGACATAAATGGGATGATCATATTTTCTGGTTTGCTTAAAACAGCTCCTGTTTATATTTTATTCCCCAAGATAGTTATTGTAGCACTCCCTTTCACTCTCAAAACTCTCAGTTTAAACAAATTGTATTGTCATGTTTGATCACATAAGGAACAGTGCTGAAAAGGGAAAGAACTTGGCTAGGTGAGTTTGAAGAGGTAGATAGGAGCCAGAAACAATGGGAAGAAGGCAGGCAGGCAGAAAGGAGGATAGGGAGGTATGGAGGGAGGAAATGGGGGACGGGGGAACAAAGAGACAAAGGGACAAAGGAACAGAGAAGAGGGATGAGGAGGGAACTAGCCGCCCTGAGCAGTGGGCCAAGTTAGGAACAAGGAGGGTGATAATGCTGAGTTAGAAGCAAGAGAAAATTATCATTCTCATCATCAAATTCACAGCTACCCAAGTTCAACAGTAATTCAAGTGTCATTGCAATAAAATCATTTTTCAAGTTCACCAGACCTCAACCATTGTGCTGGCTCAGAAGTCTCGAGTTTGATTTTTTTTTTCCGTCATGTACTGAAAAAAATAAGTGAGACAGAGGCAGACTACAAGGGAAGAATGACTCAGCCAATTAACTGCAAAGGGCTCAGGCCTGAGTATTTATTATCACGTACTCACTTTGCTTTTTGAGTGGGTAGAGACAGCAAAGTGTGCCTAGAGAACTCCTGCGAAGTTGTATGCAAAAGAAACAGTGGCTCCAAAGTATTGCTGTGCCACGTGTCCCTGCACTGATCTATATGAGAAAACAAACCAGATATTGGAAGCAGAAACTCCTTCAGGGCAGCATCTCAGGTTTTTCAGGGACTACTCAAGATTCCTTGAACCAACGACCAATCTTCCTGCATCTTTGTCTTCAGCGGTAGGAAGTAACAATCCTTTACGATGGGTGACATCGGGAGAATTTGCCACCTGGATTGGCTAAAATAGATTGCCACTTCAGTCCTAGCACTCCCTTTTTTCTAACCTACGTGACCTTGAAAAGTACTTTTCACCTTTCTGATCCTCATTTTTCTCATGTTTGAAATGGAGAGAGTGACACACACCAAACTGGTGAAATTAAAGTGAAAAAAAGGAAAAGCTTACATAAGACTTTTGTGCAGTTCCTTTGTACAACATATTCAATAAATTGTGGTGATTATGGGTGATAAAAGTAATGATTATCACCATTACCAAAAGCTAGCTGGACCACTGCCAGTATTGCCCATCAGTCTGCAGCTGCCTTACATATTTCAATGATCGATTGGTATAGCCTTTAACTCTATTGACATCATGCTTCTCTCCCTCGAACTAGAATGTCAACCCTTACCAAGCCTTTCCAAAGATGTATTTTCCTTTAGGGCCTAGCTGAAACTTCCTCCCCTTTAAAAAGGCATTGCTCCCACCTGAGATTATATGAACTGTACTCTTAGAGTTTCTAGAGGTTTCCAAGGTTGTCAGCAGCATTCATTTTGGCATCTAATGCCAAGCTGCTGAGTATCACTTCTTTGTGTCATATGTTTGTTTCCTCATCTTTCTAATTCTTTGTAAACCTTCCACCGACACTTTGTATTTAAATTGAAAACAAAATGTTTACCTGCTGTCCCTCCTTAACTCGTACTGCAAGATAAAACAGTGCTGAATTCATTGCTGGGCAGAGTGAGATCTCACCCAGCCTGCCTGGCATTCCTTCCTGCACCATTAAAGAAAGCATTGTGGATAACTGGCATGTTTCCATACAGAGTCTATCAGTTCTCGCCATTTCCCTGATTCTTTTTACCATCTTTCTCTCTGCCACAAGAAACCCAGCAGGAAGCTGTGCTGTGGTACATTTAATTTTGAAATGAAATTGACTACATAAAGCAGAGATGTTTGGCTGAGGTGAAAGCGACATGAGGCAAAAGAAGAAATGACAGCTTACAAGAAAATAGTTCTGGCTAAAAATGAGGAAAAAAAGTGCAGAGAGAACATAAGTCAGTGTCACTCCACGGTCCCATCTATAACTTATCTCTTCCTGACACATTCCAACCATCTACATGCCCACCAACAGCCTCATACATCTTTGCAAGCAGGGTCATGCAAAGGAGAAGCAAAGGGAAATAAAGATAGAAGATGTGAGCTAGAAAGAAAGCAGTACAAGAAAAATAACCACAAAAGACAAACAAATATTCCTGTGTGTATCAGTTTTGCTGCAAATAGTATTTCATTTAAGAAAAAAAAGACTCACCTCAGGAAAAAATGTTCCCAGATCAGTTTAAAATTACCACAGGAATATTTACATGGAAAGTTGAGTATAACTAGACGAGAGTTGAGTACAACTGATGGACTGAACAGGGTCAGAATCTAAGATCGTTTTCTTAGAAGAGCCATCAGATAGCTCTCATGTATAAAGCACAGTCTAACTCAGCCATACAAAGAAAGTAATATGTTAAAGGGGCTAAATTAGAAAATTTACAATTCACAACATATTTTCAAACTATAGCAATGCATAAATGGGGCATAAATACTCAACAATAGAAGAAAAAATCGCTAAAGCCAGAACTTGAATGGAAGTGAAAAATATAAAAATTCTTCCTTAGATTTCTCAAAATATTGTGGCCCACTCTATGCTTTGGAACCAGTGTGGGACAATGATAATACTACAGGCTTGAGAACTAGATGGTGCTGGATTCAAATACTTTATCACTGTGGATTTATGAACAGCTTCTTCTCCATTCTATATATCAATCCCTTGTCTACGGTCATATCACTCTGAATGCACCCTACCTCATCTGATACTAATCCAATGCTTGTAAACCGGGTTTTTCAATGAAATATGAGATGCATAGTGATAAATACATTTTAAATGCCTTTTCTTGCTATAAGCATTTTTCTCTATGAGTCAACATAATTACACATACAATCACTTTTTTCCCACAGTGCTCCTTTCCAATGAATGTATTACTGGCTTTACCTTCTCCTCATTCCTATAACTGTACCAGGTAACCAGTACGGTGTGTAATGCACACTTGTTGATTGGCTAAATCCTTGCCTTTAGTCTTTCCTTTTAAAAGGCTACAGATACGCATTTGAGTATTTTTGTGTTCATGAACAAGATAAAGAGATTTAATTGAAGTCTATATCATGAACATTTTCTCCAGACACTTGCTGGT